>NC_091470.1:278699596-280088346 GCF_036971445.1 Narcine bancroftii
TTTCACTCTCACTCCTCCTGTCCCTTCTTCACTCTCACTCCTCCTGTCCCTTCTTCACTCTCACTCCTCCTGTCCCTTCTTCACTCTCACTCCTCCTCCTGTCCCTTCTCGCCTCCACCTCCTCCTGTCCCTTCTCTCCTGCTATCCCTTCTCACCTTCCCTCCTCCTGTCCCTTCTTCACTCTCACTCCTCCTCCTGTCCCTTCTTCCCTCCCCCTCCTCCTGTCCCTTCTTGCCTCCCCCTCCTGTCCCTTCCTCCCCCTGTCCCTTCTCCAACTCTTCCCCTATCTCTTCCCCTATCCCTTCTCCCCTCCTTCCTCCCCTCCTGTCCCTTCTATCTTTCTCTTCCTTATTTCCTCCTCCTGTCCCTTCTATCTTCCTCCTCCTCCTGTCCCTTCTATCTTCCTCCTCCTCCTGTCCCTTCTATCTTCCCTCCTCCTCCTGTCCCTTCTATCTTCCTCCTCCTCCTGTCCCTTCTATCTTCCTCCTCCTCCTGTCCCTTCTATCTTCCTCCTCCTCCTGTCCCTTCTATCTTCCTCCTCCTCCTGTCCCTTCTATCTTCCTCCTCCTCCTGTCCCTTCTATCTTCCTCCTCCTCCTGTCCCTTCTATCTTCCTCCTCCTCCTGTCCCTTCCATCTTCCTCCTCCTCCTGTCCCTTCCATCTTCCTCCTCCTCCTCCTGTCCCTTCCATCTTCCTCCTCCTCCTCCTGTCCCTTCCATCTTCCTCCTCCTCCTCCTGTCCCTTCCATCTTCCTCCTCCTCCTCCTGTCCCTTCCATCTTCCTCCTCCTCCTCCTGTCCCTTCCATCTTCCTCCTCCTCCTCCTGTCCCTTCCATCTTCCTCCTCCTCTCCTGTCCCTTCCATCTTCCTCCTCCTCCTCCTGTCCCTTCATCTTCCTCCTCCTCCTCCTGTCCCTTCCATCTTCCTCCTCCTCCTGTCCCTTCCATCCTTCCTCCTCCTCCTGTCCCTTCCATCTTCCTCCTCCTCCTGTCCCTTCCATCTTCCTCCTCCTCCTGTCCCTTCCATCTTCCTCCTCCTCCTGTCCCTTCCATCTTCTCTCCTCCTCCTGTCCCTTCCATCTTCCTCCTCCTCCTGTCCCTTCCATCTTCCTCCTCCTCCTGTCCCTTCCATCTTCCTCCTCCTCCTGTCCCTTCCATCTTCCTCCTCCTCCTGTCCCTTCCATCTTCCTCCTCCTCCTGTCCCTTCCAACTTCCTCCTCCTCCTGTCCCTTCCATCTTCCTCCTCCTCCTGTCCCTTCCATCTTCCTCCTCCTCCTGTCCCTTCCATCTTCCTCCTCCTCCTGTCCCTTCCATCTTCCTCCTCCTCCTGTCCCTTCCATCTTCCTCCTCCTCCTGTCCCTTCCATCTTCCTCCTCCTCCTGTCCCTTCCATCTTCCTCCTCCTCCTGTCCCTTCCATCTTCCTCCTCCTCCTGTCCCTTCCATCTTCCTCCTCCTCCTGTCCCTTCCATCTTCCTCCTCCTCCTGTCCCTTCCATCTTCCTCCTCCTCCTGTCCCTTCCATCTTCCTCCTCCTCCTGTCCCTTCCATCTTCCTCCTCCTCCTGTCCCTTCTATCTTCCTCCTCCTCCTGTCCCTTCTATCTTCCTCCTCCTCCTGTCCCTTCTATCTTCCTCCTCCTCCTGTCCCTTCTATCTTCCTCCTCCTCCTGTCCCTTCTATCTTCCTCCTCCTCCTGTCCCTTCTATCTTCCTCCTCCTCCTGTCCCTTCTATCTTCCTCCTCCTCCTGTCCCTTCTATCTTCCTCCTCCTCCTGTCCCTTCTATCTTCCTCCTCCTCCTGTCCCTTCTATCTTCCTCCTCCTCCTGTCCCTTCTATCTTCCTCCTCCTCCTGTCCCTTCTATCTTCCTCCTCCTCCTGTCCCTTCTATCTTCCTCCTCCTCCTGTCCCTTCTATCTTCCTCCTCCTCCTGTCCCTTCTATCTTCCTCCTCCTCCTGTCCCTTCTATCTTCCTCCTCCTCCTGTCCCTTCTATCTTCCTCCTCCTCCTGTCCCTTCTATCTTCCTCTTCCTGTTCCTTCTATCTTCCTCTTCCTTATTTTCTCCTGGCCCTTCTATCTTCCTCTTCCTTCTTTCCTCCTCCTCCTCGTCCCTTCTACCATCCTCTTCCTGTCCCTCTATCTTCCTCTTCCTGTCCCTTCTACCATCCTCTTCCTGTCCCTCTATCTTCCTCTTCCTGTCCCTCTATCTTCCTCTTCCTGTCCCCTCTATCTTCCTTTCTTCTTTCCTCCTCCTCCTGTCCCTCTCTCTTCCTCTTCCTGTCCCTTCGATCTTCCTCTTCCTTCTTTCCTCCTGTCCCTTCTCCCCCCCCACCCCCGTTCCTTCTCCCCTCCTGCCCTTTTCCCCTCCTCTCCCTTCTTCCCTTCTCCTCCTCCTGTTCCCTCGCCACCGCGACAATGGTCGTTCGCGCAGGCATGGAAACAACGCGCACGCGCTTCAGCCACCACATCGTCAACGGAACGCACATGCGCTTCAGCAACCACCCCGTCGACAAAACACGTACGTGGCTCGGCAACCGTCAATTTATCCTCCTACCCCTCGGCAAATCTCGCGCTCCACGACCATGTAACTCCCCTCAACTGGTCTCATCGGCTGGAGGCGGTGCTCCTCGCCCGCGATCACATTCATCAGATGCGCATGCGCCCTCGCCAATGGCTAGGCCGGAATATGTGCGCATAGCATGGAATCATTGAAGGGGCGCTGCCAATTAACTGCGAGCAATCGGTCCGGCCTTCTCTGATTGGTGCTATCTCGGGGAGGTTTGTTGTGGACTGAAATAAGAGTGGTGGTCGCTGATGGTGGAGAGGAAAGAAGGTAAGGAAGGAGGAGGATGCCAAGGAGGAGCAGGGGGAAAGAAGAGAGGGTGGAGAGAGGAGGGGAAGGGGGTTGGGAGGGGAAGGGGGTTGGGGGGGGGGGTGGAAAGATGAGTAGGAAAAAGAGGAGGGGGAAGAGAAAGGGAAAAGGGAAGGGGAACAGCAGGGGTAAAAAGAGAAGGGGAAGGGGAGAGGGAAGTGAAGGGGTAAAGGGGAAGAGAACGGGAAGAGGTGAGGGGGGGAAGAGAACGGGAAGAGGTGAGGGGAGGGGAAGAGGAGAGAGAATAGAAGGGGGAAAGAGGAATGGGAGGGAGAGGGAAGAGAAGGGGAAGGGAAGAGAAGGGGAAGGGAGAGGGAAGAGAAGGGGGAAAGGGAGAGGGGAGGGGGAAAGGGAAAAGGGGAGGGGAAAAGGGGAAAGGGAAAAGGGGAGGGGGAAAGGGAAAAGGGGGAGGGGGAAAGGGAAAAGGGGAGGGGGAAAGGGAAAAGGGGAGGGGGAAAGGGAAAAGGGGAGGGGAAAGGGAAAAGGGGAGGGGGAAAGGGAAAAGGGGGAGGGGGAAAGGGAAAAGGGGAGCGGGGAAGGGAAAAGGGAGGGGGAAGGGAAAAGGGGAGGGGGAAGGGAAAAGGGGAGGGGAAGGGAAAAGGGGAGGGGAAGGGAAAAGGGGAGGGGGGAAGGAAAAGGGGAGGGGGGAAGGGAAAAGGGGAGGGGAAAGGAAAGGGGAGGGGAAAGGGGAAAAGGGGAGGGGGAAAGGGAAAAGGGGAGGGGGAAAGGGAAAAGGGGAGGGGGAAGGGAATAGGGGAGGGGGAAGGGAAAAGGGGAGGGGGAAGGGAAAAGGGGAGGGGAAGGGAAAGGGGAGGGGGGAAGGGAAAGGGAGGGGAAGGGAAAAGGGGGGGAAGGGAAAGGGAGGGGGAAGGGAAAAGGGAGGGGAAGGGAAAAGGGGAGCGGGGAAGGAAAAGGGGAGCGGGGAAGGGAAAAGGGGAGCGGGGAAGGGAAACGGGGAGGGGAAGGGAAAGGGGAGGGGGGAAGGGAAAAGGGAGGGGAAAGGGAAAAGGGGAGGGGAAAGGGAAAAGGGGAGGGGAAAGGGGAAGGGAAAAGGGAGGGGAAAGGGAAAAGGGGAGGGGAAAGGGAAAAGGGGAGGGGAAGGGAAAGGGAAAAGGGGAAGGGAAAGGGGAAAAGGGGAGGGGAAAGGAAAAGGGGAGGGGGAAAGGGAAAGGGGAGGGGAAAGGGAAAAGGGGAGGGGGAAGGGGAGGGGAAAGAGAAAAGTGGAGGGGGAAGGGTGGGGAAAGGGAATGGGGAGGGGGAAAGGGGTTAAGGGGTGGGGGAAGGGGAAAGGGGAGGGGGAAGGGAAGGGGTAAGGTAGGGGGAATGGGAGGGGGAAAGGGAGGGGAGGGATAGGGAGGGGGAAAGGGAAAAGGGAGGGGAAGGTGGGGAGGGGGTTAGGGGTGGGGAGGGGTTGGGGGAAGGGATGGGAGGGGGGTGGGGTAGGAAGGGGGGGAAGGGGATGGGGGTAGGGGAGGGGTAGGGGGGTAGGGAGGGGGAGGGGAGGGGGGAAAGGGGGGTAAGGGAGGGGGAAGGGAGGGGGAAGGGGAGGGGGGAAGGGGGGGAAGGGAGGGGAAGGGAGGGTGAAGGGAGGGGTTGGGTGGGGATGGGTGGGGATGGGGTGGGGGATGGGAGGGGGTTGGGGGTGGGGGTTGGTGGGGGAAGGGGTTGGGTGGTTGGGTGGTTGGGGTGGGGGTTGGGGGAGGTTGGGGGAAGGGGGGGTTGGGTTGGGGGTTTGGGTGGGGTGTGTTGGGTTTGGGGGGGTGGGGTGTGTGGTTGGTGGGGGTTTGGGGTTGGGGTTGTGAGGGGTTTTGGGGATGGTGGGTTGTTTGGGAAGGGTGGGGGGTTTGGGGGTTGGGTGGGGGTGTTGGGGTTGGGGGGGGGTGTTTTGGGATGGGGGGGTGTTTGGGTTGGTGGGGGTTTGGGTTGGGGGGTGTTTTGGGGTTGGGTGGGGGTTGGGGGTGTGGGAGGGGGTTTGGGTTGGGTGGTGGGTGGTTGGGGGGGGTTGTTGGGGGTTTGGGTTTGGGTGTTGGGGTTGGTTTGGGTTGTTTGGGGTTGGGTTGGGTTGGATTGGGTTTGTGTGGGGTGTGGAGGGTGATGTTGTGGTGTTGTTTGGGGGTTGGGTGGGTTGTGTTGGGGTTGGGGTGTGGGTTGGGTTGGGTGTGGGTTGGGTTGGGGTTGGGTTGTGTTGGTTTGGGGTTGTGTTGGGTTTGGGGTTGGGTGTGGGTTTGTGTGGTTGGAGTGGTTGTTTGGGTGTGTGTTGTATGGGGTTTTGTTGTATTGTGTTGGGGGGTTTGGTTGGGGTGGGGTTTGTGTTGGGGTGTGTTGTAGGGGTTTGTGGTTGGGGTGGGGTTGTTGGGTTTAGGGTGTGGGTGTGTTTGGGGTTTGTGTTGGGGTGGGGGTTGGGTGTGGGTTGTTGGGTTTGTGTGGGAAGGAGGGATGGGGGAAGGGGTATGGAGAAAAGGTTTAGGGGAGGAGGGAAGAGGTATATGAAATGGGTGACTCGGGTTGTAGACACTCCACGGGTAGGCCAAGACGGGTTGTACCCGTGTCATTGTGCTGGGAGGTTTTCAGTGCCCTCCACAACCTATCTCATCTAGACTGTAGAGCAACAGTCAAGCTGGTCATAGAGCGGTTCACTTGGCCATACATTAATCATAATGTAAGATTATGGTCAGACCTGTTTGTTCTTACCTTTGCGTTCCTCTAAAGTCTCCATGCACACGAAATCCAGATTTGGAGATTTTGGTCAGCTTGGTTCCCACATCACTTGAACTTGTTCAGGACTTCCCACTCCCACCATCGAAAGGGTACACTTATTACTAATGTATGAGGATAGGGTTTCGAGAGGCAGGAGACCATTCGGTCTCTCCAACATCTCTGTGGAGACAGTGGCTCGGGCATTTGTTGACAGTTGGATTTTGGTCTTTGGTGTCCCAGGGTGACAGTTCGCATCCACACTGTTCAAGCTCTCGCTGATCTTTGGGTGCCACCAGTATTCGGATGAGGGCTGACCATCCACAGGCCAATGTCCTTGTTGAAAGTTTCCATAGCCAATTAAAAGCAGCTTTGACAACTAGGGGTGATGCATCTCAAAGGACCAAATTTGCTGGTGCCCATGTATTGCCTCGCTCAGGCATTCGTATGGCTGTAAAACCGGTCATAGGTTGTTCAGCAGTGGGATATGGTATGTGGGCATCACACTAACAACTGCCTGGCAAATTTGTGGTCTGGTTGTGGTCTGGCTGTGTGAAGGTCATGTGATGCAGGACTATGGCGATGAACTATGCAATTCCTTTACTAATGCAATGCGACAGGCAACTCTGGCTAATCTACAACACTGCACACATTCAACATGATGCCGTTCACCGGCCACTCCAGCAAGTTTACAATGGCCCTTATGAGATCAGACAATGCCAACGCAAGAGTTGTGTGATCTGGCAGCAAGGAAAGACTGACGCTGTCTCGATTCACTGTTTAAAGCTAGGATATAATCAAGAATCAGCTGTCTACTTCATGACCTACACCAAAGAAATCTCAGGACCTCAGCCAATCCTATCAACCGTCGCCCATGTTGCAGTATCGGACCAGATCAGGCCAAACTTATGTAGTGGGACAGATCCAGACAGTTGCCACCTGGCAAGATTCTGCGGCTGTGGGAAAGGCTTTCACGGTCGCATGCTTGCATTTGTCTTGCGTAGGGCTGGTCACTGCTGGTGAGGCATCAGCTTGGGAAATGTTAACACTCATGTGCAGGCCAGAACAGGGAACAGGAAAACATCACAGTTAACACTCATGCGCGGTTCAGGAGGAGGACCAGAAAGAGTGTCATGTTCACCTGTGGGGCAGGAGTGAATCGGAAAGTGCGTGGCATGTGAAGTGAAAGTTGCTGGGAGGAAGAAAGATTTTGTTGGAAGAAATAAAACGTCAACACAGGTTCATTGCATGCGCCCTCTATTTTTCTTACAGTATCTTGTTAGCAGTTGGTACAGGTACCTGATTTCTTGTTTGAACAATCTGCCCTATTTGAATTTGCCCATCCTGTGGGATGTTTATTAATTTATTTTGATTTTCTGCAGTGTTCAAGCAAAAGGTATTGAAGAAGTTGTATAGTTCATCACTTCTTGAAGTAAAGACAAATGAAACTGCAACCAAAAAATCGAAGCAAAACAAGAGGAGGAGGAATTGGAAACTAATAAAAAGAATGATGGTGCAATAGGTAACAGTTGAAAAATGTATCTACTAAAACAAATGAGTCATGGTGGATTTAAACAGTATTGTGAATTGTGAATTGTGCAAGTTTACACTGGTCCAATAATATTCCAACATCTTGTGTGCTAGTTATCAATGTTCCTGTAACATTTCTCCAATTTGCTTCTATAGATTGCATCTATCTTTAAAGAAATGTTAATTTTAGAAAAACTGACATTTGTTGACAAATGTTGACTTTTTTCTTCCACTGATGCTGCTTGACCTGTTGAGTTCCTCCAGCGAATTGTTTACCTTCAGCTTTTAGCATCTGTACTCTCCTCTGTGTTTGAGGATGATTTTTTTTGTAAAAAGTGATGGCCAGTTCAATTTTGTACAGTATGTCCAAAATGTCAGACAATTCGTAATAAGAAAAAGATACCTCCATGTTGATGACAAAGGTTTTAGCTTGCAGACAAATTGCATTTGTAATTTAAAAAGACATGAATTATGACAATACCAAACTAAGTCCTTTATTATGTTGGATTTAATTTTATATTTCTTTTGTTTTATTTGTTGACAATTTGCACCAGTCAAAAACTTTCTTGTTGATTTTTTTTAAAGAGAAGTCATGCAGAATAGCAGAAGTAGAGAAAATACAAAATATCTCTGTTAGATCACATCATGTTAGATATCTAATGGTACAATATAATTTTTTACACAATTATACTACACTCCATATAAATTACATGAACTTGATTCAAATGATTCTGTAACAAAGAAACAAGAACCTATTACATGCAGTTTGGTCTTATAAAAAGGTGGGAAAATTTTAGGAAGATTTGAATTTATTATTCAAACAAATTATGAAGATACAGATACCAAAAGATCCCAGAATATTTTTGCTTGGTGATTTATATGACACTGATACCAAATTGAAGATGGACAAAAATCAACAAAAATTTTTGTGTGGCAATAGCAGTGGCACGGAAATGTATGGACTAACATGGAAGTCACATAATTTTATAAGGTTGGATAGATGGCATACGGAAATTCAAAATTGTATACCATTGGAAAAGATTACTTATAATTTAAGGAATCAACCTGAGAATTTTTATATGATTTGGGAACTATATATGGATTTCATCAGTAAGAGTCTATCCACATCGTCCATGACACCCAATCCTCCCAACTAATACGTACAGGATAGAATATGTTAGGAATAAATGAATAGGGAATGATAAATAAATGCAGGTGTTTTCTCTTTTTTCTCTTTTTCTTTTTGGGGCGAGGGAGGGGGATAAAAAGAAAAATTTATATATAATTTTATTGTATTATATATGATGAAGAATTTATATGTACATATTGATCCAAATGAAAAATAAATTTTAAAAAATCTCCGTCTTTTCCACAGTATTGCACAAATGTTCCTGAATGTAAAAAGATTTATACAGTGAGCCTACCCCCTTCTGGAGATGTCGTGTGTGCCATTGGACCAAATGAGCAGTGTGAATCTCAAGACTCAAGTGAAGAATTGGAAGGTAGAAATAGCATCAGTTTTTCCCCAAAAATTAGGTTAAAATAATGATTGCAATATTTAATTGCATGCTTCAAGGATGATGACCCAATCTTTTGCAGTATATTATTGTTTCTTTGATTAGTCTGCCATCAATTATACAGTACTTCCTTGGAACCTGTCTGACTGTTGGTTGATATTGTGTAAAGAAGTTTCCATTGATGTTAAAATGGTTTTTCAAAAATTTCGAAGCTACTTTCAATCCTAGTATACATCTTGTGTACTACTGTTAAATTATATTGGATATTAATTTTTATTGATAATCCAGCTTGTTGGTGTTACTGATTGTAACCAAATCTGCCTCTGGGAAGTGAAATGGTTCATCTCTAAGATGTGCATCCTGTGAATTAATGTTACACTGGTCTAGGTTTAGTACCATGCTGAAGGTGAATCACTGTATCAATTAGTAAAAATACTGAGGAGGAGGAGGAATTCCTTGAATGTTTACGGGACGGTTATCTAAACCAATATGTCAAGGAACCAACTCGGGAGCAGGCCATTTTAGATTGGGTATTATGCAATGATAAGGGGCTAATCAACAATCTTGTTGTACGAGGCCCTTTGGGTAGGAGCGATCACAATATGATCAAATTCTCACTCGACATGGAGAGTGATGAAATTAAAACCAAGACTAAGGTCCTGAATTTAAATAAAGGGAATTATGATGGTATGAGACGGGAGTTGAGTAAGATTGATTGGGTGGTGTTTATGGGGAGTTGACTGTGGATAGACAATGGAAAGCATTCACAGATCTAATGGAGAAATTGCAAAAATCGTTTATACCGGTTTGGCATAAAAATAAACCAAAAAAGGTGACTCAACCGTGGATAACAAGGGAAATTAGAGATAGCATTAGGTCCAAAGAGAGAGCATATCAATTGGCCAAAAAAAGTACCACAACCGAAGGCTGGGAGCAGTTCAAGATGCACCAAAGGAGGACGAAGGGATTAATCAAGAGAGCAAAAATAAATTACAAAAGTAAGCTTGCGGCAAATATAAAAACCGACTGCAAAAGCTTTTATAAATATGTCAAGAGGATTCCATCCATACTGCTGCTGCTTTGCCACTTTTCAGTTGTTCGATTGCCTTATATGTCTCATCCAGGGTGGGAACCTCATCCAGCTCTAGCCTTAGGGCTGTTGAGGGAGCTGGAGCAGGGCGGAATCTTGGACTGAGCGGTTGGTACTGAAAAGAGATTGGAAGTGTTCTGACCATCGGTTGAGGATGGAGATCTTGTCGCTGAGGAGGACTTTGCCGTCTGAGCTGCGCAGCGGGCTTTGGACTTGGGGTGAGGAGCCGTACACAGCCTTTAGAGCCTCGTAGAAACCCCTGAAGTCGCCAATGTCCGCGCTGAGCTGTGTTCGTTTGGCGAGGCTAGTCCACCACTCATTTGAACAATCGAACAACTGAAAAGTGGGCAAAGCAGCAGGTATGGATGGAATCCCCCCAGAAGTCTGGAAGGCTGGCGGCAAAACTCTGCATGCCAAACTGCATGAGTTTTTCAAGCTTTGTTGGGACCAAGGTAAACTGCCTCAGGATCTTCGTGATGCCACCATCATCACCTTGTACAAAAACAAAGGCGAGAAATCAGACTGCTCAAACTACAGGGGAATCACGTTGCTCTCCATTGCAGGCAAAATCTTCGCTAGGATTCTACTAAATAGAATAATACCTAGTGTCGCTGAGAATATTCTCCCAGAATCACAGTGCGGCTTTCGCGCAAACAGAGGAACCACTGACATGGTCTTTGCCCTCAGACAGCTCCAAGAAAAGTGCAGAGAACAAAACAAAGGACTCTACATCACCTTTGTTGACCTCACCAAAGCCTTCGACACCCGTGAGCAGGAAAGGGCTTTGGCAAATACTAGAGCGCATCGGATGTCCCCCCAAAGTTCCTCAACATGATTATCCAACTGCACGAAAACCAACAAGGTCGGGTCAGATACAGCAATGAGCTCTCTGAACCCTTCTCCATTAACAATGGCGTGAAGCAAGGCTGTGTTCTCGCACCAACCCTCTTTTCAATCTTCTTCAGCATGATGCTGAACCAAGCCATGAAAGACCCCAACAATGAAGACGCTGGTTTACATCCGGTACCGCACGGATGGCAGTCTCTTCAATCTGAGGCGCCTGCAAGCTCACACCAAGACACAAGAGAAACTTGTCCGTGAACTACTCTTTGCAGATGATGCCGCTTTAGTTGCCCATTCAGAGCCAGCTCTTCAGCGCTTGACGTCCTGCTTTGCGGAAACTGCCAAAATGTTTGGCCTGGAAGTCAGCCTGAAGAAAACTGAGGTCCTCCATCAGCCAGCTCCCCACCATGACTACCAGCCCCCCCACATCTCATCGGGCACACAAAACTCAAAACGGTCAACCAGTTTACCTATCTCGGCTGCACCATTTCATCAGATGCAAGGATCGACAATGAGATAGACAACAGACTCGCCAAGGCAAATAGCGCCTTTGGAAGACTACACAAAAGAGTCTGGAAAAACAACCAACTGAAAAACCTCACAAAGATAAGCGTATACAGAGCCGTTGTCATACCCACACTCCTGTTCGGCTCCGAAACATGGGTCCTCTACCGGCACCACCTACGGCTCCTAGAACGCTTCCACCAGCGTTGTCTCCGCTCCATCCTCAACATCCATTGGAGCGCTCACACCCTAACGTCGAGGTACTCGAGAGGGCAGAGGTCGACAGCATCGAGTCCACGCTGCTGAAGATCCAGCTGCGCTGGATGGGTCACGTCTCCAGAATGGAGGACATCGCCTCCAGTAGCTCAAGTATTATATGGCGAGCTTTCCACTGGCCACCGTGACAGAGGTGCACCAAAGAAAAGGTACAAGGACTGCCTAAAGAAATCTCTTGGTGCCTGCCACATTGACCACCGCCAGTGGGCTGATAACGCCTCAAAACGTGTGCATCTTGGCGCCTCACAGTTTGGCGGGCAGCAGCCTCCTTTGAAGAAGACCGCAGAGCCCACCTCACTGACAAAAGGCAAAGGAGGAAAAACCAACCAACACCCAACCCCAACCAACCAATTTTCCCTTGCAACCGCTGCAATCGTGTCTGCCTGTCCCGCATCGGACTGGTCAGCCACAAACGAGCCTGCAGCTGACGTGGACTTTTTACCCCCTCCATAAATCTTCGTCCGCGAAGCCAAGCCAAAGATGCTTGTTATTATGAGCAAGAGGAAAAGATTGGGGAAATCCAGAGTAGGTCCCTTACAGTCGGAATCAGGGGAATATCTAATGGGGAATAAGGAAATGGCAGACCAATTAAATTCTTACTTTAGTTCTGTTTTTTACGATACAAATAACCTCCCAAGGATGTTTGGAAACATAGAGACTAATGCAAGGAGGAACTGAAAGAAATCAGTATATCTAAGGACATGGTCTTGGGGAAATTGATGGGAAATTGAAGGCAGATAAATCCCAAGGGCCTGATAATCTACATCCTAGGGTACTCAAGGAAGTGGCCATTCAGATAGCAGATGCTTTAAGAATTATTTTCCAGAACTCGATAGACTCAGGATCAGTACCCAGGGTAGCTAATGTTACCCCACTATTTAAAAAGGGGGGTAGAGAAAAAGCGGGGAATTATAGGCCGGTGAGCTTTACATTAGTAGTGGGCAAAATGATGGAATCCATTATTAAGGATGTAATAGCAGAGCATATGACTAGCCAGAGAAGGGATCGGACGAGTCAACATGGATTTACAAAAGGTAAATCGTGCTTGACAAATCTATTGGAATTCTTTGAGATGGTGACAGGTAAAATAGATGGGGGAGAGCAGTGGATGTGGTGTACCTGGACTTCCAAAAGGCCTTCGATAAGGTCCCGCATAAACAACTGGCTTTCAAAATCAAGGCTCATGGGATGGGGGCAAAGTATTGATGTGGATTGAGAACTGGCTGGCAGGTAGATGACAGAGAGTTGGGATAAATGGCTCGTTTTCTGAGTGGCCAGGCGGTGACCAGTGGGGTGCCACAGGGATCTGTACTGGGACCCCAGCTGTTCACAATTTACATTAATGATCTGGATGAGGGGATTGGATGTAATATCTCCAAATTTGCAGATGACACTAGCTAGGAGGGGTTGTGTGCACGGAAGAGGGGGGTCAGGAAACTCCAGTGTGATTTGGATAAATTGAGGGACTGGGCAGATACATGGCAAATGCACTACAATGTGGATAAATGTGAGGTTATCCACTTTGGTAATACAAACCGGAGGGCAGATTACTATTTGAATGGCAAAAGATTAAGATGTGGGAAGTGCAGAGAGACCTAGGGGTACTTGTACACCAGTCTCTGAAGGCGAGCATGCAGGTACAGCAGGCGGTTAAAAAGGCAAATGGTATGTTGGCCTTCATATCAAGAGGGTTTGACTACAGGAACAAGGATACCTTACTGCAGCTGTACAAGGCCTTGGTGAGACCCCACCTGGAGTATTGTGTGCAGTTTTGGTCACCTTATCTAAGGAAGGATGCTCTTGCAATGGAGGGAGTGCAAAGGCGATTCGCCAGGCTGATACCTGGAATGGCAGAATGACTTATGAGGAAAGATTGCGCAAATTGGGATTGTACTTGCTGGAGTTTAGAAGATTGAGAGGGGATCTCATAGAGACATATAAAATTCTGGCAGGACTGGACAGAATGGATGCAGATGGGATGTTTCAATGATGGGAAAATCTAGAACCCGGGGCCATGGTTGAGGATAATAGGTAAACCATTTAGGACCGAGATGAGGAGGAATTTCTTTACCCAGAGGGTGGTGAATCTGTGGAATTCATTGCCACAGAGGGCAGTAGAGGCAGGTTCATTAAATATATTAAGAGGGAATTAGATATATTTCTTCAGTGTAAGGGTATTAAAGGTTACGGAGAGAAGGCGGGGATGGGGTACTGAACTTTAAGATCAGCCATGATCTCGGTGAATGGCGGAGCAGGCTCGAAGGGTCGAATGACCTGCTCCTATCTTCTATGTTTCTATGTAATATTGATGTGGATTGTAGTCATTCAGACTACTTCTGCAATGGAAGATTAAAAATCTTTTCATCTGTCCTTATTTACCATTTGTATTTACTTCAAAAATAAAAACACAGACAGGTTTTTGATAGATACATCAATCAGCAATGCATCCTAATTTTGTTTCTTGATAGTTTGACTGCAGGGAAGGCTTGTTTAAATGGAGTCCAAACACAAAACTGCAAATTCTGGAATAATGAAGCAAAAAAAAAAAAAATTTTGAGGAACACAGTATCTGTGGGTGAAAACCCCTACTGATCCTGCTCGACTTGCTGAGTTCCTCCAGCAGATCATTTTTTTGCTCCTGAGTTGAGGTGGATTTTGCTTGGATTGATTCATTTTGTTATTGTGTATGAAGAGAAGTAGGACTTATTTCACTGTAAAGACAAACATTTGCCTAATTCGTTAGGAGTTCATAACCTGGAAACTTTAAAATAAACTTCATTTGGAGTATAATTGTTTACAGAAAAACATTCCACAGATGGATCTGGATTTTCTGGTCATAGATCAAGGGATGGAAGTTGCAGTCCAAATTCAAAGATCCCTGCTGACAAAGATTAGCCAACCTAACAGTGATAGGACTTTTATTTTTATTGCGATGATCTTAAATTAGATGTGAACTCTAGCAGAGTTGGTGTATAACAACAGTGTAAATCGTAGAGCTGCATTAATATTAAGTGGATTGTCAGAATCAGAAAGAACACTGTAAAAGGCCAAAAATTGTCATGCTTGAATTTTTTTGCTTAATTGGAAGATTTACCGAAACAGAGACCAAAATATTGAGGAAAAATGTTGAGAAGATGAAACGTTGTGAACAAACAAAGTAATTTTAAATTATAAAAATAACATGCAAGTGATCTGAATGAATGCAGGAACAACAAAATTTTGGAGTTTCTTTAATATTCATTATATATTGAATGTGATAATATGTTATCTAATTTAATAAAGCTTGATAGGTTTGGGATTTTGCTCACTGGACAAATCCATTAAAATAATTGAGCTTTGTGTCAAGTCGCTGATGCTTTGAATGAACCTACAGGATTAGAGACTTAATGCCACTGGCAGTGTTAAATTTCTGCATTCAACAAATGTCACGCTTACTGATCATTTTATAATAATAGAGCTGGATGACAATTTTGCGGTTTAGAACTGAAAATTCCAGGGTAATATTTTTGTTAATGTTGGGTTAATTTTGAAATGTTTTCAAATTAAATGATCATCACCATATGTGTTACTGAAATAAAAAATCAAACAGTCTTTGTGGGCCCTTGTTGGATTTGTCACTCTCTAGACTAAATAAATCTCTACCACCCCCTTCCCCCTCTTCCCCCTTTCCCCTTCCCCTTGCCCCTTCCCCTTACTCATTTACTGTGTAATAATGCTGTAGTGGAATTATTGAGATCAGTTTTCATTTGAAAACAGAGCTCTTAGAACATGACAGCACAGAAACAGGCTCATCAGCCCTTCTAGCCTGTGCTGAACTATTTTGCCTAGTCCCACTGACCTGCTCCCAGTGTATAGCCCTTTATACCTCTCCCATCCACATATCTGTTCAAATTTTCTTTAAATGTTAAAATGGGGCTTGCATTTACCACTTCAGCTGGGAGCTCATTCCACACTCACACCACTCTGTGTGAAGAAGTTACCCCTAATATTTTCCCATTCACCCTTAGGCCATGTCCTCTGGTTTATAACTCACCTTATCTCAATAGAAAAAGGCTACTTTCATTTACTCAATCTATACCCCTCATAATTTTAAATATCTCTATCAAATTCCCCTCATTCTTCTCTGCTCCAGGGCAGACCTGTGTAACTTTTCCCTGTAACTCAGTTCCTGAAGATTGGGCAACATCCTAGCAACAGTTCTCTGCACTCTTTTAATCTTATTGATGTCTTTCCTGTAGTTAGGTGACTGAAACTGCACATAATATTCCAAATTTGGCCTCACCAATTCTTGTACAACTTTATAACATCCCAAATCCAATACTCAATACTTTGATTTATGAAGGCCAATATGGCACAAGCTCTCTTTACAACCCTATTTACCTGTGTGCCACTTTCAGGAAATTATCTATCTGTATTCCTAGATCCCTCTCTTCTACCACACTCCTAAGTGCCCTACCATTTTGTGTGTATGTCCTTTCTTTGTTTGTCCTTCCAAAATGCAACACCTCACTTTTGTCTGCATTAAATTTCATCTGCCATTTTTCATCCCATTTTTCCAGCTGGCCCAGATCCCTCTGCAAGCTTTGAAAACCTTCCTCACTATCCATAACTCCTCAATCTTTGTGTCATCTGCAAACTTGCTAATTCAATTTACCACATTATCTTAAAAAAAACTCGTCTCCTGTTTTTCCTGTATTTTGGTACAATTTTAAATTCGGTTTATTTCTCAAATGTAATTGGTGTTTGTAGATTGTAGTTCACAAATAGGTAGATTATAGTTTTCACGCTGTGCTATTATCACATTGATAATTTTAAAAATGCATAAATTGCCAAGTATTAAACACAAATATCTGCTCAATTATAGGAAGACATTCTGCAGAAAAATTCCAAAGAAAATGTAAGCGGAAAAGGAACTCAAGAGCTCAGTGCATGAAGACTTCAATGAAAAGACACACAACAGAATTTCAGCAGTCAGGGGTGTTAAAAACTGACACCTTACAAACACTGATATTACATTCTGCAAAACCTGAAGCAGAAATATTAACCAAAAACAGGAGAAGAAAACTTAAAAAGAAACGACATAAAGAAAAGCTGAAGGCAGCTGGCCAGGTATCCAAAGCCACAGCTGTGGAATTAATTTATCAACCAGGGGAGGAGAGCAATGATGAAGCAATTGAGATGTTTGGCTTCAATGCAACCTAGGATTTTCTCCTTGCTGCTGTACATTTTTACCTTTTGCTATCTTGGATAATTCTTTTCCCAGCATTGATTTCCAATCCCTAACCCCTACCATGAAGATGTCATGGTCCTAGAATTAGTAAACTTAATCTGTTACTCGTATTAGTCAGCAATTTTCAGGGCGTAAAACATCTTTTTCCAGTGTACAACTTTAAACGAAGAACATGGTTTGCCTTTCCACCCATTTACTTGAGATGACCATCTTGCCATATTTCCCTGCCGTGTAACTACTCATCTGAAGTCTGTTTCCTTGTTGTTTGGCTTAAATAAAAGTTTTTTTCTACTATTAATTTGTATCAAGTAGTTAGGGTGTCTTCTAAATCAACTAATTCAGTAACAAAGGAATATAAATTAAGTTTACATGACAATAAACGAATCTTGAATCTTTTTGTCTGTTTAGCTGAATAGGAATATAAATTAAGTTTACATGACAATAAACGAATCTTGAATCTTTTTGTCTGTTTAGCTGAATAGTTAATTTAATTAACTATAATTAATTAACTATAATTAATTAATCATATAGTTAATATGATCACAAGAGCTGGTAGACAAGAAAATCTGCAGATGCTGAAAAATTTGGTGGGAGCACAGATTAATGTTTAATAAGAAGATGCAGGTGGGTTGGCAAAGAAAGAACCTGAGAAATGATGGGGAGAGGATCAAGAAAGATTGCTCCAATAGAAGGGGAAAGAGAAAGGTTGGGGACTGGAGGAAGGGAGACAGAGGGATAAGGGAAAGAGTCAGGGTGGTAACTGAAATTGAAGATCAGTATTGATTTTTTAAAAAATATTTAATATTCCATACATGAAGTAACTACAATTATTATAATAGATACAAAAAACAAATTGATTATGTACATAATGGTTTCACTCCATCCCAAAAACCCTCTCTCCTACCCAACGCCCCCCCCCCCCCGAAAAATATATACAAATTGAATTTTTTTAAAAAAATTTATAGGTATAAAAATATGAAAAATAGAAGAGAAAGTAAAAAAAAAGATCTTTGGATTGCAGAGAGAGATGTCATGCAGCACAGGTCATCAGTTCTAACAAAGATACATAGGAGAATTCTGCAGGGCTAGAGGGATAGAAAGAATATCACTACAAATTTAAGCCCATTATTTGAGTGTATGGGCACCAGATTGGTGAAAACATAAGAGTATTTATTTATGAACTTGTATGTAAATTTTTTCCAAAGGAATACAATTTTGAATTGGCATAGTTAAAGATGTATCTGATTTCCAAGTAATTGCAATACCTTTTGCTACTGCTAATGCTAATTTAACAAATTTTAATTGATAAATTGACCATTTCAACTTGGGATTTGTACCTTCAATATTTCCTAGTAAAAATAAATCAGGATGTTAACAGAAAAAAAACTCCTGTAACTTGTTCCAAAAAGTTACCCATTTCATTTTTATTCAATTTATTTTGTATCCTGAAACTTTTCCATATTCTTCCAATGAAGCATACAATCTTCGTAAAGATGACTCAGGATCAGTCAAATATATTAAAACATCATCTGCAAATAAACTCATTTTATGTTCCTTCTTACCCACTGTAAAACACTTAATTTGTAAATCAGAACAAATTACCTGTGCAAGTGCTTCTATGGCTAAACAAATAAAGCTGGTGACAAAGGACAACTTTGTTGACTTGATCTCATTAACTTAACATAGACACGCCCATTTGTTACTACTTTAGCTTTAGAATTATGTAATGCTCTAACCCAACTTTAAAAATTAAATCCAAATCCAAACTTTTCTAATATCTTAAATAAAAAGTCCCACTCTAATCTATCTTTTTGCCTCTAAAGCCACTACAACACTGAAATCACTTTTTTGGGCTAAATTAATTATGCTAAGCAATCTAGCTACATTTTCCAAAGATTGTCTTTTTTTTAAAAAAAGAAATCCTGTCCGATCCATATTAATTAATTCAAGAAACAAATGGATCTAAACAAAAATTAAAGTCCCCTCCTATTAAAATATTTTCCAAAAAAAGTATCCTGAATAAATTTTTCATCATCAATATTTGGAACATACAAACACAAAAAAAGTTCACATTTCTAAAAATATCTTCCTGCAGAGTCTGTAACAATATTCTGAACCTTAATCGGAAGATTCTTTTTAATCAAAATTGCTACCCATCTCGCTTAAGGATTGAATGAAGATGACATTACATTTCCCAACCATCTCTTTTTAATTTCAAATGCTCTTTTCAGTTACATGTGTTTCTTGAAGAAAAGTGACATCCACTCCCAATTCCTTAATATATGTTAAGACTTTTTATTGTCTCATTTAGCCTGTTAATATTAAAATTTACAAACTTAATTACTTTACTCATTTAAAGCAAATATTCATCAATCCCTCTCCCTCACTCAAGCCCTCTCCTTCGCCCCGTCCAGCAGATCTCCAGATCTCACAAAAAGCAATCTAGCTACATTTTCCAAAGATTGTCTTTTTTTAAAAGAAATCCTGTCTGATCCATATTAATTAATTTAGGAAACAAATTATCCACACGCACCCCCCTCGAGCAATCCAAAAAAAGAGAAAAGAAAAAAAGCAAGATGACAAAATAATAGAGGCACAAAAGTTTATAACTTTAACAATATTGGAAAAAACCCCTTCCAATAAGTGTGTCTAATACAACACTAACTCCCTCCATTTTACAGGTTGTGACCAAAGTCACAAACACACACTTCCTACTCCTCCCAACTCACTTGGTCTATTCAATATGCAAGCTTTTAATGAAAATTAATCATCTAATGTATTCTTTCTTTGGCTTGGCTTCGCGGACGAAGATTTATGGAGGGGGTAAAAAGTCCACGTCAGCTGCAGGCTCGTTTGTGGCTGACAAGTCCGATGCGGGACAGGCAGACACGATTGCAGCGGTTGCAGGGGAAAATTGGTTGGTTGGGGTTGGGTGTTGGGTTTTTCCTCCTTTGCCTTTTGTCAGTGAGGTGGGCTCTGCGGTCTTCTTCAAAGGAGGTTGCTGCCCGTCAAACTGTGAGGCGCCAAGATGCACGGTTTGAGGCGTTATCAGCCCACTGGCGGTGGTCAATGTGGCAGGCACCAAGAGATTTCTTTAGGCAGTCCTTGTACCTTTTCTTTGGTGCACCTCTGTCACGGTGGCCAGTGGAGAGCTCGCCATATAACACGATCTTGGGAAGGCGATGGTCCTCCATTCTGGAGACGTGACCCATCCAGCGCAGCTGGATCTTCAGCAGCGTGGACTCGATGCTGTCGACCTCTGCCATCTCGAGTACTTCGACGTTAGGGATGTAAGCGCTCCAATGGATGTTGAGGATGGAGCGGAGACAACGCTGGTGGAAGCGTTCTAGGAGCCTACGGCTCTAATGTATTAATTATGATTAAAATAACATTTCAAAAGTCAAGAAAATGACTAATAAAAAATACATTGTCAAATTTTTCCATCTCAGTTATGAAATTAAAATAAAGAAAGAAAAAAAGATAGCTCATTGCATCAAGTCTGTTGAAACCACTAAAGGTTGAGCTTCAGGAAGACTCCGAGCACCTCCTTCCACTTAAACGAAATTTATCAAGAACCTGTTCTATTGTCCCAGGCGGAAAATCTTCAAAGTTGCAGGGTCTGGAGGACATGGTCTCCAGCAGACAGGCGTGATTCAGAGACGAGCAGCTGGGACTTCGATCACCCACAGTGGGGAATGCCCAGCTCCTTGTGGTTTCTCGGGGAGCGCCCAGGCCAGCCGTCCAACAGCTGGCCAGCGAAAATTCCTCATGGACACTGGTTCTGAGGTTAGCATCCTTCAGGGATGGACCCTGACCTGGCGGCTGGAAATTCCAGCACGGGACACGAACCGTGGCTGTGAAATTCAACAAGTTTCTGTGCCTGCTGCGTGACCTGCTGACTTCCTCCAGCACTTTTGTGAAAGGCACTGATCGCGAGCAGAAACTTGGTTAAATTACCAGTTAACTAGCAATGACCCCTTTTCTACAAAACGAAGACTAGAATTACATTTGATTGTCTCACCTCTGAGCGAGAGAGGAGAAACAGCGAAGGGATTGAAAGTTGAAAATGGGAGGGTCCTGGACAAGTTGCTAGTGAATGAGAGGAGCTGGAGGTCTTGGCTATGCTTTGCGCGCCGAAGAGCCACTGCACGCACCCGTGTCCGAGTCAGATCGCCGCCGAGGACCTTTGCCGCCCGGTGCCCCGCCGACTGCGGGAGTGGCTTGGTTTGGGGCCATGAGCTCGGCATCAGGATCCGCCCCTCCGCTCACGGTTATGTAAGCGCCGGGCCGCTTCTCGTGTTATGAAACCTCGTCCTGATTTCAGAGTTCGGCTGCAACGCCTTCAGTGATTTGTATTCGGTGCTCGTTCTCCGGTGGATTTTTTTTTGGGGGGGGACGCGACGCGGCAGCGCCTCTTTCCAAAGGACGGGAGAGTTCGCTCCAGTAAGTGCTGATGCTCCGAGCCGCGAAACGTGCTAATGTGGCCAAGTGTCGATGGCTCGTTTCGTTTGTCCAGTTCTGGGTGGGTCCTTGTTAAGTTGCCGGACGCAGAGTAAGCCCAGGACATACGGTAAACGCGTCGTCAAAACAAACTCGTCCTTCCACCCTTCCATTGGCAAAGTTTTCTTCCTCCAGTCTTTCCTTTCCCAACACGCCAACTTCATTTCTGCCTTTAAAAATGTCTTTTCAAGAAATTCCCTTGGAGAAGATATAGCACATCAATCAGAACCAAGACCATAAGTAACTCTGATGGAGAGAAGGCCATTGGCCATAAAGCTGCCTTCTTTGTGGAGGAACTGGGAGTCGGGGGTTCGGAGGTGTAGTCCAGGTAACTAACTGATAGACTGTCTCCCAAGATGGAGAAAGGAACGGCTGAGTTCCTGTAACATTTCGTTTTTCTTGACTATGACTGAAATAATCTTTGAAAGGCCAATATCAACCGACGATGCGGATTCTTGTCCATCTCTGCACCACCACCAGCTCTGAGGGCAGTACTCTCTGGTGGTGAAAACGACTGCATTTCCAGATGAAGTTAATAGTTTTATGCATGCCATAGCAGCCACATTGACATCAGCTTGTGTGGAGCTGACATTTTCTGCTTGCCTTTGTTGTCTCTGGATTGTGACCAGGCTTCAACCTACACCTATGTGCTCACCTTCAACACTGCTGCTCACATCTGGACTGGCACTATCTGTGCTCCTCACCCCCATGCCTGCTTTCCTTCTTGCTTTGAGTCTGGTAATAGTGCGTGTTTAAAATTGCCATCCTTGTTTTCCAAACCTTTTTATGGGTGTGTCCTCTTCGGTCTCTGTAACAGTGGGAGTTTCACAGAGCCAGAGTGCACATAAAAAGATCCCACGCCATATAACGAAGAGGAAGGGTTCTTTCTGAAATCTGGCCACTATCATTTGCCGTTTGTGGGTATTGTCTGTGCTTTTCTATTTATTTATTGAGTCAGTTTTCCCACCATAGAAACCGACCCTTCAGTCTCACTCATTCATTTCGACCAAGTCACTTACCTGCAATTTGGCCTACATCGTTCTATACCTTTCTTATCTATGTACCCGTCTAAATGTCACTTAGGCTTCATTGGTACTTACCGCTACCACTTCCAGCATAATTGTTCCACATTCTTGTCTCTGCGTGAAAAAGCTGCCCATCAGGACACTTTAAATTCTTTCCCATCTCATCTTCAGATTGTGCTCTCTCATTTTAGTCTTATCCCTGCTTTTACTAATTCCTCTGACAGCTCCTTCCACCCTCTGTGGAAAGTTCTCCCTCAGGTCCCTTTTAAATCTTTCCCCACTCACCTTCCACCTACAATATGCTTGTAGTTTTGGACTTTCCCAACCTAGGGAAAAAACTGTGACTATTTACCTTTTCTATACTCTATTATAAAGTTCTATAAGGGTCACATCTCAGCCTGCTACGCTCCAGGGAAAATAGTCCCTATCCTACTAGCTTCTCCTTTACAATTCAAGCCTTCCAGTTCCTGTAACATCCAGGTTATATTTCTCTTTATTGCCAGAGAAAAATAATGTTCAGTCTGAGTGATTTGTATGCTTGCATTAAAGATTTTTTTGACACTATGGTAATCTGATAGCAAACTAATAATTAACAGAACAAATTTGGATTTTGTGCTGGTGTTGCATTATTAAGACCCCAAAGCTGTGAGGAAGGGAGGGGTTGAGAACATTCCAGGAAAACACTTGCCACAAAGCAAAAATCAATGCTGAAACTTGGAATTTTGTGAAACACCTTTCTACCTACTTTATTGAGAATTTTACACTATTGGAATATTAACAACAGGACAAACAATAAGTCAGAGCAAATATAAACCACACTTGGCTGACTTTTCTTTTCCCAAAATTGCCATTGTATCATGTTGTCTAGATCATGGTGCTGTGCTTTTAAATAATATTCAAACAAGATGTTGTACTGGAGTCCATCTGTATCTTGAATGGCTACAAAAGAATCCATAATCCAAATTGAAGAGCAAGCTCTCATCAACGTGATCTGCCAATCATTGGACCACATGATTCTCTTGCCCTTCTAGCAGGTCCATGCTTCTTCCACATTTGTGTGCTAAAACATGGAAGTTAGTGAAGCACTGAAGGTGGACACGGACCCTCAGTTTTAATTGCTAACTTGAACTCCTGAAATTCCATTGATGATCAAAGACATTTAATAAAAACACTCAAATGGTCTTTGACAGTGGTGAGTTGACAAAATGCCAGTAGTGTTCTGGAGACAAAGTTTTGAGATTCAGCCATCCCTTGCATCTCATCGGGGGTGGGTGGGGGGGGGGGGGTGGGTGGTGGTGTTAGGTGGTTTAGCAGTTTTTGGGTTTGGTAGGCAAATTTGGCCAGCCCTTGGCTAAGTTTGTTGAGGGTGGGAGCTGCCTCGTGGTCAGGATTCAGTACAATCCAGTTACGTCATTTTCTTGGACATTTTTACACAAATTGAGTGTGGGGTATTGACTTCACCTTGGCTGCAAAGCAGATTGGATTGTCTGAGAACTGCTATATAAATGCATATCTTTCTGCCTTTCATGCTATGCTTGTCAGGTCAACATAAGAACATCTGAATGCACATGATAAATCTCACTGTGGCAATATCACAGATAAACAATTACTTCAATGTGGCATGCAAAAGCATGTTTTGGGTTTGATAGACAGATTCAAAGCTAGAAACTCCTTGACCAGGCAAAAATAATTATCTGAAAATTGGCCTTAACCTGTATTGATAAATATAAATTAACGTACAGGTTTTAAAAGTCAGAGTTATAATATGGAAACTCCAGCCAAATTTATCCATGCTGATCAAGGCATCTTCCTGAACTTAATCCATTTGCTTGTAATTGCCTCATAACCCTCTGGATCTTGAAAATTCCCCATCCATGTACCTGTCCAAATGTAGCTTCAGAAATGTCTGATACATTAATTAGCATGGTACTGGAATTTTTTTGAACAGGCCCCATATGTTCACTTTTTATGAAATAATTAATGTAGTAATGCTGAGTGGTTTCAATGTAAATATTTGGAATAGATTCAAACTAGTGAACATAATAACTACATTGGAATTCCATGTGCTTAGATATTAAAGACACGCTTCTTGTTCCTTGAGTCTTGTTCCCCACCCCATCCAGTCCTTTCCCACTGTGATACCTTATAAGCTCTCCAACACTTTAATCACTTCTAGTTTCCTGCATGTCATTTTTGCCATGGCCCTGTCTCTGTGCATGTCCATTCCCCACCGGGAATACTTGGGGCCATGACAAAGATGAGATATGGGGGCACAGATCCAATTAATTCTCCTCACCTGCACTCCCCTATGTCTTGCGGGACTTGCTCTTACCCATAACAATTTATCTTTTGATTCCTCTCATTTTCTCAAAATTGAAGTTGAGAACAGGGATGCGTGCATGGGCCCCAGTTATGCCTGCCATTTCAATGGTTACATAGAGGGGTCTTTATTTTGAACCTACTCTGGTACCAATTCCCAACTTTTTCTGTGCTACATTGACAACTCCATTGATGCTGCCTCCTGCACCCTTATGGAACTCCTCAATTTCATCAACAGCCACTAACTTATACCTGCCTTCAAATTCACTTGAACTATTTCTGACTCCCTTTCCCCCCCCCCCCCATTTCTGAATTTCCCTATCTATTTCTCAGGAGTCTATCCGTCCACTCGAAACCCATTGACACTCACAGCTACCAAAGCTACAACTCCTCCCACACTGTCTCCTGTAGGGTCACTATCCCTATCGCTCAACATTTTGGTCTTCACCGCATCTTTTCTCAAGATGAAGGTTTCCACATCAGAACTTCTGAAATGTCCTTTTTGGGGAAAATAACTTCTCCCTCCCTCCTGCACCAGAAGCTTTGCTTAAATAGGGTTAAAAGAATTAATGAGGATCCCTAAAATCCTCCATCATACTGGATCCACTACCATCAGGAAGGAGGTACAGGAGCATCAGGTCTGCCAGGCTGAGAAATATCTTCTTCCTGCAGGCTGTGAGACTGATGAACAGAATCCTGTAACCTTGGGTCTCTCCAAATGAAACCAGTAAATTATTCCAAAATATTTATGCATATTTTGTATCTTTCTGAATGTGTGTATTGTGTGCATATATATGTGCACTGTGGTCCAGAAAAACACTGTTTTGTATGGTTGTACATGTAAAGTCAGATGATAATCAACTTTGGGTCAGGACAAAACCAAGCACAGAAGCTGGGTGATACTTTCAATACATACACATGAATAACAACCATGAGATGTGAATAATCAAGGTGAAATTTTACAGACTTGAACTCAATTAGCTTCCCCAGGGAAGAACAATGACCAAGCCGGCAACTTCCTGACAGGAAGTGTTATGGATTACTGTCACTGCTTAACACGGGGGTCTGCCACTGTCATCCCTTACACTACCGCAGTTTCTTTTTGGCTTGGCTTCGCGGACGAAGATTTATGGAGGGGGTAAAAATGTCCACGTCAGCTGCAGTCTCATTTGTGGCTGACAAGTCCGATGTGGGATAGGCAGACACGGCTGCAGCGGTTGCAGGGGAAAATTGGTTGGTTGGGGTTGGGTGTTGGGTTTTTCCTCCTTTGTCTTTTGTCAGTGAGGTGGGCTCTGCGGTCTTCTTCAAAGGAGGTTGCTGCCCGCCGAACTGTGAGGCGCCAAGATGCATGGTTTGAGGCGATATCAGCCCATTGGCGGTGGTACTAATTAACATGGGAATCCTAGCAAAGGAGTTTGTAGAAAATTATGAATAAAAGCGGTTATTAATAATAGATTGGATTCTTGGTACCCTACACCATTGTAATCTAGGTATTCATGTAATTTGATGCTTGGCAATTTTTTTTAGGTAATCTAAAAAGCTCAAAATAATGTCATAGATCACTTGTTTTATTGTTTTTTTTTTCTTTTGCTCACATTAAATGAAATCGATAAATTAGGATTTCCCAATGGCTGAGATAAATCTGTGGAAGATTTGTCTCTTGGTCCTTGCCTCAGTGGTCTACATCATCACTTTGGTTCTGAATGGCCTTGCAGGATCAGGACTGGAATCAGGTGAGTAGGACAATGATCCTGCTGCTAAAACCTAGGGATTATCTGAGAGTATGGTTTGGATGCAGTTAAAGTCACTTAAAACATTTAAGCAATACTTTTTTCTTTTTTGTGTTTTTATTATTTATTGGTTTTTGAAGGGTGTGGGGGAGGGGGTAGGGATGAAGGGGGCGGGGAAAAAAGTAAATGTCACTGTGTATATTTTAATGATGAAGACTTGTATATATTGTTACTGATATGTTTATGGTGCAATAAACAAAAACATTACAAAATAACATTTAAGCAGTGTAAGGTAAAACATCATGAGATGGGAATGTGTAGGGAGTTACCCTGTACAGGGCAGTAACAAGAAGGGGAGGTGTCCTTGTACTCCTGTTAGGTAAAACATCATGAGATGGGAATGTACAGGGCTGTAACAAGATGTAAATGCATCCTTGTACTTACAAGATAAGAGAGACATTGATGGATTGAGAGGCAGGAAGCTAGCAGGGAAAGGATAGCAACAGTTTTAGTCATTGGACAAGTAATGATATGATGATGTTCTAAGCATGTATCCAAGGGTATAAAAAATCACTATTTTGCTGATAACGGCAGAATGCATTCTCCGACTAACCTGGTTGGTCGCAAGTGTTACAATCCGGTAATAAAGAACAAAGAACCCTGATTTCGACTCAGCCTGGTGTTTGTCTCACTCATTCATGAACAAAGCAGACCTAACAGCAGTCAGAATTAAAGTTTAATGCTCAGGAAATTGGATTGTTCAATGCTGCCATGCACTGATTTGGATGGAATTTCAATTGGAAATTTCAAAGACAATTGGCATTCTTTTCAAGTCACAAATCATCCTACTTGGAAAATCTGTGTCCATTCATGTGTTGGTGAACAAGAAAATCTGCAGGCACTGGGGTTGAGAGCAATGCACAAATGTGCTGGATAAATTCTGCAGGTCATGCAGCATCCCTAGGAAGTAAAAGTTGGTCAACATTTCAGGCCTGAGCCTGTCATCAGGAAATGTGGAAAAACAGGAAGATGCCTGAATTAAAAAGGATGGTGGTGGTGGGGGGGGGGTGGGGGGGGGGGAGTGCAATAGAGGAGAAGAGGGAGGAAGAGTAAAAGAAGGAGCACAGGCTAACAGGATATCGGGGGAGGGAAGAAAAGAGAAGCTGACAAGTGATGAGGGCGAAGGCAGAGGGCTAAGAAAGGTAACTCACTGATAGGAGAAGGGGGTGGGGAGCTGGAGGAAGGGAGACAAGGGTAGGGAAAGAGAAAGACCGGGGAAGGGAGAGTTAATAGAATTTGGAGGTCGACATTAATGCCATTTGGTTGGAGAACGCCGAGATGGAATATTAGTTTTGGTCCTCCAATTTGCAGGTGGCTCCTGTTTGAGACCATGGACAGACATGCCAGTCAGTGTGGCAGTGGTGTGTGAAATTAAAGTACCCCCTTTTTTTGCCTTCCTTATGTTCCTCGACTGTACTCCTACATGCCCTATACTTTTCAATGGCCCTCCAGCATATGCCTCCTTGACCTGACCAGAGTCTCAGTATCTCTGTCAGCCAGGATTCCTTTTTTCTGTTAGTATTGCCCCTCACTCCAACAGGAACTTGCTGTCCCTGAACTCTTACGATCTTGCCAGGTGTCCCTTTACATGCAAACTTGCCAATCAATTTAGATTGGCACGGTTAGCATAGCAGTTAGCTAGTTTGAATCCACCACTGTCTGTAAGGAATTTATACGTTCTCCCCGTGACCATGTGGGTTTCCTCCGGGTGCTCCAGTTTCCTCCCGCATCCCAGAGATGTACAGGGTTAGTAGGTTAATTGGTCCCATGGGTGTATTTGGGTGGAGTGGGCTCTTTACTGTACTGAATCTCTAAATTAAAAAATATAAAACTTCTGTAAGTACCTGCCTAATACCATCGAAATTAGGCTTGTCCTAATTTCTTATCCTTTTCCATCACAATTTTAATGCTCATACAATTATCATTCTCTGGTTCCAAAGTGCTGCCCCACACACACATACTCCAATCACTTACCCTGGCTCATTGTACAAAAGGAGATTAAGTGTTGCCACATCTCCGGTCGGGGCATAACAGTTTTCATGAAGGGCTGATGCCTGGCCAGGAATACTCATGATACATGGGCTGATGCAAATGATACATTGGGCGACATGGTTGGCATAGCGATTAGTGCAACGCCTTTATAGCACCAGCGATCAGGACTAGTGTTCGAATCCCGCATTGTCTGTAAGGAGTTTGTTCGTTCTCCTTACATCTGCATGGGGTTTCCCCAGGGGCTCCGGTTTCCCCAGGGGCTCCAGTTTCCTCCCATTCCTCAAAACGTACTAGGGGTGTAAGTTAATTGGGTGTAAATTTGGCAGCTCGGGTTCATGGGCTGAAATGGCCTGTTACCATGATGTATGTCTAAAAAATAAATACAAAGCGTTGAAATGCCAGACAGCAATAATCTCCAACAAGAAACGTTCAATAATATTATAGCAATCATCTCAAATAAGAGACTTTCAATGGCATTAGCACGATCACCACCAATAAGAAAGGATCCTTGATGTTCCTGTCCATTGGCAAACTCCCCACTATCAATATTCTGGGTCTGTCACTGATTAGATACTCACCAGGGTTGGTGACAGATCCTGTTGCTGTATGAACAGGAAAACAAGGTGGGGAAGTCACGTGATGGAGTAGTGACCAGTAAGAAAATACCAGCCCTCTCCAGAAAAGTAAAAAAAAGGTAGAGAAAAAACAAAGTCACTAACACAGAAACCATAACAAATTGAAAGTGAAAGTGTGGAGAAAATGGCAGCAAAGAAAGAAAAACCAAAAACAACGGGAAGAAAAGAAGAAGGAAGGACGTTGGAAGAGGAAGGTGAAGGCCTTACCGGTACAAGAAAGCCCGCCGTGGAGAGAGAAGCCCGGTCCCTGAGGTCAGTGGAAACCCCGAACTCAGGACTACAAAGATGGCTCACAGAACCAAACAAAAGTGCGCAACCGCGCATGTGCGAATCCTCGCGCATGCACGATGCACAAGACAAAAACAACAACGACGGGAGGGGGGACCAGCTGAGGAGTAAATCTCCACAGCAGAAACAGACAAGTATAACAGGACAGCAAGACTCTCAACAGGAAAACATAGAAAATAACGGGAACAAGAAGGAAGAGAATAAAAATAGGAAATCAAAGAAACAACAGATGACCAACTCAGACCAACACCAAGACACTTTTAATAAAAATAAGAAGAACAAAAATACCCAACAAAATAAAATAAACAACCCAACAAGTAAATCAGAAGAGACAGAGGTAAGGACACAGATCCTGGACTCAGAAGAAGAGGAGGAAGAACACAGAGAAATGGAAGATGAAGGGAAGGGCAAGTACATGGATTTTTTTTTAAAGAATATATGGAAACAGTAAAAGAATGGCAGACACAAGAATTCAGTGAAATAAAAAGTACAGAAGAAAGAGTGAATAGATTAGAGATGATCATGACAGATATAGGAAAAAGAGTAGACAAGGTGGAAGAACGAGAAACAGCCATAGAAATGGAAGTAGATGACTTAAAAAAGAAATTAGAAGAATCTGATTTAAAAAAAGTTAAAGAAACACAGGAGCTGTTAGCTCAAAAGATAGACATAATGGAAAATTATAATAGAAGAAACAATATAAAGATAGTGGGCCTTAAGGAAGATGAAGAAGGCAAAAATATGAAAGAATTGATAAAAGAATGGATCCCCAGGGTCCTAGGAAGACCAGAATTACAGGAAGAAATGGAAATAGAAAGGGCACACAGAAGATTAGCCCCTAAACCACAACCACAACAAAAACCAAGATCCATTCTAGTAAAATTCACAAGATATACAACAAGAGAAAATATATTGGAGAAGGCAATGAAAAAAATAAGAGAAGACAAAAAACCACTGGAATACAAGGGTCAAAAATTTTTTTTATATCCAGATATAAGTTTTGAACTGCTGAAGAAGAGGAAGGAGTTTAATGCAGCAAAAACGACCCTATGGAAAAAAGGTTATAAATTTATGTTAAAATACCCAGCAGTACTTAAAATAGTTATCCAGGGGCAGCAAAGCAAACTATTCTCGGATCCAGAAGAAGCATAAAAATTTGCAGAACAACTACAAAACAGACAGAGAGATGAAGAGATGTAACAAGAACAAAAATGACAACAAACTATATATATATATATATATATATATATGTGTGTGTATATATATATATATATATATAAATAGAGTATAAGTAAGAACTAAGAAGGGGAAGAAAGGAAGTAAGGAGGGAATTAAGAGAGTGACCTTTGTTATATATGAAGATTAAAATCTTTTCTGTGGGGTCTGGGTGGGGAAGAATAACAGTCACTGCAAAATCAGTTGACGCTTGCGAGCGGATTCGCAAATCCAAATGGAGAGGGGAGATGTGGTTGCCCGACAAGGGACAAAGGGCAACTCAGAAAGGGGAGGGACTATTGGGGTTAAAGGAATTTTAGATATGAGAATAGTGGAAATATTATGTTTTAGAAATTTTGTCTTATAATGTGTTCAAAAAAAGAAAGCAGAAATGGATAAGAAGGGAAGGTGGTGATGAGGAAACAGAAAGGAAAGATAAAGTATGAAATGACTATGTTGAACTATATAACTTTAAATATTAGTGGAATACATAACCAAATCAAAAGGAAGAAACTGTTAAATTTACTGAAAAAAGAAAAAATTGATATAGCATTCGTACAAGAAACACATCTAACTGAAGTGGAACACAAGAAATTAAAGAGAGATTGGATAGGACATGTAACAGCAGCATCATATTTTAATTCAAAAGCCAGAGGAGTAGCTATATTAATCAATAAAAATGTACCAATCAAAATAGAAGAGGAAATGATAGATCCAGCAGGGAGATATGTAATGATAAAACTTCAGATATATTCAGAATTTTGGAATTTACTCAATGTATACTCACCTAATGAAGAAGATCAAAAATTTATGCAAGATATCTTTTTGAAGATAGCAGATACGCAAGGGAACATACTAATAGGAGGGGATTTTAACCTTAATTTGGACTCAAACATGGATAAAACTGGAAAAAAAACTAACAGAAAGAACAAAGTAACCAAATTTATAATTAAATTGATGCAAGAAATGCAACTTTTGGATATATGGAGGAAACAACACCTAAAGGAAAAGGAATATTCATATTATTCGGGTAGACACAAAACATACTCAGGGATAGACCTATTCCTGTTATCAGCCCACATTCAAGGGAGAGTTAGGAAAACGGAATATAAAGCTAGACTATTACCGGATCACTCACCCCTGTTATTGGCAATAGAGCTAGAGGACATCTCAGCAAGAATGTATAGATGGAGATTAAACTCCATGCTACTTAAAAGACAGGATTTTAGAGAATTCATTGAACGACAAATTAAAATGTACTTTGAAATAAATACGGAATCAGTGAAAGATAAGTTTATACTATGGGATGCAATGAAAGTGTTCATCAGAGGGCAAATAATAAGTTATGTAACTAAGATGAAGAAGGACTACAATCGGGAAACAGAACAGTTGGAAAGGGAAATAACAAATACAGAAAAAGAATTAGCAATAAAGGAAGATACAACTAAAAGAAGAGAATTGGCAGACAAAAAAATAAAATATGAAACACTACAAACATATAAGGTGGAAAAGAACATAATGAAGACAAAACAGAAATATTATGAGCTAGGAGAAAAAATGCACAAAATTCTAGCGTGGCAGCTTAAGACAGAACAAACTAAAAGAATGGTATTGGCATTAAGGAAAAAGGACAAACAAATTACATATAATCCAACGGAGATCAATGAAAACTTCAGGGAATTCTACGAACAACTATATCAAACTGAAAACGAAGGGAAAGAAAACAAAATAGATGAATTTCTAACTAAAATTGAACTACCGAAATTACAAACAGAGGAGCAAAATAAATTAATAAAACCATTTGAAATAGAAGAATTACAGGAGATATTAAAAAAACTACCGAACAATAAAACACCAGGAGAGGATGGACTCCCAATAGAATTCTATAAAACATTTAAAGACCTATTAATTCCTCCCCTCCTGGAAGTAATCAACCAGATTGATAAAACACAAAACATACCAGATTCATGCAAAACAGCAATAATTACAGTAATACCAAAGACAGGGAAAGATCCACTAGCACCAGCATCACATAGACCAATATCTCTACTTAACACAGATTATAAGATAATAGCTAAACTATTAGCAAACAGATTGGCCAACTATGTACCAAAAATAGTAAATCTAGACCAAACTGGATTTATTAAAAAAAAAGACGAACAATGGACAATATCTGTAAATTTATTAACTTAATTCATGCAGTAGAAGGAAATAAAGCTTCAACAGTAGCGGTTGCTTTAGACGCAGAGAAGGCCTTTGACAGAGTAGAATGGAATTGTTTATTCAAAGTACTACAAAAATTCAGCCTACCAGAGAAATATATTAATTGGATTAAAGCATTATATAAGGGGCCATTGGCGAAAGTGACAGTAAATGGATATATATCAAAGCAATTTAAATTAAGCAGGTCAACTAGGCAGGGATGTCCACTATCTCCCTCACTGTTCGCGTTAGCTATAGAACCACTAGCAGAACTGATAAGAACAGAAGATAAAATAAGAGGGATAAAAATAAAAGAGAAGGAATATAATATTAGTCTATTTGCAGATGACATTATAATATACTTAACAGAACCAGAAATATCAATAAAAGTATTACATAGGAAATTGAAGGAATATGGAGAAGTATTGGGGTACAAGATCAACACAAATAAAAGTGAAGCAATGCCAATGAATAATGTGGATTTCACAAAGTTTAAGAAAGAATCACCATTTAGATGGCAAACACAAGCAATGCGATACCTAGGTATACAACTAAATAAAAATCTCGGCCATCTATATAAACTAAATTATCATCCATTAATGAAAAAATTACAAGATGACTTAGAGCATTGGAAAGACTTACCACTAACACTGATAGGAAGGATAAACTGTATTAAAATGAACATTTTCCCAAGGATACAATACCTATTTCAGTCATTACCAATTCACCTAACAGAGAAATTCTTCAAGGAGTTAAAGAAAATAATAAGGAAATTCTTATGGAAAGGGGGGAAACCGAGGATAGCACTAGATAAATTAACAGAATAGTACAAACAAGGAGGCTTACAACTACCAAACTTTAAGAATTATTATAGAGCCGCACAATTAAGATACCTATCAGATTTTTATCAAACAGGGGAAAAACCAGATTAGAACTAGATAAAATAGGGGAGAAGATACCTGAACATATACTATATAAATGGGATGAAAAATTGGTGCAATGTAGGAATTCACCGGTATTGCATCATCTGCTCAACATTTGGAAGAAGATTCACGTAGAAAGGAATAAAACAAATTACCAACTACCAAAACTAATATTGACGCAAAATCAACTAATCCCTTTCACAATAGATAACCTTTCCTTCAGAGAATGGGAGAGAAAAGGGATCAAAAGAATAGCAAATTGTTTTTCGGGAAATAAATTATTATCCTTTGAACAAATGAAGGATAAATATAATATAACTCATGATACAATGTTTGCATACCACCAACTGAAAACCTACTTGAAGGACAAATTGGGAAACAGTCTGAGGTTACCAGAAGGAAGCAATTTTGAATATGTGATTACAGACACAATGATAATTAAAAAATTTATAACAAACATGTACATCAAACTGCAAGAAAAGGAGAACGAGGAAACAAATGGTAAACCTAAACAAAAATGGGAACAAGATCTAAACATAAAGATAAAGAATGAAACATGGGAAAAGCTATGCTCCGGAACTATGAGAAATACAATAAACACGAGGTTACGCATGATACAATATAACTGGATACACAGGCTATACATCACACCTCAAAAGTTAAATAAATGGGACCCAACAGTATCAGACAGATGTTTTCGCTGTAAAAAGGAAACGGGAACAACAATTCATGCAATTTGGACATGTGAGAAAGTGAAAAAATTTTGGGAAGATCTAAACCAGATATTAAATAAAATCACAAAAAGCAATATACCAAAAAACCCAGAGATCTTCCTCCTAAGTAATATAAGAAATAAAGAATTTGGACTCGATTTGGATGGAGCACAAAAAAGATTTGTTATGATAGCCCTAGCTGTAGCCAAAAAATGTATTATGTCAACCTGGAAATTAGAAGACAACTTGAGAATACAACAATGGTATATAGAAATGAATAAATGTATTCCATTAGAAAAAATAACATATAATTTAAGAAATAACATCACAATATTCGAACAAATACAATAGAGAAATCCTACCGTGGACTTCCACCACCTAAAATGACAGAAGGAGAAGACAACGAAAAGAACTGACTCAGTAAAATTTCTTGTTTATTTTTATTAAGTGACAACATTGTTTAACGGGTTTAATGTATCTTATAGATTGAACTTCAAATAAATGGGAAAGGTGGTGAGGGAGGGAGGGAAGGGAGGGGGGAAAAAGGGGGTGAAAATGACACTGTATATATTCAAGAGAAAAAATGTCTGTATGTATCTTGGTCAATATGGTTTATAGTGTGAAAAATAAAAAAAAATTAAAAAACCAGGAAAGCAAGGTATTCTGCAATGACTGGCTCACATTCTGACTGAATCTCCAAAGAATCTCAGCATCATCCAGGGCAAAGCACCCTACATGATCGGAATCCCATGGTTTACCATAATTATTCACTCCCTTCATCATAGCAGCTGATCAGTCAGGAGGAGATATAAATAGGAGATGAGGACAGGGCAAGGGACGGGGGTAGGCAGGGAGTCCTGAAGTTTTGAGATCCAAGTATTGTATCACTGAAAATCTGCAATGAAAGGCACAGAAAGCATCTGTGGAGAGGCAAAAAAACAAGTCAGTTTTATAAGTTGATCTTTAATCAGAACTGACCAGTTCCAGTGGAAACTGAAAAGGCTGATTCCCTGAAGATGCTGTGGGTTTAATATTGAGTTTGGAGGGTTGTCCTGCAAGATGGGCATCCCTGGAGGTGAAGTGGTGATGAATTAAACAGCAATGGAAAGTCTTGAATAAACATTGTTCTTTTCTCTGTTTCAAGCATGTACTAACATTATTTGTCAACACATTAGGTATATTTCTTCAGGCAGTCGGGAATGTATCAAACAAGTTCAGCACTGAATTCACTCCTGCAGGATGGACCTTTTCTATTTGGGGAGTCATTTATACTTGGCAGGCTGTGTGGCTTGTCTATGTCTGCATTGGATTATGTCGAAGGTAAGGCCTTTTCCCTTGTAAAGTTGATGCTGTGGTGGAACTAAAATAATATTTTGAGCACCGTTCAGTTTTTTTTCAATATACACTCAATAAAATGATTGTAGGAAGCCAGCTATAAAATCAGATTAAATAAATTAACTGTTACTTAACTTTAACTAGATATAGATTGTAAACTTTAGTCTGACTTGCTTCCTACTCCCATTATAAGGAAGGAGAAAATAAAATCAAGGAAGGATCAAGCAAGGGTGCATAACTGGAATTGAGCAGAAACATTGTATGGGATTGATTTTCAAATGACAGGCATAAATGAAGACGATGACAGCAGAATTTTTGTAGTGGTCAGCTCTATTGCATCTACAGACAGCAGCCTATAAGCTTCTATAAGGTTGGGTAGCTGGTATTTAAATGCATAGTTGTTAGGCAGTTAGGAACCGTTCAAGTCTAGGAATTACCTTGGTGCATTTGGAGTACATTAGCCAGTTAAGATGCAGTTGATGATACTATATTCCAGGCAATTGTTTTTTAAAATGATCCACAAATTCTCAAAATAAAAAAAATGTTTATGAATAAGGCTTCATCAATTGGTGGAAACTACAGTATTAAAAAACCCAGATTCCCCATTTTGCTGTGTAATATGGATTATACTAGTAAGGCTTGCATGATGCTGCTTTTAAAATAAAACAACAGATGGAAATAATAACCATAATGAGTTTATTGTAATCCAATAACGACTTTGGGAGCTTAGAATAAAAGGATGTACCTTCAGCTGTGATGAACTGGAAGTTAAAACAGAATTATAAAGGAACTTGAAGCCTTGTAGATTGATTTTGAATCTGTAGATTATTTCAGAAAGGAAGCGGCTAGACCTCTGTGCAGACTGTTGTGGCTGTAGATGACTGGTTATTGTTGATGGTCTTCCTATACCACTAAATCACTGATTGGAATCGAGTGATTAGGTTAGGCATACTATACTACAGATTTTGGGATGATGTACTTCCAATAATTGTTTACACTAAAAATAAAACATTTGTCTTCATTGTAAAACGGTTTAACCTCTCTTCTCAATAGTTAGGCAGATTATTTCAGTACACATACCAAACCACCATTGTAATAGCATATATTTCTTTTTTGTTCACACAGTGATACCTTTACATGGATGTCTTCTGTGTTGCCTTGTTCACTTTACGTGACTTGGATTATAAACAACCTTTTGAACATTGGCTGGCTTTTTCTTTGGGATAGAGAGTAAGTAATGGGAAATAATTTTCCTACCATCTAATGAGATTGCATCATGATTCTGGAAAAAACATAGGGGTGTTCATTCTCTACCAAAATGCTTGAGCTTTCATAACAGAATCATTTGATCTATGTGAAACAGCTGTATGTTCTAGAACCATTCTCCATTTGCAGAGGAAAACCTATTTCTCGATCCCCTGTCAAACTACTTAGACCTGTGCTCTCTTATTTTGATATGATTACTGTGGGAAAATGAACTTGATGATCTCCCCTATCTATACATGCTTCGCAGCCTCTTTTGTTCCAGGGAAAACAAGTACAGCCTCTCCAATCTTTCCCCATAATTAAAACCCTCTAATCCAGGTAACACCATGGTGAATCTTCACCTCAATCAAAGTTCACAGTTAGCTCAGTACCTTCATCTAAGTCCTTTATATAAAATTGTAAAGAGATTGAGGCCCTAATACCAATCTTAGCCATCCAGTTTTTTTTCTTGACAAAATTTTCTCCTCCACACCATGATATTTACTGTCCTTAATAATACAGTAAAACCTCTCTTATCCGGAATTCAAGCAACCAGCAAAAAAAATTGAGGAAAATAGATTTTAAAAATTAAAATATCTAAATAATAGGTTGTAGCATGCGTGCTATGCGAAGTGTGGAGTAAGAAACACACACACACACACAGAGTCAAGTCGAGGTCAAAGATTGATTTATTACTCCTGCCAACGACAGGAGTGATGTCATCACAGTGCTAGCCTATGACTGGCTGGCGTTTCCTGCTGTTCCCCACCATGCAGGAGGTCGTGTGGGGTGACAGCCATTGGTCCCTGCAGGGCCCTCGCATCGCCGCATTCACCGGCTGTTTTGTGAGCCGGTACACCATTTGGTTCGTGGGCTGTTGCACAAACCCCCCTCAAAGAGACAATCAGAGTGACCACTGCTGTTTTGGGCGACCTACCTCTGCATCATGGAGGCTGAGTCTTGACTGGCTGGCTAATGTTTATGTGGCTGGTTTCAGGTGGTCAAGGGTGAAGACTGATTTATTGCACTGTCAGCTCTGTTTATATTCACTCCCTGCCTCTGACGACAGGAGTGATGTCATCACAGCGATGGCCTCCAACTGGCCAGCATTCCTGCTGTTGCCCGCTGTTTCCTGCTGTGCAGGAGGCCATGCGGGATAATGGCCCTTACGATTGCCATACTAACTGGCCATTTTGTGTGCCAGATCGCGACTCGGTTCGCGCGATGCTACAAGGTGAAAAAAATGTAAGTTTAAAATTGTAAAAGTAAATGTTCTCTGAAGTAACATAAATCTTTGGTAAAAATGGGAGCAAATATTCAGCCAATAGAGTGCCTTGGTCATGGTTTGCTCGTAGCAGTTGTTTGAATAAAGTTGTGTGAAATAGCAATGGCGTCGCCAAGGGTGAAGAGCTGGTTGATGCCACTCGCTGCTGGTGTGACTCTCTTAAAGTGTCTCCTTATCCCTGCATAGTAAGAGTCACCCCAGTCAGAGGCTTTATCAGGGCGCCTCATGGAGGGGGAGATGCAACAGCGGTTAAATGTTTTCAAAGAATGTGACTGAAAATAAAATAAAATGCTTTAAGATTATATATTCATGCATGTGAAGTTTGTTCAGTGTAAATACAGTATATAATTTTAAAAAATCTTTTGTCTTTTTAAACTGTTTATTCTTAATGCAGGTGTATTATTTAGGCATTGCAAGAGTGAATCTCCAGCAAATGGAAAATACACTTCTCTGGCATTTACCAATCCCCATAGTTACCAGATACTGGGGTTTTACTGTGTTTAATATGTCTGAAACTGTTATTGAGTGACATTTTTTGAATGACATTGGCCAGATTGCAGAGGGTCCAGCCTAACTTTGTGCTAAATTTTTGGTTGCTCAGCTGTTACAGGTTTATCCATGGTTCAACTGTCTTCAGCCTTTCAAAGGCATTTTCACTGTTGTTAATCCCATCGGGAGATGGGAGATATTGGGAAATTGGAGAAAAACTCAATATTGGGGATGGAAGGATGTCTGTCAAGGGAAGGCAGCAGAGTTTGAGTTAGATTTGGACATAATGTTTGGCACTGACATCGTGGGCCAAAGGGCCGGTAAAATTCCCGTTAACTGGATTTCAAGCAACTGGCGGTCTCAAACAACCAGCAAAAAAAATTGCAGAAAATAAATAGGTAAAAAAAATGAACATTTAAAATTGGTGCCCCCTTGCCAATCACACAACATGCAATCTGAAGCAACTGGCAACTTCACTTATCCAGCAAATCCTGGATACTAGGGCTTTCACTGTCCCTCACTTAAACTGTATTTTAAAAAAATAAGGAAACAATTGTAGCTGCTCTAAACTTTCCACACAATGAAAATCCTTCATCTCCGATATGTTTTCGGTAAATCTTCTCTGAATTTGCTCCATGCATTAGGATCCTTCCTACAGTGTGTTGTTCAGTATAATAGTACACTACAGAAATAGGCCATTCAGCCCATCTAGGATGTGCCAAACTATTTTCTGCCATGTTGACATGCACCCAGACCATAGCCCTCCATACCCCTCTCATCATGTTCCTATCCAAATTTCTCTTAGATGTTGAAATCAAATCTGTATTCACCACTTCCATAGGCAGCTCATTCCACACCCTCGCTACTTTATTGACGAAGTTCTGCCTAATCATCCTCCTAAACATTTCCTCTTTCACCTTAACCCTCGTGTTCTTGTCTCATCCAACCTCAGTGGAAAAATACATTTACCTTATCTATACCCCTCATGATTTTGTATACCTCTATTAAATCTTCCCTCATTCTCCAACACTCCAGGGAATAAAGTCCTAACTTACTGCATTCAATCCCTCCCCACACTCAGCTCCTCAAGTCCCAGTACTAAATGAAAAGCTCTACTGCAGACTAACCTTGGCTGAGGATACAAACACAGATGGTAGAACCACACCTCGTACTGAGGCAACATCAGTCGAAAGTAAGAAAAATCATCAAATCACTTTAATTGGGCAGTTCTGGGCAACTCTGCATGGGTGAGATCTGTTTATGAAAGAGCAGATTACTTCACTCTACCATTTCCCATCAGATGTCATTTCCCTTCAACCTAGATATGTTATTAGAATTGGGTAAAATTAAATTCTAAATGTGCACCTTTTACAGGGAAGACTAATACAAGATTGTGATATCAATCATTTTGGCGAGCAAGAGAAACACCATCCTTTAAACAGCATGAGACAGGACATCTTGTTAGATTTTGAAGCAATTTCTATTAGAGGAGTGCTTGTATAAATTTTCTCTATCTTCCATCTTTGAGTTCTGTTGTCAGTCAGATGACATCTATTCTTGGTGTTTGATGTGAGTTTTCTTTTTATTTCAGGTACATTATTCCTGCCCTAATTTTCCTGGCATTAATCGTGTTCACAAATTATGTGGTCCTTTTCTTGTCTTATCGTGGCCTATATACACGGGGCCTGTGGATGCAAAATTACAGAAAGGCTGATCTGTGGCTTGTTAGAATACTGGTATGTGGACACAGATTATCTGAACGCTATCTCTGCTTAAAACCTCATATGATAAGATGGATAAATTTCATAATGATAATTTCTGAGGCGCATTTAATGTTTTTGGCCTGTACTCGCTGGAGTTCAGAAGGATGGGGGGAAATCTCATGGAAATCTCATTGAAACCTGCCAATTATTGGAAGGGCTGGATAAAGTGGACTTGGATATTTCCAGGAGTGGGGAGTCTGAGACCAGAGGGCATAGCCTTAGAATAAAAGGAATGGAGATGATGAGAAATTTCTTCCACCAGAGGGTGGTGAATTTGTGAAATTTATTGACACAGATGGCTGTCGAGGCCAGTAGATTTAAAACACAAATTGATAACCTTTGACATCCTCACTAATCAATAACTTGTGTGGAGAAGGCAGGAGAATGGAGTTGAGAGGAAAGTTACAAGAGACATGATTTGAATGGCAGGGTAGACTCAGTGGGATGAATGGCCTAATTCTGCTCCTACATCTTAAGGTCTAATGATAATAATAATGTTGATTATCATACATGTAAGTACAATGTACATATATACTGAAGTTCTTACTGCAGCCAAAACAAGTAGTTTGGTGATCTAAACTATAATAGTATTCACTAAATTAGCTATTTAACTCAAAAGACTGGAGTTACGGAACTATAGGCTTTTTATTTACAATAAACTTGAAGGTCATCCTGTGCTGTGACCCAGGCATTCTGGGGAGGGGTTATGGTGTTGGAGCCTTTATACAGGGTCAAAAGGGAAGAGCCATGGGTACAGTCACAGAATGGGGTGGAGCCAGATTCACCACATTCACCCTTTTTACTTTGTCCAGCGGGGTGACATGGGGCACAAGTCTTACAAAGGTCTTAGAAATTAATTCTGTCTGCCAGCCTGGTCTTCCGTTGTGACTGGTGGAGAGTCAGTTGCTCCGCTACAGCTGGGGCCATTGTTTCATACTGGACCTCCAGCGTGGTTCGACCTGCTGGGGTCATGGTGATTCGGCTGGAATGATTTGGGCGGGGCTAGGATGCCATGGTATGTAGTGTGTGTCCATGGGAGGAGAGGGTGCAGTTGGATGGTATGCTCCTCAGGTGCCCCTGCAAGCATGAGGTCCCGGATGGAGATAAGTTTCTTTGCGGCTATCCAGGTTGGCCACATACGTGTATTGGGGTTTGCCTGGAGGAGCTGGACCCTTTCGACCAGTGGGTCATCTACTGCCCTACCCTCATCAATTTCTTTTGTTTCCACCTCAAAAAACTCAATTAGGCTTGTAATGCAGAACCTTCCCTTCACACAGCCATGCTGACTATCCTTGAGTGGACTGTTCTTCACCAAATGCTTATAGATCCTGTCTTTTAAGAATCCTCTCCATTTAGTTTGCATACCACTGATGTAAGACTCACTGGTCTATAACTACCAGGATTCTCCCTATTAACTTTTTTTAAACAAGGGGATTCCCCAATCCTCCAGCCCCTCCCCTGCAGCCAAAGAGATCATAGCTACTGCTCCAGCTATCTCTTCTCTTACAGCAGCCTGGAGTAAATTGCGTCCAACCCCGCGGAATTATCAATCTTGTTTTTAAGAAGATCCAACACTTCCCCTTTCTGAATCTCCACATTGTCCACCACACAGGCCTGTTCAATTTAGACCTCTTCATGATCAAGGTCCTTTTCTCTTGTGAATACTGATGCAAAGTATTCATTTAGGACCTTCCCAACCTCTTCCACCTCCAGGCACATGTTGCCTCCTTTATCCTTTAGCAGCCCCACCTTCATTCTGGTCATCCTTCTGTCCTTCACATACACATGGAAGACCTTGGGGTTCTCCTTAATTCTACTTGCCAAGGCCTTCTCATGCCTCCTAAGAGCTCTCCTAAGTCCTTTCTTAAGCTCCTTCCTGGCTAGGCACAGGTTAAGGTGATAAAGGAAAGTTTAAAGACTTGTGAGGAAAGTTTTTTAAAATGGTGAACATACTGCCTGGAGACGTGATAGAAGAGAATTTGATAGCAATGTGTAGGAGCCATTTATACAGACACTTACAGGCAGGAATAATGATATACAGACCATGGTGCAGGCAGATGGGATTAGTTAGATTGGCATCGGTGGTTAGCATATACATTTTGGGTAGAAGGGTCTCTTCCTGTGTTGCACTTTGATGTTAATGTCATAGAGAGATATTAATTGAGGGTTTTACAGAATGAATAATGTTTACATTTTTGATTTTAAAAAAAAGTTAATTAGAAACTGTCAAGGGGCAAACCAAAGGAAGAGGTGATCTGTCTTTGTCAATAGGATTAGGGGTGTCTGCACATAAATGACCCCTGAGTCTGACGTTGGCGGAATGCTCACAGAATTTTCCAGAATGAAGTGAAAGATTTGGAGAGGGTGCAGAGGAGATTTACTGGGATTTTTCCTGGATTGGGGAACGTGTTTAATGAGACAAGGTTAACAGAGTGAGGGCTTTTCTCTTTGGAGCGAAGGATGAGAGGTCTACAAGATTGAAAGGCATATATAGAGACCCAACAACTTTTTTTTTCTGGGGCAACAGTAGCAAATACCACAGGATATCTATTTTAGATGAGAAAATTCAGGGGATAGGTCACATAGAGTAATGGGTATCTGGAATGCATTGCCATGGGTAGTGGTGGAGGTTAGTACAATAGGGACATTTAAAAGACTTTTAGACAGGCACATGGATGCAAGAAAAATAGAGGGTTATGGTGTGAAGTAGGGAAGGTTTAGATTGTTGAGGAGGTCTAAAAAAATAGGTTAGCACAGCATTGTTGGCTGCAGGGCTTGTACTATGCTATAATGTTCTATGCTCTATGTATTCCTGCTAGAGCTACATTGGGTGTGTATTTGTGGAAATTTTCAGTAATGGAGGTCTAGGGAAGGATAAATGTTAGTCAATTAGGGAGGAGACCTCCCTGCCTTTTTCCCCATTACCCTTAATTCCCTTATAATGCAAAAGCTATCCAACTGTGACTTACATGCATTTAAAGATGCAGTCTCTAATGTTTCCTTGTGCAGTGAATTCCAGATCCACCTCTCTGTAAAAGGCAATTCTTCCTCATCTCCATCCTGAATCTACTCCTCGAATACTATGTCCCCCGATTCTAGTCTCACCTCCTTAATCTGTAAATTATAAATAGGTTGGTCAAGAGGCAAAGCAGTAGTTTGTAATATTAAGGGTTAATGTGCCAATATCACTAGCAGTAGTTACCAGGTTTTTAGTTTGGGCTCATAGACATTGTTGAATGGCAGCAACTCCATTTGTCTCACGGCACATCTCGGCCTCACAGGATACATGTTTTGCAGTTGCATCAAATGGATTGTGGTATCATCTGTCAAAAAGATTGCTTTCTTTCTGTATATTTTATAGGTACAGAATGGGGTGGCTACGTATGCAACATGGACAACCGTAGCAACACTAATCAACTTTGCAGTTGTGCTATCTTATAGTGCTGGTGTTACTATGGTGACAGCTGGTACAATTTGCCTTTCCATCTTGGCCTTGGAAGTAGTCTTATGGTACGTACAGATGTGAAATTCTAACTATCTGATGTTAATCGGCAATGTTCCCAGTGCCTGTTTTGATATTTCAAGTTTATTATCATTTGATTGCACATATACAACCAGGCGAAGCATCGTTTCTCTGGACACATATACATAAACAATACACAACACATATTAATCACATGTATACATACAGAAATAATTTATATGATTTACTTGGTTACAGGATATTATTCAGCAATATTTCACCCTACAGAAAGGAGCTATTTCTCAACATGGCCTGATTTTGATGCTTCTGTACCTCCTTCTTGATGGTAGTGGGTCAAAGATACTGCGTGCTCCTATTTAAGCAACACTCCCAGTAAATGTCATTAATAGAGGAAAATGAGACCCCAGTGGCCTCAACCATTTTGATGATCCTCTGTATTGATTTCCAGTCTGTTGCTTTGCAGATACCATAACCACACAGGACACTTTCTCCTCCTGTAAAAGCTTGTCAAGATGGGGGTTGATAATAAGATCATACTTAATCTCACCTCATTATAACCTCTGGCAAGCTTCCACTTTGTTCCTAATTAAATATCTATCTATCACTGCCTTAAAAAGTACTTCATTTCCAGCGCATGTTGAGAAAGAGAGTTCCAAAGACTCTGATTTTTGTTATAAATGCTTTTCAACTCATCTGTGGATGACCCCTTAAACTGCTTAGTTTTAGATTCTCCTATGAGGAATGATCCTGCTCACATGTGTCAAGTCCTGTCTGTCTCATATGTTTTAATCAAATTCACTCTCATTCATTTTAAGCCTTAGTTAGATTCTGTATCCTAGGATTATGGAGAAATATGATTTGGAGTTCCTGATTTAATAATGAAATGTTTAACTATCAAAAGCCAATAGAGAGCTTTAGGCTCATTTTGGAAATGCCAGAGACATTTGTTTCATGAATCAGGCTTCAAATACTTTTTATTTAATAGTATAAATTTATTTCAATCAAGCATCGTATTCGTGCAATACATTTTTGTCAAGCTATGGAATTGACATAAATTATGAACACTCATTTTGACTTTTGTCCGCAGGTTTTGTTTGGAAAATTTTATGCTTGATAAGTATGTGCGCTATACACTTACAATCTACCCAGTTGTTATTGTGGCATTGTCAGGAGCTTTGGACAAAAATTACAATGCCACCTCCCCAACCAGAAACAATATTTATATCGGTAAGTTACTGGCAAGTTAATTTTAGGAAGAAATCAATGGCTTTAATTTCCTTTGTGTATTATTTTGACAGAACCCGTTGAGAATGGCAGTCATTGGTCTGTTTACAAGAAGCTGAAGTAGTGAAGAGTAATTTACCCAAGCTTTTGAAGTTCTAAAGCATAGACATAGCCTGGTCACCCTGACCAAGGTCATCCTGTTTGTCCAGATTCCCTCTAAACCTTTCTGACCCTGTCTAAACATTCCAATTGTCCCTGTTTCCACCACTTGCTTTGGAAGTTTGTTCCATATCCCCATCACCCTCTGCATGAAGAAGGTCCCCTCTCACCTTGCATCAAAAACCAATTTGTATCTAGTCATCATAAAAGTGAAGTACAGAAGGATCTGCTCATTATATCACTGTCATCAAGTCATATGAGTGTGGCAATTGCAGATATGGAACTCCTGGCTAAAATTCTTCCTGAAGATGAATTTAAAAGAATATTGTTACAGGCCCAGAGGACCCCAAAACCCAGTAGCAATAGAAATTCACCAAGACAAATGGTTACTTAAACAAGTCTTTTTAAATGTTCTTTAAACATAAAAACAGGATCAAATTTTAACTTATTACTATTAACAACCCCCTTCTAAGTGCACATGTATGTAATGTGTGCAAGTTCAGAAAAGTTCTTTGATTCACAGTCTAATTTCACTTTTCACTCCTCCAAGTTCACCGGTATCAGGCAATTCTTATACTGTGCACAGAATTTAACATGTATGAATTTCATCAAGCTCTTGTGCTTAAAGGTAATTGGTTACTGCTCAGGAAGGATCTTGTTGGTTTCGGAGAGATTTGTTGCTCATTGACACATACATACTGATTCCCTCCGATCAGCCACTTCAGTGTCTTGCTGAAAAAATTTGCCCCAGCAGGGTATTCCAAATGATAGCTTCCTCTTCTGCAGGTCACACAGAGTTTCTTTTTGTTTCCCTTATTTCATGTGAAACACTCAAGCCAGCCATTTCCTTTTGTATGAACCACAAGGGTTTTCAATGGGGTGAACTCAGAACTCACAACCTGTCTTCAAAATGGGGTTTAAACAAGCTGCCAGCTTGTGTTTCAGCCTCCAAATGCCACTGCAGAAACCAGTTCTCTCTCTCTCTGAGGGAAAGCCTGTTTGGTTCTTGTTCTCGCTCTCGCCCTCGCCCTCGCCCTCGCCCTCGCCCTCGCCCTCGCCCTCGCCCTCGCTCTCTGCGCTTGCAAAAGCACATGACCTTAGAACAGCAAACTGCAACCAGACAGATTGTGGCACCGGACCCAAGCTTCTGAGCCAGAGTATCTGTAGCTTTCAAAACAATAATTCATTTACACCTGCTTTTGAAATTCTTTAGCAAAGCAATCTCCTTGTTTTATTGTCTTTGCAAAGGCTCTCGGTGCCTCCATGACTCACTTTCAGCAAAGCTCTTGCATTTTAAATGAGATGTTTTGTGGTGTTTGTTTGTTTATGACCTACACTCTAAACCACCACAATTTATTGCCTTTAAAACATATTTATATACAATATAAAATATAATATAGCTATCACAATAGCCACAAGGATATTGAGAAAATGAGGTTAGTTGCTGCATTGCGGCGTTGGGAGTTAGTTGAAAAATTTCTAGTAGCAAGAACTAGGCTTGTGGAAATCTGGCTTATTCTTAGCCACTGAACAGACAATTTATTTTGTTCCATTCTACAATCAATGGTATTACAGTGGGGCAATAACAATTCAATTGTGCAATTATTAGTGGCACAGAGAGCCTCAGGGAATTGTGGCTTTAATGCTTCAGAGGGTCAGAGTAAGGTTTGAACGCCTATTGGGTTACAGAACTGGGATCAGAGGGCCAGTTGGAAATTGGAGGGAATGGGTGTGAAGTCAGGACCAGTGTTGTGGGAGCAGGGCACTGTTCAAGGCCATGCCTTGTGGCTGGATGGCAGCAGCATGGTCCCATGGCTTGGAGTGGAAGAGAAAGAGTTGGAGGGGTCTGGTCTCCCAGGAATGTGACCAGAGTGATGGAACAGGACAGGTTGCTTAGGTATGCCAAAGAATCTAAGGTAAGGACACAGTCCAGTGTAAACATCTTTGCTCCTAAGTGCCCAACACTTCTGAAACAACATAGAAGTCTCCTATGTTGCTCCAATAGGAGAAAGCATGAGACTGCAGATGTTGGAATTTTAAAAGAGATATTGAAAGAGTTAGCAGATCAAATAGTAGCTATAGAAAGAGAAACACAGTTAACACTTCAGAATGTAAGAACTGGTGAAAGAGAGAAAAAGTTTTCAGTGGTCAAAACAGTTGGAAAGGGATGGACAGAATAAGGGAATATTTTTGACAAGGCTTACCCTATTCAAGCGCAGGACTGTCATGGAAATCATTTTCTAATTAAAATCTGCCTTGGTAATTTGTTGGCCTCAAGTGTACTTCAGAATCTTCTGTTAGTGGTGTCAAGACATGCTTTGCACACAGCAATATGTCTGGTGGGCACTATGTGTGCGGTACATAGAGAGGACCTAGGTCAAGTTTCCAGAAAGATCCTGGATCAGAACACAGCATGCAGGAGGAATCCGGCAGGATTGGCAGCATCCATGGACGTAAATAAACAGTTGATGTTCAGGTCGGAACCCTTTGTAGGAATTCCTGAAACATCAATTTTGTTTCTTTCCATGGATGCTGTCTGCTTACTGAGTTCCTTTAGCATTTTGTGTGTTGTTCCAGTTCCAACAGCTGCAGACTCCTTGTTCACCACCAGTAAGATCCTACTGCATTTAGAATTCAGATTTTTAACAAAATCCATCTACTTAGCACAAATAATGTTAAGCTGTGCTAAATCATTCATAGCCCCTCAGAAGCCATGATTGGTTTAAAAGCAATACTGTGTTTTGTTGGCTGTTTTCTTCCCTCTTCACATTGTATTCATCATGTAATTGAATTGCAAAGCAGTAACACTGATGTCTTCTCTCCCCCAGCTGTGCTGCTTGCTACTGCCTGCGTTGCCTTCGCAGCACGCATTGTCATAGTTACTTGGAGACATTTCAAACGCCCTCTCCATCAGAGCATGAACTGACTGGAAAAGTGATGAAGGAAAAGACGAGATTAAATTTTATCCATGTATAATAAGAGCTCTCTTCAAACAAATATTAAAGAATAATGGGAATAGATTATAGAATCATTGATAAAATCAAGTTTATTATCATTTGATTGCACAAGTACAAACTGGCGAAGCTTGGGGAATCCTGCGATGTGTTACTCACCCTATGTTTTTCAATGCTGTGCTGGTGTACGTTCAAACTGACAGCCTCCTCACTCCATTCATCGAAACTTCTCCCCATTTCACCCAGTGCAAGTAGATGGTTTCAGATATATTTGAAAGAACCTTATTTTGGCAATTGGATCAATTAAAGTTTGAGATCATTTGTGCAATAGAACAGAATTAGCCTATTCAGCTCATCAAGTCTGCTCTGCCATTCTAATCATGGCTGATAACCCTGGAAACCCTTACTAATCAAGAACCTATCAACCACTGCTTAAATCTGCCCAATTACTTTAGCCTCTAAAGCCATCTGTGGCAATGAATTCCACAGATTCACCACCTTCTGCCTCATCTTAGTTCGAAAGGGTCATCCCTTCATTCTGATTCTTAATCTTTTTCTTTCCACTCAGATATCACTTTAATCTCTATGCCATAGATGCTTTGTGATGAGTAAGGGATTACTTAAGGTGAAATGGGGGTGGAAAGAAAAAGTTTGAAAACCACTGTTTTCATCGTACCTATTTGGCTCATTATGGGCACGGTTTCATAACTCCAAAGAAAATGGGCCAATGAGCAAATGGGCAACATATTTCAGTAACAATTGGGTCTAGAGCAGTGATTCTCAACCTTCCCTTCCCATTCACAAACCACCTTAAGCAATCCCTTACTAATCACAGAGCACCAATGGCTTATGGATTATTTAAAGTGGTATGTAAGTGGGAAGAAAAAGGTTGAGAACCACTGTCCTAGACGCTACCACTGAAAAATTCTTCTCATTCATGCTATCCAGGCATTTCAATGTTTGGTATGTTTCAAGGAGGTCCCCCTCATCCTTCTAAACCCAAGCGGATACAGGTCCAAAGCCATCAAATGCTCCTTACACATTAACCCTCTCATCCCCAAGATCATTTGCATAAACCTCATTTGGACAGTTAGAAACACCAGCACATCCTTCCTTAGATATGGGGCCTAAAACTGATCACAATACTCCAAATGTAGTCTCACCAACACCTTATAAAGCCTCAACCTTGTATCTTTGCTTTTATATTCTAGTCCTCTCAAAATGAATGCTAACATTCCCCATTACTGACTCAAACTGCAGATCAAACTGTACTAGGACTCCTAAGTCCCTTTGGACCTCCAGTTTCTGAATTTTCTCCCCATTTAGAAATTAGTCTATAGTTTTATTCCTTCTACCAAAGTGCATGACCATACACTTACCAATGCTGTATTCTGTATTGCCACTTTTAGTCCCATTCTCTCAACCTGTCCAAGTTTCTCCACCTAGCATTACATCATCTGCAAACTTGTCCACAATGCCATCAATTCCATCATCCAAATCATTTACATAACATGCAAAGAAAAGCAGACCTATCAACGACCCCTGCAGACCACCACTAATCATTGCCAGTGAACCATAAAAGGCTCCCTGGCGGAAAGAAAATGCTAGCTAATCTGCTATCCATACTAGTACCTTTCCCATAATACCACGGCTCCTATCTTGTTTAGCAGCCTCATGTGTGGCACCTTGTCATGTCAGGGTGGTGCACATTATTTAGGCTGCAAATTAGGGCCTAAATTTTGCTGCGGATGATTGATAATAGATTGTTATGATCAAAGCAAAAGATGTGCTTATGAGTACTGGTGAGCGGTCAGGCTGGTGAAAGCAGCCAGGTTCATACTCCTGCATGATTATGTTTGCCTGTAGAAACAGGAGGGCAAAGCTGCTAGTCAGAGTTTTACACAAGGCCCTGGCCTCATTGTTCTCACTTTTAGATCCATTTGGGCAACACGTTGGAATAATAGAAAAAAGCAACGATTTCTGGAAATCTGATGATGTAAGAGCAGGCCATTTATGCAGACTGAATCAACTTTGAATTCCCGCTGGCTGGACTATTTTTCTGTAGGTTTCTCCATAATCTTCTGTTTTACTTTTACAAAGTCAAATTAAGTTAATATTTGCAAATGCATGACTGAACTGGTTTACAGGATAAGGCTTGGGACAGTTTACTGTATTCAGAATGTTGAGCTTAATTTAACAAATATTAATTTCTTTAAAGTAAATCTAAGAGGAATATTTGTCCCTTCAAGTTGGTCCCTCCATTTTGTTGAAGATCATATGCCAAAGCATTGATTTGGGAGGGATGATTGTAATGAACTACTCTATCACACTGTTCTTGAATTCTCACTGAACGTGGGGTTGGGTTTGTCAAACTTAAATTCAAATTTGTGTCATTGAGTCTGCAAGCTTGGTTCGAATCTGCCAATGTCTGTAAGGTGTTTGTACATTTTCCCTGTGTTAGGATTTGTAAGTTAATTGGTTTATCTGGGCAGTATGATCAGTGGTTGTGTGACATCATATCCTGTTTGAATATGGAAAAGATACATTATTCAATTAATAATTCAGATACAAGATTACAGAGGTTATGGGGTCATTTATGACTCGCTGTCTTACTTTATAATTTGACTCCAATGTAATTAAATTGTCTAACATATCTTTTCCATGTTCCTTATATTAATTTTTTTAACTTTAATTTTTCTTTTTAATACCAGTCATATGTAGCATCTGGCAACACAGTTGGGTAAGGGGTCAGAGTTCTTTCCTTTTTTAAAATATTATTAGTTTTCTATTTTCCAAAACAGATATATGCTATTCAGAATATGAATTATGGATTTGGTTTTCAATTTATGTATTTTGGTGATATATAGAATATCTTAATTAGTTTATGTCACTGTCCATTCTATCTTATTGAATTGTACCCTTTTTGTACAAGTTCTTTATTAAAATCAATTAAAAATATTTTAAGTATGAAAGTGCGCACCATCAGACTTAAAGCAAGTTTCTATCGTGCAACTGTCAGGCTCTTGAGCTCCCCTCACGGTGCAAATTGATCTTTATTTTCATTGTAATTGTGCTCTTTACATGGCTGTATGAACGTTAGCAATTACCTTTCAGACTAATCATAGAAGAACCCTTCTCACTATACTGGGTGTTTGTGAGAAATAAACTTAAAACAAGCGGGTTTTCATTGTGTCTGCAGCCTTTTACAACTCTAGAATTGGTGTCTCCAGGAAATATTTTTTTCTAAATTAAATTTAGACACGCAGCATGGTAACATTCCAGCCCAAAAGACATGCTGCCCAATTACACCCAATTGACCTAATAAAGAGCACATGCATCAGCCCTTGGGTCCACCAGGAGGAGGGGGTTTGTGCATTTACATCAATGAGAATTAGTGCACAGATATCTATTGTAAAGATCTGCTCAGCAGAGATAGAGTACCTGATGGTGAAATGTAAACCTTTTGACCTGTCCAGGAATTCTCTCCACACTGATTGCTGCAATCTATGTTCTACCTTTGGCTAATGAGGGTGAAGCCATGAAGGAACTTTATGGTGCCATCTGCAAAACCCAGATGTCCCACCCTGATGGACCTATGATTGTAGCTGGCAACCTCAACCACAGCAACCTGAAAACAGTCTTACCCCAGTTTCCACAGCACATCAACTTCTCCACCAGAGCAAAGAACACCCTAGATTGGGTGTGCCCCAAAATCACAGGTCTGCACCTTGCCCCCCTCCCCCAACCTTAGTTACTCAGATCACATATCCATCCTGCTAACCTTGGCAGACAGTCTGCTGGCAAAACAAATTAAGGTAGATGACAAGGAGATCAGATTGTGGCTGGGTTTGAGGGGGCACAGCAGTTGCTGCAAGATTGCTTTGAGACCATGGACTGGAGCTGCTTCAGGGAGGAGGCCACCTACAACAGACGTGTAAACATTGAGGAGTACACAACCTCAGTGACTAGCTGCATTAGAACATACATTCAGGATGTCACTGAGATCAATGAGGGTGAAGCAGAAATCATGGTTGGATGCAGAGGTCTGGATACTTCTCAGAGCTCATGGTGTCTTCAGACAGGGGACAAGATGGCACAAAGATCAGCTATAGCTGAACTCTCCCATGCAATCAGGAAGGCAAACCGTGGGTATTTAGAGGATCCATAGATAACTGTGTGACACCAGCGACACAAGGTACCTGTGACAAGGGATCAAGACTTTGACAGGTCATAAGTCAACTTTGCTAATTAGAACAATGCCATCTTCCTTCCAGACAGACTGAACATCATTTTTGTTCAGTTCCATGAGAAGAACAGGATAACACTGAAAACAGCTCAGTAATCCCCTGAATAGCTGTGGCTGAGGTGAGGAGGATGCTATCCAAAATGAATCCACATAAGGCAGCATAACTAGACAATGTACCTGGTTAGGTACTGAAGGACTGCACAGACCAATTGATGGAGGTCTTTGCAGACATCTTCAAAACCTTACTATAGCAGTTCATCATCCCCATGTGTTTCAAGACAGCTTCCATCATCCTGACACCAAAGAGGGTGAAGTAACAGGCCTCAATAACTAATGCCCTGTGGCACTGACCACTATTATGAAATGTTACAAGCATCTGGTGATGTTATATATCAAAGTACACCTCCCAGAGACACTAGACCCATTTCAATTCACCTAAAGCAGAAATGTTTCACTGATGACGCTACAGCCTTACATTCTGACCCACTGGCTGCTGTTCATCGACTTCAGCTTGGCATGTAATATGATAATTCCCCCAAAGGCTGATGAAGAAGCTGTCCTTGCTGGGATTCAACACCCCTCTGTGTAAATGGATTCTGGACTTCCTAATGGAAAGACCATAGTCTATCTCAGTTAGCAGGAAATCATTGAGTTCCATTACACTAAGCACAGGGTTGTGTGATCAGTCTATTCCAGTTCACAATACTAATGTACAACTGCATCACCAGATCCACCTCCAACAGAGTCATCGAGTTTGCAAATGACACAACAGTTCTTGGCCACATCAACAAGAATGAGTCACATTAAAGAGAAGAGGTAGAAAATCGTGTGATATGGTGTGAGAATAACAACTGAGTCTCAACATGGACAAGATGAAGAAGGTGATTGTGGACTTCAGGAAGACTAGGAGTGATCACCACCCTCCACTACACACCAGAAACTTGGTAGTGGAGGGAGTAGAGAGCAACAAGTTCCTTGGTGTCCACTTAACAAGTGACCTATCATGGACAAATAACTTCTTCTCACTTGTCTTGAAGGCACCACAGTGATTGCCCTTCCTGAGAAGATGAGGCGGGCCACCATCATGTCAACTTTCTACAGGAGCTCTGTTGAGGGTGTCCTGGCTAGCTGCATCACAGTGTGGTATGATTTCTGTAGAGGATTGGATCAGAGGTCAATTCACAGGATCTACCAGGATCATTGTCTGAACAAGGCACACAAAATCATTGAGGACCCCTTCCACCCTGCGCACAGCATCTTTCAACTACTCCCGTTGGAAAAGAGATACAGGAGTATCAGAGCCAGTGCCACCAGGCTGAGAAACAGTTTATTCCTGCAGGGAGTAGGAATGCTGAACAATAAAAGAAACTGCTCACACTAACAATATTGTGGACTCTAATATTGACTAAACTATTTATTTATTTTTATATGTATATATTTGCCTTGCCTATGTATTGTTTACCTTAACATGTGTTAGATCTGGTTTTGTGCATGCATGTTTTGTATCAAGGATTGGAGAACGTGATTTTGTTGGGTTGTACTTGAGTAATCAGATGATAATAAATTTGAACTTGACTTTCCAGTATTTGACTCCTCAGTTTGATTAAGTGGAGAGTGCTGGCACAGGATTAACCATGTATCTTTAGAAGGTTTATCCTTTCAAATAGGGACTGAACATTGTTTTATTTTAAACCTATTTGGTCCAATCTTAAGTCAATGCCAAGCTTTGTGAACTATCTTGCATCGAGGTTGCAAACACAATGATGGGATGAATGATTTTTAATAGTTCAGAAAGCTGGACTGGTGGAGTGGGGCCTAGAGGTTCATAATAAAGTAATTATTAACATTTGGTGAATGGACAGCAATTACATGAACATGGCAGATATCAATGGCACTAGAGTGATGCTAAAGCACCATTTTATTCTGCAGTATCCATTTACATAGGCTTTGCAGATTAAATGAAAATGAAGACTCTTTCCTGTAATGCTTCACTTCCTTGAGATTCCTTGAAACATACCAAATTCTGACAGGACTAGACAGATTAGATCAGGAAGAATATTCCCAATGGTGGGGAGAATCAAAACAGGGATCACAGTCTAAAGATAAGTGGTAAACCATTTTGAATTGTAATGAGAACAAACTTGTTCACTCTGAGTTACGAACTTGTGGAACTCCCTGCCATAGAAAATTGCTGAAACTATGTTATTAGATATATTCAAAAGGGAGTTAGATGTAACCCTTATGGCAAAAGGGATCAAGGAGTATGGAGAGAAAGCAGGAATTGGGTACTGAAGTTGTCTGATCAGCCATGATCATATTCAATACTAGAGCAGGCTCCATGGGGTGAATGGCCCTCTCCTGCTCCTATATTCTATGATCAGTGGTTATGTACATCATGAATCAATAAATATCCTTTTTATTTTAAATGAATGTCCTTGTGTTCTGAGCAGTTTGTCTTCAATCTTTAAGTTTTGTTGTTTAGAAAGTTTAAACAGTAGATTTTAGAACGTGATCATAATTAATTACAAGATGTGGTAGGTGTAAGTGAATGTCTGGTCAGGTAAACGATGAAGTGAAGTTGAATGTCAGGCTTCAACTCGTGAAGTTTGCTTTTCCGTGCATTTGAGTTGGAGAGTTCATGACAGCAAGTCATACTTAACTAAAATCAGGATGACATATGCACACTCGAGCAGTTTGCAGCTGCTTGCCACAGTCAAAAATTATGCAAGGGCTCCAAGTACAGAAAACAAAATGAGAAGTTAATTAAAATAACATGCAGTCCAAGTTCTGTTCCTTTAAGGGCAGGCACACCACAGCAATAGAGTGCTGGTATAGCTGATTCCTTCAGTTTAGTTGCAGCAATGCTCACAATGAGGCATTCTTTTCTTTAAGTTTTCAAACATTTTTCCCCATTATTACCTCCAAATTTTCTTACCTTTATTCTTCTGTTGTTGTTCCCTTACCATTAACTCTTAGCATGTGAGATCAGCAGTCAGAAAGGGGATCAGCTGGAATGAAAACAAGCTGAACTTCCAGGGAGCAAAATTGCAGATTTGAGCAGAGGTCAGGCTCACTGACAAAGTCTACCAAGTATGAAAGGAATTCCTCATTTGGATAGTTTATTTTTCACTAGGGTTGGCACAGTGCAGTGAACTGAGATTCACTGGTGGTATGTTGTACTGATGACTGGCTCCACTCCCGTCGACCCATATATAACCCTGGTTTCCTGCCTCATCCCTGAGCCCCTCTGAATACCACTGTAAGACCCTACCCTCAGTTATAGGCTAATAAAAGTGTATGTTCTCCTTCCAGTTATGAGAGCTGTTATTCACACTACATTGGACAGTAGACTAGAGAATTTTAGGCCTGGGCTAGCAATTTTTGCAAAGACATTTCAGAGGGTATTTTAGAGCCAAACACTTGCTGGGTCCATTTGGAATCAAACACAAACCCAATGTGCATTTCCACCCTGAAGAATGTGAATGAATCAGATGGATTTTTGCATCACATCATTGGTGTTGTCTTCATCATTGCTAAAAGTAGGTTTATTTTCTTCCCAAATTCCAGACGATTAACTGAATTTAAATTCCACAGCTACTGTGATGAGATTTGAACTCTAGTTTTTAAAATTATCAGTACAGGCCTCTGGATTACAAATCATGAAATTTAATTTTGATCTTCATTTCAAGTTGATTGTAGAAAAAAAAATTCAAATGAGTTAATCAAATAAAGACAGAGACCTCTACTTACGATTACCTTTCACTCTATTTGTGTGTTGTGGGAACTCACTATCCAGATATTTGCCATCATTTGACCCTATGTCAGTACAGTGGCCACAAAAGTAACTTGTGATCTTTCAACACTTTAAAAGATCCTGGATTTATTTATTTTCACAGCATTCTAGAAGCCAGTTCTGAATATTTAAACCTGTGCTACCCAATTCTTTGGCTTGGCTTCGCGGACAAAGATTTATGGAGGGGGTAAAAGTCCACGTCAGCTGCAGGCTCGTTTGTGGCTGACAAGTCCGATGCGGGACAGGCAGACACGGTTGCAGCAGTTGCAAGGGAAAATTGGTTGGTTGGGGTTGGGTTTTTCCTCCTTTGCCTTTTGTCAGTGAGGTGGGCTCTGCGGTCTTCTTCAAAGGAGGTTGCTGCCCGCCAAACTGTGAGGCGCCAAGATGCACGGTTTGAGGCGTTATCAGCCCACTGGCGGTGGTCAATGTGGCAGGCACCAAGAGATTTCTTTAGGCAGTCCTTGTACCTTTTCTTTGGTGCACCTTTGTCACGGTGGCCAGTGGAGAGCTCGCCATATAACACGATCTTGGGAAGGCGATGGTCCTCCATTCTGTAGACGTGACCCACCCAGCGCAGCTGGATCTTCAGCAGCGTGGACTCCAATTACATCCAAATTAACCTACAACCCCTTACATGGGAGGAAACCGGAAACCCTTACAGAGTGCATCGATTCTAAATCTGGGTCACTGGCACTGTAATAGTGTTCCTGTAACCACTACAACAACCGTACTGTGATTTTGTGGCACCTGGACAAATCAGCCTAGAAATGAAATTGCTTTTTTAAAAAAAAACATTACCATCATTATGAAACTGTCGACAGATAATATTCAAACTCATATGGACATTTTATAAAAGCACATTAGAACATAAAAATCAAGGTTCAAAGTTCCTTTCATTGTCACTTAATACATTAAATTTTAATATACATGATATACTTCAACTTTTGCCTGCTGTAAGGTAAACAAAAAGTTGCCATGAGCATTGGCCAGCACCACAAACAATAAGAGAATAAGAAGCAAGAGTCCTTTCAGTCACTAGTGACCAATGATTCACCTGCAGCCTCTGCAGTCACACAGACTCCTGTGCAAAACATCGGCAGCCCGAACTCCAGATCCAAACCAACAATCAGGAAGCTATCAGCTCCCTAAGCCCTTCAGGGGCCTTTTTTTACCCTCAGCACCCTCTCGAATTCTGGTTCCAATACCTGATCTTCAGCAGCCCACAACCTGTGTGAGTCCTACAGCCACTGAGCCCCTCGCAGGTGCCCTGCTGTGGTTACCTTCCTGTCAGGATGTATCTCATACTTCTTTCCTGTTTCTCATGCCCTCCACTGGTCTACTGCTCCCCTGGAGTCTGCAACCCTCATGGTACACTGGCCAGCACAGAGTCTGCCATCTTGGATATGGATCTCCATGGATCTATCTACAGTATAGTATAAGGCCTTCAACCCACAGTGTTGTGCGGACATAATAACCTTCTCCACCGACTGCCTAAAATTTCCTGACTGCATAACCCTTCATTTTTTAATCAGTTCCACATATCTATCTAATAGTTTCTTAGAAGATCCTATTGTAACTACCTCCACCACCAGGGCATTCCATGCACACACCACTGTCTGTGTGAAAAACCTACCTTTTACATGCCCTCTGTGGTTACTTCTCAAGCACCTTAAAACTATGCCCCTTTGTGTTAGCCATTTCAGCCTTGGGAAAATTCCTCTGGCCATCCACACTATTAATCCCTCTCATAATCCTATATACCTCCATCAGATCATCTTTCATCCTCTGTTGCTCCAAGGAGAAAAGACCAAGTGTAACCTATCCTCCAATCCAGACAGCATCCTTGAAAATCTCCTCTGCACCCTCTCAAGAGCATCCACATTAGCAAGGTGATACACTTTAGAGATTCATGGGCTTTAAACATTTTAGTTCAGTCTATCTACTGTAAAATAATTTAACTTATTACATGCCAACTTCAATCTATGGGACAAGAATGTCAGGTTGAGGGTTAAACTCTAGCATTTATAGGCCAATTACTAGTAATCTAATATCAGTTGAACTTGGCTTAATTTAATTTTTTTTGAAGTTTAGAGGCACAGCACAGTAACAAGCTCTTCCAGCCCAGGGCATCCAAATATGCCCCTGTAACTAATTAACCCAATAACCACGTACATCTTTGGAACATGGGAGGAAACCTGAGCATCTGGAGGAAGCACACGTGGTCATTTTCAGTTCAAATGCTCTGTATATCATGACATACATAACTCCGGAAAATTAGAGCCAGGCTGCTAAGAGGGAATGTCATAAAATGCATGTGGAACCATCACACAAACAGGTTGGAGAGGTTACATGTGCAACAGTTCCTTTGTCCTTTCCTAGATTTTAATAAGGGTTTGGACAAAAGGATTTTGATATTTGTGAAGCAATTGTGGGAGGGTATACTAAAAGGTGCCTAGGAATGGGAGAAAATGTTCTTAGAAAATAGAGGAAGACCAGGAGATATGATTCAGCACAAAAACTGCAGGATAGAGCAAAGGAAGAGAGCACCTTCCACAAGAGGGCACATCAATGTGGACTAAGATTTCAAATCAATGTGTTTGAGGATAGGAACTCAGGAGGCAGCAAGAGTGAAACTGATGAGTAAACGTTGCGTAGTTGAGAAATGAAAAGCCGGCGTTTATAGGACATGACTCATGAAGGCAGGTGAGGAAAGCAGTGGAATTATTAGGTCAAAAATATTACTTACAATTCACATCTCATGCCCGAGGAAACCTACAAATTTCAATCATTCACTTCATTACCCTTTTTTGTTGAAACCAGTCCGACTTGGTACTCCATACAAAAGCAGAAACAACAATCTGCAGCAGGTTATGGGGAAAATGCCAGAATACTTAGAGACAGCCATTAAGCATTTAACTCACTGTTCGCCAATCCTAGATTTACTCGGGGTTGGGGGATGGAGAGTTATAATTCAATTCAGCTGGAAAACATCATGTAACACAGAATTTCCATCTTTTATGGTGGTAAATTCACAAGAAAGTTGAAACAAATTGATCTGGGAAAAGGAGTTGGATTTTAAAAAAGTCATACCATTTAAGAAAAACTCCTGAGTTCAAGCATCAGAATAGTTTTCTGACAAAGATCTTACTTTGCTGTTGAATGGACTTGTTCATCCTGTGGTCTCACCCCAACATTCCACCACAAAGCGATCGTCTCATTATGAAGTACCAGGCTGGCATTATGTGCAAATTTCCATTGGAAGCAGCTGTTGTCTTGCCATTGCCTGGAAACTTTGGCCCATTGTTTAATATTTTGTGTTTCTTCTCTTTCATAATATTAGCCAGGATCCTAATGAATGGCAGACCAGTATTAAAAGGGGAATTGAACAAACCAAAATAGGATTTAAGTACACTAGAGCTCACCTTTGAATATTAAATATTGCTGGGGTCAAAAATATTTTAAACTGACAATAGATTTGCAACATATTGTGCTGCATGTCTAAATTTAAAAATGTTAAATTAAAAAAAATTCATATCTATGCACTTGAACATTGCAGTTGGTTTTTTATTTAATTGAAATAATAATCAATCTTTTACACGCCTGCCACCTGCTGTTGGAAATTCAAAACACACGCAGTAGTTTTAACCAGGAAAGTTGTTTTACTAATGTCTGCTGCAGAAGTATACAATATTGAAAGAAATTCAGAGAGATCTACTTGAGCAAGCTCCATATTTATTTCTTGCAATGTATGGTTTTAAGCCTATTCAGAAAGGTGCACTGCTGCCTTATACTTCCCATGGTTGAGTGGAAAACTGAGAAGAAAGGGTGACCTGATGTGGTGTATAAGGTGATGAGAGGCATTGATCGTGTAGATGGCGGGAGGCTTTTTCCCATGACTGAAATGGCTAACACCAGGGGACATTGTTTTGATGTGCTTGGGCGTTAAGAATGTGGTGGGAGGTAGGGTAAGAAGAATGTAAAAGGCAAGTTCTTCACAGAGTGGTGGGTACATGGAATGCAACGTCAACAATGGTGGTGGAGGCAGATACAATAGGACCTTTTTAGAGACTATTAATAGGTACATGGAACAAAAAAAAAATGGAGGGATATGTAGTAGGAAAATTGTAGGCAGTTGTTCAAGTAGACTATTAGATCAGCACAACACCGTGAACACTCCATATAAAAACTGTAATTAAATTCAATAATCACATCTGCTGGGAAGGATATTGTCAAGAAACAAAAGTGCTGGAGAAACTCAGCGGGTCCCGTAGGATCCAGGAGTCAAAGAGACATAACCAACATTTTGGGCCTGAGTCCTTCATCAAGGTATGAGCAAAAAAAATCAGGTAGGTGTCTGCGTAAAACAGTAAGGAGAGGAGGGATGAAGGGCAGGGGGAAGAGTGCAGGCCAATAGCAAAGAGGTCATAGGTGAACATGGACAGGAAGGCAGAGAGAAAAGTTGAGAATTGATCAGGAGACAGGTTGGTTCTGTGAATGCAGAGCTGGAAGAAAGGAGACAGAGACCTAGAGGGGCAGGTATACAGATGGGCAGGACAAAGACATGGGGATAGGGAGTGAGAGAGACAGAAAGCGTCAGCATGGGAATGGGGTGGTGAATTGAAATGGATTGCCACTGGAAGATCCAGCTACTGTGTCACAGAGAGAAGGTACTCAATAAAGTGATTTCCCAAACTGTGTCCAGTCTCTCCGATGTAGAGGAGGACAGGATGTAGTAGATGACCCTTGAAGATTCACAAGAAAAGCATTGCTTCACTTGGAAGGACTGTTTGGGGTGCTGAATGGTAGTGAGGGAGGTGGTATAGGTGCAATGTAGCATTTCCTGTGGTCACAGGGGTAGGTATCAAGGTGGGAAGGGATGAGTGGACAAGGGAACCATCAAGGGAGCGGTCCCTTGATCACATTGTAGATGGTGGAAATTGTGGATGATATGTTTGAAATGGAGGCTGGTGGGGTCGTAGGTAGAAACAAAGGGAATTCTGTCCTTGTTGCATCTGAGGGCCCAGGTCAGATGTGTGGGTAATGGAGGATAGGGCCAAGCTGATGGTGGTGGAGGGGAAGCCATGTTTTCTGAAGGAAGACATTCCGGAAAATCTCGCATGGAAGACCCCGTACTGGAAGCAGATTTGGCAGAAACAAAGGAATTGAGAGAAAGGAATGGAATCTTTACAGGGGACAGGGTGTAAAGAGGTGTAGTCAAGGTAACTGTGGGAGTCAGTGGGTTCGCAGAAAATGTCTGTCGAGAGTTTGTCTCCCAAGATGGTGACAGAGAGAAGAAGAAAGGGGAGAGTGTTGTTAGAGATGGGCCAAGGGAAGCTGGCAGCAAAGTAGATGAATTTAACTAGTTCATCATGGGCGCATGAAGCAGTACTAATATAGTCGACGATGTAGCAGAGGCTCACCTGTGCAGCCTTGCTGCATGAATTGATCCACATAACCAATAAAAAAAGGGAGAATAGTTGGGGCCCTTGCAGGAATCCATGGTTACCCCTTTGGCTTGGAGAAAGTGGGATGAGTCAAAGGACAAGTTACTGAGGGCAATTGAAGAGGATATTGTATATCCATTATATTCCATTGTTTACCCAATTTATAAACTGAACATTTCACTGAAGAAGTTCTATGTTGTCAATCAGGAAATGACTTTCAGATGAGATTTTGGTACAATTGTAGTGGAGTTTCACACAGTATCTCAAGCTGACATTACCCTCACCAAGATTAAGCATGGACAGTCCAGAACATTCAACAGGATGTTGGTTAACCTACATTCTCTGCTGTAGGTTACTAACAGAAATATGTATTCTTCATAGGGTTGCCAAGGAGACCATAAAAATCTTTTTCCAGAGATAGAATGCTTTAATGCTACATTTTACCTTACTTTAAAGCAAATAAGATTTAGAAATTAAAACTTGATTACAGCTAGAAACTGCATCTTCCAATAAGATCAAAAATAATACAGTACTTCTATACTGTTCTAATCTGAACAACAATCTTGTTCTTAACATTAGCAAAGCCAAGGAGCTTATTATGGATTTTAGGAAGGGGAAGCTGAGGGGACATTGATGGGACAGCAGTGGAAAGAGTTAGTATCATCAAATTCCTGCAAATGAACACATCAGAGGACCTCTCCAGGAGCCAGCACAGAGGCAATTGTGAAGGACACCAAACTCTCTTACTTTCAAGGAGTTTCAAGAGATAGTGGCATATTGTTGAAACTTTTTCAGATTGAGAAAGGATTCCAAGTCTAATTCCATGTCATCACGTGGCACGCTCCCAGTCTCTACTTTTCTTTGGTAGCACTGTAATTATAGCAGTTGAAAAGGTTCCAGGAGAGTCTGCGTCCCCAAAGCCCAGTCCAATACATCCATCATAAGATGCATTAGCAAGTCTTTAAATTATCTAAAGAACGCAGGAGGAAACCCATCCTCCCCAAGAGACTTATTAGCTTGTAAAGTTCCAAAGCTTTCTCAATTTCTTCTCTTGCGTTCTCTATTTTCTGATTTTGGAAGTTTAATACTTACTAATTCATCCATCTCATTTTCATCTCCTAATAATTCTGATTTATATAATTTCATATATTTCCTAAAATATTATTTATTTCTTTTTGATTATGTGCTATAACATTAGCCTCTGTTTTTATTGCAGGTATCATTCTAGATAACTCCTCTGCCTTTATCTGCCAAGATAGAACTTTGTGTGCCCATTCTCTTAATTCATATTTTTGTTTGGTTTTTAATATGGTTTTTTTTAATGTTCTATGTATTTGTAATGTGTTATATCTGTTTTTCAAATTCTCTAATAGACTATATTTTTCTGTAACCCTGTTGTTTGATATTCTTTTTCCAGTTTTGTTACATCTTTCTCCAAACCATCCAACTCTGTAGTGAATTCTCTCAAGATTTTTTGTATAAGAAATAATTTGCCCTCTTACTTAAGCTTTCACTGTATCCCATGTTAAAAAGCTATCATCAGTAGACGACTACATTGGGGAGGCCTCATGCACCCACGATGAGCTCGTCAATTTCGCAGCCAATTTCCACCTGGACCTCAAACTCACCTGGTCCATCTCTGATGACATTCTCCCTTTTCTGACAGACTCTCCACTGACATTTATTACAAACCCTCTAACTCCCACAACTCCCTGGACTACTCGTCCTCACACCTTGTCCCCTGCAAGGACTCCATCCTCTTCTCTTAATTTCTCCATCTCTGCCGCATCTCCTCCCAAGATGAGGTCTTCCAGTCCAGAGCCTCTGAATTGTCTGCCTTCTTCCACAAACGTGACTTTCCCTTCACCACTATCAACTTGGCCCTCACCCATATCACCTCCATTCCCTGCTCATCTGCCCTAGTCGTCCCAACCTTGGAAACAATAAACATAGAATCTCTCTCATCCTCACCTATCAGCCCACCAGCCTCTGCATCCACACATTATCCACTGGAATTTCTGGTATTTACTATAGGACCCAATCACTAGACACATTTTTCCTTCTCCTCCCCTCTCAGCCTTCCGCAGGGACCGCTCACTCTGTGAGTCCCTTGTGCACTCTTCTCTCCCAACCCATCGTCCCCTAGGTACCTTCCACTGTGGTCATAGGAGGTGTAATACCTGCACTCACACCTCCTCCCTCACCATAGTCCAAGGTCCCAAATAGACCTTTCAGGTGAAGCAACACTTCACCTCTAGCTCCAAAGAACTCTTTTACTGCACCCCGGTGCACCCTCTGTGACCTTCTCTACATCGGAGAGACCTGTCGCAGAGTAGATCGCTTCACCCAGCACCTCCTCTGTCCACAACAAAAGCGACTACCCCGTAGCCAACCATTTCAATTCTGAGTCACACTCTCTAGCTCACATGTCTGTCCATGGCCTTTCACACTACCACACACTGCACCAGCAGATTGGAGGAACAACACTTCATTTTTCATCTGGGCCCTCTCCAACCCCAGGGCATGAACAATAAGTTCACTGCATTCCACTAATAAGCTTACTTTTTTCCCCCTCCCCCTTCCCATTACGGTGTTTCCCCTTCCACCTACCATCTCCCACCCTCACCAACCCCCTACCCCTTTTGTTCGGGCATCTCTCATGTTCCCCCACACCTTGAAGGGCTCAAGCCTGAAACATTGGTGATGTATCTTCACCTTTGCTACATAAAGGCACTGTTTGACCTGCTGAGTTTCTCCAGCATTTGTGTTTTTTTTTCCTCTTAATCACGGTGTCAACAGAATCCTGTGTTTTACCCCATCGGTAGAAGATTAGTTTCACAAAATAGTTGTCTGTCTCTTAGTAAACTCACAAAAGTCTTTCCTTCTCAACAGAGTGGCACTGAGATGTCATTTGTAACAAAACTTATTACTGAGAAAGGTAAGGACTGCCTTATGAACGGCATAAGCAGTTTTTCATGAGGAAAAAAAACTTTTTAAAGAGCTATAATTGCTTGGCATTTTCTACATTCCACAGCTCTACATTTTGCATGTTTTAGAATCCTTCATGTTCTCACTCAGTCTTGTTCAGCAGTTAATGCCACAAATTCCTTATTTTCCATCAGATATCCCCTTTTCCGAAACACCCCTTACTGCCTCACCATCTTCACCTCTTTAATTAACTGTCTTCTCTCTTCTCCAGTCCAAGAATCTTATCTGAAACACCTCTTTCATGGTTGCACAAAAGCCTTCAAGTGTTGAGTATTTTGTTTTAAATTTAAATTTAGACATCCAGCACAGTAACGGCCCATGAGCCCGTACTGCCCAAATACAATCAACTGACCTATACCCCCAGTAGGTTTTTGAACAGTGGAAGGAAAGTGAAGCACCCGGAGGAAATCCACAGACACAGGGATAACATACAAACTCCTTATAGGCAACGCAAGATTTAAACCCCTGTCCCGGTTCCTGGTGCTGTAACAGTGTTGCCCTAACTGCTATGCTAAGTGTGTAGGTTAAATTTTGGATTTCCAACAACTGCAGTTGATTTGAATCCGAAAAAAATCATATTTTGGAGATAAATGAGCAGAATCCACATTCAGGCACACAATGACTTCACCTCATTCCACCAAAAGTAATAAAATAAGATAGGTGCACGACTTTGAGGTTTCCCCTTGGTTAATGGCCAAGTAGCTCATCATTTTTAACATCAAGTCCTTTACAAGGTGCAGTTACCCAAGGGAAGGCACTGTAGACTGTCCATGAAACTTGTACAGGGTTATACTTGGCAAAGTTAAGACAAACTTGAGAAAGAAAGCTGAAAATGATCTGTTTATGGAACATCATTGAAATCTCATCTTTTCCCTTTATGATAGAGAGAACAAAGATGCTTTGAAAGTATTATATTGTTACAGCTTTTATTTACATTTCATCAGGTACAATATTTTGTGGTAGGTTTAATGGAAAATTACTTCCTTTAGTAAATGTCCTGTAATCTCACTTTAGACATTAGTTAGTTCAGAATGGCATTACTTTGCATATCACCCAAAGGCATTCTCAAACAAAGAGAAACATATCAGCAATTAATCAAGATAGGTACAATCTAGATACAACAAATCAGACAACTACAAGGATTATTCTCCCTCTCCCAGATTTATATTGATGATTCTTCTCTCCTCAGTTAAATGCAATCATATAAAGCTGCCCATTGCCTTGGCTGCATTCTTCCTCCCACCCACATTTAATTAATTTTGAGAACATGTCAAATCAGATGCTATGCCTCACATGCAGAACCAAAATCAGCCACTGCCTATGCACTAATAAAAGAAAAAAAACAGGCTAATCTGTCACAATTAGTACTTTTGTCATTAATCAATAGTATATTTTTTTGATCAACACAAGCAGCACCACATTAAAGCCCATGAAAATATCACCGCGTCAATGCCTATTTTATGGACTGAGCACAGTATACACATTAGTTCTTTTATTTAAGTATTAGTGGCAGAATAAGTGTTGATGAACTGCAAAAGTCCAAGAAATCAGAATCCTTTTCATCAATACAATGGCAAAACCAAGAGATGCATATTTTTACCCATGAGCAATTTAAAAGTATTTGTTCACTTTAAGAATATGAATGTGCAATTGCAGCTGCAAGGATGCTTGCATATATTTAAAGGAGACATTGAGGGAAAATAAAAAAGATTATGGGCAGAACTGGAAGAGAGAATGAAAGGAAATTCAAATAGAGTACAAATCACAGCATAGTTCAGCTATAGCCTCTACATAATTCTGCCAACAATCTAAAGAGACACCCATCTACATGATTTGAACGCAGAAAGTAAATCCATGCTTTCATTATTCTGCATTCCCATGGAGATTCATTACTCAAAATAAACGCAACTGTCAACACTAAATACAGGTTCATGTACAAAGTCTTGCATATGACTCAGACAATTAACATTGTGCTTCTCTACAGTTTACCAACCTTAACTGGTCAATATCCAGAATGACATGGAATACTTCAAAATTAAAATCTTGGCACCCAGTTCCTAACTTGGTTTATTAAAAAAGACTAGTCTTTCCTGAGAGGCTGAGCATGCTATAATAGTTTCTTTAAATATTCAAAATTTTGAAGTAGTCAAATATGCTTGAGAGGCAAGGTACAAATGACAAGCCAAATGTGAAGAAATCTGTTGGTTAACAATACTAAGAGATAAAAGAGTGGGAGTCTGGGCCTTTTTTCTACTACTGTATGGGATTCTTTTCAGCTCTCATCTAACCCTGAAGTGATTGATTATTCCTATAGGGGAGATGAAGTGAGGGATTGTGGATATTGGATAGGCTGAGATAATTGCAAGTAGAAGACAGACACTTGCAGAAAATAATGCCATGATCCAACCAGAAAAGTTCATTGGACCAAAACCAATCTGGTTTGCATCCATAGCAAAGAAAAAATATAATTGCACTATGTTACTATTAATTGGAAGAATTTCATGTACAAGCTTCCCCCGAGTTGCAGTAGCATTTCTGGAGTCAACTGCCAGCAATTCATGCCTTCATAGGGAATTCATCCATAAAGTAAATAAGAACATTTGGGCTCTCAGCAGTGGTCCTGGGATAATTTCCAAGATAAAGATTAGCTTGAGCAATGGAAGCAAGTGGGTGATTTTCAGGACCATTGTTGCATCATTGAGAGGGGCAATTCTTCACCCACCACAACTCCCTCCACACACCCCCTCAGGTGCTACCTGATATAGTGCACACTAATTTCAAAAGAGATTCTTCTAAAGGTCTTGCTTCCCTCTTTAGCCAAACATCTTCCTGGGGCATTAACGAAAATGAATTGGCACAGCATGTCAAGGAGGAAAGGTTACATTTTTAATGCCAAAAATATGGTCATGCAAACATAACAACATTTACCCAAAATATCTTCAGTGAAAGTAGTAATTTTTAAGCTTTAAAAAAAAAACTGATTTATAAATGTTTCAATCAATGCAAAGTAATGCCAATGTTTCTTCTGTTGTGTTCAGTGATCTGCCACGTAAAACCGATACAACAGGGCCATAATCACACCCGCTATTGCTGGAATTAGCCAACCGTACCACCAACTGCATGAAAACAAAACACAGAATTAAAAACTTGAAGGGCTGCTGTAAGAAAATAAGTTTAATTTTACCAAAGGCACATTTGACTCTTCCATGGTAATGTTAACATAAAATTGCGATTGTTAAACAAAATACTGTTAGCTTGGATGTGGCAATTGTGTGATAACATGCAGTAACTGAAGATCAGCTAAGTTTAAAAGTCATGATTTCCTGCAAATAATCTGGTCTGTTTCTGTGTGATGTGTCAAAGTCAAAGGTAAAGAGACAAAGAAGGTACATGTGGCACCAGCATCAGGAATTGCCTTATCTATGAGGGTCACAAGAAACAAGATGTAGCTGGTAACATGTAAAAGTGCGAAGTCAGGGGTTGTAAAGGGTATTAAAAGGGGAGAAACTTCTTGGTGCAAATGGTAATGTCACCTTGAACTGCAGTTGCAACCAAATGGAAGAAAAAGAGAGCGATTTTTAAACCTTTAACGTGTATAGTGTTGCCTTTGGCAGGAGTTTCTGGGAATAATTCTGAAGATAGAGGATCATTTCACCCAAAGAAGATGGACTATTCTAAAGTGACAACCATGGCTGACAAGGAAGTCAAAGACAGCGCAAGAGAAAGAGAGGGCATACAACATTGTAAAAATTAGCTGGAAGCCAGAGGATTGGGTAGCTTTTAAAAACCAAAAATAGGCAACAACAATAAGCAAGGAAAAAAAAATTAAATAGAAGGCAAGCTAGCCAATAGCATAAAAGTGGATACCAAACTTTTTTTCCCCAAATATACTAGAAAAAAGAGACAAGAATCAATATTGGTCCACTGGAAAATAAAGCTGGAGAATTGTTAATCTGGAACAAAAAATGTCAAATGAACTGAATAGGTATTTTGCACCATTCTTCACTGTGGAAGAGCCCAGTGACATGCCAGAAATTGGAGTCAAGGGAAGAAGTGAATGTAGTCGCTGTTACCAAGGAAAAGGGACTGAAGGTGGACAAGGTACCTGGAAGGATGGACAACACCCAAAGGTCCTGAAAGAAGTAGCTGAAGAAATTGTGAGAACATTAGTAGTATCTTCCAAGAATTTCTAGAGTTGGGAATGGTTATAAAGGAATGGAAAATTGCAAATGGCTCTCCACTTTTTTGGGTGGTTAGCCTGACTCCAATGGTGGACAAGATTCTAGAGTGTATTAAGGATGAAGTTTCAAGGTACTTAAAAGCACAAGATAAAATAACCAGTATGATTTCTTCAGGGAGATGTTGCCTAACAAATTTCTTGAAGTTCTTACTTGGAGTTTTGGAAGGCCTTTGACAAGGTACCCCAATTGAGGCTCCTAAATAAGGTAAGAGCACGGGTAGAAGATTGGCTGACTGGTAGAAGGCAAACTGGAAATAAAGGGAATCTTTTATGGCTAGCTGCCAGTGACTAGTGGTGTTCTGCAGGGGTCGGTGTTGGTTCCACTACTTTTCAAGTTGTATTTAAATGATATACTGATAGGTGCCGACTTATGATGGTCCGATTCATGATTTTTTAAAGTTACAATGATTCAAATCTGTACTGTACTTTGAATTTTTAGTGTCTCCTGACAACATTGTATCAGTCCGCACACTTGATTCCACTGCTCCGCTCTCTCCCCACAACGCCTTGTCGGTCCCCACACTGATTCCACTGCCCTTATTTGACATGATTTTTTTGACATCCAAATGAAGTGCAAGAACGTAACCCCATCGTAAATGGGGGACTTTCTGTATTTGATGGAATCAATGGCTTGCTTTGTGGTCAAGTTTGCGAACGATGCAAAGTGAAGAGATGTGTGGTGTTAAGGAAGCAGAGAGAATTAGACACGTTGGGAGAATGGGACAAAAAGTATCAGATGGAATACAGTGTACAGAAATGGGAGATTTTAGAACCAGAGGGCACAGCCTCAGAATAAAAATATGTCCCTTTAGAACAAAGATAAGAAGAAATGTCTCCAGCCAATGGATTCTGTGGAATTCGTTGCCACAGGCAGCTGTGAAGGTATATTTAAAGCAGAACAGTGAACCTAGAAATTTACAGCACAGGCCCTTTGACCCAATGTTGTGCTGACATTATATAACAGTTGATAGGTTGTTGATTAGTAAAGTCATCAAATGTTGTGGGGAAAGGCTGCAGAATGATATTGTGGGGGTAAAAAACCTCAAGCAGAATCAGCGTGTCGAATGGCATAATTCTGCTCCCAAGTCTTATAGTTTGCAAATACCTCTCATTGTTGATTCAAAAAGAACAAGGAATGTATTCTAAAATACTTGGTTATGGCTGCATTTTTAAAAATACTGACCTGGGGTTTACAGTTTTTATCCACTGCAAGCAAACACAGACATCACCTTGCAATTCACAAGTGCAATTAAAATGAGAGTAACTGGCATAATTTCTTACCCCCACCTCCAAGATACACTTGAGAAAATATAGAGCTTATACCACCAATAAACCACTTACCCTCCAATGACTCCATTTATACCTCTCACTGACTTGGGAAAGCTGCCAACATATTAAAGGGTCCATCCCACCCATAGTACTCTTCTCCCTCTTTCTGTCAGGCAGAAGATATGATTTTGAAATTATGAACCATTACATTTAAGGAGATGTTCTTTTCTACTGATATCAGACAGTTAAATGGATATCTCATTGGTAAAATATGCCCCTGCATTGTTTAAGTGTATCTCTATCCTGCACTTTGTCCTAGCAACATCATACCCTATACTTTTGTCTAAGTTTTGTACCATCTGGGTTGACTTGCTTAGATAGCACAAAACAAAGTTTTTCAACTATCTTGTTATGTGACAACAATTCAATGTCATGTCTATAAGTTCGCTGCTCCAAAACATTCAGGGAATAAGAAATGGAATATGTTTTTAATGCAAATGTTGCATGGGTGTGAATGAACAAATCAAACCAAGACAAGTTACTACAAAAAAGTGCAAAACAAATGAAATTGAAAGAACATTTTAAAACTCAAATTCATGCGATGGAGTACAATATTGATGAATTAGACAGAGTCTTTAAGGCATCTGCAATCTACAAAACAAGTTTTGATTTACAGCCCTGTAATAGCAAAAAATCAAAAGTCAGAACACACAGCCTCATTAATGGTTCGAGTTTGAGGTGCGCTGCTTGCTGAGCAAAGTTCAATACAACAATATGCTTTCTGGCAGGAAAAATGCTGATCATTTAAAAAGCATTCCCAATAAGAGAGAAAAAAAAATAGTACCTTGGTTCATATTTCTCTATTATAACTTGCTCCTGTAAGAGTAAGGGACAAAGTTCATTACATTAAACAGCAGTAATCCATTCTACTTGAAAAAAAGACTAGCTCACAGTGTTTGCAATTGTATTTGTTTTCTTTAATCTCCCTTTAGGTTATAACATAGCATTTACATTATTTGCACAGATCGTCGAATAATGCAGAAGTTTAAATTTAATCTCAGATTTCACATCGAAATTCTTTATAAAAGAAACGCATGAAATCTTTCACAAGGTGCAATATATGACTGGCATTGAGTAAAATAGGAGACCAAAGTTGCAGGATGTATGGGCCATGCTTTTTCTTTGCACCACTTTGACCTATTGTTCAATAAACCAAAGGCAACTGCAGGCAATATGCAGTAGTAGGTTCTTTAATTAGAAGGGAATAGTCCTTTAAAACTAAATTGTGTAGGAATAAGAACATCAGAACAGGAAAGGGGAATTAGGGGATATGGGGAGAAGGCAGGTAGGTGGAGTTAGGTCATAAATTAGATCAGCCATGATCGTATTGAATGGCGGAGCAGGCTCGATGGGCCATTTTCGGCCTACTCCTGTTCCTACTTCCTATGTTCCTACTTAGCTCCTCATGCTACCCCACAATTTAATATAATCCGAACCAATCTATCACAAGCTTCATCTCTTCGTCTGTGTCCGTTCTCTCAATTATCTGATGCTTCAATAAAATGAACCTACTTCTGATGTCCCTGTTCTTTGTCAGAAAGAAAAAGTAATTTTACCTTTGGTTTTTCAAAAGCACCTCTGTCATCCTGGAAGAGGAAATATGAAATAAGTAACCATTAAAAAAAAAGTCTATTTATTTAGCTGAATAACCTTCAAATTTTGAAGTAAATTAACTGTGAAAAGAACAGTAATCAACCTTATAAGAATAAAGTTTAATTGTTTGAATGAATTTATCTGGAGATTTGGAATGGAGAAATGTCAGATGAGAACAATATTATTGAATCAAATTAGAGAAAATATATTAAAAAAATCTAATGGAGGTTAGGAGCTGAACTCAGAACTCATAACTCGTCTTCAAAATGGAGTTTAAACAAGCTGCCAGCTTCCAAAAATCACTGCAGAACTCGAACTGAACTCCCTCTCTCAGAGAAAACCTGTTTTCTCTTTCTGCTTGCAAAACCACATGACCTTTTTAGAACTACAAAAAGACAGATTGCGGCACAGGACACAATCATCTGTTGCTTTCAAAACAATAATCCATTACTCCACAGCATGTCCAATTAACACCCACTTGTGAAGTCTCTTGAGCTCAGGTTCTTCTATTTGCACCTCCTTGTGAAAACCTTTAGCAAAGCAGTTTTTATTTCTTTACAAAGGCACTGGGCCCAGAGTGTCTGGTTTGCGCAGAGCTCTTGCATTTTAAATGAGATCTGTTTTGTGAAGTGTTTGTGTCCTATCCTACCCCCACAATCTATTTATATGTATTATAAAAACATATTTATATGTATTATAAAATATGATATAATCTATCACATTATTATTTTGAGAAATTCTTATATTTAAAATCAGACTTTGTTAGTTAATATTCAATGTTGTGGGCCCAGAGGACCCCAAAACCCAGCAGCAATAGAAATTCACCAAGACAAATGGTTACTTAAACAAAAGTTACTTTTAATTTTCTTTAAACATTCTGGGACATTCCCCAATCTCCATATCCTCTCCCCTCAAGGAATTACTTAAAAAAATGTTTAACCTCCAAGCTAGAAAATTCATTTTCCTGCTTCTGAGGTGTCACTGAACATTAGTTTGCTAAAAATGTGACATACATTAAACAACAAAACAATTTAGTGTGTTTTCTTGAAAAATCGTTACAGAACTCACGGGGTGAAGCTCTCCTATAAGGTACTGCTTAGTCATTTCACGCGCATCTGTGGAATGTCCAACATCTTCAAAGGCTTCAGTGGCATCATCTCCCGCTTGTTCTTTCAACACTTCTTCTCCACCTGGATGCTGCAAGATACAAAATAGGTTCAAAAGAATGATCTGCATTCATAATGGCTGTTATACATTCCCTTCAGGGTATCCCAAAGCCTTTTTTTTATATAAAAAAAAAAGCAAAATTAGAAATAAAAGACTATCAATCTGCTCAGAGTAAGACCCCATAATCAATGTAGTTAATCAAGAAAATTATGCAGATGCTGGGGTTAAGTGCAATACAGAAACATGCTGGAGAAATGCTCAGAGAATCTGTTTCTATCTTGCATCCTTCTGACTGAGACCAACTTACGAGAGTGAATAATAGGACACACACTGTATACTGGAACCATAATGCTACAGGCTAGATAAAAACTTGGCACTGAGGCTTACTTACATACAAACAGCAAGCTAAAACTAATTCAAGAAATGCTACACTTGTATTATTTAAGTAAAGCCCCTTGTATCTTTCAACAAGGACCCCAGAATACCTTTCCTAATATGGCTTGTGCACTCAAGTGTTCAGATTTATTGTCAAAATACATACTGTACATCACATACATCCATCCATAAGGTTCTTTTTCCTGCTGGCAAGGCAGAATTACTACTTATTGGTAGTGCAAAAAAGTATACTCAACAGATAAACAAATACTGGTTTAACGCTTCTGGTGTTAAACTAATCCATGCACAAAATTGCCTACTAGGTAGTTATAGAATTTCTAGGTCTCAAATAAAAACAAAACATTGTATTGGGAAGCAACTGAATTGGTAAAAATTGTCTTTACATGCACACACTTTCTAAAAGGCGGCAAGATATTGCAAAATAGGATATCGCTGAAGCAAAAAATAACAGTAGTCCTTCAGCCCTTTGGGCCTACCCCACCATTCAACACAAATCATAGTTAATCATCCACTTCAATACCCTGCTTCCACCTTTACTCAAAGATCTGCAGACACTGGAACTTTGGGCTAACAACAAGTAGCTGGAGAGACTCAGAGCATCAGTCTGCATTTCATACTCAAGATGTTGACTGTCCATTTCTCTCAATGGATATTGCCTGACATGCCCAAATCTCTTCAGGTTCTCATTTCTTCATTTACCTGAATTTTGGCATTAAAGAACACAACTACATCCTTCTCAAACATGTTCTCTTCCCAATTAGGTTAATCCAAACAAACACCCGGAGAGAATATTTTTCTTGGATTTATCTGATCAGCTATGCTTCTCCACTTCCCATCATTACTCAAGGCCCCTTTCCTATAAATATGTCAAATCCCTACCAAAACTCAGATAATCCTGCTTTTAAGTTTAAACAGTGGCAGGATATGAGCATTCAATTAACCCTTCTCTATAGAGATTGGTACCTGAAAATTAAAAACAATAAAGGGTCAAGTTTGGAGAGGCATTCAAATTGATCAAGAAATTTCTCTTGGCTCAGGAACAATGGAAGCAGAAGAGGAACAAATTATGATGGAGCAGCAATTTAGTCCTTTTCAAAACAAGGCTTGGCTGAGAGGTGTGAGAAGGAGGGGTGGGATGGGGGGGTGGAGGTGCAGGGGGAAGATGGAGGATGGATGGAAGAAAAAAAATAGGCTGGGAAGAAACAAGGACTCCTTTTGCCATATTTTCATGAGTAAATATTTTCCTGTGATTTTCTAATTCTCCCATTAAAATGGGAGAACAAGGAACACATTTTGAATCTAGAAGAGATGGGATATATAATCTTTTTTTTTTAAAAAAAGGGTGGCAGAAGGTATCCCCACAGGACAAAAAAGAACAGCCATTGAAAAAGTGATTTAAAAAAAATACAATTTGGGGCTCCAGATGAATGAATTCTTTGGGCAATCCTTTATCTTATTTTTAAAGGTCATAGAGCACAGAAATAAACCCTTTGGCATACTGAATCTATGCAAATTATCAAATGCCCATTGACATCCTGAAGAATCCCATGACACCACAATGAGGAAATGCAGATTGTACATCACACACACAGCACACCAGAAGTTATGACTGAATCCTGAATGCAAAAATAAAACAGTCTGTATAAAATTTGAAAAGGCAATTTAAAAAAAAACTGTACAATCTCAAAACTGACTTACAAATGCGTTTTAGAAAAAAAGCTGCATAGTAATAGAAAAGGAATTTAATATTTGAAACAGATCAAGTATGGCCTATAAAGGTTAAACTCTTGTTTTTGATTCATAGTTAATTTTGTGCCTATCTCTTTAAGTATTGTTTGTAGCATTACCAAAGTGACTATGACATAATATCCGGCAGACTAAGAGCTTGCATCTCATTCTTCAAAAAAAATACGAAGGCGACGTGAGCTTGAGATAATTTTCTTTGAATTTGTCTTATTTCTTCTGGTGTATCTCTTTAAAGTTAAATATAGGTATATTTTAAAATACATTATATGGTTTGTTTATTCATCGTTTAAGAAAATCTTAATGCCAAGTTATGCAAAATGTTTATCCATTTTATCAATGAATTAAAGCTAGATAAAGCTGCATCTACAAAATTTGGTTTATTAGATTAATAAGACAGTAATTCGGAATATCATCCCCATGTTTCCTTGAAGATGACACGTTTTGAAATTAGGAAATATTGGAACTTGGAAAGTATCTTCTATATTTTGATTCAAAGAAAATTATAGTTCTGAACTTTGGAAGAAAGGCTTGTAAAATTTGTCTGAAAGAATTCAACTTGTTAAAAGCAAAGAGACATTCTTGCTGTAAAATTAGAATATTCCAGAAGCCTCTATATGAACATGTAGGTGAATTGCACAGTTTAAAATAGAGTCAAAGTCTAGGAAGACACCTGTAAACTTGGAAAGATAAGATACAACTTTGGTTATCAGAATCTGGCAGGAAGCCCAGAAGAATGTTCTTAAAAGTTATTATAAACATCTAATTAAAAAACAGCTTGTGTGCAGAACCACAGGCAATTTAGAGATATTCTCTTAAAGGGACCAAGCAAGATACAAATTTGTTTACAGTTCCCAGGAACCAGAAGACAGACTGTAGCGTGAAGAACCCAAGATGGTTAAGAAGTCTCGTTGGGCTAAAGACCTTGAGCAAACAGCTCCTCTAAAAGAACTGTTTGGTTGTGAGTTGAGCCAGCAAAGCGGACCAAAATGCTTGGCAGGAGATTGGAGCCAGCCACCATTGAATAAACGGCTTCAACTACCAAGCTAGAAGAGGACACAATCGAGGCACTGCAGGCCTCATTAGCTGACTTAAAGGGTAGTGGAACTGGAACATATGAATGTACATTGCAAAGTCCCATTGGTGCTGTATCGAGCAAAATGCAGAAGATGGAGACTCAATCAGCGGTATCTGAAAGTTCAAATGTGAATCCTGATGATAGTATTTCCAAGGTTATGAGTGCAGGAAGATCTTCAAAGTCTTCAATGGCATCTAAACCAAGTACAGCTTCATGTGCTTCAAGCATATCAGCTATGCGTGCTAAGGCACAAGTAGACTTGGCCATTGTCTGTGCACAACATAAGTGGTTGGCTAGTGAAGAACAAAATAGATTAATGAATAGAGAAAAGACTAGAGCTTGAGGAACAATATGCTATGAATACAGCCAAAGTAAAAGCATTAGCTCAGGCTTCTGCAAAATCTATCACTCAAAGTGAAATACCCAAAGGGCTAGCACCTAACATTCCAGCAGATCAATGGGTACCGCAGCCATGAGAAACAAATATACTCGAGCAAGAAGCCACGGGTGTCACTGCTAGTGCTCAAGTCTCTTCATGTTGCTGAAGAACCAGCGACAAGTCAAGGATCCCCATCAATGCTATCACTTACATACCAAGGATCCCCATCAATGCCATCACTTAAAACTCAAGGTCCTACACCTATGGCACAAGTTCAAGATCCATTTGCTCCAACCACATCAAGACAACTAATTGCAAGCCATGGTGGACAAGAACTATATTATCACTCATAGCAAAACAAAATGAAATTTCTGCTATTTTAGCACAGCAACAAGGTTCATATGGTTTACCCAAGAAGGAAATTCCAGTTTTTAAATGGAGATCCATTGCAATATCTGACATTCATGAAATCCTTTCAACATCACATTGAAAGTAATACAAAAAACACTAAAGATCGTCTGTATTACCTGGAACAGTGCACTGGAGAACAGGTAAAGGAGTTAGTCAAAAGTTGTCAATATATGAATCCAGGACAAGGATTTAAAAGGGCAAAAGAATTATTGGATCATCATTATGGCAATGAACATAAAAATCGCAAGGGCCCACATAGACAAGATTTTCTCTTGGTCATCTATAAAATCAGAGGACACAAAGGCGTTACAAGCATATGCACTCTTTCTGCATGGATGTTGAAATGCAATGGGAAGTAGTGTACATTTGCAAGAGCTGTATTTGCTTGCTAATTTGTCAATTATTGTAAATAAATTGCCTGATAAGCTGAAGGATTTATGGAGAACCAAAGTTGCAGAGCTTAAGAATCTTCCCAGAATGGACGACACTTTTGAGGATGTTGTACAATTCTTGGAATGGCATGTACATGTTTACTTCATACCAGCATTTGTAAATATTAAGGATACTTCAATAGTTCCTACAGATGTAAAGAAGTCTAAATCATCGTCTCAACAGAAACCAAAGGGAAGTACCTTTGTTACTGCTGTGTCAGATACAAACACAAGAAAGAACAAGGAAACAAAGGAAAAAGATCAGACTGTTCAGGAAAGCTGTTTGTATTGCAAAGATAAGCATGCTTTAGAAAAATGTTCACGATTGGAGAAAAAGTTATATGACAAGAAAGTTTCCTTTTTAAAGAAGAATGGAATATGTTTTGGTTGCTTGTGTAAAGGACACATCAGCAAAACTTGTAATAAGTGACACAGGTGTGATATATGCAGTTTAAAACATCCCAAGTTACTGCATACTCAAGGAAGTAAAGTTCAGGATATCAAACAATCTGAATCCAAGACTAAAGACACAGTCAGAGAGGATGCTTCAGCTTTGATTCAGGCAAACAGTCTTACTGGGGCCGGTAACAAAGCTCTCTCAATAGTTCTTGTTCAGGTTAAAGCTAAAAAAGGGAGCTTTATGCTAAAGACTTGAGCATTTCTTGATCCAGGAAGTATCACATAATTTTGTGCTGTTGAATTACTGAATAAAATTAATCTTCATGGTAAAAGATCACATATTTGTTGAAGACAATGAATGATGAGAAGAACATTGAAACTAATATAGTTTCAGGTTTACAGATTACTGGATTGAAATGCAATGAAATTTGCAATCTTCCAAGTGTATATACTCAGAAGATTATGCCTGTGAATAAGGAGAATATTCTCTATCAGGATGATATCAAGCAGTGGGATCATCTAAATTACTTTTGCTTATCCAAGATTGATGCCAAAATCGAGATGTTAATTGGATTAGATTTAGCAAAAGCTCTCGAACCTCTTAGAAGTAATAAGTCAAAATGACAGATCTTATGCTGTAAGAACATTGCTTGGACAATTAACGAACCATTAGGAGGAAAAATGTATAATGATCAGAGTCGTCGAATGTAAATGTCAACAGAATTTCAGTTGTCAAACTTAATGATCTGTGGGAACAACAATTTAAAACTGAATACCCAGAATGTCTCCCATATATTCAAGAACCTTCGAACAATGATAAACAGTTTTTGGATTTAGTTTCAAATTCTGTTAAACATGTTGATGGTCATTACTGTGTAGTGTTAACTTTTGAAGAAAAGAGAGATTTGTATTCCAAAAGTTTGTATTCTAAAAGTCTGATTTTAAATATAAGAATTTCTCAAATAATAATTGCAGAACAGAGACTTCTAAATTTGAAGAGAAAATTCAAGAGAAATCCTTCCTTTCATTTGGAATATACAAATGTCATGTTGAATCAACAGACTTTGGAATTGTCACATTTGCTCAGTTACACCACTTTGCTGACACAAGCGAAGGTGGTTTTAGTACTGTCAGTTATTTAGTACCTCGAAATAACCGAGAGTACATTGCGGATTTGTAATGGGAAAAGCCAGAGTAGCTCCATTAAAGCCAGTCACCATACCTTGAATGAAATTGACTGCTGCTACTATAGCGATCAAAGTAGACCATGTTAAGAAGAAAATTACAAATGGAGCTAGCAGATTCTATGTTTTGAACTGATAGTACATCAGTACTTAAGTACATTAATTACAAAACCATGAAGACTACCTTTGTGACTAACAGAATTAATGAGATCGAGAAGATTTTGCATGCTACTCAATGGAGATATCTTAAAAACAGTGGATAATCCAACTGACATGTCTTCACGAGGATCAAAAATTCAATAGCTTCTGAAAAGAGCCAAAACTTAGGTGTCTGGTTCTCAATTTCTTTCGCAATCTCAAGAAGAATTGCCTCAAATTCAGAAGTGTTAAAAGAATTTTTTAATGGAGGATCCAGAAATCCAAAACACTAATGTGAATTCTATTCAACTATCTAATGAGAATGATCCAATTATTTAATTCATTTGCTATCACTCTTCATTGTTTCCTTTAAGAAAGGCAGTCGCATGGATTCTTAGGTTAAAAACTATGCTTCTAAATCGTATCAAAAAAGAAAATCTGAAGTCTTGAAAGAGCTGTTACCTATGTGACAGATTGTTATATTTCATATAGTATATAGATATGTTTTATAGGAGATAAATTGTGGCAGGTTTTTTAGTGTAGGTCACATATAAACACTTCAAAACAGATCTCATTTAAAATACCAGAGCTCTGCTCAGGCTAGACAATCCAGGCTGCGAGTGTTTTTGCACAAACTTTGAAGAATACCTATAAGGACATCACAAGTAGGTGTTAATTGGACATGTTGTGGAGTAATGGATTATTGTTTTGGAAAACAACAGATGAACGAACTCAGAAGATTAGGTCCGGAGCTGGAGTCTGAGAGTAGTTGGCTATTCTAAGGGGGGGGGGGGGAAGAGAGAGAGAGAGAGAGAGAGAGAGAGAGAGAGAGAGAGAGAGAGAGAGAGAGAGAGAGAGAGAGAGAGAGAGAGAGAGAGAGAGAGAAAGAATTCAGCAGCAGCAGCTGGAACTGGAACAGGTCAAGCTGCCAACCTTGTGGAAAACCCCATTTTGAAGACAGGTTGTGAGTTCTTAGTTCAGCCTGGTCAAAGCCCTCAGTCCATACAAGAGGCTGTATAATGTTTTACTTGAAAAGGAACTCTGTGGTGACCTGAAAGAAAGGGGTTATTATCTGGAGAACACTGAGGGGGCAAGTTTTTTCGGCAAGTCACTGAAGCGGTTGATTTAAAAAAAGGAATCAGTGTAATGAATCTCTCTCTGAAAACTGTCAAGAGCCTTCCTGAGTGGTAACCATTTACTAAAGCCTGGTGAAATTCATAAATATTAAATTCTGTGAACAGTAGAAGAATTGCCTGTAACCAGTGAACTTGGAGAAGTGAGATTGGATTGTGACTTTAGAACTTTTCTGAACTTCTATATACATTGCATACACGTGAGCTTAGAATTAGAAGGGGGTTAACAGTAATTAAAGTTTGATCCTGTTTTCATGTTTAAATTAAAAGTAACTTTTGTTTAAGTAACCATTTGTCTTGGTGAATTTCTATTGCTGCTAGGTTTTGGGGTCCTCTGGACCCATAACACCAAACAATTGATGAGTTGGTGAATGCTGAATTGGAAATAATTTGTTTTCATCAGAAAAAAAAGCATTTGATAATGTGATAGCAAAATAAAAGAAGAATCCGAATGTTACAAACAAGTTGTGTTTACAAGCTAAATCTATTCTTGTAAATGATGTATTGAGAGTAGGAGGAAGATTGGAAAAAGCAATAATGCCAGAAGAAGTTAGACATCCAATGATCTTAACTAAGAAATTTCATATTTCTGAATTGATTGTTCAACATATACATGAAAAAATAGGTCATGATGGTTGTAATCACATCTTAACAGAATTAAGCCAGAAATATTGGATGCTTGGTGCTTCAACATTGATCAAAAGAATTCTATCAAAATGTGTTAATTGTCAACGTGCAAATGCTAAATTTGGACAACAACAAATGGCGGATTTGCCACAAGACAGTTTCATCTGATGAACCCCCATTTATATACGTGGGAGTTGATTATTTTGGACCTTTGCAAGTAAAACGAGGAAGAAGTATTGAAAAACAATACAGAGCTATTTTTACCTGTTTGACTTTGAGAGCAATTCATACTGAAGTAGCATCATCGCTTGATACAGACTCTTTATCAATGTTCTTCAACATTTTATCACAAAGTGTGGTCAAATAAAAGAATTACGTTCTGATAATGGATCAGATGCTCAACTAGAGTTAGGAAAAGCAATTCAAAATTGGGATCAACATCAAATTCATGATGCATTACTTCAAAAAGAAATTAGTTGGATATTTAACCCACCCACAGGATCACATCATGGAGGTTTGCGGGAAAGAATGATTAGATCAATCAAGAAAATTCTTAATTCCATTTTGAATAGTCAAATACTCAATGATAACAATCTTCAGACAGTGTGCGAAATCGAAAATATTTTAAATAGTCATCCAATAACTAAAATTTCTGTCAATTCAAATGATACTAAGACACTTACACTAAATCACCTCTTACTTCTTAAATCTAAACCTTTAATGCCTCCAAGTCAATTTCAGAAAGAAGATATTTATGTGAGATGCAGATGAAAACAAGTGCAATTTACTGTGGATTTATTTTAGAAAAGATGGATTAAAGAATATATTTAATTATTACAAGAGAGACAAAAATGGTCTAAAGCTAAATGCAATTTTTTTTATGTGGAGACACTGTAAATATCATAGATGATTCTGCACCAAGAAATTCTTGGTTGCTGGGAAAAATGATGGATACAGTTCCGGACAAGAAAGGTTTTGTTCGGCAAGTGCAGATTAAAGCCAAGACTGATTACTTAAATTAACCTATTACTAAAATCTTTTACAAGAAGCAGAAATTTTGATTTCTAATCTTATACTTACCATATTTACTTGGGTATCTATAATAGTAATTATTATAAATTAGTCATTAATGTCTGTTATAATAATTAGGGGCCAGAATGTAAAGGTTAAAGCCTTGTGTTTTTAATTCTTTTGTTAATTTTGTGCTCGTCTCTTTAAGAAAAAGTATTGTTTGTAGTGTTACCATAGTGACTGTAACTTAATATGTCATAATATCTGGCAGACTAAGAGCTTACATCTAATTTTTTGATGAACGATGAAGGTGATGAGAGCTTGAGATAATTTTCTTTGAATTTCATCGTATCTCATCTCATTTCTTCTTGTACATCTCTTTAAAGTTGAATACTGTTATATTTTTAAATACAGTACATGCTTTATTTATTCATCATTATGAAAATATTAATGTGAAGTTATGCAAAGTGTTTATCGTTTTATCAATGAATTAAAGCTAGATAAAGCGGCATCTACAAAGTTTGGTTTATTGGATTAATAACATTATAAATCGGAAATCGTCCTCACATTTCCTTGAAGATGACACGTTTTGAAATTAGGAAATACTAGAACCTGGAAAGTGTCATCTATATGGCCCCAAACAGTTCAAATCAATTTTATGAATACAGTATTTCCATTTGAATACTTTAAGATCACAGGTAAATAACTAAAAGGAAAGCAATAACAAGTACAAACCTTCCTACTTTTTATAAAAATAATTTTTTTTATTTAACACTTCACTGCAAACCACGTCAGTAACTATATATATATATATATATATCACACACACACAGATTTTCAATTAATATGTACAGTGACATTTTCATTTTTTCCCTCCTCCCCAACCCCCTCCACACTCCATAACTTAAAAGCAAGAAAAAGGGAAAAACAAACAGAAATGAAGAAAGAAAAAGATTGTGTCATCTGATATATTATATTTAACTATTTTCTTAATTGTAACTTGTCACATCAAAAGATGGAGGTCTTAAAGTTTGTGATTTCTAATAAACTTTATGCATGATTCCCAAATTTGTTCAAATAAAATATATTTGTCTCTTAGTTTGTAGGTAATTTTTTTCTAATGGAATACAATTCTATGTACCAATGTAAGGGTGTTTCCATTTTCCAAGTTACCATTATGCACTTTTTTACTGCCGCAAATGCGATCATAATAAATCGTTTTTGAGCTCTGTCTAATTTTAGACCTAATTCTATCTTTTATGCTGTTTTACAGGAAGACTTTTGGGTCTTTTGGTATTTTTTTTTGTAATTCTACTTAATATTAAATTTAAATGCTCCCAAGAGGTTTTCACTTTTGTATTTGTCCAAGTTGCATGTATTATTGTACTAATTTCTTGTTTACAACAGAAGATTTGTCCTATAGTATTGGATTCCATTCTTTTAATTTTTGAGGTGTAGTATATAATCTATGGAGCCAATTGTATTGCATCATACGATACTTTGAGTTTATTGTATTAGTAATGGTACCTGCATATAGTTTAATCAATGTTTCATTCATTTTCCATATATTTAAGTCTTTTTCCCAACATTGTTTGGATTTATATATTACTTCAGCATTTTCCTTGTTTTGTAATTTACATTTTGTGATAAATTTTTTTAACTACCACAGCGTCTGTGATTAGATATCCAAAGCAACTACTCTCAGGTAACCTTAGACTAGCTCTCAGCTTCTCTTTTAAATATGCTTTCAATTGATAATAAACAAATATACCATGTTATATTCTATATTTATCTTTTAACTGTTCAAATGTCAATAAATTATTTCCCAAAAAGCAATCTTATTTTTTATTCCTTTTCTTGCCCATTCCTTGAAGAATAAATTATCCATTGAAAAAGGAATATATGGGTTTTGAATTAGCAACATTTTTCATATTTGATAATTTATCATCATTCTATGCATTCTTCTCCTTATTTTTAATATATGATATAGTATTAGTAGGTTGTTATGTTGCACCAGTTTCTCATTCCACTTATAGCAACATTTTCCTCTAATTTATATAACTATCTTAAGCCAAGCCAGTTTTTCTCACACCTGCTAAAAGTTTGACAAAATTCTTAACTGTGCTGTCCTGTAATAGTTTTTGAAATTTGGCAACTGCAATCCCCCTTGTTTATATGTCCATGTTAGTTTATCCAAAGCTACTCTTGATTGTTTTGCCTTTCCATAGGAACTTTCTTATTAATTTATTCAATTTTTTTTTTTTTTTTTTTTTTTTTAAAAAGAATTTTCCTGTCAAGGGAATTGGTAATGTTTGGACTAAGTACTGTAATCGTGGGAATACTTTCATTTTGATGCAGTTTACTCTCCCTATTAAAATTAGTGGTAGTTCTTTCCATTTCTCTAAATCCTCTTGTATTTTCCTTATTAATGGTTGATAAATTTAATTTATACAAATAATTTAAATTATTGTCTATTCTCAAACCCAAGTAATATATGGCCTGTGATTGCAATTTGAAAGGTGATACCCTTTTACATTCCGTAAAGTCGACTTTATTCATTGGCATCACCTCACTTTCATCAATATTAACCTTGTATCCTGATATGGCCTCGTGTTCTTTCAATTTTGTATATAACCTTTTTATTGATTTATCTGGGTGTATAGAAGCCAATTTTAAATTCTTCCTCTTTTATTTCTATTCCATTTATCATGAGGTCTTTTCTTATCAGTTCTGCCAATGGTTCTACAGTTAAAGCAAACAGGGAAGGTGATAGTGGGTATGCCTATCTTGTTGACCTACCATTATATAATGCCCTGATCCAATTAATGAATATTTTCAATGATAACTCCATGCAACCCTATCAAAGACTTTCTCTGCATCAAGAGTTACTGCCACAGTTGGTGTTTTGTTTGTTTGTGCCGTATGAATCAGGTTAATAAATATACACATTATCTGCGGTTCTTCTGTTTTTAAACAAATCCCGTCTGATCTAACCATTAATTTTGGCATACAATCCGTTAATCTGTTCACTCATAGTTTTGCAATTAGTTTGTAGTCTATATTTAGTAGATATTTAGTCTATATGAAGCCAGTGACAGGTCTTTTCCTGTTCTTGGAATTACTGAGATCATTGCCATTTTGCAAGAGTCAGGCAGATTCTGGGTCTCTTCCACTTGTTTCATTACCTCTAAGAGGGGCTGACTTATTAGATTATTGAATACATTGTAAAATTCCATGGGAATTTCATTTGGTAATGTCATTAATTTTTTCTCCATCGATTCTCTTTTTTCCCCCCCCCATATCCTCTCTTTTTTTTTAAACTTTATTTATTCATTCAGAGTACAGATAATAAGTAACATATATAACAATAAACTATAAACATGAACATTATATTTTATATATATTAAAAAGAGAACCCCCCCCTTCAGCCAACTCTCCTAAGGAGAGCCATAAAGAGAAGAAAAAAGAAAAAATTAAGCATAGAAATTAAGATCTAATTAATGTAAATCAAAATGTAAATATTCTGAATATAAAAACACTTATTAATAAACTATAGTTATCATGCAAAACATACATAATTTTTTCCATTATTAAACAATATTTCATCTCATGATGCCATCTATTAATATCAATCATGTTCGTATCTTTCCACGTACGAGCAATACATTTTTTTGCTACAGATAAAGCTAAATATACAAAAGCAAGTTGAAACTTATCTAATCCCAAACCTTTCAGAGGTTGCAAACTACCCAATAAAAATACTGTCGGATCTAAAGGTATTTTAATCTTATACAAGTATTCTAGAAACAATTGAACTTTCTTACCACATCTAAAACACAAATCTGATTCATGAAAACCATACTTTTTTAGTTTTTCCAGGTGTTAAGTATAATTGATGTAAAAAATTATAATTAATCATTGGATAGCATGCATTTATCAGTCTAGTTACACTATCATAACAGATATCTAACTAATCATCCTCAGAGAAAGTAAAACTGATATCCACTTCCCACTTACCTTTGGATTTATCCCAACCCTTTTTATCCATACTTCCTCTCTTTTCATTAAATCTTTCTCTATGGTCACTATATCTTTTTCTAACTGTTCCATTTCCCAAGTGTTCTTTTTTAATTTTGGTTGTATAACTAATTATTTCACCTCTAAATAAAGGCTTTCATTGCATCCCATAATATAATATGAAGAGTTTATATTTGTCTCAAAGTATATTTGATTTGTTGCTCTATATACTCTCGAAAGTCTTGCCTTTTTAACAACATGGTATTCAGCCTCCATCTGTATCTTTTTGGTGGATATCCTCCAGAGCAATTGACAACAAGGTTGAATAGTCTGATAAAAGTATTGCCTTATATTCAGTCTTTCAGACTCTCCCTTGAATTTAGGATGACAATAAAATCATAACCATCCTAGAATAAGTTTTATGCCTTTTAGAGTAATAGGGAATAATCTCTCTCTTTGAGGTTTTCTCCATATATCAATTATTTTCATGAATTGAACTTAATGTAAATTTAGCTGCTTTTTTTATGGTGTTCTTCCTGGTTTTATCTATCGATGGGTCAAGGTTAAAATTAAAGTCTCCCCAGTAAGATATGTCCTTGTGTATTTGCTATTTAAAAAAATCTCCTGCATAAATTTCTGGCCATCTTCATTAGGTGCATAAATATTTAACAAATTCCAAGATTCTGAATAAATTTGGCATACTGTCATTACATATCTATCCGCTGGATCTGTTATTACTTTCTCTATTTTAACTGGTGCATTTTTATTAACTAGGATAGCTACTCTCTTGAATTTTGAATTGTACGATGATGCTGCTACATGACCTACCCAGTCTCTCTTCAATTTAAAATGTTCTGCTTCTGTTAAGTGTGTTTCCTGTACAAATGCTATGTCTACTTTTTCCTCTTAATTTGATTGTGAATTCTATTAATATTAATTGTCATATATTTCAATGCATTCATCCTATCAACATATTTTTACCTCTATGCCACCTCTTCAACCCCTCCATCTCTTCCTCAAAAGCCACACTTTTGAATATTCTTATTCTTTACACATCGACACAATTAATAGGAAAATTAAATAAGAAGACTAAAGAGTTGTAGAAAAGAAAACAACAAAAAATCTCCCCTTAATGAGTTGCCTTTGCTACTTCACAAAATAACCATAACTCCCTTTACTTTGTGGGTTGTGGTATATACCCCAATTGTCAACTGATTTTGCAGTAGACCAGTCCTCCCCATCCCATCCCCAGAGAAATCACAATATATTATTCTAAAAAATAAAACAAAGCATTTTAAAAAAATATATAATCTAACTATTAACTTTCAAACCTATTTATATACATTATTTTTAACAATCTTTTTGTTATTTTCCTGACTCCTTGTCCTGTTGCTTATTTGCCAATTGTTCCACTAAGTGACTAGCTTCTCCTGGATCCGAAAACAGTGTACTTTGTCTGTCGGGGATGAATATCTTCAAAACTGCAGGATGATGTAATACAAAATTGTAACAAAAACTTTACTATGGAGAAAAGGTTAAGTTGAACTCCTTATGCTTCTTTAAAAGATTGAAGCTTATATCCGAGTAGAAGAAAATTTTTTTCATTGTATTCAAATAGTCTCACTTTCTTTTACTCTTCAAACCGCCAGCTCCAATATTTTCGTGTATCGCAGTAACTTTACCAGTATGGAACGCAGTTTCTGCTGTGGTTGTGGTTTCGGTGCCCACGCCCTATCGGCTCTTTAATTTTCTATTTTCTCTTGGAATTTTTATACTCTCAAAATCTGCGGGATCCATTGTTTTAAAATTCCTTTTATATCTGCATCTTCTTTGCCTTCTTTCAGGCCCTCTATTTTTATATTAATATGTTGACTAAAATCTATAAAATGTCTATTTTCTGGACCAATAGGTCATGTGACTTCTTAATTTCTTTGTTTCTATCTTCCAATTTTTATCTTAATTCATTCACCTCCATTTCCACACCAATCACTCTGACTTCCACTTCTTCACCTCTTTTTTCATTATATTCTCCATTCTTTGGATTTTTGCATCGGCCTCTTTCAGTCTTTCTAATAGCTTTAAACTCAAACATTATTGTTTCCATTAAAGTTTTTATTTATCAAAATACTCTTTATCCAACATCTGGATTGTTTTTCTTAAACCTTCCGCCGTCTCCGGTTGTGTTTTTCTAAAACCTTCCGCCGTCTCCGGTTGTGTTTTTCTAAAACCTTCCGCCGTCTCCGGTTGTGGTTTTCTAAAACCTTCCGCCGTCTCCGGTTGTGGTTTTCTAAAACCTTCCGCCGTCTCCGGTTGTGGTTTTCTAAAACCTTCCGCCGTCTCCGGTTGTGGTTTTCTAAAACCTTCCGCCGTCTCCGGTTGTGGTTTTCTAAAACCTTCCGCCGTCTCCGGTTGTGGTTTTCTAAAACCTTCCGCCGTCTCCGGTTGTGGTTTTCTAAAACCTTCCGCCGTCTCCGGTTGTGGTTTTCTAAAACCTTCCGCCGTCTCCGGTTGTGGTTTTCTAAAACCTTCCGCCGTCTCCGGTTGTGGTTTTCTAAAACCTTCCGCCGTCTCCGGTTGTGGTTTTCTAAAACCTTCCGCCGTCTCCGGTTGTGGTTTTCTAAAACCTTCCGCCGTCTCCGGTTGTGGTTTTCTAAAACCTTCCGCCGTCTCCGGTTGTGGTTTTCTAAAACCTTCCGCCGTCTCCGGTTGTGGTTTTCTAAAACCTTCCGCCGTCTCCGGTTGTGGTTTTCTAAAACCTTCCGCCGTCTCCGGTTGTGGTTTTCTAAAACCTTCCGCCGTCTCCGGTTGTGGTTTTCTAAAACCTTCCGCCGTCTCCGGTTGTGGTTTTCTAAAACCTTCCGCCGTCTCCGGTTGTGGTTTTCTAAAACCTTCCGCCGTCTCCGGTTGTGGTTTTCTAAAACCTTCCGCCGTCTCCGGTTGTGGTTTTCTAAAACCTTCCGCCGTCTCCGGTTGTGGTTTTCTAAAACCTTCCGCCGTCTCCGGTTGTGGTTTTCTAAAACCTTCCGCCGTCTCCGGTTGTGGTTTTCTAAAACCTTCCGCCGTCTCCGGTTGTGGTTTTCTAAAACCTTCCGCCGTCTCCGGTTGTGGTTTTCTAAAACCTTCCGCCGTCTCCGGTTGTGGTTTTCTAAAACCTTCCGCCGTCTCCGGTTGTGGTTTTCTAAAACCTTCCGCCGTCTCCGGTTGTGGTTTTCTAAAACCTTCCGCCGTCTCCGGTTGTGGTTTTCTAAAACCTTCCGCCGTCTCCGGTTGTGGTTTTCTAAAACCTTCCGCCGTCTCCGGTTGTGGTTTTCTAAAACCTTCCGCCGTCTCCGGTTGTGGTTTTCTAAAACCTTCCGCCGTCTCCGGTTGTGGTTTTCTAAAACCTTCCGCCGTCTCCGGTTGTGGTTTTCTAAAACCTTCCGCCGTCTCCGGTTGTGGTTTTCTAAAACCTTCCGCCGTCTCCGGTTGTGGTTTTCTAAAACCTTCCGCCGTCTCCGGTTGTGGTTTTCTAAAACCTTCCGCCGTCTCCGGTTGTGGTTTTCTAAAACCTTCCGCCGTCTCCGGTTGTGGTTTTCTAAAACCTTCCGCCGTCTCCGGTTGTGGTTTTCTAAAACCTTCCGCCGTCTCCGGTTGTGGTTTTCTAAAACCTTCCGCCGTCTCCGGTTGTGGTTTTCTAAAACCTTCCGCCGTCTCCGGTTGTGGTTTTCTAAAACCTTCCGCCGTCTCCGGTTGTGGTTTTCTAAAACCTTCCGCCGTCTCCGGTTGTGGTTTTCTAAAACCTTCCGCCGTCTCCGGTTGTGGTTTTCTAAAACCTTCCGCCGTCTCCGGTTGTGGTTTTCTAAAACCTTCCGCCGTCTCCGGTTGTGGTTTTCTAAAACCTTCCGCCGTCTCCGGTTGTGGTTTTCTAAAACCTTCCGCCGTCTCCGGTTGTGGTTTTCTAAAACCTTCCGCCGTCTCCGGTTGTGGTTTTCTAAAACCTTCCGCCGTCTCCGGTTGTGGTTTTCTAAAACCTTCCGCCGTCTCCGGTTGTGGTTTTCTAAAACCTTCCGCCGTCTCCGGTTGTGGTTTTCTAAAACCTTCCGCCGTCTCCGGTTGTGGTTTTCTAAAACCTTCCGCCGTCTCCGGTTGTGGTTTTCTAAAACCTTCCGCCGTCTCCGGTTGTGGTTTTCTAAAACCTTCCGCCGTCTCCGGTTGTGGTTTTCTAAAACCTTCCGCCGTCTCCGGTTGTGGTTTTCTAAAACCTTCCGCCGTCTCCGGTTGTGGTTTTCTAAAACCTTCCGCCGTCTCCGGTTGTGGTTTTCTAAAACCTTCCGCCGTCTCCGGTTGTGGTTTTCTAAAACCTTCCGCCGTCTCCGGTTGTGGTTTTCTAAAACCTTCCGCCGTCTCCGGTTGTGGTTTTCTAAAACCTTCCGCCGTCTCCGGTTGTGGTTTTCTAAAACCTTCCGCCGTCTCCGGTTGTGGTTTTCTAAAACCTTCCGCCGTCTCCGGTTGTGGTTTTCTAAAACCTTCCGCCGTCTCCGGTTGTGGTTTTCTAAAACCTTCCGCCGTCTCCGGTTGTGGTTTTCTAAAACCTTCCGCCGTCTCCGGTTGTGGTTTTCTAAAACCTTCCGCCGTCTCCGGTTGTGGTTTTCTAAAACCTTCCGCCGTCTCCGGTTGTGGTTTTCTAAAACCTTCCGCCGTCTCCGGTTGTGGTTTTCTAAAACCTTCCGCCGTCTCCGGTTGTGGTTTTCTAAAACCTTCCGCCGTCTCCGGTTGTGGTTTTCTAAAACCTTCCGCCGTCTCCGGTTGTGGTTTTCTAAAACCTTCCGCCGTCTCCGGTTGTGGTTTTCTAAAACCTTCCGCCGTCTCCGGTTGTGGTTTTCTAAAACCTTCCGCCGTCTCCGGTTGTGGTTTTCTAAAACCTTCCGCCGTCTCCGGTTGTGGTTTTCTAAAACCTTCCGCCGTCTCCGGTTGTGGTTTTCTAAAACCTTCCGCCGTCTCCGGTTGTGGTTTTCTAAAACCTTCCGCCGTCTCCGGTTGTGGTTTTCTAAAACCTTCCGCCGTCTCCGGTTGTGGTTTTCTAAAACCTTCCGCCGTCTCCGGTTGTGGTTTTCTAAAACCTTCCGCCGTCTCCGGTTGTGGTTTTCTAAAACCTTCCGCCGTCTCCGGTTGTGGTTTTCTAAAACCTTCCGCCGTCTCCGGTTGTGGTTTTCTAAAACCTTCCGCCGTCTCCGGTTGTGGTTTTCTAAAACCTTCCGCCGTCTCCGGTTGTGGTTTTCTAAAACCTTCCGCCGTCTCCGGTTGTGGTTTTCTAAAACCTTCCGCCGTCTCCGGTTGTGGTTTTCTAAAACCTTCCGCCGTCTCCGGTTGTGGTTTTCTAAAACCTTCCGCCGTCTCCGGTTGTGGTTTTCTAAAACCTTCCGCCGTCTCCGGTTGTGGTTTTCTAAAACCTTCCGCCGTCTCCGGTTGTGGTTTTCTAAAACCTTCCGCCGTCTCCGGTTGTGGTTTTCTAAAACCTTCCGCCGTCTCCGGTTGTGGTTTTCTAAAACCTTCCGCCGTCTCCGGTTGTGGTTTTCTAAAACCTTCCGCCGTCTCCGGTTGTGGTTTTCTAAAACCTTCCGCCGTCTCCGGTTGTGGTTTTCTAAAACCTTCCGCCGTCTCCGGTTGTGGTTTTCTAAAACCTTCCGCCGTCTCCGGTTGTGGTTTTCTAAAACCTTCCGCCGTCTCCGGTTGTGGTTTTCTAAAACCTTCCGCCGTCTCCGGTTGTGGTTTTCTAAAACCTTCCGCCGTCTCCGGTTGTGGTTTTCTAAAACCTTCCGCCGTCTCCGGTTGTGGTTTTCTAAAACCTTCCGCCGTCTCCGGTTGTGGTTTTCTAAAACCTTCCGCCGTCTCCGGTTGTGGTTTTCTAAAACCTTCCGCCGTCTCCGGTTGTGGTTTTCTAAAACCTTCCGCCGTCTCCGGTTGTGGTTTTCTAAAACCTTCCGCCGTCTCCGGTTGTGGTTTTCTAAAACCTTCCGCCGTCTCCGGTTGTGGTTTTCTAAAACCTTCCGCCGTCTCCGGTTGTGGTTTTCTAAAACCTTCCGCCGTCTCCGGTTGTGGTTTTCTAAAACCTTCCGCCGTCTCCGGTTGTGGTTTTCTAAAACCTTCCGCCGTCTCCGGTTGTGGTTTTCTAAAACCTTCCGCCGTCTCCGGTTGTGGTTTTCTAAAACCTTCCGCCGTCTCCGGTTGTGGTTTTCTAAAACCTTCCGCCGTCTCCGGTTGTGGTTTTCTAAAACCTTCCGCCGTCTCCGGTTGTGGTTTTCTAAAACCTTCCGCCGTCTCCGGTTGTGGTTTTCTAAAACCTTCCGCCGTCTCCGGTTGTGGTTTTCTAAAACCTTCCGCCGTCTCCGGTTGTGGTTTTCTAAAACCTTCCGCCGTCTCCGGTTGTGGTTTTCTAAAACCTTCCGCCGTCTCCGGTTGTGGTTTTCTAAAACCTTCCGCCGTCTCCGGTTGTGGTTTTCTAAAACCTTCCGCCGTCTCCGGTTGTGGTTTTCTAAAACCTTCCGCCGTCTCCGGTTGTGGTTTTCTAAAACCTTCCGCCGTCTCCGGTTGTGGTTTTCTAAAACCTTCCGCCGTCTCCGGTTGTGGTTTTCTAAAACCTTCCGCCGTCTCCGGTTGTGGTTTTCTAAAACCTTCCGCCGTCTCCGGTTGTGGTTTTCTAAAACCTTCCGCCGTCTCCGGTTGTGGTTTTCTAAAACCTTCCGCCGTCTCCGGTTGTGGTTTTCTAAAACCTTCCGCCGTCTCCGGTTGTGGTTTTCTAAAACCTTCCGCCGTCTCCGGTTGTGGTTTTCTAAAACCTTCCGCCGTCTCCGGTTGTGGTTTTCTAAAACCTTCCGCCGTCTCCGGTTGTGGTTTTCTAAAACCTTCCGCCGTCTCCGGTTGTGGTTTTCTAAAACCTTCCGCCGTCTCCGGTTGTGGTTTTCTAAAACCTTCCGCCGTCTCCGGTTGTGGTTTTCTAAAACCTTCCGCCGTCTCCGGTTGTGGTTTTCTAAAACCTTCCGCCGTCTCCGGTTGTGGTTTTCTAAAACCTTCCGCCGTCTCCGGTTGTGGTTTTCTAAAACCTTCCGCCGTCCCCGGTTGTGGTTTTCTAAAACCTTCCGCCGTCCCCGGTTGTGGTTTTCTAAAACCTTCCGCCGTCCCCGGTTGTGGTTTTCTAAAACCTTCCGCCGTCCCCGGTTGTGGTTTTCTAAAACCTTCCGCCGTCCCCGGTTGTGGTTTTCTAAAACCTTCCGCCGTCCCCGGTTGTGGTTTTCTAAAACCTTCCGCCGTCCCCGGTTGTGGTTTTCTAAAACCTTCCGCCGTCTCCGGTTGTGGTTTTCTAAAACCTTCCGCCGTCTCCGGTTGTGGTTTTCTAAAACCTTCCGCCGTCTCCGGTTGTGGTTTTCTAAAACCTTCCGCCGTCTCCGGTTGTGGTTTTCTAAAACCTTCCGCCGTCTCCGGTTGTGGTTTTCTAAACCTTCCGCCGTCTCCGGTTGTGGTTTTCTAAACCTTCCGCCGTCTCCGGTTGTGGTTTTCTAAACCTTCCGCCGTCTCCGGTTGTGGTTTTCTAAACCTTCCGCCGTCTCCGGTTGTGGTTTTCTAAACCTTCCGCCGTCTCCGGTTGTGGTTTTCTAAACCTTCCGCCGTCTCCGGTTGTGGTTTTCTAAACCTTCCGCCGTCTCCGGTTGTGGTTTTCTAAACCTTCCGCCGTCTCCGGTTGTGGTTTTCTAAACCTTCCGCCGTCTCCGGTTGTGGTTTTCTAAACCTTCCGCCGTCTCCGGTTGTGGTTTTCTAAACCTTCCGCCGTCTCCGGTTGTGGTTTTCTAAACCTTCCGCCGTCTCCGGTTGTGGTTTTCTAAACCTTCCGCCGTCTCCGGTTGTGGTTTTCTAAACCTTCCGCCGTCTCCGGTTGTGGTTTTCTAAACCTTCCGCCGTCTCCAGTTGTGTTTTTTTTTTTTATAAACCTTCCGTTTTTTTCCTGTTGTAGTTTTTTTTTAAACCTTCTGTTTTTTTCAGGTTATCAGACTTGTAATCTTGCATTGTATTTTAACCAAATATACTTTGACCAATTTTTTTTGGATTTGTTAATTCTACATGTGGGTTCATCTTTGTGGGGTGGTAATTCCAGAAAATTAGAAATGAGCAAAAATCTCTTTAGATAGGTAGTTTTAGGGAGGAGTCACATGATAGAGTAGAGACTAGTCAGGTAAAACCAGCCCTCCACAGAAAAAGTTTAAAAAGTTACAGAAAAGCAAAGCTTTGAAATAAAACATAAAAGTTGTTAAATAAACAAGGTGGCTCCGAAGAAAGAAAAGTCTACAACAAGCAAGGAAGAAACAAAGAAGGCCTTACCAGAATCCATGAGCCGGGAGCTCGCCCAAAAAGGATGGCCTGAGCTGCGAAGCTGGTAAGCGGGAAGGTCAGGGATGATGACTCACAAGGGAGGCTCATATGATGGCTCACGGAGCCAGAGAAAGAAATGCCAGCCCGCATACGTGAGGAGTCATGCATGTGCAGTTCCCATTCTAAAAAAGACACCAAGAGCAGATGCCAGCAGCAGGTTGGTGCTAAAACAACGGGAGAAGTTGCAGGAGAGGCAGAGACAGAAATTGGCTCTTTATTGAGCAAAGACATGGAGGAAGAGAAGAACTACAGGAAAAAAAACAGAAGCATTGCAAAAAAATGACAAAAATTAATTTTATTAAACTCATCATGAAATTAAAATGCAAGATCAAATCAATAATCATTAAAAAAAGAGCCACTGCCCCATTCCTTACGATGATCTCAGGACATTTCAAAGGGGAGTTGAAAGTATTTAACTGCTGGAATTTTGTAACAGAGAATCTTTACAAAGTGACAGATGAAGAGAGCAGTGTGAGAGTTGTATTTGCATTTTGGAAGAATTAATATAACTGCTTGAAAAGACATTCTTCATTGGAAACCCTTTGTGCAATTCAACAGCCAATTGAGGGTAATGCCCATCTCGGCCCCCTTCAGATTCCTGAGATGCAACAACATATGTGACTCACTGTGGATTGTATCGTTACAAGAGACTATCATTTGGAATTAATGCAGCTTCGGAGATCTACCAGTATGAAATCCATCGAGTGATTCAAGGCATTCCTGGAGTTGCCAACATTTCTGACGACATCATAGTCCATGCACCAACGAAGGAAGAGCATGACAAATGGTTGAGGCGTGTACTATCTAGACTACAGGAGGCAGGCCTTACCGTGAATATAAACAAGTGCCAGTTCGGTGTGTCAGAAATGGACTTCATGGGACACAGACTTACACGGGAAGGACTAAACCCTGCAGAGGCCAAGGTGAAAGCTATTGCAGAGGCACGTGCACCTCAGAACGCAACAGAGGTGAGGAGTTTCCTGGGATTGGTCAATTTTTGTCCAAAGTTCATTCCTAATTTCGCTACAGTGGCAGAACCACTAAGGAAACTAACCAGGAAAGGTGTACCTTTTCATTTTGGATCTGAGCAGAAGAAAGCAATCACAGCGCTGAAGCAAAGCCTGACAGATGCAAAAACTCTTGGATATTACGATCCGGCGGCATCAACCAAAGTCATAGCAGATGGCAGCCCGGTTGGTTTAGGAGCCGTGTTGGTCCAGATGCATGATGGAGGACTGAGAATCATTGCCTATGCCAGCAGATCGTTATCAGATGTGGAAAGAAGATACTCTCAGACAGAGAAAGAAGCACTTGGACTTGTATGGGCCTGTGAGGGTTCCATGCATATTTATACGGCATTGAATTTGAACTCATCACAGATCATAAGCCATTAGAGGTGATCTATGCACCTAGATCCAAACCATGTGCCAGAATAGAGAGATGGGTACACAGACTACAACCCTACAAATATAAAGTAATCCACATTGCAGGGACAACAAACATTGCAGGTCCGCTGTCCAGATTGGTGAAGGTTGGTGGTCCACAATCCAAGTCAGAATTGGGAACAGAAACAGAGAGCTTTGTACGCTTCGTAGCTATTCAGTCGACACCTAAAGCTGTGACTACGAAGGAGGTCGAGAGAGAATCCGAACGTGATCCTGAACTCATGGAAGTAAGAGAATGCATACAGAGTGGACAATGGGACAAGTGTACTCACAAGGCTTACATTCCCATTAGAGACAAACTTTGTTGCATCGGACAGTGTGTATTAAGAGGTTGCAGATTGGTGATACAGCAAAGATCGAGACCAAAGATTGTATCCTTAGCGCATGAAGGACACCTAGGTATTGTTGGTGCCAAGCAAAACCTCAGGACCAAGGTATGGTGGCCAGGTTGTGATAAAGACGCAGAGAAATTTGTTAAAACTTGTCACGGATGTCAAATCACAAGTAGGAGTAATCAGCCAGAACCGATCCGGAGTATGCAACTCCCGACAGGACCATGGATCGACGTAGCTGTTGATTTTCTTGGACCTTTACCGATGGGTGAACCAATTATGGTAGCGATAGATTACTACAGCAGATACTATGAGTACGTGGTGTTGAAGTCCACAACCACTGAAAAAACAATACAAGCATTAGCAGAGATATTCGCAAGATATGGATTACCTGTTACATTATACTCTGACAATGGTCCACAATTCATTTCAGAGACATTTGCGGAATACATGAGGACCACAGGTATCCACCATCATAAAGTAACTCCGAAATGGCCGCAAGCCAACGGAGAAGTAGAGAGACAAAATCAGTCCATTGAAAAACGATTGAGGATTGCACACGCAGAAGGACAAAATTGGCGAGAAGCATTGCTATCTTATGTGGCTGTCTATCGAGCAACGCCTCATGCAACCACTGGAAAAAGTCCTGCAGAAGCATTTTTTGGGAGAAAAATCCGCACAAAAATGCCAGAAATAAAAGAACAACCGAGAAGCGATGACAATATCACAGGCACGCCGAAACGAAACCGGAAAGCGCCCAAACGATACGAAGACTTTCTGCCATAGTTTTATTAAGAACTTTGGGACAGTATTTAATCTTATATCATAAAGTTCATGTACGAGTGCTGTAGGAAGTCAATTTTATGTAGTTGAGTTATAGTATTACCATTAGTTACAATGTTTGTATGTTTCCGAGGGATATTGGTAAGTGAAGGTAAAGTTTATTTCTGATTAAAGGAGGGATGTCATGATAATGAATATGTATGAGATGTACTGGAAGTCACGTGGTATGAGAGAGAGATAAGAGCACAAGCAGGAGAACAAAGGAAACTGGAAAATAAAGCCACTGAGAAGTTTACCTGATAAAACTTGTGTTTGATGTTTTATTAATTTCACATTTCGGGCCACAAATGTGACAGGTCCTGCATGGTCTACGGCATCTGTAAGCAATCATCAGTGTTGGGCTGCTTGGTGAGAAGTCTGGCAGGTCACTTGTTGGGAATGGTATAGTATGCTATGGCCCTGGTGCAGTGTGAGTGGCAAGCGATGGGAGTGGTGTGGGTGATCTGTGGTGTCTGGATCCCTGAGGGTGCCAGGTTCCTAACAGAGACAGTGTCCTCATGCCCCTCAGGGTATACCACCCAAGCATATTGGGGTTGGCTGAAGGAGGGGTGGACCCTTTCAACCAGTGTCAGACGTGACTCCCCACGTTTCCAGAGTAGTTCGTTCATCTGTTGCTTTCCAAAACAAACCATTACTCCATAGCATATCCAATTAGCACCTACTTATGAAGTCCTTATAAGTATCCTTCAAAGTTTTTTTTCCCCCAAAAAGGCACTTGGAGCCTGGACTGTCTGGCTTGAGGTGAGCTCTGGCATTTTAAATGGATCTGTTCTGAAATGTTTGTTTGTGACCTTCTTTGGCTTGGCTTCGCGGACAAAGATTTATGGAGGGGTAAATGTCCACGTCAGCTGCAGGCTCGTTTGTGGCTGACAAGTCCGATGCGGGACAGGCAGACACGGTTGCAGCGGTTGCAGATGAAAATTGGTTGGGTGTTGGATTTTTCCTCCTTTGTCTTTTGTCAGTGAGGTAGGCTCTGCGGTCTTCTTCAAAGGAGGTTGCTGCCCGCCGAACTGTGAGGCGCCAAGATGCACGGTTTGAGGCAATATCAGCCCACTGGCGGTGGCCAATGTGGCAGGCACAAAGAGATTTCTTTAGGCAGTCCTCGTACCTCTTCTTTGGTTCACCTCTGTCACAGTGGCCAGTGCAGAGCTCGCCATACAACATGATCTTGGGAAGGCGATGGTCCTCCATTCTGGAGACGTGACCTACCCAGCGCAGTTGGATCTTTAGCAGCGTGGATTCGATGCTGTCGGCCTCTGCCATCTCGAGTACTTCGATGTTAGGAATGAAGTCGCTCCAATGAATGTTGAGGATGGAGTGGAGACAACGCTGGTGGAAGCATTCTAGGAGCCGTAGGTGATGCCGGTAGAGGACCCATGATTCAGAGCCGAACAGGAGTGTGGGTATGACAACGGCTCTGTATACGCTAATCTTTGTGAGGTTTTTCAGTTGGTTGTTTTTCCAGACTCTTTTGTGTAGTCTTCCAAAGGCGCTATTTGCCTTGGAGAGTCTGTTGTCTATCTCGTTGTCGGTCCTTGCATCCGATGAAATGGTGCAGCCGAGATAGGTAAACTGGTTGACCGTTTTGAGTTTTGTGTGCCCGATGGAGATGTGGGGGGCTGGTAGTCATGGTGGGGAGCTGGCTGATGGAGGACCTCAGTTTTCTTCAGGCTGACTTCCAGGCCAAACATTTTGGCAGTTTCCGCAAAACAGGACGTCAAGCGCTGAAGAGCTGGCTCTGAATGGGCAACTAAAGCGGCATCATCTGCAAAGAGTAGTTCACGGACAAGTTGGTCTTGTGTCTTGGTGTGAGCTTGCAGGCACCTCAGATTGAAGAGACTGCCATCCGTGCGGTACCGGATGTAAACAGCGTCTTCATTGTTGAGGTTTTTCATGGCTTGGTTCAGCATCATGATGAAGAAGATTGAAAAGAGGTTTGGTGCGAGAACGCAGCCTTGCTTCGTTAATATATGCGCAGGCGCAGGCGCAGACACACACACACACACACAGACACACACACAGACACACACACAGACACACACACAGACACACACACAGACACACACACAGACACACACACAGACACACACACAGACACACACACAGACACACACACAGACACACACACAGACACACACACAGACACACGGACACAGACACACACACAGACACACACACAGACACACACACAGACACACACACAGACACACACACAGACACACACACAGACACACACACAGACACACGGACACAGACAGACGGACACAGACAGACAGACACAGACAGACAGACACAGACAGACAGACACAGACAGACAGACACAGACAGACAGACACAGACAGACAGACACAGACAGACAGACACAACTATACACACACACAGACACAACTATACATCACAGTACCTATTAATGGTCTGACTTTACTCAATGACCATCCTGCTTTTCTCATAATTCCTCACTACCACCACATGCTCTTCAAAGACTGGTGTTAACCTGAATAACCCCCTTGTTGAGTAGTCGCTGCACCTCCACCCTAATAAAGGCCCTGTCCCCAGCACTGTACCTCCTACTTTTGGTGGCTATGCATTTACAGTCGAGGGTGAGGTTGGCAAACAACAATGGAAGAGTGACTGAGAATGGAGATTCCACAGGTCATGCACAATGGGTGAATAGGTTGTTGGCTGTGTGTGGTGGGGGAGGAGGTTGAAGTGTAGGTGGAGCACAGTGGGCAATTTAAAAACTGCTGGTTACAGACAATGAGGGGTGGATGGGGCCATCATACTCCATCATCAGACTTGTTAGTTGACATTGAAAGACCAGTCGCAGTAGCACGTCAGCGCACAGCTGTGGCATCAGAAGGAGTTTAAAGATTTTGTAGTCTGTTCCCTGTATGGTCAGAGTCACTACACAGAAGCTGCAGATATTCACCGTATGTGACCTTGAGGAGAAGGTGACATTTTGCCTTACTGGCCTTATCACGAGGGAGTAGTGCTACACTGCATCAGGGTGGATGAAGCTCTCCATGCTCCTACTATTTTGGCATGCGTTGATCTGGTGAGTTGATGGGGACTGCCTTCATTGAAAGTGATGGAAGCCAGAGTCGGATTGCTGCATCGGAGAGTTTGAGTTTTGAGTCAAGAGATCATGGCATCCAAGGTGGCAGCCCCTACAACCCACATGCAGTGCTGCTGGATCTCAAAGATGGCACCAAAATTGGCAACTCCCACAACTCACACATGGCGTCGCTAGTTACTGGGGGTGCTACTAGGGAGGGGAAGAACTGATCTGCACACCTTAGTGCAGTGTCCTTTCTTCCCACAGTTGGAGCAAACCACATCTTTCACTGGATAGCGTTTCCTTGGTTGTTTGCCCAAGCCGCAGAAGTAGCACTTCCTGTGCTCACAGAGTACAGCGGCTGTGGTCGGGTCACTGGCAGGACATGGTGGTAAGGGTGTTAGGTATTCACAGAGTACAGCCACCATGGTCAGATCGCTGGCAGACGTCCCAAATTGACAGCGCCCAGGGCAACCAAGAAGCAGCCACATTGTCGGTTGAGTAAGCCTCCATACTTTGAAGGACCACCTCCAGTGTGCCTGCCAGTTTGACCACCCTCCATAGACTGATCTCACCTTCCTCTAGTAGGCAGATGTAATTGGACCTGATGCCTGCAACATAAGCATCTCTAATCATCCTCCATGTACTCTGCGGCCATCACGGCCTTGCATTCGCAGGCCCATCTGAAGGTTTGAAGGGTCCGGAGGACTCACCGGGTCGATGTTTTCAGGTCATTGGTATCTGGCATAAACCTTATTGATCTTTCTCAGGTACTGGCCTTTCAATATGTCCGTTGCCTCTGGATACAACGAGAGTACACTGGGGTCCGACTTACAACTTGTAGTTTGTCATTCTTCAACTGAATGATGGCTGATAATGCCTTCAGGAACACTTCGAAACAGTGCAGCCAGAGTTCAAAGTTGGTTAATGACTTGGGCGATCAAGGGTCGATTTCCAGTTCCTTTGGCTTCAGGATCTGCTCCATTGTCAAGACTATTGCGAATAAAATTGATGCACCATCAATTATGACACCAAAAGACTGAAGTTGAGAAAAACAGATAAGACTTTTATTCGCAATAGAATGAAAGCATACCCCTGCTGGTCGACTGACCCAAACTAAAGAGGGGGCTATGGAACAGTCACCTTTATTCAGAAGTCTGTGGGAGGAGCCACAGGTACAGCTTACAGTTGGCCAATGGGTATGTGTAGACAGATAAATATATGCGTACAGTAGTTTACCACAGTCTTCAATGCCCAAGGCTCTTTAAGAGCTCTTCTTGCCCTTAGCACCCTCTCAAATCCCAGTTCCGATACCTGGCCTTAAAAGCCAGTCTCCAGCAGCTCGCAGCCTGTTTGCGTCCTCTGACCACAAGTCACCTGCAGTCCTCAGCAACCTGTTCATCCTTCAGCTGCTGAGCCTCTCGCTGGTCCACGGCCATGATCAGTAGGCTTCTCCTTCTCAACTGGAGGCATTTCTCTCCATTTCTGGTACCCTGTGCTGGTATGCTTCTCCCTAGGAGTCTGCAACCCCTTGTGGCTGATGCCAGCACAGATGCCACCATCTTGGGCGCAGACCCTGCAGTTGCAGGATTTTAAATAAAAACAGATTGTTTAAAGCCTGTACAAAGCTGCCGGGATTAGGACCGGGCGGTTGGATCCTGCAGAGCAATGCTGTGTCACAGCTCCCCCGGGTCTGCAGCAGCGCTGTCACAGCAGCTCTGGGAGAAACACCATTTTTTAAAAAATGTTCTTTATTTCAAAATGGAAAGTTAATAATCTAGACAAAAAAAAACCTAATTTCTAAAAATTAAAAAGGCCAATTAGAAGTTGTGAAAATTATTTCACTGTAGCAAATGGTTAAAATTAAATGCATTTTTCGAACTTTCCATGTTTAATCTTTTAGTGGAGGTCAAGAATGGAAATCAGTGGTATTTTCTGATCCAAAAGCCAGCAAAACGGGCAATGGTAGATTAAATACATTATTCAATAAGTAATGTCAATAGGTTTCAAAGTTGAATGACTGCAATCACATAAATGCAATGAGAAATAATTATTTTCTGTTTGTGAACAAAATTATTTTTCTCAGTTTCTATTAAACTGAACATTGATAATACACACAGGAGACTGCAGTTGCTGGAATCTGCTGGAGGAACTAAAACAGGTTGAGCAGCACCAGAGGAAAGATGTTTCAAGGTAGTCTTGCTGAAACATCAACCATTCTTTTTCTCCAATGCTTCTGCTCAACCCACTAACTTTCTTCAGTGGATTGTTTAAGCAAAGATTACATTTGCTGCTCAAAGTTCAAGTGATTGGGCAATTGGGTTCAACAGTTGAAATCAAACTGTTTGAAAAAGGAGAGGCTCAGCAGATAGCTGCTGATTGGGCAACTGAGTTCAACAGGTAAAGTCAAAGGAGGAACAGTCATCGCCGGAGTGGGCTGAGTCAGAGTGGTGAGGCTTTGGCTCAACAGGCTTGAGCGAGAACAGGTAAGAGGGGAGGAATAGTCAAAGTCAGGAAGGGCCACCCTATCTGAGGAACAAAAAAGGATTCAGCAGGAAAGCAAGGGCAGATTTTTTAAATATACATTTTGTTCATCTAGTCATAAACAGTAGGAATGGCAGCAAGGCAGGAGAATGCATCTCTTGAAAAATGTGGGTCGACAGAGAACCCAGCAGTATCCCTGATGACTTCATCTCAAGAAGTACATCCAGCTGTAGCTCCTTGAAAGCAGTGTTAAGGAATTGGAGCTGGAGTTGCATGAACTCCAGATCATTCAAGAGGAAGAGGGGATGATAGGAGTTACAGGGACACTATCACACCTAACAGACAGATGGGTGACAGACAGGAGAGGGAAAGGGAACAGCAGGCAGTGGAGGGGCACCCCTTTGTGACCATCCCCCTCAATAACGTATACCATTTTGGATATGTAGGGGGAGATGACCTAGTAGGGACAAGCCAAAGAGATCAGGACTCTGGCACAGAGTCTGGTCCTGTGGCCAAGTGAAGGAAGAAGAGGTTAGCTGTAGTGATAGGGGATTCCATAGAGGTTCTGTGGAAGAGATCAAGTATCTTGGATGGTACGTTGCCTCCCTGGTGCCAGGGTCAAGAGATATCTCAGATCAAGTTCATGGCATTCTCAGGAGGGAAGGTGACCAGATGCCGTAGGTCCATGTAGAGACCAATGACATGGGTAGGAAGGTTGAGGAGGGTCCTGCAAAGGAGAGTTCAGGGAATTAGGCACTAGGTTGAAGGACAGAATCTCTAGGGTAGTGATCTCAGGATTGATACCCCATGCCACATTGCTAGTGAGGTTAGAAATAGGAGGATAATGCAGCTCAAAACGTGGCTAAAAGAATGGTGTAGGAGAAAGGTTGGACCTGTTCTGATGGATCAGTTTTGCATCATGAACTGGAAGATGACTAATATCCTTGCAAGAAGGTTTGCTAGTGTGGCTCTGATGGGATTAAATTAGATTTGCAGGGGGAGGATTTGGAGGAGGGAAAAGATTATATTAAAATTGCACGCATCATTAGAAGTTAACTGGTTGCATGTAGTGGAAATGTTCTCGGGTGCACCTATTTCAATGCAAGAAGTATGGCAGGAAAGGCAGAGAAGCTTAGAAATTACCACCCCGATCTTTCAGTCCTCAATTATCTCAACATATACTTTGCCCAACTGGAGTGAAAAATTCCACTGCTAATCGAGCACAGTTCACACATTAATGAAGTCAGATGACAGGATGACATTCAGATTAGTAAGGGCTGAACTCTCCCCACACAATCACAAAGGCAAAGTATGGGTACACACAAGAGAATCCACGGACACCTGTGTAATTTCCGGCACCATGAGGTGCATATAGCAAGGGATTCAAATCATAACTGACTACAAGTCAACCTTGCTGGATAGTGTAATGGAGAGATTTAAACCGTGTTTTTTTTTACTTTTGCAGCCTTTGCTTCTGCAAGGCTGAGAACCTGCTTGCTGTTTTTCACACTTTTGCAGCTTTTGCTTCTGCAAGGCTGAGAACCTGCTTGTGGTTTTAGAATCAGCAGACATAAGCTAAATTCCACCGAGGGGCCAGAGATGCTGTTATCTGACGAAAGGACATCTGTGTACCAAGAACATTTAATCTTCCTGCTTGTTTTGGTCACAGACTGTCAGGGGCCTAGCCTTGATGCAAAATAAATCATTGTATTCAAGGTGATAAGCTGAAAATTATGTTATTCGATAGAAGCCTAGGCATGCTAGCTTGGTTGCTTATCTTTCTTGCTGTGCTGGGAATAGGTGCTTGGGTAAGCAGTTTTTGGGTAATATTAGCCATGGTCCCACTGCTGAAGGTTGAGACTCTCCAAGAGGTGGCAACATCTCTCAGCAAGAAGAAGAACTTCTAGAGTCCAGTCAACGTCCCGGTCGGGGGAGGTAGAGAAGCTGCCTACCGGCGCCCTGACAACCTACTCCAAGTGTGCAGTAGTTGCCTCGCTTTGGCAGTTGGGACCAGTCCAGGCGTTGACAAGTATAGTTGGGAAGGGCTGCATATTGTAGTTTGAAATCAGCTTTTGAATTTGTAATAAACATTTGTACAAACTGAACTGCTCTCGGTGTGTGTCTATTTTCTTTCGGTAGCTCAAACACTGTGACCAATCTAAAATGAACAAAATAGAGTGGTTATAGAGTATAAGTTTACCCAAGACAGATAGCAACAATGATGCCTCCCTTCCTGACAGGTTAAGTACCTTCTATGTGCATTTTGATTTTAAAAAATTGATGTGACGCTAATGAAAGCCCTGTCTTCCCCAAAGAACATGCAATCTGCATAGCTATGACTGAGGAGAGGAGGAGCCAATCCAGGGCGAGCCCACACAAAATTAAAGGACCAGATAACCTACCTGGTCAGGTGCTGAAGCCACGTTCAGCCCAGCTGATGGAGTCCCTAAAGAACATCTTTCATATCTCACTGCAGTAGTCCACTATTCCTGCTGAATTTCAGGGACCCATCATCCAGGTCTCTGAGTAATGGCAACTGAACATAATAACTATTTCTTAGTGGCACTGTCCTTGACCATCAAGAAGAATTTTGAGCAACTCGTAATGGATCTTACCAAATCACACTTTCTAGTGGCATTGGACCCATTCCAGTTTGCCTACTGTCAAACTGGACAACAGATGATGTATAGCCTTGACTCGGCACTCCAGTCTGACCCGGAATGCCAGAATGTTGTTCACTGATTTCAGCTCAGCATTCAACAGGATTAAACCTCAGAGGCTGGTGGATAAACAGTCCTCACTAGAACTCTCTGCAAATGGGATTCTAGACTTCTTCTTGGACTAAAGATCTACAATCAGTTTGGGTGGGTAGAAAACTCTCAAGTCCCATCACGCTGAGTACTAGTGCACCTAAAGGGTTTGTGCTAAGCCCACGACTGTTCGCAACTGCTAGCCCATGACTGCAAGTGCCAGATCCTGTTCAAACAGAATCATTAGCTTCCAAATGATACAACAGTAGTTGGCCCTCATTGACAATAATGATGGCAACTTACAGAGATGAGTTTGAGAGGCTTGTCAAATAGTGCGAGATCAACAACCCAAGCCTCAAATTTGACAAAGGAGATGATTGTGGACTTCAAGGAGGATGATATGTGACCACTCTTCAAATCAATGGCTCCTTTGTAGAGAGAGCACAAATTTCCTATCCTGGACCCACAAAACCTAATTACGCACAAAGCCGCAGGAGCGCCTACATATTCTCAGGAGTTTAGGAAAGGAGAGGCTATCAGCCCTCATCTTGACAGCATTTTATAGGAGGACAATTGAGAGTGTCCTGTCTGGCTACATTATTGTGAAATGGTAGCTGCAAAACAATGAACCAGAAGTTAAAAGTTCAACAGTTCCTTTTATTGTCTCATAATACACAAAATGTAATATGCCAGAAATACTTCAACTTTCGTCTGCATACATGAAACAAAGATTCGCCATGAGTATTTGCCCAGTGCACCCAACAATAAGAAAAGAGAAGCAAGAAAGGATCCCTTCAAAGACTCTGGAGTGTCTATGGATTCTCCTCCAGTTGCACAGACTCCTGTTCAAATCATAGACAACCCAAGCTCCAGGTCCAAGCTCCAGCACAGACCTCATTGGTTGCAAGATTTAAATAAAAAACAAATTAACCTCTTTAACAGGCCGATTAAAGTCTGCAAAGAGCCATCAGCAATCAGAACCAGGCATTAGGAGTATTTTCCGCTCCTCCAGGTCCACACCAGTGGCAGCATTGCCATTACATCAGCTCTAGCAGTACTACCACATTTTTCCCCAATACGGATGATCATTAAAACAGCCGTGAGAAGATCACTGGAATCCCTTTCCTCCACTGACAACAATGATTAAGAGCATTGCTTAAAAAGGGTTCAAAGAATTATTGAGAATCCATACCATCCATCACACAGTATCTTTGACCCACCACCATCAAGAAACAAGTGAAGGAACATGAATAATAATTTTTAAAAATCAGGACTGTCAGCCTGGAAAATACAGTAGCTTCTTCTTACAGGCTGCGAGATTGATGAAAAGTATCTGTAACCTTAGGTCTCTATAAATGATATATTTGTATATTTATTTTTATTTATATCTATAAATGATATATTTGTATATTTATTTTTATTTATATTTATAATGATATATTTGTATATTTACCTATCTCGGCTGCACCATTTCATCAGATGCAAGGATCGACAATGAGATAGACAACAGACTCGCCAAGGCAAATAGCGCCTTTGGAAGACTACATAAAAGAGTCTGGAAAAACAACCAACTGAAAAACCTCACAAAGATAAGCGTATACAGAGCCGTTGTCATACCCACACTCCTGTTCGGCTCCGAATCATGGGTCCTCTACCGGCACCACCTACGGCTCCTAGAACGCTTCCACCAGCGTTGTCTCCGCTCCATCCTCAACATCCATTGGAGCGCTTTCATCCCTAACGTCGAAGTACTCGAGATGCCAGAGGTCGACAGCATCGAGTCCACACTGCTGAAGATCCAGCTGCGCTGGATGGGTCACGTCTCCAGAATGGAGGACCATCGCCTTCCAAAGATCGTGTTATATGGCGAGCTCTCCACTGGCCACCGTGACAGAGGTGCACCAAAAGGTACAAGGACTGCCTAAAGAAATCTCTTGGTGCCTGCCACATTGACCACCGCCAGTGGGCTGATAACGCCTCAAACCGTGCATCTTGGCGCCTCACAGTTTGGCGGGCAGCAACCTCCTTTGAAGAAGACCGCAGAGCCCACCTCACTGACAAAAGGCAAAGGAGGAAAAACCCAACACCCAACCCCAACCAACCAATTTTCCCCTGCAACCGCTGCAATCGTGTCTGCCTGTCCCGCATCGGACTTGTCAGCCACAAACGAGCCTGCAGCTGACGTGGACTTTTTACCCCCTCCATAAATCTTCGTCCGCGAAGCCAAGCCAAAGAAGAATATTTATTTTATTATAACTTTATGTATATTTATGATCATTATGTGCTGTGATTATGTGGGTGCACCATGGTCCAGAGAAATGTTGTTTCATCTGTTTGCACATGACCAGTGATTTTATCTACACAAATCTAAGCAATTATTCTTCATTTTATTTTACTGGGTAAACTAATGTGAATTTAACAGAATAGATTGCCATTACTCCTTTCTTCTGTTTATGGAATAAATTGATTGTGTGGCGGCTCACCACTAGGCAGGCGAACCGGTCCCGCTTGCAAGCCACACAGCGGGGCAGCCGGCCAAAATGGTACCATCGGGAGTGTTCCATTCTTCCCAGCGTGGGGCTCAGAAGCCCACGCTGATGGACCACATGACACCCAGGTGACTTTAGCACCCTCCAGTGTAGTTCTCAGCCAGGTCCGGGCTGGGAGTACAAGTACAGCCCAGCAGCCTGCAATAAACTAGTCTGCTCACTGAGCTAAACCCGTCTGGTTGTGTGTGTTCTTTTAGGAGCAGGGTAGCTGCCGATACAATTGCTTACTTTGCAATAGAGTTTTGCTCAATTCATTGGCTGATAGTGTGGCAAAAGTTAACTGCATTAACAGACAATTTGCAAGTTGTATATTGCCTATACAGGCTTACCTATATATATTATTTATATATAAATAATATATATAAATATATATTATTTATATATAAATAATATATATATATATATTATTTATATATAAATAATATAAATATATATATTATTTATATATAAATAATATATATAAATATATATATATTATTTATATATATTATTTATAAATATATAAATATATAAATATATATTTATGTATATATATATTTATGTATATATATATATATTTATGTATATATTTATATATATATATTTATGTATATATATATTTTTATATATATATATTTATATATATATATTTATGTATATATATTTATGTATATATATTTATGTATATATATTTATGTATATATATTTATGTATATATATTTATGTATATATATATTTATGTATATATATATTTATGTATATATATTTATGTATATATATATATTTATGTATATATATATATTTATGTATATATATATATTTATTTATTTATATATTTATATATATATTTATTTATATATATATTTATTTATATATTTATATATATATATTTATATATATATATTTATATATATATATTTATATATATATTTATATATATATATTTATATATATATATTTATATATTTATATATATTTATATATATATTTATATATATATTTATATATATATTTATATATATATTTATATATTTATATATATATTTATATATATATTTATATATATTTATATATATATATTTATATATATATATTTATATATATATTTATATATATATATTTATATATATATATTTATATATATATATTTATATATATATTTATATATATATATTTATATATATATATTTATATATATATTTATATATATATTTATATACACACATACATAAAAAGTTTCACAACTTGTTATTGCAAAGATGAAAGTAGCTCAACAGCAAACAGTATATGCAGTGAATTTATGTTCAGTAATGCAAGTCAATCGTCAATTTCATCTGTTTAAAATCAAATGTACTTTTTTTCTGAAGAGTTGGTTATGCATTTTGGCCTCCTCGGGACAGTGTGTACCCTGCTGAGTTTTTCCAGTACTTTTGTGTATTTACCTATTATGGGCTAATGCACAGGTCTCAATGAATATGTCCCCAAGTTTACTGACCTCTCCTCATGGATCAAATATTAGAAATCAGAAGAGTCAACTGTTTGGACCAGAAAAAGATGAAGAAAATAGTCCAATTACATCACCAAAGCAGCTCATGGCCTCCATCATAGAGATGGCTCACTTGATAAGAGATGAGCACTAACGTAAAAACAAATCACTTTGCAGATTATCCTGTTTGAATACATGACACCTTAGAATAGGGTCTGGTCTATCTACAATGCCAAAAACTGCAGAGTGTAAACACAACTCAGGCCATCATGCAAACCAACCTCCTGCTACTTTGGGAAAGGGACATATTTCACCTTGACCACACTATTATCTCCTCTTCAAACCAACCTCCTGCTACTTTGGCAAAGGACATATTTCACCTTGACCACACTATTATCACCTCCTCCCACCAGGAGGAAGACAAGTCTGAAAACACACATCTCCAAATTCAAGAAGAGTTTTTGGTATGTGACAATAAACAATTCTGACCAGGCCCTTCATTAGTCAAATGCTTGTACAGTTTATCTGTACTTTTTTCTTGTAATACCACTGGATTTTTGTAGAATGAGTGGGATCTTATAGAAACATAAAATTCTGAAAGGAATAGTGCAGCAGTTTTCAACTTTTATCTTTCCACTCACATACTACTTTAAGTCATTACTATGCCATAGGTGCTCTGTGATTAGTAAAGGGTTGCTTAAGGTGGTAGGTGGGTGGAAATAAAAAGTTTGAAAACCACCGTTTTAATCGTACATAATTGACTCGTTATGTGCACGGTTTCATGACTCCAAAGGAAATGGGCCAATGACATTTTTTCTCAAGCAAAATATATAGAGCAGTGATTCTAGAGAGGAAAAAAAAAGCAGGGAGGTGGAGTGTAGGATCAATTATAATCCTACTGAATGGCTGAACAGGATCGACCGGCCAGATTGCCACCTTCTTTCTCTTCCTGATGTGGTTTTGTTTCATTGCAAAACTAACCTCCGAACTTTTGTTTTCCATTCTTGCCCATTGCCCTGTGTAACTAAAACAAAAATCAATACACTAAAAAAAATAAGCAAATTCAAGAGGTATGAAAAAGCAGAGACATTCAAATCTCATCACAGTCGCGGTCTGCCCTTCAAATAGTCACAGCAAGGAGTTTGGGCAATTTTCGACAGCCGGAGAATCTTGCTTCAGAGCAGAATTTACTCTGAGTGCCAAATGATCAGTAAACAAATATCAATGGCAGTCAGGAAGGACAAAGCATTGTCGGAAAATGCCTTCCAAAATGATTAGGCGGCTCCCCGGCCTAAAGTTTAAAGAGACCCTTCAAATCACTAGACAAGAAAGTGCCCAGAGTACAAGTGCAGAATTGCACGACGACTGTTTGGCGTTAAACAAACACGGCGAGAGGGTGGGAAAGGAACTGAAGAACAGAGTAGCTCCAAATACCTCTTCCAGAAATTTGTGCACATCATAGATTTTGTTATTAATGTGAATCCACGGGCTGCTACTCGTGCTGTGCTGCTTCAACTCCTCCAGCCGGTAATATTTCACCTCCTCCTTCTTCTCAGCCATATTACACCCAAGTCCGTCAACTTGAACGGCGAACAACAATTATTGGCTCAATCGCGCGTTTTCATTGGCAGGTACCAGTCTCGGCCCCAATCTCAAGCCCCCATTGGTTTGTCCGCTGCCACTCAGATGACATCACCACAGAGGCGGCGGGGGGGCTGCAAATGCCATCGTCTCTCGCGGGCAAGTCCCTCCGGAGGAAGCCGCCGAGATTTCGTTTCAACGTCGCTGAACTGTTTTTCATTTCAGCCGCTTCCCCCCCCCCCACCCCCAAGCACAGAAAGAGTCTGTTACCGAGCTGCGGGTCTAAATTAAAAGAGGAGTGTGGAAAGTGATGAGGTGGGGTTGAAATCGAGGGATGGACAAAGGGTATGAAACTCATGCATTGAAACAGTGGGGTTGTAACGGAGGGGTAGGAACAGAGTGGTTAAAAACGGAGGCAGCCACAGAGAGGGACAGGAACAGAAAGGTTGAAATGGAGTTTTAAAAGAGGGGTTCAAACAGAAGGGAAGAACCAGAGGCGTAGAAACAGAGGGGGAGAAATCGGTATACAAACAGAGGGTGTAATACAGAGGGGCTGAAACAGACAGATTGCAATGGAGGATAGAAACAGAAAGGGAGTGATCCAAACGGAGGAGTTCGAAACAGACGCTGAAACAAAAGGGTTGAAACAGAGTCGATGAATGGTTGTGCGGTGCACTGCAGTGAGAACAATCCAAGAAAGGCTGCACTACAGACTTTCTTCTTCTTTGGCTTGGCTTCGCGGACGAAGATTTATGGAGGGGGTAAAAAAAAGTCCACGTCAGCTGCAGGCTCGTTTGTGGCTGACCAGTCCGATGCGGGACAGGCAGACACGATTGCAGCGGTTGCAAGGGAAAATTGGTTGGTTGGGGTTGGGTGTTGGGTTTTTCCTCCTTTGCCTTTTGTCAGTGAGGTGGGCTCTGCGGTCTTCTTCAAAGGAGGCTGCTGCCCGCCAAACTGTGAGGCGCCAAGATGCACGGTTTGAGGCGTTATCAGCCCACTGGCGGTGGTCAATGTGGCAGGCACCAAGAGATTTCTTTAGGCAGTCCTTGTACCTTTTCTTTGGTGCACCTCTGTCACGGTGGCCAGTGGAGAGCTCGCCATATAATACGATCTTGGGAAGGCGATGGTCCTCCATTCTGGAGACGTGACCCATCCAGCGCAGCTGGATCTTCAGCAGCGTGGACTCGATGCTGTCGACCTCTGCCATTTCGAGTACCTCGACGTTAGGGGTGTGAGCGCTCCAATGGATGTTGAGGATGGAGCGGAGACAACGCTGGTGGAAGCGTTCTAGGAGCCGTAGGTGGTGCCGGTAGAGGACCCATGATTCGGAGCCGAACAGGAGTGTGGGTATGACAACGGCTCTGTATACGCTTATCTTTGTGAGGTTTTTCAGTTGGTTGTTTTTCCAGACTCTTTTGTGTAGTCTTCCAAAGGCGCTATTTGCCTTGGCGAGTTTAATTAGCTTAAAACGCACACCAGCTTCTGTCTCCTCTCTGGCTCCCTGTGCTCTGCTCCTACCCAGGGGGTGGCGTGAGCCTTGATGTGGGGCCAGTGATTGGGAGGGAGTACCAGTCTCCCAGGGTAACTCCCTGCAGGTAGAATGGTTTGCCCCCTGCAGTTAGCAGTGCAGGAGTGCAGACAGGTGCAGGCAGTCACTGACAGCCCAGGGGTTGTATCACCGCATTCAACCCCTTCTTAAAATGAGTCCCTCGACGGGGGAAAGGAGGAACAACAGTGTCCCCCAATGTCGTCGTGCTGAGTATCCGCTAGATACCGTGTCATTGGGAGAGAACAACACATATTTACAAAGTTTACAAACTCAGGTGATCTGATAGTCGTCGTGGCCTCTGGAACCGTCGCAGGACAGGCTCCTCCTGGTCAATGATCGGTAGAGATGGAGCCACCTGAAGGTTGGTGGAGTCAGGAGTGGCAGGGGCAGCTGGCAGGGTGGGCAATGTAATGCATGGCAGCAAGGGGGTGTAGGTCAGGGCTGGGTTTGCAGGCAGCAGGGTCCTGTGGTTGATGGAGGGCGGGGGGAGGATGTTAGCTCTGGTGGATCCTGGAGGTGCCAGAACTACCCAGGATTGGGGGGAGGGGTTGCTGGGATCCCACAAATGCCAGGTCCTGAGTCGAGAAGGTGCCCTCACGTCCAATGGGACATAATGGAGGTTTGCCTGGAGGAGGTGCACCTGCTCAACCGGGGGTCAAATTTGTGGGTCCTCTCATGCATACAGAGGAGAACAGGTCCCGGAGACATCAGCCATGCCAGCAGTGAGACTTCTGCTGTTGATTTCCTGGGGAAGGAAAAGAAGCATTCGTGAGGGGTCTGGTTGGTAGCCATACATAAGAGTGACCGTATAGCATGGAACACCTCGGGAAGAAGCTCCTACCAGTAGTTGGTGGATGATTCCTTCAACCTTAGGGCTAGAAGGACTGCCTTCCAGATTACCCAGTTTTTCCTGTTCTTGCTGCCCATTGCCCCTGGGGTTGTAATTAGTTGTGCTACTAGACGCGATGTCCAACATCGCCAGGCACTGGTGCAGCTCCTCACTCCTGAATTTGGAACCCCAGTCACTGTGGATGAAAGGCAGATATCTGAACATGGTGAAGATCTGCACCAGCGGCTTTATAACGGAGGTGGTGGAAGTATCAGGGCAAGGGATGGTGAATGGGAAGCGGGAGTATTCATCTATAACCGAGAGGAAATAGACATTTTTGTTCATGGAAGGCAGTAGTCCCTTAAAGTTAATGCTGAGATGCTCGAAGGGCCAAGTGGCCTTTGTTATATGAGCCTGTGCTGGACAGAAGAAGCGCAGTTTGCACTCTGCACAGACCCTGCAGGACTCGGTTATAGTCTGGACTTCCTGGATAGTGAAGGGGAGATTTCAGGATTTCACAAAATGGAACAAGTGTGTGATGCCCAGGTAGCAAAGGGTGTCATGCAACGCCTGAAGTTGGTCAGTCTGTGCACTGGCGCAGGTCTGGGATAGGGCATCAGGGGAGTCTTTGAGCTTACCCGGCCTATACTAGATGTTGCAGCTCGACAATCTTGTTGTTTTTGATCTTGCCTCTGTGGTGGACTGTTTCCATGATTACCTATGCCTCTTTTTAGATGGAGGAGTCCCGAGCTCTGAACCGTAGAGGGTCTGGGAAAAAAAAGCCAGGGGTCTGCCCCATTGGTTGAGGGTGACATCGAGGGCAATGTCAGAGGCATTGCACTCCACCTGGAATGGGGTGTTTTCATCCATGGCATGCATCATGGCATTGGTGATATCCTTTCTGATGCGGGTGAAGGCTGCTTGCGCTTCGGCAGGGAGAGGGACAGTGGTAGCCTGGTGTAGTGCACGTCGAAAGAACCAAAGACTTGTTGATCCAACCAAGGCTTTTATTAACTAAAAGACTGGAGCATATCACAAGTAGGTTGACCAATCCAGAATGACCTGGAAGGAGCAATCCTTTAAGACCTGCTAGTAGGTGTGGCTACACTCTCAGCCAATCACAGTCATCCTACACTATCATCTGTACATACACACATTGGTGATAGAATTTGTACTATCACACCTGGGTCAGTGGGCGGACCTTGTCTGAGAACTGGGGAATCCACTGGGAATAGTAGGAAAATAGCCCTAGGCACCTGCGCAGGGCCTTGAGCGTTTGGGGGAGCGGGAGTTCCATCAAAGGGTGCATGTGTTCAGGATCAAGACCGATGCACCCAAGGATGGTAAGGCAGGTGGTGCTGAACACATAATTCTCTCTATGTAGGTGAGATTTAATGCCTCTGCCATCCAGAGGAACTTGTTCAGTTTAGCATCATGGTCCTACTGGTTGTGGCCACAGATGGTGACAATTGTCCAGGTATGGGAAGGTCACTCTTTGGTTATGTCGGTCTACCTTACGGTCAGGTCCATCTCTCTCTGGAACACAGAGACTCCATTTATGATCCCAAAGGGGTCCCAACAGAACTGGTAAAGGTGGCCGTCAACCTTGAAGGCAGCATAAGGCTTATTCCGGGCTTGGATGGGAAGCTGGTGATAGGACGACTTCAGGTCAATGGATGAGAAGACCCTGTACTGGGCTATCTCATAGACCATGTCGGCAATACAGGGTAGTGGGTAGACGTCCATCTGGGTGTACCGGTTGATGGTCTGACTATAGTTAATGACCATCCTCGGTCTACTGCCCCCTTTGACCACCAGGACCTGGGCTCGCGAGGGGCTAATGCTGGGCTTTTTACCCCTTCTGCCAGAAGCCGTTGCACCTCGGCCTTAATGAAGGCCCTGTCGACTGCACAGTAGCGTTTGTTCTTGGCCACATTGGGCTTGCAGTTTGGCGTCAGGAGATTGAAGAGGGAGGGAGGGAGTACCATAGGCTAGATAGTCCATAGGTGGAGCGGGGGAAGTCACTAGGCTTGGCGTTGTGGACAGTGAAAGGAGGGAGTGGGCCACTGAATGCCAGCGTGACACTGCGGAGATACCACTGGAGGTTGGGATAATCAGAGCACAGAACTTTGGCATGACCAGGTGTCTGAATCCTTTGTAGGTTTCCCCTCCCACAGTCAAAATGATCAAACAGCATCCCAACACTGTGATGGAGTGGTCGTGGGCCATAAAGATGATGGAGAAGTTCGCTGAGTGTACTTTGAGTGCCAGCATGCGGACCACATGCAGGTACATGAAGCTCTCAGTACTACTGCTATCGAACAGGCATTTTATTACCATCCAGTTGACAGCAATGTCCATCATCGAGCACCCAAGTCCATGAGGAATGCTGTCTAATGGTGTGGATGCTAGGACTGACTCGAGGTCTGAGTCGCTGCTCCCAGGCGAGTAGCAGTTTGTAAGTGCAGTCCTGATGAGCCAGGATGGTGGGGGAATCATCATCTCTGCGGTGTGGGTCGGCGTGGGGAGCGATGTGTGTGCAGTCCAGGGCTGGCTGTACGTGCACATGTTTACCATGTTTTCGGGTCGGCGAGATGGAAATGACATGTTCGATGTGGGCGGAAGTCGACCAGTCCAAGTTGGTGGCGCCTGTGGGGAGAACATGGTGATAGCATGTTTCGACAACTGGGCTGGAATTGACATCACTGGTGCGGGCAGAAGTGACGGGTGGTGTAATGGCGCTACCCAATACTCGCATGTGGAGGTGTCTGGAGGGTCGGGGGAGGCTTCCAGCTGGTCTCAGAGGACCACAGTGCTTCCGGCGGGTTTGGAGAGGTGAACCTTTGCAAAGTGGCCTTTCTTACCGCATGGGGAGCAATGCAAGTTCCTTGCAGGGCAGTTCTTCTGGGAGCATCTGTTGGACCCACACCAGGACTCGCAGTACTTACAGCGGCGGGATGTGTCAACGACAGCGATCGCTTCTCCACCGAAGGGGGCTTCAGTGGTGACGGTCGTCTGCATGGGCCAAGCTGAAGGGGATTGTAGGTGGGCATTGAAGGCTTCTACATGGTAGGCTGCAGCTTCGATGACCCTTGTGAGTGAAGCATTGCTTTCTTCCAGCAGTCTCTGTCGGATCGCCCCCGATCGCAGGCCTCGTACACATGCATCCGGATGAGTCGTTCCACTTCCCCAGCGGTTACCCTGGACTCAGCCATGCATGGGCATGCCAGTTCAGGCAGTGTCCCAAGGTAAGGCTCTACTGTCTCACCTGGCTGTTGTTGCCTGGTGATAAGCAGTTACCTGGAGTAGAGTATATTCACTGGGGCTGGTAAATGCTTTCCAGGTTCATACTCGGTGCAGTCACGGATCACCTGGAATGCATATCACCCCGTTTCATGCGCAGTACCATGAGCTTCTTCTGGTCTGAGTGCGGACGATTGCCTCGATTGCATGCTTTCAGATCTCGAAGTGTGCTGGAGCTTCCGGGCATTGGGTAAGGTCGATATCCAGCTTCTCAATACTGAGAAACATCTCCATGATTCTTTAAAATTAAGCTAATTGTGGTGCGCTGCAGTATGAACAAACAAGCACAAACAACAAAGGCTGTACTACAGGCTTTAATTAGCTTAAAACTTGCATGCAAGGTTTTGTATTCTTTCTGGCTGCATGTGCTCTGCTCCTGCCCAGGGGTGGCGTGAGCCTTTATGTGGGGCTGGTTGATTGGCAAGGAGTAGGTGGAGCCAGTCTCCCAGGTTACCTCCCTGCAGGTACATAGGTTGCCCCCTGAAGTAGGCAGTGCAGGAGTGCGGACAGGTGTAGGCAGTCACCAACAGCCCAGTGGTTGTGTTTATCGGACATTGGATGTAAGCTATTAAAAGTGTGTTTGTACTTCTCACTAGTGCAATCAGCCATGTTACTATTTTAATAGCTTAACTTTGAAGCAGGATGGAAGCCCTTTTGAAGGCATGCTTGAGGTCAACCCTCTGTCCCCAGAGGAATTCACCTACTGGCTGGAGTGCTTCCAGTCCTATCTGTCGGCCACTCAAGATGTCTTCAAATCAGATGGTCTCTGGAGATCTACACTTCTCTCTCTCGAGTCGGCGCCAAGGGGTCTGCTGTCATCAGAGACTGTGCTACTTATGAGTCGGCCATAGAAGGCTTGAAGGCTCACTTCATGAGGCCTCAGAACGACATGCTGGCGAGGCACAAACTCTCTCAACGTCGGCAGCATACAGACCACTCATCAGATGCTCCAGACCAGTCCAGAAGCAAGTTAAAACCTGGCCAAGCGGGGCCATTCATGCACTCCAAGACTGCTTTGAGTGCACTGACTGGAACATATTCAAGGAAGCAGCAAATGATGGTGCTTATATGGCATCAGTGACCAGCTACATAAGTAAGTGTTCTGACGACATCACTGTGTCCAAGACCATCATAACTCGCTCTAATCAGAAAGCATGGTTGACAGTGGAGGTGCATGTGCTGCTCAGGAACCAAGATGCAGCCTTCAGAGTGGACGACAAGGTAGCCTAGTTATTGCAAGAACCAAGCTGCCTAAGGCCATCAGGGAAGAAAAGTGTGCACATGCCCAGCACATCCACAGTCACTTCCTGGACCACAAGGACACGCAGCACATGTGGAAGGGCATCCAAGACAACACCAACTGCAAGACCACACCATCTGCCTGTGGTGGTGATGGCTCCCTCCCAGATGCACTGAACAACTTCTACGTGCAATTTGAGGTGAAAAATGACAATACAGCAAAGAAGAGCACCCCTCCTCCAAATGATCAGGTGCTGTGGCTGACATGAAGAGAGAGTTAGGCAGATCAACCCATGGAAAGCTGCTGGACTGGATAAAATTCCCAGCAGAGTGCTCAGGGGATGTGCGGCTCAGCTAGCAGATGTTTGTACCGACATCTTTAACATCCCTCTGAGAACCGCCATGGTCCCAATGTGCTTCAAAATCGCCACCACCGTCCCCATGCCAAAGATGCCATCTGTGTCCTCTATCAATGACTACCGAATGTCTCACTCATGACCAATGACATGAAGTGCTTCCAGAGGATCATCATGAGGCACAAGCTCCTGCTACCCCTGTTATTGGACCCCCTGCAGTTCGCATACAGACCCAACCGCTCCACGGATGATGACATCACCACCGCCCTCCATCTAGCCCTCACCCAGCTGGAAAACAAGGACTTGTACATTCAAATGCTGTTCATTGACTTCAGTTCGACATTCAAAACAATCAGTACCTGATAGGGAAATTGAGCCTGCTCGGTCTAAACACTACCCTCTGTAATTGGATTCTCAACTTCCTGTCGGTGAGAACTCAGGCAGTCTGGATCAGTAACGGCACCTCCAAGACCATCACACTGAGCATGGGGGCCCCCTGGGGCTGTGTGCTGAGTCCACTGCTGTTAACTCTGCTGACCCATGACTGTGCAGCTAAACACAACTTGAACCAGATCATTAAGTTCGCTGAGGTGGGCCTAATCAGTAAGAATGAGGTGTAAGTGTACAGAGATGAGATGCAGTCACTAATGGACTGGTGTATCTGAACATTAAAAAAAACAAAAAAGATGGTTGTCAACTGTAGGAGGACTCGGGTGTGCGGATGAAGGGAACAATACCCTGCTGACCATTGAAGACTCCACCATTGAGGTAGTCAAGAGCAACAAGTTCCTTGGAGTGCACTTGGCAGAGAATCGCATCTGGACCCTGTGATAGTACAGATCTATCACCAATGTATATAGTGTATATAGTTACAGTATCTAGACTGTGCTTACAGCGATTAGCTGAGAGCTAAGCCACGCCTACTGTCTGGGCCTTAAAGGGTTGTGTCCCTAGCCAGGTCGGATCATTCCGGACTGGTCGGCCACCTGTGAAGAGCTCCTGTCTTTTGCTAATAAAAGCCTTGGTTTGGATCAACAAGTCTTTGATTCTTTCGACGAACTCTACAATTTTATTAGCAAAAGACAGGAGCTCTTCACAGGTGGCCGACCAGTCCGGAATGATCCGACCTGGCTAGGGACACAACCCTTTAAGGCCCAGACAGTAGGCGTGGCTTAGCTCTCAGCCAATCGCTGTAAGCACAGTCTAGATACTGTAACTATATACACTATATACATTGGTGATAGATCTGTACTATCACAGACCCTTTACACCAGCTCCATAGCTAAAAAAGCCCAGCAACGCCTCTACTTCCTGCAAAAGCTGAGGAAAGTTCATCTCCCACACTCCATCCTCACTACAATCTACAGAGGATGTATTGAGAGCATCCTGTGCAACTTGGAAGCTGTACCTCAAGACCTGCAGAGGATAGTGAAGTCAACGGAAAAGATCATCGGGGACTCTCTTCCTACCATGAAGGACATCAACAATGCTCGATGCAGGCAAAAAGCAATAAACATTGTGAAGGACTCTGTACACCCCTCATGTAAACTGTTCTCCCTTCTGCCATCTGGTAGGAGGAACTGCAGCACTTGGGCCCTTACATCCAGATTGGACAACAGTTTTTTTTTCCCCCAAGCCATCAGACTCCTGAATTCCAGAACATTTGTGGATAGCGTGCCGTGGACTGTAACTGTATACGTCTTAATATTTTAATGTGTTTAACTTCTATTCTAACTTATATTTGTGTAAATATGCTCCATGGTCCTGGAGAATCGCAAGCATGGTATGAACAATAAATAAAGGTGACCTGACTTGACTTGAAGTTTATGGACAATACAAAAATAGGTGATGGGGAGATGGGGCTGATGATACTGAAAAGCTGCAGGAGACTTGGATAGATTAGAAGAATGGGCAAAGAGGTAGCAGATGAAAGCAGATGAAATATAATGTCGGAAATTGAGCAGTCATGCACTTTGGTAGAAGTAGACAGATGGGGGAGAAAACTCAAAATTCCAAGGTGCAAAGGGATTTGGGAGACCTTGTGCAGGATACCCTAAAGGTGGACCTCCAGATTGAGTTGGTAGTGAAGAAGGTAAATGCAATATTGGCATTCATTTCTTGAGGGATAGCATACAAGAGCAGGGATGTAATGTTGAAACTCTGTAAAATATTGGTGAAACTTCACTTGGAGAACTATGTACAGTTTTGGGTGCTATATTTGAGAAAAGATGTGTTGGCATTGGAGAGGGTTCAGAGAATATTTACTAGAATTATACCAGGAATGAAAGGATTAGTAAATGAGGAACAATTGTCGGCTCTTGGACTGTACTCATTGGAATACAGAAGGATGAGGGGTGACCTCATAGAGGCATTTTGAATGCTGAAAGGCCTCAATGTTTCCCATGGTAGGGGATTTAAGGACATTTTCAGGATAAAAAGATGTAAATTTAAAACTGAGCTGTGGAAAAATTTATTTAGTCAGAGGGTCATGAGTCTACAGAACCTGTTGCCACAGGTGGCTGTGGAAGCAAGGTTGTTGGGTCTATTTAAAGCAGAAATTGACTAGTTAAGGCATCAAGGATTAAAGAGAGAAATCCAGGAAGTGGGGCTGAGTGGGTGGATGGATCAGCTCTTGATTAGAATGGTGGAGCAGACTTGATGGGCTAATGGGCTTAATTCTGCTCCTATATCAAGTGAATTTGTAATTTGAAATAGGGGAAAAACAATTTTGCTTTTCAGAGCCAGAGACAATCTGACAGCAATGTTTAGAATGGTGTAGAATCTTAACCTCTAAGAACTAATATTTACATCTCTACAGTATCCCATGAGTGAAAATACTTTAAACTGCTGCATACAATAAATTATTTTTAGGATGAGATATTTATTAAACAGCAAGTGCAATAACCACTCCATATTTGCAATGTTCTATGAACAGTATTGGATTAATGGGAATTAATGTTATTTAACTTTCCATAAACAGTGCAGTATAAATTATAAGTACAGTATTAATTAATCAGATTTGTTGCCCTTATTCTTCCTTTACTTTCTCGGCATTCAATCATTCCAATGATCCAATCCTTAAGCCTTCAGTTATCCAAATTAATCATATTCATTATTCCTCATGTTATTGGTCTTCCTGTTGATCAACAAATTAAATATTTGGACTTCCCTGCAAATTCCTTGATGTGTATTTATACCCCGAAACTACACCTCTTAGTATTCATAGCATCATGCTCTGTGACCTAGTAGATTCTTCCCTCCCTAATTCTACACTTTACCCACACCCTGGGATATTTATTTCTCAGTTCTAATTATCTCAATAACTTTACCCCAGAAGATCACCAAATATTCCTCTTACTTCTGTGAATTAACTCAAATTGTTACTCAATGCAAAAACAGCAGCATAAACATTATTTTTGTTATATTGTTTGGATGAAGGAGGCAGTGAAGCTTTGAAAATATTTGCTCCCATTGTCCACCTTTGCTCATTAGGAGAACATCTTAGGTATGCATGAACATGGAAAATTTACCCTTCCAATTAATTTTGTAATAGTTGTGAAGAAAGCACGTTAGCGCCTCTACTTCCTCAGGAGTTTGCGAAGGTTTGGTATGACATTGGAAACCCTGGCAAATTTCTACAGAGGTGTAGTTGAAAGACACCAATACCGCTGAACATATAGCCCTGCTCAAGACATCACAGGGAAAACCCTCCCCACCATCAAGAGCATCTACAGGGAACACTGCTGTTAGAGAGCACAGCAATCATCGAGGATTCACACCACCCAGCACACACTCTGTTCTCACTGCTGCCATCAAGAAAGAGGTATAGGTGGCACAAGACTTGTACCACCAGGTTCAGAAACTGCTACCCCTCCACCATCAAAGTCCTCAACAACAAACTCAATCAGGGATTCATTTAAGGACTTTTACTTTTTCATTTTATTGAATTTTTTTCTCTCCATATTGTGCAATCAGCTTATTTACATTTATTTGTTTACATGTGTATGTTGAATTCAGGTTTTTTTTTGCACTACTATTAAGTGATCATTTTGCCTGGTCACAGGAAAAAGTATCTCAGGTTGGTATGTGATTTTATTTATGTACTTTGACAATAAAAATGAATCTGAAGGGTGGTCTATCCAGTGTTCTATAAAGTTGCAACATAACATCCCTTTTTTATATTCTGTGCCAGGACCGAAGAAGGCAAGCATGACCAGCTATGTTGCTACTATGGTCTTAAACCCCAATGTCCCACAGTTCATCAAAATTCTTCTGTATTTAGTGTATGTCCTACAACTATGACTTTCCAAAGAACCTCTCCTCACACTTCCATCTGCCAATGCTCTGCTCAATTTTCCTCATTCTCTGCAGCACCAACTCACTAACCATTCCTTTCTACAGTCACATCTAAGTCTTAAATATATATCACAAAGAACAAAGGTCCCAGCACTGATCCCTCCAGGAGAGCATTAGTCACAGATATCCAATCTGAAAAACAACCTTCTACCACCACCCCACCCCCTCTCTGTCTTTGTGCCTTCCTCTCCAACCACTCCAGTCCAATTTTTCTTTTGCTCACTTTCTTTCTTTTTCAGTTTCTGATCTGAAATTACAGTTCATGCAACCTTAATCATATTTACTTCTAAAAAATAGTGCATTCATTTCACAATCAGATTGGTGACAGGGGGTTAATTGTCCTATGGAGAATACCACACTATTCCCATTTCCTAAGTTTATGAACTTACAAGAAACGCTTGTATTAGCATTAAAGGGGTAATTTGAGCAAACACCAGGTTCCACTCATTAGTCTCCTCCAGCATTTTGAGGCTAATGTGAACTGAATCTTGCCTTCCTGAACTAGACAAGATTTGTCTTAGGTTTGGTTTCTGATCTTATTTATTATCATTATGACGTACAATGTGATGTTGAAAGTGTGATGAGGTAAATTATATTTTATATTTATAAATATGTTTTTTTAAAAGAGATAGATTGTGGGGTTTTAGTGTAGGTCACCACAAACAGATACTTACCACATCTCATTTAAAATGCAAGAGTTTTACTGGAAGTGAGACATTGAGGCACCGAGAGCCTTTCCAAAGCAAAGACAATAACAATTATTTTGGAAATGCTTTGCAAAGGAACTTCAAAAACAGGTGCAAATGAAACAGTTCACACTCAGAGGCTGAGTCTGGAGCCCTGCAAGAAGGTCATATGGTTTTGCAAGCAGAGAGAGAGAGAGATAAGAGAAAACAGGCTTTCTCTAAGAGAGAGAGGGAGAACTCAGTTCCTCAGTGGCTTTTGAGGTTGCAACATGGCAGGCTTGTTAAAACCCCATTTTGAAGACTGGTTGTAAGTTCTGAGTTCAGCCTGTTGAAAAATCCTTATTGTCCTTACAAGAGGAAATGGCTGGCTAGAGTGTTTCTCCTGAAATAAGGGAAGCAAGAGGAAATCCTTGGTGACCTGGAAGAAGAGGTTATCATTTGGAAAACCCATGATGGGGCAAGTTTCTTCGGCAAGACACTGAAGTGGCTGATCAGAGGGGATCAGTTTGTGTGTGTCCAACAAGCAATGAATCTTTCTCTGAAACCAACAAGAACCTTCCTGAGTGGTGACCAATTACCTTTAAGCACCAGAGTCTGGTGAAAATTCATAAGTGTTGAATTCTGTGCACAGTATAAGAATTGTCTGATTCCAATGAACTTGTAGGAGTGAGAAGTGAAATTGGACTGTGAATCAAAGAACTTTCCTGAACATATACACATTACATACATGTGTGCTTAGAATTAAAAGGGGATTAAGTGAATAATAATAAGTTAAAGTTGGATTCTGTTTTTATGTTTAAAGAAAATAAAAAGCAACTTTTGTTTAAGTAACCATTTGTCTTGGTGAATTTCTATTGCTGCTGGGTTTTGGGATCCTCTGGACTTGTAACAATTATCATACTGATAGATCCATGGAGTCGTATGTGACAAGCCCTTTGGCCCATCCTCTTCATTCTGACAATCAAAGTAATCTAATTTATCTCTTGGTCAGTAGTCTTCTATTATTTGGCCATTCAAGGGCTCATGTTAATTATTCTTAAATGCTATGAAAGTCTTTGCTTCCATCACCCTCTTAGGCAGTCTGATTCCATAAGATATAGGAGTGAAATTCAGCCATTTGACCCATTGTCCATTTATCATTCAAGCTCCCATCACCTTCTGCATGAAAAACCCTTCCTTACATCCCTCCTAGACAGCTCCATCATAACCTTAGCCACCTGGTTACAGAAACCTTGCAATGGGGATGGGTAACTACTATCTACCTTATCTACGCCCCTCATAATTTGCACAACTCCATAGTCTTCTTCCTTAAGCCTTCTTGGCTGTAAGAAGAAATGAACTCTGACGATCCAGCCTATTGCGATAACTGAGACATTCTTTTACAAACAATGTGCAAATAAGCTCCTGCACACCCTCTCTAGAACAATTACATCCTTTTTACACTATGGCGACCAGAGTGGCACAGAATATTCCAACTGTATTCTAATCAATGTGATAATGATAATGAGTTTATTGTTATATCATAAAAATATTGTACATTAGCACCAAAATTCTTTGTAAAAAAAAGTCCGTGTTATACATTAAATTACTAAAAGAGATAAGAAGCTAAAATTTGTAAGAGCATTATCTTTGGCTTGGCTTCGCGGACGAAGATTTATGGAGGGGGTAAAAAGTCCACGTCAGCTGCAGGCTCGTTTGTGGCTGACAAGTCCGATGCGGGACAGGCAGACACGATTGCAGCGGTTGCAAGGGAAAATTGGTTGGTTGGGGTTGGGTGTTGGGTTTTTCCTCCTTTGCCTTTTGTCAGTGAGGTGGGCTCTGCGGTCTTCTTCAAAGGAGGTTGCTGCCCGCCAAACTGTGAGGCGCCAAGATGCACGGTTTGAGGCGTTATCAGCCCACTGGCGGTGGTCAATGTGGCAGGCACCAAGAGATTTCTTTAGGCAGTCCTTGTACCTTTTCTTTGGTGCACCTCTGTCACGGTGGCCAGTGGAGAGCTTGCCATATAACACGATCTTGGGAAGGCGATGGTCCTCCATTCTGGAGACGTGACCCATCCAGCGCAGCTGGATCTTCAGCAGCGTGGACTCGATGCTGTCGACCTCTGCCATCTCGAGTACTTCGACGTTAGGGGTGTAAGCGCTCCAATGGATGTTGAGGATGGAGCGGAGACAACGCATTATACATTTCAGATATATACATTGTCTCATTATTCTAAATATTCAGTTAATTATTTTTACAGGAAGAAATTTTGGCTTACAAAATTCAAGGACAAACATGGATTCTTATGAAGTCAAACCAAAGGCATATCTTAATCTATTCCATGATAAAAAAAAGTTCTGCTTTAGTATAAAACTACAATGAAAACAACAGCAAAAAATAGATATTATAATGTTAGATAAATACACCAGGGTGCACTGTTGTATCATAAAGTACACACAGATCTTTTGTGCACCTCTATTGCCCTCTATGTACATAACACTGCCATTGTTAAATTCATCATAAATTGATTGGACCTGTAATAAAGTGATCAGAAGAAAATACAGCAAATATCTGGCATTAGAAAATGACCAAAAATCTAAAACTTTTTAAAAAATGTTGCCCTTTAAGAAAAAAAATCCTGATATTTCAATTTTTTAGTGTTACAAGCCCAGATGATCCCAAAACCAAGCAGCAATAGATATTCACCAAGACAAATGGTTGCTTAAACAAAAGTTGCTTTTAATTATCTTTAAACATGAAAATAGAATCACACTTTAACTTAACTCTATTTATTTACTTAACCTAACTTAACCCCCTTCTAATTCTAAGCGCACGTGTGTATAATGTGTGTGTAAGTTCAGAAAAGTTCTTTGGTTCACAGTCCAATCTCACTTCTCATTCTTCCAAGTTCACTGGTTGCAGACAATTCTTATACTGTGCACAGAATTTAAGATGTATAAAGTTCACCAGGCCTTGGTGCTCGAAAGGTAAATAGTTACCACTCAGGAAGGTTCTTGTCAGTTTTCAAAGAGAGATGTGTTGTTCCAGGACATCCACAACTGATGTACTTTCATCAGTCACCTCAGTGTCTTGCTGACAAAACCTGCCCCATCAGGGTTCTCCAGATGATAACCTCTTCCTTTCAGGTCACCACAGAGTTCCTACTTGTTTCTCTTATTTCAAATGAAACATTAGACAGCCAGTCCTCTCCTCTTGCATGAAACACAAGGGCTGTTAAAAAATAACACTGGGGCTTCTTGCCAGCCTTTTCTGTTTCAGTTCCAGCTGCTCTTACTGGCAGAAACACAGTCAGAGTGATCTCTGCTTTTCTCTCTCTGCTTGCAAAACCACATGATTCTCTTACAACAGCAAATCTCTACTGCAGACAATAGCGGTGCTAGCATTCTCTTTCATCTGTTGCTTTGGTAAACAAGAATCCATTAGTGAAGTCTTTTGTGCACTCTTCAAAGCTCTTGCAAAAAGGTGTGACAAGTCACTAAGTCACATAGCTCCAGTTTTTCAAATAAAATCTGTTTTAAAGTGTTTGCATGTGACCTACTCTAATAAACCTTTCCCAATTTATCTCCCAAAAACATTTCTATATACTCTGTCACAACAGATTTTCAGAGAGGAAGCAATTCACATATGTTTGAGAAATCATGACATCACTCCAGTTCTTGAAGTATAAGCCACATTCCAGTTCATCCTGGTTATTTGTTTAGATTGATGAGATACATAGTTTAGTCAATATATTATTGAGTACTGGAACACACATCAATCCCAAGATTCCTCAGAAATAATTTACTCTGAAAAATCATTGACTGTAGCTTTTCCCAAAGATCTATGTTGTAGGAATATATTGCCTTTTAGCTTGTGCATTGTGGAATACTTAGATTTTGCTGCAGTGAAGTATTTCGCTGACATGGGAAGTGAGACCTGATGAATTCAGTCTTGGGGTTACCTTGAATGTGAAGAATAACTGTCTTGTTGGGATAACGAACTTTGCAAGCTGTTGATCTTGTCTAATCCGGGGGTAACTGAAACTGGGTGAAGCAATCTCTTACGAAATGATGATATTTCAGTAAAACTTGTTAACTGCAGCCTGTGAATCCTTTATTGAGAGAAAGGACAGGTCCCAGATTGATAGTAGTCCCTGCTGCCCTGCTAATAGTCTGTGCTCTCTCCCTCTTAAATGTGAGCAATAAATGTCTTGTTAACTTTAACCTGTGTCCAGCCTAGTTTTCAGTTTTATCAATGTTCAATGGCAATTTGAAACTTATCCATTAAATATTGTAGAGGGTGAAACAGGAAGAAACAAAGTAAAATAAGAGCAGGAATATGCCATTCAGCTTTATAAGCCTGCTCTACCATGCTCTACCATGCAATACAATGCAATACAATCATGGCTGATCCTCAATTTGAATACTAGTGCAAACCTCTGTGTTAGAAAATTCCACAGGTTTACCACCTCTGAATGAAATTTCTCCTCAACTTTGTCCCAGATCTGTTGCATCAAAACCTATTGGTTTGGTACTGTGGTGCACTGTCTGCCAGAATCAGACACGCACAAAGAAACTCTGAGTGAGGCCTCGGGAGGCCGGCGCAGGCTTATATCCTGGAGGGTGATTGACACCTGACTGGGTGGGGCTTGATCCATTCAGGCCAACTGATTGACAGCCGGCCAGGTGTCGTCCTGTCCCCTTACACTCCTGCAGGTACAGAGGTTTCCCCCTGCAGTAGGCCGGCAGGTATCTCCTAGCCAATAGAAGCATTCTCCTTGCTTCTTCCCTTTAAAGCCCAATGAGAATTTTGTTTGTTTCAATCAGACTTCCTCACATTTTCCTATAGTTTAGAGAATACAGGCCAGGTGACACAATCTCTCTTTACTTGATGACCTGTCCCATCCATGAAATCAACCCAGTCAGTTTTTGATGTACTCCCTCAAAGGATTGTACATCTTGTCTTAAATAAGGAGACATAGATTATGTGCATAGTATCCAGCTATATCCCACCATAGCCTTATGCAATTGCCATAAGATTTCCTTTCTCCAGTAATCATACCTACTTGTTGTAAAGGCTAACATGTCATTCACCCTCATGATCTCCTACCCCACCTACATTTTCTCCTTCAGTGATATGTTTATAAGTAGACCTCTTTATACAACAACACCACTCAGTTTCTCACCATTTAATAAATCTTCTGCTTTTCTGTTACATTCTCCAGAGTGGCCGACGTCACATTTTCTCACATTACGAATAAACTCCACATTACTAGGACATGGTTGCATTCCTAGAAAACAGTCAATTTTTGTGCAACATGAAGCCACTTATCCTGCACATTTGTCAAGAAACATGAATTGCAAAAAAAATTCTGCGAGAGCAAATTTTATTATGCATCTCAAGTTGTTGTATAGTGATCTGTGAATTTTGTAGAGGTGAATTTACATTTCCATAACATTCCCTAACAGTTCCTTCTGCCATCTTCTCACACACTCAGAGTTGATCCATAATATGATATATGATCCTCTCAATTAAATCATTAATATAATTTGGGAATGGTTGATGTCTCTTTTTTTTTTAGTACTGCTTTATTTTAATTTTTTTTCTTTTGAGTAGATTCTGATCATTTTGGATGTGATTGGTGTACTAGAGAGAGAAGAATTTTAATGCTGAACTAGGGTGTTCATATGTTGTTTCCAATAAGAATATAACTAGAAAATAGAGAAGTGGAGCACAAGGAATAGGCCCAAACACAATGTCAAGATTAAAATAAATCTCTTTGCACATGATCACATTAAAGCAGCAAGGATGGTGTAGCGGTTAGTGCAATGCCTTTACAATGCCAGCAATCGGGAACGGACCGGGGTTCAAGTCCCGTACTCTCTGTAAGGAGCTTGTACGTTCTCCCCATGTCTGTGTGGGTTTTCTCTGGGGGCTCCGGTTTCCTACCACTGTTCAAAAACATACTGGGGTATGTTAATGGGGTGTAAATTGGGCAGCATGGACTTGTTACCATGCAGAAAGTCTAAATTAAAATTAAAGATCCATATTCATGTGTCTATCTAAAAGCCTCTTAAATATGAGTAGGAAACACGGCTAGATTATGAAAGGTTATATGGTTATATCAAATTATAACAGTGATTACTTTAGAAGTATTTCACTGGGGACAATACTTCTGAAATAAATTCTAAAAAATCAAAATTTATCTTTATTTCATGGAAGTTTTGGAAAGTAAAGTTGCTGGCTCTCTTCCTTCTAAATTTCTTTCCCTACATCTGCTTCTCACTTGGTTGACATGTCTTTAGGAAGGAAAAGTTAGAATGGGTGTGGAGATCACCCTGAGAATGTGGTCTCCCTCAAAAGGGATGGAGACCAAGGGCTGTATTTGTATACCAAGGGGTGACACAAAGAAAGAACAATCACTCACTGACTAAATACTGCTGATCTTACCTTATGTCTTAGCCACTGCTGTGTTGTAAGTTAATAGTTGGTGACCTTTTCTGCATGGGTGGTTGTGTTTTTTTTTGAAAATTTTATTTTTTATTTGCATCAATACATACATATAATTCTTAATCATATAACAATACAATGTAATAAAAACTATACAAAATTATATATTTTTTATTCCCTCCCCATCCCCAAGAGGAAAAAAGAGAAAGAAAAGAGAGAAAAAAATAATTCATTTATCATTCGCTATTTGTATATTCCTAACATATTATTCTATCCTGTACATATTAATTAGGAGGAGTGGGTGTTATGTACGATGTGGATGGACTCTTACTGATGAAATCCATATATGGTTTCCAAATATTATAAAAATTCTCAGGTTGATTCCTTAAATTATAAGTAATCTTTTTCAATGGCATGCAACTTTGAATTTCCATATGCCATCTATCCAACCTTATAAAATTATCTTACTTCTATGTTACTGCCATACATTTCTGTGTCACTGCTATTGCTACACTCAAAAATTTTTGTTGATATTTGTCTAACTTCAATTTGATATCAATGTCATACAAATCACCAAGTAAAAATATTCTGGCATCTTTTAGTATCTGTATCTTCATAATTTGTCCCAGGGTGGTTGTGTTTTGATGATGGATATGTTTCCATTAATATTCCTCCTTTATCTGTACACTAGAGAACGTAGGTCATGCTGGCATTAGTTCATTGAATGTTGTATGATATAATAATGCTACCAAGTTGATACGGATGCAGATATTGTTGACAGAGGGGTCTGTTCCTATGCTGTAATGTTCTTTGTTCCATGTTCTTCCTTTTTAAAATATCTTATATATATTTATTCAATTAAAAAATGAGCAATACAATTATGATGTGTTCTACAGAACTAGTAAAAGAAAGTTGCATGTTCTAAGTTAACAGAGATACCTCCCATATCTTCTGAAAAATATATCTTTAAACAAATTTTTGACCCATCATAATCCCACTTTGTGATTTGATGTTAGCTTTTCGATTGATAATTTTGCAGCATTTTTCTGCAATAAAATTCTTTGTGTAAATGCCTTCCCTGAGGTCAAATGTAACCTGTGTAATTAAAAAAAACAGCAGCTGATGATCATTTGTAACAAATAAGGGAGCCAGAAAACTGGGGATTGGGTATCAATGCACAAACTTTTCATCTGAGCCATGGAAGTGATGGTCTCAGACTTTGAATTCAGTTATTGTGTTCTTTTACATGAAAACAAAAGGTCTGTAAGCTATATGGTCAGTTTTCAATGATGTGTCACCAATGTTAAGGTGATTTGGGAGTGTGATCCTCCTAACTATGAGAGGGCATCAAGAATGGAAGGTCTCACCTTGGGTTAGATGCACAAAATGGATGTGTCCCACAAGGTTGTGAGTTGATAATAAAATAGGTAATCCAACAGAATCCAAGTTTCTTCACAATAGAAGAAAAATCACATGGTATGAGGAGTGGGTATCATTGGTTATCAGCAGGAGACATGGAAAGTGTGAAACTGCCCAATGCTGTGAATTGGACTGGGAATGCCGACCATGAGTGGCAGTTGTTCAAACAATGATTCATGCTGTATCTGCAAGCCATTGAACGAGATAGCAAACCGGATGCATGGACGATTACACCACTATTTACTATGGTTGGACCTCAAGCAGTAGAGGTTTTCAACACATTTGTTTTTGCCGAGGCAGATGGACAGGTCAAGTTTGACAAGGTTATTGAGATGTTTGATGAACACTGCTCACCAAAGAAAAATGAAACATTCGAGAGGTATGTGTTTCGCTCGTGCATGCAGCTGTAGGCAGAGAACTTTGATACTTTTCTTAAAAAACAGATTTGAAATTGAAAGCAAAAACATGCAGTTTTGGATTGCTGCAAGATTCAATGATCCATGATCAAATTGTGTTTGGAATTATTGACAAGAATGTGAGAGAGAGGTTGCTACAAGAGATGCAGATGTGAAGATACGCCACGCTAGTGAATTAGCTCTCTAGCATGTGAAAAAGTTCAGTAAGGGTGCAAGGACCAGTGAAAACAAAGGCACAGCCATGGCCACAGTATCTGGGCACACACATAAGCAGAGAACGAGACACAGGAAACAACTCAATTGTAAATGACGTGGCACTCAACGTGCACCAAAGCAATGCCAAGTCCATGGAAAAGACTGTAAAAAGTGCAAAGGATGACAACTATGACAAGCAATGTTTTTTCTAAAGGGAATCAAAACTGAAGTGAAAGTGTGCACATTATAGAAGAAACTGCCCTAAGTGATTAATTCTTTGTGGGCATGATAGACATTGAACAGACAAGCATAACAGAGTTGAGCAGAAGAAATGAAAGTGCCATCACATGCAAATGGAGCAGATATTCCTTTCAAGCTGGACACAGGGACAAAGGCCAGTTTAATATGTGACCTTGACATCAGGGCAATGAAGATAGAGCCACACATCCATCCAAATTCTGTTCATGGCCTACAATGGACAACACATTGATCCAAAAGCCACATGTAGACTCAAAATGAAAGTTACAGGTAAAGAATACCACCTCATGTTTGCAGTTGTCCCAGATGGACACAACTCACTGCTTGGTGACAAATGTAAGGTAAAACATCATGAGATGGGAATGTGTAGGGAGTTACCCTGTACAGGGCAGTAACAAGAAGGGGAGGTGTCCTTGTACTCCTGTTAGGTAAAACATCATGAGATGGGAATGTACAGGGCTGTAACAAGATGTAAATGCATCCTTGTACTTACAAGATAAGAGAGACATTGATGGATTGAGAGGCAGGAAGCTAGCAGGGAAAGGATAGCAACAGTTTTAGTCATTGGACAAGTAATGATATGATGATGTTCTAAGCATGTATCCAAGGGTATAAAAAATCACCATTTTGCTGATAACGGCAGAATGCATTCTCCGACTAACTTTGTTAGTCGCAAGTGTTACAATCCGGTAATAAAGAACAAAGAACCCTGATTTCGACTCAGTCTGGTGTTTGTCTCACTCATTCATGAACAAAGCAGACCTAACAATTTGGTGACCCCGACGTGATGGGTGAGTGAACACTGGACGACGGTTTCTGTTTTTTCTGACAATCATCTCAGCCGGCTGATAAAAAGGTCCAGAGAAGCCTGTTTTAACAAAATTCTCTTTTTTTTTTAAAATCTTTATGATTGTCAGTAAGAACTGGAGATCGGACAAATTAGACGACCACAATTGAAGGTCGCATGCCAGGATTGTAACACGTAAGTGATTACAGACAAGATAAAAGTCCTTAAGGTGTTTGAATGACATTTATTAAGTGCTTCGCAAGAAACTACTAGAGTTTAAAAGTCTTTATTGTGTCGTTGCAAAGTCCAATAGAGTGAGAAGGTGGTCTATAAACAATTGAGGACCTGAGTTTTCTGCCCTAAACTGGTTATTAAGAGGAGAAATCTCCCACGTGAAGGTTGGGCTTTGAAAGAAAACAAAGGTTCAGGCTTATTGGCCTCAATTGTATCTGAGAGACTGACTTATAAATGTCCGGTAGGTATGATAATGTCTGTACACTTGAGAAGTTAAGAATTTATTTCCCCAATTCGCCGTGGTGGAATACCACAGCAGACACTAGAGACCTTGAGACAACAAAAAAAATTCTCAGGGACGCCTGCCTGGTGAACAAGAACGACGACAGAAGGCTGCGACAGCTGTGTCCGGATCAGGTAGGAGATATTAATGAAAAAGTTGACAAACTCCTAAGAGACACCCAGTTTATTCGAAATACTTTTGATAAGTTAAATGAGGGTATTCCCAACATCACCAAGGAGATAAAGTTACGTAAATTCATAGATTGGTACAGGGAAACAGGACAAAAGTATAGCCCAAATATTTGGTTTTCTAGTTGTAATTTAACTTTCAGACCCCTTTGGGAAAACAGAGAGTGGAAAACGAGCAATCAGAGTATACAGGACAGTCTGAAGTCAATTGGAGGACAAGACTTAGAGACTGTTCTTTTAAAAGATATTAGTCATCCAGCTTGCAAGGAGACATTTTTAAAAGCAATTTTCGTTGACATAGATCCCCTAAACGGACAAAAACCTAAATTAAAACAGGCATTAGAAAGCGGTCCCGCAGCTATGGCTGTACAGTTGCCTGCTAAGACTTTTGACCAAGTTATTAAGGAAATTAATCAGGAATTAGAGGAGCGAAATACCAGTAATGCGGCATTGGAAAAACAAAAAATGCTCCGAAAATGTGTAGACCGCTGGAGGAAGAGGGGTTGGTTACCCGGGGGCACTGAGATGTTCCTGACAGGTGAGGAAAAAAAAAATTTAAAACGTAGTGTCTTAGATAAGCTGGAAGAAACAAAACACAGAAGGGAAAGGAAAAGTGCCTGTTTCCAGTTTCCAGCCACGAAGTGTCCGGGTTTGCTCTCTCCCTCCCTCCTTTCACCCTCCCCCCTCTCTCTTCTCTCCCCCTCTCTCTCTTCTCCCCCCCCTCCTCTCTCACCCACTCCCCCTCCCAATCCCAATCTGTGGCGGTGCTGCCCTGAAATCCCCAGGTTGGGCAGGGCAGAGAAATACAATTTGGTTTTAATTTTGTGCCCACAATTCCAGCTCCGCATCAAATGGGATCCTGTTTTATCCTCTCTCCCTCCCTCTTTCCCGCACCCCCACCATTGCGGGATCAGGGCAGACATTGTGGGCTGACATGTAGCTCACTCGAGGTGGGAGGGAAGGAAGGAGTGATAGTTCCCAGTGGTGGGAGACCCAATCTGATCCAGACCAGTGATCACAGGATGAGAACCTTTTAAAACCTTTGAAACGAAAGTGTTAATCTGAAGACTTTTCTCCCAGTGGGGCCAGTGCAAGGCATTTTCTCTCTCTATCTCTTGTGCTCTGTGTATCTGCCTCTCTATCTCTTTCTCTCGCTATGCTCTCTCACTCTCTCTCTCTCTCTCTCTCTCTCTCTCTCTCTCTCTCTCTCTCTCTCTCTCTCTGGCACCCCAGATGGGATACTGGAGTCAAGTCCCTTATATCCAGATATTGAGACACTGGGGTGTGACAAGAACCACGGGAATAGGGACACATCAGACGAGGTACAGGCCCCTTTAATAAAAATAGAAGGGGGAGTAATAGATGTAGAGACCCCTCTGGAGTCCAAGAAAATAGAAAAGGAGTTAGAGATACAGAAATGGAACATGAAAAAGGTTCAGGATAACATTAAAAAATTAAACAGAGATATTAATGTGCTGGGGCAGATCAGTGAGGATCAAAAAGAATTAATGGTAGGTGTATTGAAGGAAGTGGAAAAGATAACTGCAACACTGTCAGGAGAAATTAAAGCTGAAGGAATGGTAATAGGAGTAAAGGACGAAAAGTGTAGTACAGATGAGGAAACGAGATACGATCCACCATGGGAGGAAAGTAAAAGGAAAAGACTCGGGAGGGAGAAAAATAGACATGCCTACCTGGACATAGTTAGGAAAAAAGAGAAAGATGTGAAACAACTAAACTATGGCCGAAAAGATTATCTTAGAGATGAACGTGACCAATATACCTTTGACCCTGAGACATTGGAAGCTGAAAGGGACAGTGACAGTGACGAAGAAGAGTCAGAACAAGGTGGGATAAATAAATGCATGCCAAGAGTAAAGAAGGAGCAGAAATCCCCAAAATTGAGATATCAATGCCCATTACTGATCACGGGACGGGGAACTCAAAAATATGTACCCTGGTCACGAATGGACTTAGAGAGTTTAATGAAAAAACTACCTCCGTTGAGTAATGGGGCTAGTCCATGGATTTCTTGTTTTGAGCGAGAAACCTGCCAAGAACAATTAGCACTCGCAGATGTCAGAACTATCATGATAAAATTAAAGGCAGAAGGGGCCCTGAAGCAAATAGAGAGAATTGTAAGAAGCAGTAAATTGGGGGATGAAATAGAATTTAACCCACTTCGGAATAAATTTTGGGAAGCACTTAGAGAAACATTTCCTACACCCTATAGTTTGGATGCCTTGGTAACCCTTCAACTCAAGGAAGGAGAGACTGCACACGAGTATTTCACTCGAGCATGGGACTTATGGGAAACAGGGACTGGAGAAAGACCCGACCACAGCCCCTTAGGAAGGGCTCACTTTCGTAATGGGATAATAAACGGACTACCTGCTACGGTTCAAGCAAAATTAAGGGACATTGTGGGATTAGAGACAATGTCAGAGGATTTGTGGAAAAGACACCTGACACATGCAATCAAACGACATCGTCAATCAGAGCATGCTAAGTCAGAAAGTGCGTCCCAGAAGGAGGTGGACAAAACAACCGATAAATTGGTGAGAGCCATAGAACATATAGGGGTTAAATTAGCGGCCCAACAGATAGTCCCACAGGTCATGGGGCCAGTGATAAATCCGGGACCCCAAGTAAGAAATGGTTGGGAAAGACAGCTAGGTACAATGTATAGAGGGGAACATGCAGTATGCTGGTACTGCCAAAATCCTGGACACTACCAGCGGAACTGTCCGGAGGCTGGGAGAGCAAGGGGAAAAAGATTACCCTCTATGAGAGGCTATCGGGGAAGAGGAGGAAACTTAAGAGGACAAGCAAGGGGTAGGGGTGGACACATTGATGGGCCCCAGAGAATCGGGGGGTGGCAGAGTGATCAACAAGTCCAGGCACCTCAGTGTAATGACTATATTGAGGAAGGTGCTGAATTTGATTATTGAAGGTGCCCAGGAGAATCAAAAATCACGCCTCCCTGGGAGCCACCAAAAATTTGGGGGACGGTAAATGGAGAAAAAATTGAATTTATGGTTGACACAGGGGCAGCAGTTACGACAGTGATTAAAAAACCCCCAGGGAGCACATTTTCGGGCAAAACATTATCTACAATAGGATTCTCCGGGATAAGGGAAACACAGCCCTATACAGATAACATCGACATGACATTTGGACGACAAAGGGTTAAAACGCCTGTCCTGGTTGTGCCAAGTTGCCCCATTAATTTATTAGCAAGGGACATTCTTACCAAACTAGGAATAACCATACAATGTTCTGAGAAGGGCCTTCGGTTAACATACCCAGGGGATACAATAAGAAGGGGAGGACAGTTTATAGTAATGACCCCATCTAACGCTTCAGAAGACTCTGTGGAGGTTAGTATTTTCTGGAGTCGGCTACTGTATGATGAACCAGGCCCAGGGCTGATTAAACAGTTTTTTGAGTGGAGGGCCAGTATTCCTCGGTATGGGGATTACCATTATCCACTAGATCCTATGCATGTTACATTAAACTACACCATCCACGCGGACCAGGAATATGAGGAGAGGTGGGACTCTCTAAAAGAAGGGAAGACAGAAACGATACATTGTCAATTTATCTTTGTAGGTAAGGAGGGAATAGCTGCTATGGTTGTCATGACAGAAGAACAAATGGAGTGGTTCTGCTTAGGAGTAGAAAGTGTGCCTCATGTGACCTTGGGTATTGACAAAGATCATCACGCTCGACAGCTGGGTCCGATGGTAAAGGAAGCGATAGGGTGTGAATACAGGCAGACAGAAATCCCGGGATATTCCACCTCGGAGGGAGGAAAATTTGTCAGACTGAATATTGAAGCATGGGACCAGGTAGTGAATGAGAAAGTAGAAAGAGCCATAGAAGGAGAAAATATTGATCACAGAGACTCAGACAAATATCTTTCTAATCTGAGTCCACATATATGGACAACGGGGCCCTATGATGTGGGAGTAATAAAAGGAGAGGTATTTCTAGAATTGGCCAACCCCGGGCAGAAACCAATATGGAGAAAACAATACCGCTTGTCGCCCAGTCAGGAGGAGGGTATTAAAGGAACGATGGAAGGGTTAATGGAGTCAGGGGTTTTAAGGGCGGCACCTGACAGTATGTGGAACACGCCCATCATGCCTGTTCCCAAACAGGGTAGAAAAGACTGGAGGATGGTACACGACCTCCGGGAGATTAACTTGGCTACCAAGACTATCGGGAGACCAGTCCCAGACCCATATGTAGCACTTAGGGCTCTGAGTCCGGAGCACGAATACTATACTGTCATTGATCTGGCAAACGCATTCTTCTGCTTGAAATTAGCTGAGGAATGCCAAGACTGGTTCACTTTCACTTACCAAGCACATCGGTACACATACACTAGATTACCTCAGGGTTATAAGGACAGTCCAGGACTGTTCAATCAGGCCCTTAGCGAAATCCTAATGAAATTAAAGCTCCCGGAAGATGTTACACTGATTCAGTATGTAGACGACCTACTATTAGCAAGGAAAACGCCACAAGGGTGCCTGACAGGGCAGCCAAACAGGTTATTGGTTATCATGAACATATACAGGGGATGATTTTGAGGTCCCATAACAAAAAAAATGAATCTGAAACTAAGGAGACTTGTAGCAGATTGCATGACTACACAGATGAGTTTTGTGGAGGAAGAGTGCTGTACAACTGGCTCCCCGCTAACTGGGATGGTCGGTGTGCTCTAGTAACCCTTAATGCGCCAGTGCTGATTGTCAAAAGGCAGGAGGGAGACGAGGATTCCCTAGAATTGCGCCACACAGAGAGTTGGCTGTGGAGAAAAAGGAGGAGTGTTGGACTCTTAGGGCCGGGAGGAAGGAACCCTGATGGGGTATGGATTGATGCCATTGGCCAAGCCCGGAATATTCCGGACGAATTTAAATTAGCCGATGAGATTGCAGCTGGGTTTGAAAGCTTTCCTGTTTTTAGTGCAATATTTCCCATCACTGTAAATAAGAATGTTAATAGAATCAACCTTATTCACTATAATGTCCAGCGCCTTGCAAATTTGACCAGGGACGTTGTTGAGGCAATACATCAACAACTGTCAGAAACTTCCCTTATGACACTTCAGAATAGGATAGCGATTGATATGGTCCTGGCAGAGAAAGGTGGAGTGTGTGCTATGTTTGGAGATCTATGCTGCACTTCTATCTCTAATAACACAGGGCCAGATGGATCACTCACTAAGGGGTTAACGAAACTTAGGGCATTGGCGAAAGAATTAAAAGCCCAGTCTGGAGTCTCCAATCCTGTTTTATTCTGGTTACAGGGAGTGTTTGGGAGATGGAGCACATTGTTAGGACAACTTTTGCTGGGTTTGTTCATTTCTGTATCAATTTTTATCACTTGTGGCTGTTGTTGTATTCCATGCATTCGAACGCTGGTCACGAGGACCATAGAGAAAGCCTTTGCTGACCGTGATGAACTGCCTCCGAAATATCAAGCTGTGCAGGCTGTGGAGCAAGACTATCTCACATTACAGGAGACGGAGAAAGTTGCTGAGATCGATCTGGAGTCTGATGGGGAATGTGATGGAAAGGAGGGATTGTGAATTAGATTGTTACACATATAATTTTAACCTTGCTTGTAACCCAAATATTATAACATTGATTGTAACACAAACATTATTAATCAGATTGTAGAACAAGTATTATGAATTAGATTGTAGACCATATGTTAACTTGGGAATTTACTAATGTACGGGGGGTTAGCTAGTTTTTTGCTTGGGGGCAAATGGGATGAAACTTGTAAACGGGCAATGGGATCGGGGTGACGGATGGGGGGTGTACGCAAAGGAGGGTTGGGGGAGCCTCGCCCACCAGCCGAACTGCCCTGTGAACAGAACCTGTATAGAGCTTGGCAATAATAGGCGAACTAATGTAACGCGGTGGTAGCATAGTCAGGGCGAGATTGTCCTCTAAAGAGGACAAAGGAGGGATTGTAAGGTAAAACATCATGAGATGGGAATGTGTAGGGAGTTACCCTGTACAGGGCAGTAACAAGAAGGGGAGGTGTCCTTGTACTCCTGTTAGGTAAAACATCATGAGATGGGAATGTACAGGGCTGTAACAAGATGTAAATGCATCCTTGTACTTACAAGATAAGAGAGACATTGATGGATTGAGAGGCAGGAAGCTAGCAGGGAAAGGATAGCAACAGTTTTAGTCATTGGACAAGTAATGATATGATGATGTTCTAAGCATGTATCCAAGGGTATAAAAAATCACCATTTTGCTGATAACGGCAGAATGCATTCTCCGACTAACTTTGTTAGTCGCAAGTGTTACAATCCGGTAATAAAGAACAAAGAACCCTGATTTTGACTCAGTCTGGTGTTTGTCTCACTCATTCATGAACAAAGCAGACCTAACACAAAGCATATGAAAACTTAAGCCTATTCAAGAGGGTGTACCACAGTGACAGTGTAGAGGAAATACTGGATAAATTTCCCGTACATCTTCAAGGGGTTTGGAGTTCTACCATTCACCTATAAGATACAATTAAAGGAGGGCACACAGCCAGTAGTGCATGCCCCAAGGTGAGTTCCAGTGCCACTAAAAGACAAGCTCAAGCAGGAACTTGACAGAATAACATCACTAGGGGTCATAAAGAAAATGGAAGACCCCACATAATGGGTGAATTCAAGTATGTGTCAAAAAGAACAGTGACCTACACATGTGCATGGACCCAAAAGGCTTGAATGTTAATATAAAGAGGGAACATTATCAGATTCCAACCAGGGATGAAATTACAAGTGAGATGGCCGGTGAAAAGTTTTTCACCAAATTGGATGCATCCCAGGGCTTCTGGCAATTAAAACCTCATGAAGATAGCTCAAAATACTGTACATTCAATTCACTGTTTGTCTTATACTCCTGTTTAAGGATGTCTTTTGAAATTTCCTTAGCTCCTGAAGTGTTGCCAGGACAATGGAGCACATCATAGAAGGTATAAATAGTGTATGCATATAAATGGATGACATGATCCTATGGGGATCTACACAGGAATAACACAACAAGAAGCTCATCAAAGTGCTACCACACTTCCAGAAGTTTGGAGTACAGCTAAACAGAGCAAAATGTCAGTTTTGTATGAAGGAAATTACCTTTCTGGGAGATAATCTGTCGGAGGCAGGTGTGGAGCCAGACAAGAGCAAAATGAAAGCAATTCTAGAGATGCCCAGACTGACAGACAAAAAGGGCATCAAACTGGTCCTCCAAAACAATGTACCTGAAGAATTGTGACATGACAAATGTAAATTCAAGTGGGCAGCCACCACGAGGAAGAATGAGGACGACTGAAGACCATTCTAACTACAGATCTGGTGCTTTTGACATTCTTTGACCTATCCAGAAGAACAAAAATATCTACGGATGCTTCTAAAGATGGAATAGGTGCTGTACTACTTCAGGCTGTGGGAGAAGATTGGAGGCCAGTTGCATATGCACCTAGGACGATGATCACATCTGAATGTTGATAGGCACAGATCGAGAAAGAGTGCCTAAGTCTGGTCTGTGCACTCGAGAAATTCCACAGCTATGTGTATGGTCTACCAACATTCATGGCAGAGACAGACCACAAGCCATTAATAGCCATAATCAATAAAAACCTTAGTGAGATGTCGCCACGAATCCAGACTGATAATGAAGCTACAATGTTATGACTTTGAATTGTGTACACACCAGGGAAACTTAGTGTACTGGCTGATGCGCTGTCTAGGGCAATGACATAGAATGAAGCACACAATAAAAATTCCACAGAGACAGATGTGAATCTCCATGTGAATCTGATCCCAGAATCTCTTCCTGTTCCTGACATGAAATCCAAGCAGATCGCAGCTGAAACAGAAAAGGACACATTCTACAGAAGGTCATCAAGAATCTTATTGAAGGTTGGCCAAGAGGTGAATGTCAGCAATGCTATAACATCAGACCAGAGCTGAGTGTTGTCAATGGGCTTCTTCTCAGACAGAGCAGAATTGTCATTCCTCAATCACTGTGATAAGAGATGCTGAAAAGGGTGCACAAGGGGCACCTTGGAATGAAAAAATGCAAGAGGAGGGCAAGAATTGCTGCTTATTGGCCAGGGATAAATGCTGACATCGACAGAATAGTCTCAAGCTGTGAGACCTGCCTGAAACATCATGCAAAGCAGACAAAGAAACCTGTAACTCACCAGAGGAGTCATGGCAGAAAGTTGGGACTGATCTGTTCTACCTGGATGGAAAAAATTACCTGCTGGTTATTAACTATCTATTGAACTATCCTAAGATGGCAATGCTTCCCAACATGTCTGCTGCCTGCATGATCGATACATGAAGTCGATCTTTGCAAGATATGGAATTCCTCAAATCATCTATAGTGACAATGGTCCATGCTACAGTTGTATAAAATTCCAGAACTTTGCAGAAGAGTATGATTTTCGACATGTGTCTTCAAGTCTTCTGCATCCACAGTCAAACAGTAAAGCAGAGCGAGGAATTCACATAGTTAAATATCTGCTGAAGAAACCACTTGACAGTGGATCAGATCCTTATCTAGCTCTGTTGAGTTATCAAGCTTCATCACTTGAACATGGTACATCACCTGTTGACCTTCTGATGGCACATAGACTTAGCTGCACACTTCCCTACACTGTAGACCCAAACAAGAACAGAGATGTTAAATGGAAACAAGAGCGTCTGCAAAGGAGACAAAAACTATCATCAAGAAGCTTAGGGCTACTGACACAACACGGCACAGTGAGACTCAGATTCCAAAACTTGGGACAAGAAGGCCACTGTTCTGGAGGAAGTAAATCCAAGATCCTACATGGTCAGAACAGAGGATGGTCAAATACCAAGGAGGAATTGAAAGAGCCTGCTGAAAATGCAAAAGACACTACAGGAACAGACAAATGCAGAGGATCCAGCCTGCACACCTACAAAGGATATACCACCAGTACTAGATAGTAGTGGACCACCAGAAATTACACATGCACCTGTGTTAAGAAGATCCACACAACTTATCAAAGCACCTGATAGCTGAATTTCTAAAAGAAAAAGAAGTGCTCAGTTAAGATGTTCGTGCTTTTGATGTTTGTGTTGAACTTTAAATTGAAATAAATACTCTATTACCCTGTAAACGGTTATATGGATATGTAATATTGCTAGATTGAACATCTTAAGGAAAGGGGATATGGTGATTAGGAGTTGATGATCCTCCTGACCATGAAAGGGTGTTGGAGATGGAAGGTCCCACCTTAGGTTAGATGCAAAAAATTGATATGTCCCACGAGGTAGTGAGTTGATAAGCACTACAAAAGAATTCAAGTTTCTTTATCACAATAGAAGAAACATCACAAACCATAGAGCCCCAAACAATCTCCTCTTCCCCAGTCAATTCTCATCTTCCCTCTCTCCTATCTTCAACAATTAACACATTTTGTTGGTCTGTGTAAAGGTTAAAACCTTGTGCTTTTGATTTGGAGATAATTTTGTGCCTATCCCTTTAAGAAAAAGTATGATGTCATATGTCATAATATCCGAGTGGACCAAGAGCTTCCATCTCATTCTTCAAGGAATTTTGAAGGGGACGTAACTCGAGATACTTCTCTTTGAATTCATCTTATTTTGTCTTAATTTTGTATATTTCTTATATCTGTTTAAAGTTGATTATCATTATATCTTTTGATACAGTAAATGCTTTGTATATTCAACATTATGAAAACCTCAATGCAAAGTTAGGCAAAATGTTTATCTGTTTTATCAATTAATTAAAGCTACATACACAAAGTTTGGTTTATTGGATTAATAAGACAGTAATTCAGAATATTGTCCCCACATTTCCTTGAAGATGACAGTTTGAAATTAGGAAATACTAGAACCTGGAAAGTGTCATCTATAATTCCAAAATTCGTAATTCCTGTTTTTGTTTATTATTAAAGTAGAATTTGATGCAGCTTTTTTTTTTTAATTTTTTATTTTTCACACCATAAACCACACTGACCAAGATACAAACATTTTCCTTTTCAAATATATACAGTGTCATTTTCTCCCCCCCTCCCTCCTCCCATCCCACCCTCCCTACCTCCCCCCCCATTCATTTAAAGTACAAAATCTAAGACACATTAAACCAGTCAAACAATGTTGTCATTCAATAAAAATAAACAAGAAATTCCACTGAGTCAATTCTTTTCATTTCCTTCTCCTTTCATTAATTTAGGTGGTAGATGTCCCTGGTAGGTTTTCTCTATTGTGTTTCATGTATGGCTCCCATATTTGTTCAAATATTTCAATATTATTTCTTAAATTATATGTTATTTTTTCTAATGGAATACATTTATTCATTTCTACATACCATTGTTGTATTCTCAAGTTATCTTCCAATTTCCAGGTTGACGTACTACATTTTTTTGCGATGGCTAGAGCTATCTTAACAAATCTTTTTTGTGCACCATCCAAATCAAGTCCAAATTCTTTATTTTTTATGTTACTTAGGAGGAAGATCTCTGGGTTTTTTGGTATATTGTTTTCTGTAATTTTATTTAATATCTGGTTTAGATCTTCCCAAAATTTTTCTACTTTCTCACATGTCCAGATTGCATGAATTGTTGTTCCCATTTCTTTTCTACAACGAAAACATCTGTCAGTTACTGTTGGGTCCCATTTATTTAATTTTTGAGGTGTAATGTATAGCCTGTGTATCCAGTTATATTGTATCATACGTAACCTCGTATTTATTGTATTTCTCATCATTCCAGAGCATAACTTCTCCCATGTTTCCTTCTTTATCTTTATATTTAAATCTTGTTCCCATTTTTGTTTAGTTTTACCATTTGTTTCCACATTCTCCTTTTCTTGCAGTTTAATATACATATTTGTTATAAATCATTTGATTGTCATTGTATCTGTAATCACATATTCAAAGTTACTTCCCTCTGGTAACCTCAGACTATTTCCTAATTTGTCCTTCAAGTAGGATCTCAATTCGTAATATGCCAACACTGTATCTTGAGTTATATTATATTTATCCTTAATTTGTTCAAAGGATAATAATCTATTTTCTGAAAAACAATTTTCTATTCTTTTGATCCCTTTTTTCTCCCATTCTCTAAAGGAAAGGTTATCTATTGTAAAAGGGAGTAACTGGTTTTGTGTCATTATTAGTTTTGGTAATTGGTAATTTGTTTTATTTCTTTCTACATGAATCTTCTTCCAAATATTGAGCAGATGATGTAATACTGGAGAACTCCTACGTTGTACCAATTTTTCATCCCATTTATATAATATGTGTTCAGGTATCTTTTCCCCTATTTTATCTAGTTCTAATCTAGTCCAATCTGGCTTTTCCCTTGTTTGATAAAAATCTGATAGGTATCTTAATTGTGCGGCTCTATAATAATTTTTAAAGTTTGGCAATTGTAAGCCTCCTTGTTTATACCATTCTGTTAATTTATCTAGTGCTATCCTCGGTTTCCCCCCTTTCCATAAAAATTTCCTTATTATTTTCTAAAACTCTGAAGAATTTCTCTGTCAAGTGTATTGGCAATGCCTGAAATAGGTATAGTATCCTTGCGAAAATGTTCATTTTAATAGTTTATCCTTCCTATTAGTGTTAGTGGTAAATCTTTCCAATGCTCTAAATTGCCCTGTAATTTTTTCATTAGTGGATAATAATTGAGTTTATATAGATAGCCGAGATTTTTTTTTATTTGTACACCTAGGTATCTTATTGCTTGCATTTGCCATCTGAATGGTGATTCCTTCTTAAATTTTGAGAAATCCACATTATTCATTGGCATTGCTTCACTTTTATATACGTTAATTTTGTAACCCGACACTTCTCCATATTCCTTCAATTTCTTATATAATTCTTTTATTGATAGTTCTGGTTCTGTTAAGTATACTATAACATCATCCGCAAATAAACTGATTTTATATTCCTTGTCTTTTATTTTTATCCCTTTTGTATTCTTTTCTGTTCTTATCAATTCTGCTAGTGGTTCTATAGCTAACGCGAACAATAAGGGTGATAGTGGGCATCCCTGCCGTGTTGACCTGCTTAAGTTAAATTGCTTTGATATATATCCATTTACTGTCACTTTTGCCAATGGCCCCTTATATAATGCTTTAATCCAATTAATATACTTCTCTGGTAAACTGAATTTTTGCAATACTTTGAATAAATAATTCCATTCTACTCTGTCAAAGGCCTTCTCTGCGTCTAAAGCAACTGCTACTGTTGGCGCTTTACTCCCTTCTACTGCATGAATTAAGTTAATAAATTTACAAATATTGTCTGTTGTCCATCTTTTTTTAATAAATCCAGTTTGATCTAGATTTACCATTTTAGGTACATAATCTGCTAATCGGTTTGCTAATCGTTTAGCTATTATCTTATAATCTGTGTTAAGTAATGATATTGGTCTATTTGACGCTGGTGCAAGTGGATCTTTCCCTTGCTTTAGTATTACTGTAATTATTGCTGTTTTACATGAATCTGGTAAGCTTTGTGTTTTATCAATCTGGTTGATTACTTCCAGGAGGGGAGGAATTAATAAATCTTTAAATGTTTTATAGAATTCTATTGGGAATCCATCCTCTCCTGGTGTTTTATTATTTGGCAGTTTTTTTATTATCTCTTGTATTCCTACTATTTCAAATGGTTCTGTTAATTTATTTTGTTCCTCTATTTGTAATTTTGGTAGTTCAATTTTAGTTAAAAATTCATCTATTTTGCCTTCTTTCCCTTCGTTTTCAGTTGGGTATAATTGTTCATAGAATTCTCTAAAGTTTTCATTAATCTCCGTTGGATTATATGTGATTTATTTGTCTTTTTTTCCTTGATGCCAATACCATTTTCTTAGCTTGTTCTGTCTTAAGCTGCCATGCTAGAAATTTATGCATTTTTTCCCCTAGTTCATAATATTTCTGTTTTGTCTTCATTATGTTCTTCTCCACCTTATATGTTTGTAGTGTTTCATATTTTATTTTTTTATCTGCCAATTCTCTTCTTTTAGTTGTATCTTCCTTCATTGCTCATTCTTTTTCTATATTTACTATTTCTCTTTCCAACTGCTCTGTTTCCTGATTGTAGTCCTTCTTCATCTTGGTTACATAACTTGTTATTTGCCCTCTAATGAACGCTTTCATTGCATCCCATAGTATAAACTTATCTTTCACTGATTCTGTATTTATTTCAAAGTACATTTTAATTTGTCTTTCAATGAATTCTCTAAAATCCTGCCTTTTAAGTAGCATGGAGTTTAATCTTCATCTATACATTTTTGGAGGGATGTCCTCTAACTCTATTGTCAATATCAAGGGTGAATGGTCCGATAGTATTCTAGCTTTATATTCTGTTTTTCTTACTCTATCTTGCATATGAGCTGATAACAGAAATAGGTCTATTCTTGAGTATGTTTTATGTCTACCCGAATAATATGAATATTCCTTTTCCATTGGGTGTTGTTTCGTTTCCTCCATATATCCAAAAGTTGCATTTCTTGCATCGATTTAAATATAAATTTGGTTACTTTGCTCTTTCTGTTAATTTTTTTCTCAGTTTTATCCATATTTGAATCCAAATTAAGGTTGAAATCCCCTCCTATTAATATGTTCCCTTGCATATCTGCTATCTTCAAAAAAATATCTTGCATAAACTTTTGATCTTCTTCGTTAGGTGAATATACATTGAGTAGATTCCAAAACTCCGAATATATCTTACATTTTATCATTACATATCTCCCTGCTGGATCTATTATTTCCTCTTCTATTTTAATTGGTATATTTTTACTGATTAATAGAGCTACTCCTCTTGCTTTTGAATTATACGACGCTGCTGTTCCATGTCCTACCCAATCTCTCTTTAATTTCTTGTGCTCCAATTCAGTTAAATGTGTTTCTTGCACAAATGCTATATCAATTTTTTCTTTTTTCAGTAAATTTAGCAATTTCTTCCTTTTGATTTGGTTATGTATTCCATTAATATTTTAAGTCATATAGTTCAACGTAGCCATTTCATACTTTGTTTATCTTCCCTTTCCGTTTCTCCATCATCACCTTTCCTTCTTATCCATTTCTGCTTTCTTGTTTTGAACACTTTATAAGACAACATTTCTAAAACATCAAACATTTTCCTTATTCTCCTATTTAAAACTTCTTTAACCCCATTCTCCCCTCCCCCTCCTGAGTTGCCCTTTATCCCTTGCCAGGCAACCACATCTCCCCTCTCCATTTGGATTTGCAAATTCACTCGCAAGCGTCAACTGATTTTGCAGTGACCGTAACTCCTCCCCACCCAGCCCCCCCCCCGGAAAAGATTTCAATTTTCATATATAACAAAGGTCACTCTTTTAATTCCCTCCTTATTCCCTCTATTCCCTTTCATTCCCTTATTAATTCTTATCTATACTCTATATATTTTCCTCTAAATATGGATATACTCATGTATACACATATATACATACACATCTATATATATATATATATATATATATATATAATATATATATATATGTATATATACCCATATACACACATACATATAGTTCGTGGTCATTTTTACTCTCATTACATGTCTTCATCTCTGCTTGTTTTGTAGCTGTTCTGCAAATTTTCGTGCTTCCTCTGGATCCGAGAATAGTCTGTTTTGTTGCCCTGGAATAACTATTTTAAGTACCGCTGGGTACCTTAACATAAATTTATATCCTTTTTTCCATAAGATCGTTTTTGCTGTATTGAACTCCTTCCTCTTCTTCAGGAGTTCAAAACTTATGTCTGGATAGAAAAAAATTTTTTGACCTTTGTATTCCAGTGGCTTTTTGTCTTCTCTTATTTTCTTCATTGCTTTCTCCAATATATTTTCTCTTGTTTTATATCTTAAAAATTTTACTAAAATGGATCTTGGTTTTTGCTGCGGCTGTGGTTTCGGGGCTAATATTCTATGTGCCCTATCTATTTCCATTTCTTCCTGTAATTCTGGTCTTCCTAGGACCCTGGGGATCCAATCTTTTATTAATTCTCTCATATTCTTGCCTTCTTCATCTTCCTTAAGGCCCACTATCTTTATATTATTTCTTCTTTTATAGTTTTCCATTATATCTATCTTCTGAGCTAACAGCTCATGTGCCTCTTTAACTTTTTTATTAGATTCTTCTAATTTCTCTTTTAAGTCCTCTACTTCCATTTCTACGATTATTTCTCGTTCTTCCACATTATCCACTCTTTTTCCTATCTCTGATATGAGCATTTCTATTTTATTCATTTTTTCTTCTGCACTCTTAATTCTTCTTTTTATCTCATTAAATTCTTGTAATTGCCATTCTTTCACTGATTCCATATATTCTTTAAAAAAAGATACATCCATTGTCTTGCCTTTCTCTTCTTCTTCCACTTCTTTCTGTTCTTCTTCTTCTTCCTCTGGGTTGACCATCTGTTGTTTCCTTGTTTTCTTTTTACCCTCTTCTTTCTTGTTGTCGTTATTTTCTGTGTTCTGCACCTGCTGCTGTGTTGCAGGTGTCTCTCTCAGCTGTGGAGATCGACTCCGCAGCTGTTCCCCCCTCCCATCATTGTGTTTTTTTTTCATGCGCGGTTGCGCACTTTTACTAGGCTCTACGAGCCATTTTTGTAGTTCCGAGCCCGGGACTTCCGCTGACCTGAGGGAGCGGGCTTCTCTCTCCGCGGCGGGCCTCCTCGGACAGGTAAGGCCTTCACCTTCTTCTTCTCACGTTCTTTCATCTTCTCTTCTTCCCGTTGTTTTCAACTTTTCTCTCTTCGCTGCCATTTTCTTCTCACCTTTATTTTCACTTTGTTTTAATTTTTACTCTTGTACCTTTGTGTTTTGTGGGGTTTTTTTCAACTTTTCCGGAGAGGGCTGGAATTCCCTGACCGGCCACTACTCCATCACGTGACTCCTCAATTTGATGCAGCTTTATGCAGCTTTAATTCATTGATAAAACAAATAAACATTTTACATAACTTCGCATTAAGATTTTATAATAATGAATAAACAAAACATAAACTGTATTTAAAGATATAACAATATTCAACTTTAAAGAGATATACAAGAAGAAGACGAATTCAAAGAAAATTATCTCAAGCTCAAGTCTCCTTCATTGTTGAAGAATGAGATGCAAGCTCTCGGATATTATGACATATTATGTCATAGTCAATATGGTAACACTAAAAACAATAGTCTTTCTTAAAGAGACAAGCACAAAGGTAACTAAGAATCAAAAACACAAGGTTTTAACCTTAACAGGAATCTTGATTGAACAAAGAAAACCAGGAGGGAATTAACGTGTGCGGCAGATGAAAGATATCTCCATTAATGTTGCTTGATCTGCTGATTCCCTCTAATTTCTCTTTGTTTTCTCTAATTCAAAAATATTTTCCACTTTTTTGGGGATCAATCTGATGATATTAAAATCAATGTAGTTTTTCTGTAGAGACATTGCAAGTTTTATGTTGTTTGGAGGTTTGTACATCATGAATCTGTTTTTATTAGTAACTTACATTAGTAGAATTGGCTGTAAACAACTGCATGTGTTACTCATCTATCTTAATTTTTAAAATATCAAATAGTTTATATAATGAAAGAGCACATACAGACAGAATTTATTCTGTGGAAAAAGAGACTAATAAATGTTTTGAATGTTTAATATGAAGAAAACTACTGAAAATTAGTCTGTTTTTTAATTGCTGTGCTTTTGTACTTATAAGTCCTATGTAACATTATTAAGCGGGCATACGTATTAACGTGCTATGTTTCACTGCAACATTCTTCATGCTTCTCCCCTTTGGAACTGTATCCAGGCCTGAGTTGCATCTCATGTTTAAACAAATGTAACTGCTAAACAAGAATAGATATTGAAAAGACAGTTGTACCAGGATATTAATATTCATTAACACCCTCATTCCTGCAATTCAATGATGCAGACTTTCTCTGAGGTTTTCTTGCAGAAACAAGATGGTTAAAGAAAAAAAAGATATCCACGGAGGCTGAAGAGCCAACACAAAACTCAATATGATATATAAAAGAGGTGCAAATCAGTTAGCAGATCCTTCAGAAGTGACACAGACAAAGATAACAATGTCCAAACAATAGGAAGGGGCAGCTGGGAGAGGAGCTGTCAGGCGCTCGCCAGCTGACTGTCATCCTGAATGCAGCCACTTTTTTTTTTTAATTTTTTTATTTTTCACACCATAAATCACATTAGCCATGATACACACTTTTTCCTTTTCACACATATACAGTGACATTTTCTCCCCCCCACCTCCCTCCTCCCAACCCACCCCCCCCGACCCCCCTCCCATCCATTTAAGGATACATTAATCTAGGGTACATTAAACCAGTCAGACAATGTTGTCACTCAACAAAAATACACCAGAAATTCTACTGAGTCCATTCTTTTCTTTCCTTCTCCTTCCATCAACTTAGGTAATGATTGTCCCCGGTAGGTTTTCGCTATTGTATTTAATGTAAGGCTCCCATATTTGTTCGAATATTTCAATATTATTTCTTAAACTATATGTTATTTTTTCTAATGGAATACATTTATTCATTTCTATATACCATTGTTGTATTTTCAAATTATCTTCCAATTTCCAAGTTGACATAATACATTTTTTTGCTACGGCTAGAGCTATCGAAACAAATTTTTTTTGTGCATCCTCCAAATCAATTCCAAATTCTTTGTTTTTTATGTTACTTAGGAGGAAGATCTCTGGATTCTTTGGTATATTGTTTTCTGTTATTTTATTTAATATCTGATTTAGATCTTCCCAAAATTTTTCTACTTTCTCACATGTCCAGATTGCATGAATTGTTGTTCCCATTTCTTTTTTACATCGAAAACATCTATCAGATACTGTTGGGTCCCATTTATTTAACTTTTGAGGTGTAATGTATAGCCTGTGTATCCAGTTATATTGTATCATACGTAACCTCGTATTTATTGTATTTCTCATCGTTCCAGAACATAATTTCTCCCATGTTTCCTTTTTTATCTTTATATTTAAATCTTGTTCCCATTTTTGTTTAGTTTTACCATTTGTTTCCTCATTCTCCTTTTCTTGCAGTTTAATATACATATTTGTTATAAATCTTTTGATTATCATTGTATCTGTAATCACATATTCAAGGTTACTTGCCTCTGGCAAACTCAAACTGCTTCCTAATTTATCCTTCAAGTAGGATCTCAATTGGTAATATGCCAGCGCTGTATCTTGAGTTATATTGTACTTATCTTTCATTTGTTCAAAGGATAAGAATCTATTTCCTGAAAAACAATTTTCTATTCTTTTAATCCCTTTTTTTCCCATTCTCTAAAGGAAAGGTTATCTATTGTAAAAGGGAGTAACTTGTTTTGCATCAATATTAGTTTTGGTAATTGATAATTTGTTTTATTTCTTTCTACATGAATCTTCTTCCAAATATTGAGGAGATGATGTAATACTGGAGAACTTCTATGTTGTACCAATTTTTCATCCCATTTATATAATATGTGTTCAGGTATATTTTCCCCTATTTTATCTAATTCTAATCTCGTCCAGTCTGGTTTTTCCCTTGTTTGATAAAAATCTGATAGGTATCTTAATTGTGCGGCTCTATAATAATTTTTAAAGTTTGGCAGTTGTAAGCCTCCTTGTTTATACCATTCTGTTAATTTATCTAGTGCTATCCTTGGTTTCCCCCCTTTCCATAAAAATTTCCTTATTATTTTCTTCAACTCCTTGAAGAATTTTTCTCAGTTGTATTGGCAATGCCTGAAATAAGTATAATATCCTTGGAAAAATGTTCATTTTAATACAGTTTATCCTTCCTATTAGTGTTAGTGGCAAATCTTTCCAATGCTCCAAATCGTCCTGTAATTTTTTCATTAGTGGATAATAATTGAGTTTATATAGTTGGCCGAGATTTTTGTTTATTTGTACACCTAGGTATCTTATTGCCTGCATTTGCCATCTAAATGGAGATTCCTTCTTAAATTTTTTGAAATCCGCATTCTTCATAGGCATTGCTTCACTTTTATTTACGTTGATCTTGTAACCCGACACTTCTCCATATTCCTTCAATTTCTTATATAATTCTTTTATTGATAGTTCTGGTTCTGTTAAGTACACTATAACATCATCCGCAAATAGACTGATTTTATATTCCTTGTCTTTTATTTTTATTCCTTTTATATTATTATCTATTCTTATCAATTCTGCTAGTGGTTCTATAGCTAACGCAAACAATAAAGGTGATAGTGGGCATCCCTGCCGCGTTGACCTGCTTAAGTTAAATTGCTTTGATACATGTCCATTTACTGTCACTTTCGCTAACAGTCCCTTATATAATGCTTTAATCCAATTAATATACTTCTCCGGTAAATTGAATTTTTGCAATACTTTGCCTTCTCTGCGTCTAAAGCAACTGCTACTGTAGGTACTTTATTTCCTTCTACTGCATGAATTAAGTTAATAAATTTACAAATATTGTCTGTTGTGCGTCTTTTTTTGATAAATCCAGTTTGGTCTAAATTTACAATTTTCGGTACATGCTCTGCTAATCTGTTTGCTAATAGTTTAGCTATTATCTTATAATCTGTGTTTAGTAAAGATATTGGTCTATATGACGCTGGTGAGAGTGGATCTTTCCCTTGCTTTAGTATTACTGTAATTATTGCTGTTTTACATGAATCTGGTAAGCTTTGTGTTTCATCAATCTGGTTGATTACATCCAGGAGGGGCGGAATTAATAAGTCTTTAAATGTTTTGTCTTTAAATTGACGGCGGCGGCCCCGATACGGGCAGGAGCAAGGGGGAGACGGCGGCCCCAGTCCGGGCACAGGGAGAGCAGCAGCGGCCCCGGCCCCGGTCCGGGCGAAGGGTAGACGGCGGCGGCCCCGATCCGGGCAGGAGCAAGGGGGAGACGGCGGCCCCAGTCCGGGCACAGGGAGAGCAGCAGCGGCCCCGGCCCCGGTCCGGGCGAAGGGTAGACGGCGGCGGCCCCGATACGGGCAGGAGCAAGGGGGAGACGGCGGCCCCAATCCGGGCACAGGGAGAGCAGCAGCGGCCCCGGCCCCGGTCCGGGCGAAGGGTAGACGGCGGCGGCCCCGATACGGGCAGGAGCAAGGGGGAGACGGCGGCCCCGGCCTCGGTCGAGTGAGGCAGGCGGAGGCCCCGGTCCGGGCAGGGAGTGGGAGGCGGTGGCCCCAGTCCAGGTACAGGGTGAACTGCGGCGGCCTCGGCCCCGGTCCGGGCAGTATGGACCGACCTAGGAGGGGAGGCAGGCCCCTCCAGCCCGGGTAAGAAACCTGCATAGGAGAAGGCCACTCCGATATAAAACCTACGACCCAAGGACCTCGCTGCCACGTCCCAGCTTGCTTGGCCACGGCACACGAACCATGGGTGTAAAGGGTGGGGCCAGTACTGCGCGCACTGCACTCCACCTAAAAGCTCCTTTGCGCAGGCCCGAGGACAGGTCCACGTCCTCCCCCTCCACGTCCTCCCCCTCCACGTCCTCCCCCTCCACGTCCTCCCCCTCCACGTCCTCCCCCTCCACGTCCTCCCCCTCCACGTCCTCCCCCTCCACGACCTCCCCCTCAAAAGATGCTCACAAACTCAAGCTAGCATGCTGGAACATCAGAACCATGCTAGACAAGACTGACAGCCACCGACCTGAACGTCGGTCTGCCCTCATTGCACATGAACTCCTCAGACTTGACATCGACATAGCCGCTCTCAGTGAAGTCCGCCTGGCAGATGTAGGCAGCCTCCAAGAACGCGGCGCGGGCTACACACTCTACTGGTCTGGCAAGCCTTCGGATGAACGACGCCTATCTGGTGTAGGCTTCATGGTCAAGAGCTTCATTGCCTCCAAACTCGAAAACCTTCCGACAGGCCTCTCGGACCGAATCATGTCCATGCGACTCCCACTTCAAAACAAGCGTCACATCACCCTCATCAGTGTCTATGCTCCAACCCTCCAGGCGGAACCAGCAGAAAAGAACAAGTTCTACACCGACCTGCGCAACCTCATCCAACGTACCCCTACAGCCGACAAGGTTGTCATCCTGGGCGACTTCAACGCTCGTGTCGGCAAAGACTCAGAAACCTGGCCAGGAATCCTGGGCAAGCATGGCGTCGGCAAGTGCAACGACAATGGGCGCCTCCTGTTGGAGCTCTGCGCAGAACAGCGGCTTGTCATTACAAACACCCTTTTTCAGCAGAGGGACAGCCTTAAGACCACCTGGATGCATCCCCGATCCAAACACTGGCACCTCCTGGACTACATCCTGGTGCGAGAAAGTGACAAACAAGATGTGCTCCACACCAGGGTCATGCCTAGCGCGGAATGCCACACTGACCACCGGCTGGTTCGCTGCAAGCTCAACCTTATCTTCAAGCCAAAGCCCAGGAACAATAAAGCCCCCAGAAAGAGGTTCAATGTTGGAAAACTGCAGTCAGACGAAGCGAGAGGAAACTTCCAGGCAAACCTCAAAGCAAAGCTCGACGTTGCAACCCGCCTCACGGACCCGTCCCCTGAATCCCTCTGGGATCAGTTGAAGGCTACCATACTGCAATCCACTGAAGAGGTACTGGGCTTCTCCTCCAGGAAAAACAAGGACTGGTTTGACGAAAACAGCCAGGAAATCCAGGAGCTGCTGGCAAAGAAGCGAGCTGCCCACCAGGCTCACCTTACAAAGCCGTCCTGTCCAGAGAAGAAACAAGCCTTCCGTCGCGCATGCAGCCATCTTCAGCGCAAACTCCGGGAGATCCAAAATGAGTGGTGGACTAGCCTCGCCAAACGAACACAGCTCAGCGCGGACATTGGCGACTTCAGGGGTTTCTACGAGGCTCTAAAGGCTGTGTACGGCCCCTCACCCCAAGTCCAAAGCCCGCTGCGCAGCTCAGACGGCAAAGTCCTCCTCAGCGACAAGATCTCCATCCTCAACCGATGGTCAGAACACTTCCAATCTCTTTTCAGTGCCAACCGTTCAGTCCAAGATTCCGCCCTGCTCCAGCTCCCTCAACAGCCCCTAAGGCTAGAGTTGGATGAGGTTCCCACCCTGGATGAGACATATAAGGCAATCGAACAACTGAAAAGTGGCAAAGCAGCAGGTATGGATGGAATCCCCCCAGAAGTCTGGAAGGCTGGCGGCAAAACTCTGCATGCCAAACTGCATGAGTTTTTCAAGCTTTGTTGGGACCAAGGTAAACTGCCTCAGGATCTTCGTGATGCCACCATCATCACCCTGTACAAAAACAAAGGCGAGAAATCAGACTGCTCAAACTACAGGGGAATCACGTTGCTCTCCATTGCAGGCAAAATCTTCGCTAGGATTCTACTAAATAGAATAATACCTAGTGTCGCCGAGAATATTCTCCCAGAATCACAGGGCGGCTTTCGCGCAAACAGAGGAACTACTGACATGGTCTTTGCCCTCAGACAGCTCCAAGAAAAGTGCAGAGAACAAAACGAAGGACTCTACATCACCTTTGTTGACCTCACCAAAGCCTTCGACACCGTGAGCAGGAAAGGGCTTTGGCAAATACTAGAGCGCATCGGATGTCCCCCAAAGTTCCTCAACATGATTATCCAACTGCACGAAAACCAACAAGGTCGGGTCAGATACAGCAATGAGCTCTCTGAACCCTTCTCCATTAACAATGGCGTGAAGCAAGGCTGTGTTCTCGCACCAACCCTCTTTTCAATCTTCTTCAGCATGATGCTGAACCAAGCCATGAAAGACCCCAACAATGAAGACGCTGTTTACATCCGGTACCGCACGGATGGCAGTCTCTTCAATCTGAGGCGCCTGCAAGCTCACACCAAGACACAAGAGAAACTTGTCCGTGAACTACTCTTTGCAGATGATGCCGCTTTAGTTGCCCATTCAGAGCCAGCTCTTCAGCGCTTGACGTCCTGCTTTGCGGAAACTGCCAAAATGTTTGGCCTGGAAGTCAGCCTGAAGAAAACTGAGGTCCTCCATCAGCCAGCTCCCCACCATGACTACCAGCCCCCCCACATCTCCATCGGGCACACAAAACTCAAAACGGTCAACCAGTTTACCTATCTCGGCTGCACCATTTCATCAGATGCAAGGATCGACAATGAGATAGACAACAGACTCGCCAAGGCAAATAGCGCCTTTGGAAGACTACACAAAAGAGTCTGGAAAAACAACCAACTGAAAAACCTCACAAAGATAAGCGTATACAGAGCCGTTGTCATACCCACACTCCTGTTCGGCTCCGAATCATGGGTCCTCTACCGGCACCACCTACGGCTCCTAGAACGCTTCCACCAGCGTTGTCTCCGCTCCATCCTCAACATCCATTGGAGCGCTCACACCCCTAACGTCGAGGTACTCGAGATGGCAGAGGTCGACAGCATCGAGTCCACGCTGCTGAAGATCCAGCTGCGCTGGATGGGTCACGTCTCCAGAATGGAGGACCATCGCCTTCCCAAGATCGTATTATATGGCGAGCTCTCCACTGGCCACCGTGACAGAGGTGCACCAAAGAAAAGGTACAAGGACTGCCTAAAGAAATCTCTTGGTGCCTGCCACATTGACCACCGCCAGTGGGCTGATAACGCCTCAAACCGTGCATCTTGGCGCCTCACAGTTTGGCGGGCAGCAGCCTCCTTTGAAGAAGACCGCAGAGCCCACCTCACTGACAAAAGGCAAAGGAGGAAAAACCCAACACCCAACCCCAACCAACCAATTTTCCCTTGCAACCGCTGCAATCGTGTCTGCCTGTCCCGCATCGGACTGGTCAGCCACAAACGAGCCTGCAGCTGACGTGGACTTTTTACCCCCTCCATAAATCTTCGTCCGCGAAGCCAAGCCAAAGAAAGAAATGTTTTGTAGAATTCTATTGGGAATCCATCCTCTCCTGGTGTCTTATTATTTGGTAATTTTTTTATTATCTCTTGTATTTCTACTATTCCAAATGGTTCTGTTAATTTATTTTGTTCCTCTATTTGTAGCTTTGGTAGTTCAATTTTAGTCAGAAATTCATCTATTTTCCCTTCTTTCCCTTCGTTTTCAGTTCGGTATAATTGTTCATAGAATTCTCTAAAGTTTTCCTTAATTTCTTTTGGATTATATGTAATTTGTTTGTCTTTTTTCCTTGATGCCAATACCATTTTCTTAGCTTGTTCTGTCTTAAGCTGCCATGCTAGGATTTTGTGCGTTTTTTCACCCAGTTCATAATATTTCTGTTTTGTCTTCATTATATTCTTCTCCACCTTATATGTTTGTAGTGTTTCATATTTTATTTTTTTATCCGCCAATTCTCTTCTTTTAGTTGTATCTTCCTTCATTGCTAATTTTTTTTCTATATTTACTATTTCCCTTTCCAACTGCTCTGTTTCCTGATTATAGTCCTTCTTCATCTTGGTTACATAACTTATTATTTGCCCTCTAATGAATGCTTTCATTGCATCCCATAGTATAAACTTATCTTCCACTGATTCCGTATTTATTTCAAAATACATTTTTATTTGTTTTTCAATAAATTCTCTAAACTCCTGCCTTTTAAGTAACATGGGGTTTAATCTCCATCTATACATCCATGGATGGCAGTCTCTTCAATCTGAGGCGCCTGCAAGCTCACACCAAGACACAAGAGCAAGTTGTCCGTGAACTACTCTTTGCAGACGATGCCGCTTTAGTTGCCCATTCAGAGCCAGCTCTTCAGCGCTTGATGTCCTGCTTTGCGGAAACTGCCAAAATGTTTGGCCTGGAAGTCAGCCTGAAGAAAACTGAGGTCCTCCATCAGCCAGCTCCCCACCATGATTACCAGCCCCCCCACATCTCCATCGGTCACACAAAACTCAAAACGGTCAACCAGTTTACCTATCTCGGCTGCACCATTTCATCAGATGCAAGGATCGACAATGAGATAGACAACAGACTCGCCAAGGCAAATAGCGCCTTTGGAAGACTACACAAAAGAGTCTGGAAAAACAACCAACTGAAAAACCTCACAAAGATAAGCGTATACAGAGCCGTTGTCATACCCACACTCCTGTTCGGCTCCGAATCATGGGTCCTCTACCGGCACCACCTACGGCTCCTAGAACGCTTCCACCAGCGTTGTCTCCGCTCCATCCTCAACATCCATTGGAGTGCTTTCATCCCTAACGTCGAAGTACTCGAGATGGCAGAGGTCGACAGCATCGAGTCCACGCTGCTGAAGATCCAGCTGCGCTGGATGGGTCACGTCTCCAGAATGGAGGACCATCGCCTTCCCAAGATCGTGTTATATGGCGAGCTCTCCACTGGCCACAGTGACAGAGGTGCACCAAAGAAAAGGTACAAGGACTGCCTAAAGAAATCTCTTGGTGCCTGCTACATTGACCACCGCCAGTGGGCTGATAACGCCTCAAACTGTGCATCTTGGCGCCTCACAGTTTGGCGGGCAGCAACCTCCTTTGAAGAAGACCGCAGAGCCCACCTCACTGACAAAAGGCAAAGGAGGAAAAACCCAACACCCAACCCCAACCAATCAATTTTCCCCTGCAACCGCTGCAACCGTGTCTGCCTGTCCCGCATCGGACTTGTCAGCCACAAACGAGCCTGCAGCTGACGTGGACTTTTTACCCCCTCCATAAATCTTCGTCCGCGAAGCCAAGCCAAAGATACATTCTTGGAGGGATGTCCTCTAACTTTACTGTCAATATTAAGGGTGAATGGTCCGATAGTATTCTAGCTTTATATTCTGTTTTTCTTACTCTATCTTGCATACTAGCTGATAACAAAAATAGGTCTATTCTTGAGTATGTTTTATGTCTAGCCGAGTAATATGAATATTCCTTTTCTTTTGGGTGTTGTTTCCTCCATATATCCAGAAGTTGCATTTCTTCCATTGATTTAATTATAAATTTGGTTACTTTGTTCTTTCTGTTAATTTTTTTCACAGTTTTATCCATATTTGAATCCAAATTCAGGTTGAAATCCCCTCCTATTAATATGTTCCCTTGCATATTTGCTACCTTCAAAAAGATATCTTGCATAAACTTTTGATCTTCTTCGTTAGGTGAATATACATTGAGTAGATTCCAAAACTCCGAATATATCTGACATTTTATCATTACACATCTCCCTGCTGGATCTATTATTTCCTCCTCTATTTTAAATGGCACATTTTTACTAATTAATATAGCCACTCCTCTTGCTTTTGAATTATACGATGCTGCTGTTACATGTCCTACCCAATCTCTCTTTAATTTCTTGTGCTCCAATTCAGTTAAGTGTGTTTCTTGCACAAATGCTATATCAATTTTTTCTTTTTTCAGTAAATTTAGCAGTTTCTTCCTTTTAATTTGGTTATGTATTCCATTAATATTTAAAGTCATATAGTTCAACGTAGCCATTTTATACTTTGTTTATCTTCCCTTTCCGTTTTTCCATCATTACCTTTTCTCCTTTTCCATTTCTGTTTTCTTATTTTAAACCCTTTATAAGACAACATTCCTAAAACATCAAACATTTTCCTTATTCTCCTATTTAAAACTTCTTTAGCCCCAATCTCCCCTTCCCCTCCTGAGTTGTCCTTTATCCTTTGTCGGACAACCACATCTCCCCTCTCCATTTGGGTTTGCGAATTCACTCGCAAGCGTCAGCTGATTTTGCAGTGACCGCAACTCCTCCCCACCCAGCCCCCCCCCAGAAAAGATTTCACTTTTCATATGTAACAAAGGTCACTCTTTTAGTTCCCTCCTTATTCCCTCTATTCCATTTCCTTCCCTTATTAATTCTTGTCTATACTATCTATATTTTCCTCTAAATACGGATACATTCACGTATGCACATTATACATATACACACTTATACCTCTTTACCCACATACATATAAATCGTGGTCATTTTTACTCTCATTACACGTCTTCATCTCTCAGTCTATTTTGTAATTGTTCTGCAAATTTTCGTGTTTCTTCTGGATCCGAGAATAGTCTGTTTTGTTGTCCTGGAATAAATATTTTCAATACCGCTGGATGCTTTAGTATAAATTTATACCCTTTCTTCCATAAAATCGCCTTTGCTGTATTGAACTCCTTTCTCTTCTTTAGGAGTTCAAAACTTATATCTGGATAAATTAAGATTTTTTGCCCTTTGTACTCCAGTGGCTTGTTGCCCTCTCTTACTTTTTCCATTGTCTTCTCCAGTACCTTTTCTCTTGTAGTATATCTTAGGAATTTTACTAAAATAGATCTTGGTTTTTGTTGTGGTTGTGGTTTAAAGGCCAATGCTCTATGTGCCCTTTCTATTTCCATTTCTTGCTGTAGTTCTGGACATCCTAGGATCCTAGGGATCCAATCTTTTATAAACTCTCTCATATTCTTGCCTTCTTCATCTTCCTTAAGGCCCACTATCTTTATGTTATTTCTTCTGTTATAATTTTCCATTATATCTATTTTCTGAGCTAACAGTTCTTGTGTCTCTATAACTTTTTTATTAGATTCCTCTAATTTCTTTTTTAAGTCCTCTACCTCCATTTCTACTGCTGCTCCCCGCTCTTCCATCTTGTCCATTTTCTTTCCCATTTCTGTTAAGGTCATATCTATTTTATTCATTTTCTCTTCTGTGTTGTTTATTCTTCTTCTTAAATCATTAAATTCCTGTGTTTGCCATTCTTTAAATGACTCCATGTATTCTTTAATAAGAGAAAGTATATCCTTTATCTTGCCTTTCCCTTCTTCTTCTATTTCACTGTACTCTTCCTCTTCCTCTTCTTCTTCCTCTGGGTTGGCCATCTGTTGTTTCTTTGTTGCCCTTTTCTTCTCTTCTTTCTTGTTTTCATTGTCTTCTGTGTTCTCTTCTTGCTGCAGGTGTTCTGCAGCTGTCGTTGCCGGCTGTGGAGATCGACTCCCCAGCTGGTCACCCCTCCCGTCGGTGTGTTTTTTTTTCATGCGCGGTTGCGCACTTTTACTCGGCTCAACGAGCCATTTTTGTAGTCCACTTTCTACCGACCTGAGGGAGCGGGTTTCTCTCTCCACCGCGGGCCTCTTCGAACAGGTAAGGCCTTCTCCTTCTTCCTCTGTTGTCTTCTCTTCCTCTCTTCTTACCGTTGATTTCGATTTTTCTTTTTTTGTCGCCATCTTCTTTCCACCTTTATACTCACTTTTCTTTAACTTTTATTTCTGTGCCTTTGTGTTTTTCTTTGTTTTTTTTGACTTTTCTGGAGAGGGCTGGAGTTTACCGTCCGGCCACTACTCCATCACGTGACTCCCCTAATGCAGCCACTTTTAGGTAGCTGCATTCAGATGTCTGGGGAAGACAATGTGCTGCGGCGATTATCCCTCTCGGAGGAGGGTTACAAAGTTTGCCTTACAAGCGCCTCCTGCACATTCATGTGGCCTCCCAACAGCCGCATATTGCCAAAATATACAGCTTTACAAGCAGGGCAATTGGCCACCTCAAAGTGCCTAAAGAGAGGGCAGTAGAAGATAGATAAGTATTCTGATTGAGCAGGGTTGAAGGATGATGGACAAATGGAGCCAGATGAGGCAACAGAAGCTGTGGAGTTGGAAGACCAGACAGGAGAGTGATAGATGGAAGAATTTTAAATTTAAAATTTTTAAAATTTAGACATACTGCATGGTAACAGGCCATTTAGGCCCATGAGTCCGTGCCGCCCATTTTACACCCCATTAACCTACACTCCAGTACGTTTCGAATGGTGGGAGGAAACCACAGCCCCCAGAGAGAACCCACACAGACATAGGGAGAATGTAAAAACTCCTTACAGATAGCACGGGGTTCAAACCCTGGTCCGGACTGGATCACTGGTGCAGTAAACGTGTTGCACTAACCGGTATGCCAACTGTGCCATCAAGGGGGAAAGAAAAAAATGCTAGGCTGAGTCACTTCCAACTCCGATAAAAAAGCATCATGATATTGGGCAGAAACTGCAAGATTACTACAATCCAAAGCTCTTAGAAATGGGAGAAAACTGTGCTTTAAGTAAAGAGCGAAAAGCAAGATGAGATCATTAATGTGCACATTGTTTTATTCTTGCGATGCATTTATTTTTTAGATTGTGCTTCATTTAATAGGTTTGTTATGAGAACAAATTCAATTAAAAAGATGAGCAAAGAAAACATGACATTCGAATGTGCATGTAAAATCGTTGTGTGGTTTGAAAGGGCATTTTAGAATACAAGCAAATTTGTTTTATCACAAACAATTAATTTACCTGTAGCTCAGAGTCAGAAACTTGCATTAAAGTTCAAGATTATTAAAATTACTCTGAAATATATTCGTGAATCTAGCTCAATCTGTTACTATTAATTCAATGCCATCTATCATCAAGTTTTGTCAGTTCAAATCAACGAAGTGCTTTAGTTGCCAAAAGAAAGGTCACGTTTTAGCAGCCTGGAGATCCAAGGTTAAGACAAGAAACAATATGAATATCAGTGCCAAATTGAAATTGCAAGGGAAAGCAAAACTTTGTAATCTGGAAGTTCATTAAGAGATTAAGAGACTGGGATTGTTTAACCTTTGAGCCATACCTGTAATGGCAGCAAACAGCCAGACTTCTGGGTGAAGAGTGGATTAACAACAGATGCAGTTCGCTTACCTGGCAAGGTCAGACAGATACCATTGATTGATGGGAAACATCATCAAAATCAAAACTTACCCTGATGAGGTTTTACAAATAATAGGGAACATAACAAATGGCAATGAAGCTGCCCATCTTCATACCAAACTATGCAAACAGACATCTGTGCAACTTGTCTCTAGTGCAATGTCAGGAATGAATCACTACATCAATAAAAAGCTGATAAGAAATAGAACCTTCTTTATGTTCAGTCCTGAATCAACATCAAAACCTTAAAAAAGATCAGGAAGACCAGAAAACTGGCTTTTATGGAAAATTTATAACTGTTGTTCATTAAAAATATGATTTTAAAAAGCTGAGCAGTGCATGTTTTAAACATGAATCTGATGTTTTCTTTCTATTAGTTCTTGGCTGTACCATCAAAACTTGACAAGATCCAGGTATAAATGCCATGTTGGGAGTATATTCTACCAAAACATGAAGGATCAGGTTGAGTCAGGTAAGGAATTACACCCCACCCCCCCCACCCCCCCCCCCCCACCACCGGCCCCAAGATGGATTCAGATTTGTTATCGTCAGAGTGAATTAAAGTTTGCTTTAATTTGATGCCTGAGCAGAACTTCAATCTGTAAATGTCTGTGCCCATATGGGACAGGAAAATCATGTGACTTTCTTCTTTCACAGCAATGTACTATAACCACTAACAGTCTGGAATACTCTTTATTTTAGTGGTTCTCAACCTTTCTCTTTCCACTCACATACCACTTTAAGTATTCCCTATGCCATCGGTGCTCTGTGATTAGTAAGGGATTGCTTAAGGTGGTATGTGGGTGGGAAGGGAAGGTTGAGAATCACTGGTTTATTTCAACAACTTAAAAACTCTACATGTAACTGGTCAAACTGTGCTGCCTGCAAGTAGGCCATTACCTTTTTAAATATAATAATTAAAATAACAAAAATATTACAGATTTTATACACACCCCTCCTGGAGTCAATGCTTCAAGGCAACTTCGAAAAAGGCACCCCAATACCATTGCTTTCTAAGAAGTAGCAGGAGATTTGGCATGTTATTGATTATCAAACTTCTGGAATAAATTTCTTTGTGATAAAATTACCTTTATTAAGCGTGGTTGCTTGTTGCTGCTGTGTATCTGTGGTGCTTACACAGGAAACACGGACACACACAAAAGCCCACTAAATTTTAAAAAATTAGATTCTTGAGAGGTGTGGTTTTATGGGATCAGATTTTTGGAATTTTACTGTATAACTATTACAGGAAGCAAAGAAATACATTCTATGGAATCCAATTCCACCCTCCCCACTCCACCCTGCCAGAATGTTTTGGATATGTCAAAACCAGATTTAAGAGAAATCGATGAAATAATCTGAATTACTTTGCCTTTTCCCTAAGATTTTATCTTAGGCCACATACATTTCACTTTGGAAAGTTTGTATAAACATAAAAATAATACCAAATGGAATTATTCCATGAGACTTACGAATGTTCATCTGTGAAAATCATTAAGGAAGTTGCAGCTTTGGTCTTCATTCTGAGGGCGTAGTTTTTGGCCAAAGTGAAAGTTGGAGTGTCGTGTTCCTGGTCTGAGAAACAAGACAGTCAGAAGTCATACTGACTACCGTATGGTGGTGACTGCAAGAAAGATTCAAACCAAAAGCAGAAAATGCTGGGGACACTCAAACCACCAGGCAGCATCTACGGAGTGGTGTTTATCAATTAGAAAGGTGCACAAGTGTCACTTGAGCCAGAACATGATTCAGGTTAGCTGGTCTATACAGTTATGATCTCAGTTTAATTTATTTTAGTTTAATGAACAATAGCACAGTTAGAGTTATTGTACTACAGAAAACTGTGAAACCTTGGCCAATATAAAACACTGTTTTCAGGATAAGTGAAAGGAAAATCAAGATTGTAATAGACGATTTTACACCATGATGTTTGGATTTTGTGTCAAACTCGACAGATTGCAGCTAGGATGATTGGAAGATTAGGTTTGTAATCAAGTTTCAGACACAGTGTTACTCTCTTTCCCATTCATTTACTGAAAAATTATTTCAAAGCGTAATTATCAGAACACATTATAGTTAAAAGGCACCAAACCGTAAATGTAAAATCTAGGTCATTGCCTTGTAAAAAAAATAAATTTAAAATGGCCTTGAGCAAAACAGTGACATTAAAATAATTCCATCATCCATTGACATGACAAGATTCACACTCCTTTTTTATTCACTCACAAGACACTAATGTTAGCAAGGCCAGAATTTAATATTTATTCCTAGTTAGTTTATACTTTAGTATCTTACATCTTTTGCATTCTTAATTTAGATTTATCTTCAAATTTGGTTGTTCATTGTTTAAAATTATTTCATGGATACTGACTTCTCTTATTTTGGAACATTTTCCCCTGCCCTTTCCAGAGCTATCATTCATCTGAGATTCACTTGTGCTCCATCAGTGCCCAACCAGTGTGCAATCACATAATCAACATTTTTGATCAATACTGTTAAGCGCTACAGCTTTTTTTTCCTCCTTTCAAAACCACCAACTTGAACAAAACCTTTTGTTAACTCACCATCTTCAATTACAGTCCAACTGTTCAGAGATTTTCACTGGCCGAGGCATGGAACTTAGAGGCAGCATCACTCGCAGTGAAGGTGGCTGGGTAAAATGTGCTCCAGATGGGCTTGGCAGCCAAGGACCTCCTGCCAACAGCAGGTGCCACTGGCTTCCAACCACTTTGGGAAATCAGCACCCAGGGCCAAGGAGGTGCAATGGATCCAAGGGCTTGACATTGGCAAACAAAACCTGCCCTCAAACTGGACAGCCTTTAACTTATTTGACATCTCATGTTCATGCTGCTGAGACCACCTACAGCAAGTCTTTTTTTCTTTTACTGACTCTTTTAATGTGCAGCTTGTTCATAGTTTTCAGCATGACTGATTCCCTACCTTCCCTAATTACCTCTCCTTTATTGTCCGACTTGTTGGTATATTCATTTATTGATCACATTCCTGTAGCCATAAATTCTGTGCAGACCAACTGATGGAGATCCTTATGGACATCTTCAACATGTCATTAAAGCAGTCCATTGTGCCTGCAGGTTTCAAGACATACCACAGAAACAGGCCTCAATGTGTCACTGACTTGCACCATTATTAAATGCTTTGACCATTTGGTGATGGAATGCATTGAAGCAAACCTCCCAGAGACACTGGACCCATTTGAATACACCTACAGAAGGAACCGTTCCACCGATGATGCTATAGGCTTAGGCCTCCACTCTGCCCTGTCCCACCTGGAGAACAACACTTCATACACTAACTGTTCTTTATTGACCAGCTAGCTGGCAAATTAACCATTTGGCTGAATAGGCTGAAGCCTAGGGTCCCAGAGGTAAGGGGGCCTAAGCCCCTACATTTCAGTGCCAACTCATTTAAGGATAGGCACCTGCTATCTGGTCTCAACTTACTGTGTAACCACCTTTTTCTAGTAATTGTCCATTTGAACATCAACTCAAAGACAAAGAACAGAGGCAACGTTGCTTCACTGGATTCAGATCATCAGAACTATGTCCCCTGAAGGAACACTTACTTCAACTTCCATTCTCGTTGTAGGAAATCAATTTTCCTCAAGGAAATATTATTCATATTTTTTGTGAAGCAGGAATGTGCCATTTGAAATGCTCAGGCTGAGCAATAGGAAGTTCTAGTTTGTACAGCAGCATGTAGGCAAGGAGTTACAATATCATCTTTACCTCTCAGTCAAAGTAAATTTGAGAAACAACACCTCATACTTCCCCTAAGCAGTCTATAGCACAATGGGATGAACACAGATCCTCTCTTTCTCCTATAAACTTTCTGTTTTTCCTTTTCCCCTATTTCTGTATCCCTTCCCAACAACCACCAACTTGCGGCGAAGAAGCTGTTGATCTTCAGGCTCCTGTACCTCTTTCCTAATGGTAGCAGTGTGAAGAGAGCATGGCCTGGGTGGTGGGGATCCTTGAGGATAGAGGCTGCTTTTTTAAAACACTGTCTCTTTTAGATGTCCTCAATTAAGTGAAGATTGGTGCTCATGATATCGCACGCCAAGTTAACAACCCTCTGAAGTTTTTTCTTGCCTTTCATGTTTCTGGACAACTGGGCTCTGTTCCAGGACCTGTTCTGATGGGACAGTTTGCACCTGAACTGGAGGGGTACTAGAATCCTTGCAGGTAGATTTGCTAGTGCTGCTCCAGTGGGGGGGGGGGTTAAACTAAATTGGTAGGGGGATGGGAACTAGAGTATTAGAGTAGATAGTGAAGTGGAGGAGGATAAAGATCATGTGAAGACTGCATGTATAGACAGAAATCAAAGGTTTGTATATGATAGAAATGTTCTCAGGTGTATTTATTTCAATACAAGGAGTATTGTCAGAAAGGCAGACAATAGATTGGCACATGTGATTACAACATTATTGCTATTAGTGAGATTAGGATGCAGGAGGGGCAGGACTGGTTCCATTGTTTCAGACGTGATAGAGGGGGAGGGATGAAAGGGGGAAGGAGTCGTATTGCTAGTCAGGGAAAATATCACAGCTGTGCTTAGACAGGACAACCCAGAGGGCTCAACTACATATGGATGGAGCTAAGGAACAGGAAAGGTGTGATCACACTGATAGGGTTGTATTATAGACTGTCCAATAGTCAGAGACAATTGGAGGAGTAAATCTATGGAGAGATAGCAGATTGATGTAAGAAACAGAAAGCTGTGACAGTAGGAGATTTTAACTTTCCACATATTGACAGGGACTCTTCTTCTTTGGCTTGGCTTCGCGGATGAAGATTTATGGAAGGGTAATGTCCACATCAGCTGCAGGCTCGTTTGTGGCTGACAAGTCCGATGCGGGACAGGCAGACACGGTTGCAGCGGTTGCAAGGGAAAATTGGTTGGTTGGGGTTGGGTGTTGGGTTTTTCCTCCTTTGTCTTTTGTCAGTGAGATGGGCTCTGTGGTCTTCTTCAAAGGAGGTTACTGCCTGCCGAACTGTGAGGCACCAAGATGCACGGTTGGAGGCAATATCAGCCCACTGGCGGTGGTCAATGTGGCAGGCACCAAGAGATTTCTTTAGGCAGTCCTTGTACCTCTTCTTTGGTGCACCTCTGTCTCGGTAGCCAGTGGAGAGCTCGCCATATAACACAATCTTGGGAAGGTGATTGATGGTCCTCCATTCTGGAGTCATGACCTACCCAGCGCAGTTGGATCTTCAGCAGCGTGGATTCGATGCTGTCGGCCTCTGCCATCTCGAGTACTTCGATGTTGGTGATGAAGTCGCTCCAATGAATGTTGAGGATGGAGCGGAGACAACGCTGGTGGAAGCGTTCTAGGAGCCATAGGTGATGCCAGTAGAGGACCCATGATTCGGAGCCGAACAAGAGTGTGGGTATGGCAACGGCTCTGTATACGCTAATCTTTGTGAGGTTTTTAAGTTGGTTGTTTTTCCAGACTCTTTTGCGTAGTCTTCCAAAGGCGCTATTTGCCTTGGCGAGTCTGTTGTCTATCTCGTTGTCGATCCTTGCATCCAATGAAATGGTGCAGCCGAGATAGGTAAACTGGTTGACCGTTTTGAGTTCAGTGTGCCCGATGGAGATGTGGGGGGGGGCTGGTAGTCATGGTGGGGAGCTGGCTGATGGAGGACCTCAGTTTTCTTCAGGCTGACTTCCAGGCCAAACATTTTGGCAGTTTCCGCAAAACAGGACTATTCTTAATCAGCCTTTGGCTGAAGAGCCTTTGGCTGAAGAGCCTTTGGCTGAAGAGCTGGCTCTGAATGGGCAACTAAAGCGGCATCATCTGCAAAGAGTAGTTGATGGACAAGTTGCTCTTGTGTCTTGGTGTGAGCTTGCAGGCGCCTCAGATTGAAGAGACTGCCATCCGTGCGGTACCAGATTGTTGAGGACTACCATACTGTAAAAGGGCTGGATGGCTCAGAGTTTGTCAAATGTGTTCAGGAAAGTTTTCTAAATCAATATTTAGAGGTACCAATGAGAGAGGATGCAATACTTCATCTCCTATTTGGGAACCAAAGAGATCAGGTGACTGAAGTACGTGTAGGAGAACATTTTGGGTCCAGTGACCATAATGTCAATAGCCTCAAGTTAATTATGGGTAAGGATTGGTCTGGTCCTCGAGCTGAGATTCTAAATTGGAGAAAGGCCAATTTTGTGGAAATGAGAAAGGATCTAGGAAGAGTGGATTGGGATAAGTTGTTTTCTGGCATGGATGTGTTCAGTAAATGGAAGGCTTTCAAAGGAGAAATTTTGAGAGTGCAGGGTTTGCATGTTCCTGTTAGGATTAAAGGCAAAGTTAACAGGCATAGGGAACCTTAGTTTTCAAGGGATATTAGTAATCTGGTAAAGTAGAGAGAAGTGTAGAGCAGGTATAGGCAACAAGGAACAAATAAAGTACTAAAAGAGTATAAAAAATGTAAGAAAATACTTAAGAAGGAAATCAAGAAGGAAAAAATAAGTTATGAGGTTGGTTTGGCAGATAATGTAAAGATAAACCTGAAGGTTTTCTACAAGTATGTTAAGAGTAAAAGGATAGTAAAGGACAAAATTGATTCCCTAGAAGATCAGAGAGGTCGTCTATGTGTGGAGCCTAATGAGATGGGGTAGATCTTAAACAGTTTTTTTGCATCAGTATTTACTCAGAAAAATGGCATAGTGTATAAGGAAGGAAGAGAAACAAGCAGTAGTGTCATGGAACATATAGAGATTAAAGAGAAGAAGGTGCTTGCTGCCGTACAGCAAATAAAGGCCTAACATGATATTCCCTCGGGCCTTGAGGGAGACTAGTGTAGAAATTGCAGGGCAGAAATATTTAAAATGTCCTTAGCCATGGGTGAGGTGCTGGAGAATTGGAAGGTAGCTCACGCTTTTCTGTTGTTTAAAAAAGACTCCAAAAGTAACAGGAATTTACAGGTTAGTGAGCCTGATGTCAGTGGTAGGTAAATTATTAGAGGGTGTTCTGAGAGTTTGGGTGTACAAGTATTTGGACAGCCAAAGGCTGATTAAGAATAGTCAGCATGGCTTTTGTGTGTGGCAGGTCATGTTTAATGAATCTCTATGAGGAGGTTACCAAGAAAGTAGATGAAAGAAAGACTGTGGATGTTGTCTACGTGGACTTTAGTAAGGCCTCTGACAAGGTTCCACATGGGAGTTTAGTTCAGAAGGTTTAGACATCAAGTATCCATGGAGAGGCTGTAAATTGGATTCGAAATTGGCAGAATGGGAGAAGACAGAGAGTGGATGATTGCTTCTCAGACTGGAAGCTTGTAATTAGTGGGGTGCCTGAACGATTGGTGCTGGGACCATTGTTGTTTGTTGTCTATATCAATGATCTGGATGATAATGTGGGAAATTGGATCAGTGTTTGCTGATGACACTAAGATTGGAGGTGTTGTGGACAGCGAGGAAGTATTTCAAAGCTTGAAGAAGGATTGGGACCAACTGGAAAAATGGGCCAAAAAATGGCAGATGGAATCTAATGCAGTCAAATATGAGGTGTTGCATTTTGGAAGGACAAACCAAACTAGGACATACATATTAAATGTAGGGCAATGAAGAGTGTGGAGGAACAAAGAGATCTGGGAATACAGATAAATAATTCCCTGAAAGTGGCATCACAGATAGACAGCGTTGTAAAGAAAGCTTTTGGCATCTTGGCCTTCATAAATCAATGTATTGAGTACAAGAGTTGAGATATTTTGGTGTGGTTGTATAAGGCATTGGTGAGGCCAAATTTGGAATACTGTATGCAGTTCTGGTTTTCAAACTACAGAAAGGATAGCAGTAAGATTAAAGAATGCAGAGAGAATTTTCTAGGATGTTGTCGGGTCTTCAGGAGTTGAGTTACAGGGAAAGATTAAACAGGTTGGGACTTTGTTCCTTAGAGCATAGAAGAATGAGGGGAGATTCGATCAAGGTTTACAAAATTATGAGGCCAATAGACAGAGCAAATGTGAGTAGGCTCTTTCCATTTAGACCAGGAGAGAGAAATATGAGAGGACATGGCTTTAGAGTGAAAGGGGAAGGTTTATGGGGAATATTAGGGGGAACTTCTTTACTCAGAGAGTGGTGGGCGTTTAGAATGAGCTGCCATCAGATGTGAAGAATGTGGGCTCACTCTTAAGCTTTAAGAATAAATTGGATAGATACATGGATGGGAAAGGTATGGAGGGTAATGGTATGGGTGCTGGTCAGTGGGATTAGAAGAATGATGTTTTAGCACAGATGAGAAGGACCAATGACCTGTTTTCTGTGCTGTAGTTTTCTATGGGTCTCGGAGAGTTGGCACCTCCATACCAGATAGTGATGCAACCAGCCAGGATGTCCTCCATGGTACATCTGTGGATGTTTTCGAGAGTCTTCAGTGACTTATCGAATCTCCTCAAACGCCTCACAAAGTAAAGCTGCTGGTATATCTCCATCATGATTGCATTCACATGGAGGCTCCAGGACAGATCCTCAGAGATATTGACACCTAAGAATTTGAAGTTCTTGACCCTCTCCACTACTGAGTCCTCGATGAGGACTGCTCTCATTTGACTGCGAGGAGGATCAGCTTCTCTACTAATCATATTCCAGCACTGGCACCTTTGTCTTCTAATCTCCCACTCCATCCTGTCTGATAATCTTCCTCCACCTGACTCATTTATTTTTCTTGCTTTTCACTCCCTTCATCTGGCATCTGCCAATCTACTGCCTCTGTCCTGTTATTTCACCTCTTCCTGCTTTGACAATCCTATATGGGGCCCTGTCTCAGCTCTCCCACCTTGTCCTCTGTATTGTATTTCCTCAGACTTGATGAAGAGTTCAGCTCGAAACACCCTTCATTCTATTTCTTCCACTGATGCTGTTTGACCCATCGAGTTATTCCAGCAGATTGCATTTAGTTTCCAATTCCAGCATCTGCAGTCTTCTGTGTTTCCATATAATTTATTTTGAGTTTTACTTCTGTCTTGTATGACAAAGCTAAGTCCAAAATAGTTATTCAATAACATTGTCCTTCTTCCACTCTTACAACATCAGCGTTTTCAGAGTGTGATTTTCACCTATTGCTTATTTTAAGAGTAGAATTATTCATGTCATAAATTAATCTCTTCCACCGTTCTGCTACTGATTCTACTCCCAGTGGAAATACATAACCTCACAAACAGGTGATTCAGTCATTTGCAGCAATATCTCATGCCACAGTGTTCTGAAATTTTGTGTGGCTTACCAATTTAAATTGACTGTGGTATAATTATGTATTACTTAACACCAGTTACAATTTGTCTTAAATGTGGATCATCTTTGCAGTGTAAATTGTCTTGGATAAAGCTGCCATTCATACTCACCACAGAAGTATGGCTTCTTTATAACATTGGTAAAGCATTTTCACCTCTGCTAACAAATATGATGACAACACCATCTCCAGATTTGCTGACAATGCCACAGTGGTGGATTGTATGAAAAATATAATTGAGTCAGCATTTGGGAAGGAGATTTAAAACTTGGCTGAATGATGTACCAGCAAGAACCTCATGCTCAATGTCACCAAACCAAGGAGCTGATCATGGACTTTAAGAAGAGAAAACCAAAGGTGTACGATCCAGTAATCATTGGGGGATCAGAGATGGAGAGGGTGAGAAAATTTAAAATCCTGGGAGTCACAATCTTGGATCACTTTCCCTGAACCCAGCATCCCAATGTCTTCGTGAATTAAGTACATCAGCACTTCTACTTACTCAGGAGTTTGCAGAAGTTTGGTATGACAACAAAAACATCGGCAACCCTTTACAGATGTGTAATGGAAAGTGTGCAGATCAGTCTGGTATGGGGGTACCAATACCTCTGAGGAGAAATCCTGCAAAAGATAGTGGACACAGCCCAGTACATGACAGGCAAAACTCTCTCCACCATCAAGAAAATCTACATGGAACACTGCTATCAGAGAGCAGCAGCAATTATCAAGGATCCACACCACCCAGGACCATGATCTGTTCTGGCTGCTGTCATCAGGAAAGAGGTATAGGTGTCACAAGACTCACACCATCAGATACACGAACAGTTGCTACGGCTCCACCATCAGAATCCAAATCAACCAACAATCAGGAACTCATTTAAGGACTCTTACTTGGCATGTTATTTATTATTGATTTTTTTTCTGTATTTACATAGTTTCTTTAAATTTCTCTCTTTTATATACATATATTTTCTTGAATACAGGTTTTTTTGTACTATGGATAATAGGAAAAGGGTTGCATGTGAATTCACGTATGTAGCCTCACAATAATTCTGAAGTACACGTGTTCATGTTAAAATTACAAATAATAAATGAGGCAAACATAGTAGATGGGATGTAATGCACTTCGAAAGAACCAAAGACTTGTTGATCCAAACCAAGGCTTTTATTAACTAAAAGACTGGAGCATATCACAAGTAGGTCGACCAGTCCAGAATGACCTGGTCTGGCTAGGAGCAATCCTTTAAGACCTGCCAGTAGGTGTGGCTACACTCTCAGCCAATCACAGTCATCCTACACTACCATCTGTACATATACACATTGGTGATACAATCTGTACTATCACATGGGGTTAACACAAAAATGCTGGAGAAACTTAGCAAGTCACCCAGCGTTTTTTATGTAGCAAAGATAAAGCTATATAACCAACGTTTTGGGCCTGAAGCCCTTCAAGGTATGAGGAAAACCCAGATGCATAAATATTTTAAAGTGATCAAACAAGACAATAATGTTCTTAAAATAATCGTTATGAATTCTTTGGATATAAATAAATATATATATATATATAAGAAAATTTTCCTCGACTGCATATATTAAATACATGATTTCATAATGTGCATTTTGTTATTTACTTTTAATTGTTCATTCCATTGATTTCATTACTAGTAAATTTCAGAATAAGAACTCAATACATATTTAAACTACGCCAACAGACTCATGAGCCCGCGTCGCCCGGTTACACCTGTGTGTCTTTGCAACGTGTGCAAACCAGAGGACCCAGACAAACCCACACGATAATGGGGAGAACGTCAAGGACTCGAACCCGGGCCGTTGCCATTGTAGTACATTAACTGTGCTGCCCTGGTATCTTAGTTGATTCCAGGTGATGTCTAGAATTTGTATCTATGTGGCTTTCGAGTAGTTTATTACAATCGAAAGGCTTCCCATTTTAATATCTCATCAAGTAATTATAGTTTCATTTTAGATCCTGCAGTTTCCGATTTTCATAATATCCCTTGAGGGAAGGGTGGTTGGGCTTTGGATATTTCTACTGTCTTGCCAACCTTACACCAGGAGCAATCAGGGATCAAGAAATCCTGGGTATGACCACTGATAAATAGTACCGTTGGTTAGGACTTCGGGAGGTGAGCTCTGACTGTGGAAGTGCCGTTTCTTTTAATTTAAGAAAGAAAATCCACATGTATTTTCAACCGGTAGCAAACGCCTTCCGAGAGACAGAAGAGCCAGGTTTCATGGGGCAGCAAATATTGCCTGAGGATTCCTTGATATTTTGGGTTAAGCAATCCTGACAGCCCCTGTCGCAGCATCCCCAGACGTTCGCAGAACCCCCGCAGTTAATCCAGCCTGGCTTTGCTCCCCACAGGACGCTGGAAGCTTGCCGTGACGAAAAAGCGTCCGAGATCTCCTCCCTGCTGCCGGTTGCCATCTGAGACTGGCTGATAACCGCTCATTCCCGAGCTTTACGGTCCCTCCACGCCGTCCTCCCCACGGTCTTCCCGCGCCTTCCGCCTCACTGTCTCATTGCTCCGTCCACTACCCGCATCGCCCATTCCGCTGTGGCTCCCACAGCCTCCGCACCGCCCGCTCCACTGCAATCTCCGCTCCACTGCAATCCCCGCACCGTCCGCTCCACTGCAATCCCTGCTACACTCTCCCGCCCCCGACCCCCGCACCTGGCTCGCCTTCTACCCTTCTTGTCGTTTTGCATATTTTACACAGGCTTTATTTTATTTGAAACTTTACTGGATATTATTTGTCGTGTGGATTCAGTTCCGTTTGGACAGGTCGACGGAATTCTCACAAAGGCAAGTAGTTTATTTATCACCCACCTAGCTCCCTCCCATGCGTGGGTTTACTCTGTCAACATCTGATAACAGTGTGAAAACGGCTACCTTTGTGATGAAAGATATCAGCGTTTGTTTTTATGAGTTTCCCGGGTTTATCTTTTTGGTGTCTCGGGGTTGTGATGTTCACTCACTTATCAGTAAAAGCATAAACTCCTTCAACCGTGTTTGTCTCTTGGAGAAGTGGCGTGAAGATCCTGTCCTTCACCGCCGTCCAGAACAAAGTAAGAATTCGCTCGTACTTAAACGCGATAATAATCTAATTTGCTCATTTATAATATACAGGGAGATATTCATTCTCTAGGTTTGTGGTCTGTCACAGGAATAATAATACTGGATATTTTGAATCTTATTGCATTTTACTAAGTGTCATACATTGTTGCTAAATAACCCAGTTACAGAGTAATACCATTTCAGAGGGCAAATGATCTCCCTGCAAATGTTTTAACCAGCCCCATTGCATTACATGTTATTTGCATGGCAAGTTCATTTGTAGGTTTGATGATTAAAATATTTAAGATCCGATATATTCCAAATTGTTTAAGGATTGCTCTATGTGTAGATAGTATGACTACCTTAATTAATTCTAGATATAGACTGATTCTTTATAATTTTCTGCACCATTACATCTCACACCTCAAAAGATACATAAAAATAAACCAGAATTTTCTGATAGGTGTTTTTGGTGTGGTATAGATGTTGGTACTTTTTTACATTCCACCTGGTTATGCACACAATTAAGACCTTGTTAGATAGAATTGGGGGAAGTGTTGACAAAAATTGTGAGGCTGAACTTCCCGCTAGACCCAGAATTGTTTCTTCTGGGGAATTTGCCAGTTATAAACGTGAACTTATCTAAATAATGAGTCCTGGCAAAATTGAAAATACTTGGATTATTGCCATAGATCTAATTACTTATTGGATGTAAAACATCAAAAAGGGTAATCGATACCATTGCTATGTTCGGTAGAAGGGAGCCATATTTCTGCATTTATGGATGATTTAGTGTGTTGAATGATTGTGTTGAAAGGGTGTTACAATTGTTGCTTTTTCCATGTTTTAGATATTATACAATGTAGACAGAACTCTTCCGACAATGTTCACTTGTTAGACCAAAATATTTTTCACTTTATGGTATGTTCATTCAAATCAATTCAAAGCAACAATTGGAAATCAAGAAGATTGATGGATGACTATTCTAATCCAAATAATTACATTCCAAAGCATGTGCTGTGGATACTGGAAATTGGAAATATAAAAACCAAGTGCATTAAATACTGAACAGGTTAGGCAGAATCGGTAAGGTCAGAAACAGAGGTAATTAACTGATGAATGTGACTGTGACAAACCAGTCAGAGGGGAAATATTGAGGTTTAATCCACCCCAGGTAAATCATGGCCTTGCATAAATCCACAGTAAGTCCAGGATGTGATAATAGATGAATCAGAAATCAGTCAAAATAATTAAACCCTTCAATCCTGTTTGTGTTGCTTTGCAGACTGTGCAGTTTGACATATCTACAGTCAAATTCCACTTTATCACTGGAATCTGTATAAAGTCCAGCAACATTACTCATTCATGCTGGGAAATCCACCTCTTTGATTGTGCAGGTCCAGTGTAGGAATAGGGATTCCAGACTTTAGAGAGACATGTCAAAATAGGTCCACTTAATGATATTTCACTTATTTTAGTATTTTTTATAATCAGTTGTTTTAATTGCCTTGAATATTATTTAAAAAAAATACTAAGTCTTGATATTTTTGACAGAATTATTCAACCCTTCAGTGTGTGCCGGACTATTATTCTATCTAGTCTCATCCATCTGCACCCAGACCAGCCCTCCATACCCCTCCCATCCATGTACTTGTCCAAATTTTTATTAAATGTCAAAATCGAGCTCACATTCACCCCTTTAGCTGGCAGTTTGTTCTCCACTCCCACCACTCTCTGCCTGTAGAAGTCCTTCTAATGTTCCCCCTAAGCACTTCATCTTTCATCTTTAACTCGTCTCCTCTAATTCTTGTCTCAACTCAGTGGAAAAAAACTTGCTTGCATTTATCTTTATCCCTCATAATTTTATATAACTCTATCAAATCTCCCCTCATTCTTTTACCCTTCACTGAATAAAGTCCCAACCCATGGAATCCGGCGCAGACTGTAAGGAGTTTGTACGTTCTTCCTGTGTCTGCATGGGTTTCCTCCAGGTGCTCTGGTTTCCTCCCACCCTTCAAAATGTATGGGTGTTGTAGGTTAATTGGGAATAGTTGGGTAGCACAGCCTCGTGGATCAGAAGCGCCTGTTACTGTGATCTATTGTGTAAATTTAAATTTTAAAAATTAGAGTTAAATGAAGTTTTAAGATGTGGGGGGAAAATGGGCAGTGATTGGAAGGAGGAGGAAAGAACAAAATAGAGAATCTGTGGATGACCACAGAGATGAAATGCCAAGGGAATGACGATGTAAGGCAAAGAGGAATTATGAGGTGGGACATGTGAAGTTGAATCTGGGAGAAGCATAAATGGGAACGGCAGAATGATTGTCTGAAATTGTGTTTAGTTTGACAACAGGAAAAATCTGTTCCATGGCAAAAAAAGAAGCTGGAATTTTGGGCTTGGCAGAGCAGCCTAGTTTTGAGTTAAGCAAGAGAGTCTGCAGATTCTGGGGTCGAGTGCAATACAGAAACACACTGGAAAAACTTAGCAGGTCACACAGCATCCATATGAAGTAAAGGGTGACCAAAGTTTTGAGCCTGGGCCCTTCATCTTTCAGGCAACTGCCTGATTTTGCTTATATTTGATGAAGGGCCCATTCACAAAATGATTCTTACCCTTTACTTCATTTGGATACTGCATGACCTGCTAAGTTTCTCGAGCATGCTTGTATATTTCAGTCCTGATTGTGAATCTTGGGAAGGAACTAGAAGTGGGAGTCAATGGAATAGCAATTTGGTACAGTAAGAGCTCTACTAAAGGTTCAGACATTTGATGTATGTGCTTGCCTAGGAGCCAACAGGGTGAACCTGTGGGATTATGACTGAATGCTTCTGAGTCAGAATCCTGCTTATATGTGAGGGAAGATTTCCAAAAGCAAAGCTGTCTGGGAAAGGATAGTTATTAGCTGATGGTGTCATGGTTCAAGCAACTTTAAGTCGGAAAGTTCATGTTCAAACAATATCAGAGCTCTCTTGTCAGCAGGCTCTATTGTTTGGGTTGGACATCAATGAACAGAATGCAAAAATGTTGGCAGCTTAAAAATTGCATCAAGTTCTTGTAAATCATTAAATGTGATCAGTGCAGTGGAGGAAATGTGAATTATTTCTTCCTTGAATTAACCCATTTAATATAAATGTTAATTTATATGAAAATGTTTGCTTTGAATTTTTATCATCAATGTGGTGGAGTGGCCACTAAGTACTGTTCTGGCACCTGCTGCCAGCATCAGGCATGTCTAATTCATGTACAGCATGGATTTTCAAAGTAAAACTGCCTCCAAACAAAGCTAGCAGTAGTGCCATAATCTCAACCCCAAAGAGACTCAGTGCAGTGTCAGATTTTCCATTTCTCATTCCTTCCATTCTGTGGACTCTTGGAGTGAGTTTGCCTGTTTTATATAGAACTATGCTATTTTCATGCCAGGGTCTTTGCAGACTGGCTAATTCAGAATGCCTGGGTGAATATTACAACAGACAGGGGAACTTTTGTATCATAATTCTTGTTTGGATTTGGATTCATATTCCAGAGTATAAATGCCTATTTGCTGGTTGTACAAAAAGAAAATATATGTGGATTATGGACTTGCTTTCATGAAAATATTTAAAGGTTTACTTTATATTCAAACATAGTTGAACGTGAACACTTACCACGCGCAGTGAGATTGCTGAATGATTGATAAAACAACTCTCCGTGACTGTACTAATTATTAATAATATACACGGTTTGATGAGAAGAATAGGATAATGCTGAAGAAAGCTTCGTGTCCCATGATGAACAGACCCCCTACAGAACAGGCCTCAATGACTCTTGCCCTGTGGCACTGACTTCCACTATTATGAAATGCTTCGAGTGTCTGGTGATGGAACAGATCAAAGTGCACATCTCAGAGATAATGGACACATTTGAATTCACAAAAGAAGAAACCATTCCACTGACGATTCTATAGTCTTGTCCTTTCACTCCTTCCTGACCCACATGGAGAATGATGCTTCATGCGTCAGGCTGCTGTTCATTGACTTCAGCTTGGTGTTTAATTCAATCATACCCCAGAGGCTGGTGGAGAAGCTGTACTCAGCACCCCTCTCTGAAACTTGATTCTGGACTTCCTAATGGATAGACCACAGTCTGTCTGGGTTGGGAGCAGAACGTTGAGCACCATCACATTGAGCACTGGAGCACTGGTGCTCAGCCTGCTCCTGTTCATGCTACTGACCTAAATCTGCATCACTTGATCCAGGTCCAACAATGTCATCAAGTTTGCGATGACACAACCGTAATTGGCCCCATCAGCAACAATGATGTCGCTCTTCAGAGCAGAGGTGAAAAATCTCATGAAATGGTACGAGAATAACAACCTGAGTTTCTACATGGACAAGATGAAGGAGATGATCATGGACTGCAGGAGGACCAGGAATGACCACCCTCCACTACACATCCATCGCTCTGTACTGAAGAGAGCAGAGATCACCAAGTTCCTTGGAGTCCACTTAACTAGTGACCTATCATAGACACAAAACACTGCCTCACTTGTCAGTAAGGTGCACTGCGAATGCATTTCCTGAGAAGAATGAAGTGGACAAGGCTACCAGCCACTATCATGTCAACCTTCTACAGGAACTCTATTGAAATCTTCTGGGCCGGCTGCATCACAGTGTGGTACAATTGGCTGCAGAAAATTGGATTGGAGGCCAATCCACAGGACCATAAGAGTGGAAGAGTGGATCACTGGAATCTCCCACCACACCCTCCCTCCCTCCTCCCCCCCCCCCCCCCATTAATGTGATCTACCAGGATTGTTGTCTGAAGAGAGCACAAAAAAAATCATTGATCTTTTAGTTGCTCCCATCAGGAAAGAGATACAAGAGTATTAGAGCTAGGATCACCAGGCTAAGGAACAGCTTTTTCCACATCCAGTGAGAATGCTGAAAGACCAACCACCTGAGACTCTCATATTTGCAAAAAAATTTATTTATTTTTATTCTGTATATGAATACTTGTTCTGCATATGTATTGCTTGTCTGTATATGTGTTATCTCAACCTGTGTGTCTGCATGTTTTTCACCGTGGACAGGAGAACCCTGTTCATTGCTTTGTACTTGTGTAATCAGGTGATAATAAATTTGATTTGACTAGATTTTGATATATGTACTGTGTATATGTTTCATTTGTCTGTTTGCGTGTATTGTCTGTACATGTATTTTGCACTGTTCTGCACCGTGGACCAGAGAACCGTTGTTTTGTCAGGTTGTACTGGTACAAATGGACGACAAACAAACTTGATGAAGGATGAAGTTGGGTTTTCCAATACCAAAGAGTTTACTGGGAAGAAATGATGCTATAGTATATCATTAAAAGCTTACCTGCACTTCATGTGGATAAATGTAATATTTTTGGTCTGTTTTACAGCATATCACTGACTGCTAAATTGGTGATAACATCATTTGGTTTCCATGCTAAATCACAATATTGCCATGTAATACCTTTGGAAACAGATGTCTTTGGTGGTATCAACACAGCAAAATGATATCTGCAATTTTGAATGATTGTGAAGGGTCAGGAGATTCAAGTGTTACAATTGACTAATACAGAAGATGCTCACAACCTCTTATTTCAGATCATATTGCAGTGTTAAGTCATTATAAATCTTCAGTGGAAGAGCTTGACAATACTGGTAGAAGTTTTGAGAAATTTTAGTATTTATTATTGACTGTCAGGTTAAGGTCATTTAAATTTTTTTTAACATTTCCTTTCTTCTGAACAATATACATGGACAATAGGGTATAAACATAAACAGAATATTTTTTTTGGTTTTATTTCTCTGCATTATGCCAAATATCAATGTCCCTGGCATTTCAGGGCTGCTTGAGGAGAGGAGTCGAAAGCTCTCAGACACAAAATGAAAATATTTAAAGGGTCTTTAGAGGCCACAGGGAACCAATCTTCGTAAGTATTAAAAAACTGAGAAGAAATTGAAATTATTTTTCTTTTAGATAAGTGTATTTGTTGGTTTAATTATAATTATCCTGTACAATATTATCCCTTTTTTTAGATCTTATTAAGTTATATTGTGATTTGTTGTATTAGTAATTAATTGATATATATGTATAATTACCTTAATAGATCATCACAATTAATATTAAGGGACGGAATGTACACATTATTATTTTGTCTTGCTTTTTAATATTTTGTATATGGATGGTTATGTTAAACAATTAAAATATTTTAAAAAGAAAAGAAAGACATTATTTTGCTCCTTGATTTTCAGGACTCCCCACTGCTGCAATTATGCTGCAGTTCTGCCTACCTTCCTGCTAAGGGAAGTGTTATGGGCCCAGAGGACCCCAAAATCCAGTAGCAAAAGAAATTAACCAAGACAAATGGTAACTTAAACAAAAGTTGCTTTTAAGTATCTTTAAACATAAAACAGGATCAAACTTTAACTTATTACTATTTAACTTAACTCTCTTCTAATTCTAAGTGCATGTGTATGTAATGTATGTATAAGTTCAGAAAAGTTCTTTAATTCACAGTCCAATCTCACTTCTCACTCATCCAAGTTCACTGGTTGCAGGCAATTCTTATACTGTGCACAGAATTTAACATTTATGAAGTTCACCAGACTTTGGTGCTTGAAAGGTAAACGATTACTGCTCAGGAAGGTTCTTATTGCTTTTTAGAGAAAGATTTGCTGCTCGTTGGACACCCAAAACTGATTCCTTCCAATCAGCCGCTTCAGTGTCTTGCTGAAGAAACTTTCCCCATCAGGGTTTTCCAGATGATAACCTCTTTCTTTCAGGTCACCACAGAGTTCCTTTTCTGTTTCCCTTATTTCAAGTAAAACATTATACCGCCAGTCATCTCCTCTTGTATGGACCACAAGAGTTTTGAAGAGGCTGAACTAAGAACTTGTAACCCATCTTCAAAATGGGGTTTTTCCACAAGCTTGCCAGTTTGTCCTGTTCCAGTCCCAGCTGCTGCTACTGAACTGTAGAACTGAATTCACTCTCTCTCTCTCTCTCTCTTTCTCTTTCTCTCTCTCAGTCTCTCTCTCAGAGAAAACCACATGACCCTCTTAGAACAGCAAACTGCACTCAGATTGTGGCACCAGACCCGATCTTCTAAGTTCATTCATCTGTTGCTTTCCAAAACAATAATCCATTACTCCACAGCATGTCCAAATAACACCTACTTGTGAAGTCCTTATAGGCATCCTTCAAAGTTTGTGCAAAGGCACTTGGTGCCTGGACTGTCTGACTTGAACAGAGCTCTGGCATTTTAAATGAGATCTGTTTTTAAGTGTTTTTATCTGTGTGTGACTGAACTAAAAACCCTGCACAATTTATCTCCTTTAAAACATATCTATATACAATATAAAATATAACATAATCTATCATTGCAGTCTTTCCAATTTGCAATGTAATTTATTTGCAGCTATGCCCCAGTGTCTTCCAGTCTCAACAATCTAAGAAAATTATCAAGACAGTTATCATTTATACTTTTAATGAATTAAAAATAAATTAACAATATTTAAATATTAAGAGGGTTGGTGCATTGTAAATAGGTTGTTTTTTTTTTACTGCTTTTTTTTGTAATAAGGACCCTCAGGTATTTTACAGAATAATTTAAACAAATGAAGAGTTAAGAGATTAAACAGAAGTGGGTGTGGAGATATTTTCAAAGGTGACTTTGAAAAACATGGTGAAGATTTATGAAATGGGCATGATTGAAGGAGGGGCTTTCAGTGACTAAACCCTGTGACAAAAACATAGAAAGTAGATGAAGTTGGCCAATTGTGATAGAATGAAAGCCAGAACTGAATAACCAATCAGAATAGGCTACGAAATATGATGAGAAGATTTATATAGATAAGATGGCATGAGTCAAGAAGGAATTTATAAACAAATACAATTAATTGAAATTTGTGCATTGGTTTTGTATGAGTTAAGTTCTGTTGTTTCAGAAACTGTAAACTAAATGGAAGTCTTTGAGGTTAGGGTATGCAGCCAGAACATGACTGTGCTTTAATTGGTATTGGAGAATGTCACTTGATGTGTTCAATCTGGAAATAATGAAAGAATGCATTGAGTTTTACTAAATGTGGTATTGATATAAAATTGGAAACAAAGAGTATTGTTGGTATTGAACCAGACAGGAAAATATGCAGCTCAGTTAAGAATTAAATCAAGCAGACAAATGAATAACCAGGAAAAAAAAATAGGCCCCCTTAAAGAGCCACACGGTCATCTATGTTTGGAGCCACAAGAGATGGGTGAGGTTGATAACAAAACTATCTCTTTTGTATTTACCATAAAGAAACACATGGAAGCTTGGGAACTCTGGGAAGTAAACAGTGATGGCTTAAAGAGAGTCCATGTTATAGAAAAGGAGATGTAGAGGTTTTAAATACATTAAGGTAGATAAATCCCTAGAGCCTGATCAAGCATAACCCAGGGAGTTATGGGCATCCAGGGAAGAAATTGCAGAGCCCTAACAGAGATATCTTCATCATTGTTAAGCACATGAGGGACTGGAAGACTGGACGATGTGCCTTTATTTTAAAATAACTAAGAATTCTGAGAGAAAGGATTGACATTCATTCGGAAAGGCAAAGATGAATTAGGGATAGTCAGTTAGTATGGCCTTGTGCATGGGAAATAATGCTGTAGATGACACTTTCCAAGTTCTCATATTTCCCAATTTCAAAACATGTCATCTTCACAGAAACTAAAGCGACGATATTCCGAATTACTATCTTATCACACCAATAAACCAAACTTGGTATTTTCAGATGTAAGTAGCTTTAATTCATTGATATAAACGTTTTGCTTAACTTCGCATTGCGATTTTCATAACTTGAGTAAATAAAGCATACTGTATAATGGTAACGATATAAAACAATAATAAGAGATGATAAGAGACAAAATAAGATGGAGATGACGAACTCAAAGAAAAGTATTTCGATGCTTACATCTCCTCCATGGTTCTTCAAAGAATGAAAGCAAGCTCCCTGTATGCCAGGATATTATGACAAATGATGTCATATTATCTATAGTAACATTACAAACAACAATTTTCCTTAAAGGGATAGTCATAAAATTAACTACAAATCAAAAACACAAGGTTTTAACCTTTACAAATGCCTCATAAATTTGAGTGAGTTTTTTTGAAGAGGTAACCCAGAAGATTGATGAGGGAAGGCATACATAGACTTAAGCAAGACCTTGACAAGTTCCCAAATGATATACTGGTCTAGAAGGTCAGATCATATGGGATCCGTGGGACCTGGCCAGTTTAATATTGGATTAGCTTGAAGGTAGAAGTAATAGGGTGGTAGTGGAGGATTGTAACTGCTCCAATGACAGAAGGATCGGCACTGGGTCCATTGTTGTTTGTTATCAATATTAACAATTTGATCACTATTACACCAAGGTAAGGAAGACCTACTGTTCTTTCCTGAGACCTCATTTTGGCAAGTATGATCATCTGGCTGTGCTCCTTCTGCCTTCATTCAGACAGCCTAAAAGCAGGTTCTGGAGATCAAGACTGGTTACAGGACTTCCTCGAGTCAGCTGATTGGATGGTGTTCAAGGACTCAACTGAGGATCTGAATGATTACACCAGGGCTGTCATAGACTTTATCAAAACAGCTGTGGATGAGTGTGTCCCCAACAAATTGTTCAGGGTTTTCCTCAACCAGAGGCCCTGGATGAACAATGAAATCCAGAACCTGCTAGGAGCCAGATCACAGGCACTTACATCCAGATATCCAGATCAGTACAGAACAGGTGTGACCTACAGAAGCCATCTCCCAGGTGAAGTGGCATTTCCAAATGAAAATGAATACCACGAGGGATATCTGACAGCTGTAGGAGGGCCTAAATGACATAATCTGCTACAAAACAAAATCCAGTGCAGTAAGAGAATGCAAAGCTTCACTCCCAGACAAACTCAATGCTTGATTTGACCACAAGAACAAGAAAGAACCATCACTGCACATCCCCTGATGATCCTCTTCTGTCTGTATCCAAGGATGACGTGAGGGCTGCCTTCAGGAGAGTAAGTCCAAGGAAAGCATCCAGTCTGGATGGAGTTCTCGGCTAAGTATTAAGAACCTGTGCCGACCAATTTACCAACATATTCATGGATACCTTCAACATCTCATTCCAGCAGGGTGTGGTACCCACTTGTGTTAAACAGGCATCAATTGTACTGGTGCCCAGGAAGAGTATGTAACCTGCCTAAATGATTATCAGCCAGTGGCACACACATCAAGTGATTAAATGTTTTAAAAGGCTGGTTTTGAAGCTATTCAGCATCTCTCCTGTCTGAGCAGCAACATGGAACCATTCGAATTTGCCTTTCATAGCAACAGTTCTATGGTGGTTGCCTTCTCACTAGCTGCAGACAAAGCTCTGGGACATCTGAACAGGATGCTCTTTATTGATGATAGTTTGGCATTTAACACCATCATCCCCTCAAAAATGATCAGTAAACTCCAAGACCTAGGACTCAACACCGCACGGTGTAATTGACCACAATTAGTGAGGATTGGTAAGAACATCTCCATCACAACCTCCATCAGTACTGGAGCACCACAGGGCTGTGTTCTTAGTACCCTGCTCTACTCACTTTATACCTATGACGGTGTGCCTTAGTAAGACAACATTCGCTGATGATACCACTGTAGTGGATTGTGTAGAAATGGTGATGAGTCAGCATACAGGAGAGATTTAAAACTTAGCCAAATGGTGCACCAACAACAACCTCACATTCAGTCACCAAAACCAAGGAGATGATTGCTGACTTCAGGAAGAGAAAATTAGAGATGTAGTCTTTGGAGGATCAGTGATGGAGAAGATGAGGAAGTTTAAGTTCTTGGTTTTCCCTATCTTAAAGGATTTTTCCTGAACCTAACACACTAATGGTATCGTGAAGAAAGGACATCAGGGCCTCTACTTCCTCAGGAGTTTGCGGAGGTTTGGTATGATGCCAGAAATCCCGACAAATATCTACAAATGTGTGATGGAAAGTGTGTTGACCGGCTGCATCACGCTCTGGTATGGGGGACGCCAATAACCCAGAGCACAAAGCCATCCAAAAGGTAGTGGACATAGGTCAAGACATCATGGGAAATCACAGTTTCTGTCAAATATATTAGAACATCATCTCCAAATTGACTAATTTTATGTTATTCTTAACCAATCCTAAATTCCTTAATTTCCAAATTGCTTTTAGTTGCCTCTATAGCTAATATAAACAAAGCTGGAGATAAGGGACATCCTTGTCTACTTGATCTCATCAGGGGTTGGGGGTTTAGGGAGGGAGGGTATGGGAGGGAAGAGGAGGGGTTATAACCATTATGTAATGATTGAAACTCTCTTAAATTTAAATTCTTATTGTTTTATATAATTGTTTATTAATTACATGTATGGAAACATTTTTCAATAAAATATTTTTCAAATAGTTAGAGGTCCATGTGCAGAAACTAGCAAAGATACCCAATATTTCATTCAGTACTTTTAAAGAATTTGCATAGGATCAGTCAAATTCGCGAAATCTGGAAATATAGTTATACATATTGTGCTTGCTTATACATGGGCACCATCATGCCTTCACACACGAACATGAATGGCACACAAAACTGCCACGCGAATGACAGTTTGTGCCTCCCCCCCACCATGGTTACCCTAATGCTCCCAGATTAGATTTGTTTTGATGCTGACTCTGTGTGAAGCACTTCTATCATTTTCTCTTTTCCTATTCTTCTGATCCTGCTGCTTCATCCTTTTCTTCCATGTATAAATCAACTTTCCAAAGTTGTATGGTAAAATATGTTATAAACTAACAACACTTTTAATTATTTTTGGGACTAAAGGGACTTTGTTAGCACTAACACAGGCACAGCAATGGAAAGTTCACCAGACAATGGTAAATTCAAAATAATAGTTTTTTTAAAATTATCAATAACATAACATTTCTTATTTATCTCTAAACTTACTTAACTTTAAATTTAACCCCCACTATCCACAAATGTAAATGTATGTATGTGTGTGTATAATTAAAGTCCCATTCTGAAAAGTCAATCTTTAAAAGTTCAGCATCATTTTACTCTTGCGTGAAGGTCTTAAATTCTCAGTTCAGAAATAATTACAAACACTTTTAAACATTATATCTTCAGGCCTCTTTACTCACAAAGTGGTTTTTTATTCCCATGATGAATTCACAAACCCAGACAAGGGTTAAACGAAGTGGCCACACAAAAATAGACCCAGTAGAAATCTGTCCTCTTTTACAAAGAGACAGCAAAATGGTCTTACTTATTTCAAAAGCCACTAATTCTGTGTTCCCCCTTTCCCAGAGTAACACAAATGCATCAGCACCAATTCTGGTTACCGTAACTCAACCCTGTCTTTCACAAGGTTTCAACCCCTATGTCAAGGATTTTGATTTCTGTACTCTCCAAACTGAACCGATTCCTTTGTCTCTCATTTCGATAATATATTTCTCCAATTCATGTGACAGTTACTGGAATTTTAAACAGTTTCCAATCTCAGTTTCTCATAAACCATATGATCTTCATACTTCTGTAGATGACATGACTCCAAAAGATTACCTCACTTCTGTTTCAAAGGCTTAAGTAAATCACTCATATGGCTCTGAGTTTCATTTCTCTTGTTCAAGAGACCTTGTGGTTTAGTTTAGAAACAGATGGCTTCCTCAGCAGTTCTTATTGAGTAATCAAGACCCACTTCTAATCCATTAGTTCTGTCCTTCCCAGACATGTCGACTCCGAGAATTAACTCTTTTGTCTGAAAACAATGGTTCTCTATAAATGTGCTGTGTCCTGTGTATGAACCTATATCAACCCACAAATAATTTACTAAGAATACAGATACAATATTATAATTTACTTTACTAAGACCTTTTTATATATGTGAAATATCATTCAACATTAAATTAAAGATTAACATAAATCCATTACAAGTGTCATATCATAAATATATTTGCAATATTCTAGCCCATCGGCCAAAGTAATAACTGTTTTTCAAACAGGAGGTAACTGTTATTCTTCAATAAATTTAATTAGAATCGGTGCTTTGTTAATGTATTAATGATCAAAACTTGGATAAACAAATGGTAAATCTAATGTTTAGGATGACATGAAAATCCGAAATGTCACAAACATCAAGCAGTGTGATGAAATAAGGTAAATATGTTTATGCAATTTAGAGTATTGTGTAGTGATACATAGTGATCAGAAGAAAAGACAAGTGAGCCAATGGTAGAGTGCTTTTTTAGGTGATGCAGGAATAGAGGAGCCTGGAAGATTATATGCAAATCAATCTTTGAAATGGCCTGAACAAGTAGAGATTGTTGTTACAAAAACATGTGTGGCCCTTGACTTCATTCATAGAAGTCAGTAGGCAAAGGCTTAAAAAAATCTTTAAATAAACAGAGGTCAATGTCAAAGAAACTGTTTAATACAAAAAAAATACTTATGATCCTCAATATATTGACTGGAAGCCTGGTGGAAACCAAATTAATAATAACTTCACACAAGCTATTCAATAATTCAAGGAGAAATATCTCAGGATTATTAGCAATGGACAGGACAATCATTTGTTTCAAAGATCTAAACAAATAAGAAGGACTGAAAGAGTTCCTCTGCTTTATTAATCTGTGACTTCATCAAAGTATTAAAATACGCACGCTGATTTCTACTTTCCATGCACTGACTTCTTCAGAGCAATGTAGGCATGTAAGTTTTGAAAGTTGAAGTCCAGGAATTGGGTGCAGCAGAGATTTTGCTGATATATAAAACAGGCTATGTTAATATTTACTTATCACTTGATGAAAGTTGAAACTACATCAACCATTTTGGAGCAAAAAAATTGCAAAATTTCCATAGATTTGTTTTATGCATCTTCTTTCTTTGGCTTGGCTTCGCGGACGAAGATTTATGGAGGGGGTAAAAGTCCACGTCAGCTGCAGGCTCGTTTGTGGCTGACAAGTCCGATGCGGGACAGGGAGACACGGTTGCAGCGGCTGCAGGGGAAAATTGGTTGGTTGGGGTTGAATGTTGGGTTTTTCCTCCTTTGCCTTTTGTCAGTGAGGTGGGCTCTGCGGTCTTCTTCAAAGGAGGTTGCTGCCCGCCAAACTGTGAGGCGCCAAGATGCACGGTTTGAGGCGATATCAGCCCACTGGCGGTGGTCAATGTGGCAGGCTCCAAGAGATTTCTTTAGGCAGTCCTTGTACCTTTTCTTTGGTGCACCTCTGTCACGGTGGCCAGTGGAGAGCTCGCCATATAACACGATCTTGGGAAGGCGATGGTCCTCCATTCTGGAGATGTGACCCATCCAGCGCAGCTGGATCTTCAGCAGCGTGGACTCGATGCTGTCGACCTCTGCCATCTCGAGTACTTCGACGTTAGGGATGAAAGCGCTCCAATGGATGTTGAGGATGGAGCGGAGACAACGCTGGTGGAAGCGTTCTAGGAGCCGTAGGTGATGCCGGTAGAGGACCCATGATTCGGAGCCGAACAGGAGTGTGGGTATGACAACGGCTCTGTATACGCTTATCTTTGTGAGGTTTTTCAGTTGGTTGTTTTTCCAGACTCTTCTGTGTAGTCTTCCAAAGGCACTATTTGCCTTGGCGAGTCTGTTGTCTATCTCATTGTCGATCCTTGCATCTGATGAAATGGTGCAGCCGAGATAGGTAAACTGGTTGACCGTTTTGAGTTTTGTGTGCCCGATGGAGATGTGGGGGGGCTGGTAGTCATGGTGGGGAGCTGGCTGATGGAGGACCTCAGTTTTCTTCAGGCTGACTTCCAGGCCAAACATTTTGGCAGTTTCCTCAAAGCAGGACGTCAAGCGCTGAAGAGCTGGCTCTGAATGGGCAACTAAAGCGGCATCATCTGCAAAGAGTAGTTCACGGACAAGTTTCTCTTGTGTCTTGGTGTGAGCTTGCAGGCGCCTCAGATTGAAGAGACTGCCATCCGTGCGGTACCGGATGTAAACAGCGCCTTCATTGTTGGGGTCTTTCATATATAAGTGGCCAAATAAAACACAATGAACACTTTGATAATCCTAAAAGGTTTGCAAATTAATTTTCTGTCAGCAAGAGTATAATCATTTTGCTATTAACTATGGTAACTATCTGTTTGGACTCGGGGATGAAAAAATTAACATACCAAATTTATGGAACCATCTATTGAATTACTTTTATTTATGCTGATTTAAGTAATAAATAGACATACCAAACAATATAATAAATGAACTGATTAATGCTTACATAACTTGGCTTTTGGTTAATAGTTGTGCAAAGTATTCAATGTGTTAGCATGTATCCCACAAATGAGTTACAAAGTATATTCACTTTGTCATTAAGCTCCAGCTGGGTGCAGCGTTGGATGCTGTGTTGTCTGATAGCAGTCAAAGAGCCAGTACAATGTAGCTGTTATTCCTCCAGACATTATGGAAAATGGAAAAGATATAGATTCCAATGCTGAGTAAAGCAGGATTCCCTTCCTTGCTTCTGAACAAAATTAACAAAAGCAACTATTTGAAATAATTGTTTCAGTGTTTTATTTAGTTCTTCTGTGATATGTCTTGACATTTATAACTCCATTTTAAATGGATAATCTAATTGTATTAACTAGTTAACAATAGTCAATCCTTATAATTTCTGACTGTAGGATATATAATATAAGCTTGTGTTTTCTTTGAGTAACATAATTATTATTCAATTAGATTAATTGGATGAACCATAACAGATGATATAGCTTTGCATGGTAGAACAACAATCACTTATATGAGTGCGGCAGAACCAGTGTAATGTATTTTTTTTTACACACCGAGTGCCCAAGGGATAATGAGGAGTTTTGACAGTTTGCCTATGGAGGCTCAAGCCATTTTCATACTGGGTAACCAGTAAATTGGCCATTCACTGAACTGGTTAAAGAATCCATTTTTGCCATTTACCACTGTTAACTGGTTCTCTGCATCCTTTCACACTCATCACAAGGCATCCCCCAGGGATAGGGGAGTCTATCCTTCACCAGTGATGTCTGAGTGACACATCGAGTGATGGTGGATTTACCCTAAATCCTGATATTTTTAAAAAAAAACTTTATTTAAAAGATAAGTAAAAAGTATAACATACAATCTAAATATTCAAACAAAGTAATTTTACAAAGATTTATTTATAAAGAAAAACAAAACACAACAAACATATTTTTTTTTTAAAAAACAAATAAAAAAAGAGAAAAATAATTTTAAAAAGAGGGAAAAACCTTCCCCCCCCCCCACCCACTCCTTCATTTATCTCCCTTAAGCGGAGCCAAAAATATAAATCATATATATAAATGTTAATAACAGTTCAAAATACATCTAATTGCATATATTTCAAATACGGAGACCACTTTTCAACAAAAAAGAATAATTGTCATGTAAATTATAAGTAATGTTTTCCATAATGATACAAGCTTTCAATTCATTATGCCAGCATATTATATTAATTTCTACATCATCTTTCCAAGTAATAGCAACACATTTATGAGCTACCAACAACACCAAACGTACAAAAGCAATTTGAACTTTATCCAAACCCATTCCCCTTAATGAATACAAATCTCCCAACAAAAAAAAATAGTTGGATCTAAAGTAGTTAAAAATTATACAATTTTTTCAAAACTATTTTAATTTCTTGCCAAAATGGTTGGACTTTCACACAGATCCAAACAGCATGTAAAAAAGTACCAATACATAAACCACATCTAAAGGAAGAATCTGAATTACTAAACCCATATTTTTTTTAACTTTTCCAGGGTCAAATACAATTGTTGTAAAAAATTATAATTGACCACACCATATCTTACATTAGTCAATTTAATTACATTGTCCTGCCACATGTTCGCCCAATCATCTTCAAGGAAAAGTAAACATTAAATCAGTCTCCCATTTAAGTTTAGATTTTTCCCAATCTGATTTATCCATATTGTCCTGTAATAAATTATACATAACTGAAACATAACCCTTCTTTGGTATAGTAGAAGTCAAAGATTCAAATTTCGAAAAAATAGGTAAATACATCTCTCTACCTTTTACCAAAACCCTAAGCTGATAATACACAAATAAAGAATTTAAAGGTATTTCAAATTGTTCTCCCAAATGGATAAAAGAAATAAATTGTCCCTCTACAAAACAGTCCTGTATTGTCTTTATACCTTTAGAATTCCAAATCTTTAAATAACTATTAAACATTGAAAAAGGAATAAGCCAATTATTATATTTTGGAGTTAAAATTGGTAATTTATCTTTCAACCCTAAAATTTTATTTTTTTAAAATCCAAATCTTTAATAAATGTTTCAGTATTGGCATATCATATTCCTGTAATAAAATCAAATTCCAATAGAATATAAATTCATGTATCTCCATTTTAGGTAGACATGATATCTCCACCTTAGCCCAATTAGGAGGTTGATCCAAATCCATCAATTTACTAATAAACTTCAACTGAGCTGCCTCATAATAATTTTGAAAATGTTGTAGTTGTAAGCCATCCAATGCATATTTCCAAGTAAGTTTGTGCAATGCTACTTGAGCTAATTTACCTTTACACAAAGACTCTCAAACTGCTTTATTCAAATCCTGAAAAAAACTCTTTGAAAGCAAACAAGGTATTGATTGAAAAAAATATTGAATTTGAGGAAAGATATTCATCTTAATACAATTAACATGTCCAATTAGAGTTAATGGATGATCTTTCCATTTAATTAAGTCTGCTTTAATCCACCTCAATATAGGTACATAATTTAATTGATATAACAATTGATAGTCATTGTCCACAAAGACACCTAAGTATTTGATTTTATTTGTCCATCTTAATTTTGTAATATTTTTAAATTCAGAATAATCTTCTACTCCAATTGGCAAAAGTTAACTTTTATCCCAGTTATATCCCGACAATTCTCTAAATTTTGATAAACACTCCTGTAACTGTTTTAACAATCTTTCAGGCTCTGTCAAATATATCAACACATCGTCTGCAAATAGATTAATTTTATATTCTTCATCCTTAATCCTCATCCCTCTCATATCGTCATTTTGTCTAATAGCCTGTGCTAACAGTTCTATAGCCAATGCAAATAGGGCTGGTGACAATGGGCAGCCCTGACAAGTTGATCAAGTCAATTTAAAGGGTAAAGATGTCTGTCCATTTGTCACCACCCTAGCAATTGGATTCATATATAAGGCCTTAACCCAACCAATAAAAAAAGGGCCAAATTTAAATTTCTCTAATATCCTAAATAAAAAGTCCCATTCAACCCTATCAAAAGCTTTTTCGGCATCTAGTGCAACTACCATAGGATGATCAATGCCTTTTATGCATTGATCAAAGTAAGTAATCAAAGTATATTATCTGAGGCATTTCTATTTTTAATAATACCTGTTTGATCAATATGTACTAATTTAGGTAAATATTTAGCAAGTCTGTTAGCTAATACTTTTGCCATAATTTTATAGTCTATATTCAATAAAGAAATAGGTCTATATGAAGATAACTGTAAAGGATCTTTGTCTTCCTTTGGGATAACAGTTATTAAAGCACTTGAACACATTTCTGGTAACTTCTGATCTTCAGTAACTTGATTTAACACTTCCCCAAATATATTAGAAAATTCATCATAAAAAGTTTATAGAATTCCACAGGAAACCCATCATCTTCTGGGGACTTACCATTAGGCATTACCTGAATAGATTCCTTGATTTCAAAATCCGTAAATGGAGATTCTAACTCCTGAATATCTTTCTCATCTAGTACTGGTAACATTAATTTAGATAAGTAAGAATCAATAGAACCATTATCCTGTTTCCCCTCAGAAGTATATAATTTTTGATAAAATGAATAAAACTGGTCATTAATTTCCTGAGGCTTATAGGTAATTATTGAGTTTTTCTTAACAGCATTAATAGTCCGAGGTGCCTGTTCAGCTTTCGATTGCCAGGCAAATACCTGTGAGCCCTTTCCCCCAACTCATAATAATGTTGTTTAAATCTATTAATTAAGCACTCAAACTGGTAAGTTTTTAAAGTATTATAGCATAATTTTTACTTTGTTAATATGGCTTTTTTTAATCTTCTGTTATATCTTTCTGAAAATCTTTCTCTAATTCAGCAATCTGATTTTCCAACTGTAAACTTTCTGCCATATATTGTTTCTTAACTTTTGTAGAATAGCTAATGATCTGTCCCCACAAATAAGCTTTTAAAGCATCCCATACTACAAAATGACTCTTTGCAAAATTAACATTTTCAGTCAAAAATAAAGAAATATTCTCTTTTACAAAGGTAACGAACTCTGGTTTTTCAATAACATTGCATTAAACCTCGATCTATATGTCGAATGTACTATCTCCAAACTTTCACAAGAGAAAATTAATAATGAATGATCTGATATAACTCTATTTTTATATTCAGTTTGAAGTACCCTACTCTGAAGATGTGCTGATACCAAAAATAAATCAATTTTGGAAAACTAGTCATGCCTTGAAGAATAAAAAGAAAAATCTTTCTCTGTAGGATGAACTTTTCTTCAAATATCTACCAAATTTAAATCTTTCATTAACGCATTAAGTTGTATTGCCATCTTTGACTTCCTTATACTCTTTGGATTTTTATCTAATAAAGGATCCAAAACACAACTGAAATCACCACCCACTAAAATATTCTCATTAGTCTAATTCAACAAAAAAAAAAGACTGAAATAAACTGCTCATCATCTGTATTTGGTGCATATAAATTAAGCAGTGTCCGCAAAATTCCGCAAAAAATTTTACAATTAACTCTTAAAACTCTACCAGATTTCATTTCAAATGGTAAGTTCTTATGAATTAAAATTGCTACTCCTTTTGCTTTAGAATTAAAAGAAGAATAAAAAAAAACGTGACCAACCCAGTCTCTTTTCAATTTCAAATGTTCTTTCTCAGTCAAATGTGTTTCTTGTAAAAAGGCAATATCAATTTTAATCTTTTTTATATTTGCCAATACTCTCTTTCTCTTTATGGATTATTTAACCCCTGAACATTAAAAGTTGTGAAGTTCAATCTAGACATAATTTTAACTATTAGTAAATAAACACATTAAAAAATTAAACTCTATAAAATAATGGTCCCCTTTGTAATCCTTCAAAAATAAAAAAAAAGGAGGAAAAAAAAACTCAAAAAAAATCAAAACAAAAATTTTAAAAAACCAACACACGCAAAAGAAAAACCACCCAAAGGCAGTATTACCTTAAAAAACTGAGTGTGAGAAACCCAATGGTGGCAGATGACTAGCAAAGTTTTCAGTGTCATCCACCCCCCCAGCCAGATACATATTTATTATATTTATTATATAGATAAACACGTTCATATCTTCAACCCAGTAACTCCACACCCAATGATTGCTCTGGATCATCGATATCAAGAGGATTTTGTATTTCTTCTTTCTTTCCATTCTTCCCATTCTTTCCATTTCCACTGCCATTTCCATTTCCATTTAATTTCCTTTTAGGAGACAAAGGTGGAGAACGACCATTTCTTCTCAATTCCAGCAGAGAGTTTGCAAAAACTAAGGCATCATGATCATTTTCAAAAAATTGAAATTGAAAGTTTCCATAAAAAAACCTTCAAAATTACAGGGTAACAAAAAGCAAATTTATAACCTTTTCGCCACAGAACATCTTTAGCCATATTGAAATCTCGGTGTCTACAAATAACTTCCTGACTCAAATCAGCATAAAAAAGCACTCTGTTATTTTGAACCATTAATGGGGATTGGTTTTGTCGTGCTTTTTGTATTCCCATACGTAAAATCAATTCTCTATCCTGGTATTTTAAATAACGAATCAAAACTGCTCTCGGCTGTTGTACTGGAAACCGTTTTCTTCTCAGAGCTCTATGAGCCCTATCTATCTCCAAACCTTCAGGAAAGAACTCTTTACCCAGCGTTTAAAGAATTTTATAGGATCAGAGCCTCCAGATATTGATCTTCTGGAAGACTAACTATCTTCACATTATTTCTCCGACTCTGATTTTCCAAAGAATCAATCTTCTTCAATGTCTCTTTTTTGAATTCCCCAATCTACGAAAGATCCTTCCACTTTTTCTATTTTTTCTCTATTATGCTCCACTTGATTTTGACACTCAGAAAAAGCTGTCTCAATTTTCTTGTTCAGTATCAACAAATTTTATACATCTATTAATGTCACTTTTGACTACATTCATATCTTGCTTCATATTTGACATTTCTTCACATAAAGTATGCATCTTCATTTTCACCTCCATAAATCCTTGATTAATTTGATCTGATATTTGTTTTGACATATTACCCATCTGATAGGCAATCCCTTCCAGAACTGTAAATACTGGATCCATTCCAGGTTCCGGTTCTGGTTCCACTTTTTGAGGTTTACCTTCATAGGTTGCTGGCTCCCCCTGCTGGACGTATTCTGCAAAGGTAAGTAGTTCCTCTTCTGTCGGTGTGGATGCCTTGACAGTGTGGCTGTGCGTCCGGACACGTGATGCTAGCACCCCGTCCTCTTCCCTGCAGCCCACACCTTATCAAGGAGCCCCCAGACCCATGATGCTCCTCGCAGGCCAGGCAAAGCCACGGTGCATATTGGAGTGTCTTCCGACGCTACTCCGCATGTTCCCAGGCTGCCCGGCAAGATCGCGGGGCCACGGGTCTCTCTGTTGACCATGTCGACCACTTGCACAGCTTCACATGCGCGTGGATCGGCAGCGGCCGAACTCACCAGGGTGCCAGCACCATCTTGCGGGAACAAGGTTGGCGCAGGTGTTAAGATCGGCCGAGCTGGGGTCCTCTGGGTCTTAGGAATTGCTGAAATTGACTCCAAGGATTCCACTGTAAAGGTAGGCCTCAATTCTTCCGTATTTTTAAATGGCAATTTCTTTTGGAGTTGAGCCTTAGATTTTTTTACATTTGTTGCCATAGTAATTTACTATTGTTTAAAAAATTAAAAATATTATTTTTAACTAATTTTAAACAACTTAAAGTCGGGCATTTAATGTTCCAGCTGGGAGAAGGTGGAATACACGCCTTGCCTTTACGCCATCTTGCCACGCCCCCCCCCCCTAAATCCTGATCAATGTATTATGTATGATCTTGTGTTTAAACAAAATTAATCATGTGTAGTGACAGCTACACTGCTACTGAAAGAACACACAACCAGACAGGTTGAGCTCAGTGAGCAGAAAAACTGGTTTATGGCTGGCTGCCGGGCTGGATTTATACTCCCAGCCTGGATCTGGCTGAGAACCATGCTGGGGGGTGCCAACGTCGCTCGGGTGTCACGTGGACCCCAGTGCGGGCTTCTGAACCCGATGCTGAGAAGAAGGGGAAACCCCCAACGGTGCCATTTTGGTTGGCTGCCCCGCCTTGTGGATTACAAGCGGGGCCGGTTTGCCTGCCTAGTGGCATGCCGCCACACATGCCTAATTATAACATAATTAAGCATTATGTAGAGCACATATGAGCCCTTCAGCCCCTGTTGTTGTACCGGCCTATATAAATCTTTATACATTTCTAAAAGACTGGGAAAGTGGTATAAAGCACATAGCCACACAATTTATAAAGACCATGGAAAAAGCAATGGTGGACCTGCTCTCCCAGAATTCTATGCGGCAGAGAAAGGACTGTTTGCACGGAGCACTCATGAAGGTGTTTCTCTGTTGCATGGAATTCTAGGAAGGCAGGTCTGCCATTGTTTACTCTCTCTCTCTCTCTCTCTCTCTCTCTCTCTCTCTCTCTCCCCCCCCCACCCCCCACCCCCACCCCACCCCCCAAACTGTGACTTTCCCACAGACCTTTATAAATTTATAAAGGTTTATATAGGTTGGCAAAGTTTATAGCTTCTTTTTAATCTTTTGTTTCCTTCACATTCCTGGGCTCACGCAAAAACATCATCAACGTGTCACTACTTTGTCCCTGGATAGTCCATGTTCCTTTCACACTGGTTTAATCAGTATGCAGGCATCAGATGACCCCAGGGATGATACAACCTGCCTAGGAGGTCCATCCCCGACGTGATTCAATGCCTTTGTGTCGATTAAGCAGCTTTCATGTGGAACTTTAACTGGTATATTGGCCATTAATTACTAGGATAAGGTACCAGTGTGAAAGGGGCTTCAGACTGGGTGGGATGGAAAATGATGGAGCTATTGAACATTGGGAAATTGCTGACTGAGTGGTATTTATAAGTTTGTGTCTGTTGAGGAATGGAAAAGCCAAACATGAACAAAGAAATTAGAGTGATGACTATGGAAAGGAACAAAATCTCAAAAGACAGAAGAAAGGAATACATTAAAAGAACGTCTGGGATTCCTTTGTTAGAGTTGCAATCTGCTGCAGTGATGATAAAAATCCCAGCGGTTCCAGGAATGCTACCCACTGCATTTTTAGACCTACTTGGTCACGTTGCTCAAGAACTTGTGTCACTTGATGCGCATCTGACGTGAAAATCAATTCAAACTGAGAAATTCAGAAAATTAGAAGCAAGTCCTGTGAACCTATCCTACCATTCAACACATTCAGGGCTGATCCTAGAAGGGGAACCAAGAATCTTGTGGTGAAGAGAGTCCAGGAATTTGACCCAGTGACCATGGTAAGAAATTTGCAAATCAGTATAGCACAAATTGAAGGGAAACTTTTGGGTGCTGGTGTGCCTTCTCCCTTCCTGCCCTGCTCCTCACACATTCCCTCTCTATTTCTATGTGATGGATAACGATGTTTTGGGAAATGGGGCAAAAGAAGAAGTGAATTGCAACAGTGCACCTTGCAGATGTGTATTGTAATTCACAGGCAGTGTGAATGAATAATTAAAATTAAGATTGTTTTAACCCTTCAGTTGGGGAATCATGTTTCCCATTTCCAATCTTTCAGATCCTGTCAGAATATATTATTTTGCAATATGTTCTCCCCTTTATTCTCCTAAACTCTAATGAATGCAATCCTTGTTGACCAAATCTTTGTCCACATGGCAGTCCCATCTGGTGTTTGCTGAACTTTTGCTGGACTATTTCTGAGACAATAATATTTTTTTCAGTTAAGCAACCTAAAACTGCACACAGTACTCCAGAAGTGGTCTCACCAACACCTATATAACTGTAATAAGACATTCTTGACACTGAAATCAAAATCTCTTGTGATGTAAAGCCAATATATCATTTACTTTCTTAACTGCTTACTAAAGCTAGATTTGTTTAAAGTGACTGGTGTACAAGAGCACCAAGATTCCTTTGTACATCCACATTTCCTAATCCATCACTGTTTAAATCATTCTTTGCTTTGCTGTGTTTATATATCCCATCAAAGTTTAATATTTATCCACGAATTTGCCCATTCAGTTAATTTTTAATTTTTAAAATTCTAACTTGTCAAAATTACCTAAGTCCTTTTGTTTCCTCCTCACAACTAATAATCTAAACCAGTTTTGTGCCATCAGCAAACTTAAAATGTATTCTGTTCCATTAACCAAATCACGTATATTCTGAATAGTTGGGGCCAACGTATTGATTGCTTGGACCTTATGGTTGTTACAATTTCCCACCCAAAAATGACTCTGTCAATTAATTTTTAATCCCCACCAGTGTTAACCCACAAGCCCCCAATCCTACCTGCTTTAATTTTGTGAATGAACCTCTTACGTCAGACTTTATCAATGGCCTGGTGAAAATCCATATGAACCAGATCCACTTATTCTCTCTTACTATTCTACAGGTTACATCCTTAAATAAACCTCCAGTAGATTTCACAAATCCATGCTGTCTTTTTCTCTGAGTGCCCTATTAGCACATCTTTTTAAACAGACTATTTAAACAAATAGTCTATAATTCCCTATTTTCTCTCTCCCTCCTTTAGGTGATCCTTACCCAGTCTCTTCCCTGCACTGCTGCCTTGCTTTTTTTCTTTGTAGCATTGTGTATTTTCTTCCACAAGGACCCTCTTATATAGTCCAAAGTCTGAATTTCCAGAGTAGTACACAAAACCTCCAGAAATAATCGTTGTCACATTTCGTTCCTTCCAATGTTCATGTTGCAGAAACGAGGTGCACCATCTGTTGTGTTGAGAAGAGTATCAGGTTTGGTGGGTTATAGAGAGATGAGGGTTACAATCACATGTAACTTTTTTTGAATATTTTATTTATGATTTTCCAAACTTAAACTCAATTATCAACATTGTTAATGTCAATATTAATAGTATCAGCATTGACTACAATTTACAGTTATTTATTCTATACAAGGTTTTCTGCAGAGTTAAAGCTCTTTCTGTCCCCTCCCTTTCCTCCCCCCCCCCCCCCCCACACCCTCAACATTTAACAATTAACCACAGCTACACACAACATTCAAGACATACATCAGGGTTTCCTGGGTTTGTCACAGCACGGTGACCAGTGTTCAAGCTGTTTTCTTCTCTTGACTTTTCCTAATTGGGATGGGATGGAATGGACTCCCCCTTCCCCCACTGATTGAGGGATAGATGGGGAAGGTAAGGCGGTGAGGTGCGACAGTCCACACTATATTCGTGCTGCTATGGAATTTAAGTATGGTTTGCCAAATTTTCATAAAAGTGTTATACTTCTTTCTTAAGTTGTAAGTAATTTTCTCCAGGGAAACACAGCTTTTCATTTCTTTGTTTCAGTAAGTAATGCTCAGGCAGGATTCGGATTTCCAGGCAGCTGCCCCCACTCGTAACAGTTGTCTACGCACCTGATGCCATTACAATGGCAGGTGTCCAGGATCTTGTTACCCACCATCATTGGTATTAATCTATTTGGAGTCAGTGGTGTTTTTGTGGGACAGCCCCACTTTGATTCCTACATATTGGTTCATTTTATTCAAAATGAAGATAATTTGTTTTAGTGTAGGACTGCCTGTTTCCCAGATTTCAATTTAGCATTCCATTTATAAACAAAGTCCCCTGCTACGTTCTCACCTACCCTGTGCAGATCAATTTGTGCCCAGGATGGTAGACCTCCCCCTTCAAAAAGTGAAGCAATGTGTCTCGACTCGGCTGCCCAATAGTATTTCTTGAAATCTGGCATTCGTAATCCGCCCAGTCTGTAATCCCAGGTCAATTTTTCCATAGAGACCCTGGCTACCTTTAAATCCATAAAAATGTTCTTATTCATGAGAGCAAATTTTGGAAGAATCCCTGGGGCAACACCACGGGCAGTGTCTGAAGTCTTGGCAACACAATCATTTTAACACAGTGACCCTGCCCACTAAAGTTATGGGCAGGGACATCCATCTATTTAAGACCTCCTCAATTCTCCAAAGCAAGGGGGTATAATTTAGTTTATATAAATTATTCAAGTTATTGTCTATTTGAACCCATTTTGTGGCCACTTTAAATAACAGTTTTCTTGGTATTGACTGTAATCCCCCTTTATAAGTGGCATAGTTTTGCTATTGTCCTAATTAACCTTATACCTAGAGATCTCCCCATAGTCCTTCAGAGTAGAGGACAGCTTGGATAACAGGCTTGCTGGGTCCATCAGATATATCAGTACGTCATCAGCAAATAAATTGATTTTATGTTCTTTCTGGCCTGCTCTAAAACCCTTGATGTCTGGATCCTGGCGAATGGCTTCGGCTACTGACTCCCATGACCAGTACGAACAGGGCTGGAGATACCTAACCTGCGACCCTTCCAGTAGCGTCCACAGTAGCAACCTGGCAAGGAGTGGCATTCGGGACTTAGACTATGAAGCAGAGAGAGTGAATGTGCTCTGTGCTGGTGCTAAATACAGTGCTAATTTGTGCTGCTAACCAATGACGACCCTAGGTGATTTAAATTAACCAATGGCGATGCGAACTAATGGATGGCCAGAGTCCAATGACCCCTTCTGGTGATGCCTGCAAGGCATTGGCAATCATATGATGGTCAGACAGATCGCCCAGAGAGCTTTATTTCCAATGGAAGAGGAAAGAATTGGAAGCCCACTCACCTCCCAGCTGAAGCAGTGGCATGGCTAAGAGTTCGCCTGGTCACTGGTGGTATCGGTCCCCTAGCCCAATTAGCCCCTTAGCAGAGGGGCTATCTCATAATGACCACCTGTGTCCACCCGAGGTCCTTCTGTTTTGGCCTGCTCCCTGTTTTGGAGAGTCGGCAGGGTGACCTCATTGCAAACTCAGACACGCAGGGAGGAGGAAGTGTGTCATGGGATTCAGTTTCCTCAGGGTTATCACCATCCATCCATGCATACCCATCCTCCCACCATGTGTTGATCCTCTCCCCCTGCTGAACAATGGCTCAGACTTTTCCTGAGTCAAGCTGCGAGCCAGAGCAGAGAGCTGATTGCATCTGCTGTGTTTCAATCAGCTTGGAAGATGCCTCCATGATTTTAAATTTTAAGTTGGTCACTTGCCATTGGGCAACTGCAGTGCCTCTTGCAGTTCCCACAACTCATTTTGCAGGGATTCTATCTCCCTATCTTTCTGGGTGCCTTGACTAAACTTGAATGTGATTTCCCATTGGTGGCTAAGTAGGGATACCAGTAACCATAGTACTGCCCCACGACTCCCCCCAACCTTGGGAAACCCCAGTAACTCCAGGTAGGAGACAACATGGTGCCCTATCTTCTCCCAGCTGGCAATGCCGTCAAACAGCTCAACCCCTGATGGTTGTCAGTCCACCCGGGAATTTTATAATCTGGCCCTGGGGTTCTTAAGGGTCACCTCCTGCTCCCCCCATTTCTGAAATCAGTGAAAGGGTCCCTGTCTGTGAGCAGGTAGACAATCACACATGCACCCAGCAGTTTGCCCACACACAGTTATTAATAAAATTTCCCACATGGTTAAGACTCCACGTGTGTCCAGTTGTAACTCTTTGAACCCTGCTCGCAGTTGCCAATTGTTGTGTTGAGAAGAGTATGAAGTTCGGTGGGTTCACAGAGAGACGAGTCTGGATGCAATTGTTACAATCACTTGTAACCTTTATTAACACATGGGATACAAACAGGGGAGAACATTAAACGGTACTCAATTACTAATTCATTTAAGTGACTGCAAACATTCACTTTGACTGGATTCCGACATTGGCAAACCTATATTCGACCCCATTCACACACTATAAACAGGGACTCTTGCATGCACTCCTGGTTCCCTAATCAATGGGGATGCACCTCTACTTCAAGTACTATGGATTAGCTTCAGGGTATTGTATAAATTATCTGTGACCCTTCCAGCGACATCCACAGTAACGACCTGGCATGGAGAGGTGTCCAGGGCTTGGACCAGGAGCAGAGGGAGCGAATGTGCTCTGCACTGGTGCTAAACTGTGCTGCTAGCCAATGTTGACCTTAGGTGATTTAAATTAGCTAACAGCGAGCTGTGCACTAATGGATGGCCAGAGTCCAACCTTGATTGACAGATGATGTGACTTCCAAATAAGTTTCAGGCAGGAAGGACACATGACCATCTGCAATACACACATTCCAGACAGGCAGGGAGGCCATGTTTCCTCCACACACAACACCATCTGATCAAATTTCTCTGTGTTGTATTTGTCAAAATATAGTTTTAATAATGTGAGTCTGCTTTCAGTCGTGTATAGCATAGGGGAAATGCTTATCATGCCAAAAATGTATTTGTTTTAATTTGTAGTTTTTGTATTTCAACAATTATTTCCACTCTATTGGGTTAATGGAAGTTTCAGATTGAATATCACACACAATAACATATCCCCCCAACCACACCTCATTTCTAAATTACAATCCTGTTCTTTGAGTTTAAGATCAGATCTTTGTATTTTTACTTCACGTTAATGCCAGTGTATTTGTAATTACAATGCTGCTTTTCATTTTTGTGACAACGTGTACTATGATAAATTTCAGTAACCACATGCACCACAGAAACTCCTTTTTTTATAATTGCACTATAATCACACCCTTTCAATATGGAACTACTACAGGGTACCCATTACCAAGAGGGCGTAATTACAGGATTCCTTTTAAACAGGCAGCTTCCAGTATCCATATGGATCTACTTCCATAGTGGATATTTAAAAAAATAAGGACAGAATCCATCTCATTATAATGAGAATGGAATTTAGTCTGCTCATGCTTGCCAAAGATAGCCTCCAATCACTCACCCAACCTCACAATCTCTCTGTAACTGAATGAAAATACCAGGACACCAAAATGAAAGTAGTAAATGCTGGAAGTAATCAGTATTTGTGGAGAGAGAAGCAAAATTAACATTGCAGGTCAATGGCCTTCCATCAGAACTATAAATGGCTGATTTTCTTAGAAATAAGAATAGAAAATTATGAAGTGTGTCAATTTGGAATTTTTATTGACTGCATAAAAAATCCTGAGGTACAAAAAGAAATGAAGTTTTGTCAATGTAATAAATATTTACTTCCATAATTTTAACCATATTATTTCCTGTAAAATTTAAAGATTCCTACAGCATTAAAAAATCTTGTTTGGATAGGATGAAAAACAAAAGCTTTTTACTGCTCAATGTGAAAAGCAGCTCTGGTGATGTATAATATGGGATATTGGCCCAAACATAAAAATAACAAGGTTATTGACCAAGTACATCAGCTCATCGATAGATATTGTTAACAAAGGAAATACAAAAGTGTCCTTGTTCTTGGAATATTTATGTATATATTAGTGAATACATATCAGGTTTACTCAATATGCCCCTCATTTTCTTTATTATGTCATAACATAATCACAAAAATTATAACATGGCATAATTGTTCTTGCTTTTACAACAAATGTGCTGTGCATTCTCATAGACAATACCTCAACACTCCCATACTCACATATCTGTCCTCCCCACCAATCGCTCCCCCCACCCCCTGCCCCTGGCACCTTCCCTGGGGCTGCAGGAGGTGCCGCACTTACACCCGCACATCTTCCCTCACCACGGTCCAGGGCCGCAAATAGGCCTTTCAAGTAAAGCAACATTTCATTTGTGTATCTGCAGGACTGATTTACTGCATTTGTGACCTTCTCTACATTGGAGAGACTGGTGGCAGACTGGGAGATTGCTTCGCTGAGCACCTTTGCTCTGTCCACACCAGTAACAGAGACCTTCCAGTAGCCAACCCTTTCAGTTCTGTGTCACATTCCCAAACTCACGTATCTGTCCATGGCCTTGTGTACTGTCCCACCAAGACCACCCGCAAATTGGAGAAACAACACCTGATTTTGCGTTTGGGCGCTATCCAGTCAGTTGGCATTAACACAGTTTTCCAGTTTCTGCTAGCCTGCTCTCCTCTTCCCTCCCCCTTCCCCTCCCCCTTTATAATTCCCTCCCCCTCTTCCCTCTCCCTTCACCTTACCATCCCTCCTTCCCTTGATCTCTGCTGTCCCCTCTCTCCCTTCTCCACCTCTCACGTCCTGCCATGCAACCACCCCTCCCCCACCCTTTTCTTCAGACGCCTGCCAACATTTTCCCTTATCTTGATAAAGGGCTCAAGCTTGAAATGTTGATTATGTATTTTTACCTTTGCTACCTAAAGGACACTGTTTAACCTGTTGAGTTCTCCAGCACTGTGTTTTTACTACAACCATGGTGTCTGTAGATTTTCGTGTTTTACTTCCAATGCCACATGATGTTCATGTGATGGACTTCTGAGAATTTTGAAGAGTATTTATATTTAAAGCAGAAATTGATAGGCTCTTTTAGTAAAGGTGTCAAAGCTGATGGGGAAATAGGATTGAGATGAATAATATCAGACATGGTTCAAATGATGTAGCAGACTTATTGGCCAAATGGACTAATTCTACACCTATATCCTATGGTCTTCCTGTAGATCCATCCTGATCTGCATCATTTTATTTCCTTTTCTTTTAGGAATATTTAATTCCCTTGTTTGAGCCCTTGTTATTTTCACTTTACTATAATCCCTGACAGAAGAATATCTGCGATTTGTCATGCTCTGATATTTAACACAGATATATTCTGCCTTGAATTATTTCACCCCCCCCCCCCCCCCACCACACCCACCTTTGTCTGACCTCTCACTTTTTTGTGGAATATGCTTTCTTTGGAAACGATTAGCCTCTCACAGGTTATTTTTTCACAGAACTGCTTAAGAAATATCATATATATGTTAGGCAACGGTCCACAGAACCATCATGTTTTTTAAAGAAAACCAAATCTGTGGGATGGAAGAGAGAAGATTGCCCTGTGTAGATGTTTGTATGTAGGAAAGACTGGAGGATGGCCAATGTTGTTCCTTTATTTGAAGAAGGCAGCAGGTACAAGCTGGGAAATGACAGGCTGGTGAGCCTTACATTATTGGTAGGGAAATTACTGGATAAAATTCTAAGGGCCAGAATTTATGTAGCATTGGCAAGGTAGGGACTGATAAGTAATGTTCAGCATGGCTTTTTCAGGAGGAAATTACATCACTAATGTAATTGTTTTTTTTTGAGGAGGTAAAGAAGATGATAGATGAAGGCTGGGGGTAGGACTTTGGTGAAATATTTGACAATGTTCCACATGGTAGACTGGTCCTGAGGCCTAAGCCACATTGATCCAAGGTTGGGAAGCTAATGGCTTGACAATGGGATGCTGAGGGTAATGGGGGAAAGTTGTTTTTCTGAATGGATGTCGGTGACTATTGGTGTAACACAGGGATCAGTGCTGGGACCTTTGCTGTTTGTGATAAATATGAACAACTTGGATGTGAATGTAGGAGGTGTGATTAGTAAGTTTGCAAATGACACTAGAATGAGTGGCACTGTGATAGTGAGGAAGGTGGTCTGAAGCTTCGGCGAAAGTTATGAGGATATTGGCCGAATTTAGTTGCAACAAGTGTGAGGTGATGCATTTTGTCAAGTCAAAAATGACTAGGACACATCCAGTAAGTGGTAGGTTGCCAAAGAATGCTGATGAACAAGTACATAACAGGATGGCATAGTTAGTGTAGCCGTTAGTGCTTCGCTCTTACAGTACCAATGATTGGGACCGGTGTTTAAATCCTGTGCTGTCTGTAAGGAGTTTGCATGTTCTCCCCGTGTCTACGTGGGTTGCCTCTGGGCGCTCTGGTTTTCTTCCACTGTTCAAAACATACCGGAGGTTGTAGCTCAATTTAGACATACAATGCTGTATGTCTAAATGTAAAATTTTAAAAAAATTTTTTAAAGTGGCAATGGAGTTCGCTAGGGTGGCAATGTGGGCATGTTGCCTTCATAGGTCAGAGCGTAGAACTTCCGAATCGGAAAAGCACTGGTGAGGCCACATTTGGAGTATCGTGTGTAGTTCTGGTTGCACCTTGTGGGAGAACATGGAGACACAAGAGTCTGCAGATGCTAGAATCTGCACCAAAAACCCATCTGCTGGAGGAACTCAGCAGTCAAGCAGCATCCAATGGCTGGTAGGCACAATAGTCCTCAGGTGAATCTGAGGTAAGGTGGGAAAACCAGGATTTATATTGGGGTAGGTGAAGGTGGAGCCAAACGAGGAGCCAGCCATCTGAACAATACTCAGACAGTGAATTCCTGTAGGTCTATCAACACTAGAGGGCGTGGTTTAAAGGTTTTTTTTTACACAAAGTGGTTGATATCTGCCAGAGGTGGTGGAGAAATCAGATCCAACAGCTACAATGAAGAGGCATAAGGCACAGAAGGATACAGTTCCGATCAGGGTGCAATGATGCTGGAGCTCACCCGAGCGCTGCTGCAGCACCTCATGGGGCTGCGCTGGGCACCTTGTGGGGCAGCTCCAGCACCTCCTTGTCACCATTTTTGGTGTGCTCCAGCACTGCACCCCTGGTCCTGATGAGGGCAAATGGGATTAGTGTACATGGGCAAAAAGAGCCCATTACTGTGTTGTATAATGGGGCCATTTACATCCAAATGGGGATATAGATGTTCAGCTTGTCATCTGAAGGGTAGGGTTTCAACATGAGCTTTATATAAAGGACTTGGTTTTGACCTGAACATGAGCAATTTTAACAAGAATTCTGCTGAATTGACAGTTTAGATGATGTGTGCCCAAATCCTTGAGGGCATCTTGAATATGTGCTTTCCAAAGCAAAATGGCCACAAACCTGGCCTGACCTAAGCTGATTCAGAATGGGGGAAGGTGCTGAGAACCATTAACATTTTCATGTTACTTATTTCAAGATGTATGTGTTGCCTGAGAGTTTGCTGGGCCATCCCTGTGAGACGTTCAAATACTGATCACACAGATTCTCAACATGTCCCTGCACAAGATGTGGTACCATATCACTTAAATTAGGTGCCTGTAAATAGATAGGTCAGTTTGTGCCTCCAGTCCTGTCATTCTAACTTCCAAGGGCATGTACCCATTTTTGATTTGAAAATAAACCCATTTTAGTTTTAAGTCAAATCGAAAATCTATATGGGTTAAATACAAAGTTGTATTTGCAAGGGATTCCATCTCAATATGTGCGAGGTGCTCGGGTCCAACATGAGCTTTATAAAATGGATTTTGCTTTGACCCAAACCTAAGCGATTTTAATAAGTTCCTGAGCAATTCTGTCCTCCAGGTGAGTTTAACGTGTCGTGCGTCCCTGACCGCACCCCTGCCACGCGTGCTAGCTACTGCAGCAATACGCATGCGCTTCATGTATCGCTTTTCATCCCAAATGACAGGTTCCAGAAGGAAGAGGCGGGATGGGACCGGTCAATGAATACCACAAGGTAACGTTGCTTGAACATTCTGCCTTATTCGGAGGAAGGGAGGGGGCTGGGGCTGGTGTGACTGGGTCCGTTAAATGCAAATAGGGGGAATTGGATCATGTTGGTCATTTGGTAGATGATGGCGTTTTTTAATAGGAGGGTAACGCTGCAAAGAACCTCATATGTTTTTGTGGGCCGGAGGACCTGTATTGGCAGCGACCGAGCGGCTCACGAGGTTGCACAGCGGTCATGAAATCGTCGTTTCTCCGCGCTTGGAGGATGCAGTCGCCGGGGGCGAAATGCATTTGTATTCAGGACGGTAGTGAGTGAAACAAGGGGTGGTGTCGCTGTCTGGGCTGTGCGCAGAATTGCACCTGATCATTCCCGCAATGTCTAACGGTGAACCTGACCTCAGATCCTAGCGGAGACCGACCGAGTTGGCATCCTCCACGCAAACGGAATGGAACAGGTCTCGTTCTCCGTTTAAATGATGTCGCGCGTGTGTGTGTTTTAAGGAGGTGTTAGATTGGGTCGAGATCAATAATCCTTCACGCTTTTTCTTTTGGGTAGGATCAGAAGGTGCGAGAGAAGCGAAGTCCACGCAGTCGCATCCCCAGACTGGTTCTCCGCCCTTATTCCCACATCCAGAAAGGATCGCCTTCATCTGAATCCCCCTTCTCCGAGGAAGAGAGCCGCGAATACGACTTGAGTTCGAGCCAGTCACGAAGATCCACAACCACCGTCAGTAGCATCAGTTTCTGTTCAGGTACCTCTGATTGCCGAAGGGTTGATAATTCCCGGTGCAAGGTTTATGTCACCGGTTGTTCGTTGTCGGCTTTCTTTTGGGCGGAGGGCGTTTTAACCTTTTTGTCTGTGGTTTGGTGTCTCGCGTAATATTTTGTAACTATGCTGCGGTTACCGCTGTCCAGAGGACCACTGTCAAGGTCAAAATAATGTGATAGCAGATAAAATGCTGGAACCACTTTGAAAGAGGGAGGAATTCAGAAGGACATCATTGGTTGCCATTCCTGCTTTAAGCATGTTAAACCAGTGGTGTGCCGCACCGCCAGACGTCCCCAAGCTATGGTCTTTGGAAATGCACCATATACACTGTAATTCTAAAATGATTTGGCTAACTTTTCATGACAGTGTCATTCCAATTTTAATTAAGGCTTTCAAAATGGAAAAAACAAAAAGACCAAGCCCCTTTACAAGACCTCCACTGATACAGTAAAATACAAATAATGTATTCTGCTCTGGAGATTATTCTTTCAGATATGTGTGAAATAATATCTGGAGCACGATTTTATCCAATAGCTTAACATTTTAGTGTTATATTCCATTGTAAGAACTGTTTCTTCCCCCCCCCCCCCCCCATAATCATCTCAAATAAAGGCTGTAAACATAGCTTTTAGTTAGCCTGAGGGAATGAAAGTAATATTGTCAGTTGTCTCAGAATGTATACATATATTTGAAGTTGTTTCATCCTTTTGCAAAACAAATTCAAATTAAAACAAACTGGTTTGATGACTTACTCACATGGGACTAAAAGTTGAAATGTTTGTTCTATGCTAACATTTTGAATGCAACTGAATGACTTTTTTTTCTCTGGAACTATATCAGTTATCTTAGATGCTTTTATGAACTGGAACTTGTGAGCTTTAGTTCCATCAATGACAATTTTTCAGAAGTAATGCTTATTTTTAACAGCTATATGCACAGTTAAGATAATGCAGAGTAAAATGTTTAATGTAAAGTCATTGTTTGGCATGAGAATTGGGTAAAATGTACATATTGGGGACAATTTTCAAATATTAAGAAATCTGTATAAAGCTTTATTTTGGTGATGCACAATTGATTGATGAATACTAAGTGGCCCATCGAAGATTCACAGTAAATTCAGCAAGGTGTAAATCCCAAAGTTCACCATTGTGAACTCTGATTTGCATAACATCAGAAATCAGCAAGCAAGGAAACTCATTAAAGAAGGAAATGGGGGGTGGGGGGGGGGGGTTAGTGTGAGGCTGGAAATGAGGGGGTTAGTTTATGAGAGATTGAGCAGACTGGGACTATACTAATTGGCATTCTGAAAGATGAGGTCGGGTCTTACAGAGACAAATAAAATGATGAGCTTGTCCTATTCCAGTCCCAGCTGTTGCTGCTGAACTGTAAAACTGTGGAACTGATCTCTCTCTTTCTCAGATAAAAGCCTGTTTGACTTCCTCTCTGCTTGCAAAATCACATGACCCTCTTAGAACAGCAAGGCACTCCCAGACAGCCTGCGGCTCCGAACCTACTCCTCCGAGTTCTTTCGTCTGTTGTTTTTCAAAACAACAATCTATTAGTGAAGTCCCTTGAGCACTCTTCAAAGTTTGTACAAAGGTTCTCAGATCCAGTCAGTCTAGCTTGAGCAGAGCTCCAGTATTTTTAATGAAATCTGTTTTGAAATGTTTGTTTGTGACCTACATTAAAAAAAACGACCTCATTTTATCTCCTTTAAAACATATCTATAATCTGTCACAGGTGTATTTTATAGAACTGCAGTTTAAACTGTGGTAGTCTAGTTATGCTTCCTTTCCTAATTCTCGGAAGATCTTTCCTGGAACCAACACACCAATGGCATCATGAAGAAAGCCTCTACTTCCTCAGGAGTTTGCAGAGGAGCTAGTGGAGTTGTTCAAGTGAACCGGTACGGACTTGAAGGGCCGACATGTCCTGTTTCCGTGCTGTAAACGGTTATATGGTTATATATGAAAGAATAGTTAAGGTGGCAGCAGTGAGGTGGTTTGCTCCGGCAGGTGAGACTGGAACTAAAGGATGTGGCCTTGTGATTCAGGGGAGCAGATTTAAGGCAGCTTCCCTGAGAGAAGAGTGAAACTGTAATTCTTTGCCCAATAAAATAATAGAAGCAACCTCATTAAATGTATTTGTGACACAGATTTTTGAGTAATAGGGGATTTGAGGGTTACAGGGAACAGCAGATAAGTGGTGCTGAGTCCATGGCCAGATCAACCATGAATGGCAGGAAAGGCTTGAAGAACCACATTCCTGCTCTTGTGAACTGTTTGGGTGTGGTTTTATTTTAATAGTCTCTTAATTTTGGAATCAAGAAGCGATATTTAAAATCTTTTCAGTTGAAATGTCATATGCATAATGTTCTGAGTGATTTCCTAATATATGTATTAAAATATAGAGCATTGGCTTGTTAAAACTTCTTAGCAGGTGCAGACACTGAACTGGATAAGACTGATGGTGACAAGATATTTTAATGTGTCCACTTGGCCAAGTAAGTCCATTATGGCACAATAAAAATTAAGGATGCACCATAGGTAAATTCCTTAATGCAGAGTTTTCTCCAGGGCTGCCAACAAAATATTTTAAATTAAAATGCTACATTGTTTTTCAATACTTCACAGGCAAATTTGGATAAAAATGCATATTGAAATATATAGAACAGATAAAAATAAAATTCTAATCACCACCTATTTTAGGCGGGAGGGGGGAGAGGGAAAAGAGAGAGAGAAAACTCTCCATGAGGCTATCTGAGTTATCTGAATGTCTCGTCTCCTGAAACTTAAGATAATGGTAATTATTAATTAGAGATTAGAAGTTTCTTAGTCACAGATGACATGTCTCCCCCACATGTACTTCTGACTATGATGTGGGATGCCACTCATCCTGTTATCACTCAGATGAAATTTGGGGTGGGAATATAAGCCTGCATTCCCCAACAAAAGGTGGTAACAGTAAAGCAGATTCACAATTTGTTCCTACTTTGTTTACTGAATGTACAGGATCCAGCTAGCAAAAGTCTGATAAGAGAACATGAAAAACAGTTAACTAAATCGGAACTAATTGAAAATTGGCTGGTTAATAAGATAATGAATGTGTTTCTAGGTTCCGGCTCGAAGACACTTATTTTCAAATAAAAGCCAGGAGACATTCTGTTGTGGTAAAATTACACCCCAGAAGGTTTGCTTTTGATCTTTAACCATTTGTTTTCAGGGACCAGTGTACATAATTGCGCACGGGGTCTCTGGTTCATGTCTAATCTGTTGTGGAAGGGCTCTAATTGCAGTAAGAAAGGAAAAGAAAAAAACTTGCATTGTGCCCCAGTTAAATCCCAGGCTTCATAGGCCAAGAGTGCTTCAATGGCACAAGAGTGTCCAGGCTTTTGGAATAGCTGTCAAAAGTGGGACTGGGGCACCGGGGAGATATTTCAATGAGGGATAATTAAGGAGATTAGGCTCCAGTTGAATGATCTCATTAGAACATGAAAGATTCTCATGGAGCTTGACTGAATGGATGCAGAAATAATATTTCCTTGGTTAGTGTCTAGGACTGCGAATCACAGCCTGAAAAGTGATTGGTAACTGAGATGAGAAAGAAATTCCTTTACCCATGGTTTAGAGATTATTTTTGAAATTCTCTTGGGGTGGGGGGAAAGCCTCTGGAGAATTTGTAGGTGATTAAATTCAAGGCAGATCAAAGACTTTTGTAAATTTGAATAATTCTAAGATATTGGCTGTGGTAGTTGGAAAATAGACTGCAATCATCTTATTGTAGAGTGAATGACGAATTCATGCTTCAGTTTCCTACGTTTTTAACTACTTATTTTCCATTTGCCTGTCTCTGCTGCTTCAATTTCCTCTGGCACCCACTCCTTATTCTGAATTCTGTCCATCTCTCCCTTGTGCATATCTTCACTAACACATGCAGAAACAATTCTGTGATTGGCCAGTCTTATTGATCTGGTGATATCAGCTCACTTGCATGTAGTGAAATACATCTTTGAGACTTGTACTGGGATAATAATAACCTATTTGGAATCAATTTGCAGGTCAAGGATCTTTTGAAATGACCATAGACCATATGGATTATGATTAAGTAAAATTTAATATATAAGATTTTAATGCAGAATGAGAAATCAGACTAATACCTTTTACAGTAGATTATTTCTGAAATTAATAATAATGTATTCTCTCCATTCCACCATGGCCTAGTGCAGTAGTGGTACCAGTCTCCTGCTGTTTTAATTTTTTTAAAAAAATCTCCCTTGATCTTTCTGCCTGTCAACACTCTTTATCTCACATTTTTAATTCGGTTATTTGGTGATAGTCTCCTCACCAAAGAAAAATATATAAAACCTTTTTAAATAGTTCTGTTTGCAGGATGAGCAAAATATGGAAGATAACAATAGTTATTATTGTCATTGTTTAAAATAGTGTCCCATTGTACATGTGCTGAAACAACTAATTTGGCTTTAGAGTTCATATATGAATGGTTCTAGTGTTAATCCACTGTATTGACATTGATAAGCAAAATTAAATAAAAGGGGTTATTTTTTGTTATTATTCCTATTCTGCGCAGAAATGAGAAAGTTACTACATTGCTTAACTACAAGAAGAGGGGATTATCTTAAGAAGCATGAGAAACTTTGTGATTTGAATATAATAGACAGTAACATTGAGATATTCTGGTAGAATGCAATTTTATTTTTTTATCCATTGTTGTCCATAATGATATGAGATAATGGGAGTATATAGAATGATATGCCAAGGAATGAAGTTAAAAACCATGCTGGAGAAACTCAGCAGGTCAAGCAGTATCCTCTGTATAGCAAAGGTAAAAATACATAACCAGTATTTCAGGATTGAGCCCTTCATCAAGGTATGGGAAAATGTTGAACAGGAAAGGAGGTGATAGGTGGAGAAGGGAGGGAGGGGAAACAGAGATGGGGGTGGGGGGGGGTTGGTTAGCAGGATCCAGAAAAGTGTGTTAATGCCATCTGGCTGAAGAGTGCCTTGATGAAAAATCAGGTGTTGTTCCTTCAATTTGTGGGTGGTCTTGGTGGGACAGAACACAAAGCCATGGACAGATATGTGAGTCTGGTACTGTGACACAGACTAAAATGGTTGGGTACTGGGCGATCTGTTACTGGTGCGGAAGGAGGGAAGGTGCTCAGCAAAGCGATCTCCCAATTTGTGGCCAATCTCTCCGATGTAGAGAAGGCCACAGATTTTCAATCCACTGACATGACCTTCTCTTATGATAAAGGGCTCAAGTTCAACATTGGTTATGTATTTTTTTTACCTTTGCTACATAAAGGACATTGCTTGACCTGCTGAATTTCTCCAGCACTATTTTTAACCTCAACCACAGTATTTACAGATTTTCGTGTTTTGCTGTTTGGTCCGTCATGTTTGTTATTTCTTTAACTTTCTAATTAATCCCACTCCTTGGCTCTTTCCCCTTAGCTCGGTGAAAAAATTCACAATATACTTATCCAACTTGATTTTTACAGTAAACCTAATTTCTCCATTATTCTAAACAGTGGATTCTATTTCACTGCAACTTGAACATCCCGCATTTCACATTTGGTTCCCTTGCTGTTTACTTTGTCCATCTTGTCTATATGTTACTGACTATTCTGGTATTGGAGGCAGATTGTATTTATCTATTCTATCAAAGCCACTTAATTATCAACATTCTAATTACTTTCTTCTGATAAGGAGCATCTCACCTTTTCAATTCCTTCAATGAAATTGTCTACTTCATCTCTAATAAATCTCTTCAACGTGCCGTCCAAGGCCTTGTTAGGCTTCCTGAATGGTGGTGTCCAGAACTGGACACAATACGACATCTGAGATTTACATAGCATTCATGAAGGTCTAGCATAACATTATTGCATTTGCATATATTTGAAAAGTTTAGGTTCTTTTGTGTTGTTTTTAAAATTCTTGAAAATATTAATCACCTTGTCTGCTCCTATCCTCTTTAAAAAATTTTATTTCTGTTCATTTTTTTTCTTCTGACTAAAATGGATTACTTCACACATTTCTGAAAGTTCATCTCAAGATTCCTTTTATTGCCATTTAATATTACACAAAATTGCTGCCTTCCTGCCATAAGGCAGGAAAAGAATCTCAATGAGTGTTGCATGGTGTCCCTCACAGTGACATTAAAAGAAGCAAAAGAGTCCCTACAGAATCAGTGAGAACTTTTGGCACATTAGCCTTCATAAATCAAAGTATTGAGCATAGGAGTTGGGATGTTAAGGTAAACTTGTGCAAGGCAGTGGTGAGGCAAAATTTGGAGCATTGTGTGCAGTTTTGGTTACTTAACTACAGGAAAGAGGTCAATAAAATTGAAAAAGTGCAGAGAAGATTTACTAGGATGTTCCCTGGACTTCAAGAACTAGGTTATAGGGAAAGGTTAAATAAATTAAGACTTTATTCCCTGAGGTGTAGAAGAATGAGGGGAGATTTGATATGGGTATAGATAGGCTTTTCCCATTGATGTTTGCTGAGATACAAAACAGAGGTCTTGGATTAAGGGTGAAAGGAGAGTAGTTTAGGGTAATTTTTCACACAGTGGTGGGAATGATGAATGTGGGTTCAGTTTTAACATTTATTTAAAAAAAAATATATAATTTGGACAGGTACATGGGAGGGGTATGGAATGGGTACAGGTCAGTGGGACTAGGCAGAATAGACTAGAAGGACCTGTTTACTGGGCTGCAATGTTCTCATTAGATGTTGTCATCCTCAAGTCTGGCACTAATCCCATTGCTGCATTTCCAAATCTCTTATTGTTTGTAGACTTTTAAATTTTGGTCTGGATATTCAAGTTTAGGATATTAAATATCATGGGAAAAAATGATGATCCTCTTGGGTTTAATTAATATTGCTTGTTCTTCACTGTGAGGCCAAGCCTTGGTTGAAAGGGAAATCTAGCTATTACTTGTGGACATATGGGTGGCTTCATCTTTGGGTTAATTGTTGAGTATAAAATGCATTTTCTTTCACAAGTGCTTTAATCTTTATTGATTTCTTTGACTGAAAACTATTTTGAATTGCTGTTGTTATGAGCCAGGAGGATCCCAAAACCAAGCAGCAATAGAAATTCACCAAGACAAATGGTCACTTAAACAAAAGTTGCTTTTAATTTTCTTTAAATATAAAAACACGATCAAACTTTAACTTATTACTATTAACTTAACCCCCTTCTAATTCTAAGTGCACGTGTATGTAATGTGAATGTGTTCAGGAAAGTTCTTTGCTTTAATAGTCCAATCATTCTCTTCTCACTTCTCCAAGTTCACCGGTGCGGTATCAGGCGATTCTTATATTGTGCACAGAATTTAACATTTATGAATTTTCACCAGGTTCTGGTGCTTAAAGTTGAAAGGTTACTGCTCAGGAAGGTTCATGTTGGTTTCAGAGATATTTGTGCTCGTTGGACATGCACAAACTGATTTCCTATGATCAATCATTTCAGTGTCTTGCCAAAGAAACTTGCCCCATCATGGGTTTTCCAAATGATAACCTCTTCTTCTAGGTCACCAGAGTTCCTCTTGTTTCCCTTATTTCAGGAGAAACACTCTCACCAGCTACTTCCTTTTGTAAGAACCACAAGGGTTTTGAACAGGCTGAACTCAGAACTCGCAACCCATCTGCAAAATAGGGTTTCATCAAGCTGCCAACTTGCCATGTTGCAGCTTTAAAAACTAGTGCAGAACTCAATTCTCTCTTTAAGAGAAGAATCCTGTTTTCTTTCCTCTCTCTCTCTGCTTGTAAAAACCAGAACCCCTCCCTAGGCTCCAAGTCCAATCCTTGAAAGATCTTGAGCCTGGAGTTTTCCATTTGCACCTGCTTGGAAGTTCCTTCTAAAGCCATTCCATTGTCTTTTGCAAAGCCACTGGTGCCTGAATATTTGGCTTCAGCAAAGCTTTTTCATTTTAAATGAGATGTGAAGTGTAAGTATCTGTTTGTGAAGTGACCTACACTAACCCTCCCCCCCCAATCTCTTTTTAAAAATATATTTCTATATAGTGTAAAATATAATATAACCCATAACACCATCTTCAAATCAGTAGTGATGCTAATAGTTCTGCAGTTATGTTAATCTTTTGATATTTAGTTTCTTAATTTGGCCGAAACTGTTAAGATCCATTTGCCAATCCTCGTTGTTCATAAACCCAATTTTTGAGGTCTGGAGTTTTGTCATATGGAATCAGTCAATCTTTGAGATGGAGTGAGCACAAAATTCTCATTCCTGGAATTCTACTTTCAGCACCCCATGATGAGTAACGCAGACAGAACATGCATGACAGCAATAAAACCAGGAAAGTAATTGCTCAGTGATTTTTTTTTTAAGTGGAAATGTATTTGCAAATCTTCTCAACCAATTAAACTTGAGAAAATAGAGCAAGACTCAAATTAATGGAAGTACGAAACCTACTGCATTTCTGAAGGTAGTTTAATCCGAAAGCTACACTGGCAATCTTATCACTCCAACGAGACTATTCACGATATTGCTTTGTATTCAGAATGCCAGTGAATGCAGATATTCTAAATCAACATTAAAATTTCAAATCTGATCTTCCTAGTATATAATGGAAGTAGAAGAACATTTTATTGTCTCTATAGTCATGTGCAGAGCCTTTTAAATATCTGTGATGGGGATATTTCAAACTTCTGCCAATGCACCTCATTCTTTTCGTGGACCTATCTGAATATTCATTTATTTTTAATGTTTATTCACTTCAAATTTTTTTACATGCCAACAAATCAAGTTTCCTTCAGTGGATTTGCTGGTTTTCTTTTTGAATTATTGATGGCACTTTGGGAACTTCTAGTTTTGTTTTCAAATTTCAGATTTATTGTCAGAATACATTCATGACATCACCTACAACCCTGAGATTCTTATTTCTTGTGGGTCATGCAGAATTTCTACTAGTTGGTAGTGCAAAAAAAAACTACTCAAGAAAAGATGTGTATACGTAGCATTGTTCCTGAACCTGGTGGTTCCTGGGAGCAAATTCACATTTACAATAGTTCCCAGAGTTATCTTGATATTTTTGATTTTTTTTTTAAGAAGTTCTCTCACAAAATAAATGAAGGTAATGATGTAATTTAACAAAGAAGGGTGGAAAGATGTGCTGTGGCTATCTAGTCATTCTCCAGAGCCTCACTTACCTTAGCAGCTGCTCCTTCTAAATGAAGAGTTCTGTCAGTTAAACAGCTTAACACCCTGACACAAATTCTTGCCACAAGGCTGTCGTTGATTGGATCTTGCCGATGAGACTGGGTGGCAATGTGGGTGAGGTATCTAAAGCTCACGAAGAAACCTTTACACAGTCTCTGATCCTCCTTCATTCCAAGACCAACTCTCCAACAAGTTTACTCAATGGGGAAGTCTTCACTAGCTATCTCTATCTCTTAGTCCCTCTCCAAGGTTCAAGTTGATAATCAGTTTGAATTTGTTTCTTTTCCCAATATTGTCTTTCTCACCTCTTGAAGGAAATGGGAAGGCGTTAAAGCACAGAGGAGACTGACATCTTTTAATTCTGATGTCGCTAATTCCTGAACATGGGGACAGATAAAATGTTTCTTTTTTTTTCTATATCCTTATCAGCTTCAATATCATGTTCTTTGTTGATTTTTATTGAGCAGACGATACTGGATGTCCCAGCAGCCAGTCAGTATCCCCAGTTAAATCACCTTCAAAGTTGGCTAATAGCCTATTAACAATTCCTCCGGTGAATGAAGAAGAGATTGGAAGGAAAATTAACTCTGGAACTGAGTGTAACTTTCAGCATATTAGACAAAAGAGGGAGCAAAAGTCATGCTTGGTGCAACCAGGTAAGGAACTGTTCTTTCATCTATAAAAATAACAGCATGTCATTTGATAGGTTAGAATGTGCAGGACTACGTATTGTGTTGTCATCTGGGTTTAGAGCTATTATGAGAGTTTTATACACACCAATCCATTAATTCTAAATCTAGACCATGTATTTCATAATGTATCAGATACAAAATGTATTATTTTTAAATGTGTATCATTATAAATTGTAATTAATATATGCATAATTTGAAAAGATGTTCTGTATGAATAATGTTTTTTTTGGAATCTTATAAATTAAGTTTACTCCACTCATGTGTGACAACATGGCACTTGGTAGATTTTTCAGACCAGGGTATTGTTCAGTACGTGAGGGGAAAGTTTGTGGACTACAGCCCATTTGAAATGTATCTGGACACAAGATGACTTGGTGTAGCTTTTGGTGGGAAAGAAGAGAGCAAAATGATGACCAAATGTCAGTCAAAGGAAGAGAATGAACTAATGTGCGGTTAATGTTGTATTGAAAACATTTATAGACATTAATATATTTCTAGGAGCATTTTGATCAATTCCTGACAATAACTGTTTCAGAATTTCACATTTCCTATCAAATGTAACGAATCATATTAGTTTTGAACATGCTTTAAATATCCTGGACTGAATGTTAGCCATGTAATAAAAAGTACAGATGATAGTTGAGATGGAAGTAGGATCACTGTTTGTTAGGGCAAGTGAAAATGAACAAGCTATCATCTTCCATCTGGGCACATTGCAGCCTCTGGATTCTGTAATGAATTCTCCAACTTTCGGGAGAATGTCTATATCACAACTGGCCATTCCCGCTGGAAATCCTTCATCTATGATGCTCGTTCTGTTTATTTTTCTCTCTCTCTCCATTAGTACATCCTGACCTGTTGGGATGTTCCAGAGCATTGATATGAGCAACTTGTAACACAAATAAACATATCCATCTTTTAATTGTTTCCACTAAACAATCTGACTGGATAAACCATCTCCATTGGCAATCTTGGTCTTGCCTCTGACAGATGTTCCCTTATACTTTTCAAACCTTCCACAAAATGCCCTGCACTTTAAAGCTTTTTTAAAATCTCTTATTCCTAGTTCCAAAGGTCTTTGACCGGAAACATTTTCTGTTTTTCTTTCTCCAGATGCTGAATATTTCCAGAGGATTGTTTTAAATTTTCCTTCAGATTTCTGTCTGTTTTGCTTAATTTCCTTTCTTAAATTCTCACCTGATAGAAAGTAACTCTCTTCTCTACAAAGTACTTTGTTTGATAGGACTGGGTAGAATTGCTGTTCCTCAGAGAATGAGTTGATCTGTCCCTCTACGCTACCTCAGTTTTAGCTAAAACTCCCAGTATTAAAGTCCTGGTATGGGAGAGTTAGTGGAAGTCACATTAGCCTAATTGTAAAAACTTCATGATTACCTTGGCAGAAGAACAGGCCAGCAGCTCAGTATTCAGGAATAAGTAACCTGTCTCTTGATTTCTCCCAAATCATTTTGAGCATCAGGAGCATGATGGAATTCTCTCTGCTTGTGTGCTGCAGCAACACCCAAGAAGAGTAACATCATGAAATTGCCCAGAAAAAGGGAGCCCTCTTGATTTGCATTCTGTTCAGCAACTTAGTTACTTCTGGTGCCAGTAGCTGCAGTTCACTCAGCTGCAACATGCACTACATAAATTCACCATGTCTGCTTTGATGATGCTTTCCAACCTGGAAGGAGAATTTTGATGTGGAGAGAAGTGGGGAAGATGCCATCAGAGATTTAAAGTGAGGTGATCAGGATGGCTGAAATCACTTGGTAGAGAAACGTAGGATTTAGGGGTCCAGGCAGATGAGTTGAGAGAGTGGAGTTGTGATTTAGAAATAGACATGGAAAAGCATGGATGACCTGTAAGTGAAGTTAAAAGTTTGAAATGTAGGTGTTCTGAACTGGTGAGAAGGGAGACATTTGGGACTATTAGTGTATCATTGTGTTGAAAGAGTTGTCAGGGTTCTGTAAATCCTTGGATGATTTGTGGTTCCCCATCTAGTTCTGCCCTATAAAGCAAGGATTCCCTATACTGCTCATTGTTGTTTGAACTCTTACTTGCAGGTATAAACCTCTATCTCACTGTACTTGGGGGCAAGGAGCTGTATGCTCCTCACATTCCTGCATTGGCAATACTTGGTTGTTAAACTTTCTATTTTAAAGACTTCGCTGGACTGGGAGAGCAATGCTGCAAAGCAAAGAGAGAGAGAGGGCAGCTCCTGTTTCACATTACAAAAGGTGATGAAAGATACTGAAGGATCCAAGCAGCCTGTTGACATTTGGAACTGCTGCCATTTCAGATTGGTGGCTCATTGGCCAAGAAGCAGCCCTGAGCCCCTCAACTTGATGTTGAGTAACCACCTCACACTGCACTATGCCTGGAAACCACACTGTTTCCCTGTATGTTGCCTCACTGGCTCACTCCACACCAAGCCATGTAGCATGTAGATGGGAACAGGGCAAGCTTGAATGGTTTTCTGTAGTGGAATGTAGTTAAAATTTTGGATTTGGATGCCATTGTAATGAATAAATGGAAAGGTTGATAAGAAGTATTCCAGGTCTATGCTGACTCTTGCGGCTGGGAAGGATAGGACTATGTTGTTTGTGGATTTTAGGTGATTTTGATTGGTTCAACTTTGTAAAGTTGCATAACTACTTATAGTCTGATTTGCTCTTATTTGAATTCCAAATTTGATCCATTCACATTTAACATGTATGCATGTATAAGAACCTTCAAATGAGGAATTCTGAAGAGAAGCATAGACATCTTATTAATTTTTTTAAAAACTTCAGAATAACACACTGCTGCTTCTATTCTATATGTTTGCAATAACAAGAACAAAACTGGTATTATGAACTAGGTGAAAGAGCCCATAAAGAACTTTCTTGGCAGTTGAAAGCAGAACAGGTCTTGAGAACAATCAATGCGATTTATATAAAACAAAAACCCAGATGCGAATACGATGTTACAGGCCTCAAGAAATTAGGTATTTAGGCAATTTTACTCCAAGTTATACCAATCAGAGTCTCAAGGAGATGTTAATAAGAGTTTTTCTCTCTCAAATTAGGCTTTCAAGGTTAGACCTGGAAGAACAGGTAGAACCTAATCCCCCCTTTACCCAAAATGATTCTTGGCGAATCAATAAATTTCTGAAAGAGGATGGTTCCCCCACCCCCCGAAATAAATTTTATAAAGAATTTAAAGATTTACTAATTCCTCCTTTTTTATGGAGCTGTTGGAACATGCATACCCTCCCAGAATAACTCAACGGCAATAATTACAGTAATACCAAAATAAAGAGGTCCATTAAAACATTCATCTCATTAGACCTATTTATAATCATATAATCATATAACTGTTTACGGCGCAGAAACAGGCCATGTCGGCCTTTCAAGTCTGCACCGGTTCACTCACTGTTAAATTCAGGTTATAAGATCATTGCCAAAGTATTGGCAAATAGATTAATGAAATTTTTGCCGAAATTAATAAATATAGACCAAACAGTCTTTGTGAAAAAGAATCAGTCTGTTAATAATGTAAGTAGATTGTTTGTATAATTCATCTGGCACAAAAGAGGTGATCTGAGTGTAGCTGTGGCCTTGGATTCAGAAAAAGTGTTTGATAGACTGGAGTAGGACTTTCTATGTAAAGTACTGGAAAGATTTGGATTAAGGCACTGTACAATGACCCTAAAGCCCAAGTAGTGACAATGGACAAGTCTCTGCACCATTCCAGTTGACAAGATCTGGTAGACAAGGATGTCTGCTATCTCTGGGTTCTTTTTATACTAGCTATAGAACTGCTTGCAGAAGCAATTTGATGAGATCCAGACAATAAGGGATTCAGTGTCAACCAGGAGGAATAAAAGGTAAATATATTTGCTGATGTATTGATATATTTGTCAGAAACTGTACTTGAAACTGGAAGGTATTGAATTATAGCATAAATTGGGATAAGAGCAAAATTATGCCACTTACAGAAAGGGATTATACTTGGTGCCAGAGAGACACCCAATTTAAGTGGCTGTTAAATGGGATAAAATATTTAGGAATATGTTCATATAACAATTTAAAGAATTTATAAAAATTAAATTACTCACTTTTGCTTAAAAATATTGAAGACGTGAACAGCTTTACCAATAACTTTAGTTGGAAGAGTTAATTATGTCAAAAGGAATATATTTCCAAGAGTCAGTATCTATTTCAAACATTGCTCATTCTATTAACTAATAGGTTTTTTTTTCAGGAGTTAAATAAATGTCAGAATATTCCTTTGGAGGTGTAAGATGTCCAGAGTCTCCATAGAAAAATTAACATGAAAATATGATTTAGGAGGTTTACAGCTCCCAAATTTAAACAAATTATTACTGAGTCACCCAGATGTGATTTCTTACTTTCTTTTTTGAGAAAGGAGACAAACCTGCACGGTTGAAAATAGAACGAGGAAAAAGTAAGAGAGAATAGCAGAAAATTTTAATAAAAGGAATCAAAATTAATATCTGGTGAGAAAGAAGCCCCCTTTGTTAAAACATATAATTAATATTTGGTATAAAATAAATCATGACATTGGAACAAAAGGGGTTTACTCCTAAAACACCACTGAGTCAAAACAGGCTTGTTATCCATTTTATGATGATTTTTGTAAAGGGATCAGATGTATCAAGTATTGCTATGAGCAGGGGAACCTTGTGTCATTTAAACAATTTAAAAAATAAATCTGGAATCATTAAATGCACAGTCTTCTGCTATTTTCAATTACAAGCATACATGAGGGAAAAATTGGGGCCAACAATGTTTTTATCAAAGTGCATTGATGTGGAGACTCTGATTCGAAAGGGAAAACACAAAGAAATTCACTTTGATGTATTTTTTTTTAATTTCAAATGGGAGCCCCGAAACAGGGGTTCACGAGTCTAGACAGGGATGGATATCAGACTTAAATGTAAGTATTGAGCAAAACTGGTCTGATTTATGTAAGGACAGTTTGAAAAATACAACAAATTTTTTTTTTTTTACACGCTACAGAAATTAAATGTTAATGTCAGACTTGTCAGATAAATGTTTTAGATGTGGTGAGGCGATAGGAACGTTCTTACACGCGACTTGGTCATGTTCCAAAGTGAGATTTTTTTGGGGAGGGTGGATTTTTTTTTTAAAGAACAGATTATTGGAATTCCATTTCCACAAAAACCCAGAATTGCTTTTACTGGGAACTATAATGGGGATGAGACCAATATTGAAATTTAATAAAAATGAAGTTGAATTTGTTAAAATGGCAGTGGCCAGAAAATGCATTGTAGTTATTTTGAAATCTGGCTCCCATCTAGGTAAGGCATGCAGAAATGTATAACTCTGTTCCCCTTGAGAAAATCACTTGCAACCTAAGAAAGAAATACAGTACAACTCTGATTATCCAAAATCCTCATTTATCCAAAATTCTTTCAGAGCCAAGCTGACTGGGGACCTTGGGCTCCCGATGGCGGCAGCAGCGGACCTCGGGACCCCTGGGCAGGACTGAGGTGTCGGTGATCGGCAGTGACCAGCATTATTTTTGGTGAAAATTAAACATTATTTTAATGCTTAAAACAACCTACCTTTTTGTTTCTTTGTTGCTTAAACAATGTTACAAGTGATTTGCTGTTACTACTGGGCTGTTTTTTAAAAAAAAAAGACCGCTTCTCCAAAAAAAGTTTATCCGAAATGGGCCCGTCCCGACCATTTTGGATAATCCGAGTTGTACGGTACGACGTACTTCTGCAAATATGGAGACCGTATTTACAGATCTTGGGTGTAAATCTTTTGTTGAGTTTCTTCGAGTCCATGTTAACCTTCTCCAAAGAAGAAGACTAGTTAAATAATTAATTGAAATCTGTGGAGTGAATGGGACTTTCCAGTAACCTTCCTTATTTTTCCACTTTTTTCTTTTTCTCTTCTCGCACTTTTTATTTCCAGGGTCTTTTGGTTGGTGTGGGGGGGGGGGGGGGTGGGTTGGAGGGTTTGGTTCATGCAGCATAAATTTGTCCACTTGTGTATTTGTATTTTTTTATTTTGTATTTGACTACATGTATGGTCTAAAAAATTTTAAATAAAATATTTTTTAAAATATGTACAATAGTGTACAGCAATTGACACTTCTCTCCACAAGGAGTAATGAATCTTCTTCGTTTTAATTCCATTACAGCTCATGTTCCTGTGAATGCATCGTGAGGACTACACAAGATGCAGTATCTGAACACTTTGATAAAGCACAATTTACCTGTCTGATAATTGTAAGTGGCCTTATAACCCTGAATAGTCTCACTGGAACTGGTCTAACTAAGACACAGAAAGCATCAAAGTTCAGTCATCATGATGCCCAAAAAATGAAGGAAGTGGCTTGAAAGGCAGCTCTACTTTATTGTATATGTCTTGGGCCATTGGTGATAAAGAATCTGTGGAGGCCCACTTATTGGACTAGAAAATGCATAATTTCTGTATTTCTTACTGCTTGAATGGAGTGTGGCGATGGTGTCCTTTCTGATTTAAGGCCTGAATTTCTACATATTGTAAGTAATGTGTTCAAATCTTAATTGTTGTTTAATCATATAATGTTACAGGTTGGACAGTACTTGTTGGTTTTGTGTTGCATCTGAAAAAAAAGTCCTTACTCTTGAACTAAATGGTGGCTGTGATTAGTACTTCAGTTCCAAAATTCAATTTCAGTGGAATAAGCGTTTAGCATAAACAACCAAGAGGAAGACTTGTTGCTCCATAGCAACATTAGATTCACTTGCAAGAATTACAGAGAATGATGACTGAACTTTGATGCTCTCTGTGTCTTAATTAGTGCAGTTCCAGTGAGACTATTCAGGGTTATAAGACCACTTACAATTATCAGACAGGTAAATTGTGCTTTATCGAAGTGTTCAGATACTGCATCTTGTGTGGTCCTCAGGATGTATTCACAGGAACATGAGCTGTAATGGAATTGACATGAAGAAGATTCATTACTCCTTGTGGAGTGATGTGTCAATTGCTGTACACTATTGTACTGAGAACCCTGCTATAAATTCAGCAATGAATCATCCCATGGCTCTATGAATAGGTTGTCTGTGTTGGATGGTTTTGAGCAACTGTTGCAGTTGCTCAGCACTGAGATGCATGGCTGAACTCTGCACCAATGCAGTGGCTGCAGACTTTTCTGGGGTTTAATAATAAATGCTTCACTTAATAATGGTCTTTTCAGATACAACTGTCTCTCAGATCACCTGTCTACTGCAATGGTAGTTGTCTCTTCCTCTTTAGCTACAATGCTCTCCCCAGCAAGAAATGCATTTGTGAACACAGTTTTAATGGAGGTTGCTAATCATTGAATTTGTGTAGTCAAACAAAGTAAATTTGACATCATTTTGAATTGTAAAAGTTTGTCATAATTTTGACATTAATTTTCAAAGATTTGTTTCATGGTGAGTTTATTGCCAATTTGGATAATATAGCGTGAAAATACTTTGCTTATTGACTTTTTCAGAATTTGCTGATGTTTAAAATTGACATTCTCCCAAGCCAGGCGTTTAATGAGGTAACTGCACAGTATGATGGTGTTGTTTCAGGAGCTTCGGTTTAAAAATTGGTCCATAAAGTTTGTCATTGGGTAGACTTGGTTGTAGACAACTAAAATGTGGTGCATGGCAGGCAGGCAGCGGGAGTTCAGTTTAAAAGGAGTGTGATCTTTGACTTTCCCAGTGGTGCAACCACTGTATTGTTTGAGCTGGCCCGTTCTCTGAACCTGTGACTCCTCCCACCCAGAAATCCCTATAAAGGCCGTTATGTCCAAACTCCTCCCTCAGTACCTGCCTTGGAATCTGGCCAGCAACATGTGAGATGTGTTGATGTCTTAAGGTGATTAAAGCCTATTAATCACAACTCTCAGTCTAATTTGGTTGATCGATAGCACTGGACACCGACCCTAAAGATCCGGAGGCCTCAGTCAAATTTGGTCAATGGTTGAATTGCTCATCACTTTCATGAGACGCAACGACATGCAGAGTGAGGAAGAAAAATGAGATCTACTCTTTGCTCAGGTTGGCCATCACGTCTTTCAGATGATAAGGGACTGCACTACTTACTCAGCTGCAATGGAGTTCCTGCAGAAACTGTATCGGACCCCATTGAATGCCATCCAGACCAGATTCCTCCTAGGCAGCTGTAGACAAATACTTGGTGAGTCAGACAATGAGTACGTGCTGGTCCTATGTGAGCTGGGGCGAGTCTGTGACTGCAGAGAAGACTCTGCAGCTGCCCATTTAAAAGTCCTGATAAGCGATGCATGTGTGGCAGGATTGAAGTCTAATCACATTAGATAGACTCCTGAAAAAGGGTGATTGAAGCCTGCAAGAAGTAGTCGACCTGGATAAAGTGCATAAGACAGCGCAGCTGAATGCAGAGGTCTTCTCAGGGGAATGCGGCCACTACGTGGAGAGCTTGGGCACTACCATCTTGGGATGTGGGTTCCCAAGTCACCACTGCCATTGAGCACCCAAAGTGATACTTCTGGCCATGTGAAGCATTCCCAAAAGAACCACCCAGCCTGAAATGCTGCATGCACTGCCTGCAGGAAGAAGGGACACTACAGGAAGTTATGTATGTCCCAGCCCCCTTCCAGCAGCACCGTACAGCTGGCAGCAGCTGCCATCTTGGACTGTCCCACTTCTGGCTTCACCTACGGCGTCACTTTCGGTCATGGGAAATGGCTTGGCAAGACCATGTGGGCGGCAAAATGGGACAGCGCCTCTTCTGGCAGTGAGGAGCAGTACCATGCGCGACATGGGGGCAGTCATCTTGGTAGGTACCCCTGAACCAACTCTACAGCAGTGACTCAGACAGTGACCGGATGCTGACCTTGATTACCCTGGACCAGAACAGTCCATATCAACTGGCCGGGGCCATGATGGACATCAAGGTAAATGGTTGCGTCACAAACTACTGATTTGATACAAGGAACATGGAGAGCTTCATTCATCTGGGCACAGTGCAGCGCTACTCTTTTGTGGTAACTCCAGCAAAATGTAAAGTCTTCCTGGCCCTACAAATCCCACTCAGCTGAGATCCACAGCAGCTGCACCATGACACTGTGCAGGGCACAGAGTACAAGAACTTTAAACTCTTTATTATGCCACAGCTCTGCGCACCAGTCATACTGGGACTGGACTTCCAGTGCCAGCTAAAGAGGGTCCAAATACAGTTTGACGGCCCACACCATCCCCTCACGGCCCGCAACTGCAAATTCTTAAACCACCTTTTTTTCCTTCCCTGCCCCCCATCCCCGAACATGACCTGTGGTCTCTCTACCCTCTGGGTTCCACTGCCACCCCGTTTGAGAACCTCACCCCCTGAATGCAAGCCGGTCACAACCAAGACCAGGTAATACAGCCCCAGGGACAGAGCCTTCATCAAAGAAGAAATTAAACTGCTTCTGGCAGAAGGGACCATAGAACCCTGCACCAGCCCCTGGAGGGCACAGGTCATGGTCATTAAGAGCAGAGAGAAACACCACATGGTCATCGACTATAGCCAGATCAGCTGGATCCCTACTCACTCCTCCGCATCACTGACATGGTAAATGAGATCATCCAGTTCTGGTTCTTCTCCAGCATTGACCTCCAGTCGGTCTACCACCATCTCTTGATTCATCCGGAGGACAGCCTATACACTAACTTTGAAGCAGAAGGCTGCCTCTGCCACTTCCTTTGAGTCCTTTTGGGGTCACCAATGGGGTCTCTGTCTTCCAGAGGGAGATGGACTAAATAGTGGATGACTGTGGACTCGAGACCACATTTCCTTACCTGGACAATGTGATCATCTGCGGCCAGAACCAGCAGGATCATGACGCTAACCTGCAGAAATTTCTCCAGAGGGCCAAAAGCCTCAATCCAACATATCCAAAAGAAGTGCGTAATCAGTATTTCATGGCTGGCCATCCTGGGTTGTGTGGTGGAGAATGGTGTCATTGGGCCCATTGCCCCATATCCTCAAGGTCCTGAAAATGGGCAATCCCATGGTCCTACTAACCCCCCTCAGCCACCGGAGGTAGAGCCTGTCGCACAAGCCACAGCCTGGGAACCAGCTGTGCCACAGCAAACCTTACGATGGTCTCAGCGACAGATGAGACCACTGGACAGGCTGAACCTGTAATGAACATTGAATCACATTACCCATTGGACTTTGCTTCAAAAGAAGGGGTGAATATGATGCAACCACTGTATGAGCTGGCCTGCCCCCCTGCCCCCTGTGATTCCTCCCTCCTAGAAATCCCTATAAAGGCTGTTACTCCCAAACTCTTCCCTCAGAACCAGGCTAGCAACATGTGAGATGTGTTGATGTCTTAAGGAGATTAAAACCTATTAATCACCACTCTCAGTCTAATGTGGTTAATCAATAGTGCTACACCCATTTTGACTTGTTTGACTACATTTTGCACCAAGGGAAGGAAGGGTTCCACACTCAGGGTGGCCAAAATCATTTTCAAAAATGCAGATCAGATTGTCCTGACATCATTTATCCTAAAACCCAGGAGGTTCTAGTCTAAGTTTGCTGGCAAGTATTACTTGGCTGGACCAGCAGTGAGGGGCAGGGGTATACCTGTAATTAAAACTGAGTCTCTTATCAAGTTTATTTTCATCTTTCTAACTACATTTTCACTGCCTGAAGAATTAATATGTTGGGAGATTCAGTTTGGATCCTGCTGGCAGTTGAATCTATTCAATTCTATGTTCAGCTGCATTTTTGTGTGTGAGTTCCTGGTGATTCACTATATTCTCTTTGGCCTGCGACGAGATGAAAGTTTGCGAATAGGAATCTTGTTACTAAATATTCTGTATTACACAATCAGTTTGTATGTAGATGAATGAAAATCAGCATGTACTGTATGATCACTAATTAGAATAGCAAATATTAAAATATCCATTATTATTCGAAGGGTTTGCATACTGTATAATGGAAACCTAATTATGCCAAGGTTTAAATGAAATGAATTGCTGGAGCCACTGTGTATTTGGGATTAATTAAAAGGCTTTAATGCCAGAGATTCAGAAAATGTGAAGACATGGGACCAAAGGCTATAAAACATAGCCCTGAAACTTCTCCTGTTTCCTTGGTTACATTGACATTACTGTGGGGTGACGTAAATTTATTTTTCAGAGTGTGAACTTTTGACAAAATTCAGAATAAGAAAAACAGAACACACCCTGGCATAATCCCTATTGGTTGATATGCATATATGGAGTTTCTGGCAAACCATCAAATAATTCTGATGTATTTTTGGGAAATAATTCTATAGTTTTTAAACACATTCTCTTGTGCAATTTTAGTGAAATGGGAAAGAACCATTCAAACAAAAGCCTCAATATTATCTGTAACAGGGGTAATGATAACTGGATATTTGTGCAACTGGGATCCACCTCATCAATATTGGCATGGTTAGGCTTAGATTCATCTGTTGCTGTGCATGACCAGAACTATTTATTAGCTGTATTCCCTCAAGAACTGGCCTGTATCTGATAGGCTCATTCTTTTCCCTTCACTTTCTGTTGTCATGGCAAATCATATGGCTAAAATATTTGAGTTTTTTTCTATCAATAATAGCAAAGTATTGTGGATTGACTGGAAATAAAATAACAGGAAAGACTTTGCAGTTTGAACATAATTATAATGGTCATAGAAAACAATGGCTGGTTAAATAAAGTAAAAATGTGTTTGTCATATTAAGTGTTGACTCCAAATTTAATCCGGTAAAGGTTGCCCTGTTGGATTTCCTTTTTTTTAATTATTCAGTGTTTATTCCCCAGTAAAGCTGCCATTTTAAAAATTGGTTGAGGTTTACAACCCAAGGAAAGAAACAAAGAGCAACGTTTAATCCATTGGTAAAGGGCTGATGTTTGTTACAGAGCTTGAAACGTCCAAAATGCTTCAGTTAGCTGTGTGCTGCAGCTTTCCCCTTGCATGACAATTGCTGTTGTTTTGCATTTTCTGCAGGGATTTGTGGCATCTGGCAACAATGATGTCATCAAGTAGACAACATAGCCAATCACATTGAAACCTACTCCTAGATGAGAGGCCAGAAAATTAAAAAAAATATTTAACTCTTTAAATTAAATGAATCTTGGAACTTGCAAGATTAAGGTAAAAACTGAAATATCACAATCTTTTAAGAAAGAAAATTGCAGTAATACTTTAATCAGTTAGGAATTTTTTTTTCCTGCAATTTAGTTAATTTCTCCAGTTTACACTGGAGAAGGTTATATATGTGTATCCTGTGGAGATACGGTACATAATGCAGACATTTTGTGTTCCGATTTCTATCATTGCTGTTTTGTTGTTGCAAATGAGATGTCACTTCAAGTAATTAAAATTCACAATGTCGATATCAAGGCAATTTAAAAATCTAGGAACCAGACCTTCATGTTTTCATAATGATTAGTCACACAAAAACAATGAAATCCTTGCTTTCATGAGGTAATGCCACATGATGTGCTCCATATCAAACAGATGACTAACATTTATCTGTTTGGTTCTTCAGCAATTAAACCAAATCAAAAAGGGGCAATAGCAATCCAGTTTCCAACTTGGTTTTTGCTCCAAACAAAACTTTTTTTTTGCTCCATCAGCATTGCTCCTTAGGCAACAATGTAGTTAGTGTATTGCACTAAAGCAAAGAGTTTTGAGTTGGTATAACCTTGCTTATTTCCTTCTTGTTGGAATCTTTACAGAAATTGTGATTGTCCTTCATAAGTGAGCTACAGTGAATTCATAAATACTCTCTTCCACCTGCCCCCAGATTCTGCCACTTATTTAAACTAGGAGTAAGTTAGAATAGCCAATTGTCAACTTGCTTGTTTGGTCGCAGGGAGAACATGCAAGCTCCATTCAGAGAACACCTAAGGTCAGCATTGAATCTGGGACTCTGGCACTGTGAGGTAGCAGTTCTAGAAGGTGATTTGTCTCTGAAGACCCCTGATGTCTGGAAACTGGATTTCTCCCATTGTTGATGATAAATGGTTGATCAATTTTACCTAAATGAACGATTGAATGACTTGTTACATTTTCCTAAATTAGAAAAATTAACTTTTTTTCTGGGGGGATAAAAATAATGGTCAGAAACTTGTTTGTCAACAGATTGCATGATGCTGCCATTCTAGTCCAATGGGGAAATTGGAAAGGAAACATCATGTTTTTTTTGCATAAGGGTTAAAATACAAGAACCTGTAAGTCCTCAAACAATTAAAATGGGCTCTGGGACAACAGGCTACATAAAATCCTTCCATAAGAAAGGTTTATATGCCTCGTCATGCATATGAAATCCTGAGAAAGCCCATCCTTTGTCGGTAAACTGAGTAGATCCATGATTTCTGGAGCTCAGTTACCATCTAATGGGAAGTATTTCATCCAGGGTTCATGTAATCTTTCTTGGCTCACGCAATTATTTTTATTAATAAAGCTGAAGTCTTTGACAATGCTTCCTTTGATCTAATGGTCAGTTTCTGATTATTAGTGTATACAAAGAAGCTATTTAACTGGCTATTTATAGCATTTAATTCTCAAACTGAGACACAGAACGTAGTACTGTATAGGGAGCAGTGCTCGTGTACAAAAGAAATTTGTTACTGAGAAATTGAGCATGACAATTGCAACTTTTGTATAATAAAGCCCAGGCCAATAAATAGGAAATGCATGACCTGGATTCAAAGTCGGGGGCTGCCATCAGGGGTTGATATGCCTAGTATGACGTGGTTTCCCCTCCACCACCATCAACTCAACCCCTACCTGCATCTCTTACATTTCCTGTTCATCTGCTATGGCCCCCTCTGCCCCTAGAATCCCCCTGATCCTCACCTATCATCCCACTAGCTTCTGCATCCAACGTGTTATCCACTGGAATTTCCGGCACTTATTATAGGATCCCACCACCAGACACATTTTTTTTCTCCTCTCCTCTTGGCCTTCCGCAGGGACTGCTCTCTCAGTGATTCCTTTGTTCCCCTCATTCCTCCCCACCTATGGCTGCCCCCCTCTTTCTCCCCCCCACCCTGGATACATTTGCAGCCACACTTCCTCCCTCACCATGGTCCAGGACTCCAAGGAGTCCTTTGAAGTGAAGCAATACTTCACTTGTATATCCTTCGCACTTATTTACTGCATCCGGTGCTCCCATTGTGGCATTCACTACAGTGAAGAGACCAGTCGCAGATTGGGGCTTCGCTGAACATCTCCTCTCTGTCCACAACCACAGCAACCTCCCAGTAGCTAATCATTTCAGTTCTGAGTCACACTCCCAAACTCCTGTCTGTCCATGATCTTTTGCATTCTCACCCTGAACACCCGTAGATTGGAGGAACAACACCTTATCTTCCGTCTGGGCACCTTCCAGCCAGATGGCATTAACATTGACTTCTCTGCTTTCTGTTAAACTTGCTCACCTTGTCTTTCCCTTTCGTATCTTTCCAGTTTTCCCCTTCTTCCCCCTTCCCCACCCAGCCATCCCACTTCCCCCCTCATTGCTGTTGTTCCCTCCCTCCCCTCATCCACCTATGCCACCCCCCCCCCACCTTTTTATTCAGACTCCTGCCAGTATTCTCTCCTTCCTTGATGAAAGGTCCAAGCCTGAAACGTTGGTTATATATTTCTACCTTTGCTATGTAACAGGGTCCTTTGGGCTTCTCCAGCATTTTGTTTTTTTTTACTTCACCACAGTGTCTACAGAATTTTTGTGATTCACTCGAGACCTTTGAGAGTCCAGTATGCAGCTATGGTCTTCTACAGCAGAGATTGATCCTCTGCCATATTCTTGTCTCCCATTACAATTTCTACAGTCTTGTTTTCTATCAGTACTATGTCTACTTTTGTCTCTTTTACTCTTTGTATATTTTTTAAAACTTTTAAAATACTCTTTGATATTATTTGCTAAACTGTAATTTCCTTTACTCCACTGAAATACTGACACATCAGACTTTAGCCTCTTATTTTCAAATTTCAAAGTGAACGGCATCATATTGTAATCACTGCCTCCTAAGGGTTCCTTTAGCTCTCTAATCACCTCTGGTTCATTGCATCATTTAGTTGCATTGTGCTTAATGGATTAGTTTTGATTCTGTAAGGCTTGCTGTTTAGAAATATTTGAAGGTTTTAAAAATATTTTTTGCAATGATCATTCTTGAATTGTTCATTTTAATAATTTGAAGGTTCTCATTTACACACCAACTTACAGGCATGTCCGAGAACCTATCTTCTCATCTATAACGAGCAAAATACCAAATTTTTTTCAACTTGAGATGCCAGTTTTGGTTTTATGGGTGGTGGGGGGAGGGGTGGGGGAAAGAGAAATTTGGATAACGGAGGATTTCTGATTGTTTCAGATATCCTCATTAACCAAAGTTTTTCGGAGGCGAAATGACATCAATTTTTCAGATAAATAAGGATTTCTGATTCTTCTGAAATCCTCAATTATCAGGAAAAAAAATTTCAGAGCCGAGGAGACATCACTTCTGGGTCCAAATAATATTGGATAACTGAAAATTTTGGATAATTGGAGTTAAACAGCATCTTTATCAGGAGGTGGCAATTCAGGAGTGATCAATGACAAAAATATGAATTTAGCCTCTCCCAATTACAGTTCCATATATTTTGCTGTTTGATTCTGTCTTCTGTGCCTCAAGGAGAAAAAAAGCAATCATAAAGAAACAATTCTGATCTACAATACTTGACAAAGTCACTTTTGGAAATTGGTCATGTTCCTCTGTATTTTCCACGTTTCTGATGCTGCTACACTTCCTAGGCTATTAACTTAGCAACAAGAAGCCTGTGTTTGTGGCCAGTTGAAAGGCCTCCTTTACCCACAGCAAAATTAGGCATGTCTATTTATATTTAAAGTTTCTACTTCTGCTTCAACATGAATATTCTGAGGAATCCCTAAATTTAAACAAAAGCAATAGGCAGCACAAAGGTTGTCATTTGCCCATCATGCGATTCTAACCTCCAGAGGACAATGTTACCTTTTTATTTACTGAGTACTCTTGTAGATTTAAAAATGAGCAAAGTTGGTTGGTTAGGGCTTGATGTATGTGAGACTCTTCCAAATCCTCCACCTTTAACTGACCTGGAATGCTCTACACCATATTACCATTGATTCTGGGCAGAACACTAGTCTTTGCAATCCTCATTTAAAGTTTAAAACTGAGGCAAACCAGTCCATTTGCAATCCTCATCCACTGTCTATATGGCCCCTCAGATTTTCAAAACACTTTAAGCATCTCCTAGATGGTTAAAATGGTTATCAATTTGTCTAGGAACAAATTTGGACTGCAGTTGGAGGATAAAGAGATTAAGTAGAGGGATAAAATAATCAGGAGAATAAGTCCAGTCCGTGGAATTGAGGTTGCTCATGTGGAGGATGTTGCCAAAGAATAAAAGTAATGTAATACACTAATTCTGCAAAGTTGGGTGCAATTCACTGTTTTAACTGTAAACTCAGAATACTCGGAGCTGTTGCTAATTCGTTGGATAATGTGCACGATATAATTATTTGTGTATTGTTGGTGTATGATGTATGCAGTAGTTCTGCATGTTATAAAATGTTTTTGGAGGCAACAGTATAGGTTTTCCCCTCTGTGATTGTGAAATTCTCATTAAGATGGGTTGGTCACTCCGAATTCCAACCATGAAGTACAGGAAATTTTTAAAAAAATGTACAGAGTTGAAACAAAAAAAAATCTAGAAATACACAGAAGATCAGGAAATATCAGTAGAAAGAGAATCAGCAAATGTTTCAAATGAATCTACAGGTACACAATCTTTTATCAGGACATCTAAAATCCGGAAAGCTCCAAAATCTGGCAAGTGGGGAGAGATATGGCAGTGCGAGGTGGCGAGGGCGAGGGACCGGCAGCGCGAGTCGGGCGAGCGAGGGGGAGAGACCGGCAGCGCAACTGGAAGGGGGTGGGGGTGGATACGGCAGCACAATTCGGGTGGGCTTAAATCTGGCTTTCCGAAATCCAGAAAAATTTGAAATTTGGAACACACTGTCCCCCAAGGGTTCCGGATAAAGAATTGTGTACCTGTACTTGTATTTGCCATCATCAATTTTGCTGCTGCTAAATATACAATCAGCAAAAATATTTGGTGTAATATTCTGCTTTAAGAGTCCGTTGAATTTTTTTCTTCATTTCTTTGTGCAGTTTCTTTAATTAAATGATAATGCTGACTGTACCACCTCCAATATGATGGGCAGATTAGCAGTGGATGCGTCAGTTACATTTGCATAGTCATTCCCAATGACATTGTACAATCTTCACCTATGAATCAATTTAAACAAGGATACTTAGTTAATAAATGTACTTTCAATATTCAGCCCTCTTGGTAAATTGACCAAATAATACTACAACCCATGATTCATTAAATTATTATGCTAATCATATTCCAGTTGACAATTAGAATTATGCTTTTACATAGGACGAGGGTACATTTGTTCCATGATGAAATGAGAGGAAAATGTATGGCTGTCGGTGATACTGCTAATGGGGTGTAATCTTCCACCTACCCAGTCTGAGATCAATGAACCAGAATGGAGAGTGGATTGGTTTTATTCTGCCTGAGCTGCTTGAACGTGGAAAAATCCTGTTGGTGCTGGTCGCCAGATTAAATCTGAGTGTCAGTTGAGTATGAATTTGAAGTCACATCAGGCTGTACAGTGTGAATTGCTTTTTGACAAGATTTATTGAGGCAGATATTCCTTATTTAATGGGATGGGGCTTCAAAATCATTTGTCTTTTAGTTGTGTTGACTGCAATCACTCATTTATAAATTATAAATATTGGCTTTCATAATTGATGACAATATTCTTCTGGATAAATACAAGCTGCTTTTACATACACTAGTCCTATTTCCCTTTGGATAATTGGAGGCCAAGGTACGTAAAACAATGTCAAACATTTGCATTCTTACATCAGGCTCCTTTTTCCTGAAGCAAATTTACAGATGCAATATTTTTAGGGATGCAAGGGAGATTTTTGTGCGTGCAGCAATTTGTTCACATTTGGTATCAACCAAAGCTCAGGTGCAAGTGCTCCCACTTTTATTTCTGAGGCATTGGCATCACCAGGATTTAATGCACTTGAGGTGGGAATAAGTTAACTTCTTTCACTGTTGCATTAAATGTGAACAAAAGATGCTCATGGATCTACTGGATCGGGAGCTCCAGTATTTTGAGCAATAATCTTGAAGGAATGACAATGTACTTTCACATCTGGAATTGTATGTCTGATGGTGCTATCAAAAATGATTTAGTGTGTTGCTACAAATTTGTGGAGAGATTGAATGTTTAAATGGCTCAATGGGGTATATTTCATGTTGTCTTTCAAGTTTTTTGCATTCAAAATTTGAGTGTTATTTCAGCTCTGGTCATCCGTGCGATTGAAGAGTCTTGTATCATGTCCTTTTAAAGATGAAGTAGAATGGGTTGGAGCTTCACAATAGGAATCACCTGGCTCAGGACAGCCAGTCCTTGTGGCCGTCTGTTGTTGCTGGCACTAATATTTGCTTCAACATGCCAATGAATATCAAGGAGATGTGTTTTACTCTCTTGGAGATGGTCATTTGGCAGGAATGTTGCCTTAATGTTGACGAGATTTGTTGCATGTGTGCATGGTTTTAATGTTGACTGAGCATTCTATAATTACTGCACACCATTCCTGTTCCTAATACATGCTGGAGGGAAGGTCATCAGTAAGTTGGTTGGGTTTGAGGCTCTGCCCTGAGAAATTTTTGCTGTGATGCTCCTTGTTTGTTTGTTTGTTTATTTATTTATGTCTATCTATTTACTTAGCCATACAGCACTGTAACAGGCCCTTCTGGCCCACGAGCTTGTGCTGCCCAAATACACCCAACCCCCTCCCATGCGTTTTGAAGGGTGGGAGGAAACTGGAACACTTGGAGGAAACCCACACAGACGTGGGGAGAATATGCAAACTCCTTGCAGACAGTGCAGGATTTGAACCGTGCTCACTGGCACAGTAAAAGGTACCCTAAACATGCCGGCAGCAACATAGTTTTCATATGTATTGGGTTGTCTCCAGTCAGTGAAGAGATTTCCTCCTGATTAACCAGTTTTACTGGGATTCTTGATTTCACAAGGCCAACTGATGCTGAAACACAAAGAAAACTTGCCCTCTTATCATCTCTGGAATTTAATTCTTCAGTTCTTGTTAGATCCAAGGAGGTAATTGAGCACTGGTGCTTAGAAGTCCTGATAGAATCCAGAGTGTTATTGTTAAATAAAGTGAATGATCTTGGACAGATTAACTTGGCTGGATTTATTCCCCTTCTGTAAACACAGCATGCCTGAACATTTAAAAAAAAATTCTGAATAAGTAATGCCATTTGCCATTTTGAAACAGCTAATTAAAGGCAATGCCATTTCTGAAGCATGTCTCTCATTACAGCTAGAATTTTAAAGAAGTGCATAACTTCTGCAGCAATTGCCTGGACTTGAGCCCCTTTTAAAGATGTGAGCAAAAAAAAGAGATTGATGTAGCTGTGCAGCACTGAAGATGGCACCTTTCAACTGAGGCATTAGTCCCTGATAGATTTCCATTGCATTTCAACTTGTGTGCTAATCAGTTACTGAACATCACGAATACAATTGGTTATTGTAACATCAGTCTTTACTATATGCTCACCTTGGAATTCTTGCTGTGCAGAAATTTTCAACACTGTTTTAGTTCCTACACTTAATTCACTAGTTGCAAGTAGTTTTAGGAAGTTCTGATGTCATGCGAACTGTTATGGGAATGCGAGATTTTTGTGTAATTTTTATAGTATTGGTTTGCTAATGAGTAAATTAAACCAGCACAAAAGTTCTTCTAGCTTAAGAAGCATTTGTGCAAAGTGTAGTGATAAGAGTGCTAGTGATCTTCCTGACCACTAGAAAGCATCGCAGACCGTTTTGTTGCAGCTTCATTTGGATTCAAGATGGATGCCTCTACACGATCCTGAATGAGTTCTTTACCTAATAAAGTTCAGTTGTTTTAAAAGAACCCAGGTTTCTTTATTACAATAAAAGAAGCATCACATGGTACCTGGAGTGTGCAGAGTGAGAATCAGTTGATAACAGTAGAAATATTGGAAGTGTGAAGACTCCTGGCACTGTAAATTGGGCTGAAAATGTTGTCCATGAGTGGAGGTCATTTAAACAAAGATTCAAGCTAATCCTGAAAGCCATTAGATTCAATAGCAAACCTGATGCATGGAAGATTGCAATGCTACTTACCATGGTGGGACCTCAGGCACTAGTGTCTTTTAATACATTTGTTTCTGCTGAGTCAGAAGACCAGGTTATCGAAATGTTTGATAGGTCTGCATTTTGCTTGCACATGCAGCTGCAGGGAGAGAGCTTTGATACTTTTTAATGGACTTGAAATTAAAAGCAAGGATATCCAATTTTGGATTGCTGCAAGATTCAATGATCTGTGATCAAATTGTATTTGGAATTATTGATAAAACAGTAGGAGAGAGGCTGCTACGAGAGACCGAGCTTACCTTAGCTGGAGTTGTGAACATGTGCCACAACTGTGAATTAGCTCTGCAACACATGAAAAAGTTTGGTAAGAGTGCAAAAGCTAGTGAAGTCAAAGGCATAGCCACAGTGTGTGTCCACTCACATAAAGAAAAATCGAGATCTAGGAAACAGCAAACCGATAGACATTCAATTGTAAATGATGTGGTACTAAACATGCACCAAAACAATGCCTGCCTATGGGAAAAGTCTGTAATAAGTGCTAAGGGCAGAATCATTATGCAAAGCAATGTTTTTTCAAAGGGAAACAAATGAAAAGTGAAAATCTGCACACTCTATACACGATAGAAGAAACTGCCCTCATTGATGAACTTTTCGTTGGCCAATTGCAAACAGAGTGGAGCAAAGTGGACTGTGTCATTCCATACAAATGGAACAAATATTCCTGTCAATTTGTTCTGTGAGTGCAACATCAGGGCAATTAAGATAAAGCCAAATATTGTACAGTTCAAAGCCTACAATAGACAGAGCATTGACATGAAAGGTACATTTAAACTCGAGATGAAAGTTAAAGAGCACCATCTCAGGTTAATAGTTCCAGACGGACATGAATAACTGCTGGTTGACAAAGCATGTGAAAACTTAAGCCTAGTCAAGAGGGTGTACATACCAGAGAAACCCTTTGTGCTAGCTGATGTGTTATCCAGGGCAATGACGCAAAATGAAGTACACAATGAGAGTTCCACCAAGACATGTGAATCTCTGCGTGAACCTGATCACTGAATCTCTTCCCGTATCTGACACGAAATCTAAGCAGATCACAGCTGAAACAGAAAAGGACAGGTTCTATAGAAGGTCATCAAGAACCAGAATGAAGGATGGCCTAGAGGTGAATGTCAGCCATACTACAATATCAAGGCTGAGCTGATTGTTGTCAATAGGCTACTACTCAGATCAGAAATATCATTCCACCATCACTGAGACAAGATATACTGAAAAATATGCATGAGGGACACCTTGAAATGGAAAAATGCAAGAGGAGGGCCAGAACTGCTGTTTATTGACCAGGGATAAATGGTTACATTGACAGGATGGTTTTCAGCTGTGAGACTTGTTTGAAACATTAGGCAAAGGAACCCATGATCATAACTGACTTACCAGCAGAACTATGGCAGAAAGTCGGGACTGATGGATGGAAATAATTACTTGCTGGTTATTGATTATCTATCAAACTATCTAGAGATTGTGCTTCCTAACATGTCTGCTGCTTGTGTGATCAAATATATGAAAGTGATCTTTGCAAGACATGGAATTGCTCAAATTGCCTACAACTGTAGTATGGTCCATTTTCACTGTAGAGAATTCCAGAACTTTGCAGAAGAGTATGATTTTCAACATGTGACTTCAAGTCCTCTGCATTCATAGTCAAACAGTAAAGCAGAGAAAGGAGTTTACATAGTTAAGCAGTTGCTCAAGAAAGCACTGGTCAGTGGATCAGATCCTTATCTAGCTCTGTTGAGTTGCAGAGGTTTGTCATTTGAACATAGCATGTCACCCACTGAGCTTCTCATGGGACATAGACTACACACCCCACTTCCCTACTCTGCAGATCCAAACAAGAACAGAGATGTCAAGGGAATCAGAAGCATCTGCAAAAGGGACAAAAAGCAAACTATGACAAGTCACCAGGAAGCTGATACAGTGAGAGAGAGATTCCAACACTTGGATAAAAAGGTCACTGGTCTGGAGGAAGTAAATCCAAGATACTCCACTGTGTCAAAACAGAGGATGGTCAAATACTGAGGTGGAATTGAAAGAGCCTGCTGAAAATGCAAGGAACAGACAAACGCAGAAGATCCATCCTGCACAGCAACAGAGGAAACACCACCAGTGCTGGACAGTAGTGGGCCAGCAGAGCTGACACAAGTACCTGTGTTAAGAAGATCCACACGTTATCAAAGCACCTGAAAGTCTGAATATCTAAAGGAAAAAGAACTGAAAAGTTTGTGCTGCTGATACATTTACATTTGTTTTGAACTTTAAATTGAAATGAATACTATATTAGTGTGTCATGTTGTTAGGTTAAACATCTCAAGGAAAGGGGATGTAGTGATCCTTCTGACCACTAGAAGGAGTCAGACCTTTATTTTGCAGCTTCAGTTGGATTCCAGATGGATGCCTCCACATGGTCCTGAGTGAGTTCTTTATCTTATATAATTGTTTTAAAAGAATCAAAGTTTCTTTATTACAATTTTAAAAAATCACACCATGGACAGTCATGCAAAAGTGAAATCTAACTTCCTTTCCTCTCCTCCTCTTCAACGCTACCACCCTTCCTAGTACCTTCTTTGTAAAAATTTCTAGTTGGCACTATTCCAGCATAAAGCCTAATCCCTGGAGGATAGTTTGCATGTAGGAACAAGTTCTGCAACCCATATTAGGTAGTTTGGTTCTTGTGGCTGCTGTGCCTGCAGCAGCATCCATTTTGCAATTTGAATTACTAATTAAGTTTTCAGAAGCAGCTCAGGCTTTGGGTCAGGATTGGACCAAGCACTTTCCTTGAGTACGTTAGCTACAGTTTTCTTGATCTGCACTGCACGCAACAGTGAGAAGCTGCTTAAGAATGCCACAGTAAACGAATCTCAAGTCAAATCTTCAAACCTGACCATGGAATGGCTGACATCAATGTTAGTGCTGTAACAGAGCATGTGCTGGACCCAATGCATGCAGTTACTCACAGAAAGGGTGGACTGGAATCCGATCCATTTGTGTAATTAGAGCTGATCGCCATTAAGAAGGATTGATTCGGTCTTTCAGTCATCTTAATGCCAAACTATAATCATCAGATTAAGTCAAAGCAGCTTTTGATGAATGATCTGAAGAGTTGTAGTCGGCTTTGTTTATTCATTGAATATAAATGTAAAATCTATAACTCTTACAGAGGGTGTATATGTAATTTATCTATAACTCGGTTACAGAGGGTGTGTATGTAATTTAATTAGTTTAATTGTCTCAGATAAAATTATTTCATTTTTGGAAACATAATTTATCTTGCTGCAGATTGCAATAGAAATGGCCTTGAGGTGCTGTTTTTATATTTAGCTTTATCTGTGTCGAGTCTGAGAGAGAGGGTTACCTGTTGCACCACAGGCAAAATGACACGTGATTTCCCTGCCTGAATGTGGAAAAGTGTGCTGCATCCCTTTTGAAAGTGGATGATTGATTTGTATGGTGTTACCAGTGAATTTTGTTTTGCATAACTACCATGTTTTGATCCTATTGTGCAGGGAGTGAAGCTGACTTCAGTTCATCCAGCAGCACAGGCAGCATTTCAGCACCAGAAGGTCTGATGTCCAGTTCAGGGAACAAGCGAAGCTCGGCTTCTCGCAGGTAAGCCCCGCCTTCCTTTTAAAAGAAAGCTCGTGCACAAAGCAACACAGATCCATTGGCATAGAGGGAAAAAAATTACCTTTGTAGCAATCAGATGGCAATGCATTCATATGTCATATGTTTAATTTGCTTATAAACTCCTGAAAACTGGGCTGCAATATAGATATATAATGGCTTTAGAGAGCTAATTTTTGATACAACAAGCCAATTTAAGAGAAGAGTTAATTTGTATGCTTCTGTAATGCGCGTCGAAAGAACCAAAGACTTGTTGATCCAAACCAAGGCTTTTATTAACTAAAAGACTGGAACGTATCACATGTAGGTCGACCAGTCCAGAATGACCTGACCTGGCTAGGAGCAATCCTTTAAGACCTCCCAGTAGGTGTGACTATGCTCTCAGCCAATCACAGTCATTCTATACTACAGTCTGTACATATGTACATATACACATTGGTGATAGAATCTGTACTATCACAGCTTCCCCTTTTAGGACCCCATGAAATGCTGCAGAGTTTACATCGGAGACTAAGGAGCACTGACACTGATGCAGCTGGTAGAGGTGTTGCTTCATACTTCTAGTGATCGGGATTCTATCCTGATGTTTAGTGCTGTCTGTGGTGTTTGTGCATTCTCCTTGTGACTGGCGTTGGTACCCATCTAGTGCTCCTGTTTCCTCCCATATTCCAAAGACATGCAAATTGGTAAATTAATTAGCCACTGAAAATTGCCATGAATGTGTAGGTGAGTGGGATAATCTGGGGCCAGTTGGTAAGAATGAGAGAATAGATGGGTGCCGCATGTGAGCATAATGAGCCGAAGGGCTTGCTTTTGCGAAGTACGTCTTCAGATCGTTCATATCTCGCAATTCAGAAGTTTATTTGTTCTCTTTATGCAGCACAGTCTCCAGTCTGTTAAAATAGTGCCTGGCGCAGACATTTTGCTTCTAGATCAAAAGATGCAAAATATTTTTCTGTTCCACTCCTACAGGTTCTTTTTCATAAATAATTTCCTAAAACCAAAATGGCCAGAATTTAAAATAATTTAGATATCATACTATATAAGACTCTTTGAATTTTCAAGCCTTTAAATGCAAAGTTAATTTGTTGACTTGCTATTGGAATTGTCCAAATAATCACCAATCCATTGCTTTATGTGGCTGCCGGAAAATAGATATTACACCAAAAAATTACCCAAATCCCACATGATGTGCATTCATCCTGGTAACTACATCAATGGAAATGTATCCTGTGTGGTACATTTCCATTTATTATGTCACTGAAGCTATACTTTATAGGACCATTATCAATGAAATGGTATGTACTATGGATATATAACTGATCCACAGAATCGTGAAGGAAGAGGAATTAACTTTTGGGTATTGGCTTTGTTCAGAATGTGAGAAAAGGTCTGTACCTGAAATATTGCAATGTTGATTTCTCTTCAGAGATTTTCAGGGATCTGAAATTTATCAGCATTTTCATTCTTATTTGACAAGTGATATTTTGTTAAAGTAGACTTTGTCTTTAAAGAATCTGGAAGTTTTTTTTTCTCTTTTAGTGGATATTCTAATGTCTTTAAGATGTTGAATGTTGCCATTTAAAGCTATTCTAATCTGGATGCCTGTGTATTTACCAACCTAACTCCTTGTCAACCTGGAAAATATTTCATTTGCTCAGAAGCAGATTTCGCAACACGGTGCATTTTTTTTGTCAGTGGGGTAGGGCTATGTATTTTGACTTTGAAATATTGGATTTCTCCTCGCACGATTCAGAAAATAACGGCACCTCGATTCCTCAGAAAGGAGTTTTATGTTTGCTTCCACAATATTTATTCAGAATAAATCTTGAAAGTTTTAAAATAAATGTACACTTTATCTCACTTTAATAGACCCATGGAGATTGGTGTTGTACATATTTTTGACAATGGAGAGATGATTTTTTGAGTGCGCATATTTAATGGCTTTGTTGCATCCCTTTGGAAGCAATTCTAAGTCCTTTATGTATAATGTTTCTTTCAATATCAGCCGTGGTGTACATGGAAGAAGTAGTACTTCTAGTGGACACAAACATTCAGGGAGCCCAACTCTTACTCGGGAAAAGGATCCAGTGTCAGCAGTGTATAAAAGTACAGCCAACATCCGTGATGTCTATGGAGCTTCATCTCGAAGTAGCAGCAGTAACTCTGGTTCATACAAAGGCAGTGACAACAGTCCTACTATCAGGTACATCAAATCCAGCTTTTGAGATTTTACCAAAGGGCAACTTTAACTAGATTTTATTTACTATCTGCATATTTTGCTGCATTTTTATTAAAGTATTTACTTTTGATTATTTTGACTTTTGGGATGGGCAGAGCACTGATTAACCCATTTCATTTTACGATAACATTGATGCTGTACCAGAATAGTTATTCTTTAAAATGGTGTGTGGACTTATTTACTCTTTCATTGTTAATTGTGTTACATCTTTATACATGACATAAATAAAAATGAACCATTTTGCTAGCTTGATCAGAAAAAATAGCTTATTTCCTTCCATAATTCTCCACTGACGATTATAACATGAAAGTTTCCATTTCTGTATTGTAGCAAATTTGCAGTACTCAGTGCTGTTTGGGTCTGTTTGTGACATGCTGTAGTGTTAAAAGGGAACTTAAACTATAATTGGACTATTTGTCACAGGAAACTCTTCTGATTTAGGATGTTGTCTTCCAGACAAAAGATGCCAGCAACAAAAAACTCGATATTAGCCATGTTCACATGAGATGCGCAATTAGATAATTCACTGGATAATTAAGATATCAGGAATAAAATGAAACAAATGGTATATTAGTCAGTTTGGATACAAGGAGTTCATTAGGTAACTGAAATGTAAATTAATAGAAACAAAGTGTTTAAGGATATGTTCATTAATAAATGGAAACCCAAGTCTTCTACAAACACGAAATTAGTTAAAAAGATGACCAGTGGATGGCAGTTGAGATTTATCCAGGATATGCCAAAGGGAGTAATTAAATACATTGCATCTGTCTTTACCAAAATAAAAGAAGCTGCCAAAGCTCCATGCAGGGGAAGGTGGTGGGGAAATTGGATCGGATAAAAGAGATGCAAAGGAAATGAAGTTGGAACATTCAAGTGAGAAATGTCACCTGATTTGGACATGATGCATTGTGTGTTCCTGGGGCAGTTATGGATATCACATTACAGTCCTCTCTAGAGATGTGAATGGTTCCACATAAGAATTGCAAATACTTCACCTTGTTCAGGAAGAGGGATAAATCCAGCAACCACAAATAGTTAACCTTGTGAAATTTGTTTAGAGTTAATTTCACCATGAAGTTATCACTTTTAAAAACAAGGATCAAATAGTTAAAGATGGTAGAGATTTGTTAAGTTATTATATTTTGATGACAAACGTGAGGTGACCAAGGTAGTTGTTATAATGATGAATTTCGGGGTGAGGTGCATCAAAACAATTTTATCATCATTGAAGCCAATAGAGTTAAACATTTTTAGCATTATTCTTCTGAGTTAAATTAGCCAGTCAATTGACCAAGTCCAGGGGAAGAGTGACGAAGGGTTGGTCAGAGGTTGATGTTGAGGGCAGTGGTTCTAGGATGTCTTCTGGCTGTAAATTGGGTAGTGCCAGGCTCAAGCCTTTCAAGTATGAATAAACAGGTGAGGTATTGTCAGCCCCGGAGTTGTATGGTAAAGATGAGGGAGACTACTTCCTATTTGCACTGCTATATAGTAACATTCCCATCCATTGGGCACGTGACTTCCCAGGAACTAATAAAAGCCTGCTTTTCTGCTTTGATTTGTGAAGGTTAAAGTTTGAAGATTGCAGCTTGATAGTCGACATGTTTAGGGTGGCCAGACATTTGGTTTTTAGGCCAGAGAGTCGGGATTTTGAGAACTCCGTCTTCTGTCTGGCACCACTTCAAGCCGTAAGCTAATTTGCCCTCCATTTGGGGGTGTAGGGGCAGAAAGGGCAAGGGAGGGGAACTTGCTTTGTTGAATACAGCATCCTGGGGTCCATAGGCCACGTGCAATGGATGGGAGTACTGGGCCAACGCATGTGTGGTAGGTTAGTTTACTGGGGCCGATTGGCACGTGCACAGTTGGCCCGCAGATGGGGGAACGTTTAGTGCAGGCACGTTATTCAGGCATGATCAGTAGTTCTTCAGTTAGTTCGTCGATGTCAAGTTCAGTAGGGTGGGTTTTGTAGGAGGGTGAGTCAGGCTCCGTATTCATTTCTTTCAGTGCTTTACTTATACTGTATGAATGCATGTATTGTACTTAATATGCAGAATGATAAATCATTGAAGATCTCTAGCAGAAAATCACTGATTTATGTTGAAATAGCTAGGTTCTTGATGGATTTATATTGTCAAAAAAAGTTTATTGTTAGAATTTTTATTTACTAAAATAACTAAGGTGATCATCTGTTTTTTGAAATATGGTTTAAATGTTAATTTAAAAAAAATATGCTATGTATAGTGTCTTTGAATGTCATTATGTTTTCCCCCCACCCCCCCCCACTTTATGGTCACCTTAATGCCCCCCCCCATTGGACTTGTTCTGACGCTGACCCTAGTGAATGTCCTCCTTTTTGGGAATGGCCACTCTACATTGTTTTGATAATTTTTGACTGTCAAACATCAGAGGTTTCACAGCAGAGTAAACAAAAGATACAAATGGAGCAATAATGATATTAATGCCGTTCTGAAATTACAATGATGGTGCTCTACTGTCCAAAATGTTTCCATTGGGTCACTTCCTAAGCAAAGATCTTTGAGAATTAATGTGCATATGTGGAATTATGCACATATCATGTTACTAAAAGTTCTAGTGCAGACACCTTGAAAGATCTAATCTTGTTGTTTGCTCTACCCATCATCCAACCCTTGTCTGGTTCAATTTATCGCTTTGCTGCCTGTGTCCCTTCCTTCTACCTCCCCTCTCCACATCTTCCTGATTATCTGTTTCCACCTATAACCCACCAGCACTTGGCTCTAAACTCCCAATCTTCCCATCATTCCCACCTCACCTGGTTTCACCCATCACCTATCAGCCCTGGTCTCACCCCTCACTATCACCTTATTATACTGGCTATCTTTGCTCTGCACTCTTGCCCTCCTTTAGGGTACTGATCTGCAAAGTGAACTATCGCTTTGTCTGTTTGATGCTGTTTGACCTGCTGAGTACTTCCAGTTATTATTTACTCCAGCTTTCGTCCTCTGCAGACTCTCCATGAAAGATCTCCCCAATTAGTTGTACATCCTTGCTCTTATCCTATGAGATTGAATTATTTTAAATCATAACATGAGGAAATGTTTTTAATTTTTAATACTTCTGACATTTGATGCACATTACTATTGAATGGTCAAGCTGAAATTGTTGATGGTTTAAACAATAGAACATAGAACATCACAGCAGTACAGGGTCTTTGGCCCATGATGTAAATCTACCCAAAAACCTAAATGTTCTCTACCTCATTATCCTCTATTTTTCTTGCATCCATGTGCCTGTCTAAGAGTCTCTTAAACACCTCTAATGTTTCAGCCTCCACCACTATCCCTGGCAAGGCATTCCAGGCACCCACAACTCTTATGTTTTTTAAAAAAAAAAACTTACCCCTGATGTCTCTGAAACTTTCCTCCCCTCACTTTGTACAGGTGCCCTGTGGTGTTTGCTACTCTCATTCCAGGAATAGGTGCTTGCTATCTACCCTATCAATGCCTCTCATAATCTTGTAGACCTCTAAATCACCTTTCATCCTTATTTTTTCAAAGAGAAAAGCCCTTGCTCTGCTAATGTTCTTCAATCCAGACAACATCCTGGTAAATCTCCTCTGAACTCTCCACATCCTTCCTGCCATGAGAAGATCAGAACTGAATGCAATAGTCCCAGTGTGGACTAACCAGAGTTTTATAGAGCTGCAGCATTATGTCTCTAAACTTAAGTCAATCCCCAACTCATGAAGGCCAGGCCAGCATTACCATAAGCTTTCTTTACTCTACCAACCTGTGAGAATATTGGCGAGGATTCTTTTCCAGGATGGTACTGCAATACAGTGAACATCTAACTGTACCATGTTGCAGTGAATGTTGACTGGGCACTCAACATTAGTGCACCAATCCCACCATAAGTTATCCACAGTGTTTTACAATAAATGTCAAAAAAAAAGTCAAGAAATCACTATAAGAGAGAAAGGCAGTAACAGCAAATATCAGGATATTTTATGATCAGAAAACAGAAATATCTTTTTAAAGAGTACATTTCTGGGTTGGAATCAGCAAGAATTAATACAGGTACACAATCCTTTATCTGGACATCTAAAATCTGGAAAGCTCCAAAAACCGGCATTTTTTTTCCTGGTGTTGGTACAGTGGAAGGAGAGAGAGAGAGACAGAAATTAGCGCGACTAGGGGGAGAGACGGCAGCGCGACTTGGGCAGTCTGGGGGGGGGGGGGGGGGAGAGACGGCAGCGTGACTTGGGCAGTCTGGGGGGGGAGAGACGGCAGCGCGACTTGGGCGGTCTGGGGGGGGGAGAGAGAGACGGCAGCGCGACTGACTGGAAGGGAGTGGATACGGCAGCACAATTTGGGTGGGCTTAAATCTGGGGCAGCTGGCTTTTGTTCTGAAATCCGGAAAAATCCGAAATTCGGAACACACTGTCCCCCAAGGGTTTCAGATAAAGGATCGTGTACATGTACATTAACAGCAGATATTAGGAAAAATGTGAGAAGTACAGATTTCAGGTGAGGAATTTTGCATTTGTAAAATTAAAAATTGTTTAAAAAGGCACTAACGGCTTTGAGTTTTTCTGAGGGTAGGACAGTGATGAAAACAGGCGAGTTAATATCTGAAAGGAATTGTTTCAGTGATTCATTGTGGCCTCTTGGACAATCTTCACCTTCTGCATATGCCAGTTACTGTAGTTACTAATTTGATTACAGCTGATTTTAATCAAATCTGCAAGCAGAAGTTGTTCTTTCCACGCACAACTGCTGAAAAGGTCAGTTATTCCCTGATGATTGAACTCATGATGGTGCTGAACAGCCAATTGTTGGCTTTTTCTGTGACGTCTGATATTTCCTGTTCCCTGTGTTCTATATATATATATAAAACAACTGGCTGACATCATGATTTGCTGTGGTTGACTCCATAACAATTCCTTGAAATTGGAACTGCCCAGATTTTTTCGTTTTGACTGCTATGCATCAGGCACTTTGCATGTGTTTTCATTCTAGTTTATTCTTGGTTTAAATTCTCCCATTACTGCTTTGGGCTTCTTCAGCTGAGCAAGCAAAATACTTCTGATGCCTTGCATTTTCTAAAGAAGTTGCTGCTTTGCGTGAAAGTCTAGAAATGATTTCCCCCCCCACCCCATACATCTGGAGAGAAGGGCACACTCCCCATAGTCATTTAGTACAGCATCGCTCCTACAAACACATCTTTCACGTCTTAAAGAACAAGATGGACGTCTGTGTTTTAATAATGTGAGCAGCTTCACGAGGGAGCAGGAAGATAAGTCAATAATGTATGATATACCCATCTTGTAAAGAACAAAATGTGAAAGCACTTTAAAAAAGCAAGCATTGATTTATGGGCTTCACGTTAATCATTTTTATTCAGGAATGTAATTTTTGTTAATTCATTAGCATTCCACTGGTAGGTTAGTAATTCTGATAATTTGAGGGCATGCAAAAATCATTTGGGTCACTAACTTTAGCAAAGATGAACACTCCCTTGAAGCCTTCTAATACATGACATTTAAAATTGTACGGACTAAGTTAGTGGTCAATGTATTGTCTATTTTCAAAAAAAATCATAAAATAGCTGCTTTTGATTGAACCAACGTGGCTGTTCTGATGCACCTAATTTAGAACGTAGAAGAGTATAGCCCTTTGTCTCGTGGTGCTGTGCTGACCATGAGGAGAATCTAAAACCATATTCCCCATGTGTCCACCTAAATGCATCGAAAAGATTGCTATTATATCTGCTGCTTCCACCTCCCTAGCAATGTGTTCTAGGCACCTACCATTCTGTATATGTAATTTTTTTAAGTATCTCCTTTAAATATTCCCCTCTCACCTTTAAACCTACACTCTCCATCCTGGGGTAAAAAAAAGACTCTCACTATATATCCTTTCTATGAGTCTCATCATTTTAAATATTTCTATCAGGTCATCCCTTGGCCTGCAACACTCCGGAGAAAAGAATAACTTGTTCTTACTCTGAACAACTTTTTTGATTCCTCTCACTTTCCACAAATCAAAGGTGGAGTCATGGGCACTCATTTGTGCATCTCCTCCATTTCCTGTACTTAAGATTTTGCCCCACTTTCCCAGGAGGAATAGAACTTGCATCCGACCAGCCTCCACATTCAGCACACCATGCTTGAACATTTCCACCACCTATAACAAGATCCCACCAGTCACGTGTTGCCATCACCACCCCTTTCTTCTTTTTATGGGGAAAATTGTCCTTCTCTACCCACTCCTTTCTCTCCTGAAGCACTTTCCCTTGCAACTAGAGGAAATGAAACCTGGTACATTCCTCTCTCTTCATCCTTCACCATCCAGGGACCCAAACAGCCCTTCCAGATAATGCAGAAATTTGTATGCCTTTCCTCCAACTTTATCTATTGCATTCCATGGTCCTGATATGAGATCCTTTATGTTGGCAAAGATAAACAGACCACTTGACTGTTCTGTCAAGCACCTGCACTCTGTTCACAATTGCCATCTAAGTTTCCAATAGCCAACTATTTTTAATTCCCCATCATGTTTCCACTCTAACCTTGCTGTCCTCAGCCTCTCCACAGCAAGGGAGACGAAATATAAACTAAAGGATCCTTGTTCTGCATATGGTGTCTTTTTTATTTGAGTTAAGATTAAGAAGGCTAAATTACTTTTGTTAAAACAATCAAACAGGTGACTTATATTAAACTGGTCCCATTGGAAACCCCAAATTCTATTTGAATTGTTTCTGGGTGTACACTAATAATTTAAATGTATTTTCAAGCAATTTTGATTTTTGTTGTGGTGTGAAATGCAGTGATGATTTAACATGCAATTTCTCAATCAACATGTTGACAGTCAGAAATGAAAGGTTTGGAAATGCTGCTGTGCAACTATCTATCGATGACTCATTTTCTTCCAGTTCTTTTCTCACTGTAGCACAGTACATCCTATCTGCTGCAGTGCACGAGATGCTGAATGAAGCTGTGCACTTGCCTAAGAACCCCTAATGTAGCAAACTATATAAGCATTCCTAAAATCTTGGTGAAAAACTTAACTTATGAAGGAAGGGTGAAAGGTGGGGAAAAGTGGAGATCAACCAGGAGGCCAGAATTGGAGGTAAGCAGCAATTGAGAAAAGTGTACCTCTTAAAAGAAAACTAGGGCAAACCAAGGCCAAGAAAGGATTTAACCTTCCTAATCTGAACACTTGGTGATCAGGTACCAATTTGGCAAGAGTTACACAGGTAAGTGAGATGTTGGCATGGGTTAGAATAAAGGTCGCAGTGGTTTGAATGAGCAAAAATTGAACAAGATAAATTCCTTTGCTGCTAATGCAGCACGGTTGTTACAGAATGTTATGATTTGAGGTCTATGAACATTTTCTTGCCCATTCTCTTCATTCCAGGCAGAACTTGGTGTTACATAGGAACATAGGAAGTAGGAACAGGAGTAGGCCAAAAATGACCCATCGAGCCTGCTCCGCCATTCAATACGATCATGGCTGATCTAATTTATGACCTAACTCCACCTACCTGCCTTCTCCCCATATCCCCTAATTCCTCTATCATGTAAAAATTTATGTAACCAAATTTTAAATATGTTTAATGAGGCAGCCTCAACCACTTCCCTGGTTAGAGAATTCCAAACATTCACTACTCTCTGGGAAAAACTATTTTTCCTCATCTCTGTCCTAAATCTACTCCCCCGAATCTTGAGACTGTGTCCTCTCATTTTAGTTTCCCCGGCCAGCTCAAAAAACCTTCCTACATCTATCCTATCCATACCCGTCATAATCCTATATGTTTCTATAAGATCTCCTCTCATTCTTCTGAACTCGAGCGAATACAATCCTAGACGATTTAATCTTTCATCATAAGTCAACCCCTTCATCCCACCTAGTAAACCTCCTCTGGACCGTCTCCAAAGCCAGTATATCCTTCATCAAATATGGAGACCAGAACTGGACACAGTACTCCAGGTGCGGTTTCACCAGTACCTTATTCAGTTGCAACTGTTGATTGAAGACCTTTTAATGTGTAATCAATGAACAACTGGCCTTAAATTCTAAATAGTCAATTTTTAAAAATCATCTTTATCAAAATAGAATTCTTAGGCTTCCAAAAGACCCACCTACTTAGAGTGCAGGCAAAATGACATGCTTCTGTTGTTATATTGTTATTTTGTACAAGGTGATGGATTGTCAGAAATGTGAAATTGATGCAAAATTAGGATGCTGATGGAGAACATAGCTGTTTGTGAATGCCACTTCAGATCCATTGTCAAACATTTCTTAACTAGAATTGTTTATTTGCTATATTGTACCATTTATGTAGAAATGACAAACCTTTGGCGTACATATTTTTAATTGCAATGTATAGACTCTTTGCAGTCATTTTATTCTCTTTTTCCTTTTTCTCTTTCCACTTTCAATTCTGAAGGCGATTGTTTAAAATTAAAGTCAATTAAATATTCAACATCTGGGTGAATAAAACACCAAATGGGATGTTCTGTTAGCATTCAAATTAATTGGAACATTTGGCTCCGACAAAATACCAACATCAACTATATGAACACGTTGAGAAAATGTAATCTTATTTGATAATGATCCATAAACTTTAGCCTTCTGTTATTTTAAATTATGTTGCAAATTTTACCAAAACATTTAATGCTACTGGCAACCACACAGATTTTAAAAATGGAGATGAAAAAGGGAATATAAGGACGCTTTTCCAACTATTCTTCTGATTTTCTTTTGGTTCACTAATGATAAGATTTTCTCTGTTTAAATCCCTCAATTGTTCTGTTCACCTGGGCTTCAATAACACATTCTCTTCTTTCCTTTTACTCTCATTGTCTGCATTTTCCAGGCGCTCTGGTAAATATACCTCTTGCAGTGATAATCATGGCATTAAGCCCCCAAACCCGGAGCAGTACTTGACCCCACTGCAACAAAAGGAGGTTACCATTAGACATCTGAGGACAAAACTAAAGGATTCTGAAAGCAACCTTCAAGAGAGGTGGTAATTATTTTAATTCTGACAACTAAAGAGTTGTTTACCTCCAACTTAAATTTTGTTGTCAGATTTGCTATCCTTTCCAGAATAAAGTTTTGTGGTGAGCATAAGGTGTGAGAAGCATTTGGAAAATTTAACTAGATTCTAAATTTCACTAGAGTGTGCCTCTTTTACTTTAACATTTCGGAGAGAAACATTTTAAGCATCCGGATTTCTCAAACTGTCTGACTCTTGCAAGGCAGGAGATTGTGTGTAGATAATAAAATAGTACAAAAAATTCCAAATTTATGACTTAAAACTTGTTATGGTTGGTTGTCCCAAGAACCTGTATCATTTTATTGGAAACTTAATGATGAGGATTAATCAAATTACTTTAAATGAATATTTAAACTGTGACAGATAGTCAATTTGCCTCAAGCCACATGCTTATACAGTAACTCATCAGTATGTCATGTGTAGGAGTCAGCCATTCAGCCTTCAAGTCTGCTTCACCATTCACTGAGATCTTGCTTGATCTTTGACCTCATTATTCTCAAGCATTCTCTGGTGTCTCATATCTATATGTGACTTGAATGCACTTGGGTTGATGACATCAGTGCTCTGAAAGAGAATTCTAAAAATTCGCAAGCCCTTGAGCGAAGAAATCATTTTAGACCTCAATGGCGCGTTTTTTTTATTTTGAGTCACTGACTCAACGTAGTTAGACTCATGTGTAGTTAAAGAAAAACTTTATCCATGTATTCAGATTATTTTGTAATCAAATGTTTTAATAGTCTTTTCTCATTGTGGAGCCACTTCATTGGCACTTTATCCAATATTTTTTGGAAATACAACTGACGTTGCATGCCTTTCATTTAAGTTTTGAGATTAATGTACATCCAAGTCCCTCTAGATCAGGGGTGGCCAACCTTTTAATTTTACATTTTTAATTTAGACATACATCACAGTAACAGGCCATTTTGGCCTATGTGTCCATGGCACCCAATTAACCTACACTCCTGGAATGTACTCGTGGTCTGAAATGGCCTGTTACCGTGCTATATGTTTAAATTAAAGATTAAAAATTAAAAGGTTGGCCACCCCTGCTCTAGGTGCTATATTTTGCTACAAAACTAATTTTTAACCCTTTTAATAGGACAAATATAAATCTGTACATCACATTACTTTCCATCTCCCACATATGCTATTCGCTTAACTATCTACATTCATTTATAGCCTCTCTGTGGTATCAACAGAATATTTGCATACATCAGCTGTTAGTACAGTATGGGCTCTTTGGTCCACAATGTTGTGTTGGCCCATATAAAAACAAATGCAATGCTGGATTAATTTCAAGAGGAATAGAATGCAAGAGCAGGGATGTGAGGTTGAGGTTTTATAAGGCACTGGTGAGACCTCACTTGGAGTATTGTGAGGAGTTTTGCACTCCTCATTTAAGAAAGCATGTGCTGATGTTGGAGAGGGTTCAGAGGAGGTTCATTGGGATGATTCTGGGAATGAAAGGCCTATCACATGAGGAGCGTTTGACAGATCTTGGCTTGTGCTCATTAGAATTGAGGAGAATAGGGGGGGGGGAGGTGTGGAATCTCATTGAAACATTTTGAATGTTGAAAGCCATGGACAGAATAGATGTAGAAAGTTGTTTCCCATAGTTGGAGTCTTGGACAAGAGGGCATAACTTCAGGATTGAAGGGTGTCCAATAAGACCAGAGATGTGGAGGAATTTCTTTAGTTAGATGATGGTGAATCTGTGGAACTTGTTGCCAGGTCATTGGATGTATTTAAGGTAGAGATTGATAGGTTCTTGATCAGCCAGGGCATCAAAGATTATAGGAAGAAGGCCAGGCAGTGGGGCTGAGTGGGAAAATAGATCAGCTCATGATTGAATGACAGGGTAAATATGATGGGCTGAATAGCCTAATTCTTTTCCTATGGTACAACCCAGATCAATCTCACCCTTCCCTCCCCTCACAATCCTCTTTTCTCATATCCATATGATTAGGAGTCTTTTAATGTCCCTATTTTATTAGCCTCAACCACAACTCCCAGCAGTGCATTCCAGGTATCCATCACTCTCTGACAAAGAAATGAGAAAACAACTACCTCTGATGTCTCCCCTAAACTTTCCTGCATTCACCTTAATCAAATGATACACTTATATTGTCCACTGCTACCCTGGGAGGAAGGTAGTTGCTGCCCACTCCATCAATGCCCCTTTATAATCTTGTACCCTTCGATTAAATTACCTCATCCTCTATCGCTTCAAAAAGAAAACCCTAACTCGTTCAACCTTTCCTCGTATTATTAATAATAGATAGTAAATATTTTAGGCCTCAACATGGATTCGTGAGCTGCTTCACTAGTGAGATCTGCAGAAAATTTGATTCCTTCTATTTCCTGACCATTGAGCAAGTTGATCTGGCTAAACTCAAGCTCAAGTTCTAATAAACCTCCAACGTGACATCTTACGAAGTGACTTTTGTTGCTTGTGGAATTGGGGAAGTAGAAGGCACTATGTTTGGCCAATTCAGAATGGAGGAGTATGTGAGCTGTAGTGCATCCACAGATGGTTTGCTTTTAACTTCTGTTTAAAGGTTTGGTTCATAATAAAAATTACCTTTTTAGGTTAGTTAACCAATTCTAGGATTTGAGTTTTCTAAATTTTAAAACAGTTTAAATATAGTTCCTGGTTAACAACTTCATTTTACTCCAGTAGAAACAGTTAAAGTAAAAACACAAAGCTGGAGAAACTCAGCAGGTCAAGCAGTGTCCTTTACAAAGCAAAGGAAAAAATACAAAACTGACATTTCCAGTTTGAGCCCTATGCTTTTGTTCTGAGGGTGACTAGTTGCTTTTATCCCCCCTAACCCACCCCCCCCCCCCCAGCCCTAGTCCAATCCCTCACTACTTGCATGCCCTCCATCTCTTCAATGATTTCAGATTCCGCTAACTGGAGCACCTCATCTTCACGATGGATCTCTATACCTCCATTTCCCACAAAGAAGTTCTTAAAGTGCTTTGCTTCTTTCTGGACCAGAGACCCGACCAGTCACCCTCTACCACCATCCTCCTCTGCCTGGCTGAATTTGTCCTCACTCTAAGCAACTTCTCCTTTAACTCGTTCCACTTCTTCCACATGGGACCCAGCTATAACACTTGCTCTGGTATATCGATGACTACATCGGGGCTGCCTCATGCACCCACGATGAGCTTGTCAACTTCATCCACTTTACAGTCAACTTCCACCCTAATCTCAAATTCACCTGGTCCATCTCTGACATCATTCTCCCTTCCTGGATCTCTGTCTCCATCTTGGGAGACCAGCTTTCCAGTGACATGTATTACAAACCCTCTAACTCACACAACTACCTTGACTACACTTTTTCACACCCTGTCCCCTGCAAGGATTCTATTCCCTTCTCTCAATTTCTCCGTCTCTGCTGTATCTGTTCCCAAGCTGAGGTCTTCCGGTCTGGATCTTCCAAAATATCTGCCGCTTTCTGCAAATGTGGCTTCCCCTCCACCACCATCAACTCAGCCCTCACCCGCATCTCCTCCATTTCCCACTCATCTGCCCTGGCCCCCTCTGCCCCCAGGCACAACAACATAGAATCCCCTTTTTCCTCACCTACCACCCCACCAGCCTCTACATCCAACACATTATCCTCCGGAATTTCTGATGCAACAGGATCTCACTACCAGACACCTCTTCTCCCCTCTCTGCCTCCCATAGGGAGGCATGAGTTCCTCCATTACTCCCTCCTGCACTCATCCCTCCTCACTAATGGCCCCGCCCCCTACCCCAGCACATTTCCCTGTAGCTGCAGGAGGTGCCACACGCACCCACACCTCCTCCCTCACCATGGTCCAGGGCCCCAAACAGTCCACTAAGATCACCCGCAAATTGGAGAAAGATCTGATTTAAAAAAAAATCTGGGCACTCTCCAGCCAGATGGCATTAATACAGTCTTTTCCAGTTTCTGCTAACCTGCTCTGCTCCTCCCCCTCACCCTCCCTTCACCGAGCCACCTCTCCTTCCCTTGATCACTTCTATCCCCTCCATCCCTTCTCCACCTACCACCTCTTGCCTTTGCGACCACACCTTCCCCCCACTCTTTTGTTCGGACACCTGCCGACATTTTTCCATACTTTGTTGAAGGGTTCAAACACAAAATGTTGGTTATATATTTTTAACATTGCTATATAAAGGACCCTGCTTGACCTGCTGAGTTTCTCCAGCGTTGTGTTTTTACTAGCATTACGAAGCGTATTCTTCACTAAGGAGTTTTGCTTAAAATACTAGTGGAGCAGTCTATACTTATTTCCTAGGTGATTGTTGTAGATCGGGATCCCCAAACCTTTTAGACCATTGACCCCTTCTTAGACTCCTTGATCCTTCTCAGACCCCAAGGCATGGAATCCTCGGAGTGGTGGTAGTGCTGGACTGGGGATGGGGTGTGATGGCAGCACTGGATGGGGGAAGGGGGGCATTGGACACGTACTGCTCCGTCAGTCCTTTTTTCTCTACTTAAGAGGCCAAAGCCAAATACAACATAGCAGCCACCAAAGCCTGCTCTTGTGAGAGGTTGGTCACCCCCGCCATAGACACTATCTTCCATAGACATGTCCCTTCTTTTGACCACAAAAATTCAATGGAAACCCACCCCTCCCCCCACCCCAGCATTTATCTATCCCTTGGATTGTCCCATTGACCCCCAGGGGTCGATATCAACCACTTTGGAGACCACTGCTGTAGATAATGCTCTGATGATGACTGTTACTTTACTGTGAAATAAATTAACATATTCTACTTGGGTTGAGAGGGGTGGCTGTATGGAACAAGCTGCCAGAGGAAGTGGTAGATGTGAGGGCAATAGTAATGTGTGTACATTCATACAGGTACATGAGTAGGAAAGGTTTGGAGAGGAATGAACCAAACACAATCAAATTGAATTAGCTTGGTCAGCATAGACAAGTTGGGCCAAAGGATCTATTTCTATGTTCCAGAACACTGACTCTTGTCTATTTCTACAAGCTGGTTCACACCAACTAACCATCCTGTCATTCCATTACTACTATTCCTGCCAGAAACCACCATAAATATCCACCCCTCCTTGCATCCTATTTCCAGGAGTCGTTGCCTCAGCAGCTCTATTCCACCGATTTCATGTGACAGGTTGCCTCATCACATTCTTCCTATAACATCAGGATCTAATTTTTACTCACTATGAAGACCCTGTATGATCTTGGTGTTTCAGCATTGCAATGCCTAGAGACTCTGATCCCAAAGCTTCCCCAATCTATCACTCTTTACTTCTGAAACATTCATCATTGGGAAAACTCTCTGATGAACCAATATTCTTTCACCTCAGTGTGTTTTTTTTTCTACAGTTTTGCTGTAGTTTCCAGATACCAGAATCACTATTAAAAAAAAAATCCAACATAGCACAGAACTGCAAGAGGAGCTCAGCTGGTCTTGCAGCAACCATTGGAGATAAAGATCTATTACTGATGTTTCGGGCCTGTGTCAAAAGGTTGGGGAAAAGAGAAGAATGGAAGGGTGAGGAGTTCAGAGGAAGTGTTAAGTTTTAGCAAGGACCTCCCAGTGGCCACTCATTTCATTTCCCTGCCCCATTCCCTTACTGACATTTCAGTCTGTGGTCTTGTGCACTGCCAGACTGAGACCACACGTAAATTGGAGGAACAACACCTCATATTCTGTCTGGGAATTTTCCAACCGGAAGACATTAACATTGACTTCTCTGGTTTCTGCTGGACCACCCCCCCCCCGCCCAAATCTTTCCATGTCTCCTCCTCTAGCTCTGTCTCACTCTTCACTTTCACAGAGACAAAAAAAAAATCCTGCCCCAATCAATTCTCACCTTTCCTCTTATCATATTTCCTATTATCATATCCAATTAAAACTTTTTGTCTCTTGGTTTGTACTCCCACTCCCATTCTTTTTCCCAGCCTTTTGACACTGATGCCTGTGATATCTTCATATTTTGAAGTGCTCAGGACTGAACATCAGTAATATCTTTACCTCCTAAGAGCATTGCAAGACCTGCTGAGTTCCTCCAATCACAGCGTCCGTACACTTTCGTGTTCCACTCGCTCTTTTTTAGCCTATCCTACAGTATGCTTCTTGCCTATCACAAAGTTTTTCCCATTCACTTTCTTCTAAATCTAGGACTTCTAAAGGTTAAATAACATGCATTCATAGCACTGTTATCCTTTTTAAACCTCAAAGTACTTCACAGGAGCCCTGTGCAGTTTCTTTGCAGAGTGCTGGATACGTAAAAGTGCACACAATTTCATCATGTTCTGTTTGTGAAAATGTTTGTCAGTCAATCAATTATGCCCTGAGCATTCACAGTAGGCCTTCCACGTCTTTCTGTGCCATATTGGACTTGTTGCTGCTCCTCTTGTGCCTTCCCTCTCCTCTTCCCCCGTGTCTTTCTACTGAACCACCTCGATTTGGAAATTTGTTCTTCTCCTCACTAACTTGTGTGAAATGCAACTATCTAACACAGTATGGCGAGCACTGGAGTTTCTGTTCTCATGGGTATGGAAAGTGGAGTCTTACCTCCACAGTATGATCAGTAGGGGTTTACATGAGCTTAACTTGCCAATTTGGCAGGCTTTCTACCCGTGTACAGGCCAATTGGTGGGTAGATTTTTTTTTAAAAATACTGCATGGTTTGGCAAACCACTTCAAACCATGGAACTACTGCTGGTCAATTTGTAAGCTGGCTCCCGGGGTAGAAAATGGCATCAGTGCTTGCATGCAATGGGCATCTTGCCCATAATCCCCCATGCTGCTGGAACGCCAGAGTGGTTCCAGCAGCATGGGGAATTATTGGTAAGAAGGACAGCATTCTCCACTGGCCCCGACAGCATTCCAATTCCACTTTCAATTGACGTGCTAGGCTAGCACCCACAGTAAACATTCATATGATTGTGTAGGTGCCCCTGTAGTTAATAGGAAAAGGTTTCCAGCCTCCAGCTGTTGTGCAGCAGACTACGGAAGTTGGTTGAAAGTAAGTGTGACTGTTGAAGTAATAATGTAATTTGGGTTGAAACAAGATTATAATAAGTGGTCTACAGATGAAGTCATGATTTTTAAAAAGGTGTCAATCAAGCAACGAAATCTAAAGATGAAACCTACCACCTGCCCAGGTAAACCTTCGAATCAGAAGTGGAACATTGAGGCTTCTGGGTGACACATAATGACCCAAAAACAATTAACATCAATTTCAGCATTGAAAGTAACAATTCTATACAGCAGTGAAAGTAACAATTCTATACAGCAGTGACCTTCGCCCAGACCGGGGCCGTGGCCGCTGCTGCTCTCCCTGTGCCTGGACTGGGGCCGCCGCCTCCAACTCTCTGCCCGGATCGGGGCCTCTGCCTACCTCACACGACCGAGGCCGGGGCCACCGTCTCCCCCTTGCTCCTGCCCGTATCGGGGCCGCCGCCGTCTACCCTTCGCCCGGACCGGGGCCGGGGCCGCTGCTGCTCTCCCTGTGCCCGGACTGGGCCGCCGCCTCCCACTCCCTGCCCAGACCGGGGCCTCCGCCTGCCTCACTCGACCGAGGCTGGGGCCGCCGTCTCCCCCTTGCTCCTGCCCGTATCGGGGCCGCCGCTGTCTACCCTTCGCCCGGACCGGGGCCGGGGCCGCTGCTGCTCTCCCTGTGCCCGGACTGGGCCGCCGCCTCCCACTCCCTGCCCAGACCGGGGCCTCCGCCTGCCTCACTCGACCGAGGCTGGGGCCGCCGTCTCCCCCTTGCTCCTGCCCGTATCGGGGCCGCCGCCGTCTACCCTTCGCCCGGACCGGGGCCGGGGCCGCTGCTGCTCTCCCTGTGCCCGGACTGGGGCCGCCGCCTCCCACTCCCTGTCCGGACCAGGGCCTCCGCCTGCCTCACTCGACCGAGGCCGGGGCCGCCGTCTCCCCCTTGCTCCTGCCCGTCGGTCGTGTGAGGCAGGCGGAGGCCCCGGTCCGGGCAGGGAGTGGGAGGCGGCGGCCCCAGTCCAGGCACAGGGAGAGCAGCAGCGGCCCCGGCCCCGGTCCGGGCAAAGGGTAGACGGCGGCGGCCCCGATACGGGCAGGAGCAAGGGGGAGACGGCGGCCCCGGCCTCGGTCGAGTGAGGCAGGCGAAGGCCCCGATCCGGGCAGAGAGTGGGAGGCGGCGGCCCCAATCCAGGCACAGGGTGAACTGCAGCGGCCTCGGCCCCGGTCCGGGCAGTATGGACCGACCAAGGATGGGAGGCAGGCCCCTCCAGCCCGGGTAAGAAACCTGCATAGGAGAAGGCCACTCCGATATAAAACCTACGACCCAAGGACCTCGCTGCCACGTCCCAGCTTGCTTGGCCACGGCACACGAACCATGGGTGTAAAGGGTGGGGCCAGTACTGCGCACACTGCACTCCACCTAAAAGCTCCTTTGCGCAGGCCCGAGGACAGGTCCACGTCCTCCCCCTCAAAAGATGCTCACAAACTCAAGCTAGCATGCTGGAACATCAGAACCATGCTAGACATGGCTGACAGCCACTGACCTGAACGTCGGTCTGCCCTCATTGCACATGAACTCCTCAGACTTGACATCGACATAGCCGCTCTCAGTGAAGTCCGCCTGGCAGATGTAGGCAGCCTCCAAGAACGCGGCGCTGGCTACACACTCTACTGGTCTGGCAAGCCTTCGGATGAACGACGCCTATCTGGTGTAGGCTTCATGGTCAAGAGCTTCATTGCCTCCAAACTCGAAAACCTTCCGACAGGCCTCTCGGACCGAATCATGTCCATGCGACTCCCACTTCAAAACAAGCGTCACATCACCCTCATCAGTGTCTATGCTCCAACCCTCCAGGCGGAACCAGCAGAAAAGAACAAGTTCTACACCGACCTGCGCAACCTCATCCAACGTACCCCTACAGCCGACAAGGTTGTCATCCTGGGCGACTTCAACGCTCGTGTCGGCAAAGACTCAGAAACCTGGCCAGGAATCCTGGGCAAGCATGGCGTCGGCAAGTGCAACGACAATGGGCGCCTCCTGTTGGAGCTCTGTGCAGAACAGCGACTTGTCATTACAAACACCCTTTTTCAGCAGAGGGACAGCCTTAAGACCACCTGGATGCATCCCCGATCCAAACACTGGCACCTCCTGGACTACATCCTGGTGCGAGAAAGTGACAAACAAGATGTGCTCCACACCAGGGTCATGCCTAGCGCGGAATGCCACACTGACCACCGGCTGGTTCGCTGCAAGCTCAACCTTCACTTCAAGCCAAAACCCAGGAACAATAAAGCCCCCAGAAAGAGGTTCAATGTTGGAAACCTGCAGTCAGACGAAGTGAGAGGAAACTTCCAGGCAAACCTCAAAGCAAAGCTTGACGTTGCAACCCGCCTCACGGACCCGTCCCCTGAAACCCTCTGGGATCAGTTGAAGACTACCATACTGCAATCCACTGAAGAGGTACTGGGCTTCTCCTCCAGGAAAAACAAGGACTGGTTTGACGAAAACAGCCAGGAAATCCAGGAGCTGCTGGCAAAGAAGCGAGCTGCCCACCAGGCTCACCTTACAAAGCCGTCCTGTCCAGAGAAGAAACAAGCCTTCCGTCGCGCATGCAGCCATCTTCAGCGCAAACTCCGGGAGATCCAAAATGAGTTGTGGACTAGCCTCGCCAAACGAACCCAGCTCAGCGCGGACATTGGCGACTTCAGGGGTTTCTACGAGGCTCTAAAGGCTGTGTACGGCCCCTCACCCCAAGTCCAAAGCCCGCTGCGCAGCTCAGACGGCAAAGTCCTCCTCAGCGACAAGATCTCCATCCTCAACCGATGGTCAGAACACTTCCAATCTCTTTTCAGTGCCAACCGCTCAGTCCAAGATTCTGCCCTGCTCCAGCTCCCTCAACAGCCCCTAAGGCTAGAGCTGGATGAGGTTCCCACCCTGGATGAGACATATAAGGCAATCGAACAACTGAAAAGTGGCAAAGCAGCAGGTATGGATGGAATCCCCCCAGAAGTCTGGAAGGCTGGCGGCAAAACTCTGCATGCCAAACTGCATGAGTTTTTCAAGCTTTGTTGGGACCAAGGTAAACTGCCTCAGGATCTTCGTGATGCCACCATCATCACCCTGTACAAAAACAAAGGCGAGAAATCAGACTGCTCAAACTACAGGGGAATCACGCTGCTCTCCATTGCAGGCAAAATCTTCGCTAGGATTCTCCTAAATAGAATAATACCTAGTGTCGCCGAGAATATTCTCCCAGAATCACAGTGCGGCTTTCGCGCAAACAGAGGAACCACTGACATGGTCTTTGCCCTCAGACAGCTCCAAGAAAAGTGCAGAGACAAAACAAAGGACTCTACATCACCTTTGTTGACCTCACCAAAGCCTTCGACACCGTGAGCAGGAAAGGGCTTTGGCAAATACTAGAGCGCATCGGATGTCCCCCAAAGTTCCTCAACATGATTATCCAACTGCACGAAAACCAACAAGGTCGGGTCAGATACAGCAATGAGCTCTCTGAACCCTTCTCCATTAACAATGGCGTGAAGCAAGGCTGTGTTCTCGCACCAACCCTCTTTTCAATCTTCTTCAGCATGATGCTGAACCAAGCCATGAAAGACCCCAACAATGAAGACGCTGTTTACATCCGGTACCGCACGGATGGCAGTCTCTTCAATCTGAGGCGCCTGCAAGCTCACACCAAGACACAAGAGAAACTTGTCCGTGAACTACTCTTTGCAGATGATGCCGCTTTAGTTGCCCATTCAGAGCCAGCTCTTCAGCGCTTGACGTCCTGCTTTGCGGAAACTGCCAAAATGTTTGGCCTGGAAGTCAGCCTGAAGAAAACTGAGGTCCTCCATCAGCCAGCTCCCCACCATGACTACCAGCCCCCCCCCACATCTCCATCGGGCACACAAAACTCAAAACGGTCAACCAGTTTACCTATCTCGGCTGCACCATTTCATCAGATGCAAGGATCGACAATGAGATAGACAACAGACTCGCCAAGGCAAATAGCGCCTTTGGAAGACTACACAAAAGAGTCTGGAAAAACAACCAACTGAAAAACCTCACAAAGATAGGCTTATACAGAGCCGTTGTCATACCCACACTCCTGTTCGGCTCCGAATCATGGGTCCTCTACCGGCACCACCTACGGCTCCTAGAACGCTTCCACCAGCGTTGTCTCCGCTCCATCCTCAACATCCATTGGAGCGCTTACACCCCTAACGTCGAAGTACTCGAGATGGCAGAGGTCGACAGCATCGAGTCCACGCTGCTGAAGATCCAGCTGCGCTGGATGGGTCACGTCTCCAGAATGGAGGACCATCGCCTTCCCAAGATCGTGTTATATGGCGAGCTCTCCACTGGCCACCGTGACAGAGGTGCACCAAAGAAAAGGTACAAGGACTGCCTAAAGAAATCTCTTGGTGCCTGCCACATTGACCACCGCCAGTGGGCTGATAACGCCTCAAACCGTGCATCTTGGCGCCTCACAGTTTGGCGGGCAGCAACCTCCTTTGAAGAAGACCGCAGAGCCCACCTCACTGACAAAAGGCAAAGGAGGAAAAACCCAACACCCAACCCCAACCAACCAATTTTCCCTTGCAACCGCTGCAATCGTGTCTGCCTGTCCCGCATTGGACTTGTCAGCCACAAACGAGCCTGCAGCTGACGTGGACTTTTTACCCCCTCCATAAATCTTTGTCTGCGAAGCCAAGCCAAAGAAAGATACAGCAGTGAAAGTAACAATTCTATACAGCAGTGAAAGTAACAATTCTATACAGCAGTGAAAGTAACAATTCTATACAGCAGTGAAAGTAACAATTCTATACAGCAGTGAAAGTAACAATTCTATACAGCAGTGAAAGTAGCAATTCTATACAGCAGTGAAAGTAACATTTCTATACAGCAGTGAAAGTAACAATTCTATACAGCAGTGAAAGTAGCAATTCTATACAGCAGTGAAAGTAGCAATTCTATACAGCAGTGAAAGTAACAATTCTATACAGCAGTGAAAGTAGCAATTCTATACAGCAGTGAAAGTAGCAATTCTATACAGCAGTGAAAGTAACAATTCTATACAGCAGTGAAAGTAACAATTCTATACAGCAGTGAAAGTAACAATTCTATACAGCAGTGAAAGTAACAATTCTATACAGCAGTGAAAGTAACAATTCTATACAGCAGTGAAAGTAACAATTCTATACAGCAGTGAAAGTAACAATTCTATACAGTTGTATTTCTCCATATATTTTCAGTTTGATTCCTGCTTCCTCCCAGATATTTTTAAGATTCAGTGTTTGTATTGACTTCCCTGATTTTGTTTGGTTTCCTCGACCTCTGAGCAGAAAGAACATTTTTGCAAAATTCTGTAACCGCAACCCCTCCCCCAAACTTCCAGATGAAGCCACATCTGCACCATTTTCTAGGTCATTGTCCATGATAACCAAGTGAAATTCCGATACACTCCCATTTACTCACATTTGATCCCTGTCATTTTAATCCCTTTCTGTTCAGAATCACAATTTCTTGACATGAACATGTCATAAAATCTGTTATTTGCAGAAGCATTACAGATACAAATATTGCTATAAATTATATTTTTTAAAATTTTTGCAAAAGAAGAGGAAAAGTCTGTGGTTCATTGTCCATTCAGAAATCTGCTGGCAGAGGGAAAGGGGTGTTTGTACTATTGGGTGTTAGTCTTCCAGTTCGTGTACCTTCCTTCCTAATGATAACTTTGTGAAGAGGGCATGGCCTGGATGGTGAGGGTCCTTGAGGATAGAGGGGCGGTGGCCTCTTGTAGATGTCCTCTGTGGAGTGAAGACTGTGCCATAATGGTGCTGGCTGAGTTCACAATTCTGACCTGTGTATTTTTCTTTGGCTTGGCTTCGCGGATGAAGATTTATGGAAGGGTAATGTCCATGTCAGCTGCAGGCTCGTTTGTGGCTGACAAGTCGGATGCGGGACAGGCAGACACGGTTGCAGCGGTTGCAAGGGAAAAATGGTGGGTTGAGGTTGGGTGTTGGGTTTTTCCTCCTTTGTCTTTTGTCAGTGAGGTGGGTTCTGCGGTCTTCTTCAAAGGAGGTTGCTGCCCGCTGAACTGTGAGGCGCCAAGATTCACGGTTTGAGGCGATATCAGCCCACTGGCGGTGGTCAATGTGGCAGGCATCAAGAGATTTCTTTAGGCAGTCCTTGTACCTTTTCTTTGGTGCACCTCTGTCTCGGTGGCCAGTGGAGAGCTCGCCATATAACACGATCTTGGGAAGGCGATCGATGGTCCTCCATTCTGGAGATGTGACCTACCCAGCGCAGTTTGATCTGCAGCATTGTGGATTCGATGCTGTCGGCCTCTGCCATCTCGAGTACTTCGATGTTGGTGATGAGGTCACTCCAATGAATGTTGAGGATGGAGCGGAGACAACGCTGGTGGAAGTGATCTAGGAGCCGTAGGTGATGCCAGTAGAGGACCCATGATTCGGAGCCGAACAGGAGTGTGGGTTTGACAACGGCTCTGTATACGCTAATCTTTGTGAGGTTTTTCAGTTGGTTGTTTTTCCAGACTCTTTTGTGTAGTCTTCCAAAGGTGCTATTTGGCTTGGTGAGTCTGTTGTCTATCTCGTTGTCGATCCTTGCATCCGATGAAATGGTGCAGCCGAGATAAGTTCAGTGTGCCCGATGGAGATGTGGGGGGGCTGGTAGTCATGGTGTGGAGTTGACTGATGGAGGACTTCAGTTGTCTTCAGGCTGACTTCCAGGCCAAACATTTTGGCAGTTTCCACAAAACAGGACGTTAAGCGCTGAAGAGCTGGCTCTGAATGGGCAACTAAAGCGGCATCATCTGCAAAGAGTAGTTCACGGACAAGTTGCTCTTGTATCTTGGTGTGAGCTTGCAGGCGCCTCAGATTGAAGAGACTGCCATCCGTGCGGTACCGGATGTAAACAGCGTCTTCATTGTTGAGGTCTTTCATGGCTTGTTTCAGCATCATGCTGAAGAAGATTGAAAAGAGGGTTGGTGCGAGAACGCAGCCTTGCTTCACGCCATTGTTAATGGAGAAGGGTTCAGAGAGCTCATTGCTGTATCTGACCCGACCTTGTTGGTTTTCGTGCAGTTGGATAATCATGTTGAGGAACTTTGGGTGGCATCCGATGCGCTCTAGTATTTGCCAAAGCCCTTTCCTGCTCACGGAGTCGAAGGCTTTGGTGAGGTCAACAAAGGTGATGTAGACAGTGATGCACAAAGTCAGAATGCTCCCCTCAAACCTCTCATGAAATACAGCTGCTGGTGAGCCGCCTTTGTGATTACATTGACATGGAAGCCCCAGGATGTTGGCACTCAGGAATTTGGAGTTATTAATGCTTTCCACTGCTGACTCCTCAATGAGGACAGATTTGTGTTCTCCTGATTTTCCCCCTCTTGAAGTCCACAATCAGTTCCTTAGTTTTGCTGTGTGGAACATAGAACATTACAGCACAGTACAGACCCTTTGGCCCACAATGTTATGGCCGCCTATATAAACCTACTCAACAATCTAAACCAGTGGTTTAGTGCAATGTTGTTATGACACCACTCAACTTAGCTGATCTCACTCCTGTACACTTACTGCCATCTGTGATTCTGCCAATGACCTTGTTGTCATCAGGAAATTTGAAGATGACATTTGGATTGTGCCTATTCCATATATCTGTTCAAATGTCTGAATGTTGCAATTTTACCCACATCTAACTTCCTCTGGCAGTTTGGTCAAGATGTAAACCACCATCTGTGAAATATTTGCCCCTCAGTTCCTCTTAAATCTCTCATCCCGGTAGCACTAGAGTCTCTACCCTGCAGGGAAAATGTCTGGGAGCATTCACTTCCCCATGCTCCTCATTATTTAGATTAACTATATAACATCACCCCTTAGGGAATATAGATCTAGCCTCTGTCTATAATTCAACCCCCTCTTCCCCCCCCCCCCCACCCCCTTACAGTCCTGGCAATCTCTTCTGCACCCTTTTGGTTTACCTGGGCAGGTGGTAGGTTTCATCTTTAGATGTCGTTGCTTGATTGACACCTTTTTAAAAATCATAACTTCATCTGTGGACCACTTATTTCCACCCAAATTACATTATTACTTAAACAGCCACACTCACTTTCAACCATCTTCCGTAGTCTGCTGCACAACAGCTGGAGGCTGGAAATCTTTTCCTATTAACCACAGTGGCACCTACACAATCATTTGAATGTTTACTGTGGATGCTAGCCTAGCACACCAATTGATTTTGCTAGTTTGTAGCTATAGAAACTATAGAAAAATGTTGCAGTGGCTTGTGCATGGTTCATTGGATTCAAGGATCATGTCTGCAAAAGCATCATCTGGGACCCACCCTGCAGTCTCCGTCTCTCCCTGGTGAGTGGCAAAGGATCATGTCTGCAAAAGCATCATCTGGGACCCACCCTGCAGTCTCAGTCTCTCCCTGGTGAGTGGCAAAGGATCATGTCTGCAAAAGCATCATCTGGGACCCACCCTGCAGTCTCAGTCTCTCCCTGGTGAGTGGCAAAGGATCATGTCTGCAAAAGCATCATCTGGGACCCACCCTGCAGTCTCAGTCTCTCCCTGGTGAGTGGCAAAGGATCATGTCTGCAAAAGCATCATCTGGGACCCACCCTGCAGTCTCAGTCTCTCCCTGGTGAGTGGCAAAGGATCATGTCTGCAAAAGCATCATCTGGGACCCACCCTGCAGTCTCAGTCTCTCCCTGGTGAGTGGCAAAGGATCACATCTGCAAAACCATCATCTGGGACCCACCCTGCAGTCTCAGTTTCTCCTGGCGAGTGGCAATATCTCGAGGCTAAGGTTTACCACATTCTGGTGAATGTCTGAACTGCCTCCAATGCAATAAAAGCTCTTAAAATAAGACCACATACTCCATATCTCAGCAATGTCCTGTACAAATGTAACCTGAGATCCCTACTATCCTTGCAAAAAAAGTCAACTTTGCCACTTCCTTGCTGTGCCTGCATGCTAACTTTCTGTGGTCAAGTATAACAAACCCAGGGGTCTCAGTACATTAGCATGCAGTGGTCTCTCCTCTGCAAACCATAATCTACGTTACTAATGTTCTTCTCAAAATGGATAACGTGACATTTCCCTCTATTAAAAACACAAAAATGCTGGAGGAACTCCTGCTGAGTTCTGCCAGCCTTTTTGTGTTTTTACTGCAATCACAGGATCTGCAGACTTTCATGTTTCCTCTATTATCCTTCATCTGGTAAAGTTGCATCTACTTACTAGACCCATTTATATTCCTTTGCAGACACTCTGTGCCTTACACAACACTTCCCTTTACACCTATCAAAATCATTGCTAGAAAGTCTGCCTGCAGCCTACTTGTATCCCAGCTAAACCATGACATTTGACTGCACAGATCCCGAGGCAACAACTTGTCAACTTGAAAATGACTCACCTGTTAACGAAACAATACTATATCCATCTATTAAACTATCACCTCGAGCTCTTGTGTAGTATCCTTTTATGTGGAGCATTATCAAATTCATTTTGGAAATTCAAATAAACTAAATCTACAGTAACCCTTTATCCATCTGATCTGCTATGCAGTATCCTCAAAGAACTCCAATATGTTAAGCCTGATTTCCATTTCATAAACTGTTGATTACACTGAGCTGGATTATGATTTTGTAAATATCCAGATACTGTTTCTAAGTAATGGATTTCTTAGTGGCTGGCCTTGAATCTCTTGCTTTCTGACTTCTAATCTTTTTTTTTAAATTGGGGCTTTTTTTTGTGGTTCTGGCTGGGGCTTCCCCAGAAACTGGCAAATCTTGAAAGATCACAACCAATGCATTAAGGATATGCATATACAGTATAAATAATACACAGGTTTAAAGTTTGCCAAACAGGTTTGAATGTAAATATCTGCCCAAGCTCCTGACATTTTTCCATGCCTTGCATCTGCAGAAACAGCAGTACACAATGGTTGAAAACAGTAAAGTAGAAAATACTTAGAGAGGGAGACAGGATTAATCATGGGTTACATTAGATGCTGCTGGTAGATATACAGGTACAAGGTGTCTTTCTTTAATATGGATTTACATATCTTGATAGAAGTATATGTTAGAATATAATGAGTTGTCCTCAAAAACTCCATCTTACACTGACCATGCATCTCTTGCACAGACCGACTATATACTGCACTTGCTTTGTTGCTGAGTTTTATTCTGTTTGTATGTCGATGACAGTAGATGTTGAAATCAGCAAAATAGAAGTGGTGTGAAACCTAGGGACATGGATACATGCCCAACTTCTAGTAGCCTCCAAGATGTGTTTCCACAAGGTCTGAATTGTGACCATGACCAGCATAAATATGGTTTAAGTGTACATTTGATTCCAGTTTTGCCTTGCCAGTTAAGACAAAATGAAGATTGCTTGTTCATTCTTTAATTGTGAACACTGCAGCTGTGAAACGTATCAAGCTGGAAGCAGTTGATTGATATAATTGAACTCCATGTAATTTCCATTATTATTATTATTTATAACTAGATCACCATGCTGCCTGAGATCTCTGCATTGGTTGTACTTGCCTTAAATTTGGCAATGTTGTTGGATATGTAGCTTCACAAAAACCCATTTTCCATTGTAGCATTTGCAGTGGTTTCATTTTGGCATTTATCACTGCAGTATGTGTAAAGTTTTCCTGTGATACAGAAGTGTGGGCATTGGACTGATTTGTTTTTCAGTGTGTGGAGGCATTATAAATCCCCATTATCCTGCACATCTTTCTGCTCTCATTAATAATTGAATATTCTAAAGAGTTAACATGTTAATCAATTATATAATATTCTACTAATGATTCTGGCAAACAAAACAGTGAAAGCATAAGAATTGGTATCACTTATGACACTATGTGTTATGCATTAGTTCAAATCCATTCACTGTTTCAGCAGAAGTATTAAATCATTTTCAATAACTTAATTAATACATTAAGGTAGCACACAAAGGAATGCCAAACAAATGAGGTGAATGTTGGACATTTATATTGGAAATTGTATCAATTAGGCTGGAATATTTGAAATGCTGGTCCACATGTCCAATACTGTGTGCAGCAATTTAAATTTATATCCAAAAATGTATGGGTGCCATAAAACAAAACAATAATATTGGAACCAAGTCCAATACGGACGAACACTGGCTATAGTAGAAAGTTGAAATGAAAACAATTGGAGGACATTTAATACTGCAAGTTTGTTTTGCTATTCAACACAACCTAGAAGGTAGAACATTATAGCACAACCCCCCCCATGTATTCCTACTAAAAATAAGTTCTAAACCCTTCCTACCTCAACCCTCTACTTTTCTTCCATCCATGTGCCTGTTTGGGTCTCAAATATTTCAGCCTTCATCACTATTTCAGGCACCATAACTTTAAAAAAAATCCCTGATATCTCCCCTAAACTTCTCTCCCTTCGCTTTGTATATGTGTCCTCCGATGTTTGCTGATCCTGCCCTGGGGGGGAAAAAGGTGCTGGCTTGTCCACCCTGTCTGTGCCTCTCAGAATCTTGTAGACCTCTAAGTCTCCTCTCACCCTTCTTCACCTGCCTCATAAGACATTTTCCAATTCAGGGAACATCCTCTGCACCCTCTCAATAGAAGTGAACACAATACTCTTAAGTGTGGTCTCACCAGAGATTTGTAGAGTTGCAACATGACCTCTTGAACTCAATCCTCCTATTAATGAAACCCAGCATCCCATAGGCCTTCTTAACTATCCTATCAATCTGCACAGCGACTTTGAGGGATGTATGGATTTAAATGCCAAGGTCCCTCTTTTCATCAACACTCTTAAGTAACTGACCATTAACCAGTTTGACCTTCCAAACTGCATCACCTTATACTTAACCAGATTGAACTCTATCTGCCACTTTTATGCCCAACTCTGTATCCTGTCTATATCCTCTTGTAACTTTCCACAACCTTCAGCTCCATCCACAACTCGTACAAACTTCGTGTCATCTACAAACTTACTGACCCATCCTTCTGCCTCTTCCTCTAAGTCATTTATAAAAATTACGAAGAGCAGGGAACACAGAGCAGATCCCTGTGGAACTCCACTAGTCACTGACCTCCAGGTAAAATACTTTCTATCCACTATCACTCTCTGCTTTCCATATGCAAGTCAATTTTTAAACCACACATCCAAGGTTCTGTGGATCCCATGCCTAACGACTTTCTGAGCAAGTTTCTCATGGGGGACCTTGTCAAATGCCTTACTAAAATCTATATAGATCACTTCTACCTCCTCAAAAAACTCAATTAGGCTTGTGAGGCACGACCTTCCCTTTACAAAGCCATGCTGACTATCCTTGAGTAGATTGTTTAGATTATTTCCTTAAAAATCTTCTCCAATAGTTTGTATTAAATTTTACACTAAATGTTACCTTGTAATAGCATTGTAATGTTATGTGGGTTGTGGCCAGCAGGTTAACCTTGTACATGTAGAAGGTTCTGGAAGGTGTATGATCTAGTGTCTTGGGAAGATGCCTATCTCCGAATACTTTGCTTTTGAGCATGGGCATATTTTAATCCACTGAAATCTTAAGATGTGTTAAGTAAAAGATAAATGAATACAGGTGGTGACATTAACATACATGAGTTTTATACTGTGCAGGTAATCAGTGAGGTGAAAATTTTGCTTTATAGTTTTAGGTAATTTGAGTAATTTTCATTTAAATCTTTGTTTAGGGTTTAGCAGTATTTCCACTAAACAATATTGGTTTAAGCTACAGAATGTTGAGAGCAGCTTACCTTGAAATTCTACTAAAATCAAAGCCCAGAATTTCATTTTGGTGCCGTGAGAAGACTTGCTATTGCAGATTTAATTCTTTAAGTTGTTTTCTTGCAAATAAACAAAAAAATTTAATTGCTCTATTTGTCAGCTGATTTCACGCAATTTCTAAGCACCAAAGAAATAAACAGGCGAGGATTCAAATTTCCATTTTGTTTTAAGCATACCTTTATTATTTTGAAAATGTAACAAACTCCTAATATATAAACATTTTTGCCTTTTTTTTCCAGGGAATCTGAAGTTGCAGATCTCAAGTCCCAGCTTGCTCGCATGCGAGAAGACTGGATTGAAGAAGAATGCCACCGTGTTGAAGCTCAGCTCGCATTAAAGGAAGCTCGGAAAGAGATTAAGCAACTCCGTGAGGTGATTGACACAATGAAGAACAGCTTGGTAGAGAAGGATAAAGGAGTTCAAAAATATTTTGTGGACATTAATATCCAAAACAAGAAACTTGAATCTTTGCTGCAGAGCATGGAGTTAGCTCAGAATGGTGCTTTGAGAGATGATTCGTCATTGGATTGCATGTATCCTTCACCTGTGAAGTCATTGGCTCGTAGCACAACCTACACAAAAATGACTGAAGCTATGGGCCTGGAAGACCAAGCTGTCGAAGAAATGGCTGATAGTGGTCTGCTTGCCACTGACGATATGGCAAGCAGAACTGATCTCTTCGACCAAATACTGAGGTCAAAACCCACTGATAATAGTTCTGGAGATGGAAATTGGTCACCAGCCAATGAAATGCAGGCAATCCTTGCCAACAGTGCAGCTTTTGATATATCTGCTCCAAGTATGATCTTTATGACAAATGATAATAGGCTAGTCAGGGAACAGGCCATCCAGACTGATGTCGTACCAGATAGTCCAGATGTACAGAGCCTCATTCTGCATATTCTAAAATCACAACATAACAGCCCAATTAGCCCAATATCTTCAACCTGGGTGTCAGAAATTGGCCAAGGTGTTTGTACATCAGAGTTTGAAACAAAAGCCACTGATACTTTGATGGATTTAACTCCAAATAATCCCAATACTGCAATTCTAATGCCTAGATTAGAATTGGTTAATAATTTCAAGAGCCCTCAGGCATGCACCTTCAACGAACAAGCACAATACCATTTTAGTGTAAACAGTACTTTTACATCAGCCTTTGATCAAACTGACAGTAAAGAACTTAGTGTCTCAGAGGATCAGCTATCTCCAGAGTGTCAGAAAAGTTATTGGAGCAAGCATTTTATTGTTGATTTGTTAGCAGTGGCTGCGCCTATAGTTCCTACCTTGGTATGGATATTTTCCACACACAGAGGAAGATCAGGGGCACTGTACAATATAGGGGCTCTATTGCGTGGGTGCTGTTTAGTTGCCTTGCACTCTTTGCGCATGCAGCCCACATCTTGTTTTCCCCCTCATTTAAAGAAATGATTCCACTAATTGCACTTAAATTTTAGTTTAGGACACTTGAACAAAACTGGAATTAGCTTGAGTTGTGTTTGTGTGTGGCTTGATGTGTTTAAATCACATCAGTGAGATTTAATTTGCACTGCTGATAAGTATAGATATATTGATTAAGGTGAAATGAGTTTACAGTGATACAAGTGAAGAATGGTTAATTTATAAATGTGAATGTTTCTGTTGAATGAAGGAGAAAGAAAGTGAAGTGGCCAAAGTTGACCCACTGCTGAGCAGCATAGCAAAATACTTTGTGGAGGTTGTTTCACTAAAAGCATGGGAAAGTCGAGTCTTTTTAAAGCATAAACGTTAGAATTCAATTTTAAACATTATTACAATAACTAAAGTGGTACGTTATGGAAAATTAATTCTCAATAGTGAAAGCTACCTTCAAGGTTTAAACTGAAGTGTGCAATACTCAAATGGCCAGAGTCGCCGATGTTTCCAACTGTATGTTGCTCTCAACCCCAGCGTTTGCAGTCTCTCTCGTTTAACTTAAATGGGAGTATGCATCTTTCTAAGGCAGCTGGCTCCAGGATATGCTCAAGCATACTTAGTCTTTGCTATTGTTCAGCTGTATATATTGTTGCTGTTATAAGCTGCAGTTTAATGGGTGTGTTGTATTTTTAGATTTATGATTAAGTGGAGTGCAACCAAAGCTTTTTAGCCTTTTGCTGTCGGTGTGTTCTGTTGTGTTGCGTCGACAAGTGTCAACCAGTTGGTGCAGTTTGTATGACAGTGACCTGTTCTGAGTGTCGCAACGTACAGTCCATGGACATGCTTTAAGTAGTGAACAAAATGCTTCTCTGTATTTGCTACTTACAAAATAGCATTTTTGTTAAGTTTGTTGTTTTCGAGCCATGTGCAATATTGCAGAATAACTTTATTGTACTTAAGATGTTTCTCTAGTAGAGGTTATAAATTTATTAAATTAACGCATGCCAAAAAGTCACCCAAACTTATGTTTCTTACCTTGTCTCAACATAGTTTTAAAACCATTTTTTTGTCTGAATGTTATCCTAATTCAAATTAGGATCTGTTGCTTGTGGTCAAATTAAAAATAAAAACCTGTACTCTGCCATTCAATGGTATTTAATTGAGTTTAGCAATTCATGGCTGTAAACATTAATAAATTAATTATGGTATTTCTGAAATCTGGATAGCTTGCAAATGTTTTGAACGTATTACTTAAGTAATGTTAATTTGCAAACATAGATTGCAGGATGTTATTTATATTGGCAGTATCTGCAGAATTTGTAATTATAAAATTCTCCTCCTAACTTCGGTTATAGGTTTGTGCATCATTCTACTAAAGCATAATCTAGGTTAACATTTCATTACAGAATTGAATGGGTTCTATACCCAGAACATGGTTCCAGTAGAGGAAATGTCAAGTTGAAGCATTTTCTTCCCTATCTTTAGCCATAAAAGAGCCAATGGCTTGATTTTGAAGGACAGCAAGATTGTTGCCTGTAGTTCCATACCCAATAATAGTTAATCAAAATAAATTAATTGGCAGTAAAAATTTGGCTGTGGCCACAAATATTAATTTGAAATCATTAAGGAGAAGCAAAGTGCATTTATAAAATGTACGAAATGATCACAAAGTGTAAACTAACAATGTAATTACCAGATTTTACTGAAAGAAAAGTAGCAGACAAATCAGGCTTTTTCCAGATGCACAATAATGTATTATCTGAAAGGAAGATTATGATTTAAACAACTTTATGTTACACCAATGCAGTCACTTAGAAGAGTTGTCGCTGTGGGGTGACCTGTAAAGTACACAGAGAAAAAAAAACCCAAAACAGCCCTTGATAAGTATTGTCCAAGAAAACAATGATAATTATTGGCCCTCTGCCTTGTATGATGGTATGGAGAGTCGGCTCAATTCCCGAAGATGGTGGGCTCAATGAGCTGTCAATTACATCAGTACAAATTTTAAATAAACCTAATTAAAATTTATAAATGCTAAGCCCTTAAATCCTTAATTTCTGAAAATGTTCTCACATTTATAATGCCAATGGTCCACAGAAAGCAGCACAAGTGCATTGGCACATTGGAATCATCCCTCAATTCAAGGTCCTTTGCTCCCTCAAGCACATTGATATTCTTCAGACTCCAACTCTATCTGCACTCTTTCTGCTTTCAACACAGAGGAGGGCCATTTGGCCACTGAGTTTACGCCAGCTCACAGAACAATTATTCGGCTGGTAGTTTTCCCTAATAACATCATTCTCCCCATTTTCCCTGCAATTTTTATTGCCTACGTTAGCTCAGCTTTTAATACAATAATACCCCAGAGGCTGGTGGAGAAGCTGTCCTTGCTGAGACTCAGCACCCCTCTCTGTAATTGGATCCTGGACTTCCTAACGGAAAGACCACAGTCTGTCTGGATCAGAAGCAAAATGCTGAGCACCTTAAGGCTGTGTGCTCAGCCCACTCTTGTTTATGCTACTGACCCATGACTGCATAGTCAGATCCAGCTCCAACAGTGTCATCAAGTTTGCAGATGACACAACAGTAATTGGCCTCATCAGCAACTATGAAGAGTCGCTTCACAAAGAGGTGGAAAATCTCATGAAATGTTGCAAGAAACTACCTGAGTCTCAATGTAGATAAGACTAAAGAGATGATTGTGAACTTCCAGAGGACCAGGAATGACCACCCTTCTCTACACATCAACAACTCTCTAGTAGAGTAAGTGGAGAGCATCATGTTCCTTGGAGCTCACTTAACTGGTGACCTATCATCTACACTCAACATCTCCTCACTTGTTAGGAAGGGGCAACAGCGACTGCATTTCCTGAGAAAACTGAAGCAGGTAAGGCTACCAGCCACCATTATGTCAACCTTCTACAGGAGCTCTATAGAGAGTGATCTGGCCGGCTGCATTATGGTGTGGTACGGTTGCTGCAGAGAAATGGATTGGAGGTCAATCCACCGGACCATAAGAATGGTAGAGAGGATCACTGGAGTCTCCCTCCCCACTCCCATCAATGTGATCTACTGGAATCCTTGCACAAAATCTTAAATTTTGCCTTAATAAGTTTAATAACTACAAGATTAAAATACACCACAAGCAACTGTGACCCATTGCACTTTAATCATTGTTTTACAACATCCTAACATGTCTCTTCTGCTGAAATCCTGCACCTCACTACTGTAGGTGATCCACTGTTGGGCTGGGTTCATACCCCCTCCAGGCTTCTCCATTCCCATTTGACCTCCTCTTGGGAACTTTGCAGGGGACTGGGTGTGAAGGGTTCTCCCAATTTCTCTGTCTCTGTCACATTTGTTCCCAAGATGAAGTCTTTCAGTCCAGATCATCATAAATGCCCACTTTCTTCCAAAAATGTGGCTTCCCCTCCACCACCATGAACTCAGTCTTACCCACATCTCCATTTCTTGCTCATCTACACTGTCTCCCTCTACCCTAGATGTAACAAACATAGGATTTCCCTGTCCCTGCATCCAACAAATTATCCTCTGTAATTTCCATCATCTACTAGTTCCCTCTCCACCTTGCATCAGGACCACTCCCTCTGCAACTCCTTCATCCACTCATCTCCCCCACCTGCTGGTACCTTCCCCTGTGGCCACAGGATGTGCCATATCTGTGTACACACCTCTATTTGGGTCCCCAAACAGTTCCTTTAAGTGATACAACACTTCACTTGTGTATCTGCAGGAGAGATCTACTGCATCTGGTGCTCCCTTTGTAGCCTTCTCTACCTCAAGAGACTGGGATATCGTTTTGCTGAGCACCTTCACTCTGTCCACATCAGTGGGCAACCACCTCAATTCCCACTCCCATTCTCACATCTGTCCATGGCCTCGTACTATCCCACCAAGAACATACATAAATTGGTGGAGCAACATCTTTCATCTGGGTGCTCTCCTACCGGATGGCATTAACATTGGTTTCTTCCATCCTACTCTGCATTCTATCTCCCTTCCCTCCGCCCCGCCTTCTTTCCCTTAGCTCTCTATTCACAGAGCCATCCCTCCTTTATCCACCAATTACCTCCTGCCTTTGGGATCGTGCTCCTACCCCCCACCATTTTGCTTGGGTGCCTGCTGACATTTTTTCCTACATTGATGAAGGGTTCAAGAATGAAACATTGATTAGGTATTGCTATCTTTGCTGTATAAAGTACCCTGATCTACTGAGTTTCTCTTGCATTGTGTTTTTACTTACCCTCCACCATCAGATTTCTTAATGGTCAATGAACCTATGGACATTACCTTACATTTTCTCTTTTTAATGTGCCAATTATATATTTTTTAAATGCTGTTTTTACAAAATTATAATTTATAGTAATTTTGCACAATACTGTAAAATAAGAACTGTCATGACATGTTCATAATAAACTGTATTCTGAGGGATTGCCTTTCATCCCAGACAAGAACAATGTCCCCCTGGTGGCCAGTTTCTCCACTGACACTAACTCTTAATTCACTGGATCAGAAACTTTATTAACAAAAATACTTTTTTGCTTTGACCTTTGTGAGCTTTCCAGCTTTGCATTTTTTCTGAACAAGTTCAGTATGAGGTGCTCCTCTGTGATTAAGAGAAAGCAGTCCATGATGACAACAGTCAGTCGCAGAATTAACCATCATCACCCTGTACAAAAACAAAGGCGAGAAATCAGACTGCTCAAACTACAGGGGAATCACGCTGCTCTCCATTGCAGGCAAAATCTTCGCTAGGATTCTACTAAATAGAATAATACCTAGTGTCGCCGAGAATATTCTCCCAGAATCACAGTGCGGCTTTCGCGCAAACAGAGGAACTACTGACATGGTCTTTGCCCTCAGACAGCTCCAAGAAAAGTGCAGAGAACAAAACAAAGGACTCTACATCACCTTTGTTGACCTCACCAAAGCCTTCGACACCGTGAGCAGGAAAGGGCTTTGGCAAATACTAGAGCGCATCGGATGTCCCCCAAAGTTCCTCAACATGATTATCCAACTGCACGAAAACCAACAAGGTCGGGTCAGATACAGCAATGAGCTCTCTGAACCCTTCTCCAATAACAATGGCGTGAAGCAAGGCTGTGTTCTCGCACCAACCCTCTTTTCAATCTTCTTCAGCATGATGCTGAACCAAGCCATGAAAGACCCCAACAATGAAGACGCTGTTTACATCCGGTACCGCACGGATGGCAGTCTCTTCAATCTGAGGCGCCTGCAAGCTCACACCAAGACACAAGAGAAACTTGTCCGTGAACTACTCTTTGCAGACGATGCCGCTTTAGTTGCCCATTCAGAGCCAGCTCTTCAGCGCTTGACGTCCTGCTTTGCGGAAACTGCCAAAATGTTTGGCCTGGAAGTCAGCCTGAAGAAAACTGAGGTCCTCCATCAGCCAGCTCCCCACCATGACTACCAGCCCCCCCCACATCTCCATCGGGCACACAAAACTCAAAACGGTCAACCAGTTTACCTATCTCGGCTGCACCATTTCATCAGATGCAAGGATCGACAATGAGATAGACAACAGACTCGCCAAGGCAAATAGCGCCTTTGGAAGACTACACAAAAGAGTCTGGAAAAACAACCAACTGAAAAACCTCACAAAGATTAGCGTATACAGAGCCGTCGTCATAACCACACTCCTGTTCGGCTCCGAATCATGGGTCCTCTACCGGCATCACCTACGGCTCCTAGAACGCTTCCACTAGCGTTGTCTCCGCTCCATCCTCAACATTCATTGGAGCGCTTTCATCCCGAACGTCGAAGTACTCGAGATGGCAGAGATCGACAGCATCGAGTCCACGCTGCTGAAGATCCAGCTGCGCTGGGTGGGTCACGTCTCCAGAATGGAGGACCATCGCCTTCCCAAGATCGCGTTATATGGCGAGCTCTCCACTGGCCACCGTGACAGATGTGCACCAAAGAAAAGGTACAAGGACTGCCTAAAGAAATCTCTTGGTGCCTGCCACATTGACCACCGCCAGTGGGCTGATATCGCCTCAAACCGTGAATCTTGGCGCCTCACAGTTTGGCGGGCAGCAACCTACTTTGAAGAAGACCGCAGAGCCCACCTCACTGACAAAAGGCAAAGGAGGAAAAACCCAACACCCAACCCCAACCAACCAATTTTCCCTTGCAACCGCTGCAATCGTGTCTGCCTGTCCCGCATCGGACTTGTCAGCCACAAACGAGCCTGCAGCTGACGTGGACTTTTACCCCCTCCATAAATCTTCGTCCGCGAAGCCAAGCCAAAGAAGGATTCATCTTCAGAGCATATACAGTACAATTTAAATCTCACAGCTACTGTCTGGATAAAAGCTATTCATGTGCACGTATTCAAACATTACTCAAATATTAAATGAATGCAAACTGTTTTAGTTTAAATAGCTCTGAGTTAATATCGGGTTTCCAAATTGAGATTAGGTTTGGAATTTTTTTTGCCAGAGACGAACGAAGAGGAGGCAATTTTCTTCATTTAATCTACTGATTCTGTACATCAGTTGGTTCAACATGATAGAAAGCTTGATTACTCAAATAACATGCATTCTATCTGCGGGATGAAGCAGCTAGTGGCGCCACTGCTTCATAACGGCAGAGACCGAGATTTCAATGCTTTCTACATTTGCTTCGAAAGGGAATACAATCAAGTACTCCCACTGCCCCCGGAAACACTGTGCTGCCAGTTCTAAGGCTGATGTGAACAGAATCTTCAGCAAGATACCGTCTCTGAAAGCATCACGACCTTGACAGCAAACACGGTCATGCACTTAAAACATGCATGAATGAACTGACTGGAGTTTTTGTGGACATTTTCAAAACCTTGCTAAAAAGGTCAGATGGTCCAGCCTGCTTCAAAGGTGAGATGCTGAGTGGGGGTGGGTGGAAATCATTGGGATGTTGGCAGGTTAGTGTGGGAACTGGCAGCCTTGGTGGGTTAAAGAGAATGCTACCAGTGCCAAGATGCCAAATCATCAGGAATCCCAAACAATGGGATAGTGGATAATTGGAGTTTTGCTATTTCTACCCTCCCCTTCTCTACTCTAATATTTCATCATCCAATCTCATTCTCATATCTACCATATCGCACACTTTTTTCTTTAATCAAAATAGTGAATAAAGCACATTAACAAAATAGTTAGCCATTTCCCTCTAGAAAGATGTCTCACATGCTGAGAATTCCTCTATTCTTTGTTTTCATGCTTTCTTGCACTTCAGTATTAGCAAGTGAGCCAGTTCAGAAGCATTAGGACCAAATATCAGTGCCTATTAAACAAAAAAGTCACCATAATATTTATTCAGATGTAGTCATCAATGAAATAATGTTGTCAATTGTCAAATCCCATTCGAGACAGCTTACATGAACCCTTGATATTGACAATAGAGTTAGAGGACATCCCTCCAAGAATGTATAGATGGAGATTAAACTCCATGCTACTTAAAAGGCAAGATTTTAGAGAATTCATTGAAAGACAAATTAAAATGTACTTTGAAATAAACACGGAATCAGTGAAAGATAAGTTCATACTATGGGATGCAATGCAAGTGTTCATTAGAGGGCAAATAATAAGTTATGTAACCAAGATGAAGGACTATAATTAGGAAACAGAGCAGTTGGAAAGGGAAATAGTAAATATAGAAAAATAATTAGCAATGAAGGAAGATACAACTAAAAGAAGAGAATTGGCAGATAAAAAAATAAAATATGAAACACTACAAACTTATAAGGTGGAGAAGAACATAATGAAGAGAAAACAGAAATATTATGAATTAGGGGAAAAACGCACAAAATTCTAGCATGGCAGCTTAAGACAGAACAAGCTAAGAAAATGGTATTGGCATCAAGGAAAAAAGACAAACAAATCACATATAATCCAACGGAGATCAAGGAAAACTTTAGAGAATTCTATGAACAATTATACCAAACTGAAAACGAAGGGAAAGAAGGGAAAATAGATGAATTTTTAACCAAAATTGAACTACCAAAATTACAAATAGAGGAACAAAATAAATTAACAGAACCATTTGAAATAGTAGAAATACAAGAGATAATAAAAAAATTACCAAATAATAAAACACCAGGAGAGGATGGATTCCCAATAGAATTCTATAAAACATTTAAAGATTTATTAATTCCTCCCCTCCTGGAAGTAATCAACCAGATTGATAAAACACAAAGCTTACCAGATTCATGTAAAACAGCAATAATTACAGTAATACTAAAGCAAAAGATTCACTCGCACCAGCGTCATATAGACCAATATAATTACTTAACACAGATTATAAGATAATAGCTAAACTATTAGCAAACAGATTAGCAGAGTATGTACCTAAAATGGTAAATCTAGACCAAACTGGATTTATTAAAAAAAGACGCACAACAGACAATATTTGTAAATTTATTAACTTAATTCATGCAGTAGAAGGGAGTAAAGCGCCAACAGTAGCAGTTGCTTTAGACGCAGAGAAGGACTTTGACAGAGTAGAATGGAATTATTTATTCAAAGTATTGCAAAAATTCAGTTTACCAGAGAAGTATATTAATTGGATTAAAGCATTATATAAGGGGCCATTGGCGAAAGTGACAGTAAATGGATATATATCAAAGCAATTTAACTTAAGCAGGTCAACACGGCAGGGATGCCCACTATCACCCTTATTGTTTGCGTTAGCTATAGAACCACTAGCAGAATTGATAAGAACAGAAAATAATATAAAAGGGATAAAAATAAAAGACAAGGAATATAAAATCAGTTTATTTGCGGATGATGTTATAGTGTACTTAACAGAACCAGAACTATCAATAAAAGAATTATATAAGAAATTGAAGGAATATGGAGAAGTGTCGGGTTACAAGATTAACGTAAATAAAAGTGAAGCAATGCCAATGAATAATGCGGATTTCTCAAAATTTAAGAAGGAATCACCATTCAGATGGCAAATGCAAGCAATAAGATACCTAGGTATACAAATAAATAAAAATCTCGGCCATCTATATAAATTCAATTATTATCCACTAATGAAAAAATTACAGGACGATTTAGAGCATTGGAAAGATTTACCATTAACACTAATAGGAAGGATAAACTGTATTTAAATGAACATTTTTCCAAGGATATTATACCTATTTCAGGCATTGCCAATACACTTGACAGAGAAATTCTTCAAGGAGTTAAAGAAAATAATAAGGAAATTTTTATGGAAAGGGGGGAAACCGAGAATAGCACTAGATAAATTAACAGAATGGTATAAACAAGGAGGCTTACAACTGCCAAACTTTAAAAATTATTATAGAGCCGCACAATTAAGATATCTATCAGATTTTTATCAAACAAGGGAAAAGCCAGATTGGACTAGATTAGAATTAGATAAAATAGGGGAAAAGATACCTGAACACATATTATATAAATAGGATGAAAAATTGGTACAACGTAGGAGTTCTCCAGTATTACATAATCTACTCAATATTTGGAAAAAGATTCATGTAGAAAGGAATAAAACAAATTACCAATTACCAAAACTAATATTGACGCAAAATAAGTTACTCCCTTTTACAATAGATAACCTTTCCTTTAGAGAATGGGAGAAAAAAGAGATCAAAAGAATAGAAAATTGTTTTTCAGGAAATAATTATCCTTTGAACAAATGAAAGATAAATACAATACAACTCAAGATACAGTGCTGGCATATTACCAATTGAGATCCTACTTGAAGGACTAATTAGGAAGCAGTCTGAGGTTACCAGTGGGAAGTAACTTTGAATATGTGATTACAGATACAATGATAATCAAAAGATTTATAACAAATATGTATATTAAACTGCAAGAAAAGGAGAATGAGGAAACAAATGGTAAAACTAAACAAAAATGGGAACAAGATTTAAATATAAAGATAAAAAAGGAAACATGGGAGAAATTATGTTCTGGAACGATGAGATATACAATAAATACGAGGTTACGTATGATACAATATAACTGGATACACAGGCTATACATTACACCTCAAAAGTTAAATAAATGGGACCCAACAGTATCTGATAGATGTTTTCGATGTAAAAAAGAAATGGGAACAACAATTCATGCAATCTGGACATGTGAGAAAGTAAAAAAATGTTGGGAAGATCTAAACCAAATATTAAATAAAATTAAAGAAAACAATATACCAAAAAACCCAGAGATCTTCCTCCTCAGTAACATAAAAAGACAAAGAATTTGGAATTGATTTGGATGGTGCACAAAAAAGATTTGTTAAGATAGCTCTAGCCGTAGCAAAAAAAATGTATTATGTTAACCTGGAAATTGGAAGATAATTTGAAAATACAACAATGGTATATAGAAATGAATAAATGTATTCCATTAGAAAAAATAACATATAGTTTAAGAAATAATATTGAAATATTTGAACAAATATGGGAGCCTTACATGAAACACAATAGAGAAAACCTACTGGGGACATTCACTACCTAAATTAATGAAAGGAGAAGGAAATGAAAAGAATTGACTCAGTGGAATTTCTTGTTTATTTTTATTGAATGACAACATTGTTTGACTGGTTTAATGTATCTTAGATTTTGTACTTTAAATGGATGGGGGGGAGGTAGGGAGGGTGGGATGGGAGGAGGGAGGGGGGGAGAAAATGACACTGTATATATTTGAAAAGGAAAATGTGTGTATCATGGTCAGTGTGGTTTATGGTGTGAAAAATAAAAAAATTTAAAAAAAGAGACAGCTTACATGTCTGATTATTAACAAAAGAACAATTTGCTGCTGTGAAGCTATTCCTCAATGCCTCACAGAAGCTTCTCCAGGATAAATTACATCTTAAAAATGAATAAGCAATTTAAATGCATCCATTGCTTTTAAACATTAGTTTAATCTACGGTGTAGCTTCTACAGAAAGCAACATTTTTTGTTTACGATTTTAAAAACTGGGCTTAAATCTTCAAATGATTTAATTTCTAATGAAAACAATAGACTTTACAATATCAATTAAGAGACAAAGGAATGATCATAAAATGCAGAATATTGCCAAGATTAGGGGAAAATAAAGAGTATTTTCACATGAAAATCAGATGATATTCATTGAAGGTTAACATCTTGAATCAAGTTTCCTTTAGCACTCAACTTGTAAAGTAAATGACCATGTTTTCAGTTGCCCTTTTTAATATTGTACAACAGCTTTAAACATAGAAGTCTGAAAAATGTCTAAACATTTATTGTAAAAACAAAAAATGCTATAGAAAACAATTTCCAGGGATTGATGATTACCAGCTTGACAAGTGATTCATAATTATAGCCACAAAGTTATATGATGTGGCCATGTAGGTGTTAAGTTTACACTGAAACTATTCTCCTATCGATGAAAGAGGTAATTTAGTTTGCTTCACCAAAGTTGATTTAAACAGTAGCATATTTGAATTGTCAGAGAAGGGGAAAATAAAAATCACTGCAAGATATTTAACTGCAAACTAATTACTCACCAAACCAAGATGATTTTGAACATATCAATAAGATTACCATGAGGCAGGAAGCATTAATTCGTGAGCACAATTCTGAATGCTATAAGCCAGTGAGCTAAACCTCCTAGTCATGTGCTCCACCTTCAGGTGTTGAACATCTTGAACACTGTGAAGCTTACGGACATCTGGGCATCTCAGTCATTCACATCAGGTTTTGCTAGTTAATCTGACGAGAGCAGTTGCTCGGCAGTGAGAAAGGTTCTTTGCATGACTTTAAGAATTGCTAATGAAGAGTCTTTTTCAATTAAACTATTGAATGCAATGGATGTCAGAGAAGCAATAACCCTGCTGCGGTCCACACACTATTCTCTCCCAAACAGCACTGACTATGGAAAAATGTACTCAAGGCCAACTCAAGTTGCTGCCATCTCAGGTATACAAATTTCTAAGCATGACTATTTTAGAGAAAAAAAAGTTCCCATACGATTACAATTCCTCTGAGTTTATCCATGACGCCTATATCACAAGCTGATATAAGAGATGAGGAGACTGAAAGGTTCAAGGACCTGCCAAAATGCAGTACATTTTAAATATAGATTTTGACATTTTAACCATGTAATGGATGATTTTAGATTTACTACTTTGAGGTATTTTAATGTACGTTGTGCAACCTTAGATAGGTTTTGGTGTGAATACTGATAGAGGTAACGGTAAGGATATTGGGAAATGTAATAGCGAGAATGCTATGCTTTATATGTAAGCAGGGTTGTGCAAGGGCAGTGCAGCCCAAATGTCTTGGATGTTGATAGCAAGGTTGATGAGATTGTGCATCCTTTTAAACAGTAGATATATGAAAGGCGGGCTTTCTATTTTGTAAATGTTTATGAACCGTATAGAGTATTTAGTGATCAATTAACATTTTATGCTCCAAATGCAGTAAATTTTATGTTTCTGACAATAATGTCACTTTATATCAGTGGTTTTCAAAATCCACCCCCCCCCCCCACTCGCATTCCACCTTGAGCAATCCCTATGCCATAAGTGGATTGCTTAAGGTGGTATGTGGGTGTAAAGAAAAAGTTTGAAAACTATGGTTTTAATCGTAGCTAATTGACTCGTTATGTGCATGGTTTCATAACTCCAAAGGAAATGGGCCAATGACAATTTTTCTCAAGCAAAATATTTTAGTTACAATTGGGTCTACAGCAGTAGTTCTCAACCTTTCCTTCCCACTCACATACCACCTTAAATAATCCCTTACCAATCACAGAGTGCTTATGGCACTGGGAAGCTGAAATATGAGTTTGGAGGGCAAATTGAAAACCACTGCTTTACATAGAACATTACAGCACAGTACAGGCCCTGCAGCCCAAGATGCTATACTGACCTATATTAATCTACTCTTTAAAAAAAAATGAAACCTTCCCTACCTCATAACCCTCTATCTTTCTTTCATCCATGTGCCTTTCTTAGAATCTTTTGAATGTTCCTATTGTAGCAGCCACCATCACTACTCCTGGCAATGTATTCCAGGCATCCACTACCCTTTTTAAAAAAAAAACTTACCCTTGATATGTCCCCTAAAGATTCCTCCTCTCACTTTGTACAGATGTCCTCTACTGCTTGCTACTCTCATCCTGGGGAAAAAAGGTGCTGGCTGTTTACCCTATCTATGCCTCTCCTAATCTTGTAGACTTCTATTAAATCACCTCTTATTCTTCTTTGCTCCAAAGGAAAAAACCCTAGCTCTACTCACCTTGCCTCATAACACACGTTATTCAATCCAGACAGCATCCTGGTAAATCTCTTCTGCACCCTCTCCCTACCTTCCACATCCTTCCTGTAATGAGATGACCAGAACTGAACATAACATTCCAAATGTGGCCTAACCAGAGTTTTGTAGAGCTGCAGCATCACCTCTTGACTCTTGTACTCAATCCCCCAACTAATGAAGGCCAGCATACCATAAGACTTCTTAACAACCCTGCAGTCACGTGAATAATACTGATCTCATTTAGAGAGTTGAGCTCAGTTAGTATTTTCAGAGCAACCTACTGCAATGAAATTTTTGCCTTGATTAGGACGAGACATAATCAGAACCAGGATTTATTGTCATGAACAAGTCAAGAAATTCAGTGTTTTGTCACAGTATCATAGTGCAAACATACATATTATAACCATCATAGGACATTACTATAAAAAAAATAATTGTGCACAAAAAAGGCAACGTCTTTGGTTCATTGATTATTCAGGAATCTGATGGCAGTGGGGAAGAAGCTGTCCTTGTACCGCTGAGGGCTCATCTTTAGGCTCCTGTACATTTTTAACCAATGGTAGCAGAGTGTAGAGGGCTTGACCTAGGTGGTGGGGATCTTTGAGGATAGAGGCTGCTTTTTTAAGACACTGCCTCCTATGATGTCCTCGACGGAGTGAAATCTGGTGCCTGTGATGCCGCAGGCTGAGTTACCAACCCTCTAGAGGTTATCCTGGTCCTGAGTTGGTGCCTCCATACCAGACAATGATACAATCAGCCAGAATGTTCTCCATGATACACCTGTAGAAGTTTGAGGGTCTTGGGTCACATACAGAACCGCTTCAGTCACCTCACAAGTATAGCCATTGTCAAGCCTTCTTTGTGATTGCATTAATGCGGAGGCTCCAGGATAGATCCTTAGAGACATTGACGCCACTACTGAGCTCTTGATGAGCACTGGGTCGTGTTCACCCGACTTCCTCCTGAAGTCCACAATCATCTCCTTGGCTTTGCTGCTGTTGAGCGCAAGTTTGTTGTCATTACACCACTCAACGAGCTGATCTATCTCCCTCCTGTACGTTTTCTCATTGTGATTCTGCCGACAACTGTGGTGTCTTTGGTAAACTTGTAGATGGCATTGGAATTGTGCCTGGCCACACAGTCATCGGTGTATAATGAGTAGAGCAGCGGACTCAAGTCCACATCCTTGGGGTGCGCCTGTGTTGATGATCAGTGTTGTTTCCAATTCGTACTGACTGTGGTCTTCTGATGAGAAAGTCAAGGATCCAGTTGCAGAGAGAGGTACAGAGGCCTAGAGTTTGTAGCTTCTTGACCAGCACTGAGCGAATAATGGTATGAAAGGCCGAGATGTAGTCAATGAAGAGCAGCCTTATGTATGAATTGCTGTGTTCAAGGTGATCCAAAGTTGAGTGGAGAGCCAGTGATATTGAATCTGCCGTGGAGCAAAAGTGACGATAGGCAAATTGCAGTGGTGATTCTGCAATTTGGCCTGTCATGCGATAGGTGATCCTGCAGTCCATAATGATGAGCACAGGGGTTACAGACCTGCCTTAGTTGGCTAGAGAAGTTGATATAGAGATTTTGACAACAACCAAGATGAGCACAAAGACTAATAAACAAAAGATCGGGCTAGTTGCACACTGCCAAGAAAAAATGTCTATTATAATGAATTTAGATTGGAAATAGTAGACAATGGGGCCAGCGAAGTTGTCAATGCATTTGAAGAAGTGCAAAATGAAAATTTGTATTATTGAAACATCTAGCTTGGGAGAAATAAAGTCAACCATGGCAATAGTCAGTTTGTGGACATTGATAGGCTTTGATTCAGCTGCAGAATAAAGCCTTGATTCTGGTTGGAAGACAGACAATACCTAGACTTGCATTCTTCTATTTCTAGGCTATTTTTGAACAAAGTACCAAGAAAAGTAGACAAAAATCAAGGAAAAGACTTGCATATGGAAAGCAATTCTATTTTTTTTGGTAACAGAAGTGAATCAGATGCCCAGAAGTGACACATCAACTGTGAAGTTAAGTCATTAATGACTCAAACATTGCACTGGGAAAACTAGAAGCTGTGAGTGAGGCAACTGTTGGACAGTTCAGCAAGGTTAATTTGGCCCTTGTGTCAGAATGGCTGAATTAAGTTCTATTTAGTTCAGCCATTCTGACCAGGGATGAATCAACTTATTTTCTATGATAAACCTAGACCTTTAGAAATCATGACTTAACCCTTGTATCAGATTGATAACAACAAAATGGACTGTTGTTGAAAGCCTGCACAAATTTGACATGGGCACCTGATGACCTGCCACCTTTCTTTTATGTATGCATAGATCTGGAGGGTTGACAATTAACCAAATTAACCCAAATTGAGGATTTCAGTGAGGACATAGTGTGGATGAAAGCCTGAAGATTACATTAAACTGAAATATCAAGGTATTTGAGAGGTGTTAAAAGGCTCTTTCACTAAAGTATAATTACTTCATTTTAAACATGCATGTTCTAACAAGTGGATTAGAAGGCATGAAAAATTAAGAGTTTTATTTTCTTTATTCAGTTTTATTTAAAAATAAATACTTGTACATACTTGGTCATTTGTAGTCTGGCAACTGGCAGGCCCACACAAGAGAACAGAGGCTGCTTAAGATGGTATTTGAATTGTTGGGCCATTTCTCATTATTGTCATGTGCTGAAAATCAAAAGGGAGGAAAAAAGATATTGAAGTGTGGCCGGGCAATCTTTAAGGAGCCAAGGATCATTGTCAATGGGAAGGCCTGAATGTCACTAAAGTAACAGCCTTCTTGAGCTGTTGGGGAAAACCTCACAAATATGCCAATAGGAAACTAATTTTGATGGATTGCTGCAAAAAGAATAATGAGAAGGAAAAGTCGTTTTCAGAAAATGACCCACTTATCTGGGGATAAACTATTTAAAAGTCTTGCTTTTTCAATATGAGATGCATCTATCCAAAGAACATTGATGTTTTATGGATAATCGATTTCATAGTTCTTCACACAATATAAATTTCACTCTGTCAAGCGATTAGTGAATTTTTTTTGGTAACCTTCAATTTTCACAAAAATCAGCAATTTTTTTCTGGTTGATATCTGATGTCTCATCAGTTGATACAATTAAGGAAATGACATTGCCCACAGTTTCCTGGTGGTTGCTGTTCCTCATTGGTGGATTCTGCCTTTGTTTCTGGCAGCCTTTAGCTCTGCTACATGTGGGTGCAGACAAAACAGTACAAAAACCTAAAAAAAATTGCAACATTATATAAACATCAAATATCTCACCATCTACTTATTACCAGAGAGGAATAGGTGTGCAAGGTTCCCAATATCCTTAACATCATCTAGAAAAACCACAAGCAAGGGAATAGGCTCTGCAAAATCAATGAGAACAGACTTGGTTTAACTTGACTCAAGTCTGGCCAATGACGTACATCAAATTATATTTAATTTACTAAAAGTCTTCTAGTGTGAAGCACATTTTTTTTCCTTTAAAATTCCATCTAAAAGACTTCCATGCATGGAATAGTAATACATATCTATGCATCTAATTTATGAAAAGGCTATGCTTGATGCCAGTTCATTAAGTGATAATTGTGGAATAAGCACCTTTTAATTAACGCATTTCAAGATGTAGGCAGGAATAGCAATACAGAATAAAATTTCTATTCCAATCAGAGAGAAGACAATAGTTTCCCCATATTTTGGATGATATTGGAAAATTTTTTTTAAAAACTTTACAAAATTCATAAGGGCAATAAATAGGTGTCAACCTACAGCAGAACAAGAATAATTTTAATTTAAGGTACACAAATTGCATCTAAGGCAATATATCATTTTAAAGCAGGTACAAGAAATAAGTAGAACAGTTTAACAAAAATAAACAAGCTGATTCTGCTGGGTTCCAAAAATTATGGCATATGCCTGCTGAACAATAAATTACATAAAAATTCAAATTTTGCAGCAATTAGATGCAAACATGACACATTAAGCTTAATGGTTGTAAAATTACATTCTTCATTGCTCCTGCAGAAATGCTATTGTAATCTGCACAAATAATAAAGCAATATTCTAATTTCCAGAAAGCCAAAAGTAATGTGTTTTTTTAAATGGGATCTGCAGTTATGGCAATTTAGTTCCTATATACAAATGTTATTGGTTTTCTTTTTGAACCTATCATTCTTTAGGGACCTTTTTAAAAATATATACAACACAAACTGATGTTTTAATAATTCCTTGATTTCATTGGTAATGCAAGTGTCTAGCTAGATCGAAGATAAGTAAATCCAAACAGGCAAAGGAATAGACCAAAGATATTTTTATGCTTAAATATAATTTCAAATGAAAGATATTTTACACACAGATAAATTATGCCATACAACTACAAATATTCCTATGTTCAACCTGAAAGACTACTGCAAATAATCTACCCACATTTGATGCAATAAAGTACTGCATCCAACAATGCATTGATTGGACAGCTGACAAAAAAATGTATATACACTGTAAAATCCTTTATGTATTGCAGTGATTTCCAGTCATCCAGGAAGATTTCCAAGCATCAGGTGGTGACAAGCAAAACTACAATGCATTGCTCAAATGCACAGCAGTAGCAATTACCATACTTAAAAAATATTCTTTGCCAATGTACACCTGTCATAGTTACCGCCAGAGGTAACATGTACTGCATTTGTCCTGTTAAGTGTCCACATATCACTTGCAGTTATGAAAGTTTCACAGCAATTTTGTTCTGTTCCTTTCTCAGTAATCTTTGAGCATCTTTTTCTATCTTTTTCCTTTGCTGTTCAGCTGATCTCTTCTCTCTCTCAGCAAGTTTCTGCTGCCTAAAAGGTGTGGAATAGTAAGAAAACAAAGTAAGAAATTATACAGTATGAGCATTTTAATTAAGCAGAAAAATCAAAGTTTACTAATTATTCTACAGCCAAGGAATCTAAAGGATTCAGTGAATATTATACAGATACAGTATCCGGCACCTATGGGATTGGTAGATGCTGGATAAGTGAATTTTCTGGTTGCTTGAGATTGCATTTTGTGTGATTTTTTTACCTATTTACTTTCTGTGATTATTTTTTGGAAAGTTGCTGAAGGCTGCCAGTTGCTTGAGTTCCTGATAACAGGGATTTTACTGTATTAGAATATACATTGCATTGGTTGGCCAACTTAATATTAATGCATAGCTAAACAGCTCAAATCACAAAATTCCAAGCACAAATTAGCTTTCAAGATACACATATGCTCTCAAATAATTGCTAATCAATTTTTTTTGAGAAAATTACTTTCAATTAATCAATATACTGGTTGAAACTCCAGTTCAGCACTCGCAACCTGAGTGGTGATGGACCACAGAAACTTCCCCCTGATCATGTTCTCTGAGCAGACTTTTGGGTTACACAAGGGTTCCACTCCCAAGAATCAAAGTTTTAACAAGTCAGAAACACTGTCAACTGAGATTGCAAAAAGTACCCTAGTAGATTAAATGGAACATATTTGTACAGATCTTAATTTTAGATCTTAGATGAATTAATTAGTACAGACAGTACAGTCCAGAAGTTTCTGGACCAGGGTTTCAACTTTGTACTAGCTTTACTAATCCTTCTAATGCATTAATGACAAAAAATATTAAATCACTGACTGGTTATGCAGGAGATAAGCTGAATGGTACAAGGTCATTGCTACAGGAAATGTAAAATTATTAGGAAGCCAGCTTTTCAATGGTAAACTTCTTAATAATTTAAGAATGATTCCTAGTGCACAAAGTTTCCACCTTACTATTTCTTAGTGAAAGTTCTGTGGAATATAAATAATTCAGTTTTTGGTCTAAAATAGAACATGTTTAAAAAATTTCACAGAAGTAGGTGCAAGTCTGAGTTAAACTTGCATTTGAAATTAAGAACAAGAATTTTAAAAGTGATAGATCAGATCTGAAGATAAAAGAAATGGTTTTTCCAACCAGGTAAGAGTGAAAAAAGCAGAATTCTAAATAAGATGCAATATATATGGAGAATTAAATAATCGTAAAGTTGCACAATGTTTGGAAGGGAGCAGAGGAATCATTTCATACAAGAAAGAAACAAAAATGCAGCTAAATAGTCAGGTGCTACACACAGGTTCACAAGAGTAATGGAGCTAAAGCTACAGGAAAGAGGGGGAAAAAGTAATACAAATGTTGGTCAAAACAAAGGTCGACATGCGTGAAAATTTTAAGAGCCAGTATTCACTGATCCACACAGCAGGGAACTCATAACTAGATGAAAATATTGCAGAAATATGAAAAAAAAATGAAAACAGGTTTTCGCTTATTTTGATCTGACAGTACCATCCATTATGTTGGGGACAAATAATTTTTCCCCTTTATTTTCCTGTGTCCCACATTTTTAAATTTGTAATCAAACAATTCACACGTCTGTAGAAATTTGGCAGGGTTTCTGATATCATATCAAATCTTCACAAACTCCTGAGGAAAAAGAAGCGCCGACATATTTTCTTCACGATGCCATTAGTGTGTTGGTCCCAGGAAAGATCCTACAAGATAGTGACTTCCAAGAACTTAAATTCGCTCACCCTTTCCACTTCTGATACCCAATGATCACTGGATCGTACACATCTGGTTTTCCCTTCATGAAGTCAACAATCAGCTCCTTGGTTTTGGTGACATTGAGTGTGATGTTATTGGGGGTGCACCATTCGGCCACGTTTTCAATCTCCCTCCTGTTTGCTGACTCATGGCCTCTTTTTATACAACCCACTACTGTGGTATCGTCAGCAAATTTGTAGGTGGTGGTGTTGTCGTACGGAGCCACACAGTCATAGGTGTAAAGCAAGTAGAGCAGGGGCTAAGAATCCAGCCATGTGGTGCTCTGGTAATTATGGAGATTGTGGAGGAGATATTCTTACCAATCCCCACTGATTGTAGTCTATAGGTGAAAAAATCCAGGATCCAATTACACAGTGGGGTGTTGAATCCCAGGTGTTGGAGTTGCTGATCAGTTTTGAGGGAAGGCTGGAGTTAAATGCCAAACTGTAGTTGATAAAGAGCATCCTGATATATGCATCCTTGCTGTCCAGGTGTTCCAGGGTTTTGTGTAGAGCCAGTGAGATGGCATCCACTATAGACCTGTTGCTACAATAGGCAAATTGGAACTTATCCATGTTGCCACTCAGACAGGAGCTGATATGATTCAAAACCAGCCTTTCAAAACACTTCATTACTGTTGATGAGAATGTCACTGGTCAAAATTTAAAACTGTGGAGCATAGAGGCAAATAAAGTTTTTTTTTTAAAAAAAGTGTTTTTATCCCAAACATTATGGAGGGCACTGTATATCATTTGTTCCAACATTGTATCATCCTCTCACAAATACTCGGGGAAGGAGATTTAAAAAAAAAAAGGACCAGGAGAGAAGGTGGTGGGTAATAGGTAAAGCCAGATGGAGACTGATGAACAGAGAAAATAAAACTGGGTGGAGAGCACAGGATGTGTGGGTTTATTGAAATTAGAAAAATAAATAGATTGTAAGCTACCCATGCTGAATATGAGACATTATTCTTGTAATTGGCTTTTGCACTCATCGGAACAATGGCAAAGGCCAAGGACAGGCAAGTCAATGTGGGAATGGAAAGGAGAATGAAAATAGCATGCAATCTTCAATCTTGAGATGGCCATTGTGGACAGCACAGGTGCTCCGCAAAATGGTAGCCCTGTCCACATTCCACCAATGCAGAGGAGGCCACATTGCAAGATTAAATGTGTAAACATGTTGGAAGAGGTGCAAATTAACCTTTGCCTCACTTGGAAAAGCTGTTTGGGTTCCTGAGTGGTAGTGAGGGAGATGGTGAAGGAATAGGTGTATTATATCTTTGGGTTGCAGGGGAAAAAGCCTGGTGATGGGGGTAGCTGAACTAGGGCTTCCTGAAATGGGTGGTTCTTACAGAAAGCAGATAGGTGAAGAGGGGGAGGGACAAGGAAAGGAGAAAAGAGGGGAAGATGTGACTGGTGGTAGGATTAAAATTAGTTGAAATGACATAGGGTGGTGGAGGCTTGTGGGAATAAAAGAGAAGAATCAAGGAACTCTTATGGCTGTACTGCTGAGGGGTGTGGGGAGGAGGGGAGGGAGAGCAAAAATATGCAAGGGCACCATAAACTGAGGCAGAGGGGAAGACACTTTACTGGAAGGGAGTAAAATGCATGTTCTTGAGAACACTTGCAAAGGAGGAGGAAGTGAAGGAAAACAGATGCCATCCTTACAGAAGTCAGAGTGGGAGGATGTATAGGGTCTAGGTAGTTGTGGGATTCCATGCATTTATAGAAGTTATCAGTGGTGTCTGTCTTCCGAGTTGGAGACAGATTTAAAAGAGAAAAGTGTCAGATATGGTCAGGGTGAAGTAGAGGACAGGCTGAAGGTGGTGATTTAATAGAAGGCTCTGTACTATTGCAGGGGAAAGCACCAATATAGTCCACAGTGTAACAGGGAAAGAGTTGGAAATGTTGGAGGGTGCGGCGCTTGCAATATCGATCTTTACTATGTAATCCCACCAATCAGATCTTCCCTCTCCCCTTCTTTTGTTCTTTTGTCATTTTAACTCTCCTTCCCACTTCCTCACCAACCAGTGTGCCCGAGAGAACCCAAACTGAAAGAAAAACATCTCATATTCTGCTTGGATAACCTACAACCCAAAGTTCAGAAATATTGAATTTTCAAATTTCAGGTATCCCACTCCATTGTGCTCTTTTCCCACAAAGTTCAGCAGCCTAACTACCTTTCTCCTTTTGTTCATCCCTCCTATCCCCCTTCTGCCACCTGGTCCATCTGCCCATCATCCCCTCCACATCTGGTTTCCACCCATCACTTTCTAGTCTACATTTCCTTCCCCAATGCACTGCTGTATGCTGGCAATATTTCCAGTTCCCTCAATCTTAATGCAAGGTCTTCACCCAAAACATCCACTTATAATCTTTGCCCACAGAGGCACAGCATGGCCTGTTACATTTTTCCAGAATTGTTTGCTTTCTAGTTTCCAGCATCTGTTGTCTTTGTCTACCGATGCATGTTGTTGTTTACTATCTTTACATGCTAGGGTTAGAAAATATATTATTAATCCAACTTCTTTCAGGGGCAATTAAAAGACCAAAATTTGTTACCTCAGAACTTCTTCTGCCTCCCAGCTGGCATCTCCTTCCTCTTCCCAAGCATTAGTATTTTCTTGCCAAGTGTCAAAATCACCCAGTTCGGGCTGCAACATAAAAAGTTACTTACACAATTTTATTATGCAATTAAAAGCTAAAATTCTTCATGTCTTATTAAACTATAAATCTCTCTTTTCTTAAGCAGATGACTTTTGATTGGATTAAAAAATAATAAATTAGATTTTAAAACTTGATGGGATCTTTTTCAAAATTCAAAATATAGATTCCTGACTTGTGCTATTCAAAATCTGGATCACCTGATAACCAATAATTTTCTCTTTCAAATTCTATTGATTTTGCTTCACTGTCATGAGGGGAATATTTGAAAACACCTATTTTTAAAATCTGAAATTAGAATTATCCTGTTGAGAATAACTACTGGTTTTAGTTCTGCAATAAAAATTTCATTCTTCTAAATATTGAAGCAAATGCTAATACTGCTCAATTGTTTGTAATAACACATTGGTCAAAAGTGTAAATGAGAACACCTGAAAATACTTACTGATGGCTGAATAAATGGGATATCCTGAGTAGCTGCCAATCTACTAGAAAACCCTATGGTGCCATCTGGGATGCCAAAGTGCAAGGGTTCTTTCTTCTTAATAATAATCTGAATAAAAATGTTTTAAATTAAACACAGCAATACAGAATACAAAGTAGAATATTTAAGTACCCTCCACAATGATGCAACAATAAAATGCTTAAGCTCTAGTCAGGGGGTCATTTTCAAACTTCAACTCTATTTCAACCATTTAAAATATATAGGCATTGAATTACATTTTTAATATTGGGTAATTTTCTTGCACATTTCATCCAGCTGATCTTTTCAATAATTCAGATTTATTACTAACACTCACTTTTTGAGGTTTTCTTATGTTAGGTGTCATATCTTTAAAGTAATCCGGTTCTTCTGGCTCACCAGTGCCATTTTGTTGTGTTGCCAGGTTCCCATTACCCCCTTCAATCTTAATACTGGTTGGACCGTCTTCATCCCAGGAACTCCATTCTTCTACTTCAGGCTTGGAAAACAGAAAAAGATATATATTAAAAAGAAAACAAAACTTAAAGAAGGCACTTATCTTATCATGTGATTGAGAGCATCATTCCTCCACAAAAACCTCATGAGATGAAATCCCACCTTGAAAGGTCAAGGGCAAATTGGTTTGCTGAAATTTTCAATCTTTAAACCATCAAGTTCATCTTCCCATTCTTTCAAACTGACCTAAAAGCTTCCTGATCTTTGCCCAATTGGGATCATATAACCAATTGCAGCAATGGGTGACATAATTAAGGCCAGGACTAGGAAGCAGATCTAATCCAATACTTTAATAAATGCACTGTATTAAACTATGGACATTTCCCAGATTATAATCCCTGTGGCCATCCTGCACCCCTCACCATGCAGACCCAGCAGTCCCTAGTCATGTCTCTGACATCCCCGATGGAGTATGGTAGATTACGAGATTTGATGAAGTGGAAAAATCTCATGACACCGGGGTGGCAGAGGTGATTGTGGAGGGTTTTGAGGCAGTCTATCTATGCACTGGCATATGAACATTTAGCAATGGCTGTTAAACAAATATTTGCACAAAGATCTTTGCTTTAAGAAATAGCCAATTAATGCTTTGGAAGCATTTGCCTTGGCATTCAATTTACAGGTGAACCAATAAAGGTAATTTCAATGACATAATTAAATGTGCTGTAGTACAAAAGGACAAACAATAAGGTTGATCAAAGTCACACCAGCAATGATATTCTGAAGGAACATGGCAGATCAAACAGCATTCATGATCAGAAAAGGTCAATGTTTTGAGTCGGGACCTTTTATCAAGACTAAAGCAGGAAGGGGTGATATTAAGGGGAAGAAGAAGTTAGGGAAGGGTCAAGAGTTGAAAGGGTAGTGAGAGACAGATGGAGTAGAGCAGGGGTGTCAAACTCAAATTCACGGAGGGCCAAAATTAAAAACTTGGACTAAGTCGAGAGCCGAACTAAATATTTATTGAAAATTTTCAACAACATCTGCATGTTTTCTCTTCTTTCAACATATGTAATGTTAAACTTTTTCTTATTAAAATAAATGTTTAATAATAGTTTTGGATAAACTCTTTCCAGAAGCATTAACAAATGAGAAATAAAATATTCAATAAATAATATTTCTCTATAGAGGATTTGTCAAATGTTGCTAGTGTGCTGTCGAATAGTAAAATCTGAGGGCTATTGAGAAAGTGGGAGAATAACATGATTCCTGAAACAATCAAATGGGTGACTGATTGTGGGCATGAACTCTAGCAGAGTTATTTGCCATTCCTTTTTTCCATTGGTACAGATATCCTTTGATTTACACACTTTTCAAGTTTTATGCCTAATATGCTTGTATCCAAGTGCAGGACCATTTTTAACCAGGACTATATTTATCACTCTGACATGAAACTATTGGAAGATCGTTTTATCCTGAGATTAAAGTTCATAATCCTTACTCAGGCCTGTGTGCGGGAGGGCGGGGTTTGCAGGCGATCGGGTTGGACAACGACAGTGCGGGGGCATCGGCTCTCGCTGCAGGGCGGCATCTCGGCGGATCAGCGGCCCCGTCACCGTGAGTCGGCCTGCGGCAGGGAGGGGGTTGTTGGCAACGGTCCTTGTGAGGTCAGGCCCCCCCTGAGTTTCAGCCGAACCCCCCTTGACCTGCTGAGTTTCTCCCGGACCCCCCTTGACCTGCTGAGTTTCTGCCGGACTCCCCTTGACCTGCTGAGTTTCTCCCGGACCCTCCTTGACCTGCTGAGTTTCTCCCGGACCTCCCTTGACCTGCTGAGTTTCTCCCGGATCCCCCTTTGACCTGCTGAGTTTCTCCCGGACCCCCCTTGACCTTCTGAGTTTCTCCCGGACCCCCCTTGACCTGCTGAGTTTCTCCCAGACCTCCCTTGACCTGCTGAGTTTCTCCCGGATCCCCCTTTGACCTGCTGCGTTTCTCCCGGACCCCCCTTGACCTGCTGCGTTTCTCCCGGACCCCCCTTGACCTGCTGAGTTTCTCCCGGACCTCCCTTGACCTGCTGAGTTTCTCCCGGACCCCCCTTGACCTGCTGAGTTTCTCCCAGACCCCCTCCCCTTGACCTTCTGAGTTTCTCCCGGACCCCTCCCCCTTGACCTGCTGAGTTTCTCCCGGACCCCCCTTGACCTGCTGAGTTTCTCCCAGACCTCCCTTGACCTGCTGAGTTTCTCCCGGATCCCCCTTTGACCTGCTGCGTTTCTCCCGGACCCCCCTTGACCTGCTGCGTTTCTCCCGGACCCCCCTTGACCTGCTGAGTTTCTCCCGGACCTCCCTTGACCTGCTGAGTTTCTGCCGGACTCCCCTTGACCTGCTGAGTTTCTCCCGGACCCTCCTTGACCTGCTGAGTTTCTCCCGGACCTCCCTTGACCTGCTGAGTTTCTCCCGGATCCCCCTTTGACCTGCTGAGTTTCTCCCGGACCCCCCTTGACCTTCTGAGTTTCTCCCGGACCCCCCTTGACCTGCTGAGTTTCTCCCAGACCTCCCTTGACCTGCTGAGTTTCTCCCAGATCCCCCTTTGACCTGCTGCGTTTCTCCCGGACCCCCCTTGACCTGCTGCGTTTCTCCCGGACCCCCCTTGACCTGCTGAGTTTCTCCCGGACCTCCCTTGACCTGCTGAGTTTCTCCCGGACCCCCCTTGACCTGCTGAGTTTCTCCCAGACCCCCTCCCCTTGACCTTCTGAGTTTCTCCCGGACCCCTCCCCCTTGACCTGCTGAGTTTCTCCCGGACCCCCCTTGACCTGCTGAGTTTCTCCCAGACCTCCCTTGACCTGCTGAGTTTCTCCCGGATCCCCCTTTGACCTGCTGCGTTTCTCCCGGACCCCCCTTGACCTGCTGCGTTTCTCCCGGACCCCCCTTGACCTGCTGAGTTTCTCCCGGACCTCCCTTGACCTGCTGAGTTTCTCCCGGACCCCCCTTGACCTGCTGAGTTTCTCCCAGACCCCCTCCCCTTGACCTTCTGAGTTTCTCCCGGACCCCTCCCCCTTGACCTGCTGAGTTTCTCTCGTACCCCCCTTTGACCTGCTGAGTTTATCCCGGACCCCCTTTTCTTTCCGTGCCGGTGTCCCAGGACCTTTCCAGGGCAGTCTCCGCGCTCAGGACCGCGCTGGGATCCCGGTCAGCGGTGGAGGAGCAGGTGAGCGCGGCTAATCCCGATCCAGCCCACGCCTCTCCCGAGATTGGCGGGGGGTTCCACCCTACCTGCCCGACGAGCCTCGCTCTCCACGTGTACTCCGGGCACCCACCGCTGGTCCGGTGGGAAGGCGCAGGGCGGCCGGCGCCCCCATTGCCAGGCGGGGAGCCCCAATCTTCCCTCCGGCGTCCCGACTCCATCTGCAGCTCCAAGAAACGCTTTGCCACTGGGGTTCCGGGCGCTGGGAAGCGGCCTTGGCTTCCCCTGACACCGCTGCGGTGGGGGGGTGGGCGGGGCGACCTGACAGCGTGTTTATAAAACCACCCACCACTACTTTTCAAGGACCAGGATTTTTCTCTCTCTCTCTCACCCTGGGACACAGCGGTTACTGTGCATGCGCTATACTGGCGCAGCGGCCAGCGGACCACCTCTAATACATTTTTTATATGATCTTGCGGGCCAAATATAATTATGGGCCAGAGTTTGACATGTGTGGAGTAGAGAGACAGAGAGAGCCCACTGACCAGAAATGACTGACCATTTCTACCCATGGATGCTGCTTGTCCCACTGAGTTCCTCCAGGAGTTCATTGTTTGCTCGAAATTCCAGCATCTGAGGTTTTTATATTTCTATTTTCTTTACAACTAATGACATGATTTTTCTGAATCGCAAAACTGAACAAAATGTTAAAAGTGAAACAGAGAACAATTCAATGCAAAAACTTGAAATCTATAATTTTCCAATGAAATAATTTACTATTAAATAAACTAAGTTTCTTTGGAGGAAAATGGGCCAATTTTCCAAATGTATGTCTTAACTGGACATAAAGGATTGAGTGCCACTGTACCTCCTAAGATGGTAGAAGGGAGAAAACTTATGAGGGGTGTATGAAGTCCTTCACAATGTTTATTGCTTTCAGCATTCATTGTGTGTTGTAGATAACTACTATAGTTTGATCTCATAAGGTTGGAGCTCTGATCAGCAATTTTTAAATCCAATTAGAGTAGCTGTGCATAAATCTTTAAAAATATTCAAGGGTATTCCAGGCAAAGAGCAATAAATAAAGAAATATATACAAAACAAATTTTTGTTTGGCACAATAGAGACATTTTGCATTGTCAATAAGAGATCCTGGTTACTTCTAGAACAAGAGTCACAATCAACAACTCTGAATACATTCAAAAATATTAACTAACATTAAAAAGATGATGGATTTGCTGTGTATTTTCTATTTTTATTTCTCACAATGAATTTCTTTACAAAAACAATGTTTACAGAATGAAAACAAGACAATTTCAAGTCATCACCTTTATTTGTCGTTCATACCATGCATTGCACAGTAAAGTCGAGATGGCACTGCTCCAGATTTACATAAATTAAAATATTAAGACATATACAATAAAAGTCCATGGTATACAATCCACACATGTTCTGGGAATTCAGGAGCCTGATGGCTTGGGAGATAAAACTGTTGCCCAATCTGGATGTAAAGGTTTGAGTGCCACTGTACCTCCTATCAGATGGTAGAAGGGAGAAAACTTATGAGGGATGTGTGAAGTCCTTCACAATGTTTATTGCTTTCAGCATTCATTGTGTGTTGTAGATGTCCATCATGGTAGGAAGAGAGCCCCAGTGATCTTTTCCGTTGACCTCTATCCTCTGCAGGGTCTTACGATCTGAGGTGGTATATAGTTGCTTCCAAACCAGGCAGTGATGCAATTGGTCAGAATACTCTCAATACATCTTCTATAGAATGTAGTGAGGATGGAAGGTGGGGAAATGAAGTTTCCTCAACCTTCACTGGAAGTAGAGGCTCTGCTTGGCTATGGAAATGGTGTTAAAGGACCATCTCTTTTGTTATATTAATGTTCAGATACAGGTTGTTGGCTTTTCACCAGTCTGTTAGTGACTGGTACAGAGCCATTTCAAAGACAAATGACACGAGAACATGCATTTGATCGGAATCATGCACACTGTTTTAAAAATCTGAAATTGGGGATTATTCACAAGTTTAAATTTATTGTCACAGCACATAAATTATATCACATACAACTCTGAGATTCTTTCTTCCTGTTGGCCATGCAGAATTTCTACTTAACGATAGTGGGGGGAAAAACTGTACTCAAGAAAAGATACATAGACATAAGAGAGAAATGTAAGCAAAAAATGCAAATTATTGTGCAATACAGAAACAAAATTAAAATTCAATAATAAATAATGTGCAAAGTAAGAGTCCTTAAATGAGTCTCTGACTGTTGTTTAGGAGTCTGGTGGTTGAGGGGTAGCAACTAATCCTGAACCTGATGTTGAATGCTGTCCTGTGCCACCTATACTTTCCTGATGGCAGCAGTGAAAACAGAGCATGCATGTCCTGCGTGGTGTGAGCCATTAATGATTGCTGCTGTTCTCCGACGGCAGTGCTCCATGTAGATTTTAATCGATGGTGGGGAGAGTTTGCCTGTAATGTACTGGACTGTCCACTACCTTTTATCTGAGAGCCAGTCAGCACACCTTCCATTGCACATTTGTGGAAGTTTGTTAAGGATTTTGATGTCATACCAAACTTCTGCAAAATCCTAAGGAAGTAGAAGCAGTGACGTGCTTCCCTCAAGATGACATTAGTGTTTTGGGTCCAGGAAAGGTCCTCGGAGATAGTGACTCACAGGAATTTAAATTTGTTCACCTTCTCCTCCTCCTCTGATCCCCCAATGATCACTGGTTCGTACACCTCTGGTTTTCCCTTCTAAAGTTCATAATTAGCTCCTTGGTTTTGGTAACATTGAGTGTGAGGTTGTTTTTGGTGCACCATTCAGCCAAGTTTTCAATCTCCCTCCTGTAGGCTGACTCATTTCCCCTTTTAAGACAACCCACTACCGTGGTATCATCTGCAAATTTGAAGATGATGTTGTTGTCATACCGAGCCACACAGTCATAGGGGTAGAGCAACTAGATTGTGGGTCTAAGTACACAACCCTGTTGTGCTCTGGTACTGATGGAGATTGTGGAGGAGATGTTCTTGTCAATCTTCATTGATTGTGGTTTGTAGGTGAGGAAATCCAGGATCCATTTACACAAAGAGTTATTGAGGCCCAGGTCCTGGAGTTTGCTTATCAGTTTTGAGGAGATGATGGTGTTGAATGCTGAATTGTAGTCAATAAAGAGCATCCTGATGTATACAACTTTGCTGTCCAGGTGTTCCGGGGTTTTGTGTAGAGCCAATGCACAAATCTAAAATTTGCTTGCTGCATCCACATAAACCTGTTGATCCAGCAGGCAAATTGGAATGGATCCATGATGCCACTTATACAGGAGTTGATATGCTTCAATACCAGCCACTCAAAACATTTCACTGTGGATGTGAGTGCCACTAGTCAGTGGTCATTTAAGCAAGTTACCAGTAAGATTGAGGCCAGTTTGAAGTGGGCAGGTACCACACCCTGCCAGAGTGAAAAGTTGAAGATATCCATGAATACATTGGCCAGTTGGTCAGCCAGGTTTTCAATACTTGGCCAGGTACTCCATCGAGACTGGATGCTTTCCTAGGATTCACTCTCCTGAAGGCAGCCTGCACATCATCTTCAGATACCAACAGTAGAGGATCATCAGGGGATGTGCAGTGGTTCTTCCTTGTTCTGGTGGTCAAATCAGGCATAGAAGGCAATGAGTTCATCTCAGAGAAGGCTTTGCTGTCTCCTACTGCATTTGATTTGGCTTTGTAGCAGGTTTTATCATTTCAGGCCTGCCACAGCTGTCAGGTATCTTTCGGGGTAGATTGAAGGAACTAAATTTAATTGAGATTTGCTCTAAGGCAGTGCAATAGGAGGTCGACATAATCCAAACATCTGTTCATCAGCTGATATTAACTTACCACCTCCTTTCTCTTTGCCAGAATCCGAAGTCTGGCCCACTCTGTGAATCGTGAAATCTTCTGGTAGGATCATGGCATCCAGTATGTTCTCTGTAAGCCAGATTATCGGTGCAACAGAAATTTGTCTCATCTGCATCTGATAAAGCAACCTTGCCCTGAGGTAATCAATTTTATATTCTAATGACTGGTCATTCGCCAGTGGTATGGATGGTAGGGGAGCCCTCTGGCTTTGACCTTGGTGGTAACTGGCCCTTTAAGGGCTCTGCATTCCAGCCGCCTGACTCAGCCATCACCCAGGAAATTTTTTAGCAGCTCCTCCTTGAGAAGTAGACTACATGCTTCCGATTAGTGAAAGAAGGTCAGAAGGCAAGCATTGGAAAAGTAGGAGTTTCTGCAGCCCACGGAAAATCACCATTGAAAGCTGGCGGCATTTAAAAAAGTTCCTTTAAGCATTAAACTGGAACCTTCTACACTTCAACCATTTAAGGAGTTATAATCCACATTTAATGAAAAATGTCAAGAAAAAAGATCTAGTTTAGTATAAATTAATTGGAAATATTTTTAGACAGCATGGATACAGATCCTTTGGCCCAACTTATCAAAATGTCCCACTCACACTAGTCCCTTCTGCCTGTGTTTGGCCCATATTCTCTAAACCCATCCTATCCATGTATCTGTCCATTTTTTTTAAAACATTACTTACTCCGGCAGCCCATTCCATACACTCACAAACCTCTAAAAAAAAAAGTTACTTCTCAGGTTCCTGTTAAACCTCTCCCACCTCACCTTAAACCTATATCCTCTGGTTAATGATTCCCCTATTCTGGGCAAAAGACACTCTGCATTCACCTGATCCATTCCTCTCTTGAGATCCTCCCATGCTCCAAGATGTAGGATACTTAACCTCTCCCTATAGCTCAGGCCCCCCAAATCCTAGCAACATCCTCAAATCTTCTCTGCATCGTCTCCAACTTTCCTTCAGCATTGTGACCAAACCTGAACGCAATACTCTAAATAGAACCTCTCAAATTTTTCATGACCAACTGCAACACGACCTTCGAACTTCTATATTCAGTACTCTGATGAAGACCAATGTTTCTGAAGCCCTTTTGACCAACTGGTACTATGTACGTGTACTAGATCTGCACCATTCATTATGAAGGACCTATTCCTAAAATGCAACACCTCACATTTTTCCATTTTAAATTCTATCAGCCATTCCTCTGCCCACTAGCCCAACCAGTCATGCCCTTGCTGAAATCTTTGGCAACAGTCTTGACGACCAACAATACTAGACACTTTCAGGGTATTCTTAAATTTGCTAACCATGCCTTTCATTTCAGAGCCTTTTGCCTCAAGGAAAAGTCATTGTTTACACTTTCAATATTTTAGAATACTCATGTCAAATCTTCTTTTGCCCTTCTGTGGGTCAAGGAGATTATTCTTTCTCATCGTCTCCAACTGCTTATCCTTGCTTCCTTGCAGATTTTAAACACAGTTTCCCCAAGTGCCAACACTGTTAAATAAAGGGAAAATTTCATTTTAACTCTGTTGAACTTCTTTGGACCTTCTGATTTTCATTTGCAGTGGTAAGCAAACACGAGAAAGTAAAACACTGCCAGACTCCAGGTTAAAGTTCAAATTTAACGGTTAAAGATTCTTTTTATTGTCACATAATAATACATAAGAATGTAACGTACATGATACACTTTAACCTTTGTTTGCCGTAAGGCAGACAAAAGGTCACCATTAGTATTGCCAGGCGCCCCTTATAGTATGAGAGAAAGAGAGCAAAAGAGAATCACTGAGTGTCCGTGGTCTCATCTCCGGTGCTCCTGCCGCCTCTGTAGCTGCACAGACTCCTATTAGATTTATCAGCAATCCGAACTCCAGATGCAAAATTCTGACATGGTCATGAAGCCTTCAGTGCCAAAGGTTCTTTGGGAGCCTCTCTTGCCCTCAGCACACTAAATCCCAGCTCCAATATTTGGTTCCCATGAGCCAGTGTCCAGCAGCCTGCAGTCTGTGTGAGTCCGCTGACGTAGGTTGCCCACAACCTGTGTAGGTTCTTCAGCCACTGAGCCCCTCGCTGGTCTGCTGCCATGGTCACTGTCCCATAGGGTCATCTCCCATGTTTCTCTGATTTCAGATTTATTGTCAGAGTACATACATGACATCACATACAACTTGAGATTCCTTTTCCCTGCGGGTGCAGCAGAATCACCACTAATAGGTAGTGCAAAAAATAAACTTCATAGCATAAACATGTAAACAGATAACAAATATAAACAAGTTGAAAGTGCAATACAGAGAGAACAAAGAAAATCAAGTGCACACTAAGAGTCCTTAAATGAGTTTCTGATTGAGTTTGTCATTGAGGAGTCTGATGGTGGAGGGGTAGCAGCTGTTCCTCAACCTGGTGATACGAGTCTTGTGGCACCTATATCTCTTTCCTGATGGCATCATCGAGAACAGAGCATATGCTGGGTGGTGAGGGTCTTTGATGATTGCTGGTGCCCTAATGGCAGCATTCCCTGTAAATGTACTCAATAGTGGGGAGGGTTTTACCTGTGATGTCCTGGGCTGTGTCCACTACCTTTTGGAGGGTTTTACACTCAGGGGTATTGGTGTTCCCATACCAGACAATGATGCAGGCAGTCAGCACACTTTCCACCACACCTTTCTAGAAATTTACTGGGGTTTCTGGTGTCATATCAAACCTCCACAAACATGTGTTCTTCACGATGCCATTGGTGTGTTGGGTCCAGGAAAGATCCTCCAAGATAGGGACTCCCAAGTACTTAAAATATGCTCAACATTTTCACCTCTGATCCCCCAATGATCACTGGTTTGTATACCTCTGGCCACACTGTCCCCTTTCTCGAACTCCCTGTCTCCATCTCGGGAGACAAACTCTCAAGAGATATTTTCTACAAACCCACGAATTCCTGCGGCTACACCTCTTCCCACCCTGTCCCTGGTAAAGATTCCATTCCTTTCTTTCAATTCCTCTGTCTTCATGTATCTGCTCCCAGAAGGAGATCTTCCATTGTGGATCATCAGCAATGTCCTCATTCTTCAAACAACATGGCTTCCCCTATAACACTATCAACTCTGTCCTCACCTGCATATCCACCATCTCCCGCACATCTGTCCTGATCCCCTCCGCGCATAACATGAACAGGATTCCCCTCGTCGTCACCAACCACCTTATCAGCTTCCGCATCTAACATATCATCCTCTCGCCATTTCCACCACCTACTATATAACCACATAATAATTACAGGATAGAAACAGGTCAATAGGGCCCTTCTAGTCCATGCCAAACACTTTCTCCTCCCTAACCCCGCTGACCTACACTCAACCCATAATCTTCCATTCATTTCCCGTCCATACACATATCCAACTTCTCCTTAAATGCTAATATCGAGGCTGCCTCCGCTACTTTTAAACAATGGAAACACATGAGCTATTCTCCAATCCTCTGGCATCATTCCCGTTACTAATGACATTTTAAGTATCTCCATCAAAGCCCCTACTATTTCTACATTTACCTCCCTCAAGGTCCCACCAGAGAACCCTGCTCTACCTGTCTATTACCTTTCCTTTTAACCATAATCCGACTACCCTCCTCCCGACATTATCCCTACAGCTACTATCTATTACCTCCTCGGCCTCTTGAAGCTGGATGCACCTTTCGCACATGATCCCACCACCAAATACATCTTGCAAAACTTGAATGTCTACAGACACTGTAATTGAAGTAAAAACACAAAGCTGGAGAAACTCAGCATGTCAAACAGTGTATTTTACATAGCGAAGATAAAGAGGCAAAACTAATGTTTCAGGATTGAACCCTTCATCAACTTATGAGCAAAATTCAGACAGGCACCCGAACTAAATGGTGAGGGGGAGGGGCAGGAGGAGGAGCATAGCTCCACAGGCAGTAGGTAATAGGTGGATAAGGGATGGAGGGCACACCAGTAAACAGGTTCGGGGGATGGAGAGAAAGGGGAGTGGAGAACTGGAGGAAAGAAGACGGAGGGATGGAGAAGAAATGGAGAGCAGAGAGTAGACCAGCAGAAACTGGAGAAGTCAGTTAATGCCGTCGAGTTGGAGAGTGCCCAGATGGAAAATTAGATGTTGCTCCTCAATTTACAGGTGGTCTTAGTTTGACAATATGAGGCCATGGGCAGACATGCCAGTGAGGGAGTAGGGTGCAGAAATGAAAAGGTTGACCACTGGGAGATCGTTGGCAATGATGTAGACAGAGGGAAAACTCTCAAATAAACCACTGACATTGCCTCACTATTTTTTCACCTCAATGTTTTATTAATTCAGTTTTGTTATAGACTACAGATAAAAAAAAATCACTTTAAAATAAAACACAGAAATGCTGGAGGAACTCAGCTGGTCTTGCACCATCCAAAGGAGATAAAGATTATATTATCGACATTTTGGGCCTGAGCCTTTCCTCAAGTTATGAGCCAAAATGTCAGGCGACTGTGTCAAAAGGATGGGGAAAAGAGAAGATTGGACCAAACAACAAAATATGTTTATTTTTAGCACAGATCTCCCAGTGAGAAAAGTGCACTTGCCTCCTCCCTCACCACCATTTAGGGCCCCACACAGCCCTTCCAAGTGAAGCAACACTTAAATTGTGCATCTGCAGAGGACAGCTACTGCATGTGGTGCTCCCATTGTGGTCTCCTCTACATCGGACAGACTGGACACAGACTGAGACATCTCAGTGGCCTCCCATTTCAATTACCCGCCCCATCCCCTTGCCAATTTATCTATCCATGGTATCATGGACTGCCAGACTGAGACTACCCACAAATTGGAGGAACAACACCTCGTATTCCGTTTTGGCACCCTCCAACCGGAATTGGCATTAACATTAACCCCCCCCCCCCCACCATGTTTCCTTTCCTTTAGTTCAGTCCCTCTCTCTTTCCTTTTCCCTCTTTCTCCTTTACCCGAACTCTGCATTCAGAGTCAACCCCACCTCACACCCTCTACAAATGCCTGCCTTCACAGAAGATGACAGAAAACTTCCTCTAGTAGTGGAAAACAGGTCAAAAGAATGCAAAGCTAAAAGTGAAAATCACTACTGTAACCCCATGATCTGATGACCCACTTCCAGATTTTGAAAGCTATGGCTTTGGAGATAGTGAAAAAACTGATTATTGTATGAAGCTTAGAACAAATGAAAGGCAGCAAACATATCCCACTATTTAAGAGAAAAAGAGAGAATATGGGGAATTCAAGTCAATTAGCTGTACATCAATATAAAGGAGAATCCTTGAAGATTTTACTAAGGAAATTATAGCCAGTCTCTAAAAATAAAATAATAAGATTGGGCAGAGTCAATGAGCTACAAAAATGAAAATCTTGTTTGACAATTCTGTGAATTAGTTGGTTCACATTGTGACTGGAAATGATGAAGATGAACCAATGGATGTACAACATGATGACTTTCACTTGGCCATTCAAATAGAGCCACACAACAGTCTAAACAAGATTAGATTATGTGGAATTGGATCAATATCAGGTCCACTGTGAAGCCCAGTTGTGCTGAGATTCCCCAACATTTACATAAATGCAGAGATACAAATTGGAGTCAAGATGGAAGCCAGATTCTTTCTTTCAAATAAACGATTAAAAACAAAAAAAAAAATTTAATAAAAGGTCAATTTCAATTTTGATCAATTCTAATGGTCCCAAAATGACGTATAACCCTCAATTTTGACAGGCAGCAAAGCAAGAGTTTAAGAATTCTTTGTTGCTTTATAAATCCTACTCCCATCCAGACCACATCTGTTTAAATCCAAGATGTCACAAGCGAGCATACAAGCCCTCCACTTCCTGACAAGCATCACTTTCCTGCAGGGTGACTGGACCAGCAGAACGTAGACAAGAGAAAAAACAACACAAAAAGGTGACAAATAAAATGCGCATTAACAAGAAAACAAAATGCTACTGTGAGATTATAATGAATGAGCACAAGGGTACAGAATGACATAAATTCAAGAACTGGAGACATGGAGTGACAAATAGATCTGAAGCAACATCTAATCACTATATCAATTCAACAAACTTATTCCCAGACTCTCAAACAAGCAAAGGATGAAGACCAAGTGACTGGCAGCTTTACTGAACTGGACTGTGCCAGGAAACACACATTGTTTCCACTGAAATAATTCCCTTTTTATCATCCTATGACATTTATCCATCCCACCAGACCACTTAAATTCCAATTCAGTCAATACTCTGAACTTGATACCATACAAGTACAACCATAATGAGTCTTTCTCTACTCTTATATTTATTCTGCTACCCTCTATGTTCAACAAGATAGTGTACTCTCAGATAGGACAATGCAAACAATAGCTTAGATTTTAATGCACAACATACAATTATTATTAAATGAACTCAATGAGTTATATTTCCAACTGCTGCCGAGACATCAATAGTCGAAACTTCACCACTCGCCTCATTTATTCCCTCGGAACGCTCTGCCCTCCACTCTAATCCCAACTTCACTATCTAACCTCAGACAAGGGCAGCATTGATGTGGCCTGGAGCACTGACTTCTATCTGGCTCAATCCAGATGACAGCTCTCGGACACCTCTTCCAGCTTCAACAGGACCCCATCAAAGAACCAAGCACTGTATCACACATCATCCCTAACCTCATCACTTCTGGTGATATCCCTTCCATGACCTCCAACCTCATTGTTTCCAAACCCTGCATGGCCTAGTTCTACCTCCTTCCCAAGATTCACAAATCCAATTGTCCTGGCAGACCTATTATTTCCACATGCTCCTGCCCCAGCGAACTGATACAATCTAACCTTGACTCCATTTTTCCCTCCCTGGTCCAGTCCCTCCCTACCTGTATCCATGATACCTCACATGCCCTCCATCACTTCAACAACGTCCAATTCCCTGAACTCAATGGCCTAATTTTCATTTTGGACGTCTGTACATCTCCATTCCCCATACTGAATATCTCAACGCCCTTCATTTCTTTCTCCCCAATAGACCTAACCAGTCCCCATTCATCATCCTCCTCTGCCTGGCAGAACTTGTTTTCGCCCTCAATAACCTTTGCTTTGACTCTTCCCATTTCTTTCAAGTTGAAGGGGTAGCCACGTGTACCCACTGGGTTCCAGCTATGTCTGCCCTTTTGTTGGCTATGTGGAGCAATCCATGCTACAAGACAACACATGCAAAGCTCCTCAGCTCTTCCTCAGCTACACTGATTATGACATTGTTACTGACTCATGCACCCATGATGAGTTCATCCACTTCACTCACTTTCACCCTGACATCAAATTCACTTGGTCCATCTCTTGAAACACTCCTTTTTTTGATCTCCCTGTCTCCATCTCAGGAGACAAACTCTTGACAGACATTTTCTACAAACCCACCAACTCTCTCAATTACCTCAACTACACCTCTTGACACCCTGTCCCCTATAAGGATTCTATTCCATTCTCTCAATTCCTCAGTCTCTGTCGCATCTGCTCTCAGGATGAGCACTTCCATTCTAGATCTTCCGAGGTGTCCTTCTGAAAAAAAAAACATGGCTTCCCCGCTACCACCATCAACTCACCCCTACCTGCATCTCCTCCATTTTCGCCAAATCTGCCCCAGCCCCCTCCCATCCTAGGTGCGATAAGGACAGGAATCCCTTGGTCCTCACCTATCACTCCACATCCAACATATGATCCTCTGTAATTCACATCACCTCAAACATGATCCCACCACCAGACACATCTTCCTCTCTCCACCTTCCACAGGGACTACACCCTCCAGGATTCCCTCATCCACTTATCCCTTTCCACTAATTGACCCCTTGGACCTCACCCCATGACTGCAGGAAGTGCTACACTTGGGTCCACACCTCCTCTCTCACCATCATTTAGGGCCCCAAACAGTCCTTCAAAGAGAAGCAGCACTTCCCTGGTGAATCTGTAGGGTTGTCTATTGCATCCGGTGCTCCCATTGTACCCTTCTCTACATCTGAGAGATTGGATACATACTGGGAGATAGGTTCGTTGAGCACCTTCACTCTGTCTGCAAGAATAACGGGATCTCCCAGTAGCCAACCATTTCAATTCCGCGCCCCACTCCCACTCTGACAAGTCAGTCCATGGACTGCCAAACCAAAGCCACCTGCAAACTGGAGAAGCCACACCTAATATTCCATCTGGGCATTTTCAAACTGATGCCATCATCACAGATGTTTCAGATTACCATTAGTCCTCTTCCTCTTCCCCTTCCCTCTGTCACCTTTCCTCCAGCTCTTTACCCCTGTCATCTCCATTCAGAGAGCTAACCCTTCTCCTTATCACTTCTCAGTTTTTTTCTCTTGTGCTCTCCCACCCACATTCACTAATGACTTCTTTCTTGTCTGTGGGGCTGTACTCCTTCCCCCAACATTTTATTCAGGCACCTTTCTGCTTATTGCTCATACCTTAACTAAGGGCTCTGGATAGGAACATTGGCTATGTATCTTTATATTTTCTACATAAAGAGTGCTGCGTGATTTGCTGAGTTTCTCCAGCATTTTTATGTATACTTCTTTCTTCTTTGGCTTGGCTTCGCGGACGAAGATTTATGGAGGGGGTAAAAAAGTCCACGTCAGCTGCAGGCTCGTTTGTGGCTGACCAGTCCGATGCGGGACAGGCAGACACGATTGCAGCGGTTGCAAGGGAAAATTGGTTGGTTGGGGTTGGGTGTTGGGTTTTTCCTCCTTTGCCTTTTGTCAGTGAGGTGGGCTCTGCGGTCTTCTTCAAAGGAGGCTGCTGCCCGCCAAACTGTGAGGCGCCAAGATGCACGGTTTGAGGCGTTATCAGCCCACTGGCGGTGGTCAATGTGGCAGGCACCAAGAGATTTCTTTAGGCAGTCCTTGTACCTTTTCTTTGGTGCACCTCTGTCACGGTGGCCAGTGGAGAGCTCGCCATATAATACGATCTTGGGAAGGCGATGGTCCTCCATTCTGGAGACGTGACCCATCCAGCGCAGCTGGATCTTCAGCAGCGTGGACTCGATGCTGTCGACCTCTGCCATCTCGAGCACCACCTACGGCTCCTAGAACGCTTCCACCAGCGTTGTCTCCGCTCCATCCTCAACATCCATTGGAGCGCTCACACCCCTAACGTTTATGTATACTAATATCATAGCATCTGTAGCCTTTGTTTAATGCTATTCAGTTCAGACCATTTATGCTATTGAGACGTTAGTGCGTACAGTGAAGCATTATTTTAGCAAGGATAATGTTTTTATTAAATCCAAGTTAACCTGCAGATTAAAAAATAATAATAATTCACAATCATTCATACTTATGAATAACATAGATTCCAAACTAAGGAATAGCTTTGCAGAAGTTTCCAACTTAACTCGTAAACTACTAGCATTCAATTTAAAATTTAACTTTCAATTTCTTGTCAGTTTAGACCAAGTAACAGCAATACATTAAGTTTAACTAAATGAGGAAGAGAGTATTTTTCCAAAATAAATACCTGTTTAGGAACTGATGAATAATCAACCGTTGTTGGCAAGGTTATTTGATCTCCACTCAATTTTCTACCCCTTCCAGACCTTGAGGGAAAAAAAAATGTAATATTTGTGGAACATTTCAAATTCTTTAAAAAGAACATTTATTTCAATAATAATTTTACACACCATATTTTTGTTTGGCAAAGAACTAGAAGATTGGTTTCCACAAGTGCACAATAATATTGCATGAAAGAGATGTCCTCTGAATTTTGGCTTGGGTTAATCAAACACCAGAAGAATGAGAACAACTGCTAACCTTCAATAATAAAAAAAAATTAACTCATTTGAGCAATACAACTCAGGTTAATGTTTAATAGTTTGGCTACAATTACAAATAGAGCATGCCACTAATGTGTGGCAACTATTCATTCACATGATGTGTTCCAATTTCCAAGCTCAAGCCTCAATTTAAAAAAAATTGGTATGCCATCTCTGACCTACTGATAGAGCAGAAAGACTCTTTCTTATAGCTTGTTAAATGTCAGCAATCATTAACATTACTTCAAGAGAAGCTTGGGTAAAATTGAAGTTGTTGTGCCTGTGAAGTACAAAATAGTACCTTCTTGATCCAAAAATGATCAAGTTCATTCCTTTTGGTTTCAAAAGGAAGCTCGTTTTTATATAACATAAATGTTATATATGTTAATGTTAACCTCAACTCCTTATCAATTTGAAAATAAACCCTACCTTGTGGTTAAGCCACATTTCTCAATAATCTTTAGACAAAACAAAAATATCTCATCCATTAAAAAAATTCTAATCAGTTATAAAATTCTGTATACAAGTTGATTTTGCAAAATTAAAAAAAAATCCAACAAGAGAAATGTATACTAATTTTTCCAAACTGTGGATTAAAAACAATTGCTGGGGCTCCATTAAGCTGACCACATAGTTTTAGACAGTAGATTTCCCCCACCCACCTGTTGTAAGATTAACTTCTTCCTTCAGTGTTAGGCCAGGCTCCTGAATCCTTTGTCAATATCAAGCACCCACAATGCCCCCACTTCCTCTCACTTACTGCATAGGTTAAACTGCAACATAACTGGAGCTTGACACCATCTAGAACAGGGAATCCATTTGCTCAGATAGCCAATAATAGCTTTAAAAAAATGTCCACAACTATTCAAATGGAAGTATGTAGTGCATAAAGTATGTAGTGCATACTTTTTAAAATTCGAACTATTCTAATAAGTTCATAATATTTACAAGATGTCTGTCCTACAGCAGCCAACCAAGAATATTTCATCATCACTGATCACCTTGAAAGATAAAGTAGCATGGATACAAGAATACTTATCTCTAAGCTTCATCTGATTATAAGCAACCCAACTTGTAATCCAGAGACTATAGTTCCTTCACCAGTAAAGCATTGTGCTGTCAAACTGCCTCTCCACGCGAAATAAGCAAATCAACAGTTGTAACCAAATATGGATTTCTCTTCTTGCATCAATTATTTAATAAATGAACCTGTTCATCAAAAGAATACTAATTAACTACTTTCTCTAATATTAATTTACAACCTTCTCATAAAGAAGCACAATACATGGATTTATGGATTTTGGGTGATTAATGGAATTTAAAATTTCATAAAAGTTATACAACAAGAACAATAAAAATCACAAATCAAAGATGAGCCACATAACCAAATGGAATTTAGGACACCATATGTTTCACTCCAATAATCAATGGTAGATACAGTTAAATCCCTGTTATCTGGAATTTTAAAATAACACAGAAAGTAAATAGGCAAAAAATTCAATATTTAAAGTTGGCAACCCTAGTGGTCAGTTTGCCAATCCAGCAACAGGCAACTTCACTGATCTGGCATCTACCAATCCCCATAGGTGCTGGATACCAGGGGTTTTACTGTATTTAATAATAATGAGTTTATTGTCATATATTGCATGATTGCATAATTGTAGCTGGCAACTTCAACCATGCCAACCTGAAAACTGTTCTACCATGGTTACAACACCATGTCTGCTTTGCCATCAGAGGAAAGAACACCCTAGATTGAGTGTACACCAACGTTTCTGTTGCATACAAAGCTGCCCCTTGCCCCCAACTTGGTTACTCATATAACATATTCATCCTGCTAACCTTGGCTTATATACTGCTGGAAAAGAAAACTAAGACAGTTGGCAGGGAGATCAGGATGTGACCAGGTTGTGGTGGGGGGGGGGGGGGGGTGGGTGGCGTGGAAACAGCAGCGCTACAGGACTGCTATGAGACTGCAGATTGGAGTTGTTCAGGTAGACGGCCACCTACACATTAGGGTTAGGCTTCATAAACATCAACGAGTATATGAGCTTAGCGACTGGCAACATTATCGTTCATTTAGGATGTCACAGAGATCAAATGCTAAACAACTATAGCTAACCATGTAGAGGTCCATGCACTTCTCAGAGCTTGAGATGCAGCCTCAGGACAGGAGACAAGTTGGCACTAAGATCAGCCAGGACTGAACCCTCCCGTGCAATTCGGAAGGCAAAGCGTGGGTACGCACAGACGATTCATAGTCAGCTGTGTGACACTAGTGACACAAGACACACATGTCAAGGTATCAAAACAAAAAGATCACAAGAGAACCTTGTGAGTCAATGACAACAATGCTTCCCTTCTGGACAGACTCAACATCTTCTATGCATGATTCAACGAGAAGAACAGGCTGATGCCAAAGCAGTCTCCCCCTGAAAAACAGGCCCCTTGCATAGCCATGGCTTAAGTGAGGAGAATCCTATCCAAGGTGAACCACACAAGACAATGGAACCAGTCAACATACCCAGCTGGGTACTGAAGGACTGTGCTGACCAACTGATGGAAGTCCTTACGGAGGTCTTCAACATGTCAATGCAGCAGTCCATTGTCCCCATGGATTTTTCAGCAGCCACCATCATCCTGGTACCAAAGAGGGTGACAGTAACAGGCCTCAACAACTACCTACATCATTATGAAATGCTTCGAACATTTGGTGTTGGAACGTATCAAAGCATATCTCCCAGAAACATTGGACCCATTTCAATTTGTCTACAGATGGAAATGTTCCACTGATGATGCTGCCAACTTGTCCTCCACTGCATCCTGACCCACCAGAAGAATGACACCTCATTTGCCTGGCTGATGTTGATTGTTCAGCATTTAATGTGATCATACCTCAGAGGTTGTCCTTGCTGAGATTCAACACCCCTCTCTGTAACTGAATTCTGGACTTTCTCACAGAAAAACTGCAGTCTGTGCAGATTGGTAACAGAGCGTCGAGCACCATTAAGTTGAGCACTGGTGCACCTCAGGGCTGTGTGGTCAATCCACTCCTGACTCACGACTACAATGCCAGATCCAGCTCCAAGAGTCCTCAAGTTTGCAGGTGATGTGACAATAGTTGGCCTCATCAGCAAAGAGTCACAATACAGAGAAGAGGTGGAAAATCTCATGAAATGGTTTGAGAATAACAACCAGAGTCTCAACATGGACAAGCCAAAGGAGATGATTGTGGAGAGAGTGGAGAGCAACAAGTTCTTCCAAGTTCACTTAACCAGTGACCTATCCTGGACACATAACATCTCCTCATTTCTCAGGAAGGCATAACAGCAACTGCACTACTTTAGAAGGCTGAGACAGGCAAGACTACTGGCCACCATTCTGTCGAGTTTCCACAGGAGCTCTATCAAGACTGTCCTGGCCAGCTGCATCATTCTATGGTATGGTTGCTGTAGTGTCGAGCATCAGATCGGAGGTCAATCCACAGGTCCATAAAAGCAGCATCCCCTCCCCAAAAAGGATTAAAAAAAAACTGGATTGTTGTTTAAAGAGGGCTTGTCAAAATCAGGGAGGACCCCTATCTCTCCAGCTACTCCTATCAGGAAAAGGTACAGAAGAATCAGAGCCAGAATCATCAGGTTGAGGAATGGCTTCTTCCCACAGCAGTAAGCTTGCTGAATGACCATTAAAACAATGCTCTGTGACTAATATTTATAAAGAATATTACTTTATAAAAAATGTGTGTGTGTGTATACACACACACATTCACATGTTTACATATATATGCACACGTACTGTATGTAATGTTTACAGTATATGTGTTATGTCTGAACGTGCATTTTACCCTGTCCTGCACCATGGACCAGACAACATTATTTTGTTGCACTGTAGACTTCAGGGAAATGGACAACTGGTGCATGGCACCAATAATGGGGATATCACCCCCCCAACCCCCCATCTGAGGAGAAGCAGGGGAGACAACACACAGGACAGCGACCAAGGCTCAGAGGCTGAAGAACACCTAGGCAGCAGATGTTAGTGACTCAAAGCGAGGTACCCATGTAGGATGTGGGCTGCTGGCGACTACAGCCAACTAAATCACTCCAGGCTGCGGACAGCTGGAGAGTGGCTCGCGACTGGCTGTAAAGGGGTATCAGGTATCAAAACCAAGATGGTGCTGGAGGCTTCCCGATAGTGTCAGAGGTGTGCATTTGGAGCTCGGGTTGTTGATGGTTTGGACTGAAGGTTGTGTGAATGCAAAGGCTGCAGGAGCATTGGAAGTAAAGCCATGGACATTCAGTGATCCTGGTGGGGACTCTCTCTGCTTTTCTTTCTCTGGCTATAAGGGGCGCTGGGCTATTTTTGCTGATAGCAAATTTTGTCCGCCTTACGGAAGACTAAAGGAAATTTTGTGCAATATCACATTTTCTGTTTTATTACAGGTACACAATCCTTTATCCGGAACCCTTGGGGGGACAGTGTGTTCCGAATTTCGGATTTTTCCGGGTTTTGGAAAGCCAGATTTAAGTCCACCCGAATTGTGCTGCCGTATCCACCCCCACCCCTTTCCAGTCGCCCTGCTGTCTCCCCCCACCCCGCCTCGCCCACCCGACTCGCGCTGCTGGTCTCTCTCCCCACTTGCTGGATTTTGGAGCTTTTTGGATTTTAGATGTTCAGATAAAGGATTGTGTACATGTACATGACAATTAAAAAAATCTTGAATTAACAAGATACAGTGTGGCAGAATATCTGTATTTTAAAAGAAACAATTGAGAGTTAATATAAATTAGAAGGGAAAGAAGCCAAAGGAGAATTTAGGGTTACCAAAAAGAGCTCAAGAAAATTACAGTACAACTCCAATTATCCGAAATGGTCAGTACCGGGTACTTCCCCACCGAGGCCCCGCTTGTGTTGGGAGCCCGAGGGTTCTGTTCCTGCCTGGAGCCCGAGGTCTACTGCTGCCAGCACCGGGAGCCTGAGGACTGCTGCTGCTGGGAGCCCAAGGTCTGCTACTGCCGGGAGCCCGAGATCCGTTGCTGCTGCCGCCAGGAACCCAACGTCCCAATGTTTCGCTTCGAAAAAATGTCAGATAACTGAGGATTTCAGATTTCCTTGTCTATCCACTTTTTAAAAAATTTTGGATATCTGAGGATTTTGGAGAATCTGATTTTGGATAATTGGAGTTGTACTGTACATTTTAAAAAGATCCAAGAGGTACCAATAGGTCGTGCAAACATAAATAAATCAAATCTTTAAAAACGGAAATTTGCCTTCTTGAAACTTTCATCAATATTTCAAATGGCTTCTTGAAATCTTAACTATTTGCACTAATTTAGTCAATTCAGTATAAAATTTCTTAATGAAAAGAAGGCAAAAAACTTGATTGACAGTGAAGTAGTAATTGTGCTGTGAGAAAAGTAATCCATGGTAGATAATCCAGAGAATCAAAATTTAAATGACATTGTACCAGGTTGAGAATAAAAGATGGGGGGTTATTTTAAAATTCATTTTCGGGATGCAGATATCACTGTCAAGATCAACATCTAATACCCACTAATAATACAACTAAAGAGCTTCCTTGAACAGCATTTTTCTGACAATTATGTTTGATTTATTATTTTAGAATGACATACAAAGTCAGCCATACTGCTACAACTCTGGAGTGAGATAAAGGGTCAGACTCAGCAAGAATGCCTCATTTGCATAGTACAGGCATGTGAAAAACAGCTGTATTTCAAACACTCAGTGAACAGTTACAAGTTCTCACAAGCCATATAAATGTGGAACTAACTCCTCATGGCCACAGAAATGCTCGGAATCCATGAACTTATTAAATTAATTTAAAAAAAACTGTTCTTTGTAACACTGCTCAAATTTCCAAACAAAATAGGAATGGCTCTCAATATAGAAGATGCTCCACTAGGGGACTTTCCTCCCAGATCAAAAATTAATTTAGCATGAATTGGCAGAGAGAGTCCACCAAGTTCTTTCTTGGCAGCTGAGGACAGAACAGGTCTCAAGGACGGTCAATGCGATACAAACTGGGAATGGCAGGATCACGCATTAATTAACGAGATTAATGAGACCTTCAGGGAATTCTATGGGGGTTTATATAAATCAGAATTGATGGGGGGTCCGATAAAGCCAGTGAGTTCTTGTCTAAATTAGAGTTACCAAATTTAGACCCAGAAGAACAGGAAGGTCCAGATCTTCCCTTCATGGAAGAAGAGATAGGGAAAGCAGATCTCCAGGAGAGGATGGGTTTCCACCCAAGTTTTATCAGGAATTTAAAGATTTATTGATGTTTCTTTATGTGGAGGTGGTAGACCAGGCAATGGAAATCCATACCCTCCTGTAATCTTTTTCGACAGCAATCATTACAATGATACTTAAAAAAGACAAAGATCTCCTAATGCCATCTTATTATAGACCCATTTCACTGTTAAACACAGACTATAAGATACTTACCAAAGCCCCGGAAAATAGATTGGCAAAACATTTCTGAAACTAATAAATAAAGATCAAGCGGGCTTTGTGCAAAAAAGACAGGCAGCGGATTACATTGGCAGACTGTTGAGTATAATGCATCTGGCACAAACCAGAAACGAGAGAGGTTTAGCTGTGGCTCTGGATGCAGAAAAGGCATTTGACAAATTGGAGTGGGATTTCTTATTCAAAGTGCTGGAAAAGTTGGGGTTAGGGCCAACTTTCATAAATTGGGTAAGGGTGCTGTACCATGCACCCAAGGCTAAAGTTGTGACCAATGGACAAATTTCTCCAGCTTCCCCTGTGACGAGATCATGTAGACAAGGGTGCCCACTATCTGGAGCCCTGTTCATATTAGCCATGCAGCCATTGGCTGAATCCATTCACCAGGATCCAGACATCAAGGGTTTTAGAGCAGGCCAGGAAGAACGTAAAATCAATTTATTTGCCGATGATGTACTAATATATCTGACAGACACAGCAAACTCGTTGTCCAAGCTGCGCTCTATTCAGGAGGACTATGGGGAGACCTCCGGGTATAAGGTTAATTGGGACAAGAGCAAACCAAGAACACAGTATTTTAAAGTAGCTAGTCATAATACATGAAATTTCGTTTTGTCTGCGGCAAGGCAGACAGAGTTACTGGCAGAATGGCCCAAACACCACCTACAGTTCGAGAGAAGCAAAAGAGAGTCCACCCAGACTCACCGAGAGTCTGTAGATTCGCTCCCACAGTCCAAACCATTAGCAACCCGAAGTCAATGTCACACCAACTCATTTCTCCTCAGCTTCCTGAGGGCCAATTTAAAATTTGCACACTTTTTTTTTTGCCATGATTAGAATTTCCCTGACATACATCCCAGAAACCTTCAAAAACTCAACTCTTCTTCAATCTGGCCCCTAATGTTTTAAGGAGCCTAACTGTGAATTTCATTGCAGAGCATCAGATAAAACAGCAAGTGACTGAACTTTCATCCCCAGAAGTGATAGCTCAAGGCAACATCAGGGTGAACAACGAGAACAGCAGATTCGACAGGAAACACGGATTACAAATACTAATCAATAATATTAGCGAAACAAAATGGATACTGGGGTAAACATTCGAAAAATGGAGAAAAGGGTTGACAGAGGAAATTGTTCGCCTCGCTTATCCAAGACGTATATGAATATTGTTGTTCATCTGAATGATTTGCGGCCAATCGAGAACATTTATGAAATGCATTGACTGTTCCAGTGAAGAAAACCCAGGTACCCTCACAACCAGATAATCTGCTCAAGGGACTCTCGCTGAGGAATGAGTACAGGCTCCCCCAACTCTTTCCCCAGACAAAGTTTGGTGCCTTTCCGTCCACACAACCCTGAGTTCTCTCCAGAGTGAGACAGACGCCGAGACTTGCCTGCAGATCAGTCGTTTGAAGAGGGTGAGCAGCCACGCAAAGCAAGTGCAAACTCTCAGCGATCGGAGCTGGCTGATCGCCATGTTAACGGTGAAGGAATGGGTGAATATCACAGCAGGGTCCCTCTCGCCTGCTCAGTCTCCACAAACGAACCCCTCGTGAGTCAAGAGGGCAACCCCAGAACCGGAGCGGCCCACCCAGGCCGGTGACTCGGGCCACCTTGTCCCCAGCCCGCGCGCATGCGCCCAATCCACGTCAGCGAAGCAACCCGGAACTAATCCTTCTGATAAAATTCTATTTACTCGCGTCGTCTCATGGGCTCGGTGTATTGGTTGGAGATTGAGATGGCGTTAGACCTGGTGGCGAGGGCAACGCGAAGTAGAGGATAAAATCCGCAGATGCTGCGGCGTGGGGCAGTGGAGAGAGTGCTGGGGAAATTCCGCCGGTCACGCAGCATCCATGGGAAGAGAAAGGCGGTCAACGTCTCAGGTACGAAGTGGCGGGAGGCAGGCGCCTCAATATAATGGAGGTGGAAAGCAGACTAATGACAAGCAAGAGGTAGATACAGGAGGGAGGGGAGAAGAGAAGAGAAAAAAGCTGAGGTGATGGGGAGAAGGCAAGTAGGGTTGGCTCTCGAAGGAGAGGGGGGTGGAGAGTTAGGGGAGAGAGGGGAAAGATAAAGAATGAGAAACAAAAATTGAGACAGTTTTTTTTCCCCTTCTGTTTGCAGATGGCCTCAGCTTGGCAGTTCGTGAGGCCAAAGACATGTGGCAGTGGGGTGTTTAATTGAAATGGTTAGCCACTGGGAGGTCTTTGCCATTGCAATGAATGAGTAGTGAAGGAGGAGGTGTAAATGCAAGTGTAACTCTTCTTACGGTCATAGGAGTAGGTCTCAAGGGGCCAGTTGGTGGGAATGGATGAATGGACAAGGGAGTTATGGAGGGAGTGATCCTGAAAGAGAGCAGAAGGGAGGATATATCTGGTGATGGGAATGATCTGTTCACACAATTGGCTTCATTATCAGAACCTTCTTCAGATCAGAGTGTTCCACACCATTTGTCCTGGTATTCTTGGTGTCTTGCCAAAAAAGGTATTAAACATTACATGTTCTTCTTTGGATTGGCTTCGCGGACGAAGATTTATGGAGGGGGTAAAAAGTCCACGTCAGCTGCAGGCTCGTTTGTGGCTGACCAGTCCGATGCGGGACAGGCAGACACGATTGCAGCGGTTGCAAGGGAAAATTGGTTGGTTGGGGTTGGGTGTTGGGTTTTTCCTCCTTTGCCTTTTGTCATTACATGTATTTCTTATTTAAAACACCTTAGGCATATCTATCCCTTCCCACAATGGAGCAGTGTGTGTCACTATTTTTATCAGTGTCTTTATTATTAATATTTGATTTAAAGTTGCTGGTTTTGTTTCACCAGCATATGCTACCTGTAATACTCTTCACATTGATCATCCTTCTTAGTCTTTGTAAACGTGCAGCACTAAAAGGCACAATTGGTCCTGAATCACTGGATCTGGTTCTATTCTAGAGAAGTAACAGTAGTATATAAATCTAAAATTATTTGCAGTCTTAATCACACTGTTGAACAGTAGACGATTATGAATAATGTTCAGATACATATTTTAAATTTTGTTTTAATTGTATCTATCATTCTCTTAAATATTGAGAAGCTGATTTCTGGGAAGATCTGCATACCCATGCTGCCTGCTGACATTAACTCGAGGAGATGGTTTTTCTTTCGTACTTTGAGAATTATTGACAATCTCTGTACATTCTTGAGTGTAATGGAAGAGCAAACTGGAAGCATTGACAGACTTTACTGACACCATTGACCCTGAAATTATCTAAAGGTTCTGCACTGCTGCCAACCCTCTTCATCAGTGACTGTGGATGTTGTCTACTGAGACATAGGAGGTTAGTCAGGAAACTTCAAATGCTAGATATTCATGGTGAAGTTGTGAACTGGATTCGACAATGGCTAGATGGGAAAGCCAGACAGTGGTGGTGGATGATTGCTTCTCAGACTGGAGGCTTGTGACTAGTGGTGTGCCTCAGGGATCAGTACTTGGACCATTGTTTGTCATCTATATTAATGATCTGGATGATAATGTGGTAAATTGGATCAGCAAATTTACAGATGACACTAAGATTGAGAGGTGTTATGGACAGTGAAGAAGATTTTCAAAGCTTGCAGAGGTATCTGGACCAGCTGGAAAAATGTGCTGACAAATAGCAGATGGAGTTTAATGCAGACAATTTTGTGATGTTGCATTTTGGAGGGACAAACCAAGAAAGGACATACATGGTAAATGGGGAACTGAGTTGTCTGGTAGAACAGAGGGATCTGAGAATTCCGATATCTGTATATAATTCCCTGAAAGTGGCATCATAGGTGGATAGGATTGTAAAAATAACTTTTGGCATATTGGCATTCATAAATCAAAGAATTTAATATAGGGGTTGGGAAGTTATCTATAGTAAAGTTGTATAAGACATTGGTGAGGCCAAATTTGGAGTATCGTGTGCAGTTTTGGTCATCTAACTACAGGAAACATACCAGTAAGATAAAAAGAGAGCAGAGAAGATTTACTCTGATGTTGCCTGAGCTTCAGGAATTGAGTTAGAGGGAAAGGTTAAAGAGGTTAGGATTTTATTCCCTGGAGCTTAGAAGAATGAGCGGTGATTTGATAGAGGTATTTTAAATTATGAGGGGAATAGACAGAGTAAATGGGCTTTTTCCACTGAGGGTAGCTGAGATACAAACCAAAGGACATGGGTTAAGGATAAAAGGGGAAAAGTTAGGGGAACATCTTCACACAGAGAGAGATGGGAGTATGCAATGAGCTTCCAGCTGAAGTGGTAAATGTATGCTCAATTTTAACATTTAAGAGGAATTTGGACAGGTACATGGATGGGAGAGGTATGGAGGGCTATGGGCTGGATGCATGTCAGTGGGACGAGGAAAAACAATGGTTTGGCACAGACTAGAGGGATGAGGTGGCCTGTGTCTGTGTTGTAATTGTTCTGTGGCTCTATGATAAGGGTGAAGGTAGGGCCACTTGAGGATAAAGGAGGCAACATGTGCCTGGAGGTGGAGGAAGTTTGGGAGTTCCTAAATGAATACTTTCCTTCAGTATTCACCAGAGAAAAGGACTTTTGTCAAGGTGAGGTCAGAATATAACAACCTTGTATGCTGGGACCATGTTGTGATTAAGAAAGACGTTGATTGTTAAGTCCCTGCAACCAGACAAGATATATCCCGGTTACTATCAGAAGGGAGGGAAGAGATTACTGGGACTCTGGCAATGTTTTTTGCATCATTCTTGGCCACATGGAGGTGCCATAGGATTGGAGAATGCCAAAATGGTCCCCTTGTTTAAAAAAGGAATTATAGATCAGTGAATCTTGCATCAGTGGTGGGAAAACTATTGGAGAGGATTCTTAAGGACAGGATTTAAGAGCATTCAAAGAAGTACAATCTCCAAGAGATTGTCAGTGTGGCTTTGTGAGAGGTAAGTCGTGCCTCATGAGCCTAATTGAATTTTATGAGGAGGTAACAAAAGATACTGATCAACACAGGTCAGTAGATGTGGTGAATGTGGATTTTAGTAAGGCATTGACAAGGTTCCCATGGGAGACTTGTTCAGAAAAATCATGAGGCGTGGGGTTTATGAAACCTTGGCTGTGTGGATTCAGAATTGGCTTGCCTTTTGAAAACCGAAAATAGTAGTGGACAGAAAGTATTCTGCCTGGAGATTAGTGACTAGTGGAGTTCCGCAGGGATCTGTTCTGGGACCATTTTTCTTTGTGATTTTTTAAAAATATTGTGTCAGTAAGTTTTCAGATGAAACAAAGGTTGGAGGTGTTGTGGAATTTGTTGAAGATATAGGACTTTATTCCCTGGATCTTAGAAGAATGAGCGGTGATTTGATAGAGGTATTTTAACAAGATATAGACAGGATGCAGAGTTGGGCAGAAAAGTGGCAGATGGAATTCAATTCTGATAAGTGTGAAGTGATACATTTTGTAAGCTCAAACTTGAAAGCAGAGTACATGGTTAATGATAGGATACTTTATAGTGTAGCAGAACAGAGGGACCTTGGAGTCCAAATCCAAAGATTAGTCAAGGTTGTCACGCAGGTTGATAGTACAGCTAAGAAAGCCTATGGTATACTGGACTTGATTAGTTGCGGGATTAAGTTGGTGAGTCGTGAAGTAATGTTGCAGCTCTATAAATCTCTGGTGAGACCACACTTTGTGTTCATTTCTGGTCATCACATTGCAGGAAGCGTGTGGAAGCTATGGAGAAGGTGCAGAGAAGACTTACCAGGATGTTGCCTGGATTGGAAAATGTGCCTCAAGAGGGAAAAGTTAGCAGAGCTAGGGCTTTTCTCTTTGGGGCGAAGAAAGATGAGAAGTGACTGAATAAAACTCTACAAGATTATAAGAGGCATATTCAGCCAACACCTTTTCCCTGGGCTGGAGTAGCAAACACCAGAGGACATCATAATAAAGGTTTAAGGGAGACATCAATGGTAAGTTTTTTTTAACTCAGAGAATTATGGTTGCCTGGAATACATTGCTAGGGGTGGGGGTGATGGTGGTGGTGGCCGGAGCAATAGGGGCATTTAAGAGATTCTTAGACTGGCACATGGATGAAAGAAAAAGAGGTTTATAAGTTAGGGCAGGTTTACAAATTTTTTTTGGTAGATATACATAGGTTGGCTTGTACTGTGCTATAATGTTCTATGTTCTATGCCTATGGCACTGAATAGCCGACTGCTACAATTTCTTATGCACTATGCAATTCTTCTTGCTGTTCAACACAAATTCCTGCTCCTGGGTAATACCGTGCTTTAGTTGCATCTTCCCAATTTATTTGGCATTACCAGGCACTTGCTCTGTATAATGTATGTAGTTGCAACTTGCATGAAACTTAAACTTCACAGTTTAATTTGTTGCAAGAACTTTAATGTTGTGACTGCATTTGAAACTCTGATCAGATAATGAAGTGTGGTGCTGAAATTTTATGTCTTCCAATTCCTATTCCTTCATCAGACACAGGAATCCATGACTTTTGTATTATTTGATAACTATTAAAGATTTAATGCAGCACAAAAATCACTTTGTGATTTAATATAAAAATATTACCACAAATAATTCAAAGCTATAAATTTTAAACCTGTTCAGTTTGAAATAAAATTTACAAAGGTTGACAGCTGTAAAATAAAACTTTGTTGTGGCTATTTATCCAAAAACAACAGTGCAAATATATAAAGTTTTACAGAATTAAAGCTTCCACGTAAATTTTTTACTACTATGAAGACTTGAATAGTTTAAGACCTCACTAATTCGGCTGTAACTGGTTCGACTAGGCTTCCAATTTGTCATCTCCCACTAATTTGTCCTTCATCTCAAGCTTGTTTGGCATGGTTAGTGTCGTGGATTAGTGCAATGCGACTCTAAGGTCAGTAACCCAGGTTCAAATCCAGCGCTGTTGTCAAGGTGCTCTGTTTCTTCCTAAGTCCAAAGATGTACGGGGTTAGGTTCATTGGTCACATGGGTACATTTGGGCAACACCGGCTCGTGGGTCAGAAGAGCCTGTTACCATACTGAATCTCAAATTAAAAAAAAATAAAAGAAGCGCTGGCCCCTCTGCCCCCAGACACAACAAAACTGGATACCCTTGTCATCACCTACCACCCCACCACACTTCGCATCCAACACATTATCCTTCGTAGTTTCTGTCACCTACAACATGATCCACCACTAGACACATTTTCCCCTCTCCTCCATCCATAGGGATGCTCCCTCTGTGACTCCTTTGTCCATTCATCCCTTCCCATTAATCCCCCTTGACGCCTTCCCTTGTAACTGCAGGAAGTGCCACACATGCCCACACCTCCTCCCTCACCACAATACAGAGCCCAAAGTAGTCCTAAGTGAAGCAACATTTTACATGTGAATCTGCAGGAGTCATCTATTATATTTGGTACTCCAGTTAAGGCCTTCTCTACATCGTGGAGACTACCATAGTCTGGGAATTGCTTCGCTGAGTACCTTCACTGTCTGCATTAATGAAAAGGATCTCCCAGTGACCAACCACTTCAATTCTGTGCCCCACTCACATGCTGACATGCCTGTCCATTGCTTCATGTACTGTCAAACCAAGGCCTTTCGTAAATTGGAGGAACAAAGTCTATTATTCCGTCTCGGCACTCTTCAACCATATGGCATTAACATTAACTTCTCCAGCTTCTGCTGGACTATTCCCCATTCTCCCTCATCCTTCTGTTTTCTTTCCTTCAACTCTCCATCCCCTTTCTTCTCCATTCACAGAGCCACCCCATCCCCTTGTTTGCTGGTGTGCCCTCCCTCCCTTATCCACCTATTACCTTCTGCCTGTGGGACTGTGCTTCCCCCCCCCCACCTCTCTCCCACCACCACTTTGTTCGTGCACCTTCCTACATTTTGCTCATGCCTTGATAAAGGGCTCAAGCCCGAAATGTTGGCTATGTATCTTTTGCTACATGCAGTACACTGTTGACCTGCTGAGATTCTCCAACATGTGTTTTTACTTTTTAGTATAAAATATTGTCAATATTAATTGATAGGGTGCTCCATCAGAAAGAGTAATGCTGTATATTATTGCTTATTTTTGCTGAATTGAACATTTCATTCAGACGGAATCTATTTTGTAGCTGGCCAATGAATGAGATTCATGAACTAATTACTATGTGTGGTACTGAAATGGATTGGAAAAATAATCCATTCAGCAACAAGGGGACATATTATGATTGACCTTGAAGAAAACTGGCTACAAATATTTAATTTTTTCTCTGGCATAGATTTCTTCCATTGTGTCATGGTGTGCATGTCATGGCAACAGTAATGCAATAAGCAGTAATAAACAAACCAATCAGATTAAGGATTAAAGAAATATAACTTTTTGTCCTGCTTCTTGAGCATTTTATGAAAAATAAACCAAAAGTTGGGAGATACACATGGGATTAAGGCTAAAACCAAAACATATCAATTTTTATTAATAAAATAAAAACACTTTTAATATCTTCATCTTTGATTACAATCGACACATCTAAATCGGTTTTGCAGAACTAGAGATGTTGTTCGGCAGTAATCATCTCTTTGTAAAGGCTTTCAAGGCTGTAGGTGCTGGTATCAGGAGCAAAAAAAAATGCTGCATGAACTCAGTGGGATCAGGCAGCATCTGTGAAGGGAAAGAACTGGTTAACTTTGCAGGCTGAGTGCAGCAAGTTTGAGGGTGTAAAGAGCAGGTAGCCAGCATAAAGAGGTGAGAAGGAGAGTAAGGCTGGAGCTAACAAGTGGTGCATGGACCTACCCAAGGATGAGCAGGTGGGGGAGGGAAGAGGGCAGAGGTGAAAAGTGGAGAAACAACAAAAGATTAGAGATTTTGGAATCTGATAAGAAAGGGGTGAGTGGAACCAGATAAGGGAGCAATGGTGGGTAGATGGGAGCAGTATGAAGGGGGAACAGGGGAACCAGTAGGAGCAATGCCTGGGCAATATACTGATGGTTGGGGGTAGGGATAAGAAATTAGGCCACAGGTGGGGTGCTGAAAAGATGTAATTTGAATACTCGTGTTCTTGACACCAGCACCTCTGTTGGTAAAAATATTCCCAATCCTCAATTAAATCTATTTTTAGTTAACTCTTTACCAATTTAAAATTATATCATTTGGCATTATATTATTCTGAGGTAATATTTTGGGTTTTTCATTTAATCATTTACATATGTGATTAGCTCCATCACCTTAAAATTATGGAACAAAAATTTCTATAATCTTTCCTTCTCACAGATTAACTTTACGATCTGGATGTGTATGCAGTAAAACCATAACAAAAACTTAATTACTTACATTCCTATACATTAGTTCTGTGTCCTAAAAATCTCTTTGTTTTAATTTTCTATGGACAGTATATATTTTCTTACTGGCGGTTAGATTCTACTTCTTGCTCCTTTTTAAATTTCTTGTCCTATTTCCATTCCTTTTAGTGGTTTTTTAAAAAATTCTAATTTTTCAGCAAATGTATTTGCCAGTATCAAATTCCATTTCAAGTCCAATTTTATTGTCACCTTATACCTGGTACAATATGGAGGGCTGGTTCATGAGAGGACCAGCAAGTAAATTCTTACATGCAAACAATAAATCAAAGTAATAAAACAAGACATGTTAAATTGTGCAGTGTTACAGTGAAAAGATGCAGCAGGATATCACTGTCGTGAGGCTCATTCAGGAGATTGATGGCTGAAGGGAATAAACTGTCTTTAAGCCTGTTGGTACACGTTCATTCTCTAGAACCTACTTCTCGCCAGGAGTAGGGAGAAGAGAATATGGCCAGATAGGATGAGTCCTTCAATATGTTGTCTGCCTTTCTGAGGTGCAGGAAATATAGATGGAGTTGATGGAGGAAAGGAAGGTTCATACGATATTCTGAGTTGCAATTCACCTCCTTCTGATCTTCGGTCAAGCAGATCCCATACCATGCTATGATGCATCCAGCTGGTACGCTTTTAATAGTGCATCTGTAGAAGTTGTTGGGGGACATGCTAAACTTAATCTTCTGAGGAAGTAGAGGTGTTGGAGCCCTTTTATGACTGTCGCATCGATGTGATTGGTTCCAGTGAAGTCACTGGAAACATTTTGTACCAAGATCTTGAGGCTATCTACTTTCCCCACTTCAGTGCCATTGATGTGAACAAGGAAGGGGGCTCCACCCTTCCCTCCTGAAATCTATGATCAGCTCCTTGGTCTTACTAACCTTGAGGGAAGGTTGTTATCTTGACACTAAAACTCAATATCCTTCCTGTATTACCTCTTATTATTTGATAGATGACCTATGACCATGACTTCATCAGTAAACTCAAGGAATCAGTTGGAGCGGTATTTGACTCTGCAATTGAGGGTGTAGAGGGAGGATAAGATCACATCTTTATGAGCTCCTCCTGAATATGATCAAGAAGGTATTGTTTCTAATATTACATGATTGCGGTCTGTTAGACAGAAAGTCAAGGATCCAGTTGGAGGAGGATTGTAGGGGCTAATGTCTTGACACTTTGGGATGAATTAACTGGGACTATAGTATAGGAAGTGGAGCTGCAGCTGATAAACAATAGACTGATAAAGGTGCCTTTGGTGTCCATGTGTTCCAGGACTGTGTGGAGAGGTAGGGAGATGAGGTCGTCTGCTGTTGGATCTATTGAATAGTAGGCAAATCAAAGAAAAATTAAGGGTGGCTGGTGGACGAGAGTTGATATGAACCAGAAGTAGTCTCTCAAAGCCTTCTTGATGGGGCATGTCAGAGCCACAATTCGGTAGTTGCTTAGGTCTATTATTGTGCTTTTCTTAGGTACTTGTATAATGGTGGCCTTGAACCAGAGGGGAGCTCTGACCTGTTGCAGGAAGAGATCAGAGATGACTGTGAATATACTCGGCATAGATTTCAGGACTCTTCGCAGTCTGGGCCTGCCACTTTCCATGAATTCATTTTCTAGAAAACTGATCTGTTTTTCGACACAGTGACCAGGCCACAGGAGTTCATCAAGTAATTGAGGTGGATGTTGCTACCTCACTGCTTCCTTACAAAGCGAGTGTAGAATGTGTTAAACTTGTCGGGAAGTTAGTTTTGTCTGGCCTTGCCTTGTACTCTGTGATGGCATGCCTGCCCAGCCATAGTCCCCTGGTGACCGTGATGTTCTCATGGGAGTTGATCCTGGTGCAGAACCTACATCTTGGCTCCTCTGATGATCTTGCAAAAACCGTACTTGAATCTCTTATGTAGGGCTGGGTATCATGACTTGATTTTTTTTCAGATTCACATTTCAGATTTGTTGTCAGTGTACAGACACGACATCGCATACAACCCTGAGATTGCTTTTCCTGTGGGTGAGGCAGAATTACCACTTATTGGTAGTGCAAAAAAAAAGCTGTACTTAATGTACACACGTAAACAAATAAAGAAATATAAACAAACTGACTGCAATAGAGAGGAAAAAAATCAATAAAGTGTAAAAAGTGCTATTAAATGAGTCCCTGATTGTTTAACTTTGAGGAGTCAGCATTATTATGAAGCAGCTCAATTCAAATTTCTTAGTGCATTAATGAATATGGACGACCCACCTAGTTGGGTAAAGATAGAAATGGCGGTTATTTTAGAAAAATTTCCTCTGAGTTTTTGTTTCGATGGAATAAAAATTTATTACGAACTTATGATGTTCCAATATTGAAACATTTATTGAATTTATGAAAAAGATTTAGGACATAAAATAGCTGAAGAAGCTTGGATGGAAATTTGTCAGAATAGTATTCGGAAATTAATTAATGCTAGACTAGCGAAGATTAATTATAATTTTATTTATCAGCTATATTTAACGCCGGAGAAATTAAAAAAAATTGGTTTTAGTAAGTTGGATTCTTGTTTTCGATGTGATCAGACGGCCAATACTTTTTTGCATACTGTTTGGCTTTGTGATCGATTGCAACAGTTTTGGAAAGGTATTCAATCTGTTTTTAACAGTTTATATAATATCCATCTTGTATTAGATCCCGATATATTTTTATTAGGGAACATGCAATCATTAATCGATTTAGGTTTAGAGGATTATCAGATTTCATTTATTTATTTAGCTTTAGTTGTGGCTAAGAAATGTATAGCACTTACTTGGAAAGATAGAAATATACTAACTTTAGATAAGTGGTATTTGGAAATGAAATTTTGTTTGACTATGGAAAGGATATCTTTTTCAATTCAGGATAAGATGTCTTTTTATAAGTTAAAGTGGACTCCGTTTGCTAATTATATGCATTTAAGTTTGATTTAAATATATGTTTAAGTGTGATATTTTAGTATTGACAATTTTTTTTGTTGTTAGAATTTTTTTAGGTTAAGTTTTATCTCTTTTTTTTTTGTAAGTGGGTATTTTTTTTCATATATAATGTCAATTTTATTAACTCTTCACTCTTTATTTTGGGGGGAGGGTTGGACTAATTTTAAGTTAGACTATTAATATTGTGTTACAATTAACGGGGGGGTTATTTTGTGTAGTTTTCTGATGTAATATTGTAATCATACCTTTTTAAATTTTTTTTTCTATTTTTCTTTAAATATAATTCTTTATTGTATTCATGTTATAAAAATTTTAAATAAAGTCTTTAAAAAAAAAACTTTGAGGAGACCACTGGTGGAGAGATGGCAGCTGTTCCTGAACCTAGTATTTGAGTCTTGTGGCACCTATACCTCTTTCCTGATGGTAGAAGTAAGAACCGAGCGGGTTGGGTGGTGTGGATCTTTTATGATTGCTGCTGCTCTCTGACGGCAGTATTCAACGACCTCTAACCTGGTCTTTGGTGGTGAGATGACTTCATGGTTTCCATTTGAGGAATATCTTCCACACACTTGATGTTAAAGTTGGTAATAACGGTGGTATATTCATCGAGGTTGCTTGTTAAGATCTTGAATATGGACCAGTCTTTTGACTTGAAGCAGTCACGTTGCATGTCATTTGTTTAATAACTTTCACCATCATCAGGCCCTCCTTCCTCAGATCCTGTTTGAATGAAGGTAGAAGCAACACAGCCTGATGACTTGCCAAAATGCAGGTGTGGGGTGGAATGGTAGGCATTGATTATGGTTGGATAGCAGTGGTCCAGGACAGCCCGGGCTCGCCAGGCTGAGGGTTAGGGTTAGGGCCGGGCTTGCCGGGATGACCCGGGCACCTCAAGTTCTTTAAGTAAGCAGACTCCTCCATCTCTTGCCTTGCCTGAGGATCCAGTGGATTGAGAAGCCATCCAGATGTTCAAAAGAGTCAGATGTAGGTGTAATACATTGTCTCAAAGAAGCACAAAGCTGTCCAAATGGTCAGAGTTCTTGTGTAAAATGTCTCTTGTGCCAGTTGTTCACTGTAATTTGCAGAACCTTGTATCTAGTTCAGTACATAGAAGTGCTGGAGAAACTCCGTATCTTTTAAATTTATTATCTCTTTCCATACCGTAATTTAATGAATGCTATTTGAGTTTTTTCCCCCCCACACTAAGTAACTGTTTGATTGCAGGAAGTGAGAATATTGATACACGTGTACATTTTGGATGTGTATGATGATAAACTCATTATCATTTGGTAATGCCTCTAAATAAATATTCAATGTGGAGTTTCACCACATGCTTTATTATAAATTATTCATTTTCAAGGAATTTTGGCCAACGTGAACCTAACCATGGAAATCCAGGTTTTTTTAATTATGCTACTGCTGTATACATATGCCTACAATTTAAAGATCACATCATTTATACCAGTCATTGGTTCTTTCCCTGTATTTTGAAATATATTAAAAAAATTGTCTTGCCTTAATTCCTGAGGTATGTGTTCATAATTCGAGGAAGTGCTTCCTCTTTTGTCTCCACTCTTTGTTTAAGATCTATATAATTTCATTTCAGGATTAATGCGTTCAGTTCTACACATTCTCAACTGCAGATCAAACCTTCTTGTGAAATTATTTAATTATGTTGTACATATTTACTTCAGAATTTAAAATAATGTTGCTATAATTAAGTTTACAATGAAAAATATTTTCTTAAACAACAAGCTGGAAAGAGGACAAGAAAATAAAGTTCATAAACTATAATATTTATGTAAAAATAAATAGATTTTAAAATATAACCAAAAATCTTCAGAGCAGTTTTATGTGACCAAACAACCAAGTTATTCCAAAACTAGATATAAAAAGATCACACATTAAAAATAGGATCTGGCAGCCAGTTCCATCATTCTTTCTGTACAGTCATGACAGTTGTCCGTTAAAATATCATAATCTTCTCCACATGCACGAATAAATTCAAGCATTTTTCTTTTATATGCTGGTCTTTCCTCCTCTATCTGCAACAAAAGTCAAAAGTAGTTTTCAGAACTATTAATCTAAAGTTTCATACATGTACCTAAAGCTCCAAAAAAATTTAATTGTAAGAGCAAATTTGGGATTTTGGGTGGGTGGAGAGGTGGAGAGATGTGCAATTTACAATCCTTGCATTTTAATAGTGAGACACTGCCATGAGGCGTGGAATCTCATTTCATTAGAGCCTGGGAGCTGTGCAGAACTGCCAGTATTTAAAGGTTCAGTCCTTGATGCATACACTAGCCCCAGGTTAATGAATGTGTGGGCAGTTGGATTTGGAAGTAATAGGGTAATATGCTCACAATAGCAATTCTGTTCTTCCCAGCTTCACATTCAAGTAAATTTGGGATACATTGCCACTTAACTGGAATTCAGTCCATGGAATCTGAATCACTGGAACATTCCAAAGATGAGCAGGATCCTGATTAAAGTGAGTTATTCTGGCCTTTAAGAAATTCTAACATTCATTCCTTTCTGTGATATATTTATGAAATATTGTGACCATTGCAATCAGGCAAAAGTCACTGTTACTGCCCACTAAAATGAGAGTTTAGTAGACAAGTTAATGCCCCAGACACAACATCAGCATGACCAAATCTTTGGAACATTGTGTGCTCTTTGACAAGTTTCAACAAAAAGGTTGTTAAATTACCTTCCATGCATTTGCCAGGTGTTTGGCATCCTCAACCACGGTTTTAGATTTACCAATTCTGGCAAGAATTTCTACTCCCTTATGAATAAGGCATTTTTCTCCACCTGCTACAGTAACCCTAAAAATATAATTAGTTTTGGTTTTAGTAGGTTCATTTAAAAATGTCTCACCGTTTTCTAGGAAAAGAAATCTATAAATGTTAAGATCAATCTTGGTGTTAAAAATAGTAGCATTTAAAAGCTCCTCCCCTTGATAAAACTGGATTTTCAACAAGCTGATGGCAATGATGGAGTTATCATGATGAACTCACAAATTTTGGTTTAGAAAAGTGACGGCATTCCATTCCTTCTCACTATCCGATAATATCATGTTGGGTAAGTGTCAGTTATACGTGTGATCTTTACTCATGGTCAGGTAACTTGGTGAAATTTCACATCAGAAGTCATCTATGACAAATTTAATGTCTTCAATGAAGCCATGCCCAATAATAAAGAATCGGAAGAGAAACAGTTAAATTGGTATTTGTATATTGTCCAAAAGTTAGACAGGAAAATGGATAATAATTATAAATGGAGATGTGACTTGTGTTTTTAATTTTATCTGGTAGCAGAAGATAATTTAACATGAATAAAAATTCTCTTTGGACTTCTGTGTGATCCTGATGCACTGATCTTGTCATTCTCAATACCATCCTGAATGAACTTTCTCCCATTTGAGCAGTTGTGGACCAGAAGTTTCCACTGGGAGTGTGGCATTCCTTCAAGTTGGCTTTGAGCAAATCCTGATTTGCTGGGTCCCTTCTGCTCCTGTTTGATAGAGCTCATGAATTAAACAGTCTGACTCGGACAGACCCCTCACCCCATCCTGTGTTGAATGTTCAGATTCATTTTAATGTTTGCAGCATTCCATTTTTTTTAAAAAAGGTTTTTCAATGTTCATTCACAACTAAGGATTTTTGGACAGGCGTCAAAACAGAACTCTCAAATTGCACATTAGTTACTGCGTTTGAATGTAATAAATCTTATAACTTTCCTTTTGAATTTATCAAGTACCTGTGTTTTTTACATCCAGAAATGCTTGCATCCTTTTTTAGCACTAGCTACTTTATCTTAATGGTACCCTATTTTTTTGTTGAACTTGGAGCATCCATAATTTTAAGAGACACAGCTGAAGTAATTTAACCTTGGCTTTATAACAACTTTACTTTCCACATAGATTGTTATGACGAAGTCAAGCTGGCCAAATGCCAGAAGACATGTGGTATACTGTTATGTCTTGTACTGTAAGGGAAGTGCCAGTCAACAGCCAATTGTGCAACCAAAATTACTACTTCAGTAGGACAGGGAAATGCAACAACACTTAAATAACCAGGCATTAAGGTGCTTGGATAGTTAAATATTGGCTATAGACAAATACTGTTCAGGCAGAAAAGCCAACAGTCTAATAAATAACACCTATTACAAGTGGCTCACTAAGGCTTGTTGGTACATGGAGCAATTTTTTGCACCAGTGGAAAATACTGAGCAAATATAATAAATAATAGTATTGAACAGTGAGAATAAAATGCAAAGAATAATGACTAACGCTGCAGTGCAAATTCATCATTTCACTTGGCGAAGAAAGGACACACCAGAGATTGCAGAAGCTGGAATCTGGATCAAAACCAAATTGCTAGAGGAACTCGGCAGGTTAGGCAGGATTCGTGAAGGAAAATGGAGAGATAATGTTTCAAGTCAGGACTCCTCATCAAAACTGAACATGTAGACAGAAGAAAGCCAATATAAGGGAGAGAGTGAGGTGGAGCTAGAGGCCTTAAGCTGATTGGTAAATGAGGTAGTATGAAGGATTATGGACACAAGGAGCTCGTGGAGGGGGAGAGCATACAGTTGGGAGAGAGGTAAAAGGCTTCTTCAGGTGCATTCTCTGCCAAGAATGTGCCTGCAGAAGCAGATTCAGACCTGTGGTATGGTCTTTCAGGAGGCAATGCTGAAAGTGCAGCGCTGGCCATCTGAAAGGGACAGCTTCACGGGAGGTGCCTCAGAGCACACTCCGGCTCCTGTCCCTTTGGGCTGTCAGGGTTGGGATGGCTGGCTGTCAGAGCTAGGATAGACCGTGCACGCTGTCAGCGCAGAAACATCCCACGCGGCATGTCCCCACACTGATCCCGCTGCCCCGCTCTCCCCACAGCCCTGTATCAGTCCCCACACTGTGGCGACGTCCAGCGCCGGCCGCCCCAGCTCTGACACCCTGCGCCAGCCGCCCCACAGTGTGGGGACTGATACAGGGCTGTGGGGAGAGAGCGAGGAAGTGGGATCAATATGGGGACAGTCCGCGCCAGCTGCCCCAGCACTGGGGGCTAGGGGCAGCTGGGAGGGGGGCTGTCAGGCGTTCGCCAGCTGATTGTCATCTCCTTAGCAGTCGCTTTCAGGCGGCTGCATTCATGTGCCAGGGTGGACCTCAATGCTCCAGAGGGAGGGTTACAAAGTTCGCCTCGCCTGCGCTTTCAAGTGGCCTCCTGACAGCCGCTTATGGGCCTGATATGTGGCTTTACATCGGGGGATTTTAGGCACCTGAAAATGCCTAATGATGAGTGAAATGGCAGACAAAAAGAGAGAGGGGAAAAAATGGAGAGAGTTAAAAAGGGGCTGATGAAGCCTGGTGAGGGGGACAGGCATTGAAAATGGAAATATCTGCTGGAGAGTGATAAGCAGGAACACAAAGGCTATCAGTATTGGAAGCTGGTAAGTAAGGAAGGTGATAATGGGGGCCATTAAGGAAGAACCAGATGGGGGATGGGAGTAAAAATGTGAGAGAGGGTGAAACTGTGTAATTTGGGGCTTGAGGGGCAATTAATGGAAAGGGGAACAAAAAAATGGACAGAAAGGGGAGAGAGATGGAGACATGGGAGGAAGGGATTACCTGATGTTAGAAAATTCATTGGTCATACCATTGGGTGGGCCTTCTGGCAGACAAAAGTTAAAGTACATCATCTATGTTACATTTTTAATGTATTATTATGTGAAAATAAAGGGACCCTTGAGACTACCAGGTGCAATATTCTGTTAATTGCAAATTAGGAAATTGAAGGAATTATGCCTGTGGATTTCCAGTTTGAGTTGTTGCCTGCTTTTTTTTTTGGAAGAGGTCAATGGATTTGTGATAATTTGAGTGGACAGGATTTCAGGGTTAAGACTACATATAGATACCCATAATTTTATTAAATGAAGCAACGTACTTGAGGGGACAAGTGGCTGTTTACTGCTTCTAAAACACGTGCACCTACTCACTTATGCACACACCATGAAATTTCCCAGCAAATCATCGCCAGTGCCAATCATTTCCTGGTCTCTACTCACTTTATAAGGTGGTGAAGAACTTTTCTTTGCCAGTAGACGTACAATATTGTCAGTGAGAACATGGAACGTATTGTGCTTGGCTTTGCGGACGAAGATTTATGGAGGGGTAAATGTCCACGTCAGCTGCAGGCTCGTTTGTGGCTGACAAGTCCGATGCGGGACAGGCAGACACGGTTGCAGCGGTTGCAGGGGAAAATTTGTTGGTTGGGGTTGGGTGTTGGGTTTTTCCTCCTTTGTCTTTTGTCAGTGAGTGCTCATATGGAGCTGTTAAAATCAAGGGCTGGTAGAATCTAAAATTCTGATAGCTCTTTTTCAGCTATAGACCATCCGGCCAGTGGCTTGTTGCTATTGTATCTGTAGTGCTTGCAGTTATTAAAAGTAATATCATTGTTAGTTCATTAAAATGTTCTTAGTAATATACCCAAGACAAATTGCCTGGCAGAAGTGATTGGTACTATATTATGTTAAATCTCTGCACTGTGATCTATTGAATTGTAAATATTTGTATCTTTATGACCAATATTTCAGAACACTGCACGTGCAAAGAAAAAAAAATTACACAACTTGGTAAAACTAAAAGGAATAAAGATTTTTTCTAATAAACACATACCTCTGGTATTTCACTTGTCAACTATTATAAGAGTATTGATAATCAATTTAAGTAAATATAGGTATCTGACAAAATACAACTGGCATTTATATGTAACTGAAGTCATTGTCACAACTGATATTATCAAAGGTAATTACAGTTTATACAAGTAATTTTACCTCACTCCGGAATGTTTCAAAGGTCCCATCATTATCCAAGGAAGATACTTCAAAGGCCTAACAACCTTTTCTGCTTTTACCACATACTGATTGTACATTGTACTGCATTGTGATACTGATTCAAAGAAGGTGGGAAGGTGACGATCTGTACAATTACAAATATAATTGATAGAACATTATCATTATCTTCTTCCTTGTTGATAAAATGGCAAAACACAGTGAGTTAACAATGTTGTTGTTATATTATGCAATGGATATCTGTTATCATTTGGCAAACCATGATTTAACTAAATCTTAATTGACTGAAGAGAAATAAAATGGCCTATAAACCGGGACGGCACGGTTAGCGCAATGCTGTTATAGTGTCAACGGTCAGGACCAGGATTCAAATCCTGCTCCGTCTGTAAGGAGTTTGTACATTCTCCCCGTATCTGCGTGGGTTTCCTCTGGGGGTTCCGGTTTACTCCCACCATTTGAAACTTGGGTTAATTGGGTTGGCACAGTCTCATGGGCTGAAATGGCCTGTTATTGTGCTCTATGTCTATATTTTAAAATAAAATGTTAAATTTAAAATTGTATCATGTGGCACCTCATTTATACATGTAATCTGATAGAATTTAATGAGAAAATCAGATGTTAAACTGATCAGGGAATGAGCATTCTCACCAAATTGCTTCAGGATCTTCCGTGGCATACTCAAACATGTGGTCATCCAAACATAGCAGCAACTGCCATGTACATGGATAACTCACAAAGTTAATGTTTGTATTCACGAACCTCACAATGGGCATTAAACCTAGAGGCAACTTGTCCAATGAGATTCCAGTTCTTGATATTCAGTACAAGAATCCACTTACGAAAGAAGCACCCTTGCCTTTGGTTTCTGCTCGGCCCCAACCACAATTCACCCAATTAGAAGATCGGTGTAAAAGTCCTTTTTGTCCATAAAATGAACATTTCGATTGTGAACAAAGCCTTGATCCGCCTCCATATTAGAACTTAGCAGTGGTGGGGCTTTGGCCTGTCTTATTGATCTCACTTAGTGTGTACCAAACAAGAATTTCTAAGCCAAAAATTACCAAAATGATGACTGGTAGGTGCAATTTCTGCAAAAATTTTGGGATTAGTTGGAAAAAGGTGGAAGTGTTAACTCATCAAATTAACAAAATTAGCTTTATGAAATTGCTTGATTTGTCATCAAATTAAATGATGTTAAATGCAAGTAGTATAGTTTTATAAAAGACAAATGTTATTTTATGGTAGACAGACAGTAAGAAATTGAAGAGGGATCCCATGTTGGAGTAAATGGGGATCAGCTGGGTTTTCTCCATGTGCAACATCTTCCCTTCGTTAGGTTCAGCATGTCTGCTATCTGTCCTTCCTGTAGTCATGAACAACTTTTCAAGTTTTATGCCTAATGAGCTTGTATCCAGGTGCAGAACCATTTTTAACCAGGAATATATTTATCACTGTGACATGAAACTATTGGAAGATCGTTTTATCCTGAGATTAAAGTTCATAATCCTTAATCAGGCCTGTGTGCGGGAGGGCGGGGTTTGCGGGCGATCGGGATGGATAACGACAGTGCGGGGGCATCGGCTCTCACTGCAGGGCGGCATCTCGGCGGATCAGCGGCCCCGTCACCGTGAGTTGCGGGTCGGCCTGCGGCAGGGAGGGGGAGTGGGCAACGGTCCTGGCGAGGTCAGGCCCGAGACCTCCGGTTCCGGGCGCTGGGAAGCGGCCTTGGCTTCCCATGACACCGGCCAGGCCCCAAAACCAGAGTCCACGGTGAGACCCTGCAACGTAAACAGAGGAGGTGGGGGCGATTAGCGGGCTGACGCCAATGCATTCTGGGATTTATAGTATTAGCTGTGCATGCGCTATACTGGCGCGGCGGCCAGCGGGCCACCTCTAATACATTTTTGAAATGATCTTGCGGGCCAAATTTGGCCCGCGGGCCAGAGTTTGACATGTGTGCACTAGATCTTTCAGTCATGACATGAATACTTCTCTGTGGACCCTCAGGGTTTAGATGCAGATGCATGCTAATGCTACTGTGCTGAAAGCTTGCTTGTAGTGTGGGTCCCCTGGTGTTTTGGAACCTCTCACTTTACTGAAAAATCAATTTTTATTTCAGTTTGAAAAATAAGTTCCGGGGGCTACCGATTTTTGGCAGGAGTTTGTAATTAGAACTGTGAACCAATTTGATGTTTCCTGTGTCGTTTCAGCACAGATGTACAAATCTGCTTTTTGCTTCCTTACTAATTTGTTTAAAAATCAAACATGCAATTATTTGATATTGTTATATTTATAGGAAATAGTTCATTTGTAGCACACATGGGCACTAGCTTTGATGCAGCAAGATGACATGAAAAACAGCTAAATGTACAATACAGTTTCCTTTCAGTTGTCAGTTTGGTGTGGAATGCTGGCAACTGCATGTTTTTTTTACAATATCTTTAAAGATACATCATGAAGATGATGTCGCAGTCATTTTTTAACTCTTCAGCTTGCTTTTTTTCTTAAACTCTAATAATTTTATTTCACTTCTGTCTCTTGGTTGGGGGGGGGCGTGGGGGGGGGGTTGGGGGGGGTGCGGGGGGGAATGGATGGAAGTAATCATCTACAATAATTTCTCCAGAATAGGTAATTGAATCTGTGCATATACTGATGCCTTATATCCAGAAAGCTGGGTTTTACATTTGCTGCTTGCAAAGGCAGGTCGAAAACAAATTTCTGTCATTCCTGATTGCACAACATATGTCATTTTCTGCAGTCCAGTTGGTTGCCAGAATTACAACTGCTGACCTGGAGGATTAGTGGAATACCTTTGTTTTGGAATAAAAACAGAAAATTCCAGAAGCAAGTAAGGCAGCTGTGCAGAGAGAAGCTATTAACATGTCAGATCCGGTACTTTTCATCAGAACGAGGAAAGACAAGTTAGTTGAGGAAACATAAGCTTCTTTGTCTCAGTAAGGTGTTGCTAATATAAGGCAATGAGATATGGGCAGAGGAAAATAAAAGAGGCAAAGACAAAATTGTATCTCTTTAACTGGTTCTGAACGTACAATTTCTCTGATTTAGGTAGACCTATCTATTAACATGTCAGATCCGGTACTTTCCATCAGAACGAGGAAAGACAAGTTAGTTGAGGAAACATAAGCTTCTTTGTCTCAGTAAGGTGTTGCTAATATAAGGCAATGAGATATGGGCAGAGGAAAATAAAAGAGGCAAAGACAAAATTGTATCTCTTTAACTGGTTCTGAACGTACAATTTCTCTGATTTAGGTAGACCTATCTGGATCTGGAGCCCTGAAAATATCTCCCTCAGAGAACACTTTTTTCTCTTTGTGAATGTGCTGTTTTTAGCTGATAGGTGTAGAAACTTTACAATTTATTCCAGGGCCCTCTAGTTGCCTTAAAACCTTCCATTTCAAATTTTTATTATTATGATTCCTCATTATTTTACATCAGGTCAGAAGATAATTTACACAGGGATAGTTCATGACAACCACATTACCAAATGAGCACACTAATCTTCCCAGGCCTGACAATGAATACAACAGGGACATTTGGAAAGACCATGAGGTGCAGCCCACTCAAAAGCTTATTTAAAGCAGTCATCAGGAGAAACCCGATCAGGAAATTGGGTTTAGTTTAAAGCTCATGATGGATATAAGTATGGTTGCAATTTTTAACTAGACTAATGCCCTCTATAACCATAACCATATACATCTGTGCAAACTGCTTCAATACTCACTATTTACATTTCCATTACCATGTCGGAGATTCCGAATGCTGCGAGATCTAACACCCTCGGAATAAAGCAACGTTAGAAACACAAGGAGCATGAAGCTGGGAAAACCTGGACGGAAAGAATCAAAGTAAAAACAAAATTGACTTCAAAAATAAAATTATATTCAGTTATTAATATGTACAACATCATTGTTTGAATGCAGATGAATTTGAATCAAGATTTGAAGCAATTTGACAAGCTACAAGAATGTGTGAGATGCATGTCCATCTACTACTTTCTATTTTCTCATCAATTCCTGGGTGTGTAAAATTTCCACCATAATTTTTGATGATTTCAGTTTTATTGAAAATGCCCATTGCTTTAAATTTTCCATTCATAGTATAATTAAGATTTCTCAGACAGCCAACACAATCTGTGACTTCATCTTCGATGTATTATTAGTATACCAAATTATGAATTGAAGTCCCACAACAAGACTCCCGCACACTATTGGTGTGATATTTTTTTCCTCTTTTCACAATGCTTCATTTGCTAAGCATATTCAAGACTGAGATATACACTATAGCCACAGGGCAACAGTCACAGAGGGAATGAAGGTTTAGGATGGAGACTGAGGTAACGATCAAATATGATACTTTGTCCTGGATGGTTTTGGACTTATGAACAATATTGAAGCTATACTTATCTGGGGAAATGAAGAGTACTCCATTTTCATTCTGATTTGTATCTTGCAGATTGTGGAAAAGCTTTGGGGTGATATCAGGGGAGTTGATCACAGCCTATCAGATCCAGTTGTTCAACTAATCTGGTGAATGATGAACCCCACATGATGCTGATGTTTCGTGTTCAGCAATGGTAATACGTTGCCAATAATAGCTGGTCGATTGATTGATGGAGATGGTCATTGTCTGCACTTTTGTAAGAAACCGTTATTTGTCCCACTATTTGCACAGAAAACGTCAAAACAACAAAGTATTTTGGCATCAAGAACTTGCTCTCTGATGATTTTAGTAACTTGATTATTTAAAATTATGAGGGGTAGATGCAAATGGGCTCTTCTCCTTGATCGTAAGTTAGAGTGCAAACATTTAGAAGTAATATGAGAGGAAGTTTCTTCACTCAGAGAGTGGTGGCTGATGGAATAACCTTCTTGAAGGTTGCAGCAGGGTCAATTTTGTAATTTAAGAGAAGGTTGGATAAGTGCATGGAGGGTTATGGACAGGGAGCAGGTAGGTGGGACTAGAGGAATTCACTTAAATCAATGTGGACCAGAGGGGCCACGATGGCCTGTTCTGTACTGTAATTGTTCATTGTTATGGTTCACCGTACCTGTCAACTAACCTGAAAATATGAAAGCACTTAACAATAAATACAGCTGGTGGGGCTTTCTTCTACAACTAATTAGGTGTTCTACTGTACAAAGCTAAGAGATGGTGTTAACTGGAGTCTTCCAAAATGGTAGGTGCACATCAGTTGAAATTTTGATCCTCCAAATCTTCTTGCTTTGTTTACTCTGTTTTTCAGAGAGAATGCTCTTATCTTTTCAGTCCATTGTAAGTATGAAACAAATGAACATGCAAGCATTTGATACCATTTTAAAACTAGTACAATTTTATTCCTCATCATCCCCAAGGAATCAGAGAATAACATTCATCCACTTAAGTTTTTATGGGTTCACTCAGATGACTGATGCCAAGAAGGGAAACAGCTTCTTTCTACAGATGGGGCAGGACGTGACTGCAGGGGAAATGGGTAGGGGATCGGGTAATTTGTGATATGGGCCACAATTTTTGTTGCTTACATGGGGCTTCTGTGACTCGAGGTTCTCAATACTAAGAATGCTTCTTCTCCACTTAAGCAGCCATTGACCTGAAGTCCATGGGCAAATTGTAGATTTTTCTGTGATAGATCACTGAATAATGTCCTCTTTGAGGATGATGTAGACTGTTCAACTTACTTTATAGAATATAACCAGTGCCTCGATGCTGAAGATGTTGCCTGGAAGAGAATGCTGCTGTTCAAGCAAACATAAAATGAAGGTGAATTCCTGTGAGCAACTAAATTTAAAGAAGGTGTTGCACAGGCTAACAGATTGATTGATTAAAGTTGGGAAAGGCCACTGTAGCTATTCTTCCAGGCTCCTTCAAGAGCATATCACAAACCTTGGACTTTCAAAAGACCAATGTTCCATGTGCACCAAGCATGTGGAAACATCACAACCTGCAGATTGCCTTGCATGTGCAACACCATTCTGATTTGGAAATATATCACCGTCCTTCATCATCATTAGGTCTAAAACTGGAAATTTCCTCCCCAACTTTTCCTTGTGACAGATCCTTCACCAGAAGGACAGCTGTGGTTCAAACTGGTGGATTGCCACCATTTTCTCACAGGCAGTTTGGGATGAGCCTTGGAACATCAATCAGATATGGAAATAATATTAAGTTTAAAAAAAAAAAGCCAATAAATAAATAAATGTAAATCTTATTTGTTTCAGAATTGAATTCTGGCTTGCTCCTTTCTTATCTTTGGCTTGGCTTCGCGGACGAAGATTTATGGAGGGGGTAAAAGTCCACGTCAGCTGCAGGCTCGTTTGTGGCTGACAAGTCCGATGCGGGACAGGCAGACACGGTTGCAGCGGCTGCAGGGGAAAATTGGTTGGTTGGGGTTGGGTGTTGGGTTTTTCCTCCTTTGCCTTTTGTCAGTGAGGTGGGCTCTGCGGTCTTCTTCAAAGGAGGTTGCTGCCCGCCGTACTGTGAGGCACCAAGATGCACGGTTTGAGGCGAGATCAGCCCACTGGCGGTGGTCAATGTGGCAGGCACCAAGAGATTTCTTTAGGCAGTCCTTGTACCTTTTCTTTGGTGCACCTCTGTCACGGTGGCCAGTGGAGAGCTCGCCATATAACACGATCTTGGGAAGGCGATGGTCCTCCATTCTGGAGATGTGACCCACCCAGCGCAGCTGGATCTTCAGCAGCGTGGACTCGATGCTGTCGACCTCTGCCATCTCGAGTACTTCGACGTTAGGGATGAAAGCGCTCCAATGGATGTTGAGGATGGAGCGGAGACAACGCTGGTGGAAGCGTTCTAGGAGCCGTAGGTGATGCCGGTGACAACAATTATACAGTGACAACAATTGCACAATAAATTGAATTGAGCTGGAGGATATTCCATGTGGCAGACTGCAACACCACTTCAACACCAGTTTCGAACAATCGTTGGGTGTGAGTTAATGAGTGTTCTGTCCCAGTTAAATAAGGCATTAGAACTACTGTTAATTGCCTTCTAGAGAAAGAAAATCTCAATTATGGTGGAATGCTGAATGTATTCGTACCAATATCTAAAAGCCACATCACAGCATTTGGAATTAAGTACAGCTTTAAAACCTAGGTTTGGATCTTGTTTCTTTACAGCCAGATTAGACAATCTGTAAGTAATGATGTTGTTAAACTGTTTATCTCTTTTGACATAGGGACTCTGACTGAACCAGCAGGAGCCTTCTGAACAGAGCAATAGGCAGGAACAGAACTTCCTAGTTTGTTAAATGTATTCTCTATAATTTGGAGAGTTTCTCCATGTGAGGAGATAATTTATCAGTCTGTCAGCAAGATGAGACTGAGTCTTGGATGTTTTCCAAAAAAGGCATGTGATTACCTAATTCAAGTGACCTGGTTAGATGGCAGATTGCTTGTTGGGGGGGCATTTCAGTGTAAGTGAATACAACTTCCTGATCTATAACATAGCAACAAACAAGGATGGGGGAAGATCAAGTGGTTGTGTTTAATTGGGGAAGGGTTAATTATGGTAGTATTAGGCAGGAACTGGGAAGAGTAAATTAGGAACCGAAGAGAAAAGACAGGAAGGGGTCGCGAAAAGTATATGGTAGCCAGGAAGGAATTTAGGAGATCTCATAGGGGGCATGAGAAGGCTTTGGAAAGTGGGATTAAGGAAAAACCTAAGGCCCTCAATGCATGCATGAAGAGTAGGGTGACAAGTGTGAAGGGAGGGCCGCTTAAGGATAAAAAAGGCAACATGTTCCTGGAGGCTGAGGTGGTAAAGGGGTAAAGGGGGGGGGGGGGAAAGGAGGATCCTATATTAATATTTTTCTTCAGTGCTTACCAGAGAGAGGGATGTTGGTCAATGTGAGGTCAGTATAGAAGAAGCTTATGTGCTGGATCATGTTGAGAGCTAGATCTTAAAAATATTAGGATTAAAAGACCCCAGGTCTAAACATGATATACCCAGGAAACAAGTGAAGTGATTGCTAGGGCTTTGCAATGACCTTTGTGACCTACCTGGACACAGGGGAGGTACTAGAGGATTGGCAAATGGCAAATGTTTACCCCTTGTTTAAAAAAATGTAATAGGGAGAATCCTGGAAATCATAGACGAGTGAGCCTTACACCAATGTTGGGCAAACTATTGGAGATGATTCTTAGGGTTAGGATTTATGAGCATTTAGAGAAGTGTAGTCTTTTCAGGGATAGTCAGGATATAATAAAAGAAATTGATAAAGGTAGGGTGGTAGATGTGGTGTGTATGGAATTTAGTAAGGCATTTTACAAGGTGCCCATGGTAAACTCACTCAGAAAGTCATGAGGTGTGGGATGTGTGGATTTTTGGCTGCATGGATTCAGAATTGTCTTGCCTGCAGTAAGCAAAGATGGAATGTATACTGTCTAGAGGTCCGTGACTTGCGGAGATGTGCAGGGGTCTGTTCGGGGACGAGCGGAGATGTGCAGGGGTCTGTTCGGGGACGAGCGGAGATGTGCAGGGGTCTGTTCGGGGACGAGCGGAGATGTGCAGGGGTCTGTTCGGGGACGAGCGGAGATGTGCAGGGGTCTGTTCGGGGACGAGCGGAGATGTGCAGGGGTCTGTTCGGGGACGAGCGGAGATGTGCAGGGGTCTGTTCGGGGACGAGCGGAGATGTGCAGGGGTCTGTTCGGGGACGAGCGGAGATGTGCAGGGGTCTGTTCGGGGACGAGCGGAGATGTGCAGGGGTCTGTTCGGGGACGAGCGGAGATGTGCAGGGGTCTGTTCGGGGACGAGCGGAGATGTGCAGGGGTCTGTTCGGGGACGAGCGGAGATGTGCAGGGGTCTGTTCGGGGACGAGCGGAGATGTGCAGGGGTCTGTTCGGGGACGAGCGGAGATGTGCAGGGGTCTGTTCGGGGACGAGCGGAGATGTGCAGGGGTCTGTTCGGGGACGAGCGGAGATGTGCAGGGGTGCGTTCGGGGACGAGCGGAGATGTGCAGGGGTGCGTTCGGGGACGAGCGGAGATGTGCAGGGGTGCGTTCGGGGACGAGCGGAGATGTGCAGGGGTGCGTTCGGGGACGAGCGGAGATGTGCAGGGGTGCGTTCGGGGACGAGCGGAGATGTGCAGGGGTGCGTTCGGGGACGAGCGGAGATGTGCAGGGGTGCGTTCGGGGACGAGCGGAGATGTGCAGGGGTGCGTTCGGGGACGAGCGGAGATGTGCAGGGGTGCGTTCGGGGACGAGCGGAGATGTGCAGGGGTGCGTTCGGGGACGAGCGGAGATGTGCAGGGGTGCGTTCGGGGACGAGCGGAGATGTGCAGGGGTGCGTTCGGGGACGAGCGGAGATGTGCAGGGGTGCGTTCGGGGACGAGCGGAGATGTGCAGGGGTGCGTTCGGGGACGAGCGGAGATGTGCAGGGGTGCGTTCGGGGACGAGCGGAGATGTGCAGGGGTGCGTTCGGGGACGAGCGGAGATGTGCAGGGGTGCGTTCGGGGACGAGCGGAGATGTGCAGGGGTGCGTTCGGGGACGAGCGGAGATGTGCAGGGGTGCGTTCGGGGACGAGCGGAGATGTGCAGGGGTGCGTTCGGGGACGAGCGGAGATGTGCAGGGGTGCGTTCGGGGACGAGCGGAGATGTGCAGGGGTGCGTTCGGGGACGAGCGGAGATGTGCAGGGGTGCGTTCGGGGACGAGCGGAGATGTGCAGGGGTGCGTTCGGGGACGAGCGGAGATGTGCAGGGGTGCGTTCGGGGACGAGCGGAGATGTGCAGGGGTGCGTTCGGGGACGAGCGGAGATGTGCAGGGGTGCGTTCGGGGACGAGCGGAGATGTGCAGGGGTGCGTTCGGGGACGAGCGGAGATGTGCAGGGGTGCGTTCGGGGACGAGCGGAGATGTGCAGGGGTGCGTTCGGGGACGAGCGGAGATGTGCAGGGGTGCGTTCGGGGACGAGCGGAGATGTGCAGGGGTGCGTTCGGGGACGAGCGGAGATGTTCTGGGAATCGTGCTCTTTGTGATTTTTATAAATGACTAGGATTAAATAGAAAAATGGATTAGTAAGTTTGCAGATGATACAAAGGTGGGAGGTGTTGTGGATAGTGTTGAAGGTTGTCATTGGTTGCAACAGGATATTAGCAGGATGCAGAGTTGGGCGGGAAAGTGACCGGTGGAGTTCATTCTGGATAATTGTAAAGTGATACATTTTGGAAGGCAAACTTGAAGGAAGCGTACATGGTTAATGTTGGGGTTCTTAATAGTGTGGAAGAACAGAGGGAACTTGTGGTCCAATTCCATTACTCCCAAGGTTTCCATGCTGTTTGATAGGATAGTTAAAAGATCTTATGGTATTGCTGGTCTTCATTTATCAGGGGATTGAGTTGATGAGTCATGAGGTAATGTTGCAGTTCTATAAATCTTTAGTTAGACCATACTTGAATTATTGTGTTCAGTTTTGGTCCCCTCATTACAGGAAGGATGTGGAAGCTATGGAGAGAGAGTGCATAGGAGATTTACCAGCATGTTGCCTGGATTAAAGAACATGCCTTATGAGGCAAGGTTAACAAAGTTTGGGTTTTTCTCTTTAGAGCAAAGAAGGATGAGAGGTGTCTTAATAGAGGCAAGATTATGAGAGCTATAGATAGGGTGGATGGCAAGCATGTTTTTCTCCGGGTGAGAGTCATCTGTACAAGGTCAGCGGAGGAAGGTTTAGGGCAGACATCAGGGGTGCATTTTGTTTTATACAGAGAGTAGTGGGCACCAGGGATGGTGGTGGAGGCTAGTACAATAGGTATTTTTAAAAGACACATGAATAGAAGGAAAATAGAGGGTTATTGGTGTAGGTTGGAAAGGTTTAGTTTTCTGAGTAGGTTTCTAATGGTCAGCATAACATTGTGGGCTGAAGGGCTGACTGACCTCTGAGCATCCCATACCACTTCACACGCAATGAATCACAATTAACACAGGAAAAGGCCTTTTGGCCACAATGTCTGTGCTAACCATAATACCAAATTAAATATCACCATCTGCCTGCCCCTCCACTCCCTGTCTTCATGCTTCTGGAATGTTTTTATTCTACTGCTTCCATCACCTCTAGACACCTACCATGCTCTGTGTTTGCTGCTGGACCGTAGGACGTTTACTCATGAATTTTCACACAGCAAGCTCCCAAAAACAGCAATGAAATAAGTCAACAGTTAATGAGTTTAAACAGGGAGCAAATTCTGCACTACTTCCAAAGGGATTATACTTTTGAAAACTTATCTCCTGTTATATCCATCATATATCATGGCCACTTAATCCTACTGAAATTTAATGGGGCAGGGCACAAGTGTGAAAAGTGACCCTGTCGTCCTAGGTCATTCCAGCTGTAACCTGACTGGGATGGAATGCTCAAGATGCTCTGGAAACCAGACATTTTGGATTCCTCCTCGCCATCCTTTTCATATTCACACTTTTCTCTCTGATGTATTAGTGCTGCCGTAGCAGGCTGTGATGCAGCTGGTCAACACACTTTCCACTGCCCATCTGCAGAGGTTTGCCAAGGTTTTCGTTGTCATACCAAACCTCTGCAACCTCCTGAGGAAGTAGAGGCACTGACATGGTTTTTTCATGATGACATTCTTGTGTTGGGTCCAGGAAAGGTCCTCTGAAATAGTGACACTCAGGAATTTAAATCTGCTCACCCTCCACCTTTGATCTTTCAATGATCACTGGATCGTACACCTCCTCTGGTTTTCCCCTCCTAAAGTCCACAACTAGCTCCTTGGTTTTGGTGACATTGAGTGCGAGATTATTGTTGATACACCATTCAGCAAAGTTTTCAATCTCCTTCCTGTATACTGACTCATCACCCCCTTTTATTAAACCCACTACTTGTGATATTGTCAGCAAATTAGTAGATGGTATTGCTGTCATGCTGAGCCACACAGTCATACGTATAAAGTGAGTAGAGCAGGGTGCTAAGAACACAGCCCTGTGGTACTTGGTACTGATGGAGATGTGGAGGCGATGTCATACCAATGCTCACTGATTCTGGTCTTGAGGTGAGCAAATCCAGAATCTAGTTACACAGGCCCAACTCTTGGAGTTTGCTGATCAGTTCTGAGTAGATGATGGTGCTGAGTCCCGAACTATAGTCAATAGAGAGCATCTTTGCTGTTCCAGGGTTTTGTGTGGAGCCAGTGAGATGGCATCAGTGGCAGGAATATTGGACAGATCCATGTCGTCACTCCGATAAGCGCTGATATGCTTCAACACCAGTCTCTCAAAAAACTTCACGTTCATGAGAGTGCCACTGGTCTCTAGATTTTCATTCAGTAGAAAGTAGAGATCCTGCATTCAGTCATTACTACTATTCAAAACATCCAACACAAGTTACACTGGCCACCAAAAAAAAAACATGGGTTCAATTTGTTCTTGTTTGTGGATTCAGCTAGAAGTATTAATCTGACTTTCTTCTTCACAGCAAATGTTGATAACTTTACTGCATGTCGTAATTATTTTTACTTTGAACTGTATGGAGCAGACTGTTGCAAACATAATTGTGTTGAAAGAGTCTGCGAGACAGACCAACATTTGATTGTCTGAGCAATACTGTAATAAGGTTAATGAAAAGTTATTTGGGTGTGTATGCATTCCAGGAATGTGGGAGGGGTATACATGTGGTGAGTTTTAACTATGACTTTTGTAATCTTGTCAGTGGCTGCACCAATGTCAGTATTTATCGCTTGGTGTACTTCTTTCAAACTATTCCAAGTACTAATGTGTTGTTATTTTAGATTTTTTCACTGATGTAAAAGAACAATAATCTTTTTTTAAAATTTTTTTTATTTTAATTTTTTTATTTATATTTCGCAGGGCTCCATTCATTTAAAATCCAGAGCAACAGAGTCTGACCGAAAGAGGCCAGCTCCTCCGCAGTTAATCAAAAGAACAATAATATTTTTGCCATTTTAATTTTGAAGACTATTTATTCCTGCATGGCATGATTTAAAGAAACTGAGTAGCACTTCCCTGACATCAACAACTGCAAAATTGGTTTAAGGAAGGTGACCACAGCAGCAGACCAGCAAGGGGCTCAGTGGCTGAAGGACCCACACAGGCTGTGGGCTGTTTATGACTTCTGGTCGAAAAACTAACTCCAGCCTGCTGGAGACTAGCTCATGGGAACCAGGTATTAGATCAGGGATTCAAGAGGGCACCGAAAACTACCTGATTGTCCCGGTGGCTTTGGATCTGGAGCTTGAGTTGAAAATGGATTGAGCAGGAGGCTGCAGTGGCTGTGGGAGCATTGGAGCTGAATCCATGGATACTCCAGTGTCTCTGAGGGGACTCTCTTTTGCTTCTCTTTCTCTTGTAATTGGGTGCATTGGGCAATGCTCAAGGTGACTTTGTTTTCCTTTATGGTGGGCAAAAGTTAAAATATATCGTGTATATTACATTTTTTGCATTATTACATGACAATAAAATGAACCGTTCAAGTTTATTGTCACGTGTATTGGTTTGTTTTGTGTTCAATCCAATAAGTGAAAGCCATCCAGAAGGATGGCAAATAAAATGCAGAACCGAGATCAGCATCAGAATGGAGAAGAAATTTTCAATGGAGCAAGTGCAGCAAGTTTGTTCAGGAGTCTCATCACAGCACGAAAGGAACTGCCCTTGAATCTTGTGGTGGTGATTTCATACTTGAGAATCTTCTTCCTGATGGTAGGCATGTGAGATTAGTCCTTTAAAATGTTGATTGCTTTTCCGAGTCAGAGGGAAGTGTCGATGGAATCCATGGGGAAAAGTTCTGTGATGATGGTCTAAGTCAGTGGTTCTCAACCTTTTTCCACCCACACACCACTTTAAGTAATCCCTGTGCCCTAGGTGCTCTGTGATTAGTAAGGGATTGCTTAAGGTGGTATGTGGGTGGAAAGAAAAAGTTTGAAAACCACTGTTTTAATCGTATCTAATTGACTCGTTATGTGCAAGGTTTTGTAACTCCAAAGGAAATGGGCCAATGACAATTTTTCTCAAGCAAAATATTTCAGTAACAATTGGGTCTAGAGCATTGATTCTCAACCTTCCCTTCCCACCCACATACCACCTTAAGCAATCCCTTACTAATCACAGGGCACCTATGGCATAGGGATTACTTAAGGTGGTATGTGAGTGGAAAGAAAAAGATTGAAAATCACTGGTCTATATGTTCTGTGTCAGGGCCCTGATAGTACTGTGAATCTGATCAGATCTACTTTGGAATGGAGGACTAGCTGGTTGAATAAAGACCACGATCCATCTGGTTCACTTTCTACTTTCCCTGCGATCACAAGAATGGTGACTCAGGCCAGCAATGCTTTAAATTCACATACATCAGACACAGACAAGACAGGAGAAAACCTCAGTGGCAGAGTGCTTTGGAAATCCAAGATCCAAACTAGCCTTTGCCCCTCAGGCTTGCTGCAGTTGTGTAGTCATGGCATCACATACTAGAATTTACTCATATGCAACACTCTAACCCAGTGGTTATCAACCATTTTTTTTCCACTCACATACCACTTTAAGTAATCCCTATGCCATCGGTGCTCTGTAAGGGATTGCTTAAGATGATATGTGAGTTGGAAGGGAAGGTTGAGAACCACTGCTCTAGACCCAATTGTTACTGAAATATTTTGCTTTGGAAAAATTGTCATTGGCCCATTTCCTTTGGAGTTACAAAACCTTGCACATAACGAGTCAATTGCGTATGATAAAAAGAGTGGTTTTCAAACTTTTTCTTACCTCCCACATTCCACCTTAAGCAATCCCTTACTTATGGCATAGGGAATAGTTAAAGTGGTATGTGAGTGGAAAGAAAAAGGTTGAGAACCACTGCTCTAAAATATGAATCTAATTGTGCTGGGTTTCTACTTAATTTCCTGCTTCAAGGATGATGGCTGCTTTTGAAATGGAAATTATAATCCTGATGTAAATGGGACCCTAATTACTATTTTTCCCCACACATTCCCCAGGTACAGAAAGAGAACAGTCATGCTGAAGGTAAATTTCAGATTACTTTAATGAACCTGGTAGTTCATGGTGCAGAGTGCTGCCACCTGGAAGTCATTGCTCTACTTTCATGACTCCTGCCTTGCATTGCCTTCACCTCATGCATCAGTATCTACACCAGTGGTTCCCAACCAGTGGATCACAGCATGTTTTCATGTGGGCAACAGAGACTTCCCAACCCACTAAGGTCAGGTTGGGTCTGAGGTCCTGTCTCTATCCTCCTGGGTGACCATGAGTGGGATGGTGAGCAATCTGCCAGTGAGGTCATCTGGCCAACTCTCAATACAAACGGCTTGATGCTCACCACTCAGTCACAGTTTCTATCAGACCTCCACACAAGACAGATTCAGGTTGATTCAGAAGTGTGTTTTCTCTCTTACTGCTTGCTCGAGCATAAAAACAGAAGAAATGGGAGCAGAAATCGGCCATCTGGCCCATCATGTCTGCTCCACCATTCAATAAGATCATGGCTGATCTGATAACTGATTCAACTCCACCTACCTGCCATTTCCCCATATCTCTATAATTTTTTTTAATGTAAAAATCAATCTAACTGAACTTTAAATATGTTTAATGAAGTGGCATCAACCGCTTCCCTGAGCAGAGAATTCCACTTCAGTTAAGATTCAAGAGGCTTCTGTTTATATAAGGCAAGACATATGATATATTTCTCATCTAAAATGGAATATAAATTAGCAAAAATTTTCATGGAAGATTTATCCTGGACAGGATTGCGTGACTGTAGGATATGTTACAAGTTTACTTGGCTTTTGTAAGCAAATGAATAACCTTTAATATTCAAGTAAAAATCTGACCAAAATGTAAAATAAAATACTTGAAAATACTTGACTTGAAAATTTTGCTCAGTCATTGCCACTAGTGGGCCATGGCAAGTTAGGCCAGAAGCCAGGTGGGCCTTAGACTGAAAAAGGTTGAGAACCACTGGTCGAGAGGCTGCTTCCTACTGGTTTGGAAGGACACGGAAATTAGTTTTCGGGCATCACTCTTCTTGGTACAGGTGCAGTTTTCTCTCTGCCTCAGTTTCTGAAATTGGGATTGAAGAAGAAAATTCTATATTTCCACAGAACCATTCAGCAGATACTAATTTCATGGAGTAGCCCTCTGGTCACCATTCCCAATCCATGATCTGATAGCTGGGAGATATCACCAGACCGTGTACAATGGACACATCCAGACTTCATGGTCATGTCCTGACCAGTGTTTCCTCCTCAGGGAGACTACTGGTGGTGGGCTCAGGTTCAACATGGGCACTGTTTGAATTGGAGCTCTCACTCAGATACTGTCAGTGTTAGTGAGTTCAATGTTTGGCAGGGGATCTGCGTTTGAGTCCAGTATAAATAATTCAAAAAACAGAAACATGGTGTTTTTCACATCTAACTCCAACCTTTTATTATATTCTGTGGAATATAATCCTGTCTCCTATGGGGTTTTCCCCTAACACTAGATTTTTTTTATTTTGATGGATAATTAATTCATTTTGTTTCCCAAGAGATGCAAAAGGCTTTGCTCAAAGTAAAAGATTAAGCTATAAATATAAAATTAGAAGATGAAGAACACACAAATCTGTTTTTGGTTACTGAGGAAATGTTAGCCTGAAAACTCCCTCATTCTCTTCACTCGGTGCCATGGAATTTGCAATGTTCATAGGTGGGGTTATGGTTTAGCATTTTGTCAAACGTCTGATGCATCTAAACAAAATAGCACTCCCTCGGTGTGAGATTAAAATAACTACTTTACTTCAAGATGGAGGAAGCTTGAATGAATGGCATTCTGACTCACAGTCAAATAATGCTAACCACTAATTGAGTAGTAATTTCTGTTGCAATTCCATGGCTTTGGGACATTTTTCTTCCTTAAAATCAACATACAATACTAGTTGTTGGTATTTTTCTGGAAATGTGATTGTTTTTGTGTGCCAGACAATTCAATGTCCATGAAGAACCAAGGTCCAACCAGGACCTTTGTGCATCTGACAGAGCAATGCAAACAGGAGCCCAATTAGGCACTGCAATTAGGCACTGCAGTGCGGATACTGCTTCTGACATCTTCATTTAATGCAGAAGTGCCTATCAGAGAGTCTCTTCATGACTTAAAGGAAATCTTCTTGGATATGTCCCATTCTAGTGCAGTGAATCCACATCATCTGGGTTCTCTAGTAAATAATTTACCTACCCAATCCTCTCTCATCCACATTCACCCTTCCAAATAACAGTCCCACCATACCAAAATATCCCCATCAGCACTAGGCTATTGATCATTTCTTATCATCTTCACTTCCAATCACTAACTCTCTCCACCTGCAGCCCTCCTGGTCTGGACATACCCATTCTCCTTCATCTAGGCCACAATGGTGAAACGTGAGGGAAAGCTTTTGACATGCGAAGCTTGATCAATAGTATCTGGCGCATTGGGCCTTGTGTGTTAACTGAACTTTGCAATTACAATCGAGTGAACAAAACAATTATTAGTCCATTGTGAACTGACTTTTTTTGTGGTTAAGTAGTACCAGTAATAGGGCAACCTTTCAGCATTCAAGTTTACCTTTCTCATTACTGTGCATCATAAATTGGCCATAGAGTTCTACGCCTTCTCTCAGAACTGCTCTTCAGACAAGTAATTAACTCTCTAAAGGTATTTGCTTTATTGCAGAATAGATTACTGATTATCTTTACTATTTTTGACTGTCCATGTTGAAGATAAGGGCTAGGAATCTTATACCATAGAAATGCTCCATTGTAACTTTGATGTCATTATAAGATGAGATCTAAGAAATTCCACTGCAGTTATGATCATCAAATGCCTGGCTTGTGTATTACATTGGTGCCTGAGAAGGCAAGAAATGAAGCAGTGAATTTAGCATAATGAGGCTATCACCAAAGTTCTGTATTTGTGGCAATATCCATGATATGCTTTTCCATATTTGTGCAATGCTAGCCTTTTCTAAAGTGTGGGTCAGCCATCCAAGATATGACAACCAAGCCAGTCCAATTTCAGCTCTTTCAAATTAAAACAATTCTCTTTTCATAAATTTTGAATGCATGGAAACATTTTATGTGGAATCTTTATGATAAATGTCAGGCAAAGATTGGATTTCAAACTCAGAAGGCAAATTTAGGAAACCAAGATAGCAATGTTGAGGTGCTTTGTTATCTTAGTTTTATCTATTTTATCAAATATCATTTATGTCAGGGTCTCCTTTCCCTTTACTAAAAACAATGGCAAGCAACCCACATATAGAATTCACAGCAAACCTGAAAATACAGATATATTCCCTTTCAAAGAGAATATGAGTAAAGTTAGACTCTGTTTAATTATTTGTAGAAGTAAATATATATCCACACTAAACACCGACCGAATGACAACAGAATCCTTCATCCTTTGTTTATCTGTACGCATATAAAATTCTATACTTGACAGGCATCTTCTGCATAATTAAGTGTCTCTGAATGAAGAGCCCTTCATGTATTAATCACCACGGTAACCTACATTTCTTTGGTTTTTTTTGCTAAATGTTCCCAAAGAATAATCCATTTTAGTTCAGAATTTCACTGTTGATTACATCTTCACATCTGTTGACAGACAAAATTGCACTGCATATTGAAGGAAAAAATATTGTAATGGGCATTAAAGCATCCAAATGAAAATGTATCTGAATAGTTTATAGTTTTCAATGTCTCTTAATCATTGTAAAGAAGGAGAAAAAGTCCAATAAATTTACCTGAGAAGGATCTCATGTTGTTATCCCAAAGCTTCTTGTTCGTTAGTGCTGGCTCCGAATACAAATCACATTTTATAGAGCTATACCCTTCATCCCACACTTTATGGGTGGAGTTAAGCTCATTTACATTTACCAGAAGTGCATTCAGGAAACTTATTGAATACATTAAGCCCTTCATAGATTCCTGATTTGAAGGAACAACACCTAATATTCCATCTCCAACCAGATGGCATTAACATGGACTTCTGCTTTTTGCTGATACATTGAAGAAGGGTTCAAGCCGGAAATGTTAGTTATGTGTCTTTATCTTTATTACATAAAAAATGCTGCATTACTTACTAAGTTTCTCCAGCATTTTAGTGTAAACTACAATCACAGCATCTGCAAACTATCTTGTTTAACTTCATATGATACTCTATCAAACCAATGTACAGATTGAATATGATGAAAAATTCTCTACAGATAAACTAGAGCAAATAAAACCAGAACAAATAAAGTTGCTAATAAACTTTCTGAATTCTAATTCATTCAAATACTTCCAAGATATGCTATTGGCTAAAATGAAAATCATGAAGTACTTGTTGGGCAGAATTTGTTACTAACATTTGTTCTCATCTAAAGTAGAATGGGGAAAATATATAAGGTACTTCATTTGTGGTTACTAGTTCTCCAGGAATGCTGTCAACAGGAAAACATTGAGCTCATGAGAAAAATCACTTCATAACTGGATTGTAATTGTACCAGTCAAATTGCAACACAATGATGTTCTTACATCATTGAATGATATTAAAGGGCAAAAGAATAGGGCAGATAAATCCTCTTCAACCAGAGTGGTTAAAATGCACAAATTGTTCTCCTATGAAGAAGGTGTATGATGAAGATTTATCAAAGGGGAAGTTCACTAATTCTGTGAGTGAGAAACAAATGGAAGGGTACTTTGCTAAAATTAGATGGAGAAGGTTGGAGCATAAACACCAGCATTGACCTGTGGAGCTGAATGGCCTGTTTCTTGCTGTATGTATTCTGAAACCTCAAACGTTGGTGCAATTTCACTAACAGAATACAGCAGAAAATGGGTAGAAACTTGGATTTAAAGGGCAAAGAAAATTTGCTCTTTTAGATATTGCTAGCCTATGAGAAGCAAATTTGGATAGGTTCAAAATGAAGTTGAAACAATAGTTAATATAACAATGCTATTACAAAAAAAAACACAGGAAGCAGAACCTAATATACCCTGACCAAAGGAAGCAGAAACCAAATGTAACACCTGAGTAAACTCACTAGTTTAGAACAAAAGTTACCTACAACCTAGTGGAGGTGTGACCAGGAAATGTCATTTCTTGCTTTTTGAGGAGCTCATAAATACCTTGTGAAGGTAAAATGTTGCATTTTCAAAGTATTATTTAACAGCAGGTACATGAGAGATTGCAAATGCTGGAACCTGGAGCATAAAGCAAATGTATGGAGGCACTCGGCAAGTGGAGCTGTACTTGTCAACATTTTGGGTCAGACCCTACTTTCTCTCCCACTGATGCTGCCTAACTCAGAGTTCCTCTAGCAGATTGTTATTTAACAGCAGCGTATTTGATCAATTGAAGAAAACTGAGGTCCTCCATCAGCCAGCTCCCCACCATGACTACCAGCCCCCCCACATCTCCATTGGGCACACAAAACTCAAAACGGTCAACCAGTTTACCTATCTCGGCTGCACCATTTCATCAGATGCAAGGATCGACAATGAGATAGACAACAGACTCGCCAAGGCAAATAGCGCCTTTGGAAGACTACACAAAAGAGTCTGGAAAAACAACCAACTGAAAAACCTCACAAAGATAAGCGTATACAGAGCCATTGTCATACCCACACTCCTGTTCGGCTCCGAATCATGGGTCCTCTAACGGCACCACCTACGGCTCCTAGAACGCTTCCACCAGCGTTGTCTCCACTCCATCCTCAACATTCATTGGAGCGCTTTCATCCCTAACGTCGAAGTACTCGAGATGGCAGAGGTCGACAGCATCGAGTCCACGCTGCTGAAGATCCAGCTGCGCTGGATGGGTCACGTCTCCAGAATGGAGGACCATCGCCTTCCCAAGATTGTGTTATATGGCGAGCTCTCCACTGGCCACCGTGACAGAGGTGCACCAAAGAAAAGGTACAAGGACTGCCTAAAGAAATCTCTTGGTGCCTGCCACATTGACCACCGCCAGTGGGCTGATAACGCCTCAAACCGTGCATCTTGGCGCCTCACAGTTTGGCGGGCAGCAACCTCCTTTGAAGAAGGCCGCAGAGCCCACCTCACTGACAAAAGGCAAAGGAGGAAAAACCCAACACCCAACCCCAACCAACCAATTTTCCCCTGCAACCGCTGCAACCGTGTCTGCCTGTCCCGCATCGGACTTGTCAGCCACAAACGAGCCTGCAGCTGACGTGGACTTTTTACCCCCTCCATAAATATTCGTCCGCGAAGCCAAGCCAAAGAAAAAGATTTGATCAATTGTAAAATTATACATGGAGAATTTGGTTTATTATCCAGCAAGAAACCTCTGACCAAAGATTTTAATATTTTAATTAATATCCTTTAAAAATGTATTTTATTTTTCCTTTTGTTATAAGTATTTAACAATAAATGTGTAATGCTCATATAATTTCAATTAATTTTTATTAACAGATCTGAGAGCTAATCTTTATTATGGTTGTTCAGTTTAAATGTAATTGAACAATTTATTTTTCATAATTGTACAGAATTAAAAATACGTCAATTCTGGTTAGTCTCTATGTCAGTGGTTCCCAACCTTTTTCTTTCCACTCACAAACTATTTTAACTTTTCCCTATGCCATAGGTGTTCTGTGATTAGTAAGGGGTTGCTTAAGGTGAGATGTGGGTGGGAAGAAAAAGGTTGAAAACTGCTGTTTTAATCGTACCTATTTGACTCGTTACGTGCCCAGTTTCACAACTCCAAAGGAAATGGGCCAATGACAATTTGTCTTGAGCAAAATATTTCAGTATCAATTGAGTCTAGAGCAGTGCTTTTCAATCTTCCCTTCCCACTCACATTCCACCTTAAGCAATCCCTTACTAATCACACAGCACCAATAGTATGTGAGTGGAAAGAAAAAGGTTGGGAACCACTGCTTATGTGAACAAAGTAAAAATATATCTGCATTTGAAACGGTACTCCTCAAATCTTAAGATCATTTGGGATACTTTAATGTAGTCTTCCTATAATCTGCTGTTTTTGTTTTCATGTGGTTGTCCAATTGATCTGGTCAGTGGTGACCTTGGGGTGATGATGGTGTGAACTCAGTGAAGGTGATGTTATTCAATGTCGAAGGTTGGTTAGTTAGAAATTCCCTTATTGGAGATGGTGATTTCTTTGCTGTAAACATATTGTTACCTGGGCATCCAATCCAGCAAAGTATTTACAAATCCTTTATAGCACAGATCGTGAGATGTTCCAGATGACAAACAGTTCTTCCAGAACTGCATCGTTCATATTTAGTAGGAGGAGTAGCAGTGTTAACTTGTTATTGACTGGTCTTTTCATTTATAGTTATGCAGCATGCAATATTCTGGAGCTATTCCCCAATCATTAATCGACATTGCCCATTCCTGTGTTGTGTAGCCTCACCTTGAGGATTCACCTCATAGGTTGTGAGCACACTATCTGAATACTTTCCATTTCTTTCTTGTTCGTATTGGGAACACTTACTTCAAAATGCTTTGTTTACAATTTTTTTATCGTAGTACCAAGAGACAGCACAAGATGGCATTACTTCTCTTACAGAGGGGTATCTGAAACCACAGGCTGGATAAACTGGGGTGAAAGCATGGTGTCTCAGAAGAGTAGCATAAGTAGAGTCCATAGTTTATTTGGAATAGATGCCTGGAGGAGTTGGAATGGTGGGCAGGAGGAGAGAAAGGGAGATGCAGAAAATAAATTATAAAATGACCATGCACAGATAAAGGAGGAGTAGAGATTTGAAGCACGGTGAAGGAAATTATTTAAATGTTGGTAACATTTAAAAGCGGAACAGGCATTTATAATACACACAAAGGTTTGAAAGTTTTATGTAGGAAGAACCCACTGTTTATCAGAGATGGCATAAATCAAGCCCAAGCATAAGTATTTTGAGATTCAGACTCTCCTGGGGTGTCATGAAGCTTGTTAGGGACAGCAGCCTAAACTGTCCATATGGAAGGCATATGGAAGGCATGAAGAAGGTAAACTCCATCAGGAAGAGGTGAGGGGTATTTCCTGTGGTCCAGGCTGTTTCTGGGATTGGAAGACTGAATAGATTTGCTGGAGATGCAGTGACTTATGACAGGGACAGCTGAGTATCAAGTCTAAATGTTTCCAAGGCATTGACCCACATATCAAATCTCCAACTGAAAGGGGTTGGGGATGGTAGGTGAGATGCATCCTTATTGGAGAAGGCCTGTCATTGGTATGTTATGGGGCAGCTAGGAGTTACTGCCCCAAAAATAGTCCAGGATAAAATATTCTGCAAGAGTTAAGTAAAACAAAAGTCTGCAGACACTGTGATTGAAGTAAAAACACAAAGCTGGAGAAACTCAGCAGGTCAAACAGTGTACTTTATATTGCAAAAATAAAGCTACTTAACCAAAGTTTTGGGCTTGATCCCTTCAACTAAGTGTGGAAAAATGTCGACGGGCACACGAACAAAATGGTGGGGTGGGAGGGTAAATGGAGGAGCACTGTCCCAAAGGCAGGAGGTAATAGATGGATAGGGAGGGAGGGCACAGCAGCAAACAGGGGGAAGAGGGATGGCTAGGTGAATATAGGGGGAAGAGGGATGGCTAGGTGAATATAGGGGGAAGGGGGTGGAGAGCTAAGGGATGTTTGGTTCATGTTTCACATTCTGGGGACAGTTAGGGCATGCTCAGTGGGTTTCATGTACTGGGGACGGTTGGGGCTTGCGCAGTGGGTTTCGCATACTGTGGACGGTTGGGGAATGCATGGTGGGGGTTTCGTGTACTGGGGATGGTTGGGGCATGCGCGGTGGGGGTTTTCGCGTACTGGGGACGGTTGGGGCCTGCGCAGTGCGGGTTTCGCGTATTGGGGGAGGTTGGGGCCAGCGGGGTGGTGGTTTCGCGTACCAGGGGAGGTTGGGGCCTGCGCGGGAGATTGGGCATGATTCCTCAGTTCTTTAGCCTGTTGACTGGGGTGATAGGTTAAAGACTAGGAGGGTGAGTAGGGCTCATATTTTTTTTGTTGACTGTTTCTATGGATGTCGTTACAATAGTTGTTATTTTTTTATTATCATTATTATTATTGGATCATAATAGATTGTGACAAGTCTTTTCTGTTTATTAATAAATCATTAAAAAACCTCATCTGGATGGAGAAGTGAATTAAATTGAAACACATCACAAGCAACAGCCCCATCTAGCAACTTTTTATGGATAAACATCGCTACATTTAGTCAACAAAAAATGTTGTTGGAACGTTTGGAGGGGAAATAGTCCTAACAAGTGACCTTGGTTTGGAGGATATTTAAAATAATACGGCGAAAGATTGAAGAGGGATTTATGTAGATGGAGGACCCTGCCCATTACTTTGATGGGCAGGATCGATTGTGTTCAGATGAAAGTGATGCCAAGACTGCAATATTTCTTTCAATCCTTGCCCATTCTTATACTAACACTTTTTTTTAAAGCACTTAATAAGCATGTCAGACAATTTGTATGGAATTCTAAGACACCATGCAAAGACTTAGAATTCATTGGATGGACTACGATCAACTAACATTTTTAAATATTATTTGGCTGTCTAATCAAAATTTATAGCTTTTTTTTTAGGGAGGGGATATTCCTGATTGGGCTTAAATTGGTAGACACATAGTGGATGAGAAGCTAGCAGAAGATTTCATTTACAAATGGAATACTGTATTAAATTATTGTCTGGAAAGACCGATAACCCCATTCTAAAACACATAATTTGGTCATGGCAACAAATTAATAAATATATAGGTCTAAAAGTGGGGTTATCTTCAAAAACACCCTTGCATTAAAATGATAATACCAATGTCATTAGAAAATAAAATCCTGGACACTTGGCACCATAAAGGGGCCAAGTGTATTGACGATTGTTATGAACAAGGACAATTTATGACATTTGAGCAGCTAAAAAATAGATATGATTTGTCAAATCGAACCTTCTTTTGCTATCTTCAATGAAGATCTTTTTTAAGAGATAGTTTAGGAGCAGCCATGACCCCGCCAATGTGACGTTTAGGAGCAGCCATGACCCCGCCAATGTGACGTTTAGGAGCAGCCATGACCCCGCCAATGTGACATTTAGGAGCAGCCATGACCCCGCCAATGTGACGTTTAGGAGCAGCCATGACCCCGCCAATGTGACGTTTAGGAGCAGCCATGACCCCGCCAATGTGACGTTTAGGAGCAGCCATGACCCCGCCAATGTGACGTTTAGGAGCAGCCATGACCCCGCCAATGTGACGTTTAGGAGCAGCCATGACCCCGCCAATGTGATGTTTAGGAGCAGCCATGACCCTGCCAATGTGTAGTTTAGGAGCAGCCATGACCCCGCCAATGTGACGTTTAGGAGCAGCCATGACCCCGCCAATGTGACGTTTAGGAGCAGCCATGACCCCGCCATGTGACGTTTAGGAGCAGCCATGACCCCGCCAATGTGACGTTTAGGAGCAGCCATGACCCCGCCAATGTGACATTTAGAAGCAGCCATGACCCCGCCAATGTGACGTTTAGGAGCAGCCATGACCCCGCCAATGTGTAGTTTAGGAGCAGCCATGACCCCACCAATGTGACGTTTAGGAGCAGCCATGACCCCGCCAATGTGACGTTTAGGAGCAGCCATGACCTTGCCATTGTGTAGTTTAGGAGCAGCCATGACCCCGCCAATGTGACGTTTAGGAGCAGCCATGAGCCTGCCAACGTCTAGTGACGTGGGGGCTCTTCTTCGATAAGGGATCACAAGTAAATTTATATCTAAGATGTATTTCCTGTTGTGGAGCAATAGCCTGAAACTGGGCTTGGACTTGGGGAGAAGGATTCAAGGATAATGTTGGTCAAAACTGTGCTCTGATAATATGACATCATTTATTAATGTCAGATATAGATTGGTTCAATACAATTTTATTTTCCAATTATACTTTACACCGCAAAAATTACATAGATTGAAATCTGAACTTATGGACTCGTGTTTTAGGTGTGGTACAGCAGTTGGAACATTTATACATTCAACCTGGCTATATGTGAAATTAAGATTCTTTTGATATGAGTTGGCAGAAATTTTTACAAAAATTATAGAAGTGGATTTTCCATTGGAACCAGAACTGTATTTATCGAGCATCTTATGGTTATTGGCAAACTATCAAAATATCAAATATAGTTTGTGAGGATTGCACTAGCAGTAGCCAGGAGATGTATAGGTGTTACATGGAAGTCCAACTGTTCACTGTAATATGGACATTCAAAGTTTTGTCACTCGGAAAAGATAACATAATCTTAGAAAGAAATGATGGTTTTGTTAAAATATAGTAACCTTATTTGAATCATACTGGCTTAAGGATGTAATTAACTTCTCCCAAAAAGGTTTAAGTAATATAGTTAGATTAATAGTGTTGAATTCCTGAAGATCAATATGTGGACTAATTAATGAAGGCATGCTCAAACACCCCTTCCTTTTTGGACAATTGCTTTTTTAATGTTAGCAGTTCGGAGGGGGTGAGATCTAGACAATCATACGAGACTCTGTAATTTTAAAATATTCATATGATGTATGTAATAATGTTCTATATTAGACTTGAAAAAATTCAAATAAAATATTCAAAAAAAAATATGGTGGCCATATTGGAAATGTTGAGTGCAGGCTGCTGACAGTAATCCGCCTCTGTCAGTCTGAGTATCGGTCACAGAGAGATCCAGGGCTTTTAATCCTAGAGCACAATGTCCAAGAGACACATTGGTAGAGCCATTTCCTGAGAAACAGCCATATTATTGACTCCAGCAGTGCATCACAGCCATCAGAAGTGGTAGTATTGTGTTTTTGGGCTCCTTTTGTGTATTTATTTAGTTTGAACACAGTTTGGGGGTGCCGCCACTTGTCCATTGGGGACTATTGATTTTGGATATGTGCATGCTTGGTGCTCAAGCTCGGCGGATGGTTGGATGGTCACTTGTAAAATGGCCGTCACCATCGCCGCTGCTGGCAGCGTAGCCACTGAGGCTCGATTACAACCACTGCAGAAGACATTGACTGAATTTAAAGTCAACCACTTGGAAGTGGATGAGGGTGCGTCACAAAAAGGTGGTGAAGAGGATGAAGATGCAAAGGATCCGACTGGAGAAAGAGTCAAGTATTAAGGCAACATCTGAATGAAATACAACCAGGTGACAGTGTATCAAATGTTGGAAGCAGGAGAAACAAGCGAAGTTCTTCTGGATCAAGCTCCAGAGTTTCCAGTACAACATCTGCACAGATAAGGGCTAATGCTGCTCTTGTTATGCAACAAAAATTGCTTAAGGACAAATATGCTTTGGAACAGCTAAGGAGCCAATTAAAGAGGCAAAAGGAGCAGCTGGAGCTAGAAGCACATATTGCTGCTATCAGGGCCAAAATTGAGGTACTAGGTGCGTCCAAGGGATCTGGTGTTGGAAGTAACTTATCTGAAGTGCCTGATGGTGTGGAGTCATATCTTGAGAAAGGACAACAGGAAAAGAAAACATTTAATGTTAAGGCAAATCCTTTTGTACCACAGTTACAAGACATGCATGCACATGGACAAATCCTCCCAAGGCACGGTGTTACCAATCCACAAGCACCAGTGGTAACAAACACAGACAGAGCTGTGGCTCGGGTTCGGTCTATCGCCACAGCATCCTTGACATTCCAGTCAAATATCAGATATCTGGGTGAATATGCACATGTGACATCTCCAGCTACAGAGCAACATATTCTCAGTCATGGAAAGGCAGAAAGAAATCACTACATCAGTAATTCAGCTGTAGTGTCTCTCTTCCATGCCCAAGAAGGAGATTCAAGTTTTTGATGGTGACCCACTTCAGTACCAAGCGTTCATTAAATCCTTTGGACAAAGTATTGAAAGTAAGAACAAAAACCCCAGAGATTGTCTTTATTATCTGGAACAGTACACAAGTGGACAGCCAAGGATTCAGGAAGGCTAAGTCTTTGCTACAAGAATATTTTGTCAATGAACATAAAATTGCTACAGCTTATGTGGAGAAAGCTCTTCCATGGTCATCGATAAAACTGGAAGATACAAGGGCTCTACAAGCATATACTCGCTTTCTAAAAGGATGCTGTAATGCCATGGAAGATGTCGACTACATGCATGAGCTTAACATGCCTGCTAATATGTTAGTTATCAAAAGGAAGTTTCCCTATTGACTAAGGGATAAGTGAAAAACTGTGGTCTGTGAATTCCAGGAAAATCACAGTTGAAAGATTACTTTTAAGGATATGGTGGATTTCTTTAAAAGGCAAGAGAGGATTGCTACAGAGCTAGTATTTGGAGATATCAAAGGTACTCCAACAGGGGACAAAGATATAAGGAGGTCCAACTCACAGATTTATCCCAGATTAAACGAAAGCATCTTTGCTACCACAGCATAGGCATAACTAGAGCATGTGCCCTGGGTGCCACTTGAGATGGGGGGAGGGGTGCCAGTGTCTTTGCCCACCAATCTTCGTAAGAGTTTAAAACTAGCTATTTAGGAGGAGGAGTACACATTGAGTGTAGGCTCTGTTGACACCCTCTGCTACTCAACGTCCATTCCCTTGACTCATCTGTACCTCTGAGATGCCAGTTCAGTGTCCCTTCCGCCGCAGGTGTCCTCACTCACCCACTGAAACCACTTCCTATTAAACCCAAAACTGAGCATTCTGCATTTTCTAACAAAATACAGGTATACCCCGCTTTATGAAACTAAAATGTTTCTATGAAACCTTTCATAAGTGAAATGGCATAAAACGAAGACCCATTCTCTATTATTGAAGGCTATTTTTTGTAAAAACGAACAGCCATTCAAATTCTTTCATTAAAGTGAATATAGGTTTCTTTGTAAAAGCAAATTTTCGTAAAACAAGTATTCGTAAAATGGGGTATACCTGTACTTTTCAGACCAGGAAGAGAATATTTGGCAGTAGTACGTTTACTATAAAAGCAGCTCCAACCTGCTACCACTCAGGAAAAAGATTCATTAAAGTACTGGGAATCATGAGACAAGGCGGATGCCTCTCTGCCCCCTTGGATGGGGCTGTTGGTGGCCAGTGTTGAGAGGAGGGGAGAGAGGGAGGAGGGGTGAGTGTCCGTCAGCCCATGGGGATGCTACCATATGAATGGTGACTGCAATTCCCAGGCAATAGCTCTCTCAGGCTGGACGTGAACTGATGACCAGAGGCGGGCAGCCATGCTTCTCCGGTTAATACTCTCGTGATATTTTATTTTTATTTTTGATAATCGGCAGGCCTACCTGGTACCTTCCTGTCTCAGCCAGAGTGAGTGGAGCTGAGCCACTGGTCTTGGAGCCAGGGCTGAGGTGGGTGTGCGCTGAAGGATGAGTTTAAGCGTGAGCTTTGGCACCTTCTCGCTTCTCTCCCACCGGGTGCTTGGCGCCAAGAGTCACCTTTCCACTGAAGGTAAGAGAGGGCAGCCGCGGGGATGGTGACAGCCACTCAACACCTTTAACTTTGGCCATTCTGCTCCAGCCCGGGGAATGCCGCTCGCTGCTTACATTCAATGAATACTGGCCTTCGAAGTAGGCAGAGGGTTTTATTTTAATTAAAATAACGTGTCTTTTAAAGGTATAGATTATTTTCTAATATCTCAATATATCTAACACAACGTTGGATATGACTATATTAGGGTTTTACAGTGGCGAGGACAGGTAGAAAAAGCGAAGTGGATGGTGTGGCAGCGGCGAGGGATGGTTGCGGGGTGAAGGGTTGAAGTAAGTTTTAACGGGTGGGGAATGCTATTTCAGAGCTTGCCATCGGTGCTATTTTCCCTAGAAACACCATTGTTAACCACAGTGACAGTTGCAGAAAAGGGAAATGATAAAGGAACTAAGGAAAAGGAGAGCCTGCCAGGCGTGAAGAGCTGTTTGTCCTGTGGAGGTGGACATGCTTTGGAGATGTGTCCACAGTTGGAGAAGAGGGCACATAGTGGAAGAATCGCATTCCTAAAGGAAAAGGGAGTATGATTTGACTGTCTGTGTAAAGGACACATCAGCAAAAACTGCAGGAAGTGACTGCATTTAAAGCATCCCAGAATGTTGCATATTCATCAAAGAAAGGAGGAAATGGAAAAGGAACAAGCAGAAAGAAAGGAAGCAGCTGAAAACAGAGTTGTCGCCTCTGTACGGACAAGTGGTCTTATTGGGGCCGGGGAGGATAGCTGCAAACTCTCAATAGTGCCTGTACAAGTCAAGGTCAGGAAGGGGAATACAACAGTGCCTAATTATGTATTTCTTGACCCAGGTAGCACTGCATCATTTTGCACAGTGGAGCTAATGAATAAGCTTAATCTTCAGGGAAGAAGGTCAAGGACTCTACTAAGAATTGTGGGTCAAAGGAAGGTCGATGTTTCAGGCTTAGAGGCCACTGGGCTGGACAGCAGCGATTTTTGGGATATCCCAGCCTATACACTCAAAAGGATATGCCTGTGCACAAAGGAAACGTTACACATCAAAACTATATAGATCGATGGCCTCATCTGAGGATTGTTCATCTACCTGAAATTGGCTCGGATATAGAGATGCTGATTGGTTCAGACCAAAGGCTCTGAAACCATTAGATGTAATACGGAGTGTGGGAGACAATCCTTACAGTGTCAAAACGATGCTTGGTTGGATGATTAATGAATCATTAGGAGGAAATAATGATATCGCTCAGGGGCAGTCAGCGACCAGTCTCAACAGGATATTGTTGAGAAGCTGTGGGAACAGCAGTTCAGGACTGACTTTCCAGAGTGCCTCAGTGATGACCAAGAACCTTGAAAAGAAGATGACCAGTTCCTGGATTTAGTCTCAAAATCTGCCAAGCTAGTCGATGGCCATTATTGCATTGGATTACTTTTATAGAGGAATATGCATGCCTGAAACAGAGAATAAAAGGCAGGAAATAGATGTTCCTTCTGTTTACGTTGAGAGTGATTCAGATTCTTCTGGAGAGCCTCTGTTCAGAGCACATGTTAAGAAAAAGTCAACACTGCCACAAAAAACTAAATAAGAAAACCTCTTCTGAAGGAAAGAAAACATGAATGTGAAAATAATGAAAATCATGTACAAATACTGCTGGTGATTATTCCTGTGAAACTAAATCTGAGGCAGGACTAAAAAGAAACGACAGAGAACAAATCTGAAAGTATCTTCTGTAGCCCAGAGGCTCCAGTAGACAAGGTCAATTAAAAGTTCTCGCAGCATGCTGCAAAACTGGTGCAACCGTCTTCAGAGAACAAAATGTTGAGAAGGGACTTGGAAATATTGAATAATCATGAAACCAGAAAGATTTTTACTTTGCACTTGGAAACAAAACTGATTTTCTGAAAAATGGGAATGATCCTAAATGATTTTTCAGTTTTGAAAATGCCAACGAGCAGTTGACATGAATTGAGATTTAACTGTAGGTAGAATTTGCAAAGCCAGGGAGTGGAAGAAAAGAATAACTGCTGAAGAAATGAATGCAGTTATGGAGGAAAGTGATTCAGCCTTATCAAGATGCAGGCAGGTGGTGGAGAAGATTCATCTTTTGAAAGAAAACTAGTTATTGGTTAATAACACAAGACAACAGAAGGCCCAGCTCATAACAATGTAGAAAGAAAGAGATATTGCATTTCAGCAATATGAGAAGCAAGATGAAGAAATTCAGAAATTCTGAGTTTACTAAAGCAGAGCTGAAAGCAGAAGTACCAATGCATCACATGACACTTTCACTCCAGGTCAAGTTACTAACTTCTCAGAAGATAATGAGAGAATTATTTACCTATTGAAAGAATTGAATGCAGAAAGAGAATCTAATGAAACGCTTAAAATAAACTGTCAGAAAATGAGACTGAATTGGAATTTGCAAATTGCAGGAAAAGACAAAAGAAACCAGAGTGGCTGAAAAGGCTGCAGTTCTGGTGGAAGAGATCTGTAGGAGCTATAAGTGGAGTCGTTTGAATCTTACCTTATCTATGACCAACCACAGAAAAGAAAAAAAGATGAGCAAATCTGTTGCTGGAAATGTTAAAGAGACTCATCCATTAAAATCAAGAGGATCAGATAAACCCCCTTCATAATCTGGTTCTAAGATTATTTATCTTCCAACATTGATGTCGCTATTTGAACAGTGCTTTTGAGTTCTTCAAAATAATGTGGACTCTATTCACAAAGTCGGAGGAGTGCCGTTTGAAATCTTGGAGCCTGTATTGGAGCGGTGTACACCAGATCGGCTATATTGTATTGAGAACCACAAACCAGTGTTAAAGAAACTGATCATTAGTGTTTAAGATATTGTCAGAAATACCCAGGACAGAAATGGTCTAACATTAGACACAGCAAAGTCTGCCTTCTACAGGAGATGGAGGAACTTTGACAAGTCCAAACTGACATGATTTTGTTTTTTGGACCTTTCCCCTTGCCTACTACTCAGACTACAGACTTTACTGGTCCTAAGTGGTCGTAAAGATCACTCTTTTTCATGGCTATGTGCCAGTAACCTCTGGCCTTATGAAGAATGAAGAAGATCTATGTAATATTGGAATATTACTGTATTTGATTGTTATTTATAATTGATTGTACAATGGTGTAATTATTATTCAAAACATTGTCTCACTATAATAATTAGGGGCCGGTATTGTAGGATCCATAAGTGTGTTACTTATCTTTGTTGGGTTAGTTGCAGGCATCGGCAGTGTCCCATCATCCAAAAGCTTCTATATCCGGTTGCTGTCATAGTTTCTGCAGCTGTTCATGTTGTCCCCTATCCAGTGCCATGTTGCATCTGCACATGTGCTGTTCTCTTCAGATGTTTGGCACATGCACAGTAGGTTTCATGTACTGGAGACCGTTGGGGCATGCGCGGTGGGTTTCATGTACTGGGGATGGTAGGGGCATGCTCAGTGGGTTTCATGCACTGCGGAAGGTTGGGGCATGCGTGGTGGGTTTCATGTACTGGGGATGGTTGGGGCATGTGCGGTGGGTTTCATGTACTGGGGACAGTTGGGGCATGCGCGGTGGGTTTCAGATACTGGGGACGGTTGGGGCATGCGCGGTGGGTTTCATGTACTGGGGACGGTTGGGGCATGCGCGGTGGGTTTCATGTACTGGGGACAATTGGAGCATGCGTGGTGGGTTTCATGTACTGGGGACAGTTGGGGCATGCGTGGTGGGTTTCATGTACTGGGGATGGTAGGGGCATGCTCAGTGGGTTTCATGCACTGCGGAAGGTTGGGGCATGCGTGGTGGGTTTCATGTACTGGGGATGGTTGGGGCATGTGCGGTGGGTTTCATGTACTGGGGACAGTTGGGGCATGCGCGGTGGGTTTCAGATACTGGGGACGGTTGGGGCATGCGCGGTGGGTTTCATGTACTGGGGACGGTTGGGGCATGCGCGGTGGGTTTCATGTACTTGGGATGGTTGGGGTATGCGCAGGTGTTTGGGTGCGATTCCTCAGAGTTCTTTAGCCCGTCAATTGGGTTAAAGTTTGAATAGTAGGGCTCAAATATTTTTGTTGACCATTACTACGAACATCATTACAACATTTGTTGGAACATTACATCATAATCGATTGCTACAAGTCTTTTGTGTTCATAAGTAAATCATTAAAAAACTCATCTGGACATTAGTGAATTTGAATTAAATTGAAACACATCACAAATGTGCCCCATCTCGCCTCCAAGTGGCTTTTTAATGATAGATGTTGCTACAAGGGCCTTCACAGACAAAAAATTTATTGTTTATTGATTCCAAACAAAAGTGCTGCTATTAGGTTTTGAGTCACGTATCCCCAAACTTTGTGCTGGAGGACTGCCAAAAGCACATCTATGATTGTGAATAGTTAGACAAAAGAGTGAATCTGCTCCATTTATTGTGCTTAGTTAGTTCTATGTATTGCCAGCCAAAAGGTATATGCAAATTATAAATATAAGTGCTTGCAGATACTGGAATTAGGTGCAAAATAAATCAACTGCTAGAGGAAACGTGATGGCCAGTATTTTGCTTAAGTACACAATCTTTTCCAGAATCTTTTTCACAAGCTATTATAACAGTTATTCTTAAAAAAGAAAAGGACCCTTCGAATCCTGGGTCTTATAGACCAATTTTCATTATTAAATGTTGATTACAAGCTTTTGACTAAGATTCTAGCTAATAGTTTTAGCTAGTTTCTACCTAAGTTGATTCATATTGATCAAGTGGTTTTATTAAGGGTAGGTATTCTGCTGATAATGTAACTAAATTAATTAGTTTAATTAATATTTCACAGGAAAAATCCAACTTACCAATGTCGAAAAGGCATTTGATAGGGTGGAATGGTGTTTTTTTTATTTAAAGTGTTGGAAAATTTTCAGTTTGGACCAATGTTTATATATTGGATTAAGGCAGTATATAAACAACCAAAAGCTAGAGTTATGACAAATGGGCTTTTATCTGATTCTTTTCATTTAGAGCAATCTACTAGACAGGGTTGTCCTCTGTCCCCAGCATTATTTGCATTGGTGATTGAACCTCTAGCACAATTAATAAGGCAGGAAAGGGATACAAAAGGTATTAAAACAGGATTGGATGTATTTAAGGTTAGTTTATTTGCAGATTATCTCTCTTCTCTTTGGCATGGCTTCGCGGACGAAGATTTATGGAGGGGTATGTCCACGTCTGCTGCAGGCTCGTTGGTGACTGACAAGTCCGATGCAGGACAGGCAGGCACGGTTGCAGCGGTTGCAAGGGAAAATTGGTTGGTTGGGGTTGGGTGTTGGGCTTTTCCTCCTTTCTCTTTTGTCAGTGTGGTGGGCTCTGCGGTCTTCTTCAAAGGAGGTTGCTGCCTGTCGAACTGTGAGGCGCCAAGATGCACGGTTGGAGGCGATATCAGCCCACTGGCGGTGGTCAATGTGGCAGGCACCAAGAGATTTCTTTAAGCAGTCCTTATACCTCTTCTTTGGTGCACCTCTGTCTCAGTGGCCAGTGGAGAGCTCGCCATAGAACACGATCTTGGGAAGGTGATGGTCCTCCATTCTGGAGACGTGACCAACCCAGCGCAGTTGGGTCTTCAGCAGCATGGATTCGATGCTTGCGGACTCTGCCAGCTCGAGTACTTCGATGTTGGTGATGAAGTCATTCCAATGAATGTTGAGGATGGAGCGGAGACAGCGCTGATGTAAGCGTTCTAGGAGCCGTAGGTGATGCTGGTAGAGGACCCATGATTCAGAGCCGAACAGGAGTGTGGGTATGACAACGGCTCTGTACACGCTGATCTTTGTGTGTTTCTTCAGGTGGTTGTTTTTCCAGACTCTTTTGTGTAATCTTCCAAGACTATTTGTCTTGGCGAGTTTGTTGTCTATCTCTTTGTCGATCCTTGCATCAGATGAAATGGTGCAGCCGAGGTAGGTAAACTGGTTGACCGTTTTGAGTTCTGTGTGCCTGATGGAGATGTGAGGGGGGGGGGGCTGGTGGTCATGGTGAGGAGCTGGCTGATGGAGGACCTCAGTTTTCTTCAGGCTGACTTCCAGACCAAACATTTTGGCAGTTTCCGCAAAACAGAATGTCATGCGCTGGAGAGCTGGCTCTGAATGGGCAACTAAAGCGGCATCGTCTGCAAAGAGTAGTTGATGGACAAGTTGCTCTTGTGTCTTGGTGTGAGCTTGCAGGCGCCTCAGATTGAAGAGACTGCCATCCGTGCGGTACCGGATGTAAACACCGTTGATTTATTTAACGGAACCACAAGAGTCATTAAAAGTTTATACAATATGGAGAATTATCGGGGAATTGGAATAAAAGTGAAATTATTCCATTGTCTGAAGCTGGTTATTCTGTTAGTAAAGGAATAGCATGTTTTAAATGGACTGATCAAATTAAATATTTAGGTATTAAAATTGATAGACATATAAATCATTTATATGCTTTAAATTATTTGCTGTTATTTTCCATAATTAAAAAGGATTTAATTAAATGGAAAGACTTGCCGATAACTTTAGATGGTAGAGTGAATTTTATAAAAATGAATGTGTTTCCTAGACTTCAGTATTTTTTTTCGATCTATTCCTTGTAATGTTCCTTAAATTTTTTTAAAAGACTTGAATACAGTAGTTAGAAAATTATTATGGAGGGGTAAAATGGCAAGAGTATGTATTCATAAGTTAACTTGGAAATATGAATTAGGGGGATTGCAACTTCCAATTTTAAAAAATTACTATAAGGCTGCTCAGTTAACATTTATTAATAGAATATTTGATCTTGATAGTCCTTTGACTTGGGTGGATATAGAATTAAATAGAATTAGTGAGGATAGAATGGATCAATTTATTTATAAATGGAATGTTAAATTGTTAGGTTCTTATAAGTCACTAATTTTATCTCATTTGATAGATATTTTGAATGGGATAAATAATGAAATTGGTACTTATGACAAAATATATAGATATACTCTTTTGTATCAGAATAAACATTTTCCTTTTTATGATCAATAATTACCTTAAGATTTTAGATCAGAAAGGGATTAAAATGGTAAATAATTGCTATGAATTAAGCCAATTTCTTTCATATGAAAGAAAGATATCAAGTACCAATTCAGACTTTGTTTTGTTATTATCAAATTAAATTAATGTTGTATGATTCTTTTGGGAAGATTTTGTTTCTTTCAAAAGAGTTGAAATTTTAAATGATGGTTTGTGATGGAGGGAAGAAAGGATTTATATCTGAAATGTATAAATGATTGCAACAGAAAATGTCCAAAACTAATCTGCATAAATCAAGACCACAATGGGAGAAAGGTTTGAGAGTTGATTTGGATAGAGATCATTGGAAGACTATTTGTAATGATAGTGTGACAAAGATTATAAATGTCCAGTGTAGACTTGTAAATTATAATTTTAAACATCAATTACATTTAACTCTGGAGCATTTAAAAAGATATAATTTGATTTTTTTTCTGATTTGTGTTTTCGATGCAATGGTCAGAAAGGTACGTTTTTACATTCAGTATGGTCTTGTGATAAGGTTAAACCATTTTGGTCTAATGTTAAGGATTATATACAGAATATTTTAAAAATAAAAATTTTCTTGAGATTGAAAAATTTTTTAAATTAGTGATATAAGTGGACTATGGTATATAAATTGGATAAATTTCAAGCTTTTCTGAGACTGGCATTAACAGTGGCGAGGAAATATATGAAACTTAGTTTACAGAGGTGGCGTTCAGAATTAAGGTCTTGTATCCCATTGGAAAAGATAACATGTACTTTGAGAGATAAATACTAATTTTTTGGGAAGGTTTGGGGCCCATAATTGGATTATTTTAATTGGAAAATTTGAAGATTTTGATCTGGATGTAGTGGGGTTCCCTTATTCTTTTTTCTTTTTTTAGTGGTTAATTGGGGAAAAGTGGGGCTAGAGATGGATATATATAAATAAAAACCATGTTACATTTAAGGATATATTTGTATTATTATATTATTGATGTAATCATGGTTATTTATATTTTAAATACAATATTCAAAAAAAGAAAATGCTCTTGGCAAAAGATCCCCTCTCCAATTATTTGGCTGCCATGTGGATTTATATCTAAACTATCTGTGATTGCTCACTGGCTATCTGCAAGAATTTAGCAGCCGTGGCAATAAAAAGCTTTGGAAGCATGGAAGTAATCAGTACAGATGGAGGAGTGAGTCAGGGGCTGATAGGTGCTCAGTGGAATCAGGTGAGATGGCAATGATGGGCTGAGAGAGCCATGTAAGGCAGAGGGAAGGAATGTTTTGTGACAGAGACTGGGTGGAAACTGATGGATCCTGGTAGAGATAGGAATATAAGAGAGAGAGGCTGGAATCTGGAACCAGTTAAGGGAAAGATATAGACAACACTTTCCAAGTTCTAGTATTTCCCAATTTCAAAACATGTCATCTTCAAAGAAATGTAAATGACAATATTCCAAATTACTACCTTATTAATTCAATAAATCAAACTTTGTGGTTGTAGTTGTAAGTAGTTTTAATTCATTGATTAAAAACAAATAAACATTGTGCATAACTTTGCATTGAGGTATTCATAATGATGGGTTAAAAAGCATAATGATATGATAACGATATTCAACGTTAAACAGATATAAAAGAAATAAACAAAATAAGATAAAATAAGATGAAATCAAAGAAAAGTATCTCAAACTTCTATGTGTGTCATGATTCTTCGAAGAATGAGATACAAGCACTTGGTCTGCTCGGATATTATGTCATAGTAACTATGGTAACACTAAAACAATTTTTCTTAAAGGGATAGGCACAAAATTAACTAAAGAATAAAAAACACAAGGTTTTACCCTTTACACTCTGGCCCCTAATTATTATAATAGACATTAATGACTAATATATAATAATTACTATTACAGTCACAAAAATAAATATGGTAAATAGAAGATTAGAATCAAAAATTTCTGCTTCTTGTAAAAGACAGATTTTAGTAATGGATCAATTTAAGTAACCTGTCTTGGTTTTAATCTGCACTTGCCGAATTAAATCTTTTTTGTACGGAACAGTTTCCACGATTTTCCCCAGCAACCAAGAATTTCTTGATGCAGAACCATCCATGATAATTACAATGTCTCTGCATACAAATTGCATTTAGCTTTAGACCATTTTTGTCTTTCTTGTAATAAAGAAATATATTCTTTAACCCTTCATTTCCAAAATAAATACGCAATAAACTCCACTTGTCTCCATCTGCATCTTGCATAAATATCTTCTTTCTGAAATTGACATGGAGGTATTAAAGCTTTAGATTTAAGAAGTAAGAGATGATTTGATGTAAGTGCCTCGATGTCATTTGAATCGACAGAAATTTTTGTTATTGGATGACTATTTAAAATAGCTTCAATTTCACACAACACAAGATTGTCATTATTCAGTATTTGACTATTCAAAATGGAATTTAGAATTTTCTTGATTGATCCAATCATTCTTTCCCACACACCTCCATGATGTGATCCTGTGGGTGGGTTAAATATCCAACTAATTTCTTTTTGAAGTAATGAATCATGAATTTGATGCTGATTCCAATTTTGAAATGCTTTTCCTAACTCTAGTTGAGCTCCTGTAGTTAGACCCTTTTAAGAGAATTGCAGCTTGTCTCTGTGTTCTTAACACATACTGGCGTATCAGTTGTTTACAATAACAAATTCTGGGCTTCTGCCAGATTCTGCTATCCACTAGCCCTTATTTCTCCAAAGTTACAGGTGTCTGAAGCCAGACAGACATGTTCTCATAGAGGCTTCAGGAATCTTCTCACAGACAACTAAACTTCTTTAAAGCTGAAATGCATAACAAATTATGGTTTTTTTTGTATAAAGTTCACAATCATAACTTTTCTTTGAATAAAAATATAGACGACACTTTCCAAGTTCTAGTATTTCCCAATTTCAAAACATGTAATCTCCAAAGAAATTTAAGCGATGATATTTCAAATGACCACATTATTAATTCAATAAATCAAACTTCCTAGTTGCAGCTGTAAGGAGCTTTAATTCGTTGATAAAATGAATAAACGTTTTGCATAACTGCGCATTGAGATTTTTGTAATGATGAGTAAAAGCATATGGTATAGTGATAATGATATTCAATTTTAAACAGATATAAAAGTATTAAACAAAATAAGATCAATTCAAGTATCTTGAGCTTACATCTCTGTCATGTTTCTTCGAAGAATGAGATACAAACTCTTGGACCACTCGGATATTATGACATATGACATCATTATGGTAACACTACAAACAATAATTTTTCTTAAAGAGATTGGCACAAAATTAACAAAATAATCAAAAACAAGGTTTTAACCTTTACAGAGGATGACAGGCAGGTGGAACCAAATAGTGGAGAGGATATGAAGGGAAGGCCAGTGGAAAAGTAATGCAAATGGATAAGTATATGGATGATAGGCAGCTGGAATTGGGGTGGAGGGGGGATATTACCTTTAATGTATACTCATTGAAATCTGGAGCAACACAACCTGCTAGAGGAACCTAGCAGATCAAGCAGCAATGGTGGGAGAGAGTTGTGAACATTTCAGGCTGGATCATGTTGATGAAGGGTTTGTGCCCTAAATATTGACAATTCTATTGCTCCAACTGATACTGATCAGCCTGCTGACTTCCTCCAGCAGGTTGTTTGTTGCTGAAGTGTCAGGTGCTTATCTGTGGTTAAATGAGTGTTAGGTGGCTCCCTGCATGAATTCAGCATTTTGCAGCAACTACATCTTTTGTAGGTATTTTATGGGAGTATTCAAAGAGATGGCAATTAATAAAAGCATCACAGTAGATCCATGCACTAATGAAGGAAGTAACAATATTGGGAGAGATGTTTAAGTCATTACTCCAACCACCACCGAACAGCATGTCACTTTGACCAGTATGGAAAGCAGATGGGCAGCCTGTCTTACATTTTGAGTGGTGTCAATGGTAGAAAAAGTAAGTCTGCTTGTGTATGAGACTGCCAAATTGGTGATGCTCCTTTGGCACAACTGCACAGGATTTCTAAGCTAATGTGTCCAAATAATGAAACAGCTGTCAATAAAACAGAATGGAAATAAAATAAAATATCAGATGCAGGAAATCTGAAAAAAAAAATTTCTGGAAAACCTCAGCATGTTGGGCAGTGCAACAAAGGCCCAAAATGTTAACTGTTCCTTTTAATAATGATAATGATGTTATTGTCATACAAGTACAATGGACGTATGCACTGAAATTCTTACTTGCTACAGCCAAACAGGTACTTCTGCAAAAATGCTTTAAATTACACCAGGGCAGAAAGAGATAATAAAAATATAAATCATGAACATCTACAATTATTTATCCACAAATGCTGCTTAATCTGTTGAGTTTTTCCAGCACTTTATTTTTAAAGCAGCCATGATATTGAATAAGAAGTAAAACTACACAGATGAAGTAAAAGCCAAATCCAGTTCTATTCTCGAAGACCTCTGACGGAGATGCCCAGACCCTAGAATGGACCCTGGGATTGATCCTACCATAAGACAAATTACAGATATTAGTTGGAGTACAATAATTGAGAGGAAGCTCAGGCAGCCAATGTAGAGCAAATAATTTCTGGCAGCAGATTAACAGTCAGAGGTTCGAAGGAGCAAATTGTAAACTAAGGGATGACATTGGAAAGGTTTGAAGGTTATCACGAGGAGAGGAGGCAAACAAATTTGGCTAAGAAACAGTTGAATATAGCAAAGGCTGAGTTGATGATGAATGAAAGAGATGGGTTAAATATCATTTCTCATCTGTGATGAAAATAACAGCATAGGCAGCATTAATTATCAAAAGAACTTTTTGTCTTGTAATATCACATAGTTATTATCATTAAACTACTTGTCACAGGTCTGTCTCTGACTCACACTCAGTGTCTGCAATTCAGTATAATTTCTCATAATTGCTCTTTTAGGATGTGATAAATCAAAATAAATATCCATAAATAATTGTATTTTAATGAAGCTTGTGCAATTTACACTGATCTACATCAATATTCCCCACACTTTAATATTGCCTATTTCCTTTCTCCATTTCAAAGGAGGGTCTCAACTTGAAACACTGACCGTCCATTTCCCTCCATGTATGCTGCCTGACCTGCTGAGTTTGTTTGTTCCCCTAGATCACACATGTCAAACTAGGCCCGCGGGCCAAATTTGGCCCGTGATATAATTATATTTGGCCCACAAGATCATATCAAATATGTATTAGAGCTGGCCCGCTGGCCACCGCACCAGTATAGCGCATGCACAGCTAATACTACAAATCCCAGAATGCTTTACAAATGCGTTGGCGCCGGCCCGTCAGCCCGCTAATCGCCCCCACCTCCTCTCTTTACTTTCATTAGCATCTGCGATCTGTCGCCCAACTCACATGTAATAAACCCCTTACGGAAAATGGCCAAACGAAAGACAGAAAACAGGACCTTTCAAGACAGGTGGGAGGCAAACTCTGATCCCAGAGTTTGATGAACTTGCATCTAAGAAGAGATGCCAAGTATCTGGTTTAGACCCAGGTGCATCAGAGTAAATCACAGTGTAGCAAGCTAAGCTTGGATTAATATTTTCTTTGGTTAACTTTGGACTGTTCATAGTTGAAAGATTGGATTTTCATTGAAGCAAGTTGTTATTTTTTTGACTTGTTGGCTTGTGAAAAAAAATACATTAAAAAGGAGCTTAAAGGCTACAGAGAAATATTATTTATTGAATATTTTATTTCTCATTTGTTAATGCTTCTTCTGGAAAAAAGTTTAACAAAAACTATTATTAAACATTTATTTTAATAAGAAAAACTTTAACATTACATATGTTGAAAGAAGAGAAAACATGCAGATGTTGTTGAAAATTTTCAATAAATATTTAGTTTGGCCCACGACTTAGTCCGAGTTTTTCATTTTGGCCCTCTGTGAATTTGAGTTTGACACCCCTGCCCTAGATACTAGCATATGTAGACTCTATGTCTGGATTAATATAAACTATTGTATAAAAGAGGTTTTTTTTTCCTCTGGAATTGGCAAGACTTTAAATGGTTTCCCTTCCACCTGGAAACAAATACATATTATGAGGGGACAGACCACTGCTGATTTTACAAAATGTGATGAAACTTTGCTGGGAATTCAACCAAACCCTCAGAGAATGAGCATTGGTATCTAAAACTGAGTATTCCTATGCTGTTCCTTCAGGCTCAATGAAAATGTTCCTGCTGCAGAAATTCTCAGATATGATTTCAACCAACACATAACATTTTGAATTTTAACCTCAGAAAGTGAAGGTTCCTTTTGACTGATGGTGGAGTGACCTCTCCCAGAGCCCTGCTGGTGGTGAGCCCCGCCTTGCACCTATTACATTCTTGTTTATGAATCAGCCTGTGTGCTTGTTGTTCAAGAGAGGCAAGGGCAGAGTTTGGACTCGTTAATTATGCAACTGCATCTGACAACTGTCAAATTATGCCAGAGCCCTCAGCATCTGCAGTCTTTATTGTTTAACTCAGTTATGCAATTGTGCTATTTATGTGTCTAAAGAAAATTTATGCTGGAAATTGTACTGTAACTAAGAGGTGTTTAAGGTGGTTCTGTCTGGGTCATGTGGTGAGAGTGGCAGGCTGACTGTGCCTGGGTTGTGTGAGAGCACTCATGCCCAGCAGCAATACCCCAGTTCACAGACAATCCAAAGTGATGTGAAGGTTAGAACAGACTTTGCAGAATTCAGTGTACTCAAAGGTCTCCCAAAGGAGTGACAGGATGGTGGAATTGAAGAGGATTGTAGTATGTAGATATGTTTGAAGGGTCATCCGGTGACTTAATCTGGGGTTGGGGTTGGTCTGAGAGGAGAGGGAGAAGAATAGGGGGGAAGAATTGAAGTAACTTGGAAGAAGAGAGGGGACTTGTTACCTGAAATTGGAAAGTTCAATGTTCATATCAGTGGGCTGTAAACTGCCCAGTGGTAAATGAGGCATTACTCATCTAGTATATGTGGGGCCTCACACTAAGAACGGAGATGGCCTAGGACCGACAGTGTGGGAAAGGAAAGGGGAGTTGAAATGGCATGTAACCGTAAACTTGAGATGAGCATTACAGACAGAACACAAGTGCTCCACAGAATGGTCCTGGGTCAGCACTTGGTCTCCTGATGTAGAAGAGGCCATATTGGGAATACCGAATGCAGTACATGAGGCTGGAGGAGGTGTATGTGAACCTCTGCCTCAACTGTAAGTGTTATTTATGCTCCTGGATTGTAGTGAGGAGGGGTAAGAATAAATATGACACCACTTGCACTTAAAGGGCAAAGTCATGTGATTGTAATTTAATGTACAGAAGTGCTGGAGAAACTCAGCAGATCGCTCAGCCTTCTTAAAGTAACAATGATAAAGATATTTCAGGCCTGAGCCCTTTTTCAAGGTATGAGCAAAAAGAAGGCAGGCACTTGAATGAAATGGTGGGGGGAGGGATAGGAGCACAGGCTAGATATGGGTGAGTGGGCAGGATAAAAAAAAAACTGAGAAGTGATGAGGAGGGCCTTGTTCTCTGTGAATGGAGAGGAAAGAAGGCTGGGAGTTGGAGGAAAGGAGACAAAAGGACAGGGAAAGAGAGAGGGGAGGGGCTTAACAGAAACCAGAGAAATTGATGTGATAACATTTGGATGGAGAATGTCCAAACAGAATATCAGACGTTGTTCCTCCAATTTATGTGTGGTCCCAGTTTGGCAGTGCAGAAGGCTACGACAGCCATGTTGGCATGGGACTGGGGCATGGAATTGAAATTGTTGCCCACTGGGATGTCTCCACTGTTGCAGCAGACAGAGCGAAGGTGCTCAATGAAACAATCTTCCATTCTGTGTCCAGTCTCTGATGTAGAGAAGGGTGCAGCAGGAGCACAAGATGGAGTAGATGACCTCTGCAGCTTCATGTGGGGGAGGACTGTTGGGGGCCCTGAATCGTGGTGAGGGAGGAGGTGTCTCCCTCTCTTTCTCTATCCCTCTGTCTCTTTTCCTCCAGCTCCCCAATCCCTTCCCCCTCTATTCAGAGAGATACCATCTCCCCATCACTTCTCAGCTGTTTTCTCTTTGGCCCTCCCATCTATATCCACCTATGACCTCTTGCCTATGGGCCTGTGCTCCTCCCTCTGTCTCTCCCCCACCATTTTATTCAGGTGCTTGCCTGGCTTTTGGTCATACCTTGTTAAAGGGCTCAGGTTGAAATGATGGTTATGTATCTTTTCATCTTTGCTACATAAAGAACACCAAGTTTCTCCAGCACTTCCGTGTATTAAAAAGGATCATAGAAAGGTGGGTTGGGATGGATGAGTGGACAATGTAGTTACAGAAGGAGTGAACCCTGCAAGAGGGGGAAAAGGGTGGGGGAAGGAGTAACAACTCCACGCTCTTTGGATAGATAGTTATCTTGATCATGACAAGACTTTCATTGGCACTTTGGGAAAAAAATGCACCCAGTGCAAATCTGTCATCAAAGCTGACAGGAGAAACTAGGGAGGTCAGAAGGCACAATATATGTGTGGTAATCAGAATGGATGTCTCTGTTGGAACCTTTCTGTTTCTATTCATGTCTCTCCCTGTACTGGCCAGTGCTGCTCTGACTATAATTCAAGAGCTTTGAATTTCCAGGGTAGAATGTGCAAAGGAAAACAAATAGGCCATGACCCATGTTGTCTCTTGAATGTTATGGAATGCTCACAGTATCTGCAATGGGTGGGGAGGGAGGGGTGGTGGTGTGGGAGAAGATGAGGAGAGGAGGAGCAATAAACTGAGAACCAGAATGGGACAGGATAAGGATCTTGACTGAGGATGGTGGCCAGAGAAATGAGGAAGTGGCATGAGGTGGGTTCCCTGAGCTGAATCTAGGGTCTGGGATCTATTTAGAATATCCATTTTAACTAAAGGTGAAATAGCCTCCTGTCTTGTGGAGGGAATGGGTCACCTTTGTCATCCAGCTTTTGATCTTTTGGATTCACATTTATTGAGACGAGGAGTCTGTTTTCTTTTCTTCCTGCTAACATTGCAATGCAGTTCCAGTAAAATCAGGCTAATACTGCAACTGTAAAATCACAAAGCTGGAGAAACTCTGCAGGTCAGTGTCCTTTATATTAGCAAAGGTTTAAAAATATAAGCAACATTTCAGGCTTGAGCCCTTTATCAAGGTACTTTGATCAAAATGGCTGCTGAGTTTCTCCAGCCTTATGGTTTTACTTCAACTACAGTGTCTGCAGATTTTTGTGTTTTACTTTTTTTTGGAAAGGTAAAATATATATATTTCCAAATTGTTGACACCCATCTAATTCTTGCAAATAATATGACTAATGCAATTGAGCTTTGTGCAATTGACAAAATGTGATTCTGAGGGTTTTCAGTGGTTGACATCAGCCCTGCATTGTAAGGGATACAATGGAGATACTCTGCTAAACGCCCTGGCAGACAACAGTGGCCCATGATCCCACTGCAGTGGTCTTTCCCCAGGGGTAGAATATTTTAGTTTCTGGCAAGTTGTTAAACCTAGTAATTTGCCCTATTAGCTATTCACATTCTAAAAGCCTCTAGGAATATAAAGAACAATACATGCTGGCTTCAGTGAACCAGTATTGCTGGATGTGGCTGGCAGTTGTGAAAAGAACTACTAGAGTTCAACTATTATACTTTAATCCGAGGGTTCACAGACTCACCAGCATTTTGGAAGACACGGCGTGACAACAGATGCCCTCACATCTATCACTCTCTTCTGCTGTTGGACTCTGATTTGGAAATCTGTTCCCTGGGATTCTGCAGCAGTACATGGACAGCTGGATGTGGTATAGCATCAGAGTTCCCAGTCATTTTGCCCTTTAGAAAAGATGTGTAAGGTGAATGAAGTGGCTGAAGCTTAGTATTTAAATTTAGAAAGATAACTGCAGGTGCTCTAAATCTGGGACTGTTACCTGCTCAATGCTGGAGTACTTAACAGCACTATCTATTTTGTGGTTACAATGTTTAACTTTTAAAATATTTTGATGTTATTAACAATTTAAAGTCCTGTTAATACATAGTCCCTAATTATCAGATATTAAAAAATTCCACTAAGCCTTGACAGGTTTAAAAGGAGGAGACTCCATCCCCAGCAGTAATTCTACAGGATGATCTGGGGGCAGGGCCTCCTGGAGATGAGGGTCAGTTTGATTGGCTCATTGTATCCAGCTCCGATCGGGGGGGGGGGGGGGGGGGGCGGCTGAACAGTGAGAAAGTGGGGGGGGGGGGGGGGGCTGAACAGTGAGAAAGCAGAATCCAGCTCAATGCAACCTATTGTTTCTTCCACAGAACACTTGCCAACTTTCTACCTACTCCACATCCTACGTAAAGCCACTCAGGACCCCTCCTTACCTGCACTCCCTTCTTTCCACCAAGCTGTAAGATTCCTTGCTCAAGCTAATAAACAATCAGCTCTCCATTATTCCAATGTCAGAACACCTTCTTCCAATGCAGAATCACGCAAAACATACCCTGTTACTACCTCCTCAGCCTGCCGATGATCAACAGTTCCAGTTTATTGTAAGGCAACCGCAGAATCCTCCCAAGCAATGTAATAAAATTCCAGGATTCATCAAAAGCCAAAGCAGAAACAAGAGCAACCACGGCACCTCATTCACCCTCCAGTGCTATCATGCACCAAACTCAATTACTGTTCATGAATCCTCCCTGAGAATTATTGAAAGCTTGTTCTGTTTTAATGTGGGGCATGAGTTTAAAATAAAGGATTTTAGATCTGAATATGTAGGTAAAGGAACAATGAGGTCACCGATCTGTGGTTTTCACAGAAAGCAATATGCTGTTAATGGAACGAAGTGAAAGCAGAAATGTGAACGGTAACAGAATAACACTGAACCACAATTCTTTTCTCCGAGTGTCTTAAACCTCAGGGACAGATGGTGAAACAAAGGAGGTTTTTCTAATGAGAGGTTGAGATTAGGCACCATGTGGTGCTGTGACAATAATCATGTCTGTTTGAAAGTCTGGTTTTAGACTGTAATTTTGGAACAGATAGACTATTACCATGAATTAAGGATTCTGGGAGGTGCAAACAGAGACACCTGCAGATTTAGCACTTAAACACTGATTAGAAGTCAGAAGATTTTTTTTCATTTTGTTCACATTTCTCCCTTTTGTATACGATATGTATCTTTTCTTGTGTAGTTTTTTGCACTTCCAATAGACAGAAAAAAAAATCAGCATTGTATGTGATGCCATGTTCTCTGACAATAAATCTGAACTTAGAACATTGATTGTAGATGCAGAAATCTGGAGCAAACAATAAACTGCTGTTAGAACTCAGCAGGTCAAGCAGAATTTGTGGAAGGAATTGGATAGTCAGTGTTTTAGGATAAGACCTTGCATCAGAACTATTCAGAAGGAAGTTTTGTGGATCAAGTTATGTGGGGTCTATGCATTGACTACACTATTGGGTTAGAGTTTCATATCTCTAAAAGTCTAGATTCCTCGTTAAACATCTTAAGTGAAAATCATATTTAGAAATGCAGTGACATATTGTATCTGAAAATCCCAAAACCTCCAGATTTAAGGTTTTTTTTCCTGCTGTTATCAGACTCTTACACAGGACTCTCACAGGCAAAAGATAGTTTCTACCCTGCACTATTTGACGGTTGCACTATTCTCTAGACTGCTGTTTATTTATCTATTTGTGTGTTTGTTATTGAAATTACCTGCTGTTTGAGTTGACTTGCCTGGATACCATACAAAATAAAGCTTTTTACTGTATCTCAGTTCACATGACAATAAACAATTTAATTCACTTAAAAAGTATGCTGCTTTGAGATTTATCTTTTGATTATAACTCACTTCTGGAATTCTTTACAGCAAAGCCCAATTGAATGAAGCAAGACTACAATGTAGTACTGACAGCAACACCGGACTGACCCCACCACCCAGGCCATGCCCTCTTCACTCTGCTACCATTTGGAAAACTGTACAGGTGCCTGAAGACGAGCACTCATTTAATGGCACAAGGACAACTTCTTCCCCTCTTCAGTGAGATTTCGGAATGATTAATGAACCATAGACACTACTTTGTCTCTTTCCTTTTCTTACACTATTTATTTTGAAATGTGGTTTATAGAAATATTTGCACTATAATGCTGCCAGAAAATGACAAATTCCATGACATGTTTATGACACTATATTCGGATTTTGATTCTGATGTTATTTAACTTCATATTTGTCAGTTACTAAGAATAAATTTGGCAACAAGGACACATGAATTATGTTACATTTATGATAATGCAATTACCATAGTACTATTAAAAATGTTAAATAATACAATAATGTTAAAGGACAATTTATTGAAAAATTCAATGGCAATAGGCACATGATATACATATCATTTGGTACAGCATTGGTTGAATTTTATGCGGTTAAAAATGATCAGGTTATATTTTGTTATTCACGGTTCTAGTTTGAACCAGAATGATGGTGTTTATAACCTGTATCCAGCTGATTCTTACATGAATGGAAGATTTAAAAAAAAGCATGACTAACATTTCGTGTCTGAGCCATTCATCAAAGTATGAGCAAAAAGGAAGTAGGCTCTTGTGCCATATGCACACATTCTTTTGTTGCAGATTGTGTGGGGGCCAGTGCTGTGTCTTCCTCTGTAAAAGAAAAAGAGTAAGCTTGTCCTCTTATAGTCAGTCCCTTATCTTTGGCTGCTTCATTGACAAAGCATCTTTCCTGACTGTGGAGGGTTTTAAGAGGTTGGCAAGGTTTTTAATCAAAGAATCAGTGAACTTGTGAAGGAGATGACAAAGGAACTAAATGAGTATTTTGTACCAGTCTTCACTGTGGAAGGCACAAGCAGTGTACCAGATGTTGAAGGGTATCGGGGACGGGAAGTGAGTGCAGTTACTATTTCAACAGAAGGTGCTCAGAAAGCTGAAAGGTCAAAGGGTGGATAAATCTGGACCAGATGAATTGCATCCCTGGGCCTAGAAAGATCGTAGAGGCATAGGTAATGAACTTTCAGGAATCAATAGATTCTGGCATGGTCCCAGAGGACTGGAAAATCACAAATGTCATTCCAGTATTCAAGAAGGGCAAGAGGCAGCAGAAAATAAATTATAGGGTGTTTAGCCTGATGTCAGTGGTTGGGAAATTGTTGGAGTTGATTGTGAAGGATGAGGTTATGGAGTACTTGGAGGCACACAATAGGGTAGGCCAAAGCAAGCCTGATTTTCTTAAGGGAATTCTTTGAGTAAGTGACAAGGAGGCTGGGTTAGGGAGATGCAGTGGATGTTGCATATTTGATTATCAGAAGTCAATTGACATGGTGCCAGTCTCGAGGCTACTTAACAAGATAAGAGCTCATGGTATAACAGGAAACATACTAGCCTGGGTAGAATATCGGCTGATTGGCAGGAAGCTGAGAGTTGGAATACAAGAATCATATTCTGAATGGCTGCCAGTTATTCGTGGTGTTCCACAGGGGTTAATGTTGGGTCCGTTTCTTTTTATGTTGTACGTTAATGATTTGGAATATGGAATGAATGGATTTATGGCTAAGTTTGCAGATGTTACAAAGGTAGGTGGAGGAGCAGGTAGTGTAGAGGAAACACAGAGGATGCAGAAGAAAAGATTAGGAGAATGGGCAGAGAAGTGACAAATAAAATATAATGTTGGAAAGTGTATGGTGGAAAAGAATAAACAGGCAGGCAATTTTTTAAATGGGGAGAACATTAAAAATACCCAGATGCAAATTAGAAAATTTACACTTTTCTGGTATACATATATCCTGCACCACTTTCATTTCTTGCAGAAACTCTATCCATTCCTGCTCTGCCATCTTCCCTACTAGTGACCCCTTGCAATCTACTTTGGTCAGTTCCTCTCATGCCATTGTGATTCCTTTTACTGCATTGAAATACCAACACAACTGATTTTAGTTTCTCCTTGTTAAGTCTTAAATTGAACTAAATTATGTTGTGATGACTTCCCCCCCAAGATCTCTAATCATCTCTGGTGCATTACCCAACACCCAGTCCAGTACAACTGATCCTCTTCCTGGCTCTTCAACAAGCTGCTCTAAAAAGCCATTTTGTCGGCTTTCTCCAAATTTTCTTTTGAGATGCAGTCCCAATATAGCTTTCCCAATCTAAGTGTGTGTTATAATCTCCCACAACTACCATAACATTGCCATTTCTATTTGCTGTTTTAATTTGTTGTCCACATTCCAGCTACTGTTCTGAGGTCTGTATAATACTGAGAATGGCTTTTTACCCTTGCCATTTCTTAACTCAACCCACATTAATTCTATATCTTCTGATCCTATGTCACCCACTGGTGCTCAAGTTCAGGTGCAGCCCAACCCACTTATACAGATCACCCATTCCCCAGAAAAGGTTCCAATGATCCAATAACTTGAAACCCTGAGTGATCATCCATCCATGCATGGAGCCAAAGGTGATTGGGGACAGCTTAAATGCATTTTTTTTTCCACTGGGAAACAGACAGAGACCATAGGAGTGAGGCAAAATAGCAGCAAGGTCTGGATCCTGAATAGATTAAAGGAGGAGGTGCTTACTATCTTGAGGCAAATAAATGTGGATAAATACACAGGGCTTGCCAAGATATTTCCTCGGAACTTGCTGGAGGTTAGTGCAGAAACTGCGGGAGCCCTGGCAGATATATTTAAACATCTATAGTCACAGGTGAGGTGCCAGAGGGATCCTTGAAAACTCACGTTTTTCTGTTGTTTAAGAAAAACTGAGAATAATCTGGTGAGTCTGACTGACATCAGTAGCAAGTTATTGGAAGGTATCTTAAAAGACTGACATACACACTTGCATAGATAGGGACTGATAGTCAACATGGCTTTGTAAGTAGTAAGTCATATTTAATCAATCTTGTAGTTTTCCAAAGTTACAAGATGAGTTGAAGGAAAGATGGCCAATATTGCTAACATGATTTTAGTGAGGCTCTCAACATATTCCTGCATGTGAGATTGGTCAAGAAAGTTCTGCTGCTCGGTATTCAGGATGATAGTAAATTGGATTGGACATTGGCTTCATAGAAAAAGCCAGAGAATAGTAGGCACCGATTCCGACCCTTCTCGGGGAATGATAATCAGCAGAGCACCTGACGACAACATCAGCCCGCGACCCATCTCCCCTCTCTCTCCATGACCCCCTCAAGGAAGGGGCAATGGGAAGGAGCAGTTAGGGCAGCAGTTCCAGCTGTGTGGGGCAGCAGTTCCAGCTGTGTGGGGTATTATGGGTAGGGAAGATGGCCATTGCTCTGCCACATATTTATGACAGGTGGCGCTACGGCACCAGTTGCCCCACTTTCATCTGCTCCGGAGGGCGCTCTGAGGTGCCTCTGGATATGAATCGGATGCTGGAGCAGCCTTTTAGGGCTGCTGTCTTAAAGGTAAGTTTTAAGTTTTAGATCCACTCTTGTAGCCGGCCTTGAGGCAGAGGCCTGACATGAAATGGCCTGTTGATGATGATCTCTCTCTGCTGGAGGCCTGTACTAATGGTGTGCCTCAGGGATCAGTGCTGAGTCCATTGTTGTTTGTCATTTATATCACAATCTGGATGATAATGTGGTGAATTGGATCAGCAAAGTTACAGATGAATCTAAGATTGGGGTGTAGTGCACCGTAAGGAAGGCTTTCAAAACTTGCTGCAAGATCTGGACCAGATGGGAAAATGGAATGCCAAATGGCAGATGATCTTTAATTGAAAAAATGTTATGTGTTGCACTTCGAATGTACAAACCAGGGTAGAACTTGCATGGTAAATGGTAGGGGACTGCAGAATGAGGTAGAACAGAGGGATCTAGAAATACAGATATATATATAAGTGGGGTCACTGGTGGATTGTGTCATAAAGGTTGTTTCTGGCACATTGGCCTTCATAAATCAAAGTATTGAGCATAGGAGTTTGAATGTTATGTTAAAGTTGTACATTAGTGAAACCACATTTGGAGTTTTTTGTAATTTTGGTCACGTATTTATAGCAAAGATACAAGATTGAAAGAGTGCAAAGAAAATTTACAAGGATATTGTCAGGACGAGAGGAGCAGAGTTACAAGGTAAGGTTGAATAGGTTCAGAAATTATTCCCTAGAGTGTCAGAGAATAGAGGGAGATTTGATAGAGGTATACAAAATTATGAGGGTATAGGCAGGGCAAATGCAAAAAGGCTTTTTCCACTGAGGTTAGGTGAGACAAGAACGAGGACACAGATTAAGGCTGAGAGGTGAAATGTTTAAGGGGAACTTCTTTACTCAGAGGTGGTGAGAGTGGAGCAAGCAGCCAGCGGAAGTGGTAGATAGGGATTTGATTTCAAAACCTGAGAGATTGAGATAGTTACGTGAATGGGAGGGGTATAGAAGGCTAAGAGTTATAGGTCTCGGTGGTAAATTAGTTTGGCATTGATTAGATGGGCTGAAGGGCTTACGTTTGTAGTTTTTAATGATTCTCATCATATTTTAATATAGAAGTGCTCCATGTTGCTGATAAAAAAAATCTTAATATCAATATCAAAGCAATCTACTAATTTTAAACATTTTTTAATTTCTTTTCCTTGCCTTATGTCATTCAAAATGAAAATTGTGGGAGGAGTCACGTGATGGAGTAGTGGCCGGTCAGGGAATTCCAGCCCTCTCCCGAAAAGTTAAAAAAAAACACACAAAGCACAAAGGTACAAGATTAAAATTTATAATAAAGTAAAAATAAAGGTGAGAAGAAAATGGCAGCGAAGAGAGAAAAGTCGAAAACAACGGGAAGAAAAGACGAAGAAAGAATGTCGGAAGAAGAAGGTGAAGGCCTTACCTGTCCGAAGAGGCCTGCCGCGGAGAGAGAAGCCCGCTCCCACAGGTCAGTGGAAATCCTGGGCTCGGGACTACAAAAATGGCTCACAGAGCCGAGTAAAAGTGCGCAACCGCGCATGAAAAAAAACACACTGACGGGAGGGGGGAACAGCTGCGGAGTCGATCTCCACAGCTGAGAGAGACACCTGCAGCACAGCAGCAGGTGCAGAACACAGACAATAACGACAACAAGAGAGGGTAAAAAGAATTCAAGGAAACAACAGATGGTCAACCCAGAGGAAGAAGAAGAAGAACAGAAAGAAGTGGAAGAAGAAGAGAAAGGCAAGACAATGGATGTATCTTTTTTTAAAGAATATATGGAATCAGTGAAAGAATGGCAATTACAAGAATTTAATGAGATAAAAAGAAGAATTAAGAATGCAGAAGAAAAAATGAATAAAATGGAAATGGCCATATCAGAGATAGGAAAAAGAGTGGAAAATATGGAAGAACGAAAAATAATTGTAGAAATGGAAGTAGAAGACTTAAAAGAGAAATTAGAAGAATCTAATAAAAAAGTTAAAGAGGCACAGGAGCTGTTAGCTCAGAAGATAGATATAATAGAAAACTATAATAGAAGAAATAATATAAAGATAGTGGGCCTTAAGGAAGATGAAGAAGGCAAGAATATGAGAGAATTTATAAAAGATTGGATCCCCAGGGTCCTAGGAAGACCAGAATTACAGGAAGAAATGGAAATAGAGAGGGCACATAGAACTTTAGCCCCGAAACCACAACCGCAGCAAAAACCAAGATCCATTTTAATAAAATTCTTAAGATATACAACAAGAGAAAATATATTGGAGAAAGCAATGAAGAAAGTAAGAGAGGACAAAAAGCCACTGGAATATAAAGGTCAAAAATTTTTTTTCTATCCAGACATAAGTTTTGAACTCCTGAAGAAGAGGAAGGAGTTCAATACAGCAAAAACGATCTTATGGAAAAAAGGATATAAATTTATGTTAAAGTACCCAGCGGCACTTAAAATAGTTATTCCAGGGCAACAAAACAGACTATTCTCGGATCCAGAGGAAGCAAGGATATTTGCAGAACAACTACAAAACAAGCAGAGAGATGAAGACATGTAATGAGAGTAAAAATGACCACGAACTATATGTATGTGTGTAAAGGGGTATATGTGTGTATATATATATATGGAGGGACTTTTACCCCCTCCATAAATCTTCGTCCGCGAAGCCAAGCCAAAGAAGACATGAATGTATCCGTACTTAGAGGAAAATATATAGAGTATAGATAAGAATTAATAAGGGAGGGAAAGGGAATAGAGGGAATAAGGAGGGAATTAAAAGAGTGACCTTTGTTACATATGAAAATTGAAATCTTTTCTGGGGTGGGCTGGGTGGGGAGGAGTTACGGTCACTACAAAATCAGTTGACGTTTGCGAGTGAATTCGCAAATCCAAATGGAGAGGGGAGATGTGGTTGTCCGACAAGGGATAAAGGGCAACTCAGGAGGGGGAGGGGAGAATGGGGTTAAAGAAGTTTTAAATAGGAGAATAAGGAAAATGTTTGATGTTTTAGAAATGTTGTCTTATAAAGTGTTCAAAACAAGAAAGCAGAAATGGATAAGAATGAAAGGTGATGATGGAGAAACGGAAAGGGAAGATAAACAAAGTATGAAATGGCTATGCTGAACTATATGACTTTAAATATTAATGGAATACGTAACCAAATTAAAAGGAAGAAACTGCTAAATTTACTGAAAAAAGAAAAAATTGATATAGCATTTGTGCAAGAAACACATTTAACTGAATTGGAACACAAGAAATTAAAGAGAGATTGGGTAGAACATGTAACAGCAGCGTCGTATAATTCAAAAGCAAGAGGAGTAGCTATATTAATTAGTAAAAATGTGCCAATTAAAATAGAAGAGGAAATAATAGATCCAGCAGGGAGATATGTAATGATAAAATGTCAGATATATTCGGAGTTTTGGAATCTACTCAATGTATATTCACCTAACGAAGAAGATCAAAAGTTTATGCAAGATATTTTTTGAAGATAGCAGATACACAAGGGAACATATTAATAGGAGGGGATTTCAACCTGAATTTGGATTCAAATATGGACAAAACTGGGAAAAAAATTAACAGAAAGAACAAAGTAACCAAATTTATAATTAAATCGATGCAAGAAATGCAACTTTTGGATATATGGAGGAAACAACACCCAAATGAAAAGGAATATTCATATTACTCGGGTAGACATAAAACATACTCAAGAATAGACCTATTTTTGTTATCAGCTCGTATGCAAGATAGAGTAAGAATAACAGAATATAAAGCTAGAATATTATCAGACCATTCACCCTTAATATTGACAATAAAGTTAGAGGACATCCCTCCAAGAATGTATAGATGGAGATTAAACTCCATGTTACTCAAAAGGCAGGATTTTAGAGAATTAATTGAAAGACAAATTAATATGTATTTTGAAATAAATACAGAATCAGTGAAAGATAAGTTTATACTATGGGATGCAATGAAAGCGTTTATTAGAGGGCAAATAATAAGTTATGTAACCAAGATGAAGAAGGACTATAATCAGGAAACAGAGCAGTTGGAAAGGGAAATAGTATATATAGAAAAAGAATTAGCAATGAAGGAAGATACAACTAGAAGAAGAGAATTGGCAGATAAAAAAATAAAAATATGAAACACTACAAACATATAAGGTGGAGAAGAACATAATGAAGACAAAACAGAAATATTATGAACTAGGGGAAAAAATGCACAAAATTCTAGCATGGCAGCTTAAGACAGAACAAGCTAAGAAAATGGTATTGGCATCAAGGAAAAAAGACAAACAAATCACATATAATCCAAAGGAGATCAAGGAAAATTTTAGAGAATTCTATGAACAATTATACCAAATTGAAAACGAAGGGAAAGAAGGGAAAATAGTTGAATTTTTAACTAAAATTGAACTACCAAAATTACAAATAGAGGAACAAAATAAATTAACAGAACCATTTGAAATAGTAGAAATACAAGAGATAATAAAAAAAATTACCAAATAATAAAACACCAGGAGAGGATGGATTCCCAATAGAATTCTATAAAACATTTAAAGATTTATTAATTCCTCCTGGAAGTAATCAACCAGATTGATAAAACACAAAGCTTACCAGATTCATGTAAAACAGCAATAATTACAGTAATACTAAAGCAAGGGAAAGATCCACTCGCACCAGCGTCATAGAGACCAATATCATTACTTAACACAGATTATAAGATAATAGCTAAACTATTAGCAAAAAGATTAGCAGAGTATGTACCTAAAATGGTAAACCAAGACCAAACTGGATTTATTAAAAAAAAGACGCACAACAGACAATATTTGTAAATTTATTAACTTAATTCATGCAGTAGAAGGGAGTAAGGCGCCAACAGTAGCAGTTGCTTTAGATGCAGAGAAGGCTTTTGACAGAGTAGAATGGAATTATTTATTCAAAGTATTGCAAAAATTCAGTTTACCAGAGAAGTATATTAATTGGATTAAAGCATTATATAAGGGGCCATTGGCGAAAGTGACAGTAAATGGATATATATCAAAGCAATTTAACTTAAGCAGGTCAACATGGCAGGGATGCCCACTATCACCCTTATTGTTCGCGTTAGCTATAGAACCACTAGCAGAATTGATAAGAACAGAAAATAATATAAAAGGGATAAAAATAAAAGACAAGGAATATAAAATCAGTTTATTTGCGGATGATGTTATAGTATACTTAACAGAACCAGAACTATCAATAAAAGAATTATATAAGAAATTGAAGGAATATGGAGAAGTGTCGGGTTACAAGATTAACGTAAATAAAAGTGAAGCAATGCCAATGAATAATGCAGATTTCTCAAAATTTAAGAAGGAATCACCATTCAGATGGCAAATGCAAGCAATAAGATACCTAGGTATACAAATAAATAAAAATCTCGGCCATCTATATAAACTCAATTATTATCCACTAATGAAAAAATTACAGGACGATTTAGAGCATTGGAAAGATTTACCATTAACACTAATAGGAAGGATAAACTGTATTTAAATGAACATTTTCCCAAGGATATTATACCTATTTCAGGCATTGCCAATACACTTGACAGAGAAATTCTTCAAGGAGTTAAAGAAAATAATAAGGAAATTTTTATGGAAAGGGGGGAAACCGAGGATAGCACTAGATAAATTAACAGAATGGTATAAACAAGGAGGCGTACAACTGCCAAACTTTAAAAATTATTATAGAGCCGCACAATTGAGATACCTATCAGATTTTTATCAAACAAGGGGAAAGCCAGATTGGACTAGATTAGAATTAGATAAAATAGGGGAAAAGATACCTGAACACATATTATATAAATGGGATGAAAAATTGGTACAACATAGAAGTTCTCCAGTATTACATCATCTACTCAATATTTGGAAAAAGATTCATGTAGAAAGGAATAAAACAAATTATCAATTACCAAAACTAATATTGACGCAAAATAAGTTACTCCCTTTTACAATAGATAACCTTTCCTTTAGAGAATGGGAGAAAAAAGGATCAAAAGAATAGAAAATTGTTTTTCAGGAAATAGATTATTATCCTTTGAACAAATGAAAGATAAATACAATATAACTCAAGATACAGCGCTGGCATATTACCAATTGAGATCCTACTTGAAGGACAAATTAGGAAGCAGTCTGAGGTTACCAGAGGGAAGTAACTTTGAATATGTGATTACAGATACAATGGTAATCAAAAGATTTATAACAAATATGTATATTAAACTGCAAGAAAAGGAGAATGAGGAAACAAATGGTAAAACTAAACAAAAATGGGAACAAGATTTAAATATAAAGATAAAAAAGGAAACATGGGAGAAGTTATGTTCTGGAACGATGAGAAATACAATAAATACGAGGTTACGTATGATACAATATAACTGGATACACAGGCTATACATTACACCTCAAAAGTTAAATAAATGGGACCCAACAGTATCTGATAGATGTTTTCGATGTAAAAAAGAAATGGGAACAACAATTCATGCAATCTGGACATGTGAGAAAGTAGAAAAATTTTGGGAAGATCTAAACCAAATATTAAATAAAATTACAGAAAACAATATACCAAAAAATCCAGAGATCTTTCTTCTAAGTAACATAAAAAACAAAGAATTTGGAATTGATTTGGATGGTGCACAAAAAATATTTGTTAAGATAGCTCTAGCCGTAGCAAAAAAATGTATTATGTCAACCTGGAAATTGGAAGATAATTTGAAAATACAACAATGGTATATAGAAATGAATAAATGTATTCCATTAGAAAAAATAACATATAGTTTAAGAAAGAATATTGAAATATTTGAACAAATATGGGTGCCTTACATGAAACACAATAGAGAAAACCTACCGGGGACATTCACTACCTAAATTAACGAAAGGAGAAGGAAATGAAAAGAATTGACTCTGTGGAATTTCTTGTTTATTCTTATTGAATGACAGCATTGTTTGACTGGTTTAATGTATCCTAGATTTTGTACTTTAAATGGATGGGGGGGGGGAGGTAGGGAGGGTGGGATGGGAGGAGGGAAGGTGGGGGGGGGGGAGAAAATGGCACTGTATATATTTGAAAAGGAAAAAGTATGTATCATGGTCAATGTGGTTTATGGTGTGAAAAATAAAAAAAATTTAAAAAAAAATGAAAATTGTGCAATAATGGATCAGCAACACTACTTCTATGAGGAAGAACAAGGTAAAAAGCTTAGTTGTCAACATACTGGTGGTCTAGTATTTCTGAAGATCTATTTGTTTCCAAGTACTTCCATTGGTCACTAGTTTTCTGATTCCCTCCTGGAACAGTGTAAGCAACCCATTTTTTTTTGGAATAGGAAATACAGTGACAAAGGACCATTATTCTTGTTGAACAGAGCTGTTGATGGGCTAAAAGCTAAAAATAAAAAACTTGGCATTTATCAAACCAAGTTGCAAAGCTGTCCAAGTGCACTGGAAATGGGAAAGGACTGCTACCCTTCCTGTGGAATTGAAATTGCCTGGCACCCCCAATAAGAGAGGGAGAAGCAAGAGTTCCATTCAGGAACACTTCGTCAATTCGCTTCCAGTGCTCCCTCAACCTCTGCAGCCCCAGTTCCCAACTGTATCTATTGGCAACCCAAGCTCCAGAACCAAATCTCCGATACAATCAGGAAGCATTTCAGTGGTCGAGAACGTTTGGAAACCCTTCTTGCCCTCAGCACCCTCTTGAATCCCAGTTCAAATATCCCGTGAGCAGCCTGTGTGGGTCCTTTGACCACAAGTCACCATCAGCTCCATAGCCTGTGTGAATCCTTCTGCCGCTGATCCCCTCGCCAGTCCACTGTGGTGGTCCCTGTCCATTAGGGTCTCCTATGCTTTTCTTTCTCATTGGAGGGGTTCTCCCTGTTTCTGTTGCCCTATACTGGTCTGCTGCTCCCCTGGAGTGTGCAACCCCCTCAAAGCTACTATCAGCACAGACCCCGCAGTTACAGGATTTTCAATAAAACAGCTCCTTTAACAAGCCATTTTAAGCCTGCACAAAGCTGTTGGCATTAGTACCAGGCGGTTGAATGCTGCGGAGGAATGCTGGGTCATTTTGGACAGCAGCCCCGCCACGTGGCTTACAAGCGGGGCCGGTTCGCCTGCCTTGTGGTGAGCAGCCACACAGACCCCCCCAGAACCGGCGCCCATATCCTTTTTTGCCAGGCAGCCTCACTTCTTGGGCTGGACAACAACCATGGGCTCAGTGGGATCGAGGTGCGCTGGCTTCAGCCTGTCCACGGTAAACAGCTCATCCCTGCCACCCAAGTCCAGTGTGAACGTCGAGCCGGAACACTGTATAACCCTGTATGGCCCCTCATATGGTTGCTGCAGAGGTGTTGTGGTCAGGCACCACTGAAAGAAAACGAACTCCGTGGAAAGCAGCTCGCAGGAACATGAGTTGGGCGGGTGCCATGCCTGGGTGGTGGTGGGGGTTCAAAGGAGTCCAAGTGCGCCCTGAGGTGAGGAAGTAGTTCATGCGGCGACCGCTGGTGATTGTGAGGTGGGTTGACGAACTCACCAGGTAGTGCCAGCTGTGCACCATAGACCAGCTCAGCTGATAACGCCTGCAGATCTTCCTTGGGAGTGGAGTGGATGCCCAGGATCACCCAAGACAGTTCGTCCGTCCAGTTGGGACTGGTGAGGTGGGCCACGAGTGCCGACTTAAGGTGGCGGTGCAGATGTTTGACCAGTCCATTGGCCTGCTGGTGGTAGGCCATGGTTCGGTGTAGCTGTTTTCCCAACCTGTTGGCGAGCTGTGCCCAGAGTGCAGATGTGAACTGGGCGCCCCGATCGCTTGTGAAGTGAGCCGGGATGTTGATCCAGGCGACCCAACCATACAACAGGGCTCGGGAGCAGGAGTCAGTGGAGGTGTCTGGCATTGGGATCGCCTCGAGCCAGCGAGTGGTGCGGTCCACCATCATAAAGAAGTAACGGTTGCCCCAGAAAACGATGTTGTGAATGTGGCTGAACCATTCCCGGACGTGCTCGAACTCCTGTACGGGCACCCTGGTGTGCCTGTGCACCTTGGATGTCTGGCAATGGGTGCATGTTCTGGCCCAGCCCGCGATCTGCTTCTGCAGCCCATGCCATACGAACCGTTTGGCCACCATCCGGACTGTAGACCTGATGGATGGATGTGAAAGGTCATGGATGTGACGCAAGACCTGCCTGCACCACTGCTGCAGAACCACTGGCCGAGGGGTGCCCAAGGAGATATCGCATAGGATGGTGCCTTTGCCGCTCAGAGTCGGGATGTCTCGGAACCGCAGGCCGATGATGGCGGTCTTGAAGGCCCTCGTCTCATCAGCTTCCTGGTCCCGAGCGAGCTGGTTGAAGTCAAGGCCAGGCGTCAGCGCGCAGATGGCTGGTCGCAAGAGTGCATTGGCAACCACAATGTCCTTCCCCGTCTTGTGCTGAATGTCAGTGGTAAACTCTGACATGAAGGAGAGGTCACACTGCTGGCGGGCCGACCAGGGATCCTTTGCCATCGTGAGTGCCTTGGTGAGGGGTTTGTGGTCAGTGAAGATGGTAAAAGTCCTCCCCTCAAAGAAATAGCGGAAATACCGCACCGCCAGGTACATGCCCAGTAACTCGCAGTCAAAGGCTCTATACTTGCGTTCTGGCAGGCGGAGCAGGTGGCTGAAGAACGCCAGAGGCTTCCAATGCCCATTCACCTGCTGCCGCAGGATGGCACCGACTGCTGTGGCAGAGGCATCGACAGAGTGCCATATGCAGGTCGGTGTGCGGGTGGGCGAGCATGGCGGCCTTCGCGAGGGCGTCCTTGGTGGCCTCTAATGCGGTGCAGGCTTCTGGGTTCCAAGCGAGCGTTGTGCTTGGCTGCGTGATGTGAGCAGCTCCTGGGTTGAAGCAATTGTAAAAGTTGATCATACCCACGAACTTCTGCAGCCCCTTGAGGCTGTTCGGACGTGGGAACTCCCTGACGGTGGCAACCTTCACAGTGGCGGTCATAGGTCCTTCGGCTGTGATGTTATGGGCCAGGAACTGCATGGACTCTTTCCCAAACTGGCACTTGGCTGGGTTGATGGTAAGGCCGAAGTCGGACAGCCGGGAGAAAAGGGCAGGTAGGTGGGCCTTGTGTTGCACACGGTCCTTTCTGGTGACAAGGATGTCATTCAAATACATAAGGATGAAATCCAAGTCCCTGCCCACAGAGTCCATGAGACGTTGGAAGGTCTGAGCAGTGTTCTTGAGCCTAAACGGCATGCGCAGGAATTCGAACAGACCAAAGGGGGTGATGATGGCCGTCTTGGGTATGTCCTCAGGGTGCACCGGAATCTGGTGATATCCGCGCACCAGGACAACCTTGGAGAAGACCCTCACATCGTGCAGGTTGGCCGTAAAATCTTGGATTTGAGGGCTGAGGTAACGGTCAACAACAGTTGCCTCGTTGAGCCGTCAATAGTCTCTGCAGGGATGCCAGCCACTAGGGGCTTTCGGGTCCAGGTGGAGTGGTAAGGGACACGGGCTGTCGGACTGCCGAATGAAAACTCCTCCTTCGCTACCTGGAGCTTGTCAGGCGGGAGCCGGGGTGCCTTGGTGTGAACCGGCGGGCCCTGGGTGGGGATGTGGCGAGGCAGTGGAGAACTGTGGCTTGAGGAGTGTTGGCAACTCATCCAGGATCTGCTGGAACTCGTCTCTGGGCGTGCTGATGATGGCCATCTGCGGTTGCTCTGAGCGGGAGGTGTCGAGGCAAACGACCTGGAAGGTACAGGCATTCACCAGGCGCCTACCTCGAATGTCCACCAGAAGCCCATGTACGAGCAGGAAGTCTGCACCCAGGATGACAGTCGGGAGGGGTGAAACGGTGAACCTTCACGCAAAATTCAGTTGGGTTATCTGGAAGAGGACTGTCTTGTCTCCATACATCAGGATTGCCATTGCGTTGGCCACACAGAGGGGAGGTCCACAAGATCGGTTCCTGGATTCGATGGCCGTGGCTGGTATGATGCTGATCTGGGCTCCAGTGTCAATGAGGAACCGCTGGCCGCTGACTGAGTCCCGCAGGTAGAGAAGGCTGTGTTCTTGGCCAGCCACTGCAGCAATTAACAGTGGCCAACCTGGTCATTTCCCTGGAACGAGCAGGGCTGATGACACTTCTGACCTTTGGCTCCCCAGCACTGGTGGTAGAAGCAGAGGCCTGAAGCAGATGCTGTGGCCTTGATGATGCACTTGGGAGCCCCTGCAGGGGTCAGGTGCTCTACTGCAGCACTAGGGGCGGGCTTGGTGTGGTCGTGCCTGTGTCTTGTGACCTGCTGGACCACTGATCCTTCCAAGAATCGTGCGAACCATAGCTCTTGGGCCTTCTGGGTGACCTTCCTTGGGTCAGTGAAGCTCTCCTGAACCAGCAGCGGGAGGATGTCCCCGGGCATATGTTCGAGGAAGACGCACTCGAAAAGTGGGCATTTGCTGTGCTCACCTATGAATGTGAGCATCTCGTCCATCAGTTCCATTGGGGACCTATCCCCCAGGGCGTCGATGTGCAGCACCCGAGCAGCACGCTGGTGTCTGGATAGTCTGAGGGACTCGGTAGGCACTCGCTTGATAGTCTCGTACTTGTCCTCGGCGGGTGGGTGCTGAACAAGGTGCAGCACACGGCTGGCGGTGGCCTGGTTCAGGGCAGTGACCACATGGTAGAAATTGGTCGTGTGGGACGAAATCCGGCGGAGGTGAAACTGGGCCTCCACGTGGACGAACCAGGCCTCCAGCTCCTGAACCCAGAATTCAGAGTTTATAGCGCTGATCCCAGGGTCGCTCATGATGGGTTCAAAGACGTTTGAACCAGTCGGGGTCACCAATTGTAGCAGCGGCTACACTGATCCTGTAATAACACACACAACCAGATGGGTTGAGCTCAGTGAGCAGACTAGTTTATTGCAGGCTGCTGGGCTGCACTTATACTCCAAGCCCGGACCTGGCTGTGAACTGCGCTGAAGGGTGCTGACGTCATACAGGTGTCACGTGGTCTGCAAGCGCGGGTTTCTGAGCCCCGAGCTGGAAGGAAGGGAATCCCCTGACGGCACCATTTTGGCCGGCTGCCCCGCCCCGTGGCTTACAAGCTTGTGGTGAGCCGCCACAGAGCTACACTTAACCCTCCCCCCAATCAATTCACACCATTCCTCCTATCCAAGATCACCTTTTGTCTGTTGGGTTTCATTCTCAGAGGCAATCTCTAGAGTTTTTCACTTTTGAGTCAATTGTCATTTTCTTTGTCGGAGAAGATGTTCCCAGGTCTTCAGAAAATAACCCAAGTACAAACTCAGATTTGGCTTCAACCACATCAATTTGATACCTGTCTCACACAAACCAATTGCTTAAGGGAGATGTGTGAGAGCCAACTTTCATCTCAAATTAAGTAGTTTGCAGAGTTTCAAGAGTGTGAGTTTGAAATAAACAGGGATTGTGATAATTAAATTTTAAAGGGGTTGAGATATTTCTTTGATACAACTGAAAAAAATTTCCATGGATCTTTGGGAAAGGCACAATTGGCTTTAAACAAAGTTCCTTTGAAATGATTGAAAAAGCAGAAGAAATTTGACAACTAACAATTCACAATCTGTGCTGTTATGTATAGGTAATACAAACACCAGAGTATATGGCAGATGGGAAGGGTCACATCAGTATCATGCACAAGTATTTTGTAAAAAATAAACCATATTTGCTTCAGCAGTGAGATAGTTTTTGGTCATGGACTGACTCTTGTCAGCAGAGATAGCAAATACACACTTGACACTATGAACACCAGCCCCAAAATATAGCTCTATGCCCTATCCTGAGGTTTTCAACTAACTAAACAAGAACACCCAAAATTGTCGGGCAGATGGGAGCCTCCAGAAAAATATAGCTGAAATAAAAACAATGGCTATGAATGGTCATCAAGTTGAAATGTTAATTGCTTCGATCTCTACAGATACTACCTAGCTTGATGAGTGTATTTGGGATTTTGTTTTTATTCCACATTTCTAGGACTCTTGAGTAATTTGCTTTCATTGAGTACGTTAACAAATGGTTGTAGTTTCACAAAGTGCCACCAGATGGCATATCAGTGGCGAGTTCTCTTAACCATTTACCTTGACACTGCTGGCTGAAAGTTAATTTCTGACACATTTTCCACTAGCAAAAGTATGAATGCTGTTCTTTGTGCTTTTTAAAAAAATTAAAGAGATAACAAAGGTGGAATGAGTGCAGGTATCCATAAATAAGCAGCGGCAGAGATGCTGGGGTGAAGTGGAAAATTATGGCTGTGAAAACATCTGAATAGATTGGCAGATCTGTGAAGGTGCTAAGAATGTTTTGGCTCTTGTGGTCAAATAATTTTGTCTAAGACTCAATTCCAACTAACAAAACAAACTATGTATTACAAAGCCAAATTTAAATTCGTTGTTTAAAATGTGACCATCTAAAAATGACTCAAATATTGTGCATGATCCAATTAAGTCAAATCCAGTTTGGAGCAGCTCAGTGCCATTGGAAATTGTTTAGCAATTATATTTTACTCTTAACTATAGAAGGTAGATGAAATGGGATTATGGGAAAAAAAAACTTGGCAATATCTTAGATGTCCAAGTCAGTGATACATTTAAAATTTCCTTGAGCAGCCACTATTGGTGCATTCTCAACCCTTTTAACCATGTAATGTTTAAAAGCTGAAACTTCTGTATTTTTATTGATGATGTTAAGCAGCATCGTGTTTGCTTGTTTCTGTTTCAATTCATTGAGGTGCTTACCTAGATCATTCAGGTAGCATAGCTTTTTTTATCTAGTGTATGATGAGCAGATGTGATGCATCATTTCCAGTGCTAATGAGCAATGTGAAAGTATTTACCCCAGGGTTATATTTTGAAATATCCAAAAGATGTTGCATTCTATTGGGATACTGGCAGCCAGTTTCTGAAAGCCAACTTATGGAACGTAAAAAAATTAGAAACAGATTTATTCAATCTCTCAAATATAATAGCTTTCTCGCTATAACCCACACCTCATCTTGTCCGACTCCCCTCTACTTACAGCACAATGGACTGCAGAAGTGAACAGCTGTATATATCTATGGGAAAAAAATTACACATAACAAAGTAAAAATGATACTTTTGTAAAGGTATGACCATTAAGGGCCCCAAATACAGTATTAAAAAGGTATAAAGGTAACTATATATACAAAACAGTTTCCCTAACTGTACTCTATATACTTAAAATATATGTAAGTTCTGACAGTGAATGGATCTGTATGTGTGGAGGAGAAGACTTTTGTTTGTTGTGTTTATGAGAAAAAGCTTAATATATTGTATATTTAAAATGTTACTAAAATTTTTGAAAAAAACACCCAAAATATAAAAAAAAAGCATCATCCTTAACCTTTACCTTCTTATTGTTTGATCAATCACCAACAACTCCTCTTACACAGTTTTCATTTGGTGACTTTTTTTTCATTCCCTCCACTGGGACAAAATTCCATACATACCAATTACCCTCCATATCTTAACCAAGTGACTGCAGAGTGTTCTGCCATTCCATGCAACAGTCCAAATAGTGAAGTCTGGGATGACATTCGTCCCAGCTGGGCCATTATTCCCTGTCATCTGATCGCCCAAAATGACATTTTCTCACAAGATACACTGCATTGAAATAAAGGACAGGAACCTAGTTGCATGTTCTCTCTTGTTGCGAGTTGAACAAGGAGGCTCCAAACCAAAATTAAGTGTGTCAGTCATATCCAGGCATCAAATGGACAATTCAGGCCAAACCAAAGGACTGCATAAGCTGCAAGTTATCAATGTGCTAACTGAGCTTATCTTGTTTTTTTGCAATGAAGTTTATTCTATGAAATGAACTGGCATTCAGGACCATATTAGCTTTTCATTTGTTCGATGTTGATGAGTTGTTATTACAATTATCAAATTTTCATCACAAATCTCATTTAATATCACACATCCAAATGTTCATATATTTACAATTATATATGGTATACACATTTAAGGGCATAATTATCCAGTGCAATAAATAGCACCAGACCTTATGCATCATGTGCAAATGTAAAAGTTTCCACTTAATAAACAGGTGAAAATAATCATAATTTAAATAACAAGTGTACAAAAACAAGCTACATCTGACCAGCTGCTCTAATAAGCCTGTCTTTTGGCTGATAAGATTTGAAGTTTAAGACACTTTCTTCAAGGTGGATTTTTATTTTTAAGGTTGCCTTATGCTTGGAAGCCTAAGTTAAATTCTGCTCTTTGTCCCTCAGTAAAAATGTTGGATTATAAGGGCGTCTTCGTCTTGGTCGCTGGCATGGTGTGCTCTCTTCTTTTATATAACCTGAAAAGTAAAACATAGTCAGCTGTTAAAACAGGCTCGATGAACTTGATTTAGAACGTAGAACAGGGGCTTCAGCCCATGATGTCTACCCTGAACGTGATGACAAATTATATGATCCACACCCCTCCATTCCCCGTGCCCATCTAAAAAGCCACTTTAACACTACTATTATATCAGCTTCCACCACTACCCTTGGCAGCTCACTCTGGTCACTTACAACTCATGAAAAAAATAATTTTCCCCTTACATCTCTTCTCTAAACTTGCCCCCCCCCACCTTAAACATATGCCCCCCAGCACCTGAGATTTTTACCCTGGGAAAAAGGTTCTACCCTCTAACTTCTTGGAATTTTATAAACCTATCAGGACTCCCCTCAGTCTCTGATGCTCCAGAGATAAACCACACTGGTCTGTCCAATCTCTCTTATAGCTCATAGCTTCTAATCCAGGCATTATCCAAGTAAATTTCTTTTGAACTCTTTCTAAATCTTCCATGTCCTTCCTGTTATGAGGGATCAGAAATGCAAACTCTACTCTAACTGAGGCCTAACCAAAGGGCGGAACGGTTAGCGTAACGGTTAGTGCCGGGGTTTGAATCTTGCGCTGTAAAGTTTATACATTCTCCATGTCTGCATGGGTTTCCTCCGGGTGCTCTGGTTTCCTCACACCTTTCAAAAACGTACAGAGGGTTGTAGGTCTATTTGGTGTAATTGGGCGGCACGAACTCATGGGCCAAACAGGGCCTGTTACCATGTGTATGACTAAATTTAATATGGCTGCAATATAATTTCCTTACCCTTAAACTGAATGCCCTGAGTAATCATGTCAAGCATTCTATATACCTACTCTACGTAGTTGAAATAGATACTTCCAGGGATCTATGAACATGGACCCCTAGATCCCTCTGTACATTAATGTTGTTAAGCGTTCTGCCACTAACTATAAGTTATTCCCTTACATTTCATCTCCCAAAGTGCAATACCTCACATTTACTCAGGTTAAAGTGCATCTGCCCTTTCTCCACCAATATCCCTAACTGATCAGATCAACATGGTGAATAGTGGTTAACGCAATGCTATTGTACCATTAGTACTTAACCATCAACATTACTTGAAACCCATCATCCAGTCAGTATTTCAGAATTGTTTCTGCAAGTTGGCTGCAATAACTGAAGAGTTCTCAAGGTCTTGATCATTGCTATATAAATGCAAAGCTTTCTTTCTTTAGGAAGAGTAAACACTTAAAACAGGCAAGATTCAGTGATGAACAGTGAGTAGAAGAGTGAGCTGGCATACATTATGGACTGAATAACTTCCTGAACTTTCCTACACTTACAATTCTACTGGATACAAGATGTTTTAATCTGTCACATTTAATAAACATGACTCTTTTTTGTGGAGAGACACGAGGATTGGAATATTTGGGGCAGTTAATCGAAGAGTCTTGAGAACAGTTAGTATTACAGTTGAGGAAGGAGTGAAAGTCCTGATGTGCATGAAGGTAGATAAATCTCCTGGGCTTGATCAGAGGGAAGCTGGAGGGGAAATCACAGCTGCCTTGCCAGAGATTTTTGAGTCATCATTAAACACAGGTGATGTGCTAGAAGATGAAGGGTGGAAAATCTGTGCCTCTTCAACAAGAGCTGCAGGGAAAAGCTTGTGAACTACATCAGAGAGTATTCTGAGGGAGAATATATACATACACTTAGAGGGATAAAGGCTGATTAGGGATATAGTCAGCACAGTTTTCTAATTGGAACATCATGTCTCACAAATGTGTATTTTTTAGAGATGTGGCCAATAAAGTTGACATGGACAGAGCCTTGGAATTTAACAAGGCATTCATTAGGATTCCACACAGAAGGGTGCTCTGGAAGGTGAGATTGTGGACTGGCTAGAAAATGGGTTCATTGAAAGAAAGCAGAGAATGATGTGTAAAGGCTGTTTCTTGGACTGGAGGACTGTGGCGAATAGTGTGCCGTAGGGTTTAGTGCTGTATCCATTGTTGTTCTCATCTACATAAATGATTTAGATAAAAATATACATGAAATAATTAGCAAGTTTGCAGATGACACTAAATTGTCTAATATTTTAGACAGTGAAGACAATTGCCAATGATTCACCAGTTGGGCAGAGGATTGGTTGATGGAATTTAATGCAGAAAAATGCTAGATTTTGCATTTTGGGAGGTTTATTGTGAACAGGACCAACACAGTAAATGGTAGGGATCTGGGATGTGTTGCTAAGCAGAGAGTTCTAGATATACAGGAACACAGTACCCTGAAAGTGGTATTACGTAGATAGGGAGGTGAAAAAGGCTCTCAGGACATTGGTCTTCATTAATCAGGCTTCTGAGTATAGAAGTTGGGAAGAGTTGTTGCAGTTGAATGAAATGTTGGTGAGACCCCAGGTCACCGTACTGCAGGAAAGATGTTTATGCACAGGAGATTTAAAAGGAAGTGGCCAGGAGAGGTTGAGCAGCCATGGGTTTTATTCATTTGAGTGCAGCAAGGCAGGTGAGGGGTTATTTCACCCAGGTGTACAAAATTTGAGAAAAATAGATCAGGTGAACACAGTGTCTTTTGCCTAGAGTAGAGGAATTGGTAACCAGAGGACATGAGGGGGAGAGATTTAACAGGAACCCAAGGTGGGACTCCCCCCCCCTCCCCGCCCCCCCCGCCCCCCGCAGAAAGTGGTAAGTATATGAAACGGGCTGCTGGAGGTGGTTGAAGCAGGTACTACTGCAATGTTTAAGAAAAAAATTGGATGGTCATCTGGATAGGATGGATTTAGAGGGATATGGGCCAAATGCAGGAAGGTGGGACTAGTATCAGTGGGACATTTTGGTTGACATAGGCAAGTTGGGCTGAAGGGACTGTTTTCATGTTCTGACTTTATAAAGATGCTGTACAAACCTTATGAAGTGGACCAAACATGACTTTTGCAAAATATTTCTCAGATTAATGGCAGAGATTTTTTTGTAGATTTCCCAATGCAATTTAGTCTTGGTACCAAGACAAGAATTATGACCACATTACACTTTCTCCTTTCAGTAGATTATTCAGCGTGGCGGAATATTAATTCCTAAAATTCTCTCCTAAATTGCCCTCTGCAATCCAACTTCATAGCCCCTTCTCTTTAATTGCTGAATTTGAGTTCTGAACAGACTCCTGGCTTCAAATAAAATTGAATAGCCGAACATTACAGAAGCTTTGCAGTGATGAAGGTGATTGGCCACAGAAACATGACAATTGTGTTTAAGATACTGATCTGGGCACTTGAGATCTGGCTACACCTGTCAGTTTGCCAATGCTGTGAATGTACATCAACTCAAGACCTGAAGTTCTAAAATAAGGCAAAGCCAAAATTTTCTGAAAATTACTTGTCAACTTCAAGGATTCACTCACTAGCCTTAAAGCAAATAGGGAAAATCTAAAAATAAAATCTAATCATAAAGGAAATCCATTAAAACTTGATTAAGCAAGTCGGTACTTCCTCACCTCTATCAACACAGGTTTGCGTGGAAGGGAACCCCACCTCCCAGAAGTTCTCGGGTGTGTTTGGGGGAATATACCGAAATCTATGTCTGGAGCAATTTGCCAATTTTTTCAATCTCTCTTCTTCTGGAAGATCTGCATAATACTGAAATAAAGATAATAAATTAGAATTCATTACCATCTGAACCTTGAATTACAAATTCATTCTATATTACCTTTCTATGATAGGTTTTAGTGACATTTTTCTCCAAGTTCTTGAACCTATCTGCTAATAAACAGCATCTGTTTATTCATTCTGTCCTAAGCTTTGATGATTCTAAACAGTATCAAATCACTCCTTTTCCTTCTCTGCTTAGAGAAGAAAAATCTAGTTTATTCAGTCAACCGAGAGAACTGAAATTTCTCATCTCAAGTTTCTTTCCCAGACACTGCGTGACCTGTTGAGTTCTTTCAGTACTTTTGTGATTTTTATTATAAAAAGTCTCCTTGCTTTAGTCATCTTTGGCTTTTTTTGACCTAAATATCAATCATTTGGCACAACCAATCTTGGAAGATCTTTCCTGGACCCAACACACTAAGTGCACCATAAAGAAAACAAGTCAGTGTCTCTACTTACTCAGGAGTTTGCGGAGGTTAGGTATGACATTGGAAATCCTGGCGAATTTATATGGATGTGTGATAGAAAGTGTGCTGACCAGCTGCATCATGGACTAATATGGGGACACCAATAACCCTGAACGTAAAGCTCTGCAAAAGGTAGTGGACACAGCCCAGGACATCACAGGCAAAACATTCCCCAACTTCAAGAACATCTACAGGGAGCACTGTTGTCAGAGAGGAGCAGCAATCATCAAGGATCCACACCACCTAGCACATGCTCTGTTCTCGTTGCTACCACCAAGAAAGAGGTATAGGTGCCACAAGACTCGCACCACCAGGGTCAGGTGACAAATTATTGACAGCAGCAAGTGGATCCGTTGAGTTCTCCATTTTATCCATTCTGTCCTGAACCATTTCCAAACCAAATTCCACATTTTTTATTCTTTCCTCCAGATCTTCAAATCTTTTTGGCATTCTATTCATTATTTCATAATATTTCTTCATTTTTTAAATCTGATTTTTTAATATCCAATCTTACTTGCCTCAACTTTCTGACTAACAGTAATGCTTCAATACTTAACCCTGTGGTCTTACTTGCGTTGTAAGTTTGCTACCTCTTTTAGTAGCAATAGGTTGTATTATTTCTTCTTCTTCATCCTTCACCTTTATCACTGGCCTGAAGTTGAGTCTCATATTTTCCTTCTGTTGGTAGCGTTTCAAAAAGGCTACTTTCCCCACCAACTTCTTCATACTCTTTAGTTCTGTGCATGCGCGGCTGCTCGCACGTGCACAGTATTGCTTAATCCGTGTCGGCATCTCTCCGTAACTGCAGCGGGTATGGTGCTGCAGACCGTTTAATAGCAGCCTTAGGAGCCCCTATCGTTCAAATAGGAGCTCGTGCCACAGTGCCTGGATTCATCTGTGTGGTAGACCTTTCTTCTTGCCCTTGTTTTTCTTGGTGTTTTCACCTCAGGCTGGCAATGTTTTTCCCCCTCTTTTGTGACATCGAAAAAATACTGTTTGTTCTTAAACAGTTTCCAGTACTCTGGTTTTGGTCTCTTTACCAATTAAACAAATTCCCAGGAGAATCGGATTTCCACTTCCTGACTCTACCTCATCATGTGACGACCCCCCTCCCCCATCATGTATGTAGTCTGACAATAAATCTGAAATACATTTACAATTTTGGTGAAATATTTAACCCAGTGGTGAGCTTCATATCACATTTCTATGCCAGCACTATGATCATCTAACTCAGTGGTTCTCAACCTTTTTCTTTCTACTCGCATACCACTTCAAGCATTCCCTATGCCATAGATGCTCTGGGATTAGTAAGGGATTGGTTAAAGTGGCATGTGGGTGAAAAGAAAAAGTTTGAAAACCACTGTTTTAATCGTACCTAATTGACTCGTTATGTGCACTATTTCATAACTCCAAAGGAAATGAGCCAATGACAATTTTTCTCAAGAAAAATATTTCAGTAACAATTGGGTCTAGAGCAGTGATTTTCAACCTTCCTTTCCCACTCACATACCACCTTAACCAATCCCCAACTAATCCCAGAGCACCGATGGCATAGGGAATACTTAAAGTGGAAAGAAAAAGGTTGAGAACCACTGACCTAACTCAACTTCTATGTCAATATCTGACTCCATTATCACCTCAGTACAGTAGTCACTCACTCATCTTGTCATGGGTGGGGACATGATTGTTCCTACTAAGCTCCTGGCCTTCCTCCCTTATTCTATTGTTTGTGAATGTGAGATTATCAAAGTGTTCACTGCACTTAATTTAATTCCTACTTAGTAACCTACACTGGCTCCTCCTGAACTAAAATGCATTAGTTTTCATTCATCTCTTCCATCCCTTCCTGTCTAAATCTTTCATGCTCTCATCTTTCCATCTAATTTCTTGCAGGCTAGCAACTGTCGAGATATCTATTTATCTCTAATTCTAGTTTTTTCAAGCATGTCAAATGTAACCACTCACTAATGGGACCTGTACTTTCAACCACTAAGATCCCAAGCTTTGGAATGTCTTGTCAATAGCTTCCATCCTCAATTAAATCAATGGTATCAATATTTGTTGATAATGTATTCATGAACACTTAGCTATGTTAAAGGCACAACACAAGAAGCTGTTCTAGTTGAACTGGATTGTTTGGACCATAGTGCTCATTTGTAATTTGTAATACAGGTTCTCCCTGACTTACGGCTGTAATTTAGACTGAAGGATCGGTCGTATCTCGGAATGGACATATGTCAGAATTGTGTACTTACCTTGTTAGTCGGCATCACGGGGCCCGCAGGCTGAACATGGCCATCTTTATTCCTGTGCGTATGTGCGGTGGGTTCGCATATTGGAGCTTGGTTGGCGCATATGCAAGAGTTAAGCGTCCTAACAATACTGAATTTGTGCCCTTAACTCTTGTGCACGCGCCAACTGAACTCCAGTACGCGACTGCAAATGCCCCAAACCAAAGACTCGTGCACGTGCACAGGAATCAAGATGGCTGAGCCCAGCTTATGGACCCCAGAAAGCCGACCAACAAGGTAAGTATGCACATTCTGGCTCTTGCATGCCCTGCATCCCTGTTATTGTTTGTCAAAAACAACGTAAACCTCGTAAACTTTATATTTTTTCTTAAAAAAACAAATTTTCAGTTGTATGTGCAAATGGACATAAGTCGCATAGGTCACAAGTCGGGGAGTATCTGTGTTGCATCTGTCATTAAGAAAAGATGCAAAATATTAATTTTAACATCTGCCATTTTGCAAGATGACAATTACCCTTTCAAATTTTCCCCTAAAAAGGAAAGTAATGAAAATTTAAAAAAGTTACCAAAAGTTGAGGTCTGATCATATGCTAGTAGGGTACTTACCACTTCACATTCCTTGCATGTATGCCCCTGCAATTTTCTCCTTTCTTCCTTGTTTCGGACCACCTCAATGTGAGGAAAATTCAAAACGGTGTTTTTCCTAGATATCAAACAATACATTTACTAAATATACTTTATACAATATTCATAAGTAACATGGTTCTGATGAACTATGGGGAGTTTAGTGATAATGGTGCAGCAGGATAAAACTTTCAAAATTTAAATAATTTGGTTTCATAATCTGAGATCTCAGACAAAGGACACATGAAGGAGATTGTAAAAGTGCCTGGATGTGTACTTTTGCTGTGTCTCCAACAATAAGTTTGTGCACTAATGAAACCTTGGATCCTGTATAATGTTATGGACATGAAATTTTAAAAATGCCATTCCACCAAGACTGACAATATTGTTTTGATGATGACACAGTATCAATGTAAAATTGACAGAACTGACTGACCACTCAGTGCACATTAAACTGGCTGAGGGATCATGCACCAGTTTTCTTTGGCAAGATGGCGGTGGAGAAGGTTAGTAGCTTCAAGTTGATGGGCATCCATATATTGGAGGCCTTCTCCTGGGGCCAACACAGAGGCAAAATGCATTCCAATGCTTTTCTAATCTTCTCAGGTTTCTGAGACATTATGAGAAGATTTGGAACCTCATCAAATACCTTCATCAAACTTAGACAGGTACACTGTGGACAGCCTAGTTTGGAAACTCAAGAGTCCAAGAACAGATAAACAAATGGACAAGTTAGCCCAGAAAGTGGAAATTCTAGCCATAATCAGAGACCCATCTCCTGTTCACTGAAAATATCTAGCAAGACCTGCCTCAAGAAAGCAGCCAACAACATTAAAGACCCCATCGCCCTGGTCACAACCTCATCACAGCTACTTTCCTGCAAAAGGTACAGGGACATGAAATCTGGCACTTTATGTTCAATAATACTTTTTTCCCCCAACAGGTATCAGCCCTTGAACGTTCCCACATTACCTTAACCATGACATTACTCCAGGACCAGCAAAGATCAGTCTGTGCTATTGCAACATCACTTTTGTTTTGCATTAATTGAAACTGTGAACATTTGTCCTTTTATATTTTTTCCTCTTGTGAGGTAATTTATTGTTGTTTGCATTTTACATACCTGCAGGCTGCAGCAAGGAAAATTTTCAGTGCATCTGTACAATGTACTTACACGACAATAAACTATCAAATATTTGTGAATGGATAACAATACAGAATTAACAATTTAAATCATTTATTACCATTGTCCAGGCTGCTTAAAAGCTTCATTTTTTACGTTCTCTGGTTCTTGAAAAACTAAAAACAAAAATAATCATGTCTTAAATATAAATATATCTTAAGTGATATTAATAAACGTACACAAAATGGGTAAATTTTACAATTTTTTGGCTATAATGTTCTGCAGGTGCTGTCAATCTTCATTCATGAGCTGGAATAAAGAGCATTGGATGCCCAGTTATCCATGAATCTTCCATTACTTTGCAACATATATCCCTGAGCTGCAATGAACTGAAGAAAATTCTTGCTAATATTACGTCTTTCTATCTGAGAAAGTCAATTCTAACACAATTGCTCAATATAAGAATTAAAAATTTGTAATAAAAATTGGTATGTCCATGGCTTACTGCTCCAGTGTATGCTATGCAAATATTTACAAAATAGCAGCAAAAAAAAAAAGGGATTACCATCATCATGTTCATTCTGGGGACTCTTCTCCTGGGGACATGATTCATATTCGCCATATGCTGTACGGTCAAACATTTCGGAGAGGCTGTCATTTAAAGTGTGTCTGCCTATTTTAGCCAAAAAGGAAATAGGTAATAAACTTTCAAAGTGATCCCGAGACAAAGTTCCTGGTATATTACCCACTCAAGAGCAGCTTTATTTTATGAAACACAACAATCCTCATGCCAACTTCATCATTACCACCATTATGTCAGTGGAGAGCAGGACCGGTCACAAAGAAGCCATGGGTAACCAATTACACCGCTTTTAAAATACCAAGCAAATTGTGCTCCAACTCATGATCATAAAAAATGTATAGAACCACTTCCATCCATCAAGACCCACCTCCCTCCACATTCATCATCCTTTAAAAGTCATATTGTACAAAGATAAATTCATCAACTTGAAATTCATTATATCCTGCTTGTAATTTTAAAAAAAACCTTCATTAAGTTTTATACTATCTTTGCATTGAGTTACATTACACTAGACAGTGTTTTTTTAATTTAAATTACCATACAGGTACTATAATTTTAAACTTCCTTGTTCTTCAGCTTGAATTAAGATTGATATCTAGGATCTATTTTCAAGACTTTAAATATAAGGTTACTTCAACATTGACTTTTTAAACCAGTATCCCAGAATTAAGGCTGTTCTTATCTTTGTATTTGATGTCCAGTAGGATATCTGCCCTTCACTGTACCTACTCTATGATCAGAAATAGATCATAGTATACTTAACTGGATGAAGTCAAAATTGGATTAACCACTGTTTGTCCTCGCTAGTGACTTGAGCTAAATGCCATAACCTACTTTAGTTTGCCATTTTCATTGCAACTGTACCTCATGATTACAATTCTAAGTATTTCCCTCCAGCTGCATTCCAATTTACTAATTTTTCATTCACAGCATTCTCCATTTTGATTCCAAATTTTTTGATACTTAAAAAAAATCTTTACTGTTTGGACAAATTTCTAAACCAGTATCAACATCTCAAATCTCAACTTTCTGCAATGTACAATTCTCTCCATATTTTGTATAATTGCCAAACTTTTCATGTTTCCTGTTGTCCTTTCTGCAAATGATTCACATTCACGGAAACAATAGTGGCCAAGAATTAGTCCCTCCAGGGTCTATCACTTATCACTTGCTACTCTTTTAATAATTATTTTTAGTATCCAAATTCATCTTGCTAGTTATCAGTCACGGCTTCAGAGTTAAACTGCAGTCTCTGAGTATCGCAAGTTTACTTGATCACCGGTCTTACTTTAATACACTTGATGGCCAAACAAGTGACATTTCTTGAACTCTGATAAGAAAGTGCTTCTTCGCGCAAAGAAGTTAAAAGAAATCTGGAACACTGTTTCATAAAACAGCTGCTGAGACAAGTTTAACTTTAATTTTCAAAATGAAAATCAACAGGATCCAAGCTTTACAGCAACGAAGTGAAGTAAAATCACAAGATCAACCAATTTGAGCAGAACAGTCTGTATTTATGCAAACCCAAAGTCTTTCCATTCAGGTAAAATTAGTTAAACTCTTCTGTCAATATTTCAGCCTACGTTCCTATAGCTTACATCAGTTATTGGGAATTATGACCCAATGCCTTAATACAGTTGTCACAACGCACCCAGAAATTATTTGTTTAGGATAATATTTTTATTTTTTGCTGAAATGTCCTCATAAATCTTATTATGCCTCCTCAACACATGGGGGGGGGGGGGGGAAAGAGAGACACATCTAATACCTAATCACAGCATACATTGGTTGAAAGAACAAATGTATATTGGGTATTTGAAAGTCATTAGAGAATTTTATATTTCAAATTAAATCAAAGCACAATGCATATTCTGCATAACTTGTTAGCCTGGAATGGATCACAAAGTAAATATATAATTCATTACCTTTATTACTTACCAACATGAGATTGATCGGTTCTTGTCTTTTTTGCTTTCAGCAACATGCCTTCACTTACAAAGGTGCAATCCATGTCGGGTGGATTTGTCCCCAGTTGTCTGATGGGCTGTTGGAATAATTAATATTCGATCAATGCATTTTATAATTAATAATAGAGAAAGTGAATGTAAATAATTAAAAATGCTGAAACAGTTTTGCTACTTGTCTAAGTAAAGCCATTTTTTTATCCTTCCTTCTGTATTTCAGAGCTATGCAATTGCTCACCATTTTAATATGCTAACTATTTTACCTGCCAAAATAGACCACTTTATATTGTTCACAGCGAACTATCTTACCTGGCAAAATAGACCACTTTATATTGTTCATAGCAAACTATTTTACCTGGCAAAATAGACCACTTTATATTGTTCACAGCGAACTATTTTACCTGGCAAAATAGACCACTTTATATTGTTCACAGCGAACTATTTTACCTGGCAAAATAGACCACTTTATATTGTTCACAGCGAACTATCTTACCTGCCAAAATAGACCACTTTATATTGTTCACAGCGAACTATCTTACCTGCCAAAATAGACCACTTTATATTGTTCACATTCTACTCAAATCACCATATCTTTGTCTTTTCATTTTCTCTATTGTCCTGACGGACTCAGCTTGTCCTCTACACAACTTATTCATGCCCATCTTTATATCATAAGCAAAATTAGCAAATTTACCTTTGGTGGCCTTCATCTTGTTTATTTATCTACATTTCAAAAAGTGAAGCCTCACGGTTCATGTGGCATATCGTTTATTTCATCCTTCCAAGCTGAAGAAAACCCATTTATGTCTAATGTTCATTTCTTATTACTGAGTCACTCTTCCATCCACACATAAATATTACCTTCTATACATCTGCTTTCATTTTCCATTATTGTAGCGCCTTTGACATGCTATCTTAACAAATGTTACTGGAAATTGTATCAGAGCATATGCACCAGCTCCACTCCACCCACAGAATGTTTGATTTCTTCAAAGAATCCTAATAAATTGGTCAAACATTTCTCTTTCATAAACTCTTTGTTTGATTACCATGGCTTTTCCCCAAATTGTATCTAACATTTTCCCCACAACAGACGTTAAGGTATCTGACCTGCAGTTTTCTCCTTTCTGTCTACTTCCTTTTATGAAAAAATTAGTGAAAAAGGCAGAGATGCAAACTGCTTGGAAACATGTCTTTAGCCCATCAAATGTGCACAGACCATCAAACACTCAACCAATTCTGAACTCATTCAATTTTCTCCTCCTCACATCCCAATCAACTTATTTACATTGACTGATTAACCTTTAAACCCATGTCTTTGTGATGCAGAAGCAAATTATAACACCTGTAGGAAACCTCACAGTTAAAGCAAAAACATGCAAATTCCACGTATGCAACATCAGGCGTCAAGTTTGAACCCAAGTTGTTGGAACTATGAGGTATCATCTCTACTAGATGTGCCACAGAACTACTTCTACAGCTGCCATTTTACAATTAAATAGAACCTTCCCAGAATGTAGGGAATTTTAGAAAATTGAAATCAATGCCTCTTTTAAGTTGCTCAGATGAATTTTGTCAGGATCCAGGGACTTTTTGGTCAGCTAGCCCAACAATTTGTTCAGCATGACTTCACTGGTGATTATAATTTTCTCATTTTCCATTTCCACACTTTAGCTGATTGAGGCTATAGTTATAATCCTGTCTTGTGAAAATGTAAAAACTTACATCTCTAGCTGTTTGATCTTTAAATCTAATTATTATTGATCTTTTAGGCATTTATTGCTTTTTAAAACAATCTGATTTGCATTCTTTGTTGCACAATTATATGATTTTTCTTTAAATTTATTATCATGAGATGTAAAAGAATGACTGACAGTGGAAATCTGTAAAAAAAACAGTAAATGCCAAAAATACTCAGCACTTCCGGCAGCACCTGAAACAAATGAACATTTCAGGCCAATTATCCTTCATCGGAAGACTTGAACTTGGTTCACCACAAGTGATGGATCCTATATTTGATTTTTTTTCTTTCTTTGTTGGACTATATTCTGACCAATCCCCGTAACTGATTACCTGGTGCAATTCACACTAGTTAGCTCTACCTTCTATTGAGCTACGATTGCCCTTATTGCTTAAAATATTAGCCTTGAATCCATTAAATCAAATGTAAAATTCAATTTTAATATTATTATTGTTATCTTCAGGTGGCTTCACTATGAGATCATTAATTAATTCTATCTCACTTCACAACGCGAGGTCTCGTATAGTTCTCTGGCTGGCTCTAGATCACACAGCTCAAAGAAACTATCCTTGTAGCGCTATGATCCCTTCACCTAGCCTACTTTTGCTTATCTGATTTTCAAGTCTAGACAATCCCAATGCCTCAGCTGCCATTCTGTGGCTTGTTCAATACCAATGTCGCATGAATCCCTATAAGAGTCTTTGAGCGATATATTCAACTTCTCTAATCTTATTGCCCAATTAATTATCCAGAGGTTATGACTTTCAAGGCTATGGTTTCCAATCTGATGCCTGTCTCCTCATAACAACCATGCAAACACACAGTAGCTTACATAGGCTATTGGAAGATATACCATAGTCACTGAATCTTCTGTGCCTTGTGCAAGCACTTCACCAGCCCTGAGTAATGCACCTTCCATGAATGGCTTGTTGCCCTAGTGTTACAAGTAGTTAGGTCATTGATTCTGTTACATCCAACTGGCATTTGCAGAAGCCAATAGGGGTCCTTAAATTATTTCACTTTGCACCCTCTTCCAAACACACCGCATTGAGGGAGGGGGTTGTGTGCCAGACAGAGAGCAACTTATCTAAGTGATGTTCTGGAAACTGCTAATTTTCTTGCCTTCTTGGCCAGGAATAGTGTGCACTTCGGGCGACCAAGAACAAGCAGTCCGAAAAGTACCCAACCTTATCTTACCAGTACACTTGGAAACAAACAAAAAATATTTGTAGTGAATAATATTACAAGATTCTGGGGAGAGAATAAAGAATGTTGAATGAATCTTGGGTTGTCTAAAGAGCTAGGCACGTCCTTCAGTGTTGTGAAATTCTATGGTTCTAAATAAGAATGAGCAAGCTGCCATAAAATAATAATCAATTCAATATGTATAGGCTACCTTCAAGTCCAGTTCCAAAGTGTCCACCTTATAATCAGACAGGTCCGCTTCAGGATCCATGCTCCACTGAATGTTTTCAGATTTTCTCACTGAAAATGATCAACAGGCACATAATTTTAGCTCAAAGTCTCCAAAAAGGGTTCTACCCAAACCAATGACTGTCATTTTCATTCATGGATGCTGCCTGACCTGCTGAGTCCCCCCCAGCTTCTCTTTATTGACTCAAGATTCCAGCATCTGCAGTTTTTTTTTGTTTATTTACACAATTTCATCAGTCTAATAAGCATATCTCCCCTACATGAGTCAGATGGCAGATCACTTGATGTAGTAGCAAATATAAAGGATAGGACTGAGGGAAACTTTATTATAAATCTGTTAAAGACAAGGCAGAAAAAAGTCAGGCAGCAGGAACAATTCCAGACAGAATAAAGCAACAATAGGAGAAAAGAAAGAGGGAGGAGAGAAGAATGAAAATGACTGTGGCAGAGGAAGAAATAGGAAAGCAATTGCCGCCAGACATCACTTTTAAATGTACCTTACATAAGCATGCTTGAAGGAAAACTGATAAATGTAGAAGCCTCTGTTGTCTGGATTTCAGATTTATTGTCAGAGTACATACATGACATCACATACAACCCTGAGATTCCTTTTTCCTGAGGGCATGGCAGAATTACCACTAATTGGTAGTGCTTTAACTCAAATCTCAGTTGAAGTTGTATTTTTATTCACAAGCATTTTGAGTGTTGATTGTTAACAAGTTCTATGTACAAATCTGAATCTCGGGTCCATGTTTTATATTGCACTTTAAATAATTGAGATGTAATTATGATCTGTACAGCACTTTGGTCAATGTGAGTTATTTTAAATGCGCTATAAAAACTAAACAAAGAACTATACACAGAGTAAACATGTAAACAAAGACTGCAAACCTAACGAATGTAAACAAACTGACTGCAATACAGAGAGAACAAAACTAAAATCAATAAAGTGCCCAAGTAAGAGTCCTTAAGTGAGTCCCTGATTGAGTTTGTCGTTGAGGAATCTGATGGTGGAGGGGTAGTACCTGAACCTGGTGGTGTGAGTCTTGTGGCATCTATACCTCTTTCCTGATTGCAGCAGCAAGAACAGAGCATGTGCTGGGCTGTGAGGGTCTTTGATGATTGCTGCTGCTCTCTGACGGCAACATTCCCTGTGGATGTACTCAATAGTGGGGAGGGTTTTGCCTGTGATGTCCTGGGCTGCGTCCACTACATTTTGGAGGGCTTTACGTTCAGGGGTAATGGTGTCTCCCATACCAAACCATGTTGCAGCTGGACAGCACACTTTCCACCACACCTCTGTAGAAATTTGCCAGGGTTTCTGATGTCATGCCAAACCTTCGCAAACTCCTGAGGAAGTAGAGGCATTGACGTCCTTTCTTCATGGTGCCATTGGTGTGTTGGGTCAAGGAAAGATCGTCTGAGATAGTGACTCTCAAGAACTTAAATTTGCTCACCCTCTCCACCTCTGATCCCCAATGATCACTGGATTGTTTACCTCTGGGTTTCCACTCCTGAAGTCAACAATCAGCTCCTTAGTTTTGGTGACACTGAGTGCAAGGTTGTTGTTGGTGCACCATTTAGCCAAGTTTTTAATCTCCCTCCTGTGTGCTGACTCATCCCCTTCCATTGCACAACCCACTACTGTGGCATCACTGGCCTATTTGTACATGGTGTTATTATTGTACTGAGCCACACAATATTAGGTGTAAAGCAAGTAGAGCAGGGGGCTAAGAACGCAGCGCTGTTGTGCTCCGATACTGGTGGAGATTGTGGAGGAGAAGTTCTTACCAATCTGGTACTGGTGGATTTTCAGACAAGAATAATGTCATTTTAAGAGAATAATAGAGTGCAATTTTTACCAAAGGATGATGAAAAGTTTTGAAGAAGAAAAAAATTGAGAGATTTAAATACAGTGATAAGAGAAAACTGCTTATTTAAGTGTGGCAAAAAAAATTCAATGCTAGAAATCTGAAACAATATTACCTGTGAACAGAGTCACAAATTCAATGTTTCAGGTCAACAACCCTTCAGTTGACCAAAAATGTCAACAAAATTTTCCTCTCCATAAATATTGCCTGACTCGTTGAGGGTCTCTGACATTTTGTAAATTTAATGCCCCTTTATATATACACCCTGGATAGGAGAACTCAACATTCATCTTGGTAGCATAACTACATGCACACTGACATAAGTAGCCTACGACAGGTGGTAAGCCAACAAATGGTAAGGATACTTGTCAAGTCAAAATCCCGACTTCACCAGTACTCCTTCTGTCATATTGTGCAGCACTACAACGCTACTATATCGGTTAAATTCAGAGCAGATAGCCCAAAGCTGGGTATTCATGAGGTGCTGTGTATCAGGAACAGGACAAACTCAATCACAAATTGTATCAGTGAGGCTCAACTTATCATTCACTGCTATTTCCATTTCAAGCATGGGGATAAATCTGAATTTAATGTGAAAGGAGGGATACCTACAAATAAGATCCATATACTTGCATGCTACAAGGCACTAATAACCCCATAATCAACAGATCAAATGAAAATTTTGCAGTCCTGCCACATCTAGTTATGACTGTTTATGGACAATTAGAAAGTCAACAGATAAACTCCTATGGTGGGCGGGACTGAGTCCCCTTGGCATCAATACCAGGATTTGATCAATTGTGGCATTACTCTAATGGTCAGAGTCATTATTCACAAAAGATAGTTACAGTTGTTGGAGACTAATCATCCTTGTCCTAGGACATAGCTGTGGGAATTTTTCAGAATAGTATCCTTGATTTATTATCCTCAATCACTTCATTAATAATTTTCCCTCCATCCTAAAGTCAGAAATGGGGAAGTTCTTTGGATGTTTAGCCAATGTTCAATTCCATTCACACTCCTCAAAACTTGAAGCAGGCAAGACTGCATAAAGCAAGACTTGATGACCAAAGTAACAGGCAATGCCTTGATTTCAACGAGAGGGTTTAACTGGCCACCCTTACAATTTTGTGGCTTTATTACTGTCTAAAACTAGTACCATAAACAGAGGATCACCATTGACCAGAAAATAAAATGGATCAATTGCATAAATACCCTAGCAACAAGTGCAGGTTAGAGGCTGGATATCCTGCAGCTAGAGACTCACCCCCTGACACCCAAAAGGTTTTCCATCATTGACAAGGCACTTGTCAAGAGCAAGATTGAATAATGTCCACTTGCCTGGTTGAGCGCAGCTCTATCAACCCAAGAAACTTAAACTTTTGAGGCAAACGAGCCTGCTCAACAAGTAATTCACAAAATGCACTGAAATCCCTCAACTAAAGTGTGTCACCACTACATCTGAAAGAAGCAACTTCTGCTATGAAATCAAAGGCAGAAGGCAAGTGTGACTCATGTTGCCTTGGAAATATGTTGTCACTGGATTTAAATTCTCAGAAACACCTTATCCAGTTACATTGTGGAAGTATCTTCATCAAAATGACTATCATGGTTTATTACTGCCTTCTCCAAAGTAATTAGGGATGGGCAATAAGTACTGGCCTAGTCTGCAAAGCCTATTTAACAAGAAATAACAGTGGGATCCAAAACAGTACTGTGAAAGTTTAAAAAAATATATAAATTTTAAAGCAACAAATTTAGTAGTGGTCATGATATGCAAGAGCAGGACAGGGAACAAGGGAGGTATGATAGATTTAAAAGCAATTATTTTAAAGCAAGAAGACTGAGAGGCAAGGCAGGTGAACTCAGGACATGGAGTATTACATGGGATTGGGATGTAATAGTCATAACGGTAACATGGTTGAACTGGCAGCTCAATGTTCTGGACTACAAATATTACAGGCATGAAAGAGAGAGTAAGAAAGAAGGGAGGCTTGAGTTTTTGATAAGAGAGAACATCACCTCAATGGCTAGAGAGGATATCCTCAGGAGATGGCCTAATGAGGATATATGGGTGGAACTTAGAAATAAGGGGATGATCACTTCAATGGATTAGACAGGACCCAACAGTCAGCAGGAGTTGGAGGAGCAAATAGGTAAGAATATTGTAGATAGCTACAATAAAAAAGAGGGTTGGCATAGTTTATGGTTTCAACTTGATTGGGATTGCCTTAGTGCAAATATCTTGAATGGGGATGAATTTTTAAGTGGGTCTAGGAAAGTTTTCTCAAGCAACATGCAGAAGGGCCTTCATGAGACAACAACACTGGTCCTCCAATTGTCAAACAAGGCAGGGGAAATGGTTGAAGTGTCAGTGGGGAACTCTTTGTGACCTGTGATCATACATCGATTTGTTTTAAAATAGATACAAAAAAAAGATATGAGTGGTCGAGTTGAAATCCTAAATGGGGGTGGGGTGGGGGGGGGGGGAGCTAATTTCGATGATATGAATTCTCAAAAATTGATTGGGAGAGGATGTTAGAAGGTACAGTGATGTCTTGTGAACATTTTTAAACTAAGATAAGCAGAGTTCAGGAACTGAATATTCCTGTTAGAGGAAGGGGGAAGACTGGCAAGATTTTGTAGGTAGACAACTTGCTCAGTATAGACGTTGGGTCAAAGGGCATATTTCCATTTTTTTTAAACTACAAGTATGTGACCAAATTTTTAAAAAAAGCTGTCATTGTGACCTAGGAATTGCAGTGGTTCAGTGAACTACGTCTTATAAACGACAATATATTTATACAGTGCCTTTAACATTGTAAATCTCATATTTTGCACCAAACTGACTCTGAATTAATATAGAAATTGTTTCCCTCCTAATTACACAATAATTACAAATAATCCATGCCCTATTCTCACTCTTCCATTACCAAGAAACTAAGGAAGTAGACCTGGTTCAGTGAAGATTTCAGTGGGACATGTAGTATATATACCATCTCACAAACAGCACTTCTCAACCTCGAATCTTTGTCACTGTAGAAGGATAAAAGCAGCATGGACAGAAAATAACCACAAGGTTTACCATAAAGCTCCAGACCATCCTGACTTGAAAATACGTTATTTGGTAATGTGCAGAATTCCCTACTCTATACTTGACTGTAAGAACTCCAAGGAGATCCAGAACGCAGCTTACCACCACCACCTAATATGCCAACTGCTAGCCTTACTAAGACAACCCCATTGTCCAGACTGAAGAAAATAAAACTCAAATTCCTTTCTTTCTATCCCCCGCTTTTCTTGTTAACATAACGAGCCATTCACTTAAAATAACCACATTACAGATGTCATTACGTGCTCCTCCAAGTTGGAGTACTTGTGTGTGTATAAACACAGCTGGTATGTAATCCAGAATTCCTCAATATTATAAATCAGAAATAAATAACATTTTACAAGTTCAACTTCCAGTTCAATGAGATGAATGATTTACACCAAAAGAGAAAATAACCTACCATTTTTGTCATTGTTTTTACAAGTTGTGATAGTTACACAGGGATTTGGTTGAAGCACTGAGGTAGACTCCTTGGATGTCATTTTTGATATTTTCCCTTTTGGAGTTTTGACTTGAAAATCCTGAGACAAAAGTAGGCATTTGATTTAAAAAAATGAATAAGAGAATGTAAATGTTCAACAAGTCTATAAATCAATTCATTTCATGACATAAATGTAACATAACCAAGGGACCTTATCCTCTGCTAGGTTTAACCATCAGATTAACCTTCAAACCACCAGACAAAGAAAATGGTGGAAAGTGAAACAGGTTATGTGGTCTCCGTACTGTTACAATGGTGCCAAAAGCATGAGGAACACACATCCTCTTCCGTTAAGGGAGGTTGCAGTTTTCCAGACTCCATACCAAATTTGCCAGTAATGAATTGACACAATTTAACAAACACTCCAAAATGAGACTGCCCCACCATTCAATATGATCATGGCTAATCACCACAGGTCTCAACATTCCTTTTGTGCAAGTTCTACACAGCTCTTATTTCCCTGATCTTTCAAAAATGTACCAGGTCTTAAAATACTGTGATCCAGCTGCCACAAACCTTCAGGGCAAAGATTTCCAGAGATTCACTACATCGGAGAGAAGTCATTTCTATGCATCTTGGTTACAAATAATTGGCTCCATCTTAAAACTACATTTCTTTATTTGAGCTCTCCCATTAGTGAAAACATCCAGCCAGATGTGGCCCCTTATGATCTTGTACAAGATCACCCCTAAATCTTATAAACCCCAAGGAATATAGAAACAAAAATTGAACATGCTGGAATTTTGAACAAACAAGAGAAACTCCACAGTCAGACAACATGCAGAGAGAAAAATTGACAGCGTTTTGAGTTGAGACCTTTTCTCAATAACTTGATAAAGGGACCTGACTTGAAACACTGACTAATCCATTTTCTCCATGGTTGTCACCTGACCCCAGCTTCTCAATGGCCAAAGAGATGCAATCTGTTTAGCCTCTCTTAACAGGACAATCTCTCTTTCCAGGAATTAGCCTGGTGAATCTTCTTTGGAAAGACTCTGTGCTACCCTATTCTTTTTTATCTAAGTGGACAAGAGCCATAAACAGTAATTGTAATAAAACACCCCTTTCTTAAAACTCCAACCACATTGCAATTTTGGCCAGTGTGCTATTTGCTTTCCAAGTATAAGTCCCACTTGCACTTTGGGGAAAGCGATCCATACCATATAGTCACGTCATGTGAGCATGGGTCAAGAATCAAGGGTTGTTTATATATTTACTTCCCCCTCCCCCCACAACATTTTTGAGCAGTGATTTCTGAATTATTTAAGGAGGAATCTCCCTTACACAAAAGGCCACATTGCGTGGGTTACCTGTACTTGCTACAAGTTTTTGTTTTCTTTTTGTAATTCTTCTACCCTTTTTCTCTCTTTATCTATTCAGACAAAGGGTCCTTTATATTGAACAACAGCTTCTCCTTCCACAAATTGTGTCTGATCTGCTGTTTACAGCAGTTCTGGTTTTAATTCAAATTTCTAGTTGGTGATTTTTTTTCAATTTTCATACCAGATGTAAATACCTGAATGAGTTTTGGTAGGCTTACAATTTGGATAGATGGCACAGAACCTGGAAAAGTTTCCTGTCCAGAATTAATTAATCACCCCAGCTTCAACCTCCAACAAAAACCAAATTTAATATGCTATTGGATTCCAAGATCAAACAGTAAACAAATCTCTATCACTGCTCCCACTCTCCAAAACAACAAATAGTCAATGATGTTTTAGGACCATGTGCTATTTATTTGATCTCTTGCCAAAACTACAATACATTAAAAAAAACCTGTTAGAATTAGAGTGCCTTCAATTACATCCATTCTAGTTTTAGTAACAGACAGCAATCTATCTATAATAGTGCAGCATACACAATTCTATTAATCAATCCTTATGGATTTGATTGGACACAACTGCCTTCCTCTATTTCAAACTCCTATTTCCTGTAGCCTTCCCCATGCCTTGCAATCCCCAACTCTATACATAATCTACATTCCTCTTCCACTCCCTGCTCTTCTTGCTCCCATTAGGACGTGTTTTATCCAGAGTCACTTTCTCTAGCTCAGCCATTCTTAACAAGGGCCCGACAAACCCTCCTGGGGACCCTACAGTTCCCCCTGGGGTTGCTACAGTTTCACAGGAAAGACTGGGGAGGCTGGAACAAGAGGGCATGAGTTAAAGGTAAGAGGGCAAAACCTTAGGAGAAATATTAGAGGATGCTTCTTCACTTAAGAGAGTGGTTGCAGAATGGAATGATCTTCCAGAAGAGATAGTTGCGGCAGGGTCCTTTCTGTCATTGAAGAGAAGGTTGGAGAGGAGTCACGTGATGGAGTAGTGGCTGGACGGTGAACTCCAGCCCTCTCCAGAAAAGTCGGGAAAAACAAGAGAAAATACAAAGGCACAGAAACAAAAGTTACAGAAAAGTGAGTATAAAGGTGGAAAGAAGATGGCGACAAAAAAAGAAAAATCAAAATCAACGGTAAGAAGAGAGGAAGAGAAAACAACGGAGGAAGAAAGAGAAGGCCTTACCTGTCTGAAGAGGCCCGCTGTGGAGAGAGAAGCCCGCTTCCTCGGGTCGGTAGAAAAAGAACTACAACAATGGCTCGCAGAGCCGAGTAAAAGTGCGCAACCGCGCATGAAAAAAAACACACCGACGGGAGGGGGGACCAGCTGGGGAGTCGATCTCCACAGCCGGCAACGACAGCTGCAGAACACCTGCAGCAAGAAGAGACCACAGAAAACAATGAAAACAAGAAAGAAGAGAAGGAAAGGGCAACAAATAAACAACAGATGGCCAACCCAGAGGAAGAAGAAGAGGAAGAATACAGTGAAATAGATGAAGGGAAAGGCAAGGTAAATGATATACTTTCTCTTATTAGAGGATACATGGAGTCATTTAAAGAATGGCAAACACAGGAATTCAATGATTTAAGAAGAAGAATAAACAACACAGAAGAGAAAGTGAATAAAATAGATATGACCTTAACAGAAATGGGGAAAAAAATGGACAAGATGGAAGAACGGGCAGTAGCAGCAGAAATGGAGGTAGAAGACTTAAAAAAGAAATTGGAGGAATCTAATAAAAAAACTAAAGAGACACAAGAACTACTAGCTCAAAAAATAGATATAATGGAAAATTACAACAGAAGAAATAACATAAAGATAGTGGGCCTTAAGGAAGATGAAGAAGGCAAGAATATGAGGGAGTTTATAAAAGAATGGATCCCTAAGACTCTAGGATGTCCAGAACTACAGCAAGAAATGGAAATAGAAAGGGCACATAGAGCATTGGCCTCTAAACCACAACCACAACAAAAACCAAGATCTATTGTAGTAAAATTCCTAAGATATACTACAAGAGAAAAGGTTCTGGAGAAGACAATGGAAAAAGTAAGAGAGGGCAACAAACCACTGGAGTATAAAGGGCAAAAAATCTTCATTTATCCAGATATAAGTTTTGAACTCCTAAAGAAGAGAAAAGAGTTCAATACAGCAAAGGCGATTTTATGGAAGAAAGGGTATAAATTTATACTGAAGCATCCTGCGGTATTGAAAATATTTATTCCAGGACAACAAAACAGACTATTCTCGGATCCAGAAGAAGCACGAAAATTTGCAGAACAATTACAAAAATAGACTGAGGGATGAAGACGGGTAATGAGAGTAAAAATGATCACGATTGATATGTATGTGGGTAAAGACAAAAATAGACTGAGGGATGAAGACGGGTAATGAGAGTAAAAATGACCACGATTGATATGTATGCGGGTAAAGAGGTATAAGAGTGAATAGAGACAATGTGCATACGTGAATGTATCTGTAATTAGAGGAAAATATAGATAGTATAGACAAGAATTAATAAGGGAAGGTAATGGAATAGAGAGAATAAGGAGGGAATTAAAAGAGAGACCTTTGTGACATATGAAAAGTGAAATCTTTTCTGGGGGGGCTGGGTGGGGGTAAATAGCGGTCACTGCAAAATCAGTTGACGTTTGCGAGTGGATTCGCAAATCCAAATGGAGAGGGGAGATGTGGTTGTCCGACAAGGGATAAAGGACAACTCAGGAGGGGAAGGGGAGATTGGGGATAAAGAAGATAGAAATAGGAGAATAAGGAAAATGTTGGATGTTGTAGGAATGTTGTCTTGTAAAGAGTTGAAAATAAGAAAACAGAAATGGAAAAGGAGGAAAGGTAATGATGGAAAAACAGAAAGAGAAGATAAACAAAATATAAAATGGCTACGCTGAACTATATGACTTTAAATATTAATGGAATACATAACCAAATTAAAAGGAAGAAACTACTAAATTTACTGAAAAAGGAAAAAATAGATATAGCATTTGTCCAAGAAACACACTTAACTGAATTGGAGCACAAGAAATTAAAGAGAGATTGGGTAGGACATGTAACAGCAGCATCGTATAATTCAAAAGCAAGAGGAGTGGCTATATTAATTAGCAAAAATGTGCCATTTAAAATAGAAGAGGAAATAATAGATCCAGAAGGGAGATATGTTATGATAAAATGTCAGATGTATTCGGAGCTTTGGAATCTACTTAACATATATTCACCTAACGAAGAAGATCAAAAGTTTATGCAAGATATCTTTTTGAAGGTAGCTAATATGCAAGGGAACATACTAATAGGAGGGGATTTCAATCTGAATTTGGATCCAAATATGGATAAAACGGGGAAAAAAATTAACAGGAAGAACAAAGTAACCAAATTTATAATTAAATCAATGCAAGAAATGAAACTTGTGGATATATGGAGGAAACAAAACCCAAAAGAAAAGGAATACTCATACTACTCGACTAGACATAAAACATACTCAAGAATAGACCTATTTTTGTTATCAGCTAGTATGCAGGATAGAGTAAGAAAAACAGAATATAAAGCGAGAATGCTATCGGACCATTCACCCTTAATACTGACAGTAAAGCTAGAGGACATCCCTCCAAAAATGTATAGATGGAGATTAAACCCCATGCTACTTAAAAGACTGGATTTTAGAGAATTTATTGAAAAACAATTAAAAATGTATTTTGAAGTAAATACGGAATCAGTGGAAGATAAGTTTATACTATGGGACGCAATGAAAGCATTCATTAGAGGGCAAATAATAAGTTATGTAACCAAGATGAAGAAGGACTATAATCAGGAAACAGAGCAGTTGGAAAGGGAAATAGTAAACATAGAAAAAAAATTAGCAATGAAGGAAGATACAACTAAAAGAAGAGAATTGGCGGATAAAAAAATAAAATATGAAACATTACAAACATATAAGGTAGAGAAGAATATAATGAAGACAAAACAGAAATATTATGAACTAGGTGAAAAAACACACAAAATCTTAGCATGGCAGCTTAAGACAGAGCAAACTAAGAAAATGGTATTGGCAACAAGGAAAAAAGACAAACAAATTACATATAATCCAAAAGAAATTAAGGAAAACTTCAGAGAATTCTATGAACAATTATACCGAACTGAAAACGAAGGGAAAGAAGCAAAAATTCAGTTTACCGGAGAAGTATATTAATTGGATTAAAGCATTATACAAGGGACCGTTAGCGAAAGTGACAGTAAATGGACATGTATCAAAGCAATTTAACTTAAGCAGGTCAACGCGGCAGGGATGCCCACTATCACCGTTATTGTTTGCGCTAGCTATAGAACCACTAGCAGAATTGATAAGAATAGATAATAATATAAAAGGAATAAAAATAAAAGACAGGGAATATAAAATCAGTCTATTTGCGGATGATGTGATAGTGTACTTAACAGAACCAGAACTATCAATAAAAGAATTATATAAGAAATTGAAGGAATATGGAGAAGTGTCAGGATACAAAATAAACGTAAATAAAAGTGAAGCAATGCCTATGAATAACGCGGATTTCTCAAAATTTAAGAAGGAATCCCCATTCAGATGGCAAATGCAGGCAATAAGATACCTAGGTGTACAAATAAACAAAAATCTAGGCCAATTATATAAACTCAATTACAATCCACTAATGAAAAAATTACAGGACGATTTAGAGCATTGGAAAGAGCTACCACTAACACTGATAGGAAGGATAAACTGTATTAAAATGAACATTTTTCCAAGGATACTATACTTATTTCAGGCATTGCCAATACAACTGACAGAAAAATTCTTCAAAGAGTTAAAGAAAATAATAAGGAAATTTTTATGGAGAGGGGGGAAACCGAGGATAGCACTAGATAAATTAACAGAATGGTATAATCAAGGAGGCTTACAATTGCCAAACTTCAAAAATTATTATAGAGCCGCACAATTAAGATACCTATCAGATTTTTATCAAACAAGGGAAAAACCAGACTGGACGAGACTAGAATTAGATAAAATAGGGGAAAAGATACCTGAACACATATTATATAAATGGGACGAAAAATTGGTACAACATAGAAGTTCTCCAGTATTACATCATCTCCTCAATATTTGGAAGAAGATTCATGTAGAGAGAAATAAAACAAATTATCAATTACCAAAACTAATATTGACGCAAAATAAGCTACTCCCTTTTACAATAGACAACCTTTCCTTTAGAAAATGGGAAAAAAAAGGGATTAAAAGAATAGAAAATTGTTTTTCAGGAAGTAGATTCTTATCCTTTGAACAAATGAGAGATAAGTACAATATAACTGGAGATACAGCGCTGGCATATTACCAACTGAGATCCTACTTGAAAGAGAAATTAGGAAGCAATTTGAGTTTACCAGAGGGAAGTAACCTTGAATATGTGATTACAGATACAATGTTAATCAAAAGATTTATAACAAATATGTATATTAAACTGCAAGAAAAAGAGAATGAGGAAACAAATGGTAAAACTAAACAAAAATGGGAACAAGATTTAAATATAAAGATAAAAAAGGAAACATGGGAGAAATTATGTTCTGGAACGATGAGAAATACAATAAATAAGAGGCTACGTATGATACAATATAATTGGTTACACAGACTATACATTACACCGCAAAAGTTAAATAAATGGGACCCAACAGTATCTGATAGATGTTTTCGATGTAAAAAAGAAAGGGGAACAACAATTCATGCAATCTGGACATGTGAGAGAGTAGAAAAATTTTGGGATGATCTCAATCAGATATTAAATAAAATAACAGAAAACAATATACCAAAGAATCCAGAGATCTTTCTCCTAAGTAACATAAAAAATAAAGAATTTGGAATTGACTTGGAGGATGCACAAAAAAGATTTGTTAAGATAGCCCTAGCCGTAGCAAAAAAATGTATTATGTCAACCTGGAAATTGGAAGATAATTTGAAAATACAACAATGGTATATAGAAATGAATAAATGTATTCCATTAGAAAAAATAACATATAGTTTAAGAAATAATATTGAAATATTCGAACAAGTATGGGATCCTTACATTAAATACAATAGCGAAAACCTACCAGGAACAAACATTACCTAAGTTGATGGAAGGAGAAGAAAAGAAAAGAATGGACTCAGTAGAATTTCTGGTGTATTTTTGTTGAATGACAACATTGTCTGACTGGCTTAATGCAACCTAGATTGTATACCTAAAATGGATGAGAGGGGGGGTGGGGGGGTGGCTTGGGAGGAGGGAGGGGGGGGGGAGAAAAAGACACTGTATATGTGTGAAAAAGAAAAAGTGTATATCATGGCTAACGTGATTTATGGTGTGAAAAATAAAAAATTTAAAAAAAAAGAGAAGGTTGGATGTGTACATGGATATGAGGGGGTTGGAGGATATGGGCGGAGTGTGGGAGGAGGAAACTAGAGGAGTGGTTCGTGTTAACCGGCATGGACTTGAAAGGCCGATATGGCTTGTTTCCGTGCTGTAAAGTGTCATATGGGACCTCTCAACTTTTGAATAGGGTCCTAAGGTTGGGGGTGGGGGGGGGGGGGGGGTGGTGGGAGGGGTGGGGGGGCCACAGCTTAAAAAAGGGTTGAGAATGGCTGCTCTAAGGATACAATTATCTCTAACCCTTCCTTCAAATAATTCCCAAACCTTCTCTTCCTCTCTGGAGATGCTGGCGCCAACTCACACGACTATCTCAACTGCGTCTGAAACCAATAATTTCAAGCTGACTATTAAAATTGAATATATAAACTACAGGTAGTTTGCACTAAGGGAGTAGCCAGTTTTGCAATGTTATGTTAAAAAGGTGCACTGCCTGCTTCCTCAGGTGAATGGGTGGCGCGGATGGTACAGTGGTTAGTGCAATGCAATTATAGTGCCAATGACCCGGGTTCAAATCTGCAGCTGTCTGTAAGGAGTTTGTACGTTCTCCTTGTGACCTGCGAGTGTTTTCTCCAGGTGCTCCAGTTTCCTCCCTCCTTCCAAGTGTTCAGGGTTGGTAGGTTAATTGGGCAAGTTGGGTTTCATGGCTGGAAGGCCTTGTTCTATGCTATATAGTTAAAAAGCTATCAATAAAAAAAGCCGTAAAAGATGCCATAATACCAATGAGACATGGCTGGAACCTTGCACAATATTTATAATTCTACTAAGTAGACTGTCCAGCCATTATCAGATTAACATTGTGTAATTATGACGTGTGCATTCCAATTTCTGTATTTCTTTCAAATGAAACATTTGCACATCAAATGCATTTTACTACGTGTGAGGTATGCTGGCATCTTGCAATGTGAACTTGGGCTAATCAGTGGTTATTGTTACCCTCTATCAGTCCAAGATTTCTGACATTGTGTGCAAGGTGCATTGAAGGTGTTTTATGGATTTGCAAAACACTCATTTATTGAACAAACCATGATTTTTGAAATCATGAATTTGTAAATGATGGTTCTGAACCTTTAGAATAACCTTTTCTAGTTGAAGAAAATTATGCTCACTTACTAGCCATGAAAATTTGCTGGACCTTGTTATAATTTCCAAGATAATCCAGATACCAATCTAATGCTAAGCTCTTCTAACCAATAGAGTTGCTTTCCTTGTTCAAAATAACTTGCTTCTTTGTCTCAAAGATAAAAATTTACCTGTTCCACAAATTATTTTTCCTTCATTAGTCCTGCCCTTTCTTGGAAATCCAACCAGTAAACTACAAATCATTGTCAAATGGCAACAGAGCTCTCTGCAGGCTTTCGTCCTGTGCACAAATAGGATCAGTGTACCGAGGTGCGTTGAACCAGACAACAAAGTAGCCAAACCAGATCTCAACTAGGAAACCTTCCTATTTCACCATACACAGTGCAAAGGTAGTTAGAGAGGGCACCTCAATTCCATATTTCAGGTTGCACCCAATGAAAAATGAATTTGCCTCTGGCTTTCTTCTCTCAATAAATTACCCTAGACTCCAAATGAAGAAAGTTCATGCAGGCCTGACAACTTTATGATGTAATCAATTGATGTGGCAAGCATACCTCCACAGTAATGTAATGCATAGCATCAAAAGCAACTAAGACTGATAAGAAAGAACAATTACTAAAGGCGGATGAAACTAGTTCTTCCGTTCATAGCAACAAATGTATTTGAATGGCAACAAAGGTTTTCTTGCTGTTTGGATGTTTTAAAAACATCATTGTTTGTGCATAAAATAGTTACCATGTTTCCTTTTACAATGGTGGCAAAACAATATTCCATTGACTAAAGAACACACAGTAAATGCTGGAGGAACTCAGCTGGTCTCGCAGCGTCCGTAGGAGGTAAAGATATATTACTGATGTTTTTGGCCTGTGCCATTCTTCAAGGGGTATAAGCAAAAATCAGGCAGGCATCTAAATAAAGATAGAGAGAAAGGTGCTAATTGAATATGATAAGAGGAAAGGTGAGAATTGATTTTGGCTCTGTGAAAGGAGACGAGGGAAAAGAAAAAAGAGAGCAAGACAGAACCAGAGGAAAGGAGACAAGGGGACAAAGATTTGGTTGGGGGGGGGGGCAAGGGAAAGAGGTTTAACGGGAACTGGAGAAGGTGATGGAGGGTGCCTAAATGGAAGAGGAGGTGATGATCCTCACTGCCTGCACACTTCTGTGTTTCACTTCTTTGAAGAACTATGGAACATTAAGGTCCTGTGAAATGCATTTTTAAAAAAACAAGCAAAACACTCATTTATTGAACAAACCATGATTTTTGAAATCATGAATTTGTAAATGATGGTTCTGAAGATTGGCCAGATATCATGATTCAAATCTATATTTTGTCTAACTTGTACTAAATTTGAGCGCTCAAGTTTTCCACTGGCAGATATTTCTCTCCACTCTTTCCAATTGTGATTTCTTGAAGCATTCACTCCTCTGGGATAGGGAAAGAGTAAAGTTGAAGCAAGTCAACTTCACTTACACAATCCAACATCTGAACAAATTTATGTTCTCTCATGGGGGATTACCAATTCCTGCAACTTGTCTAGTTAAAGAACACAACTTTCATCTACAGACCACATTTTTCATTTTTTAACAACATGCCATGAAGTTCAATAAACTCTTTACATTAGTAGATTCAGTAACAAAAGTGGATGATTACCATGCTCTCTCACTTGCAGAGTAGGCTCAGGGATGAACATTAAACTACGACATAAATTGTAATTCTTCATTGCAGAGGCACCAGATTGCTAAATTGCTCATAAGGTTAAATACATTACAACAACTGAACACATTAAACATACCTTCAAGTCATTAAAATCTTGATCATTCTGAGCAAAGTTGCCAGTGTCTCTTTTATGAGATGAATCTCCATTCACTCCATTTTTTACATCTTTCTCTTTAATATTTTGAAGTCTTTCAGAATGGGATGCCACAAACTTTTCTTGTAGATAAGCACCACCGTGGGAATTCTTGGTTAATCCATTGCAGGCTCTAAAATTGGTAGCCTTAAAATCTGATTTTAGTGATTCTGGGAGAGAAACTTTAATTGATTTATTACCCATGGAATCTTTCCCATCACCTCTATCTTCTAATCGGCTACTAGAAATGCGATCAGATAAGTCTAAAGGCTTGTCAAAATTGTCATCCAGAGAAACACCTTTGTTTATTGGTGAAGGAAGGTTTTCTTTATTAAATGAAGGTTTTTCACAATCAACCATGGAATCATTCTCATCTTCCATTTTTTTTCTTTTTGCCGCCCTGTTGAATGGGCCTGGGTAGGCAGCATCAGTCTTAATTTCACTCTGATCCTTTACAATTTTTGGTCCCTCCAGTTTGGATCGATTCATTTTTGTCTGAAGATTGAAGAACAAAACAAAAAGCCATATTAAATTTTTTACACAAGCAGGTGTAAGCAATTCTGACCTGTGACTGAAAATTCTTTAAGTAAATTTAATCTACTTACTTCAAAATCAGGGGAACCTTTGGCAGAAACTCCAAATACAGGAGAAGAAACCCAGTTTCGAGTTTTATCACCTGCTTCTGATACACAAGAAGCTCTACAAGAAAATTTAAGTTGTTTCTCAATAGAAGATTTAAATTTAAAAACATCTTCAATACAAGTTATGTCAAGCATGTGAGTGAGGTTAAAAAAAAGGAACAGAGCCGAGTACTTGCGCGAGGTGTACTGCGGGGATTAAGGGGGCACAGGCACAGGAGGGGAGCAACACCCCTTGCAGGCGGTTTGGGGGGCAGCGGCGCCCATTTGGGAAATTTTTGAAAATGTACACACAAAATTATCAGTTCCAAGCCATTAAAAAACTCGTCATTTAAAAATAAATCAGTTTTTTTAATTTTCAGTGGGCACAGTATATCAGAGAGACATTACCATCTGTACCCAGACTCCAAACCCCTTCCAGATCATCAGGCAGTACCTGCATGATCTATGCTCAAACCAGAGTGTCAGGTTTTGATCCCAAGTAGTATTTGCTTGTAACTAGCACCCAGCTTGCCAAGCAGTGCCCTTGCCCAACATGCATCCAATCCTCAAGCAGTGACTACTACCCTGCGCCCCTGCCCAACCTGTCCTCAATTGTCAGGCAGTACCTTTATCCAATCTGCACCAAATCCCCAGGCAGAGCCCCTGCCCAACCTGCACCCAATCCCCAGACTGAGCCTGTGTTCAACCAGGCTGCACCCCTGGCAGTAACTACCAGCCCTGCATCAGATCTCTAAGTAGTGCCATCCCATCCAGAGGCAGTGGATTCTGCAATCCTCACCTTCTCTTCTCTCCCCAACCCTCTGGAAGGCAAGTGGCTCCTTCAATGGGACCGTCATCACCTCCCTCCCCCACAGGCCCTCACTGCACCATCCATTCACAGGCCAGCTCCCCAGTGGGCTCAGGATTTTCTCCTCACATACTGCTGCAGCTTGAATTTCAGTAAGGGAGCCTTGAAATGCTGCTGTTTACCTCAACTGAACCACTACTCCTGATGCCTCAGAGGGCAATACCAGGTGACCACCGTGTGTCGACTCACTGTGCTCACTTGCCCTGGCCCTGCAGCCGGGTGCACGTAGGCGCACATGCACAGCCACCTCTCTCAATGCGCGCCATTCACGCATCATCGACCTAAACAACGATGAGGAAGGGAGCAGCGAACAAGCGTGTGACTGGTGGGCCAGTCACAGCTGTAGAGGCAACAGTGCTGGAGAGTGAAGGGGTGAAAAATGCAGAAATCATTTTAAAAATGTGGAAAATTCACATGCCCGAACTATGATTCTGGAGCAATACAACACTTACCACATGCATACCTGCAAGTCTATTTTGGAACAACATTGGTTTCTCAGTTTCTTTAACCAGCTTTCCCCAGCTTGCTGTCAAAGTACTTCAAAGCTCTTGCCAGTGGCTATAGGGATCTGAGGTTTTGGAAGCCAGCAACTATTATGACTTCCTTTCATTAACTAAACTAGTTTAATATCAAAATTGTGTATGTTCTTTGTACAAAAATGTTAAGACAATGTTTCTTTCTTACCTGCTACAATTACAGGTCTTGCATCGCCAGTCCAAAAATTGTTTACTGGGCCTAATCTGCTACTCTTCACCCACCTCCCCTCCCCTCCTGACAAGAAAACCTTTATTGAAACTCCAAAGTTACAAAAATTAAATTTCCAAAAGTTGCCCCTTTAAGGATTCAGTCTGCTTACAAATACAGGTACTAGGTCTGCTAAAATTTGACATTTGCTGTACCTCTAGTTCCCATTGCAAATATTTGGGGAAAAAATAGTCTTTTCCTCTTCCTGCCAAGAACTGAATAAACAAAACTTAAAAGTTGCATGTTACTTCAAAAAAAAATTTACTCTGAACTATTCAGGCCCAAATCCTCTTGGCTCTACTGCTAAATTGGCCTCCTTCATCCAATAGAAATGATTAAAATTGAATGAAAACCCTTTCTATCTAGAGCACATCTGTATCTTTTGCCTCCAAGCCACAACAAAGGCAGCACAAGCTTACTTTTGTAATTCTGCACCAATTTACTGGTTTGATGTGCCCCGTATTTGTTGTTTTAGTTTCTCTTACTCCATTAATTCCATTATCTACTTAATTTGTTCCACTGATCCCTGCTTTTACATTAATTTATTTGCATTTAATTATTGTAATATTGATTTATTGGTTTTCTGGTATCAAGTTCAAGTTTATTGTCATCTGATTGTACATACGCACATACAATCTGCACGAAAAAGAACATCTCGAAACCACAGTGCACACACCCAGTACACTCCACACACAAACGTCAAATATACACAGCAATCCAAAATAAATAAATAGATAAAAATAAATAATTTACGAGTTTCTAGGATTGTTCAACAGTCTCCCCGCTTGCGGGAAGAAGCAGTTTCCCAGCCTGGCAGCCTGCTTCTGTATCCCTTCCTTGAATGTAGTGTCTCAAAGATACTGTGGGCTTGATGAAAAGAGTTCTCAATCATTCTGTGCCCTCTTAAGCACCACTCTCTGCTGATACCATCAATATCAGAGAAGGAAGACCCCAGTGATCTTCTCAGCAGTTTTAATCACTCTCCATACTGACCACCAATATGATGCTTTGCAGCTTCCGTACCACACACTATAATGCAGCCAGCCTTGACACTCTCCATTGTAGAATGTTATTAGGATGGTGTGCCTTTCTGAATAATGAGGTAATGTTGGGCATCTAGGATGGATAAATGGACAAAAGGAACTTTGTGCTCCCGCTCTCTCTGTGCCGGAGCCATTGATATGTAGTGGGATGTGGTCCTTCGTCCTCCTGAAGTACATAATCATTTCCTTTTTCTTGTCCACATTGTTCTTGCACCACTGTACAGCCCTTTCAACCTCCTCTGTAAGCCAACTCATCATTTTTGCTGATGAAGCCAACTGTTGGAGCTGAACCTAGTAGTATAGTCCCAAGTTAGTAGTGTGAACAGTGGCGGGCTGAGCACACAGCCCTGAGATGATGAGGCTTGAGGTGTTGCTGCCAACCCTGACAGATGATGGTCCTTCAATCAAGAAGTCCAGGATCCAGTTGCAGAGAGACATACTGAGTCCCAGTGAGGATAGTTTATCCACCAGCCTCTGAGCTATGATTGTGTTGAACGCCAAGCTGAAGTCAATGAATTATAGCATGGCATGAGACATCATTCTCTAGCTGGGCCAGGAAGGTGTGGAGGGTCAGGGCTATTGGATCATCTGTGGATCAGTTTGTCCGATAGGCAAATTGGAATGAGTCCACTGTTTACACGCCCATCATTCTAGTAATGATTCGTAAATTGTTAATACAGTTTTTTCAACTAATCCAGTGGTACTTAGATCCTATATTAATTTATTGATTTTACATCTGACCAGCATGAATTTGCTAATGTCTTTTATTTTATTTAACTGATTGATTCATGGTGCCGGTACTGTTCCTAATATTATGTGCCTGCTTAATTACTCTAACATTCAACAACATTCTTTAGTTATCAACAAGTTAACATGTGAAGATAAAGCTTTTTTAGTGTGACTGGATAGTACACTGTCAAGCAAAACAAAAAGCACTTTGCTTTAAGTTTTGCAATTAATTCTGTTAATGATCAATATCTGGTTCCAGTGGTAAGTTTCTGTTTCCTCTGTAGGCACGGCATCATCACATCGATTGGAATGTCTAAAGCAAAATATTTAAAATTATACAAATTTTGCACAAGGACAGCGTTGATTTGATAAACATACATTTTGTTTCCATTGACAAAATTTTCAATTTTGTCTTAAACATTTGGGAGCACAACTTTATTCTGTTTTGAAATCCTAACAAAGGGACTTTTTATTTGTTCTACAACACAAACTCTCGTGCTCTAGTTAGTTACGTGACTCAAACGTTTAGGTTGACATTCCAAAACAGAGTACTGTTTAATGGTCATCAACACAAAACATCAACTTGGTTTCTGTGTCTACAAATGCTGCCTAACTTGTTGCGAGTTTTCAACATTCTTTGCAATGATGTCGAATTTAAGAGCTTTACCATACAAAATTCTGGAGGAAAAATGAACATGCAACATACCCAGAGCCACTGCCATTTAAATATTCTGCATTGGCCTGATTTGATTCCTTTTTCAGTGGGATTTGTGTGGTCTTGGGAAGGTCCCTATACAAATTCAGAAGACTTTGCGACTCCTTTAGAAGAGAACAAAAAAGGTTATTTTAAAAAGGGCAAAATAACTGTTTTTTTAAGATAACTTTAAAGCAACTGAAACAAAATCACAAATCCTAACATGATTTTGTGTTGGTGCAACATAAATGTAAGTAACCTCAAATACTGGTTTAAATAAGATACATATTCAAAAGGTAGTGAATATTTTTACAATTCCATGGGATGACGATCATACAACACTTGAATTTTCAGAACACTATTATTCTTCTTACACAGTGCTTCAAGAATAAGTTATTTCTAACATTTTTTTAATTTAAAATTTATATTTTAATTATACAGCACGATAACAGGCCACTTTGGCCCACGAGTCTACGCCGCCCAATTAACCTACACTTCCGATATGTTTTTGAATGGAGGGAGGAAACCAGAGACCCCGGGGAAAATCCCATGCAGACATGGGGAGAGCATACAAACAGCCCAGGATTCTAATCCTGATCTTGATTGCTGGCGCTGTAAAGCTGTTGCGCTGTAAAGCTGTTGTGCTAACCGCTAAGCAATCCATTTTTAAAAAAAATGAGTTCCAAGATGATTGAAAAGACAAATTCTTTTATGGAAGAGGCAGGAGGTGCCCAATAGGGCAGGTGGAGTGGGCAATTTGGAATTTTTTTTATTTTTTTGAAATTAGTAACATTTCGTGTTTTATGCCATTTTATTTTGAGGAGCAAAGTTCATCTCACAAAAACTAATTTCAAATAAACCAGATAATCGTTTGTGGTTTAAAGTATTTGTTAAAACAGTAAATGCAATATTGAAGTCCTTACAGACACCTCCTGAATTCCAAGACCTAATGTTTCTGCTACAACAGCAGCTAAATTAATGCCATTCTTTTCTGCTGATGTTTGTTCCTTTGGCTGCTGGGTGCCTGAAAATTAAAAAGAAAAACAAGTTAGGCATATGATAAAGCAAATATAAAATAATGCACATTGATGAGACAATCTTTGAAACTCAGTTGAAAAGGCTTCAAAACAATAAGCAATGGGATAAGAGTCCAATGTGCAGAACATAAATACCATAGGTTTCCCTCCCCAAAGGATGTCAGTGTACTAATTTAGTTTTCATTACAATTTGGTCAATTTCCTTTTCTGTTTTAACCAACAAATTATTTAATTAATCTTGTCAATAAGGTTTTGATGTCAGAAACTCTACATTACCAATTATTAAACTACTCAGTTCAGGAAGTTACATTGCAAACATTAAATTATAAATTGTCTCTTTCAGATCGTGCATGAATATAACAGCTAATGTACATAATTTGGGCCAAATTCTACCACATCTGCATTAGCTGTATTTCTTCTACAGCAGGGGTGTCAAACTCAAATTCACCGAGGGCCAAAATTAAAAACTTGGACTAAGTCGAGGGTCGAACTAAATATTTATTGAAAATTTTCAACAACATCTGCATGTTTTCTCTCAACATATGTAATAACATAACATAACATAACAATTACAGCACGGAAACAGGCCATTAGGCCCTTCTAGTCCGCACCGAACCAAACACCCCTTTCTAGTCCCACCTCCCTGCACAATGCCCATAACCCTCCATCTTCTTCTCATCCATATACCTGTCCAACCTTTTCTTAAATAATACAATTGACTCCGCCGCCACTATTTCTCCCGGAAGATCATTCCACATGGCTACCACTCTCTGAGTAAAGAAGTTCCCCCTCATGTTACCTCTAAACCTCTGCCCCTTAATTCTTAACTCATGTACTCTTGTTTTAATCTTTCCTCCTCTTAACGGAAATAGTCTATCCACATCCATTCTGTCTATCCCTTTCATAATCTTAAATACTTCTATCAAATCCCCTCTCAACCTTCTATGCTCCAAAGAATAAAGACCTAATCTGTCCAATCTCTTCCTATACTCTAGATGCTTAAACCCAGGTAACATTCTGGTAAACCTTCTCTGCACTCTCTCCACTCTGTTTATATCCTTCATATAATTAGGCGACCAGAACTGCACACAGAACTCCAAATTAGGCCGCACCAACGTCTTATACAATCTCAACATCACCTCCCAACTCCTATATTCCATGCAATGATTGATAAAGGCCAGCATACTAAAAGCCTTCTTCACCATCCTATTCACGTGAGTTTCTACCTTCAGGGAACGATGTACCGTTACTCCTAAATCTTTCTGCTCTTCGGTATTCCTCAATGCTCTCCCATTTACCACGTATGTCCTGTTCTGATTCTTCTTACCAAAATGAAGCTCCTCACACTTATCAGCATTAAATTCCATCTGCCATTTTTCAGCCCACTTTTTTAAGCAGCCCAAATCCCTCTGCAATCCTTGAAAACCTTCTTCATTATCCACTATTCCACCTATCTTAGTATCGTCTGCATATTTACTAATCCAATTTACCACCCCATCATCTAGATCATTAATGTATATAACGAACAACAATGGGCCCAATACAGATCCTTGAGGCACACCACTGGTCACTGACCTCCAACCTGACAGACAATTATCCACTACCACTCTCTGGCCTCTCCCTTTCAGCCAATGTTCAATCCATTTGACTATCTTAAAATTTATACCTAAAGACTGCACCTTCCTAACTAACCTTCCATGTGGTACCTTATCGAAGGCCTTACTGAAGTCCACATAGACAACATCCACTGCGCTACCCTTTTAAACTTTTTCTTATTAAAATAAATGTTTAATAATAGTTTTGGTTAAACTCTTTCCATAAGAAACATTAACAAATAAGAAATAAAATATTCAATAAATAATATTTCTCTCTAGCCTTTAAGCTCCTTTTAAATGTATTGTTTTTCACAAGCCAACAAGTCAAAAAAATAACAACTTGCTTCAATGAAAATCCAATCTTTCAACTATGAACAGCCCAAAGTTAACCAAAGAAAATATGAATCCAAGCTTAGCTTGCTACACTATGATTTACTCTGATGCACCTGGGTCTAAACCAGATACTTGGCATCTCTTCTTAGATGCAAGTTCATCAAACTCTGGTGTCAGACTCTGAGCTGAGGAAATCCTCAGGACTGAATGAAGGTGCTCGTCAGTAAGACGACTCCTGTGTGGTGTTTTGTTTATCTTCATCAAAGAGAAGAGTTGTTCGCAGAGATATGTGCTGCCGAACATTGACAGCATTTGAGCAGCTTGTGTACGGAGTTGGGGCAGTGTGTCGGGAAGGAACTGTGGGAACTGCGCAGCACCGACAGTCATACTTTGACTTGAGTGTGTCATTACACTGGAGCTCAATCAGCTCCATTTGGAGGTTGGTTGGAGCGCTTGTCACGTCAACTGCAAACGGATTGCTGAGTAGTTCAAATCTGCATTTCTGGGCTTCAAAGTCAGCAAATCGTCGGGAAAACTCCGCACGAAGTACGCTTAGTTTTTCAGCAAACTCTGCACTGGGCAACACGGCAGGTGAGATCTGTTCTTTCATAATTTGGCAGCACTGAAAATGAGCCATGTTTCCCTGCAGCATCTGAGTCTCCCACAAGCACAACTTGGTTCTAAAAGCCCTCACTGCACTGTACATGTCTGTAATGATGAGCCCTCGTCCCTGAAGCTGCAGGTTTAGCGCATCGAGATGGCTCACGATGTCACACAGGAATGCCAGCTCACATTGAAACTTTTTATCCCTGAGCTCTGTTGTATCTTTGCCTTTGCTCTCCATAAACAGACATATTTCTTCACGCAGCTCAAAGCATCTCTTCAGTACTTTTCCTCGGCTAAGCCATCGCACCTCTGTGTGATAGGGCACGTCTCCGTATTCTGACCCTAACTCCTCCAGAAAGGACTTGAACTGGCGGTGATTTAAACCTTTGGCTCTTATGAAGTTAACTACTCGAGTTACAGTGTTCATAATATGCTCCGTTTTCAAGGCTTTGCCACACAAGGCTTCCTCGTGGATTATGCAGTGGTAAACTGTAAGCTCACCTGCATGATTCTCCCGCATCTTCTCCCGAATCCTGCCCACCAGTCCATTTTTCTGACCACGCATCGCAGGTGCACCATCTGTCGTTAGTCCCACAAGTTTATACCAAGGCAGCATCATTTCATTGAGACATTTGGACACCTCCTCGAAGATTTCTTTTCCTGTGGTTGTGCCATGCATGGATTTTAATCCTAAAAGTTCCTCTGTAACGGAAAGTTTCGTGTCCACTCCACGGATGAATATTGATAGCTGGGCAGTATCTGATGTGTCGCTGCTCTCGTCTACAGCAAGTGAGTATGCCTTAAAATCTTTCCCCTTCTCCTTTAGTTGTTCTTGTAGATTAGTAGCAAGCTCACAAGCACGCGCAGCACGGTGTTTCTGCTCAGGCTCACATTTAAAAACATTTGCTTTTTATCTGGGCAAATGACATCGCAAACTTTGAGCAGGCATTTTTTAACAAACTCTCCCTCCGTAAAGGGCCTGGCTGATTTGGCGATCTCTGCGGCCACAATAAAACTAGCCTTTACAGCAGCCTCACTTTGGGATTCTGCTTTGGTGAACATAGTTTGCTGTAAAACCAGACTTTTTTTCATCTCCTCCACCTTCTGGAGCTTTTGCTTCTCGTTCAGATCCTTATACCTGTCCTGGTGTTTTGTTTCATAGTGTCGTTTTATGTTATATTCTTTAACTGCAGACACACTGGCTCCACACACAAGACAAACAGGTTTGTCTTTTGCCTCCCACCTGTCTTTTGCCTCCCACCTGTCTTGAAAGGTCCTGTTTTCTATCTTTCGTTTGTAAGGGGTTTATTAGATGTGAGTTAGGCAACAGGACCTTGCAGATGTTAATGAAAATAAACAGAGGAGGTGGGGGCGCCAACGCATTTGCAAAGCATTCTGGGATTCAATTCAAATTCAATTCAAATAGCTTTATTGTCATTGTACAAAGTATACAACGAGATTAAAAGACAGCAGTTCAAGGTTACCAATGCAGCAACTCAACCACAGACAGCACCACGGAAGTTAAATAAATAAACAAAAAAAAACGCCGCAGTTCTTAACATAGCGGTCATCAACCACCTGAAGTTCCAGCTCATCCATTTGGCCTGCCAAGGATCGCACGTTGCCGAGAAGCATGCCAGGGAGCGGAGGTCTGCAGGGAGCACTCGCCAGCCCAGCCAGCAGGCCCGAGCGGCATCCCCCCTGACCCCTCTCCCTCCTCCGCCCCCGCCTCCGCAATCGCCGCCAACAACCCAAGAGTCCCCGCTGGTTTTGCCATCTCACCGGGAATACCGTGAGAGCGGTGGAACTCGTCCGCGACCTCCACCCCAGCGGAAAGTTCGATGCCCAGCAGCACCCGCCCACAGATGAAGCTCAAGGAGACGCGGAGGTGACCCACCACGTCCAGCCACATGGAGCTAGGCGGCGGGTCCGTTGGAGCTCGGCGGCGGGTCCGTTGGAGCTCGGCGGCGGGTCCGTTGGAGCTCGGCGGCGGGTCCGTTGGAGCTCGGCGACGCTGTGAATATCTAATTAACTTTCCCATTAACTATATCGGTGTCCTGCTGTCCCTGCTGTGGAAGTGCTAAAAACTACTACGGTTGTGCTTGCTGCTGTGCATGTGCTATACTTGCGCGGCGGCCAGCGGGCCAACTCTAATATATATTTAATATGATCTTGCGGGCCAAATATAATTATATTGGCCCGCGGGCCAGAGTTTGACATGTGTGCTCTACAGTCATTGTACAGGACTAGTGACCTCAAACAACTTATTCCACGATTCAAATTTTTAAGATGGTCAGAAAATGCTGAAAGACAAGAACTGCAGATTTTGAAAACATGAAATTAAAAAAAAATGAGCAGGTCAGGCAGTATCTGTGAAAAGCGAAGCAGTTAATGTTTGAGTTTCAACACCTTTTATCAGTACTAAGAAACAGGCAAGGTAGTCTAGGTCAGGGATGAGCAACTTATGGCCCACATCCAGCTGCAACCCAATGCGTTCGCCCAATCACCATTCACTGCACTAAACTGTCAGCCTTTGTCATTGGTGGCCCCAGAGACTGTGAGCATGGATTAAACATCCCTCAGCAAAGGAAACACTTTGTGGCTATATAAATGCTGCCCGTTTCTTCAGGGTCATGAACCGGGCAGTGAAATGACTGCGTTCACATGGAATGTTCATTTGAAGTTTCTCCACATCGTTATAACCAGGAATTGATCATCAATCACATGACTTTTTGCCCCTGGAGAAATAACTCACCCTGGTGCTCTGCCCTCAAGATTGCCCTGAGACAAGCTGTACATCAGTGGCCAGCTGTCCCACTCTTGGTGCTAGGCCACTCACCCACAGGTGAATGTTGAGCTGGGCAACCAATGGGGCGAACCTTTTGCAGCATCCACGAACTTTGGCCTGAAATATTAACACTTTCTCTTTCCACAGCTGCTGTCTGATTTGCTGAGTGTTTCCAGTATTTTCTATCTTTAGCTTAAAAAATTCAATTGGTACACAAGGCAGATGTTACCACAGTACATTCACAACCTAGCCACAGTATGATATTACCAGGTATGTGAAAAATAATCCTGAGCATTATTGTCGCAAAACTTTGGAATGTACTGCAGAATTTTAAGCACAGATGGAACATTTTCCCACAGTATCTCTGCATAGTTCCTATAGACAGAACTTCAGCCAAGTCTTATTTCCTTGCCTTTTTCTTGTATCTTGTCTCTCTTTGTATTTATTTTCCTTCCACCATCCTTTATGGAAGTCTCTCTTTACCTCATCAAATAATTTATTTGGATAAACCTTAACTTCATTTCCTGTCCTTTTGGTAACAATTATATTAAATTTGTGCCTTTTAGTTACTAACTAGGAAATGAACATTCATAGAAGCATACTTATGCAATGGACTACCAAATGATTACAGAAGAAAAATCAAAGGAAGGCCTAATTCCTTAAGGCAAACGCTCATTTGAAGGTGTCCAGAATAAAATAGTGGGGTCACATGTAGAACTGAGCAAGTATCTCTTTTTGATTAAATTTGTGGATGCCACGATTAAAGTGAGGATAATGCTCTTACGTTACATGATCAACTTCTAATTGACGTTACTTAGGAAAAGGTGTGGCAACATGGAAATTCAGTGAATAGGATCCATTTTCATTTCAGCAAGGCCTTGGTACCATGTCATAGAAATAATTCAGCCAAAATCTTTTTGATAAAATTAATTAGCTACAAAAAAAAAATCAAGGCATGGATGGCACAGTAGAAAAATATACCAAGGCAGAGGGACTCTTGAATGTGCAACTGAGTGCAATGCTGGAGCCACTGGAGTATACAACTGATTTGAGTCTGGAGACAAAAACAAAAGTTCAGAAAAGACAGCGGAGGACTAAGGTTTTAATCATAGGAAACCAAGCCAAATGCTGAGCGATGGAATAACGAACAGTAAACACCATTTGAACAAATATTGGTGAATGACACTAACCGAAAACAAGTACTACGCTATAGTACTTGGCATCTGATCACCTAAATATATATGGTCACACAAGGCACCATAGAAGAAAATTATTTGACTGTGGGATATTTAGGCAGAGCAATCAGTAACAAATCCCGACAGTATGCATTGGTACAGAACACCTGGAGTACAGCATAGATTTCTGTACCAAAAGTACAATATTTATATGCATTGGTATGGAACACCTGGAGTACTGCATAGACTTCTGTACCAAAAGTACAATATTTATAATCTGTCCAAGCTTGCATCATGTCACATCTTCAGTCATTTATACAAAGTACTATCAATCTGGGCTCCATTTGAACTAGGATCAGGGATTCAAAGAGATAGGGCAGAATTGCTCCAAAAGAAGTTCAGTGCAGCAAATGGACAAGTATATTACTACATATTTATTGCTCAAGAGGGGGATATGAACTGCAGAAAAATATTCCAGCTTTGGATGTATGGGATGTGGAATTTACCAAATACCTTTAGTACAATTACAATGCAAAATATCAGATTGTAGCGACTACTCCAGTGGAGCTACTAAATGAATACACCAGACACAGTGCTAGTCAGCAAAGCAACTTTATTTGAATTTGCCTCCACTTTTAAACCCCTCCCAACTCAGAACTGGAAGCAATATCACCCTGTGCCTGCCACCCACCTGTGGTGCTCGTGTCTTAAAGATGACGGGAGACCAGCAGCATCTTGAAAGTGAGTGCCTCAGTCTCCGATGTGCTGTGACTCAGCCCGCAGTGACGTGCTTGGCCCCCTCGGCCAGGTAAGTGAGTAGCGACCAGGTCCTCATAGCGACCAGGTCCTCAGGGCTGTGTAGCCACTTGGTGAGTTGCACGGGCGACGGTTCAGCTCACTGCGCTGCGCAGCCACTTGACAAGCCACACGGGCGGCGGTTCAGCCCACTGTGCCACTCGGCCCGCTACACCACTCGCCCCGCCCCCCAGAATGAAATGAATTGGCTGCGCACGCCTTAGGCAGATGCCCTCTTCTCCAGGGCAAGGGGCAGCGAATAGGGGTCTACATGTGCTGGTTTGAGTTTGTCTATATTAAACAGTTGAGAATGTCCCCCAAGTATGAAGTGTACACAACTCCATCCCTTTCGATCACATAGAAATGGGCATCGTATGGCCATTGCAATGGCGTTCCTGGGGCCTGTCTATGCCCGAAGACAAAGTCAGTGTCGAGGAGGGGTGGAGGGTCATGGTGTTTGGAGGTTCCATGCCAGTTAGTTGGAAATTGGTTTTTTTACTGTGTCGTGGTATCAAAGCTGCTGAATCACATCCAGATCCGAATGGCAGGAGTCAGACGAGAAGTGAACGTCACCTGGAACCGAGAGAATGAACCGTAAACCATTTCAGCGGATAACGCTGGCATGTCTTCCTTCGGGGTGGTGCACATTCCCAGCAGAACCCATGGCACTTGTCTACCCAATTAGGCCTGGTGAGTCGGGCTTTGAGTGTGGTCTTGAGTTGCTGGTAGAAACATTCCACAAGACCATTGGACTGTGAGGAGTATGCTGTGGTGTGATGCAGTTGTGTGCCACAAAAGCATGCAAGAGCCGTCCTTAATGCGAAGGTGAATTCCGCTCCGTGGTCTGAGGCGATGTGTGTGGGAACTCCGAATCTTGAGATCCAAGTGGCAATGAATCCTCTGGCGTGTGTCTCAGTGTTGTTGGATGGCCTCTGGCCATTGCGTGAATCAGTCTATGTCCGCGAGGATGTATCTCATGTTCTGAGACACTGGCAATGGTCCGACCAGGTCTATATGCAAATGCTCATAGGGACGGCTGAAATCCATGTTTGCCATTGGTATGGAGTTGTGACCCGGGAGCTTTGCCAGGAACAAGGTCTCAAATAGAAAGCAATTAGAATGACTGTCTGCTAGAGCGAGCATTTCATTCATAAACTGGACGGATTCCTGTCGCCTAGCTCCTCCATATTCAAAAGCCACATGCCTCTTTATGTCTGGTTGATTCCAGGATGTCTAGAAGGAACTGCTGGAACCTGGTGTATTGGTTTTATACCTGGGTGGGGGGTGTCCAATAAATTCACTTCACTTACTTTAGCAGTTGTAGCAGCATCCAGTGCCCTGACGACGTGCCAAAACTTCGTGTCTTCAGCTGTTATTCCACGAAGGTGGAACTGGGTCTCAGCCTGGTTCAGCCACACTCAAGGCTTGTGGGCCCAGAAAGGGGCAGGTGAACACCTACCGCTTTAACTGCAGCTGTGGCAGCAGCAGCTGCTGTTCTTGCTGCTTCGGCTGAATCTTGCAGTCAGGGTCACCAATTGTAACGACTACACCAGTAGAGCTACTAAATGAATACACCAGACACAGTGCTAGTCAGCAAAGCCACTTTATTTGAATTTGCCTCCACTTTTAAACCCCTCCCAGCTCCGAACTGGAAGTGACATCACCCTGTGTTTGCCACTCACCTGCGGGGGTCGTCTTAAAATAAAGACGACGAGAGCCCCACGCCATCTTGAAAGTGAGTGCCCTAGTCTCTAGTGTGCCGCAACGCAGCTGCAGCACTGTGCTCGGCCCCTGGCCAGGTGAGTGAGTAGTGACCAGGCTCATGGTGCTACGTGGCCGCTTGGTGAGCCACACGGGCGATGGTTCAGTCCACTGCGCCACTTGGCCTGCTACACCATTATATTTTTTAATGGGAATCGTTTATTTATTTCGAAGTTCCAAAGATGCCAAAATAATTTATACTTCTGTCATCATTTTCAGTTTATTGCACATATTATGTTGGAACTTACTTTCAATTGACATTGTTCCAAGATCACAGGTATCTACAGCTAGGACTTCTTCATCCTGATTGCATTGGGTCGTGCCAGGGAACTGCGCTAACAGCATTTTACATTTCTCTGCATGTGAACAAAGTGGCAGTTAGAACAATTTAACATTACAGAACTAGGTTCCAAGTTACTGGAGGATAAAATAGGACAATTTTCTGTGGCAAAAATTCATTTGAATATACTTGATGTAACTTTTTCAAGAAATTTTAATCAGAGAATTTATGTTCTAATTTAAAAATTAATTGAGCTGTACTTGTTAGTGCATGCAATGAATTTATTTTACTGCCAATGTATATGATCCACCCTGTGTGAATATTCACATGAATGAGATCTTTAAACATGTTTATTGGAGGAAATTAGAAAAAAAAACCCTAAAATATTTTATTTTACAGTATAAATCATCAACACAATTTAAAAAGATTTAACTAATAATAATTTTGTATTGTAAAATTCACTGCATTCTCATACCATCAGCCTGAAGCCGTGAAGGCTCTGCGCTTGCATGTTCTGCATAGTGAATATGTCGGTTCTCCTTTCTCCTTCGCATTCTGCTAAGCATGGAGTTGGAAAGAGATAAAACCGGAGAATCTGGAATTATTCCATCATTGTGGTCTGCTGCTCCTTCCACTTCACGCTTCTGGTCTCTGACATCAGAGAAATAAAAGTCAGAGAGATTGTAAAGTAAAAAAATAAATGGTCATAATGTCAAGAGACAGACAAGGCTTACTTCATCTGATGCTCAAGTGATTCAAGCTGATCACTAAGTTTCTTGTTTTCCTCTTGAAGATTGTTCTTTTCATTCACTTGATTAAATGAAGATAGGGAAAAATGTATGACAACGTTTCTCAAACAAAAAGGTTCCCCCCAAATAAATTCAAAACCACTTACTAAGTTCTGTAATTAGTTTCAGATTCTGCTGTCGAATATTCTCAAACTCCAGCTGTTTTTTCTTCATGTGTTCTTCAGTAACCGCACACCTGTCACATAATCCTGCTCGCAACCTGCAAAAGAAATTAATTTTATGTATCAGAAATTTGTACTCAAAATTGCAGCAAATGTTTTAAGTTCATTAGTGTTTTCAGAAAACTGCATTACAAGTCAGAAACAGATAAAATATAACATGTATACTCTACCAAGCAATCAATGATAGTCAAATTTATTGCCATCTGATTGTACTTATACAATCAGATGACAAAACAGGGATCTCCAGTCATCAGTGCAAAACATGCAGACACACAATCAGACATAATACACATTAGATAAACAATACATATGCAGGACAAGTATTTTAATGATATAAATAAATATTGTTTTGTACATATGAAAGTCTCAGATGGTTAGTGTGAGCAGTTCTTTGGTCGTTCAGCATTCTCACTGCCCATGGGAAGAAGCTGTTCCTCATCCTGATGGTGCTGGCTTTGATACTCCTGTATCTCTTCCCTGATGGGAGTAGCTGAAAGGTGTGTGTGTAGGGTAGAAGGGGTCTTCGATGATTTTGCACGCTCTCGAGGAGACGTTGAGTGTCCAGGGAACTTGATGCTCTCCACTCTCTCTACTACAGAGTTATTGATGTGTAGTTGAGGGTGGTCATTCATGGTCCTCCTGAAGTCCATGATCATCTCCTTTGTCTTGTCCATGTTGGGACTCAGGTTGTTACTCTTGCACCATTTCACGAGAGTTTCATCCTTTTCTATGTTGTGTGACTCATTGTTGTGGGTGATGAGGCCAAAATACTGTTGTGTCATCTGAAACTTGATGACCCTGTTGGATCAGTAGCGTGAACAGTACTGGATTGAGCACACAGCCCTGAGGTGCACCACTGCTCAGCATGACGGTGCTCAACATTCTGCTACTGATCCAGTCAGACTGTGGTCTTTCAGTTAGGAAGTCCAGCATCCATTTACAAAGTTGGTGGTGAGGACTATTTCTCCACCAGCCTCTGGGGAATGATCATTTTAAATGCTGCAATTAAGTCATTTAACAGCAGCTTGGCATATGAGGTGTCATTCTCCAGGTGGGCCAGGACGGAGTGAAGCGACAAGGCTATATCTAATCTATGCAAACTGGATGAAATACCACGAACAACTTTATGCTGATGTGAGCTGCGATGAAAGTAGATTGAGATATTTATATGGTATAGATAGGGCAAGACGACATGAATCTTTTCCCCTTATGAGAGGGAAATAAAACAAAGACATAAATTTATGGTAAGGGGCAAGAGATTTAGAAGGAATTTGAAGGGGAAATTTTTCACTCATAGTTGCAAGTACCTAGAAAGCATTGTCAAGGAGAGTGGTGGAAGCTAGTCATGAGCATCTTTTAAGAGATATCTAGATGAGCACTTGAAACACCTAGGCATTTCGGTCTCGGCTCGGGTTGCCAATGGAGGCTTGTGTAGCTGCAGAAGCTGTGGGGGTGTTGAAGGCGATGCCACAGACACAGTGACTCTGTGGGCCTCTCTTTTACTTCTCTTTCTAACTGCAAGGAGAGCTGGGCAATGTTGATGCCAATACTTTGTCTGCTTATGGCAGACTAAGGGCAATGTTGTATAAAATTACATTTCTGTTTTATTACATAACAATAAATAGTACCTAACTGAAGGTTATAGACCAAAAGATGGAAAATGGAATTAACACGGATGCATAGTCACTGGCTGGCATGGATGTGATGGGCTGATCAATGTTTCCATGATGAATGACTATGACATCTGCATGAGAAACCATAAAGTGTTTCCCATTTAATTTGTGGAAAATAGTGATAAAAAGCATTTCCCCTCTAATAATTAGAAACACTGAATAAGCACATTGTAACATTTGCAAATCAGAGTTCAATCTTTTTTGTTAAGTACTTTTTTCTTAATAAGCATACATTTGTCAGATTATATCCATCATCGCTGTTTAAGTGTTCATTTTGGCTAATCAATAGCTCATTGCTACAAAATCAGATTTATAACTGTGCAATGTAGGAAATGCTGTAACCAATTACCACAGAGTCTGAACAGTAGATTCAAATTATACTCCAGTCATTTCAGCACAGATTTTAGGTTAACACTTTTGTGTGCAATAACTCAGAAATTAAATTGGATTAATCATCTCAGGCACCACAGACAAGATCACATAATGTGATTTTTGAAAGCAAGAAAGTTCTTCCTTGTGCTCTAGCCAATATTCACCAAAAGATTATTTGGTCAGTTTCATATTGCATCTTATAGGGGTTTGTTGATTGCCATAAAATGTCTGTTTTAATTGGTTAATTAACCAATTTGCAGGTTTTCTTTTACCCCACCAAGGGCAATGACTCAAGCAAACAATAATGAGAGGCTCGATCAGAGGAACTCAGCAGATCATGTGGCATCCATGAGCAGAAATGGTCAGTCAACATTTTGGGTCAAGAATTTTTATTGAGATGCAAATGGGGAAGGGTGATGCCAAGAAATTGAATAAGAAAATTAAGTGGGGGGGAAGGAGCTTGGCAGAGACTAAGAGGTGATAAGAGAATTGGGCAGAATGTGGGAGTGGTGGAGAGACAGAGAAAAGAACAGGAATAGGTAAACAATGGAGCCAGACAGAAGTGGGTATCTAAAACTGGAAAAATCAAAGTTCATGCAGTTGGATTTAAGACTGTCCATAAGGAATTTGGTGTTGTTCCTCAAGTTTGCAATTGGCCTCAGCTACTCCCGTTGGGGAAGAGATACAGGAATATCAGAGCCAGTACCACCAGACTGAGAAACAGCTTCTTTCCACAGGCAGTGAGACTGGAATGACTAACGAACTGCTTCAAGGGTAATATTATTAAATAATATTTATTTTTATGTATGAACATTTGTTCTCCAAATGTAGCACATGCCGATGTATCACTTGTCTGTATGTGTATGTCAAGACTGGTTATGTGTTTTACATTGAGAAATGGAGAACGCTATTTTGTTGGGTTGTACTTGTGCAATCAGATGATAAATAAACTTGTGTCAGTGTGAGAATGGTGAGAGAAATAAAAATGATGGCAACTGTGAGTTCAAACTGAACCTGCAGACAGAATGCAGGTATTCAACAAACCTGTCAGCCAATCTGCTTTTGGTCTACTTCACCTGGAAGGAAGGTTTGTCTGTGAGCCTGGATGCAGGTGAAGGAAGAGATGTAGGGACAAGTTTTGCACATCTGCACATATAACAGGTAGTGCATGGAGTTAGAAAGGAGAGGAAGAGTGGACCAGGGAGTTTCAGATAGTCTGATCCCTGAAAAAGGCAGATGGGGGGTGGGGAAGAAAAGACGTGATTGGTGGTGGGATTGCGCTGAAGTTGATGGAAGTGTCAAAGGATAAATGAGTCAGATGCAGAGGCTGGTGAGGAAGTACGGACTAAAGAGATCCTCTCCTTGTTCTGCCTGGGTTGTGGGTGGGGGGGGGGGAGGAGGTAAAGAACGCTATTAACTAAAGTTTCAACAGCCTCATTTTTTTTTAACCTCCTGTCTGGAATAAACATTTTTAGCTTGTGCATTACTTCTTACTGTATTAATGACCATTTGCAACCACAATTGACAAATATTCTACCATTAGTTTTTACACTGGGGATACTTCCAAAATTTTAAAACTTGTAAAGCACAAGAATTCTCTTCCCTCTGCTGATTTCAGTGAAACATTCAGGGTGCATAATCAATAACATCAATAAGGTTCATAGCCTCATACTGCAAACTGCCAAGGAATGGTGGTGGGAATTTTGGGCCTCAAATATTAACGTGATAAATTACCTACAAGTGGAGATGCAGGTCTGGTAGAAACTCCTCCCTGTCCCAAGGGTATCAAGCACAAGGAGGAGCCTATTATAACTCCTGGGTCTTATTTAAATGATCCACAACAGTGCCTGTGAAAACCAGTAAGAGGTCAGGACTGGTGGGGACGAGAAAAATAGATGAGGAGCCTTGACAGGGAACACTTACTTATCCTGAGCAGTAAGGATCTCAATGAAATGCAATTTTTTCTATTTTGCTGGTTTTCTCTGGCTTGTGTCTGACTTCTTAAGGCTTTGATTCTGGTAAGCATGCAGGACAATGGGAAACAAGTCATCAGCCATATTAACGACATAATGGAATTTTTCCATTTAAATTTCATACTCACTGGTCATGTTAGTGAAATTCAATACTGTGGGAGAAGTTCAATAAATATTGCAGCTTGTGGAATTGACCTGTTCTTGATTCACTTAAGCATTGGTTCTAGCAACACTTAAGCATTGGTTAAAATCAAGGCTCGAGGATAATCAAAATTGAAATCCAGTGAAATTTTTTTTCTGCACCTCTTCCAATCTAAATTCATTTAAAAATCAATCATATCATATCTCACCTGTCTTCTAAAACTTTAATAGTGTCGTGTAATGCTTTCTGTTGCTCCCTTAACTGTTGGTTTTTATTGTAGTACTCTTCAAGTCTTTGAGCATCCCTGGAAAAAGATTACATATGAGACAGCAAAATATAACATTTTAAATAGTTTCTGAACATGTCTTGTGACAAGTCTCCTGTGTGAAAGTCAAATGATTGTTGATTCAGCACCAAGCTCCTATTGGTGTACAAGTGGTAGGGTAGCACAGAAATATTTGTCTGTCCAGGTGTTTGGCATGTCATGACAAATACAAACTGTGGAATTTAAATTTACTTGCTGAAGTCTGAGTTCAAGAATAAAGAAAACAAAAGGCAATTATTTCTTGATAAAGGGTTCAGCTCTAAATAACAACAACCATTCTTTTTCTTCCACTGACATTGTTTGACTTGCTGAGTTCCTTCAGTAGAGTGCATTTTTCAATCCTTTAAAGCTATGCAAAATTTATGCTGATTTTAAAAAAAATCAAGAACTGGGATTAAATAATTGGTATGATTTACTCTTCATCCCATTTCTATAGGAATATTCCTCAGATATTTCTCTGCCACACTTGGTTCATCTGTTCAATTCAGAAATATATTTTATTGCAAGAGCAATTGTTCAATGAAATATAAACCATTCCACGGGCAATGTTTTTGATTTTATCACTTATTGCCCAAAACTCACGATTCACTTTAAAATCTGAATGCATAGTACAAAGTAAATTTTCAATATTTGTCAAAGACTACGTGTTCACCAAAAGAGTCACGTTAATTTGTAAAATAGTTGATAGGTTTAAAAGTTTTCAAGATACAACATGCCTAATTTATGCAGAAAGTAAAACCTGGGCAGGTTCAAATGTATTCCCTCATTGTTTATCAGTTTCATACATCTGCTCAAACTATTCTGATTAAGTTTTTAAAAATTCCAGAAAAAAATGAGGTAAGTAAATTAACAATAAAACAAAAGAAACAAAGAAGGGCTAGGCCCATTTGATAAACATGATTGACAGGTTAACTATGAAGTCCAGACTTAGTTTGGCCTTAGCCTCAGTGTCTGTAGAATCTTAGCTGTAATGTTCAGCAAAGTTCTACATAAAAGCTTCATTTTTGTGGTTATCTGTACTGAAATATTAAACGACAGGAATTTGAGGGAGTCAGTAACAGTGACTCTTGTTGAAGACCATTGTGACCACAATGAGCTAGTTGTATAAAGACTAGCCACGTTGCACGGTGTACAATGAATCACAACAATATTCATTCATTTGATAGATACCTACATTTGTGAAACAAAGAAAATTTTAACTTCAATTCTTGCAAAAAAATGTTTACTTTAAATTTGAAAAATAGAAATTAAAATTCTGAATATCCCCATAAATTTTACTAAATTGGTATTTTTAAATCAAACAATAAACTTTAACCATCTTTACAATAATCATTCTGAATGAATCAAAAAGCAGAATTAAAGCAGAGAGACATAGTTAGCTTAGTGGTTAACACAGAGTGTTACTGCACCTGCGACTGATTCCCGTTGGCAGTTTGTACATTCTCCCCATGTCTCTGTGGGTTTCATTGGGTGCTCTGGCTTTCCCCTATCGTTCAAAACTTACCAGGGTATAGGTCAATTGGGTGCAATTTGGTGGCATGGGCTTGTGGGCCGTAAGGGCCTGTTACTGTGCTCCATGTCTAAATTTAAATAAGGTATGAAAAGATTTTGAAAAGCATTTTGACACATATAGTAATTGAATGGCTTGCCTATCATGCAAAGATTAAAAACAATTTGCAAGGCAAGTAATATTTTTTACTTTAGTTATCCTTTGTACACCATATGGAGCTAACAGAATGCAAAAATGAAGATTGCACAGCTCCAAGTACAGGGGTACTGTAAGTAATTTGTTGCATTTTTGCATAATATTTTCAAACTTGTGACTTTAGCAATGCGAGAATTGAGAACCACTTCTAACAAGCACATGCAGATTTTAAAATCTATAAGCTACCTGATCATTAAGCAGCAGATGAATGCTTTGAAGGCAGCAAACAATTAAGAACAAACCAAACAGCTCCTAAAAGCAGAGTGAATTGTGTTTGACTACTTGTGTCTGTACTAAGTCTTTGATTAAGGAATGAAATGCAATAATTCAACCATTACACCAAAACAAGAAAAATCAATTGCAGATTATACTTCTCTGATTACATTTTATATCTCACACTTCGAATTATGTTGATTTCACACTTTAAAAAATATTTGCATGCAACACCAAGATTCCAATAGATTGACACAGAGCATTTGCTACTGAGTGGTAGAAGTAAAATACAAAAGTCTGAAGACACTGTGGTTGAAGTAAATCATAATGCTGGAGAAACTCAAACAGTGTACATTAGATTTCCGATTTATTGTCAGAGTACATACACATACAACTCTGAGATTCTTTTGCCTGTGGGCAGGGCAGAATTATCACTTGTTGGTAGTGCAAGACATTGTACACAATTTACACATATAAACAAATAAAGAAATGTAAACAACTGACTGTGCAATTCTGAGGGGGGGAAAAAAAACAAAGTGCAAAAGTAAAACTCCTGTTTCTATGCTTAGTGCTCTATGATTCTAAATAAATTGCTGAATGAGTTTGTTGTTGAGGCATCTGATGGTGGAGGGGTAGCAGCTGTTCCTGAACCTGGTGGTGTGAATCTTATGGCACCTATAAATCTTTTCTGATGGTAGCAACTAGAACAGAGTGTGTGCTGGATGGTGTGGATTCTAGATGATTGCTATTACTTTCTAATGGCAGCGTTCCTGTAGATGTTCTCAATGGTGGGGAGGGTTTTGCCTGAGCTGTCCTGGGCTGCGCCCACTACCTTTTACAGGGCTTTTTGCTCAAGGGTATTGGTGCCCCATACCGTGATGCAGCCAGTCAGCACGCTTTCCACTCCACATTTGTAGAAATTTTCCAGGGTTTCCAATTTCAAACCTCCGCAGACTCCTGAGGTATGTTATGTAGGACTAGATGTTAATATCCCTTATTGTAATCCTGAGATTTACTGTCTAGACTCTGCAGGGTAACCAAGTAAGTGGTGGCATCTTCTGGGTTATCAAGTGGGTGCCCTCCTTCCTCAGTGTTTTGGTGATAAACCACAACACCTCCAGAGGGTTCAGCAGTAAATCCCGGTGTCCTGGGCTCACCCTCTAGATGTCCTTCACTCACTTGGATGCCCAGGTGATATCCTTTCTCCTCATCCAGAGCCACTAACTACCCTTTTCAGCAGCTCTGGGGAAGTAGAGATATTGACATGCTTTCTTCATGATAGCAAATATAAAGATACATAACCAATGATTCAATCATGAGCCCTTCATCGAGATATGAAAAATATGTAGGCAGGTGCCTGAACAAAAGTTTGGGGAGGCGGGGAGAGGCAGGGGGAGAAATACAGTCACAAAGATAGGACCTAATAGAAGGATAAGGGAGGGAGGGCACATCCTCACAAGCAGGAGGAGGAGGGATGACTGTGAATGGAGGGGGAAGGGGGGTGAGAGCTGGAGGAAAGAAGTCAAAGGGAGGGAGAACAGAAAGTAGGCTATCAGAAACCGGCAAAGTCAATGTTAATGCCATCTAGTTGGAGAGTGCACTTTTTACACAAATTTCCCCCATTTCAGGGCACCATAATGTTTGGGACATTTGACTTCACAGGTGCTTGTGATTACTCAGGTATGTTTAATTGCTTCATTGGTGCAGGTACCAGTGAGGTAGGCTTGCTTCCAAACTTTTGATCACCTTTGGAGACTGTATATAAAATTTTTCAACAGGAGGATCAGAGTTGTTCCAATGAAAGTCAAAGAAGCCATTATGAGGCTGAAAAACAAGAATAAAACAGCAAGAGACATTCTCGAAACCTTAGGATGACCAAAATCAACTACTTGGAACATAATTAAGGAGAAAGGCCATACTGGTGAGTGTAGTAATTGCAAAGGGACTAAGAGGAAGACTCCACTGCCAATGACAGAAGAATTCTCATCAAAATGAAGAAAAAATCTCAAAATGCCTGTCAGACAGATCAGAAACACTCTTCAGGAAGCAGGTGTGGTTGTGTCAATGACGACTGTCCACAGCAGACTTCATGAACAGAAATACAGGGGCTACACTGCAAGATGTTAGCTACACTGCACTAGTTAGCTACAGACACAGGATGGCCAGATTACAGTGTGCAAAGTATTTAAAAGAGCCTGCAGAATTCTGGAAAAAGGTCTTGTGGACAGATGAGACCAAGATTAATCTGTATCAGAGTGGTGGCAAGAGCAAATTGTGGAGGCACAAGGGAACTGCCATGATCCAAAGCATACCACCTCATCTATGAAACATGATGGTGGGTGTGTAACGGCCTGGGCATGTATGGATGCCACAGCTACTGATGCCCTTATCTTCATTGATGATGTCAGTAGAAAAATGAATTCTGAGGTGGAGAAGCATCTTAACTGCTCAAGTTTGAGCAAATAGCTCCAAACTCATTGTCTTACTGTAGGATGAAGTGCCGTCCAATGATCTCAAACATATTGCTAAAGTAATAATGGAATCTTTCAAAGCTAAAAACTGGAAAATTCCTGAATGGCCAAGTCAGTCACCCGATCTTAATCCAATTGAGCATGCCTTCCATATGCTGAAGAGAAAACTTAAGGGGATAAGCCCCTGAAACAAGCAGGACCTGCAATTGGTCCATATCCTCCCAAGCTCTCCCCATCAAGATACTTTTCCAAAAGCCTTTTGAACATTGAAATTGTATCCACTTCTATAGTTTCCTCTAGCAGCTCATACCACATACAGGCTACCCTTTGAGTGAAAAAAAGTTGCCCCTCAGCTCCCTCTTAGAACTCTCCCCTCTCACAAGCCTATGCCCTCCACTTCTAGAATCATCTACCCTTTTGCCTTGCTGCTCATATTATAAACCTCCATTCTTCAACCTCCCTTGCTCTAAGGAACCCAGTCCTATATATCCTCTTCCTATAACTCACCCCTTCCATGAATCTCCTCTACACCCCTTCTAACTTATTGCTGTGATTCCAATAACCGGACAACCAGAAATGCACAGTATTCCAAGTTTTGCACAGCTGAGATCCCAATTTTTTTTCCTTAATACTCCTACCAAGTGTGCAAAACACCTTCAATATCTTGTAGAATGGTGCCAACAGCTTTTTATTTTAAAAACATAGGAGAACCCACAGTGGTCCATACCCAGGATAGTGATACCCATGCTTCTTGTACCAGACCACGAGGTCTACGATAACAGCAACTGGCACAGGGCAGCAGAGCAGGAAAATATTTACGGCTGAGAAGAAGCTTGGGAGAAGACCCAGTAGAGTATGAGGCCAGAGCAGTGGACCAACACAAGCCTCAGCAGCCAAAGGCAGGGTTCTGGAAGGACTTGGGAAGTGACAGTTTCCTAATTGTACAAGGGGTTTGGAACCAAGGACCACTGAGGACATCTTGAATGCCTGGACCTCAGGTTCATTTCTGGGAACGTACAACCCATGCAGTTATGGAAGTTATGGGTGTAAAGGAGGTGGCGGCATCCACGGACACTGTGATGAGAATTTCTTTTGCTTCTTGGTAGAAGCACTGGACTAGTGCCTTTCAGGTTGTTACGCCTCACCAGCAGCCATTGAGAGATGCATAAACAGATGAGTTAAGTTTAAGCCAAAATTTATTAACAAATTCTTCTTTCTTTGGCTTGGCTTCGCGGACGAAGATTTATGGAGGGGTAATGTCCACATCAGCTGCAGGCTCATTTGTGGCTGACAAGTCCGATGCGGGACAGACAGACACGGTTGCAGCGGTTGCAAGGGAAAATTGGTTGGTTGGGGTTGGGTTTTTCCTCCTTTGTCTTTTGTCAGTGAGGTGGGCTCTGCGGTCTTCTTCAAAGGAGGTTGCTGCCTGCCGAACTGTGAGGCGCCAAGATTAACAATAATAGAATTACCTCAATAAACTTAACACCCAAACATAAGCCTTTATAGCAACTCTACATTAACAGCAGATATTTATAAGGTGTATGTGGAAAAAACCGAGGCCATTACAGTCCAAGCTCAAAATGCCCCAAAAGAAAACTTCAAGTCAGTCACGTCAAGTCCATCAGTTAAAAAGGAACAACTCGTGGAGTCTGATCTTCAGGCTTGGGATTCTTAGTTTGTTGCACACTGGTCTTTGAGAAGGACATGGAGACAGATGGCCATGATCACTGTAGACTTACAACTTTCCTGAGTTTTGAATCTGGCAACAACCACCTTTGATTTCTTTACACGGGAATTTTCACCTAGTGACCTCCTCCGAAGCCCACTTGAGGGTTATCACAAGTTATCTTGTGAAACAAAAGTCTTCCCCTCTAAACACCCTATCCTGAGTCATTAAGCAACTCATGTCACACGAAGTTCTGCTTTTGGAAGGGGACTCAAGAAGGCCAGGTTGAGCACGCACGCACGCACGCACGCACGCACGCACGCACGCACGCACGCACGCACGCACGCACGCACGCACGCACGCACGCACGCACGCACGCACGCACGCACGCACGCACGCACGCACGCACGCACGCACGCTATCAGAGTGGCGCAAACTGCTGGCACCTGTAGACAAACTAGCTCAGTCTTTCTCCCACTGAAACTACTGGGTGAGCACACTGACAAATCTGACTGATTGCCTCCAACCAACCGACCAACTGACAAACCTGTTCAAACACTCAACACACTGGGCTCTTCAAATGCCCTCGTGTGTACCTTCAGCTCCCCATATTGGTGGAGATATTGACAGCAGCAGGCGCACTCTCTGCAAGCCCACCAGCTTCACATGGTGCTCACGCATTTGACAGCTGTCCGCTTTCCAGTGCTGTTTCAGCGCTTCACCTGAAACTGACAGTTTTTCCCACCATTAATTCAACACTTCACAGCAGCGCACAATCCTTTCTTTCCCCTCTAGGTTCAGTCCTGTCCTTGGTCCTAAAATAAAATTGTCCAGGGTCCATAACAAGTTAAAGTAAATCATTTTGTGTATTTATGTAAATAACGATGATGAAATCTTGAACCATATCCACCCAAGTCATCACTTTTAGGGAAGTTTGCACCTGTACCCCAAGGTCATCTTGTTCTACAACACTCACCAATCACTTCATGGTCTCTTGAAAAACATCAGATTTGTGAGATATGATCTCCTATACACAAAATCATACTGATACCTCCAATTAGTCCCTGACTATCCAAATGCTAGCAGATCCTATCCCTCAGAATCCCCTCCAGCAATTTTGTAACTACTGACATCATGCTTACTGGCCTATAGTTCCTTGGCTCATTTGTGCTGCCCTTTTCTTAATAACCCCTGGCATTTCACCGGAGATTAAAGATGATATTAATATTTCAGCAATGGTCTCTGCAATTTCTTTTCCAGCTCCTACCAGTTGGCAGGATGCACTTTATCCAGCAAGGCAGATTGGTCTACCTTAATACATTTCTGGATGCATCTTATTTGCACTTCCATAAACCCATTCAACAACATTCCCTACGATCAAAGGTAAAATATTGGCATGGAGAGAGTATTGGGTAGAGAATAATATCTTGCCCATTTTAACTTGAATTGCCTGAGTGCAAGGGGCATATTAGAGCAGGAATTCATAAAATGCATTCAAGAGAGTTTTCTGAAGTGTCTACGCTGAGTTTATGAGTTTAAAAAAAAATGATAGAAAATATAATCGAGAAGATAATAACATACATTTTCTTCTTCACATAGCTTGTCTGCATTTTGTGCCAGTAAGTGTTTTTTATGGCCTGCTTTTGAGCCACTATTAAAGACTGTTTTAATTATCTATAATGCATTACTAAACAATGTTTCAGAATAAATTTAAGATACTTACAAGCATCTCTCCTTCTTTAGTTTGGTTACTTTTACTTGCAGCACTGTGGTTAAAAATAAAATTACATTTCAGAAAGGTACTTGGGCAACAAGAGATATTACAATATTGCTATTAAAATCAAATGAGTAGGCAGATTCGGCATCTTGTATTTAGGCATCATGTTCGGTGCAAACATTATGGGTCGAAAGGCCTCTTCCGCTGATGTACTATTCTTTGTACAAGATGCAGAAATCCATTCCACTTATTTAACCAAAATTATTTCCCTCTTCTTCATTAGGTTAAATGATTAAGAGGAATAAGTAATGGTGTTAGAAATTTAGAAAAGAGCAACTGAATAGTCACAAAACATTTATTTTGTTTGTTGTCTTCAATAATATTGACTGACCTGTTTATTTCTCCTTCTTGCAATTAACAATATGATTTTATTAGCTATTAAAAGTGTACAATTTTAAAGCTATAACAACTTTAATAAGTTGCTCTCTGATCTTTACTTTCAACCTTTACCAAAGCTTTTAGCTGAGGCTGAAGCAAAAGAATAAATCTTAGTCAAATGTAAATAGAGTTACAAATAGAGTTGAGACACATGAAGGAAAACTTTCATTGGTACTATCCAGTTTTGAAATAGATCTGGGTTTGATAAGCCATGCCAAAAACATTTACTAACTTGTACATCTAATTCTCGATGGGGAAAAAAAAATTACCTTTTACAAGATAGAAATTTAACCATGAGATTTTTGCTCTCTGTATTCAGAAAGGTGAGCAATATACAAGTTGATTGGCTCATCCAGCCCAGTTAATGCTATAGTCAACCCTGAACATGTGCAGATGTGTCTAAATTAAAGAAACATTGAGGAAGCCATCATGTCAGGCAGAATCTAGGGGTAGACATGGCCAGTCTACATTTCAAGGCTTGCATTTGCAATTTTTGCCTTTCTCCAAATTGGGGAAACTGGTGCAGAAGGGTGATAATCTCATACTCTCGATTCATATTATTAAACCATCATCCTTAACTCCACCATTGCTGGATACAGGATCAATCCACCAATGATCATAGTCAAGGGGGGAGGGGAGATGGCAGGAGGTAATCTTGGGCACCCTCAAACACAAACTTTCAAAAACTTCAAAGTACAGAGTAGCCAAACACAGATGAGGAACCTACTGATTAGCTTCTACCATTTTCCTTCAACTGATAAAATCAACCTGCTCAATGATGAGCAACTCTTATAAGAAGCACCAAGGAAAACAAGACCAGCATAATCCATACAACTGACCAGGTCTTGAAGCATACAGCTATGAAGGACAAGCAAGAGTGGAAAAACCTACTTGATCTTATTTTCATTAATTTACTGCATGTCAGACAGACAGATCATCCACTAAAGGAGAGGTTGAATCACAGTGCTTTTGGGTACCATCTTACTTTTATGTGGCACCACTGTGCTAAAATAATTTGCCAAAATTCATCAGCCCAATCTGACTGTCCAAAAGGCTTCATTACTAATCAGCAGTAGATTGTGTCCTTATACTGTTATGAGCCCAGAGGACTCCAAAACCCAGCAACAATAGAAATTCACCAAGACAATGGTTACTTAAACAAAAATTCCTTTTAGTTTTCTTTTAACATAACAACAAGATCAATCTTAAACTTATTACTATTAGCTTAACCCCCTTCTAATTCTAAGCACATGTGTATGTAATGTGCATATGTTGAGGAATGTCCTTTGTTTCTCAGTTCACTCATTCACTTCTCACTTCTCCAAGTTCTCCAGCATCAGGCAATTCTCATACTGTGCACAGAATTTAACATTTATGAATCTTCACCGAGATCTGGTGTTTAAAGTTAAATGGTTACTGCTCAACAACTGTTCTTGTTGGTTTCAGAGCGAAATTTGTTGCTCTTTGGACATACAAAATGATTTCCTCCAATCAGTCACTTCAGTGTCTTGCCAAAGAAACCTGCCCCATTACGGGTTTTCTAAATGATAACCTCTTCTTGCAGGTCACTACAGAATTCTCCTGTTTTCCTTATTTCAGAAGAAACACTCTAGCCAGCCATTTCATCTAGTAAGGACTACAAGTGTTTTCAACAGGCTGAACTCAGAAGTCACAACCCGTCTTCAAAATGGAGTTTTTCAACAAGCCTGCCAGCTTGCCATTTTGCAGCTTCAACTACTACTATAGAACTAGTTTCTCTCTCTCTCTCTCTCTCTCACACACACACACACACACACACACACACACACACAAAAAGAAGAATCCTGTTTGTTTTTTCCTCTCTCTGCTTGCAACAAACCAAAAACCTCTCCCAAGGCTCCAAACCCAATATTTGAAAGATCTTATCAGTACTTCTGATCCTGGACTTCATTGACCATACACAATAGATCAGCATTCTTTACTGCTTCTGCAAAGCCAAATGGACCCTCAACGTCTAGCTTCAGCAAAGCTCTTGCATTTTAAATGAGCTGTCTTTTGTGAAGTGTTACTCTGTAAAGTGACCTACACTAAACTGCCACAATCTATCTCTTTTAAAGACATATTTATTCATAACCATACTAATATAACCCGTAAAAATATTCATTGTGAAGTAGCCCACTCTTCAAATTTGGAAATCAACTCGATTTCATATGTTAAGAAACACAGCATCAGTTGCTCCACCGGAGATGCCAAACTAGAGAAGCTGTAAACATACAATGACATTCATACTAGACATCAAATTCATCTAATTGGTCCTGCCTAAAAAATTAGGTCAAAGCTCTAAAGAACTGCTGCATTCACTATAAACAGCAATAGATAAACTGACAACAAGAATAGCTTTATCATTATCAATTGTAGCAAGCAGTAAAAGTTAAGAGTGAAGCTTTTGCAACCAGCCGGAAATGGATGGTCTCATTCAGCTTCTTCCTAGATTGCCTCTATTGTAGAAGCCAGTTTTCAGCCTATGCAATTCACTCCACATTGACAAGAAAATAGGACAAAGAACCTGACATCTCCATAACAACACTAAGACATCTGCCCCAGATCTAGAGATTTGCTAGCCTTGCTATCCTACAAGCAAAACTGGCATTCAACCAACCAACATGCAAGGAATTTCACATAAATATTCAGCCAAACAAAATCAGGATATAAACAATTTAACAAATTAACATTGGTCTTTAATATGCGCCTAGAAGGCATTATTAATAGTGCCTTTTAGGCAGTCCTTTCTGATAACCTGTTTGCCAATGCTTGGTTTGGATAATGAAACAGCCAAAGGCTGAATGTAGTAAGACCTAAATAATCTTATCACTTTATGCAAGCCTTGCCAGCAACATCCACATCTCATAAATGAATAAAGGAAACAGAAAACATGGTTTATATTAAATTTTAAAAAGAAATCCAAACATTTACGTTGGTGGTTCTTGCCACACACTCAATGAATACCTCCCCTGAAAGCACGCCAAACCCAGAACTTTCTTGGCAGCAAGAGTGCTTTTTGCAGCCTCTGGCAAGACCCAATTATCAGTTCGTATATCCCAGAAAATATTGTAATGGTAAAGTTTATATATTGATCTTTACTCAGCTGATTTTATTTTGCTTCAGTGCAATTATAAATCATTATAAAAAATGATTTACAAGCTGTGATGACCATGCTCTTCTCTATGAAAAGCACTGTACATAACTGAAGATTTCAATGAACTCAGCAAAGGATTAATAGTCAATCTCAGGGGACGTTACACTTCTGCACAACTTGCTTAACACTACAGATTTCCAAGCAAAACAAATATGGTCCTGCTTGCTATAAATGAATGCTGTTGTTTTGATATATCTCCGGTTTCTATGAGACCCCACTCTCCCTCTCTTTCCTATCCCTTTTGTCTCCTTTTCTCCACCTCTCCACCCCATTCCTTCTCCATTCAAAGAGCCATCCCCCCCCTCCCTGCTTGCTGTTGTGCCCTCCCTCCCTTATCCACCTATTACCTCTTCCCTATAGTCCTGTGTTCCTCCCCCTGATCCGTCCACCATTTTATTCAGGTACCTGTCTACATTTTGCTCATACCTTGATGAAGGGCTCAGGCCCGAAACTTCTACTGTGATGAAATGCTTTGAGAGGCTGGTCATGGCCAGAATCAACATGTACCTAAGTAAAGATCTGGACCCACTGCAGTTCACCTATCGTCACAATCACGCCACAGCAGATGCAATATCACTGGCTCTCCATTCACCTCATATATACATCTACTCTTCATAGACTACAGCTCAGCCTTCAATACCATTATACCCCTCATACATACATCTACTCTTCATAGACTACAGCTCAGCCTTCAATACCATTATACCCCTCATACATACATCTACTCTTCATAGACTACAGCTCAGCCTTCAATACCATTATACCCCTCATACATACATCTACTCTTCATAGACTACAGCTTAGCCTTCAATACCATTATACCCTCAGCGGTGGTCAAGAACTACAAACTCTAGGCCTTTGTACCCCACTCTGCAACTGGATCCTTGACTTTCTCATTGGAAGACCATAGACAGTACGATTTGGAAAGGTCTCCTCCTCACTGATCATCAGCACAGGTGAACCCCAGGGATGTGTGCTTAGCCCACTGCTCTACTCATTATACACCAATGACTGTGTGGCCAGGCACAATTCCAATGCCATCTACAAGTTTGCCAATTACACTACAGTTGTCGGCAGAATCACAAACAGCAATGAGGAAATGTACAGGAGGGAGATAGATCAGCTCATTGAATGATGTAACAATAACAACCTTGCGCTCGATGTCAGCAAAACCAAGGAGATGATTATGGACTTCAGGAGGAAGTTAGGGGATCACGACCTAGTCTTCATTGAGGGCTCAGTAGTGAAGAGGGTCAAGAACTTCAAATTCCTGGTGTCAACATCTCTGAGGATCTGTCCTGGAGCCTCCACATTGATGCAATCACAAAGAAGGCTCGTCAGCAGCAATATTTTGTGAGGTGTCTGAGGAGATTCAGTAGGTAACCGAAGACTCTTGTAAACTTCTACAAGTGCACCGTGGAGAGCATTCTGACTGGTTGCATCACTGTCTGGTATGGAAGCACCAACTCTCAGGACAAGAATAAGCTTCAGAGTTGCTAATTTGGCCTGCGACATCACAGGCATCAGACTTCACTCCATAGAGAGCATCTATATGAGGCGGTGCCTTAAAAAAGCAGCCTTTATCCTCAAAACCCCCACCACCCAGGCCATGCCCTCCTCACTCTGCTACAATCGGGGAAAAGGTACAGGACCCTAAAGACGAGCACTCAGCGGCTCAAGGACAACTTCTTCCCTTCTGCCATTGGATTCCTGAATAATCAATGAACCAAAGACACTGCCTTTCTTTTTATGCCCTTTTATAGTTATTATTATTTTTATTTTATTTTATATAATGTCGTAAGATGGTTATAATATGTATGTCTGCAATATGACACTGCCACAAAACATTGAATTTCATGACTTGTTCATGACAATAAATTCTGATTCACATTGTTTGTGTATCTTTACATTTGCTTTATGAAGTATGGTGTTTGACCTTCTGAGTTTTTCCAGCATTGTGTTTCAACTTCAATCACGGTGTCTGCAGACTTATGTGTTTTACTAAAGATTAACTCTTAATTTTTCTACATGCTCTCTCACAGCCCAATGTAGGCTTAAATCAAGTATTTTGTAGCATGGAAAGAAAACAGAGGAAAGTCTTATGAAGTAATCATGTTTAATCAACAAAATAATGTGAATAAAAACTGCAAGTATGTTTTTGAACTAGGTCTTGAAAGGCTTAACTGCGATCAATATTGAAATCGAGAAATTATAGCCTTTCCATTGCTTTGTCAAAAAGGTTTAACAGCAATTTAAACAGTTTGATATGAACTTAAATCCTGATCCACACCCTCCTAAAGGTATGAGACTGCCCAACAATACAGCTCCTGTATGAACAGGCATTTTGTTCAACAAAACATTCCAAATTGTAACAAGCACAACTTGAGCCTTCCACAAAGAGGAGTAACTCAAGTAGTCAAGTACTGCCTACATGCAACTCAAACCCCAAAACTTTACCAATCTAAACAAATTAAATAATTAAACTGAAGTCCTAATCCCTATACACCTCCATTCCCCATATTGAAAATCTCAAAGCCCTTTGTTCTTTCTGGACAATAGAACCAACCAGTCCCCCTCCACCACCATTACCCTCCTCCAGCTGGCAGAACTTATCCTCACTGTTAATAATTTGTCTTTTGACTTATCGCACTTTCTCCAGGTTAAAGGGGTAGCCATGGGTACCCACATGGGCCCAGCTATGTCTGCCTTTTTGTTGACTATGTGGAGCAATCCATGCTACAAGCTTTCACATGCAAGCCCCCTCAACTCTTCCTCAATGACTACTTTGGTGTTGCCTCATGCATCCATGATAAGCTCATTGGCTTCATCCACTTTGCTGCCAACTTCCACCACAACCTCAAATCCACTTGGTCCATCTCTAGCAACACTCTCCCTTTCCTCAATTTCTCTGTCTCCATCGCAGGAGACAAACTCTTGACAGACATCTTCCATAAACCCAAAAACTCCCACAGCTACCTTAACCTCATTTCATTCTCTCAATTCCTCTGTCTCTGCCACACCTGCACCCAGGATGAGGACTTGCATGCCAGATCATCAAAGATGTCCTCCTTCTTCAAACAACATGGTTTTCTCTCTACCACCATCAATTTGGCTCACACCAGCATATCCTCCATTACTCGCAATCTGTCCTGGCCCCCTCCACCGCCATGCGCAACAAGAACAGGATTCCTCCTCTCAACTACCACCCCACCAGCCTTCACATCCAACTCCTCCTCCTCCATTTCTGCTACCTGCTAGGAGATCTCACCACAAGACATATATTCCCCTCTTTGCTTTCCACAGGGACCACTCCCTCCGTGACTCCCTTGTCCAGTCCTCCCTCCCACCAATTGTCCCCTTGGGATCTACCCCTGTGACCACAGGAGATGCTCCACTTGCTCCCATACCATCTCCCTCAGCACTATTCAGAGCCCCAAATAGTCCTTCCAAGTGAAGCAACATTTCACATGAGAATCTGCAGAGGTCTTCTACTGTATCCAATGCCCCTGCTGTGTTCTCCTCTACACCAGAGAAGCAGTCTGGGAGATCGCTTTGTTGAGCACCGCCGCAATACCATGGATATCCCAGTGGCCACCCATTTCAATTTTCCAACCCATTCCCTTGCCAACATGTCTGTCCATGGTCTCATAACTGCCAGACTGAGACTACCTTCAAATTGGAGGAACAACACCTCATTTTTTGACTGGGCACCCTCCAACCAGATGGCATTAATATTGACATTTTTGGCTTTTGTTAAAACCCACACCCCGCACTCCCTTGCTTCCCCCGTCATCTCTCCATTCCCTGACTCCTTTCACACAGACATGACAAATTCTAACTAGTCCCTTACCACATCCAATTAACACATTTTGATGTTTGATTTCTGAGACTTTCTGATGTATCCTGCTTCTGCCTTTTCCGTTTTTTTTTCCCCTTGAAGAAGCTCAGGCCTGAAACGTCAGCAATATATCTTTGTCTCCTATAGATGCTGAATAGACCAGCTGAGTTCATCCAGCATTTTGGTGTTTTTACTACAATCACAGCATCTGCAGCCTAACATGTTTCTCCTAGTTGTTTTCCTCAATAGAACATTTGGATAGACTACAAATTGTTCATAAAGTACAGCAGCTTTGCAAATCTCAATGTCCAAGAAATACCAGGGTCATTTTCACAAAACCTTTAATTCAGTTAAGGAAACAATTTAAATATTCTAACAAAAAAAATTATAGCATAAGACATAATGTATATTTTGGCGTAAATCGATTGGCATACAAGTCCACTCTTGTCTAATGCCTGAGGTGCCGCGTTAACTGGCATAGAAGTTGACCCCCAAAGCTTGTATTGCCTGAGATGGGCCATTGACTGGCATACACATCGACCCCCATACATCGCATAGAATGATCTGTGGGCATTGGCTGGAGGTGATTGCTATCATGGAGGGTCCATCGACACAACGCAGCACGCGATGAAAATATGAAGTGAACTTTAAATTGAAAGTGAAAGAAATGGCCAAGAAAACCAACAACTGCACTGCTGCAAGAAAATTTGATTCATATGAGAAGTTGGTTAGATTTTAAGAAACACCAAAAAGGCAATCTTCTTTGAGAAAAAGAATCACTCATTGGCCATAGTTGGAAAATCACATTGCAGAATGGGTACATGAACAGAGGCAAGATTGCTACATAGTCACCTGAAATAAAATAAGAATATTTGCACTGCAGTGGGTCAAGTCGCACCCAGACCTCAGTGATGAATTCGAGGCTACAGTAGGCTGGTGCAATCATTTCATGAACAGTAAAAATCTGGTATTACAAAAAACAAAAATTGCACAGAAACTACCAAAAGATCTTGATCATAAAGTTGTAAATTTTCACCAGTTTATTATACGGAACCAGCAGACAAAGTTTGCATTGGCAAATATCGGAAACATGGACAAAGCCCCCGTGAATTTTGTCATGATAGGCAATAGTGAAATGGAAAGGTGTTAAACCAGAAGTACAAGCCACGAAAGGAACAGGTTTACCATGGTGTTATTGTGCATGGCCAATGGGACAAAGTTAAGACCCATGGTAAACTTCAACCGCAAAATTAAACCAAAAATTAGATTCCCTGCAGGTAATTTTGTACATTTTCAATGAAAAGGATGGATGGATGAAAATGGTGTAAAACTATGGATAGACAATGTGTGGAACAGGCGGCCAGGTGGTTTACACAAACAACGGAGTTTGCTGGTCTGGGATATGTTTCGTAGCCACTTAATAGAGAACACTAAAAGTAGATTAGCACTACATAACGGTTATCCCAGGTGGCTTGATGTCTATATTGAAACCTCTCGATGTCTGCTTGAAAAAGCCATTCAAAGACCATGTGCATGAGGAATGGAATCCATGGATTTCGTTGCAGAAAAGTCATTTACAAAAGGCGGGGCAATGTGTGCTGCATTACTTGATATGCAGTGCAACTTCGTGTTCAAGGCATGAGACAAAGTTAGAGTAGAGACTGTGATAAAATCATTTAAAAAGTGCAGCATCTCTTGTACAATCAAGCGGGCTGCGCACACGAACTCGGCTGCGATACTTATGGGCGGCCCTTATAAGGAGCAGCATGGGCTTTTTGAAAAAAACCATCAGAAGCGACTTACAGTGAGGAGTCTCCTCATTTCACTTCCCCTTGTAAATACCGCTACAAATCTAACAAAAAGTTACTCTTGGATCCAGAAACTCTTGGAACAGAAGTTAGCATACTCAAGTAGGCTCCTCTGACATATTTATGCACAAGTTATTATCAGTATTCCTTTTTGGAAAAAAAGAGAAAGCTAGTAATTGAGAATAATACTATGAGGATTAGTGATCTTTATAGGTCATCAATTTTTTTCAGGTGCCAGATGGAGCACAAATGACGTAAAACTGTCCCTCCCTCTATTGCTATATTAGTTGGAACATTTAAAACAAAAGGAGTAATTTTTTCTTCTACCAACTAGTTACATGTTTGGAATCGCCATAGCTCAGTTTTGTATTGTAGCAAGAGGTTTAACAAGAACAACGTCAACTCAAAAGTGATAATTAATCCAACACGAATTACTTATCTGAAAATTTTATCAGAAGCCAGGACTTTAGAATGAGAGTACAAAGCACTACCTTACTTAATTTACAAAGCTGTGAAGGAGAACAAGTTTCACACTCTGAGTCACCTAAGTATACAAAAATGGTGATTAGATCCATTAACAAATTACTTAAATCCTCAAAACTTTTCGAACACACAACCTACTTATAAACTAAATGAAATTCATATTAAAAAATATATATTCGTACAGTGGAATTGAGACAAAACAATCTAAAGTAATACTTCAATTGATTGAAATTTGTTAAAAAATTATTTGGATGAGATTTAAACTAATTCAACAGTGAAGGGATATCAGAAGGTAGCACAAAAGAGCTTTCATAGAATTAGAGAAGTGAAAGATAAGTAATAACAGTAAATTGTGGAAAATACCAAATTTGATAATGAAGTATTAAATTACATGTACTGTATGTTAACGGGAACATAATAACTAACAAGATGGTTCATGAATTCCAGGCATTGTGATAAATTGCTCAAATAGGTACAGGAGTAATTCTTTTTCATTTTCCAATTTATCAATGTCACCACTTTGAAACATATGGAGCAAGAATAATGGATGGGGATGTGTTGATGAACAGAGAGAGAGTGTTATTTTGCTGGAAATTAATTTATAGAATTCCATGCAACAAGAAGAAATGAGTATGCTTGTTGGTGAATTGGAACAGCAGTAAAATCAGGATATTCCGATTTTCTTTATATGCACATACTGGAGAAAACTGTTCACAGTGAAGAAAAGGAGAAAAAATGTATGCACAACAAACTTTTCCACCATTGTCTCCAGTCCCATTATGATTATTGATTTCAATAGACAATTAGATTTGGAATAAATATGGAAAAAGACCAAAGATTTTTAATTTTTAAAAAAATCTCAACTGCGGAAAAGCTCCTTGTTAATTTAATTATAATTTTAACGATAGAGCATGATCGAAGGCCCCTTCGCCCTATGAAATCTGTGCCACTAAATTAAGCTACCAACCCCATATGTTTTTGGAGGGTGGGAGGAAACTGGAGCACCTGCTGAAAATCCACATACTGTAACAGAATATATAGAAATGTTTTTGGGAGATAAATTGGAAAGGTTTGCTACAGTAGGTTACATACAAACACTTTAAAACACATCTTATTTAAAATACTGGAGCTCTGCCCCATGCTAGACATATCAGGGCATCAACAGCTTTTGCAAGAGCTTTGGAGTGTGCCCGAGACTTCACTAATGGACTTTTGTTTACAAAAGGCAATAGATGAAAGAGCTTGATAGAGCCACATATTGTCGAGAGGAGAGCTTGCTGTTGTAAGAGGATCATGTGGTTTTGCAAACAGAGAGAGAGAGAGAGAGAGAGAGAGAGAGACATACACACACATCAATTCCACAGTGTTACAACCAGCAGAAGTAGCTGGGACTGGAACAGGACAAGCTGGCAAGCTTGTGGAAAGCTATTTGGAAGATGGCCTGGTCAAAGCCATTGTGGTTCATGCAAGAGGAGAGGACTGCCTGTCTAATGTTTCACTTGGAATAAGAGAAACAAAAAAGGAACTCTGTGGTGACCTGAAAGGAAGAGGTTATCATCTGCAGTACCCTAATGGGGCAAGTTTCTTCAGCAAGACACTGAACTGGCTGATGGAAGTAAATGTACAACAAATCTCTTTCTCAAAACCGACAAGATCCTTCCTGAGCAGTAACCATTTACCTTTCAAGCACCAAATCCTGGTGAACTTTATAAATGTTAAATTCTGTGCACAGTATAAGAATTGCCTGCAACCAGTAAACTTGGAGGAATGAGAAGTGAGATTGGATTGTGAACCAAAGAACTTTTCTGAACTTACACACACATTACATACATGTGCACTTAGAATTAAAAGGGGATTAAGTTAGGTTAAGTAAGTCAATAGTGATAAGTTAAAGTTTGATTTTGTTTCCATGTTTAAAGATACTTAAAAGCAACTTTTGTTTAAGTAACCATTTGTCTTGGTAAATATCTATTGCTGCTTGGATTTGAGGTCCTCTGGGCTCGTAACAGTACAAACTCCTTACAAACAGCGCCAGATTTGAACCCAGGTCGCTGGAGCCGGAATTCTTTCTTTGGCTTGGCTTCGCGGACGAAGATTTATGGAGGGGGTAAAAGTCCACGTCAGCTGCAGGCTTGTTTGTGGCTGACAAGTCCGATGCGGGACAGGCAGACACGGTTGCAGCGGCTGCAGGGGAAAATTGGTTGGTTGGGGTTGGGTGTTGGGTTTTTCCTCCTTTGCCTTTTGTCAGTGAGGTGGGCTCTGCGGTCTTCTTCAAAGGAGGTTGCTGCCCGCCAAACTGTGAGGCGCCAAACCACAATGCCAACCATGCCACCCATTTGATTAATTTAAAAGGAGATTTAGCATGGATAGACAAGAAAAACACAAGGTAAAGAAAAATAGCAATGAAAGGGAGAATTTAGGAATATGCCACCTAGATTTCCTTCAAGAGAAACCAGACACTTGAAGGATAGCAACCAATGAAAGAGAAGAGGAATGAACATAGGAACTGAAGGCTTGACTGTCCAACGCCAGCAAAGGTTGATCAATCAGAGAAAATAAAGGATTTGGAAAGCCAAATTATGTTATGACAGCAAACTCAAAGCAAATGTTTACCTCTGACCAACTTCACAAAGAAATATTACCGCAGATGGTGTTGTATAGTACAAGCTGAACTTTAAAATTTTCAACTTAAAAATCAGGGTCATCTTGGATCAAGAGTCTAAAATTCTTACCTTGATGATGCAGTCGCAACACCGCTGCCATCTTCCTGCCGGCTCCGATGTAATCCCACGCATGCCTTGTTAATTATTTACAAAGCATCAGCATTCCTCCGTGGGATCCATCGGTCCGAACTGACTGCTTGTCGGCTCTATGCAGGCTTTAAATGGCTTGTTACAGGAGCCGACAGTGGTTTATTTAAAAAACATCAAACTAAAATTTAAAACTTTAAATGATATTTTGTATTTAAAATATTATGGTTTGCTTTTAACAGCATCCACTGGTTAGCGATAAATGTCAAATTTAGGGGTTGTCTTATTCAAAGGGTACCACTCAAAACCAACATTTTAGGTAAAAATTCCGGGGTCGTCCTGTACACAAGTCATCTATACAACAGCAAATACAACAATTCCTCTGTCTGTGCACCAAGGCATTTAACCTATAGAATCTCAGATATTAGATTTAAAATCATCACTAAATATGAAGAAGAGGAAGGGCATGTTCTTCCCTCCACTGTGGAAGAAACATGGAATGCTCTACTTTAAAAGGCAATTCCTATTAATGGTAAGGGGGACGTGGACAAGGCATTGATAAGAGTCTCACAGGATTTCCAATACAAGGTTGGGGCATCAAACAATTGATCTTTCAAGCTGTCATACTGCAAGCTTCTGTGCTCCATGACATTTCTTCACAAAAAAGTGACATTATTTTCAAAGAAAATAGCAAAATAAATAAATACCATAACTTTAATTTGAATTTCTTATGTATTCCTCTGAGCTCATGATGGCTGAATTGTTTTGAAAATTGTCTGCCTGTACTTTTAAACACCTGACTGGATGCCATTCCCTTCAAAGTGAAGTTAAAATTGGTTGAACTCAGACAATTATCAGAGTTGTCACATTTATGTGGATATATAAAGTCAATATATTCATTCAGAGCCAGCTCTTCAGCGCTTGATGTCCTGCTTTGCGGAAACTGCCAAAATGTTTGGCCTGGAAGTCAGCCTGAAGAAAACTGAGGTCCTCCATCAGCCAGCTCCCCACCATGATTACCAGCCCCCCCACATCTCCATCGGGCACACAAAACTCAAAACGGTCAACCAGTTTACCTATCTCGGCTGCACCATTTCATCAGATGCAAGGATCGACAATGAGATAGACAACAGACTCGCCAAGGCAAATAGCGCCTTTGGAAGACTACACAAAAGAGTCTGGAAAAACAACCAACTGAAAAACCTCACAAAGATAAGCGTATACAGAGCCGTTGTCATACCCACACTCCTGTTCGGCTCCGAATCATGGGTCCTCTCCCGGCACCACCTACGGCTCCTAGAACGCTTCCACCAGCGTTGTCTCCGCTCCATCCTCAACATCCATTGGAGCGCTTACACCCCTAACGTCGAAGTACTCGAGATGGCAGAGGTCGACAGCATCGAGTCCACGCTGCTGAAGATCCAGCTGCGCTGGATGGGTCACGTCTCCAGAATGGAGGACCATCGCCTTCCCAAGATCGTATTATATGGCGAGCTCTCCACTGGCCACCGTGACAGAGGTGCACCAAAGAAAAGGTACAAGGACTGCCTAAAGAAATCTCTTGGTGCCTGCCACATTGACCACCGCCAGTGGGCTGATAACGCCTCAAACCGTGCATCTTGGCGCCTCACAGTTTGGCGGGCAGCAACCTCCTTTGAAGAAGACCACAGAGTCCACCTCACTGACAAAAGGCAAAGGAGGAAAAACCCAACACCCAACCCCAACCAACCAATTTTCCCTTGCAACCGCTGCAATCGTGTCTGCCTGTCCCGCATCGGACATGTCAGCCACAAACGAGCCTGCAGCTGACGTGGACTTTTTACCCCCTCCATAAATCTTCGTCCGCGAAGCCAAGCCAAAGAAGATATAAAGCTAATGACAATACAACCCAACTTTCTTCAACAAAGAGACAATCTGAGACCATAGCAAAATAAATTTTAAGTTCAAATTTAGAAGTTATGCAACTGCATTACAATATTCCTCTTTTCAGCATTAGGAAAAAAAACTGTCCTTTCACCCTCAATCTACCATTAAAAATGCATCTAATATTCATTCTTTAGTCAATATTAATCTTTTTGTTCAGGTACCTGCTGACATTTTTCCATACCCTGATGAAGGCCTCAAGCCTGAATTATGTATATATCTTTATCTTTGCTATATAAAGTACACTGACCTCCTAAGTTTCTCCAGCATTCAATCACGGTGTCTGCAGATTTTCATGTTATACTTCAATATAAATCTAAGTTGATTTTTCTGCCATATGAACAATATAAATAGGAAATTACACCATCTTAGCCAGTTCTTGAAAGATATGTAGTTATTTGTAATTTCACAATTGGTGACATTGAACATTCCCAGTGTAACCATATTGCTTATAGCACATGTAAACAAGCCATTATTTTATACTTAACACTTGTACAACTACAATTATATGCATAAAGACAAAATATATTAAAATATTAAAGATATTAAAATGGATTAGAGGATATACTCATTAACAATACAAAATGCAGCAAATACGTGCTGGTGGTGGAAGTAAACCTCTGATCTGAAAAGTGGTTTCAACTTTTTCTATTTTTACTTCAAATTCCCAGCATCTCCAGCTTTTGGCTTCAATTTATCAATGAATTTTCATTAATTATTTGGCTTCAGCTCAATCAGATGCAGCAATGAGAAAATTCTAAGCTTTGGGAAAGAGTTTAAGTACTATTTAAGATTTTAAAAATGCCTGTCTGATGGCTGAACAAGCATCTGCCCTGCCACCACACCCTCAAAATATATACATTATGAATGAGAAAATATTTTAATGAATGCCTCCACATTTAATTTTTTCATTCCACCTCTTTGAACAAATGCACCAGATGACCAACTGTTTTTTACCTAAAGTAAAATTAGGAGGAATGGAATTCAGGCATCTCATGTGGTATTCTTTAATCCAAAAGTGAATAGATAAAATCTTTCATGCAACTGTATCCCCATATAAATCATGCACCAATTTTCTATCGAATTGCCTCACACAACTGCATTGAAGGAATGGAAAATGAGTAACGACAGAGGTGGAAACAAACCACAAAAATGAAAGGAAAAAAAGGAGGCAGATATTTTCTAAGACTAAATAAGATAAGGCTGAAGTTACTTTAAGGATGGCAGAATTGAGTTGCAGCTTAAATCTTTTTCTCTCATGACAGATTCATTAATATGAATCTCCTTGTTCAAAAAATAGCTCCACAATTAAGTTGCAATACTAATTTTCTGCAGCAGAATTTAATGAAGAATTAACAAGCATATATCTAAATTTCATAAAATATAAGTCGATTGAAAATGATCTGCACAGGTTTCTATGGTTTAAAGCAATGTGGCATAGGATGGGACTTTTGTAAAAACATTTCAAAATACTTCAATTTGAGTGGAAAAATTCTTAGATTGCCACATTCAATTTTGAAATTAAGCCACAGAATAGTTAATGGAAGGCTTTATTCCCCTTCAAGCAGATCAATTTCTGTTCCAGAACACTTATTTCAGTTGGTGATACATTTTCTACAGACTTCATGATGACACAGCCAGTCAGGATATAGACTGCCCTACTGGAGATAATAAAGCACAGAAACCTACTTGGATGGTCAAATTCTGATTTTGTTCTATTACTACATCTAGGGATTAAAAACTTTTCAAGTGGGAAGATTAAGATAATCAGGACCAAAAATATAGACTCAGCCTTTTGCTGGGTAAGGGATAATCTATAGCCTCATCAGATCTAAACCAAATCAGTGAGACTGACACAAGTGGTGAAGTTGGTACAACAATAACTTGTTAAATACAATAGCTGAAGGAAAGCATGAAGTTCCATAATATGTCTCAGTGATACATGGTTTCACCCAGTAAAAGTAATCTGACCGAACTAGCCATGCATGAAACATGCAGAGGTAAGAATAAAGTTTGCTGATGTCAAAATGGCAATTAAAGCAGCTCGGAACTTTTGAAAACTTTTTCGCCATAAACTACTTGATTTATTTTGTGGGAATCCTTGAAATAAATTATAACCATAGACAAAGGAAGGGGTGTAATTTTGCATTTGTTCACTATTTTGTTTGAGGAACTATAAAGGAACACTATTTTTACAATATTTTATAATAGCACATAAATAACAAAATTCTCCCCAATATCAATTTATCCCTATTCCCACTCAAACTGTAAGGAAAGGAGCCAATATTTTCATGCAATGTAATTACCAACTACAAGACAAAAGCAAACTACATATTTTAAAAGTGTTTAATTTGTGTAACACATATTGATTAGTACTTTAAACATTGTACAAAGTAACCACTTCTCTGCTCAGGTAATATCTGTTTAAGGTGTTAAATCACTCCCTTTCTGTCATTCAGGCCACAGTGAAAATAATACTGTATAGTAACACCTCAATTTACAAAAGGGCTATAACAATGCAAAAGGGCTACAATGATGGAGAGAGAGAGAGAGAGAGAGAGAGAGAGAGAGAGAGAGAGAGAGATTTACAAAAGGGCTATAACAATGCAAAAGGGCTACAATGATGGAGAGAGAGAGAGAGAGAGAGAGAGAGAGAGAGAGGCTTTCTCCTCTTCTAATGAATTGAATATAGTGACTAAATCACTCATATAGTTTATAAGTATTACATGACCAATTTTGAATTAATAAACAATGCTATTCCAGCTGTTGTCACCTTGTACTTCATTGTCATGACACTCTTTCAGTTTGGTCCAAATATCCTTAAAGTTATCTAGAGTAGCTTCAGCTGAACTTCCAGTGGTTGGACTCCCACAGTTCACACTGGAGCTGCTCATGGTACAGCTTGTATGTAGGTTGTCAAAACTACATACTGCAGTTAAAATAAAATCCACTTCAGTCAATCTTGACCTGCAAAATAAAAAAGATAAATTATCATTGAGATTAAAAGAAAACATCCTCCCTTCCTCAGAAGTTAAGTAGATAGATCCAAATAAAGAAACAACTTGCAATCTCAAACATTAAGAACTTTGTACAAAATTAAAAAGCTTTCATATGATCAAATCTAATACCTAGGCTTCAAATACGATCCAAAAAGCTACCCAGTCACACTGTTGATAACTATCCTTGTAAATAAATACTTCATGGCCAATAAAGAAACAAAACGCAGAGGCTGGAATCTTAAGCAAACAGTGAGAAGCTGGAGGAATTCAGCAGGTCAGGTAACATCCTTTAGTAAAAACACGAAAATCTGGATACACTGTGGTTGAAGTAAAAACAGTGCTGGAGAAACTCAGTGGGTCAAACAGTGTCCTTTATATTGTAAAGATAAAAATACATAACCAATGCTGCTGTGCTTGCTGCTGTGCTCTCCCTCCCTGGTCGACCCATCATCTCCTGCCTTTGTGACCACACCCCACTTACTCTTTTGTTCAGATGTCTGCCAACATTTTTCCACACCTTGATGAAGAGGTCAAACCCGAAACATTGGCTATGTATTTTTACCTTTGCTATAAAAGGGACACTGTTTGACCTGCTGAGTTTCTCCAGCATTGTGTTTTTACAGGTAGCAATGGTCAATCCACATGGATGCTACCTATCCTGCTGGAGGTCCTCCAGTTTTCATTGTTTACTTAAAGTACAATTCCTAGATAGAGACATTTTTAGTGAGACATATGGCTTTGAGTACAAGACGAGTATAAGGACTGTAGACTGAAAGCACTGAAGCACTAACATCTGTTGTGCATTGTAATCTACAGTCAAAATAAGACGTGTGCAAAGCAGTAAAAAGTAAGCCTGACCAGACACTGAAAGAATTTGGAGTTTGACATTCCAGCAAGGAATGGGAGGTGATAAAGTCTTGAAGGAGCATTTTGCTGACAGTGAGAAAGAAGCAACAAAAAAAATGTTACAAAGCCAGTGACAGCCACTCTTTAGGATTGCCTCGGTGTTACCTTTAATCTGAGACCCTCTTAGGGACAGCCAAATGAATGAAGGTTTCATGCCTATAGATATATCCAGAAGGGAAGAAATTTTACAGTAAACATTTGCATGCTATCAAGATGAAAGTGACTTTAATAAGGTGCCACAAACCAGTTTATTGTATGCAAATTAGATAAATCTCTTTCAAAGTAAAACTTTAGAACATAACTGAAAACAAAGAGTGTTCGGTACTTGCAGAGCACTTGGATCAAACTGATGGCCTTAGACCTACAGCTTCAAAAACTTTCCATCATTAGTTGGACATGGTCTCTTCCCCCCCCCACCCCCCACCCCATCCCCATCCCCATCCCCACCCAACATTTCTCATTGGATTATGCACAATTCTACTGAACCAAACAAAATCTGCATTTGCAATCTTTTGCAAAATACCCAGAGACTTGATCTAATAGCTGTGGCCACTGCCATTTCCACTGTATTATGGATTACAATGGTTCGTAAGTAAATTTCTACCCAAGAGAACAAAGTTATTGACTGAAACAAAATTGAAGCTCTGTGTCAGCTTAAAATACTGTACATAATTTGCTTAAGATCTCGAAATTTCCAGTATTGTTAGACATGACAAAACATGCCCCCTCCCATTCCTTTCTGTTAAACTTCTCACGTACTATTTGATGACTGGTTAATCAATTACCAGAAAGCCAGAAACATGCTTGCTTTCTGAATTTTAGAAATATGTGTCGTATGTACAGACTTGCCACAAAGTGATTCATTTACAGTAAATTGATAAATGAAATATCTTACCATTAAAAAAAGTAGAAAATGAACAGATGGCCTTATCAATTAAGCAGCAAATTCCTCTGAAGACATACAAGGAGCCTTTCCTGCTACTTAATAATGAATATTTAAATCTCAGATTACAAATGCATTTAAAATTCAAACAAAACCAAAATTACATCAAATACCCTATTAAATGGCACATACCTTTGAAAACAAAAGCTGAGATGATGTTTTCTTCTTGAATATTTAATCCTAGTATTCTTTGAAGTTACAATTGTTGCATGTGAATTTCAGGAGGCAATACACATAGTCACTGTGAAGACTGCCTCTCGACCCTGCCTGTCTGATTCGGCAGAGGTATATGTGGAAACGCAATGGATAACCTAAGATGCCTTTCACAACTGGTTGAGCAGGTCTGAACATTCTCTGTAAATGGGAATCATACCAGAATTTGTTGGCACAACAGGCCAGTCAAACTGGTTTTACACTCAACTAGAAACTGGTTCAACCAGTAAAGAATAAAATCCAAATCTGTAAAAACAGGCCACACTGCTGTCCGCTCCCAGCACAGGTTTGACATGCTTAAGGGCTCCTGCTTTCAAGTTAAATGTACACATGAAATTCTTGTACAATTAAACACCAAACTCCTTTAAAAGACAATGCTGACATATTGCATTGAATTTGAAAGAACCAGAGACTTGTATGAAAGACCAAAGAATAAAAGTTGCTCATTAAAAGGTAAGCTTCAAAATCTCATTGCCAACTTGATGGCTGTTCTTGCAAAGGCATTTAGGGTCCAAAACTAGAGAATTAAGTAATCTTGCTTACTTAGCCAATTATTGTGAAGTGGATTTTCAACCTCTCATTGCTGCAGTCAGAGGTTCCCACCTGCTTCAAAAGGGCATCAATCATCCTGGTGCCCAAAAAGAGCAGTGTGAGCTGCCTCAATGACTATCACCCATTAGCACTAACTTCTACTGTGACGAAATGTTTTGAGAGGCTGGTCATGGCCAGAATTAACACGTACCTAAGTAATTCGCCTGTCATCACAATCTCTCCACAGCAGATGCAATATCGCTGGTTCTTCACTCAGCTCTGGAACACCTCAAAAATAGGAACTCATACATATGGTTGCTCTTCATAGACTACACCTCAGCCTTCAATACCATTATTTCTTCAGTGCTGGTCAAAAAGCTACAAACACTGGGCCTTTGTACCCCTCTCTGAAACTGGATCCTTGACTTTCTCATCGGAACACCAGTCAGTACAAATTGGAAGTCTCCTCCTTACTGATTTACACAGGCACACCCCAAGGATGCGCGCTTAGCCCAGTGCTCTACTCGTTATACACCCATGATTGTGTGGCTAGGCACAATTCCAATGCCCTCTACAAGTTTGTCAATGGCACCACAGTTGTTGGCAGAATCACAAATAGCATTGAAGAAATGTACAGGAGAGATAGGTCAGCTCTTTGAGTAGTGTCACTTCAACAACCAGGTGCTCAACGTTAACAAAACTAAGGAGGTTTGTGGACTTGAGGAGTGAGTCAGGGGTACATGACCCAGTCCTCATCGAGGGCTCAGTCGTGGAGAGGGTCACAAACTTCAAGTTCCTGGGTGTCAACATCTCCAAGGATCTGTCCTGGAGTCTCCACGTTGATGCAATCACGAGGAAAGCTTGTCAGCAGCTATGCTTGAGGAGATTTGGTACATCACTGAAGACTCTCAAAAACCTCTACAGGTGTACCATGGAGATCATTCTGGCTGGTTGCATCACTGCCTAGCATGGACGTACAAACTCTCAGGACAAGGGTAAACTCCAAAGGGTTGTTAACTCAGCCTGTGACATCACAGGCACCAGACTTCACTCTATCGAGGACCATCTACATGAGGCGGTGTCTTAAAAAAAGCAGCCTCTATCCTCAAAGACCCCCACTACCCAGACCACTCCTTCTTCACTCTGCTACCATCAGGGAAAAGGCACAGGAGCCTAAAGACAAGCACCCAGTGGCACAAGGACAGCTTGTTCCCTGCTGCCATCAGATTCCTGAATGATCAATGAACCAGACACTGCCTTAGTTTTCGTACAATATATACATATAATTGTTGTGACATGGTTCATAATATGAACATTTGCATTGTGATGGTGCTGTATTTCGTGACTTGTTCATGACAATAAATTCTGATCCTGGGTGACATTAACTATTAAAATCAGCAGAATTAATAAGAGTGTGCAAGACGGGAAAAAACAAGTACACCTCCAATGGATTAAAAGAATAGCTAAAAAAGAATAAACACACAGATTTCTAAACCTTGAGAAAGCAAAAAGACAACATTAGAATCTGCAATCTCACCGCTTTCTGTCAGCTTGCTGACAGCTGAAAATTAAAGGAGACAATGAAAGGATGGGGAGGTGGGCTAATGTAAACTGGGAAGTCAATGTTAATGCCATCTGGGGGCAGGGCAGAAGTGTGGGAAATGGAGGAGATACGGAGGGCTGAGTTGATGGTGGCAGAGGGGATGCAACATTGTTTGAAGAAGGAGGACATCTCAGATGAGCTGGAATGGAAGACCTCATGCTTGGAGTAGATGCGACAGTGATGAGAAAAAGAAAAAGGAACGTAATCCTTTCAGGGGATAGGGTAGGAAGAGGTATAATCCAGGTCGCTGAGGGAGAGATGGTGGATTTGTAGAAGAAGAGATGGAGACAGAGAGATTGAGAAAAGGGAGAGTGTTGTTGGAGATGGACTCAGTGAATTGGCAGTCAGGGTGGAAGTTGGCAGCAAAGTGGAAAAAGTTGACGAGCTCATCATGGATGCATGAGGCAGCACCAAAACAGTCGTTCACCATCAACTTGGCCTTCATCCACATATCCTCCTTGACCCACACTTCTGCCCTGGTCCTCTCCGCTCCACATGCAACAAGGACAGGATTCCCCTTGTCCTCACCTATCACTCCATCAGTCTCCGTATCCAACATATTTCCTCCACTATTTCTGTCACCTACTACATGATCTCATCACCAGACATACCTTCCTTTATCTTCTTCACTCCACCTTCCACCGGGACCACACCATCAGTGACTTCCCCATCCACTCCTCCCTTGGCACCTACCCCTGTGACCACAGGAGGTGCTCCACTTGTACCAACACCTCCTTCCTAACCACCATTTTTGGCCACAAACAGTCTTTCCAAGGAAAGCAACACTTCACTTGTGAATCTTCAGTACCCCTGTTTTGGTCTTCTCTACAATGGAGACTGGACACAGACTGGGAGGTCGCTTCATTGATCACCTCGGCTCTGTCTACTTCAATGGTGTGGATCTCCCAGTTTCAACTTATTTCAATTTTCCACACCATTCACTCGCCAACATGTCTGTCCATGGCCTCATCCACTGCCAGACTGAGGCCACTTGTAAATTGGAGGAACAACTCGCATTCAGTCTGGGCACCCTCCAACTGGATGGCATTAACATTGACACCCAATTTTTTGTTAGCAGGCCCCCAATCCTTTTCTTGTTCCCTTTCCTCTAGCCTCTTCTCTCCACCTTTTCCTCTGTCCCCTTTCACAGAGCCAAAATCTACCCTCTCACCTTATAAATTCGCACCTTTCCTCTCTCCTGTTCTCTTATCATATGCAACATCTTTTGTCTGTTGGTCTGGACTCCCCATTCTTCCCTTTTCACCAGCTTTTTAATATCAGTCCCTTTCCTGCTTTTTGCTCACACCTTGAGGAAGGGCTCAGGTACAAAACATTGGTAATGTATCTTTATTGCTTATGGATACTGCAAGACTACTGAGTTCCTCCAGCATTTCTGTGTTTTTATTAGCTTAAAGATGTCTAGAGCAAATAACGGCAAATGGATTGGTTGAAAGAAATGTAAAGGAACAGACACCCACAAACTTTCAAGGAAGAAATGAGGACACACTTGCAACTGAAAAATTTTGAAAACCATCAAATGAGAAAGATCCCAATAGTTCTTTGAAAACGTCATTACAGGCATGCTGCCTAACTGGTTCAGTACTTTTAACATGTTCTCTTTTTGGGTCTGTTCATCCATTTTCTGTTATATAATGAAAGCAGTATGGCCATTACCAAAAGAAAAAAAAAATCACAAGAATTTCCATTATCAATACTTGCTTCAGATTTCTTAACATTTAAATTTTAGAATATAGCCTTCCTTTGAAAATTCAAGACAGTTTTTCTGTTTCTTTTGAATAAATAAACTTGTGCCTGCAACTATATTCAACAGAAGGGCCATTTGCTGAATGTCAAGTATTTCAAGATGCACTTTAACAAAGTGCTTTTACAAAAAACAATCTTCATAAGATGCATGTACGAACTTGTTTCTGTAGCAGTTACAAGTCCAAATATTTTGAACAGAATTCATAACAGAAATTTGCAACATTACCCATTCCTCACTGATATCATGCAAAAATGTAATAGACCTTGTGATTTGTTTAAACTTGCCTGTTAGTCATGTCATTGGAAAACTTTTTCTGAAAACTATTACAAGAGTCAGTTTGTTGAAACCCATTCTTAAACTTTGCAAACAAAATATTACCAAATCAGGTAATGATAATACACAAAAATGGTGGAGAAACTCAGCAGGCCATGCAGCATCTATCTTCAGTGAGAGCAGGGATCTGTACATGGAGGTGAGGGTGGTGCATAGAATATTCAGCAAGAATAGAGCAAAGAGAACTATATTCTTTAGTGAGAGAATGATAATACACAAAAATGGTGGAGAAACTCAGCAGGCCATGCAGCATCTATCTTCAGTGAGAGCAGGGATCTGTACATGGAGGTGAGGGTGGTGCATAGAATATTCAGCAAGAATAGAGCAAAGAGAACTATATTCTTTAGTGAGAGAATGATAATACACAAAAATGGTGGAGAAACTCAGCAGGCCATGCAGCATCTATCTTCAGTGAGAGCAGGGATCTGTACATGGAGGTGAGGGTGGTGCATAGAATATTCAGCAAGAATAGAGCAAAGAGAACTATATTCTTTAGTGAGAGAATGATAATACACAAATTCTTTATTAAGCACTATTTCAATTCTTGGTGAAGTTTACAATTTGAAAACTATGTAAACTATTGTCTTTGTAGGAACATTTCACATTCACCCTTTATTTTCAAGACTACAACTGAATGACCCTAACTCAAAGCAGCTCAACTCAAAGTCCAACAGACAACAGGTCTGAATCTCAGTAAACTTCCAACCAAGTTTTAACTTCCTCAACTTTGTTGTTGCTCAGGTCATTTCTCATCGTTTTAGACAGAAACATGTCCTGTAAACAGACATCACCAAAAAGAGTGCAACATTTTTGAAGAAGTCATATGATACCCAAGGTGGTAAACTTAACTTGGAATAGGCAATATCCCTGGTAGGGAGCATGTCTAAATTGATTTACAAAAATCAAAACTGAAAATTGTGCAATTTTTAGCACATGTATCGCATGCACTTCCACTGGTGTCTTATTTTAATTTACCCACCCCTTCACATCAAATCCCATAAACAACATACAAGACACAGTGGATCTGAAATATAGGAAGTTAAGAATCCTGCTTTTACTAAAGAGACAAATGAGAAAAGTACATTCTTTCTCAGTGAATCTGTAATACAGAAAGTTAATTATACTGTTTTCACTAAAGACATCTTTACAGCTGCAAAATAGACTTGTTAAAAAAACACCATTGTGAAGTTATGGGACAAATATGAATTAAGATTAGTCATGGAATGTTTTTGAAATGTGAAAAATTTCAACTGTCCTCTTCATAGGAAATTCAGTCTTTATAAATACAAAGCAGTGATGAGAAAAACTGAATACATTTGGATTGAACAAACTATATAAATCTTATCCCTAACCCTATGTGACCAAAGCCAACAAATGCTATTCAATACATGTTGGAAGGTAAATAATAAAGTTTATAAAGGAGTTTGCTGCAGCTATCCTGGTTTGACCAATAGTCTCTACAGTTAAATCTTGAATCATACTATAAACCAGATGCTCAATGTTCAACTAAAATTACCAGGTCACTGACACAAAACATGAGGCAAAAAAAAAATAAAACAGGCTTTCTATATTTTTTAATATCTCGAAGCCAACTCTATCCCTTAAAACATCACGAGCAAAACCCTCCCCACTATTGAGAACATCTTCAGGGAACACTACCATTTGAGAGCAACAGCAATATTCAAGGATCCACACTACCCAACACACACTCTGTTCTCGCTGCAGCCATCAGGAAAGAGGTATAGCTGCCACAAGACTCGCACCACCAGGTTCACCCCTCCACCATCAGACTCCTCAATAACAAACTCAATTAGAGACTCATTTAAGGATTCTTACTTGTGCACCTCATTGATTTTCTTTTTGTTCTCTCTGTATTGCACAGTAAGTTTGTTTATATTTGTTATCAGTTTACATTTTTACGCTCTATACAGTTTTTTTTTGCACTACCAATTAGTGGTAATTCTACTGTGCCTGCAGGAAAAAAGAATCTCAGGGTTGTATGTGATGTTGTGTATGTACTCTGACAATAAATCTGAAGCTAAAAGCACTTGAATAAAATGACAGAAACTGGGCCTGGTTGAAACTTCACCAGCAGTATCACATTTCACCAATTCCATTGCTCTCTTATGGCCCATAATGAATCCATTGAAATTGCCCAAACTTATTTTCTACCACAGGAGCTGAATGTTGAATAGTCAAATTCAAATTTATTGTCCTATACATATATAACTTCACATACAACACAGAGATTCTTTTTCCTGCAGGTCGGCCTGAATTTCCACTTATTGGTAGTGCAAACTGTACTCAAGAGGAAGATACACACACACAAATGAGCAAAGAAATGTAAACAAACTGACTGTGCAAATATAGAAAAAATATTCAGTAATAAATAATGTGCAAAGTAAGAGTCTTTAAATGATTCTCTGATTGTATCTGTTGTTTAGGAGGCTGATGGTGGAGGGGTAGCAACTATTCCTGAATCTGGCGGTATGAGTCCTGGGGTACCTATATCTCTTTCCTGATGGCAGTAGTGAAAACAGAGCATGTCCTGGGTAGTGCGAATCCTTGATGATTGCTGTTGTTCTCCGACACCAGCATTCCACGTAGATTTTTTTGATGGTGGGGAGAGCATTGCCTGTGATGTACTGGACTGAGTCCATGATCTTTTGCAGAGCTTTCTGCTTGGACTCATCACTGCCATGATGCAGCTGGTCAGCACATTTTCCACTACATATATGTAGAAGTTTGCCAAGGTTTCTGACATCATACTGAATCTCTGCAAACTTCTGAGGAAGTAGAGGTGCTGATGGACTTTCTTTACATTGACATTTGTACATTGGGTCCAGGAAAAGTCCTCAGAGATAGTCGATTCAGATTTGTCATAGCATATACATGACAACCCAGAGATTCTTTTTCCTGTGTGCGAGACAGAATGACCTCTTATTGGCAGTGCAAACAAAAATTGACTCAAAGTACTGTTACAAACCCAGAGGACCCCAAAACACAGCAGCAATAGATATTCACCAAGACAAATGGTTACTTAAAACAAAAGTTGCTTTTAATTATCTTTGAGCATGAAAACAGAATTACACTTTAACTTATCACTATTGACTTAACTAACCTAACTTAACACCCTTCTAATTTTAAGCGCATGTGTATGTAAATATGTGTGTAAGCTCAGAAAAATTCTTTGATTCACAGTCCAATCTCACTTCTCATTCCTCCAAGTTCACTGGTTTCAGGCAATTGTTATACTGTGCACAGAATTTATAACATCTATAAAGTTCTCCAGGCTTTGGTGCTGTTGTTCAAGTCCCCATATTTAAGAAAGGACATACTTGCTAGAGGGAGTGCAGCACAGATTTACGAGGTTATTTCCCGGGATGGCAGGATTGTCATATGTGGATAGGTTAGAAAGACTTGGATTATATGCGATGGAGTTTAGAAAGATGAGGGGAGACATGATTGAGGTATTTAGGATTATCAAAGGGCTTGACAGGGTGAAATCAGAGTACATGCTCCCAATGATGGGAGAAACTAGGATGAGAGGGCATAGTTTAAGAATGCAGGGAAGGCCATTTAAGACAGGAATGAAGAGAATTTTTTTACCCAGAAAGTTGTGAATCTGTGGAATGTATTGCCACAGAGGGTAGTGGGGGCAGATTCGCTGGATAGATTTAAGAGAGAGTTGGATAAGGCTCTTGTGGGCAGGGGAGTTAAAGGTTATGGAGATAAGGCTGGGATTGATTACTAAAAGAGAAAGATCAGCCATGATCCAATAAATGGCGGTGCTGGCTCGACAGGCCAATTGGCCTACTCCAACACCTATTGTCTATTGTGTGGGTCCCACAGGTTAAGAACCAGACCAAAGCTGAGGTACAAAGCACACGTATATTTCAGGGATGGAAACAGGACAACAGGGTCGATATGTTAGGCAAACCTCTATACACACACAGACACACAATATGCGGGGGTAAATATACACTTTGGATAATGAGAGAAACCGACAGAGACTAGGGGAAATTACATGAACATACACAGTCAACAACCAAGATCAAGGTGACACTACGTGCCTTCACTCCTTGTCCAGTATGGACACGGATCTTGCTACCTGGCCTCGAGACTCACCCCAACCCAGTGTGGAAGGTGCTACTTACGTGTCATGAGGAGTCCAAAGAGGCAGAACAAAGGGGCACATGGTCCTTTATAGTTCTGCAGGCAATACTGGGGGAGGGGTGGGGGGCAATCACTCGGGGCAGTCCATTGGCTGCTATGGCCAATGGCTTGAAGCCAAGTGCAGGGGCTCAGCAGGGATCAGTTGAGGTGATTCACCTAGGCCAATTGGGTGATGGTCAGGGCTGAGTCTGGACAGGCTGCCTGGACTGCAGCACCTGGTGTTTTAGGTGGACCAATTGCAAGGGTCACCTTGATGGCCTGGGGTGAGTCCTTGACCTTGATTGGCAGGCAGTGTGTCCTCCGAACAGGAGTGCAGCAGTGCCACCAGGTGGTGGACACTGATTCTCGATTACAGGTGCTTGAAAGGTAAATGGTTACTGCTCAGGAAGGTTCTTGTTGGTTTTCAGAGAGAGATTGTTGTTCCTTTTTAATCAGCTGCTTAGTGTCTTGCTGATGAAATTTGACCCCTCAGGGTTCTCCAGATGATAACCTCTTTCTTTCAGGTCACCACAGAATTCCTTCTTGTTTCTCTTATTCCAAGTGAAACATTAGACAGCCATTCCTCTCCTCTTACATGAACTCACAATCTGTCTTCCAAATGGAGCTTTCCACAAGCTTGCCAGCTTGTCCTGTTCCAGTCCCAGCTGCTGTTGCTGGCTGTAACACTGTAGAAGAGATCTCTGTGTCTCTCTGTTTCTGAGAGAAAGCCTCTTTGACTCTCTCTGCTTGCAAAACCACATGACCCTCTTTGAACAGCAAGTTCCCCTTCAGACTGTCTGTGGCTCTGACAAGCTCTTTCATCTGTTGCCTTTTTGTAAACAACAATCCATTAGTGAAGTCTCTTGGGCACTCTCCAAACTGCTTGTAAAGGCTGTGGGGTTAATATGTATAGCATTAGCAGAGCTCCAGTATTTCAGATAAGATCTGCTTTAAAGTGTTTGTCTGTGAGCAACTCTAACAAACCTTTCCCAGTTTATCTCCCAAAAACATATCTATACACTCTGTCACAGTACACATGTAAACAAATAAAGAAATGTAAACAAACTGACCGCAATACAGAGAGCCAAAAAAAAAATCAATAAAGTGCAAAAATAAGAGTCCTGAAACAAGTCCCTGATTGAGTTGGTTGTAGAGGAGTCTGATGATAGAGGGGTAGCAGCTGTTCCTGAACTTGGTGGTCTGAGCCTTGTGGCACTTAAACCTCTTTCCTGATGGTAGCAGTGAGAACAGAGTGTGTGGTGGGTGGTGTGGATCCTTGATGATTGCTGCTGCTCTCCAATGGCAACGTCTCCTGTACATGTTCTTGCTGGTGGGGAAGGTTTTACCCGTGATATTCTAATCTGTGTTCACTACCTTTTGCAGGGCTTTACGGTTAGGGGCATTGGTGTTCTCATACCAGACCGTGATGCACCTGGTCGGCACAGTTTCCACCACACATCTGTAGAAATTTGCCAGGGTTTCTAATGACATGCTGTGGTGTGGGTTGTGGAGGGTCATGTAACCCCTCGGTCTGGAATCTGGTGGGATTGTGGAGGGGTATGTAGCCTCTCTGCCTGGATCCTGGTGGGAATGTTGATTGAGGAGGGGCATGTGATATCTCCATGTGGAACCTAATCAGAAGTCACCTCACCTGTTAATCAAGGTCAAGCCTTGCCCTCAGGTCAGTGCACACTTGATCATTGGTCCCATTAATTGGCATAGATAATGGAGCCAATGAGATTTCCCACCTTTTCTCTGCAGTGCGACTCATCATTGTTGCTAATGAGGCCATCTACTTTTGTGTCATCATCCAGCTGATGACACTATAAAGCCCACCGTTCGACAAATCTGAGCTTCTCTAGGTCGGGAACCATGGGCAACGCTGGAGGATCATTGGTAAGGAGTTGAGAGCTGTAGTATTGTGTGCCTAGTGACCCCAGTTTAGTTAGATAAGAACCATGTCTGCCAGAGATATCAAGGTGTGGCGGAATTCATATGTGATAGTCTCTACAGAAAGTGGTTGCGAGTATATCATTTAATCTGCCGAGTGTCTGTCGTTTACCCCTGTTGCAACTCTCCTACACACGTAAGTAAAACACTACTTTTCAATCAGCTGTATTCAGACTTGTTACTCTTGGGACCCATCAATTGGATTTCAAACACATAACACATGCCAAACCTCCGCAAACTCCTGAGGAAGTAGAGGCGCTAACAGGCTTTCTTCCCGATGCCATTTGTGTGTTGAATCCAGGAAATAACCTCTGAGATAGTGACTCCCAAGAACTTAAATTTTCTCACCTTCTCCACCACTTATCCCTCAATGATCACTGGATCATACACCTCTGATTTTCTCTTCCTGAAGTCATCAGTCAGTTCCTTGGTTTTGGTGACATTCAGACTGAGATTGTTGTTGGTGCATCATTCAGCCAAAATTTCAATCTCCCTCCTGTATGCTGATTCGTCGCCTCTTTTTATCCAAGGCATTACTATGGTATCTTCAATGAACTTGTAAATGGTTCAACCCTCTTTACTATCTTCTTCAGCATGATGGTGAAACAAGCCAATAAAGACCTCAAAAATTAAGACTGTGTTTACATCCGGTACCGCACGGATGGCAGTCTCTTCAATCTGAGGCGCCTGCAAGCTCACACCAAGACACAAGAGCAACTTGTCCGTGAACTACTCTTTGCAGACGATGCCGCTTTAGTTGCCAATGCAAGGATCGACAAAGAGATAGACAACAGACTCGCCAAGGCAAATAGCACCTTTGGAAGACTACACAAAAGAGTCTGGAAAAACAACCACCTGAAGAAACACACAAAGATCAGCGTGTACAGAGCCGTTGTCATACCCACGCTCCTGTTCGGCTCCGAATCATGGGTCCTCTACCGGCATCACCTGAAAGCAGAACGCTTTCATCAGCGCTGTCTCTGCTCCATCCTCAACATTCATTGGAATGACTTCATCACCAACATGGAAGTACTCGAGCTGGCAGAGTCCGCAAGCATCGAATCCATGCTGCTGAAGACCCAACTGCGCTGGGTGGGTCACGTCTCCAGAATGAAGGACCATCGCCTTCCCAAGATCGTGTTCTATGGCGAGCTCTCCACTGGCCACCGAGACAGAGGTGCACCAAAGAAGAGGTACAAGGACTGCTTAAAGAAATCTCTTGGTGCCTGCCACATTGACCCGGTACCGCCAGTGGGCTGATATCGCCTCTAACCGTGCATCTTGGCGCCTCACAGTTCAGCGGGCTGCAACCTCCTTTGAAGACCGCAGAGCCCACCTCACTGACAAAAGACAAAGGAGGAAAAACCCAACACCCAACCCCAACCCACCAATTTTCCCTTGCAACCGCTGCAACCGTGCCTGCCTGTCCCGCACCGGACTTGTCAATCACCAACGAGCCTGCAGCAGACGTGGACATACCCCTCCATAAATCTTCATCTGCAAAGCCAAGCCAAAGAAGATCGAGTGAGATGAAGTTTGTTTAACTCAAGGGGTCTTGCTGTTACAGGCACAAACCAAACAGAGATGGCAATCTGTGTGACCTTGTTTTTGAATACTATCACTTTAGTAGTTGTAGTATCTGCTTTAATTAAAAAAAATGTCACAACTGGATTTGTGAAATTTGAAAGCAGATGTTTTGCCTCAAGACAGAAGACTGCAGCATTTCTCCACAAATGTATTTAGGTATTTGTCCACAATCTCAGCATTTTCAGTTTATATTAAAAATAATTGTGGATGTCCAAGATGAGATAAATTGTCCACATCCAGAATTTACCCCATACAACCTGGACAAAAAAAAACTAATAAATGTTAATTAACATAAATTAACATAGCATACACCAGTTTTACACATAATCTTGTTTACTGTAAAAATAGTTCTCTAACTATTTCCCCCCACCCCCTTGAAGTTTTCCTTCTCCAAGTACCCATTCTGAAGGCAAGTGGAGATTTGGATTAATTTTCTGTGGGACTGAACTCAGTGTCCACATTCCCCAATCTTTCAGTACAGCATCCCTGAGAAAAATCACTAATACAAATCTGCACATTATCATTCTGGAGGCAGATTGAACCTCCAAAGTGATGTGGCTGGGTGGCGAGCTGTGTCGAGACAGTAGCTCAGGGGGTGAAATTCACCCACTTGCATCCTCAACTTCTGGAGGACGCCCAAAGCGCTGGGATGTGGGCCGGGGGGGGGAGGGGTGGTGGGGGTTGAAATGGATGTCCCTGGGAATGGTGATTGCGAAACTGTACACCATCTCTGCAGATGAGGCTGGCAGGTTCTCCTTCGGTGTGGTGCGAATGCCTAGGAGTACCCATGGGAGCTCATTCACCCAGTTCGGGCCAGTGAGTCGGGCTTTCAAGGTGGCCTTCAAGTGTCAATGGAAATGCTTGACCAGGCCATTTACTTGGGGGTGGTAGGCTGTGTTGTGGTGTACTCGACTGCCATAGAGTTTAGTCAGGTTGGACCAGAGCGAGGAGGTGAACTCTGCCCCTCGGTCCGAGTTGATGTGGGTCGGGATTCCGAAGAGCACGACCCAGGTGGATAGGTAACCCCCTCGCACGACTCCGTATCACATGCATACATAGGTATTGCCGCTGACCAGTGGGTACAACGGTCAATCTTGTGAACAAGTACCACATTCGCTAACTCACGGGGAGTGTGCCGATAATGTCTACACAGACATGCTCGAACCGGCGTTGTGCTGGCTTGAAGATCTAGAGTGGGGTTTTCGTATTCCAGTGTACCTGGTGTGCTGGCCCACAGGGTCACATCTTGGTGGAGGGCATGCCACACAAACTTGTAGGTCAGCAGGCGGACTGTGGACCTTATGGAGTGGTGCGATAGGCCATGGATCTGGTTGAAAACCTGCCATCGCCAGGTCGTGGTAGGATTGGTCTGGGAAACCTGTGGAGATGTCACACAGCAGGGATGGACTTCCTGGTGAGGGGCAGAAATCGCTGACCTTCAGGCTGGTGCTGGCTGTCTGGTAGGTCTGAATGTCTGCATCCTCTGTCTGGTCCTTGGTGAGCTGGGCGATGTCGAGCCCTCCTGAGGTTGCAGTGATCATGGGTCTAGACAGCGCGTTGACCACCATGTTGGACTTAACTGCGATGCGGCAAACGTCCGTGGTATACTTTGAGATGCAGGAGAGATGCTGCTGTTGTCACACTGACCACAGGTCAGAGACCTTGCCAACTGCATAAGTTAGTGGTTTCTGGTCAGTGTAGGTGGTGAAAATCCTTCCCTCTTGCACGTACCGGAAATGCTGTATTGCCAGGTATAGGACCAACAGTTCGCAATCGAACATACTGTATTTTAGCTCTGGTGGGCGCCAGTGCTCATCGACCCATTGCTCCAGCCCTGCACCCACTGCTCTGCCTGATGCATCTGTTGTAAGAGTTAGCGGGGACTCTGGGCATGCCAGCACTGTGGCCCTTGCCAGTCCCGTTTAGGAGGTGTTGAAGGCTTCTGTGGCGTCCGGCGTTCACTGGAGCGTCTTGTCGCCAATCTTGACGAGTTCGAACATGGGCTGCATGAGGGTGGCCGCCCCCAGTAGGAAGCGATGGTAGAAATTAACCATCCCCAGGAACTCCTGCAGATCTTTGGTCGTGCTCAGCTTGGGGAAATTTTGAATGGCCTCTACCTTGTCGGACAGTGGCATGGCTCCCTCTGGGGTGATGCAGTGTCCCACGACTATCATCTCTAAGCCATACTGGTCCTTGGCCAGGTTCACTATGAGCCCGAACTGCAGTAGTCTGTTGAAGAGGAAGGTCAGATGCGTCCTGTGAGTGCTGGCGTCAGGGCTGGCGACGTGTCTATCGTCTAAGTAGACAAAGATGAAATCGAGATCCCTGCTGACCATGTCCATGAATCGCTGGAACGACTGGGGCACGTTTTTTTAGTCCAAAGGGCCTCTGCAAGAACTTGAAAAGGATGAATGGTATGATGATTGCCGTTTTCAGCACGTCGCTGGGGTGTACCAGTTCTGGTGGTACCCTTTGACGAAGTCCATCTTGGAAAAAACTTGGCAGCCTTGTAATCTCGTGGCAAAATCCTGGACGTGTGGGATGGGCTATCTGTCTGGGACTGTCGCCTTTTTCATCTGTCTGTAGTCACTGCATGGGCTCCAATCGCTGGAACTCTTCTGCAGCATGTGGAGTGGGGAGGTCCATGGGCTGTTTGAATGATGGATGATCCCCAGCTCCTCCATGGCAGTCAACTTGGCCTTAGCTCATTGGAGCTCATCTCGTGGGAGGTGCTGGGCCCGTCCATGCACTGAGGACTCAACAGTCTCTATGTGATACTCCACGCCATGTGGCGGGTTAGAGTCATGGAAGTTTGCAGCCAGTAGTTGGGTGTACTCAGTCCAGGGCATGGATCACTAAAGGCAGGAAGCCCCATCGGCAGTTGTAGAAACCATATTCACCGTGCTTCTCTGTGCTGCGGCCACTGTTGGGGTTTCCAGCTGGCTGGTCGTGATGGCGGTGTGAATGGTATAGACAGGCTGCACGTGGAGGGAGCTCTGCTGTGGGGTGCAAAAGAGCTGGTCTGCCTCCTTGGCTACTAGGTGTGGGGTGCTGAAATCCATGTCTGAAACCGCCAAGGAAACGTGCACCGGCAGCTTGGAGAGGAACAAGGCCTCGAAGTGAAAGCAGCCTATATGCCCATCTGCTAGGGCCACCATCTTGTGCATGAGCTCAGAGGGATTCCTGGTGCCCAGGCCCTGAATGTTTAAGATCCGAATGGCACGCTCGTGCTGGCTGAGTTCTAGGGAGTCGAGGAGGAACCGCCGGAACTGCTCGTACTTGCGCTCCATTGGTGGGTTCTCCACGAAGGAGCTTACTTTGGCAGCGGTGGCGATGTGCAGAGCACTGACGACATGTCAGAACTTGGTGTAGTCTGAAATGATTCCTCTAATGTGGAACTGGGACTCAGCTGAAGCTGAGACCTGCTGGGACTCAGCTGGGACCTGTTGAAGGGCAGTAAATACATTCCCTCCGCGTTGGTCACAGCCATTGTGACTATAGTAGTAGCGGATTGTTGCATTCTGATGCGTTCAATGTGGGTTCCAAGACGTTGGGACCGTTGGGGTCACCTCTGTAGCGACATCTGCTGCAGCAGCACTACAAAATGGAGACGTTCACACAGTATGAGGGTGAACCAAAAACTAACTATTATTTGAATTCACCGTGTTGCCCCATGAGGAGCGCCCACTTCTGGTGACATATGCGCTGGCTTCTGAAATTGACATCAGTGTGTCGCTTCATCACTCCTCGGTTGGCGGTGCATCACATGGGAGTTGGGAGGGGTCCCCTTAGCTCGCACTTGGCATCAACCATGGGCTTCTTCTCTGTAGTTAAGGAGGGCCTGCGCCATCTTGGGATGGCCGACTTGCAGCTATTTGCCCCGTCTACCCGTGCGGTCGCTCAGCCCATTACAAAACTAGTGAGTATAAAAGATCATAGGAGCTTTCAAAAGTAGCTGACAAGGAAAAACAATGAAGGTAAATGTAGGGCCCCCTAGCAAAATAAAACCCAGGTAAATTGTAATGAAGAATAAGAAAATGACAAAGACAACAAACAAATGGTTTGTGGTTCGCTGCCAGTTGAAGAGAGAGTGTCAGTTTAGTTACCTTTCAGAAAATTATCTTCTTTGGCTTGGCTTCGCGGACGAAGATTTATGGAGGGGTTAAAAGTCCACGTCAGCTGCAGGCTCGTTTGTGGCTGACAAGTCCGATGCGGGACAGGCAGACACGGTTGCAGCGGCTGCAGGGGAAAATTGGTGGGTTGGGGTTGGGTGTTGGGTTTTTCCTCCTTTGCCTTTTGTCAGTGAGGTGGGCTCTGCGGTCTTCTTCAAAGGAGGTTGCTGCCCGCCAAACTGTGAGGCGCCAAGATGCACGGTTTGAGGCGATATCAGCCCACTGGCGGTGGTCAATGTGGCAGGCACCAAGAGATTTCTTTAGGCAGTCCTTGTACCTTTTCTTTGGTGCACCTCTGTCACGGTGGCCAGTGGAGAGCTCGCCATATAACACGATCTTGGGAAGGCGATGGTCCTCCATTCTGGAGACGTGACCCACCCAGCGCAGCTGGATCTTCAGCAGCGTGGACTCGATGCTGTCGACCTCTGCCATCTCGAGTACTTCGACGTTAGGGATGAAAGCGCTCCAATGGATGTTGAGGATGGAGCGGAGACAACGCTGGTGGAAGCGTTCTAGGAGCCGTAGGTGATGCCGGTAGAGGACCCATGATTCGGAGCCGAACAGGAGTGTGGGTATGACAACGGCTCTGTATACGCTTATCTTTGTGAAGTTTTTCAGTTGGTTGTTTTTCCAGACTCTTTTGTGTAGTCTTCCAAAGGCGCTATTTGCCTTGGCGAGTCTGTTGTCTATCTCATTGTCGATCCTTGCATCTGATGAAATGGTGCAGCCGAGATAGGTAAACTGGTTGACCGTTTTGAGTTTTGTGTGCCCGATGGAGATGTGGGGGGGCTGGTAGTCATGGTGGGGAGCTGGCTGATGGAGGACCTCCGTTTTCTTCAGGCTGACTTCCAGGCCAAACATTTTGGCAGTTTCCGCAAAGCAGGACGTCAAGCGCTGAAGAGCTGGCTCTGAATGGGCAACTAAAGCGGCATCGTCTGCAAAGAGTAGTTCACGGACAAGTTTCTCTTGTGTCTTGGTGTGAGCTTGCAGGCACCTCAGATTGAAGAGACTGCCATCCGTGCGGTACCGGATGTAAACAGCATCTTCATTGATACAGCAATGAGCTCTCAGAAAATTATACCCCATGGAAAAAGGCCCTTCAGGCCAACTTGTCCATGTCAGCTAAGTTGCCTTCCAGAACTCCTTTTGCCTACATTCATCCACATTCCTTTAAATATTTCTTAGAGTAGCTGTCTTAAATACTGTACTTGTCGGTAGTATGTGAATCTTAAAGCCAGGGGTCATTTATTCATCAAGTATAAAATTCGAACCTTAATAGTGCCAAGTATAAAATCCGAACCTTATCACTGCTCGTCTGCAGGGTCCATCTGCCTTGTCCAGCTGCCGCTGGCTTTGTACAGGCTTCAAACAGCCTGTTAAAGGAGACAATGGTCGTTTATTTTAAAATATTCTAATAAAATTTAAAGCTTTACTGGGTAATTTGCTTTTAAAATATTGTGACAGCATCACTCCACTGGTGAGTGTTATGTGCCAGACTTGAACAGCGAGTATAACTCAAAACTAACATTTTAAGTGGAAATTCTGGGATTGTCTTATACATGAATTGTCTTATATGCAGGTATCTCTTTGACATTGCAATTGAACCCATCTCTACCACCTCCTCTAGCAGGTCGTTCCACACAGATACCACCTTGTGTTGACAAAGTTTCCCCTCAGATTCCTTGTAGATCTTTTCCCTTTCTTCAGATATCAAACATGTTTTAAGTTTCAGAGAACGGGTCAGATTAGAGAAAAAGAGAATGTCAATGAAAGGGTGGATAACAGGATGGACTGAATAACTTATGTTGTCAATGCCTGCTGAAAAAATGTGATAAATCTGTCTGGGAGAAATACAAATGGAAGGAGATATACAAGAGGAACTGGGAAATCATTGCACAGCAAATTGAGAAAATCTGAAATAAAGCAATGTTGGAAATAACTGATCAAGTAGAACCTATGAAGGAAGTAAAACATATTACAGGTTCTTGACCTTTCATCAGAACTTGCCAGTTCTGACACAAACTGGTGAAGGTTAATTATTCAAAACTGATCAATTCATCAGAGAGTTCTGAAGTCCTGTAACACACAGTTAAAAAAACAATATGCTGTTCTTTAATCCGACATTGTTTTTTACTGAAAGAATGCTAAAGGTGGGCATCAGAAAGTCCAGAAAAAACTTGGATTCAGAGGTGTTCTGCAAATCAGTCAACTGATCTGCATTTGGTTTTTCTGATGTTAAGGAAACCATACTTTGAGCACAAAATGAGCTGGATAAATAAGGCAACATTTTTGTGTTAGAAGATGTAGATTTTTTTAATATAGATTTCAACAAGGCATTCAATAAGGTTTGACACAGTACAAAGGCAGAGGATCCAAGATGAGATAACAAGTTGGATTGAACATTGGCTTCATAGAAGAAAGAGGATGATAGCGGATGGTTGTTTTTCAGATTGGAGGCCTATGACGAGAGATGTGCCATAGGGTTCAGTGCTGGGGCATTTTTGTTATCTACATCAACATGACATGATTAACAACTTTGCAGATGACACTAAAGTGTCGAGTATTGTTGCCAAAGATTGCAGCAGCGTCTTCAATGATCAGGCAGGTGGGCAGAGGAATGGCTAACAAAGCATTGCATTTTGGGAGGTCTAACATGGGTAAGATGTAGATAGCGAAAGGTGGGGCTCTGGGTAGTGTTGCAGAGCAGAGGGATCTAGGAGTTTGGGCACACAGTGCAGGCAGATAGGGTGGTTAAAAAGATGACCAGCACATTGGCCTTCATCAGTCAGAGAATTGAGTATAGAAGCTGGGAGATCATGTTGCAGTTGTACAAGAAGTTGGTGAGGCCCCATTTGGAGTACTGTGTTCAGTTTTGGTCACCAAACTGTAGGAAAGATGTCAAGATGGAGAGGATGCAGTGAAGACTTGAAGATGTTGCCAGGACTCGGTGGAGTGGGGGGAGTGTGTGTGGTGTCGAGTGCTGAGCTACTGGAAATGGTTGAGCAGGCTAAGCCATTATTCCTTGAAGTGCATGAGGATGAGGGGCAATCACACTGAGGGATACAAAATCTTGAAAGTAATCGATTGGATGAATGCAAAGAGTCTTTTGTCCAGAGTAGGGAAATCAGTACCCAGAGAGGACATGGATTTTTTTTTGGGGCGGGGAGGGGAGGGAGAGATTTAACAGTATCCTGAGGGATGATTTTTTTTAAAAAACACACATATGGTGATGGTGGTACCATTGCAATGCTACAGGAAAAAATTGGACAGATACATGGAGAGTTTAGGTTTAGAGGGATACGAGCCAAATGAAGATAACAGAGATAGGATGAAGAACTACAACTAATATTCAATCATGGTCTTACTGATATCAGAGCAGTCTCAAGATAATGGATAGCATCCCCCTACTTTCATTGGCCCTATCATCATATTCTGGTAGGCTTCTCAAAAGATAAACTTACAGATATTTAAAATTCTAGAATTCAGATATACAACTCTGTTTAGGAGTAAAACAGCAGTTGATTTTTTTTAATCTTAAAAAAAGACCCAGAAAGTTTAACAAGCAAAACATATTATCCATTTATTGACCCCCATAGGTGCTTTTTACCTCCAAATTTTCTCCAATTCATCAAGAATACAACATGCCCCACAAATATTTTTTTTCAGCCAAATAGATTTGGGGACCAAAATTCTAGTGACACTGAAAAATGCATGAGATTGCTGAAGCAGTGGGTTTGGGACAGTTTGACCATTGGCCAGCTCCCGTAAAGCAAAACAGAAGACAAGCTCATGAGGGGGATGCTGACGTGGGTAGAAAAGTCAACAGTCCTGCATTTGGAAAGGTGTCAACAGGTGACCAGCAATTTTTGAGCTGGAGAGGGGGAGAGAGGATGGGCAAAGGAAAGAAGAGACTGCTGGTCAAATAAGTGTTCATGCAAAGGATGGAGGAGTGGGGCAGGTGACAAGGATGTAGCTACCTGTAATTAACTTACTCGGCAAGCAGGTGTCCAAATCCAGCATCAGTTGGAATGATCCCAAAGCAGTTTTATACGAGGAATGGTATCATTATTTGGAACCCTGATTTCCAAATCCTTAAGTCACATGGGTGACACTAGGAAGAGCCAAAAATCATGTTCCACTCTGAGGAAAATTGCTGTGCATTTTTTAAATTTAAAAACATTTGATGCTTTTAGGGATTAAATTATTTATCATTTTCTAACTAAGAAAAACTAACAAATGAGAAAAACCCTGCAAGACAGTCATTTTGCCCAATTCCAAGCCAGGAATATTGCAGTTTTGATACAGAATGGTAAAGCTAGTGTCAAATGGCACATATACAAATACTATTCATGAGAGCAGAGAAAGCACAGCTAATTCTGCTGATTCTATATTTATGATATTCTCATTTTCTTCATATACTTTAGCAAGAAAATATTTGTCAAAAGAGAACACTAAACAAAAATGCTTGCATCAAAATAAAAGGGATAAACTTTAAGGACTAAATTGTTTCACATTTTCTGCATTTTTAAACTACTTTAAAGAAGGAAATCTATGATTTGCATCAATCATCTGTTGTCAGGTTATTAAAGGCATCGATAATCAAGGCAAAAGCGTAACCAACTAAACAAGAACATCATAACTAGATAACTAATAATTCTCAACGTTTCCACTGGGGGTTAGGCTAGAACTAAGGGACAGAGCCTTATGATTTAGGATGGAGTAGTGAAGTAGGCACAGTTAGGTAGATTTTTGCATACTATGGGAATTAGGGTTATAGGGGAAAAAGCAGGTCGGTGAAGCCAAGACTGTGGCCAGATCAGCCATAACTTTTCTGAATGGCGGAGCAGGCTCAACAGACCACATAGCCTGCTCTGCTCCTATTTGTGTTATAAATATTACACCATTTTTATACCATGATACGTCCATAAATTTACATTTCAAGTTAAAAAATGCAAATTCACGTCAACAGAAATTTTCTAGCAAGTAATAATTGGGAACTTTACTTATTTAAGGGGAAAAAGGAAAGAAATCCAAGGTACAGATGATTTCTAAAAATCTAGATAATGCTAAGTGGTAATTTAAATGGCAACAATACATGATTGGAGTTGTATCCTTTACAGCTGTATTTCAAAACAGCTAATGAAGTGCTGTTCATGTTATTGTGGAAAAAAAACTCAAACATTTCCCTTTTAAAAAGGCTTCTGATTAAAAATATGATTTTTTTAAAAAAATGCAGCAAGTTGCAACACCATTTTGTATGATGATGCCTTGAATTCAACAAATCAAATCTGCCCACCAAGCTACTGTAGCTGTCACTAATCAGTGAATGGGAAAGATTATGTTACTCTGTTCTATTCAATGTATTGCAGCTGTTCAACTCATTGCACAAGGAGGAAATCTGATCACTAGGGATAGACATCTTTTGAGGTCTGAGATCTGTTACACAATGAGAATGACATCAGTGGCCATTTCATGGGAAAGGGGCTTTTAAACTTATCAAGTTAGTTTCTAGCTGATAGAGTTTACATGGTAGGTCATTTCAAAAGAGAATGGATTATCTGTATTTTGATAATATAATCTTCTTTCCTATTGGACAAATGAATTCATGTAGAGCTGAAAGACAAATGTGTATATATTTACAGTATGATACTCACAGTAAACTAATAGGATAATTATCACAATGTGTTCTTCAGTGACAAACTTAGCTCTCTCAATAATGTGAAATATTACACTGTATAGAAGATAAGGTTATGTTTGCAATTCCCAAGATGCTTAGTTAACTGATCATGGGCAGGCATCAGTTGAGACACGATAATAGGAACCTTGAGGCAAGGAGGGGCAAGGTGATGCAGGGAATCTAACCAAATGAGAAATAACAAAATGAAACAAGTTCCCCATTATGAATGCTATTTATTAAGCTCAGTTTAACATATGGGGCAACGTGGATAGGAGCAACTGATTACACACTGAAAATAATTGTTTCCAAGGCTGGATCATATTCCATACTTAAGTTGGTTGGTACAGTTCTTGGTTTTTAACTCTACTTTCCATGCTATATTACATAACCAGCCTGCATAATCCACCTACCTTGTAGAACCCACCATAACCCACCTTTTGAATTCCATCTACCATTACTAATCTTTGATCACTCCAATTGATGAACAATTCTTGCCATTCACTTTAACCAGATTTAGGGGCTCTGCTCTTTATCAGTGACATCCAAATTAATTAATTCCCTGAGAATAATCCAAGACTTTAATACATCTGATGAATACAAGCAATAAAAGTGCTTTAAACAACTATATTTGTTTAAACCTCCATGGAGTTCGTTGTACTCTCACCAATACTTTGATTTCTCAAAATTAATTCCTTGCCTATCAATCATGTCATCAGTGACCAGAGCCTGAAAACCTACCATAATTTTCCCAAGAATTCCAGATTGATTACAAATGTGCATCGTCCACCAACCCAATACTTGCACAAATCAGAAGCACCCATTCCACCCAAAAATAAGATGACTCAATGTACACATGTAAACAAGTAAAGAAATGTAAACAAACTGTGCAATACAGAGAGAGAGGAAAATAAAACAACAATGTGGAAAAATAAGAGTAATTAAATGAGTATCTGATTGAGTTTGTCATTGAGGAGTCTGATGGTGGAGGGGTTGCAGCTGTTCCTGAACCTGGTGGTGCAAGTCTTGAGGCACCCAAATCTCATTCCTGATGGTAGCAGCGAGAACAGAGTGTGTGCTGGGTGATGTGAATCTTTGATGATTGCTGCTGCCCTCTGATGACAGTGTTTCCTGTAGATGTTCTTCATGATGGCAAAGGTTCTACCCGGAATGTCCTAGGCTGTGTCCACTAAATTTTGCACCACTTTCATTCAGGGGCAATGGTGTCCCCATACCAGACAGTGAAGTAGTCATTTAGCACACTTTCCACCTCAACAAACTCCTGAGGAAGTAGAGGTGCTAACATGCTTTCTTTACAATGCCATTTGTGTGTTGGATCCAGGAAAGATCCTCTGAGAAAGTGACTCCTAAGACCTTAAATCAGCTCACCTCTGATTCAACAATAATCACTGGATTGTACAACTCTGTTTTTCCCATCCTGAAGTCAATGTCACGAAAACCAAGGAGCTGATAGTTGAGTGTGAAGTGGTTGTTGGTACACCATTCAGCCAAGTTTTCAATCTTCCACCTGTATGCTGACTCATTGGCCCTTTTTATACAACCCACTACCGTAGTATAGTCAGTGAATTTTTAGATGTTGTTGTTGTACTGAGCCACACAGTCATGGGTGTTTAGTGAATCAAGCAGGGGGGTAAGAACACAGCCCTATGGTTCTCCAATACTGATGGAGATTGTGGAAGAGATGTTCTTAACAATCCTCACTGATTGTGGTCTGGAAGTGAGGAAATCCAGGATTCAACTACACAGTGGGGTGTTGAGCCCCAAGAATTGGAGTTTGCTGATCAGTTTTGAGGGGATAGTGTTAAATGTTGGATTGTAATCAAGCTGAAGCTGTCCTCACTGGGATTCAACAACCTTAACTGTATTGGATCCTGAATTGTCAGGTTGGCACCATCACACACCTCATGGGTGTATACTCAGCCTTCACCTGTTCATGCTGTTGACCCATGACTGCATTGCCAGATCCAGCTCCAACAGTGTCATCAAGTTTGCAGATGACACAAGAGTAGTTGGCCTCATCAGCAACAATGATGAATCACACTGCAGAGAAGAGGTGGAAAATATCGTTAAATGGTCTCAACGTGGACAAGACGAAGTAGATGACTGAACTTCAGGAAGACGAAGAGTGGCCAGCTCCCACTGCAAATCAACAACTCAGAGAGTGGAGAGCATTAAGTTCCTTGGAGCTCACTTGGCTAGTGATATATCCTGATTACTCAATATCTTCTCACTTGTCAGGAAGGTGCAACAGTGACTGCACTTCCTCACAAAATGGTAGGCGGTACCTTTGCCCACTTCAGTTATGTCAGGAGCTCTACCGGGAGCATCATCCTGGCCGGCTGGATCAGTATAGTATGGTTGCTGTGGAGAAATGGGTCAAAGGTCATTCAACAGGACCACAAGAGTGGCAGAGAGGATCACTGGAGTTTCCCACCCGCCCCCCCCATACCATTGTGATCTACTGGGATCATGTAACGTAGATAAATATTGGAAGAAATTGGTAAAATTAGAGTAGGTTACATATATATATATACACACATTTTAAAACAGTTCTTGTTTGAAATACTGAAGAATTCATATTCAGTGAATTTTACAGAAACTATGGAGAATGCTATCCACGTTCCACAACTAGGTGCTAATTGAAATGATGTCATCAAATGAATTGACTGGAGACAGGTTGTCTGTGTTGAACATTTTTACAAGTCTTCTGACCTTTCTGCAAAGTGCTCACTCAAAGGTCAATGAGAAGTTTTGTTTACCTAAGACAACAGATGGGAGCAAAAGACTAACTCTTATTGTTAGCTGGAGAAGGTGGGGATTTTGGTTTTGCAAGTAAGAGAGTCACATGGGCTTTCTAGCAGTTGGAAGATGAAGAGAGTGAGTGAGACTAAACAGTCACAGCTGAAGCAAGCAGGAAGCTTGTTGGAATTGAAACAGAAAACTCCAGTGGCAGATGGCTGGAAGTGCTATCTGAATAAGTGGAACAGAAAGGAACTCTGTGATAGCCTGAAAGAAAGAGGTTATCATCTGGAGAACCCTGATGGGGCAAGTTTCATCAGCAAGACATTGAGGTGACTAATGGTGGTATCTCAGTTGTGGAAATCCTGGAACAACAAATCTCTCTCTCTGCAAACCCCCAAAGAACCTTCCTGAGCGGTAAACATTTACCTTTCGAGCACCAAAGCCTGGTGAATTTTATACATGCTAAATTCTGTGCATAGTATAAGAATTGTCTACAACCAGTGAACTTGGAAGAATGTGATGTGAGATTGAACTGTGAATCAAAGAACTTTTCTTAAATTTACACACTTATCTGTATTGGATCCTGAATTGTCAGGTTGGCACCATCACACACCTCATGGGTGTATACTCAGCCTTCACCTGTTCATGCTGTTGACCCATGACTGCATTGCCAGATCCAGCACTTAGAATTAGAAGGGGGTTAATTTGGGTTAGTTAAGTTAATAGAGATAAGTTAAAGTTTGATTCTGTTTTCATGTTTAAAGATAATTAATAACAACTTTTGTTTAAGTAACTACTTGTCGCGGTGAATATCTATTCCTGCTGGGTTTTGGGGTCCTTTGGGCTCGAAACAGCCGAGCAAAATCATTAAGGGCCATTTCCACCCTGCACACAGCATCTTTCAGCTGCTCCTGTCGAGGAAGAGAACAGTAGTATCAGAGCCATCACCACCAGGATGAGGAATAGCTTTATCCTATGGGCAGTGAGAATGCTGAAGGACCAAAGGAACTCCTCACACTATCAGAGATGCTCACTTGTACAAAGCAATATTTATTTATTAATTTGTACAGATAAAATACATGCCCTGCATATGTATTGTTTGTCTGACTGTATGTGTTATGTCTGGTTAAGTATTTGCATGTTTTGCACCAAGGACTGGAGAACCCTGTTTTGTTGGGTTATACTTGTACAATTAGATGACAATAAACTTGATAAAGAGCATCTTGATATATGCATCTTTGCTGTCCAAGTGTTCTGGGCTTTGTTCGCATTTTTCAAAGCTCCAAAATCAAATACTTCCATTATGGTCAAAAAACTCTAATTAGTACTCCCAAGCTAATTTAATTGGCACAGATATTCAGAAACTCCTTCCAATATTTTCACCAACTTCCCTGTGATGTCTTGATTTGTCCATCAAAATGTCCACTATGCCAGGGAGATGGGATTTTTTTTGCTCAATAACATTCTTAACAATGATGCATATATACATTGCACAGTGAATATGACAATGAACATTATTATAATTCTTGTTTGGAGCCACCACCCATGACCTACACTTTGGAGGCCATGTGTTCTACTTGGTAAGCGACAAGGTGACAATTCCAGAGGCAGAGCCACGCAATGCCTCATTGTCTTGTGTCATCTCACCAAAATCCGTCTAGAAATTTGAACTCTGCCATATAATTTCTTTGGGAAAAAATAAATGCCATTCTTACCCAGATCACTGTCTTCAATCAGAAGCGAGATACTATTCATGAGCTATATGCACCCCTACATTGACAGAGGCCTAAAACGATTAACTTGTCACCCCAGGGACTAGGGATGTTAATATGTAGCTGCCAATTGCTCTCACAGAAGAACAAATATGGTGCATGTGAACTCCGGTTTTGCACAGGAGCAGAGGCATGCACCCTTCCATCAATGCAGAGATGTCCACTCTTCCATTCACACACCCCTCTATTGCGAATGTCCTGCTCAGAGAGCATTATTCAGAAAACAGATGCACAAATAGATGTTCATAATTCACATTCTCTCAGCTAGGTCTGCTCCACTTCTGCAAATTTAAACCGTGGCAATGAAGTCTGAATACTGGCAGATCATTACACCATGATGAAACCAGTCCAAAGAGATCTCATGGTGTTCAGGTTCAGTATATTGATATTCACCCTCAGGAGACAGTGTCTCCCAGACTGCAAACTGACCTATGACGCAAGGAATGCCATTCCAAGCTGTTTGGTCAATTGGCAGGAGACAGCAGTCTGAGCAAAAGCTTCATCAAGGACATTTTTGCAGATATGACACAAAAGAAAGCACCTTTCAATCAACCAGACCACAACCATGCAAGGAAGACAGTACACAGTGGGAACATGTATGCTTATCAAAAAGAAAAGGCACCATGATTATTAATATCGACAAACAGAAAACTAATACACTTGTGTAATAAATTACTCTTTTACTTTACAAAAAACATTTTGAAATATTTTGACCATCACCACAGTTGCCATCATGCTCTGGCAAAGTTCAAGTCACCTCCATGGTTATGGATAAAAGCAAAATCACAGTTTACATATAGATTGGTTGATCATCACTGAAGTTGAACTGTTCACTCATATTGAATATGAACATCGTGAAGTCACCTGAGAAGCACACAAAGTAGTAGACAATAACTAAAATAAAAGTTTTTTTACCTCCATCTTTTAATCCATCTACATTTACTCAAAAAATGACCTTTAAGGCAAGAATGTTGAACAGAAGATTTGTACTGTTCAGATGTTGTTTAGCAAATATCCAAATGCTCTTTAGTGCTGCCTGTATGATTCTGCACTACAAACAGCTATTACGCTTACTCCCTATTTTTCCAAACATTGCCTGAGGATATAGAAACCATCCATATTGTAAAGCAATATTCTTTTTTTAAAACATTTTTTTTATTTTTCACACTATCAACCATATTGACCAAAATACACAAACATTTCCCTCTTGAATATACACACTGTCATTTTCTCCCCTTTTTCCCCCTCCCTTCCCTCCCTCCTTCCCACTCCCCTCCCCACCCACTAAACGTTCAACATATACAATACATTAAACCCATTAAACAATGTCATCACACAATGAAAATAAACAAGAAAATTGTGTCATCTACTTTTACACACTGGGTCAATTCATTTCGTCTTCTTCTCATTCTATCATTTTAGGGGGTGGAGGTCCGTGGTAGGTCCTCTCTGTTGTGTTCCATGTATGGTTCCCAAATTTGTTCGAATACTGTGATGTTATTTCTTAAATTATGTTATTTTTTCCAATGGAATACATTTATTCATTTCTATGTACCATTGCTGTATTCTCAGGTCATCTTCTGATTTCCAGGTTGACATTATACATTTTTTTGCTACAGCTAAGGCTAGCATAATAAATCTTTTTTGTGCTTCATCCAAATCGAGGCCAAGTTCTTTACTTCTTGTATTACTTAGAAGAAAGATCTCTGGATTTTTTGGTATGTTATTTTTTGTGATTTTATTTAATACCTGATTTAGATTTTCCTAAAACTTTTCCACTTTTTCACATGCCCAAATTGCATGTACTGTTGTTTCAGTTTCCTTCTCACAGCGAAAACATCTATCTGATACTGTTGGGTCCCATTTATTTAACTTTTGGGGCCTGGTGTATAGCCTGTGCAACCAATTATATTGTATCATGCGTAACCTCGTGTTTATTGTATTTCTCATCGTTCCGGAGCATAGCTTTTCCCATGTTTCATTTTTTATCTTTATGTTTAGATCTTGTTCCCACTTTTGTTTGGGTTTACAGCTTATTTCATCGTTCTCTTTCTCTTGCAGCTTGATGTACATGTTTGTTATAAATCTTTTAATTATCAAGGCCTCAATTTGGATGAAGCACAAAAAAGATTTATTATGATAGGCTTAGCTGTAGCAAAAAAATGTATAATGTCAACCTGGAAATCAGAAGAGAGCCTGAGAGTATAGCAATGGTACATAGAAATGAATAAATATATTCCATTGGAAAAAATAACGTCACAGTATTTGAACAAATTTGGGAACCGCACATGGAACACAACAGAGAGGGCCTACCGCGGACCTCCACCCCCTAAAATGACATAATGAGAAGACAAAATGAACTGACCCAGTGTGTAAAAAGTAGAGGACACAATTTTCTTGTTCATTTTCATTGTGTGATGACATTGTTTAATAGGTTTATTGCATTGTATATGTTGAACGTTTAGTGGATAGGGAGGGGGTGGAAGGGAGGGGGGAAAATGACACTGTCTATTCAAGAGGGAAATGTTTGTATGTATTTTGGTTAATATGGTTCATAGTGTGAAAAATAATTTTTTTTTAAAAGAAAGAGGTAAAGGTGCCACAGGATTCGTACCACTAGGTTCACGAGTGGTTGCTACCCCTCAATCAGACTCCGAAACACTCATTCAAGGATTCTTACTTTGCTTATTTATTATTGACTATTTTAATTTGTGTTTGCACAGTTTATTTTCCTTTTAATTTACATTTCTCTCTTTCGTATACATATTTTTCTTCTTGAGTACAGTTTACAGGCACCAATAAGTAGAATTTCTGCCTGGCCTGCGTGAAAAAGAATCTCAGGGTTGTATGTACAGTGAAAGCCCTGGTAACCAGCACTTACGGGGATTGGGAGATGCCAGATAAGTATATTGGAAGTTGTGTGATTGGTGAAATACAATGAGGCATACCAATTTTAAATTTCTGGAATTTTTAGCTATTTATTTTCCACAATTTTTTTGTCAATTGCTTGAGGCTTCTGGATACGTGATTTCCAGATTACATGGGTTTTGCTGTATTCTGATAATGAATTTGAACATTGTTTGGCTCAATTGAACACAGAAACAAGATGCAAGCCACTCATTATTTTTCCCAATTCAAGAAGCTTCAAATGAGGCTGAAGGCTTCTATGCAGATCACGAGGAAAATCAATTTTAAACTAATCCTCTTGGGCAATTTGGAAAAATGTAAACATCTAGCAAGAAGAGAAGACCAAAATCAGTGGTGTCCTTCTCCTGACAAAGTATTTGGATCGAGTCATGTCACAGCAAAATAACTGTTTCAAAGGGGCAGAGGAGAAGATATTAACTTTACTAAGTTAACACTGGGGGCAATTAGAAACCAGAGTCCACAGTGCACGAGTTATGTTGAAAACCAGCATGATTGTCATTTTTACCAAGAAAAACTTCAAATTGGTCACGCTGTCCCAAAGTAAGTCGAACCAGCTTTTTTTTATCAATCACTATATCCAAATCCGTTTCCCATCTTTGTCTAGATGTATGTAACCATTTGGGGTACCCATTTGAAGTAGGAAATGCACTTTTGAAATATACTTACTTGTAGCCACCTTTCAAACCAGAGTCTCTGCTTCACTGCACTTAAATAAGATCTTCATTGAAAGTAGCAGAAAGTAGTATTATTAGTTTCTTCATATTTGGCTTTTAATTAACCAAGGGACATTAATTTCCCATGTTCATTACAATCCTCGATACACCTGATCCCTTTTTGAGACCAGGTAGCCAGGATTTAAGAATCCATTGTTAAATGAATAAACAAACTCATTTTGAGTTAGAGGGGTTTAGGAGTCCTGATTTGATAGTTTATTTTATTCCAAATATTAATTATGCTTTAGTAAGGGGGCTTCTTTTACACCTGAAATTAATTTTGAATTCCATTTCTATAAAAAATCTTCTGCTATCCTCTCTCCAACCTTGCATAGCTCTATTTTTGCCCAAGAAGTCTTGCCTCCTCCGTCAAAGAGGGAGGTGACAAATTTCATTTGGGCTACCCAATAATATTTCTTGAAGTCTGGGAACTTCAAACCACCCATCTCATAATCCCATGATAATTTATCAATAGAGACTCTGGGTGGCTTAATCTTCCAGAGGAATTTCCTGATGCTTTTGTTTAACTCTTGGAAAAAACTTCTGAGGAAATGGAATTGGTCAAGTCTGGAAGAGATATTGGGCTCTTGGCAACACATTCTTTTTTATATAATAACTTAAGGTATAAATTGGCACAATACAATTTTTTGTACCAACTACACATTATGCCACAAAAATTATACAAATTAAAATCAGAAATATCAGATCAATGTTTTAAATGTGGCGAAGAAACAGGAACCTTTTTTCATTCAACTGGTCATGTTCCAAGGTAAGACCTTTCTGGAAAGATTTGGGAAATTTTCTAGAACAAATCACTATGATTTGATTTATTCAGACACTGGAATTGTTTATATTGGGAAATATAGCAGGTGAAAGACCTAAAATGAGGCTGTTGAAACCCCAATTAGAATTTGAAAAGATTGCATTGTCAGTGGCCAGGAAGTGTATAGCGGTTACCTGGAAATCTGATTCCCATCTAGCTATGACCCATTGGAAAGAGGAAATATATTCTTGTATTCCCCGGGAGAAAATTACTTATAACCTAAGAAAAAAATAAAATGTTTTTCTAAAAATTTGGAGTCCATATCATCAATACATCCCCTTGCATCAGGAAGCTACCAGGGCTTTCAGATAAGATATTTGTCCCTTGTTAGTAGATGAATCTAATGAAACCTTTTTCTTTTTTTTAATCTCCTCTCTTCAATTCTATTGACTATTTCTCTCCTTTTTTTCCCCCCTGGGTAGATGGGAGCTTGTTTTTTTTTCTTGCTTTTTCTTTTCTTACTCAAAATCAACATCGAATGATAAGATTATGTTTCTTTTATGTAATTGATGAATTTCACGTTGATTTGCAAATACCATTTCTCATGAGAAATGCCAGGCATTTAGAGACACAGGGTCAGCAGAAAAACCTTGATCTAAAGAATAGGTGGTAGATGGAGTAATCAACCAGAAGTATAAGACAATGCCTGATTTTCTGAGTGCTGAGTCTAAGTTCTATGTCATTGCTGACTTGTTTTGTAAAGCACACAAAGATGGGCTTGGTTCAAGGTGAGACAGTGGAATTCAGACCAATGCTCATATTTTGGGTGCCACCTCTCAGCTGAGCAAGGCCTGGATGAAATTCTCTCACATCTCAAAACAGCCTTTGGTTGATTCAGGAAAATGTATTTCAAGATTAATAAATTAGATTGGTACAAACTCATGATACAACAGGCAGCAGTGATAAATATCAACTAATGTATCCAAAAATTGAACCACCTACACCAGGCATTGGAAAGGCACAACCAATATTTCTCCACATACATTGGAAGGACACGTGAACCAACTTCAACACCCTTTCTTTGACCACCATCCTAGTATTGGGGTTCTTGTTGTACTCAGTCAATTTCATAAGGCAGGCTTCCTCAGTCCTAATCCCAACACCTGATACTTTGTTGCAAATGATCACAGAAATAGACTACCACGTGGACAGGGGAAAATATTCAAGGGTATTTTTAAAGCCTTTTGGAAATAATGCTTGGAATTGCTGGCCCTTCAGCCCATGACATTGTGCTGATCTATCCAAGCTTACTCCACAACAATTTAATTTTGTCCTACCTCACACCTCTAACCTTCTATTTATTTTGCTCCATGTGCCTGAGTCTTTTGAATGTCCTACTGTATCAGCCTCCACTACCACACTTGCCAATGCATTACAAAAAAAAATTACTTCTGACATCTCCTTTAAACTTCCCTCCACTCACCATGAACCATTATCCTCTGTTATTTGCTACTGTCACCCCAGGAAAAATATGCTCCCTGTCCAGCCTATCGCAGCCTCTCAATCTTGGATCCCTCTATTTCATCACCTCTCATTCTCCATTACTCCAAAGGGAAAACCTGTATCAACCTTGTTCATTTGACATGTTTTCCAATCCAGACAACATCCTGGTCAATTTCCTTTGCACTAATTTCAAAGCATCTACCTCCTTCTTGTAATGAGGCAACCATAACTGAATGCAATACTCATCGTATTATAAAGCTGCAATATTACCTCATGGCTCTTTAACTCAATTTCCCAATTATTGAAGGCCATACACCTTTTTGCATGACAACCTTGAAGGATCTTTGGACCTGGACCCCAAAAATTTGTGTGTTGCTCCACACTGTTAAGAATCCTGCCATTAACCACGTGTTCGACCTTAAGTGCATCACTTCATACATCCAGATTAAACTGCGTCTGCCACTTTTCCAACTCTACATCCTGTCTATTATAGAAGGAACATTTGGAATGGTTGAAGAAGTGTATCAACTCAGAAATTATCAACCAACTGCCACAACTAACTCCTTCTGCCTCATCGAGGAGAGAATTCAAGTTCCCTCACTGGCCCCAGTCACACAAGAACATGCATAACCAGAGAGGAAGCACCTCATCCTCAATCCCAAGTGATTACCCAAAGAGAATCCAATCACATACATTAATTTCAAAAATGACCCTTTTCCTTGTTTTTTGTTGCAGCTTGTGGGACCTGCTAAGATTCGACTATCAAAATAATTGCAAATATGCTAATTACACATCGCTAACTCTGCTGCAATTTGTCATTCTTCAATTTCTGTATCAGATTCAATTCCAATCAAGAACATTGAACATGTCAGAGTCAAGGTGCATAATGTGCTATATTCTTTGCCCCACCCTTAAATTTGAAGCTCTGGACATTTGCATTCCCAAATTCTTCTATAACAGATTGGGGATTATGACATGGATCTATGCTCTGAGTGTTCAAGACAACCATGTCAGCATGAAGATGCTTTGCTCCAGCCTAGCCTAGTGATCTCAACATTTTTTTGTAGTAACTAATCTCTGCTCTTCCCTCACAAAACTGATTATGCTATTTTGATAAGATTTTGAGAACAGTCTTTAATTAAAATTTTCAATGAAGTTGAAAATAAACCTTTTTTGGGGGGATCTTTTTGGCTGCTGGACGACTTCAGAGGGCAGATATGAACAAGTGGTGAACAAACTTATTTCTGCATTTGACACAGGAAATTTGTACAACTGCACAAACCAAACTATGCACCAGCCTGTGCATATTCATAAGAAGGCAAAGTGCCATCAAAAATACAATTTGGGACAATAGTACTTTTGGCATGATTTCCCAATAATCAGCCTCAAATAATTAGGACAGGACTACAAAAAAAACATTCGTTGGAATTGAATCACAAATAAGCAGATTCTTTTACTTAGATTAGATGTATGAAAATGGCTAACTTGTTAAATGTTGATTATTTAGAAAGTTATGTGCAGATTACACAGTATTTATCCAAATTAAGAATATCAGGTGACTGCCATTAGGATCACACATTCCAAAGTTCAGATATATGTGTTGGAGCTATATTGAATTCTCTCAGTGAGAAAGAGAAAGTTGAATCTTGATTCAATGGGTGCAAGCCTAAGATTCATTGTCCATCATGGAGAAATCACCATTGTAAAGGCCCTCACATTATTCCTACCAAAGCAATTTTAACTTTGTGGTGTTCCACATTTTGTACATACACAAATGAATGGTAGTATACTTTAGGAAATGACATCCATCTTTTATAAATTTCATGAATAAATGTAACCTTTTGGTTGATTTGTATTGGTAAAAACATTGCAATCCCCAGCATTATAATCATTGCTTTGTTGAACTTTTCAAATATTGCCAAATATTCAATTAGTTCAAAACTGTCTCTACTTTAAGTCCATATGCAAAGCTTAAAGGCATTCTGATCAGCATGCCAAGTAGGATATCAAATTTAAATAATTATGCAAGCATCCCCCCCCAACACATACTAATCTTTAAAAAAAATTGCCATGGGGTTAGTGACAACATCTTGTACGTAAGCCATCAGCCACAACATGTCTAGTCCAGTAAAGTACAGTGTACATACTTCAATGTGCAAAGCAAATTCTCTAGGTATACCTTTAGTGGTGATCTGTTAAAACAAAAACTTGCGATGCGCAAAATATTCCCCAATCTTATTAGTTAAATTCTTAAATAAATGTTTTATATTAAACCTCTAAATTCTAAAAGGATGATATTTTAGGTGAAGACATGTTGGTACTTGTATCAGAATGGCAAGAGTAAAAGCCAGCACAGAGTACATACAGTACCTGCCAACCATTCACCGAAACATGAACATTTTGAAATTTTTTATTACCTTTCTTAAGGACATGGCCACAAAAAAACTCTCCCATTTCATTCACATATAAACTTGTTTTTTTTAAAACTTAAAAAAGATAGAAGTCCTTAAATTAAAAATCACTAAAAAGAAGAGATGCACATTAATTAACTTAGCATGTGAAAGAGAAAGAAGTGTATTGCTACATTGAGAAGTATGTATGTTTTACAACACAGTAGCAGAGCTATAAGCTCAAGGATAAGTACATCTGAGCAGTGGTAATCATTTGGAAAAACAGTAACAAGTAATGGAAATGTAATTTAAACTATAATAAAGATTAACAAAAAGGGCAAACGGAGGATTCATAAATGGATTTGGAAATGCGCAAGCTTCAAAACAAAGCAAACAAGGTGGAATGTAGTAGAAGCCAAAACAAGTTGTCATGTAAAAACTGGCTGCTGTGATCAACATTGTCAAAGTAATTTTATATGGCGAGTCATGTACAACCTAGTGACAGTCACATTTAGCCAAGATTATCCTGGATATTACAGTCCAGAATTTATAGAAAAGAGCAGTGAGCAGCATTTCTTTCAATTTACATTTTCCCCTCCCACAACAATCAAGCAAAAAATTGTTTTACAAATTGCTGAATGCACAAGCTGACTTTGTAGTATGATAATCAGAGCAATTAGGGCCTTGACAGACTGTTGGCCCCCTTCCCTTACTCTATAAACATAGGGAAAGAACAAAGGATAGTTCTTCATTTCATTTTGGATTTGCATCTAAAAAGAGACAGAAATTTCTAACTTCAAGGTCCTTGTAAACACAAGTGCTATTTTTATAAAGTACATTCAGTTTAAATACATCAGTTTTAGATTTTTTTTTCACATAACCATTCTTCTCTTCTTTCTTCTTTGGCTTGGCTTCGCGGACGAAGATTTATGGAGGTTTGTGGAGTAAATCACAAAATTCTGTAGACACTGTGGTTGAAGTGAAAACAAAATGCTGGAGAAGCTCAGCATGTCACAGTGTAATTTATGTAGCAAAGACAAACTCCACCTATCATCTCCTACCATGCCACCCTCCACCCCCCCACTCTTTTGTTTGGACGCTTTGCAGCATTTTCTCATACTTTGATGAAGGGCATCTGTTATGTATCTTTGTCTTTGCTACATAATGGACACTATTTGATTCATGGTGGAGAGTTTGCCTGCACATAAATACTGTACTTACACAGAAGCCTACAACAAAAGCTGGCAAAACCAAAGTTGAAAGACTTGTTTGATGGGAGTGGTTAAGAACAGTGGTTGAAAACAAGTGTCGTATCCTGCAGGGTTGTTTCCTGGCACCTCTATGTAGTTGCAACTCAGTTGGTGGCATGCTTATCAGAGTACATGGATTCATGCCCCATTTCAGAAATGAACACAAAACCCAGCCCAACACTTCAGCGCAGTGGCACACTCTTGTGTTGATGGTGTCATCTTTCAGAAATGTTAAACTGATGCTTCTCTGTTTTTCAGGTAGAGCTCTGTAGAATTATTTGAAGGCAAGTCTTTAGCATCAAGATCTGTAATTTCCCACAAATGTGGCAATGTTTCTTTCATCCAAAAAAAGAATGCCCTCAAGACCTACTTCTGCAATCAAATGTTTTTACTCAGTGTAAAAAAAAATAGTTGTCTATTGCTCCCATGAAGCTCCCTCATATTTTGGACAAAATATTCTTCAATTAATGTTTTTTATAAAAATGCTTGGAAGTCCTTTTGCAAATGAACAGGCATGGTTCTTTCATTACATCTGTTGCAAAATATATGTGGGTGTAATCCATTTTAGGATGCCCTAATATGGTGAAAGGCATTATATAGAATAAAAGAAGATATTTAATTGTGTCCAACAATAATTTGAATAGAATCCTATTATGCACAGAACTGCACATATTAAACAAGAGGTTCAAAATAAGATGAAGCAAAAAAAAAGCACTAAATGCATTTAATGATCGATTAAATGTGCATGGCATATCTGATAAAAGTTATAATTATTCTTAGAAACTGGGAAAATTTAGATGACAAGGAAACACAAAGGGATTTAGCAGTTCAAAAAGTAGTACCCAAAGTATGATGAACTAATGCAATACCAGATGTTATGGCAGGAGGTGGCATACAGGTCAAGTGATAAAAGTAAACCTGAATAACCTTAATAAAGACCACATTTTGAGCATGGTGTATTGTTTTAACCTCCATGAATGATGAAGCAACAGAGAAAGCACCATGCAAATGTGTGCCTTCTTGCAAAAGAGACTTTTTTTTAAATTTAGAGATACAGCTGTAACAGGTCCTTCTTGCCCAAGAGCCTGCGCTACCCAAATGGACCTATATGACCAATGAACCTACTAACACCATATATTTTTAGAATGTGAGAGGAAACATGAGCATCGGGAGGAAATCATTCACACTCCTTATGAACCCAAGTTCCACGCTCTAATAGAATTGCACTAACTTGTCTTCAAAATTAATACTGTTGTCACCAAGAAAAATTTAAGAGGTTTTCAAAATGATTAAAAAGATAGTTCCAGCACAAAAGAGCATCAACTCTGCCATTTACATCATAAGAGATTATATGTAAATTTCTGACTAAGGCTGTGGATCTCTGGAATTCAACTACCAGACCAAGAGTTATAGGTAACTGAAGGAACAGGACAAAAAAAAATAGAAATATTGATTTGAAATTAGGGCAACTGTTCATGAGAACCAAGACCAAGCCATCACTGCAATTTATATTTAATTCTCCTTTCCATTAAAAAAATAATTTTAATAGGGTCAGAATGTCCAAAGGTACGTCATAAGTGCTAAAATAAATTTTGACACTCCTCCAACAAAAGAGATACATGTCAAAAAAATTAGAGAAATCGGTTGCATAGACCAACTTAAAGGAGAAAGACAGGGAAGATAAGGATAGGCATTACAAAGTTTAGGAAGAAATGACCACCCATTATGAAATTATTAAAATTGGAAAGCATTAAGGTCTTCCGATGCCACAAAAAAAGGTTGAAAAATGCTGGTACAGGTGATATAGATCAGCAGTTCAAATTCGACCTCCAGACTGCAAACAATCAGGGAAAGAGAATGACTGAGTCGCCGGAGTTTGTTTCACAAGGGATGATGGGAAAGGAGCGGGAAACTCAATACAATAACTGCAGCTTTCTTAATTGGAGAAAGCTTCCATTCATCTATAATCAGATATCTATGTGACAATGGATGCAATGAGAGTTGCCATTATCAGCATGTATGTGGATATTTAATCGTGAGTTTTTGGAGAGTGTAGCTTGTGAATAAGAAATGGGGGGGGAGGAGAAAATGATGATTATTAACAGGCGATAGTTTTTAAAGGTATCGTCTTTATGTGTAGGGGCCAAAATTGGTTAAATATGTTTACTTACCTCGTTAGGTCGGTGTCGTGTTGGTTCCGAGTGGGTTTTGGCTGGGCGCAACCATCTTGGTAACTATGAGCATGCGCAGTTCTTGGAGCATGCGCAGTATATTCTCGGAGCATGCGCAGTACATTCTCGGATGATGCGCTGGAGGAGTTGAATTAGATGGAGCCATCGAGAAAGGTGAGTGAAATGCCCTTAACTTTAGTTGACCCTGATGTAGTGGAAAGTTTGAACACAGTTTGGATTTTGCTGCCATTAGTCCATTGGGTGCTGTTGAATTGGCTTGTGTTGTATGTGCTCGAAGGACGGTGGAACAAGACGAGTAAAAATGGTTGAAGCAGCAACTGACTTAAGGAGCAACATATTAAAGACGTGAAGGTTGTGGAACTTGGAGAAGAACGGCCATCAGAAATTTGAAACAAATGGAAATAAAGGTTCTCATTGGAAGATTGAAGCTGGCAAGAGAAGAAACCAAGGCTTTGGTTGATGGGAATGCAAAATCGTGGCAAAAAAACAACGACTGAATATGAAGGCAGCAATGTGGAAATGGCTGTATATGTGTCACCAAAAGATGAGGAAAAGGCTGAGGATGCAACAGATGTATTATTTGAATTGGATAAAGAAGACAACATCTGACCTGTAGGAAAAAAATACAAGCAGGTGGCAGTGCATCAATTGGGGAAAGCAGAAGCAAATGAAGTTCTTCTTGAGCAAGCTTTCAGAGCTTCCAGTATAACATCAACATGTTTAAAATCAAGAGCTGTAAAAGCCACTATTGATGCAGGATTAAGGATAAATATGGTTTTGAAATAAAGGGCTTCCTTAAAGGGGGAGCAGCTACGAAAAAAAAACAGCTGAAGCGGGAGCAGCTTCGAAAAGAAGCGGATCTAAAGCAGGAGTAGCAAAGGAAGAAAAAGGAGCAAATAAGGAAGCAGCTAAGAAGGAAAAAAGGAGCAAATTGAATTAAGAAAAAGAGTTGTTATTGATTCCTTGACGAATGCACTAGAAGGTTCAGAGGTATCTGGTGCTAGAAGTAGATTACCTAAAATGTATGATGTTATGGAGTCATATTTTAAGAAAGAGATGCAGGAAACAAAACCAATTATTAAGACACCACAGGGTCTTGGCACCACAGGGTACAAGACATGCATATACGAGAACAAAGCCTACTAGAACATGATGTAGCCAAGCCACGTGTATCAGTGGTAAAATCTGCTGACAGAGCATGGGTTCAGTTAAATGCTGCAGCTTCTTTGGCATTCAAGTCAAACATCAGAAATATGGGTGCACCTACTTCTAAGGTTTCCAGATAAATTACCTGCTACAAAAGGCAGGGAACAGAAGAACAAACTATTATGTCGAAGAAGAAACAATGAAATAGCTGGATCATTGATCCAGCTACAGTCTGACTTCTTTGCCTAAGGAGATTCAAACTTCGATGGAGACCCACTTCAGTACCAAGCATTCATGAGATCGTTTAGATGTAATATTGATAACAAATGTCTAGACCCTGAAGATTATCTTTATTATTCAGAAATGTACACAGAAGGACGGCCAAAGGAACTTGTAAAAAGTTGTCAACATATGTCTTCAGATAGAGGATTTGAAAGAGCTAAGTATTTACTAGAGAATAATTTTGGCATCAAGTATCGAATTCCTTTAGCTTGTATAGATAAAGCTCTTAAATGGTCATCAATCGAATGATGCAAAGGCTCTACAAGCATACACTTTTTAAGAAGATGTTGTACTTACTTTGGCTTGGCTTCGCGGATGAAGATTTATGGAGGGGGTAAATGTCCATGTCACCTGCAGGCTCGTTTGTGGCTGACAAGTCCGATGCGGGACAGGCAGACATGGTTGCAGCGGTTGCAGGGGAAAATTGGTTGGTTGGAGTTGGGTGTTGGGTTTTTCTTCCTTTATCTTTTGTCAGTGAGGTGGGCTCTGCGGTCTTCTTCAAAGGAGGTTGCTGCCCGCCGAACTGTGAGGCGCCAAGATGTACGGTTTGAGGCGATATCTGCCCACTGGCGGTGGTCGATGTGGCAGGCACCAAGAGATTTCTTTAGGCAGTCCTTGTACCTCTTTTTTGGTGCACCGCTGTCACGGTGGCCAGTGGAGAGCTCGCCATATAACACGATCTTGGGAAGGCGATGGTCCTCCATTCTGGAGACGTGACCCACCCAGCGCAGCTGGATCTTCAGCAGCGTGGACTCAATGCTGTCGGCCTCTGCCATCTCGAGTACTTCGATGTTAGGGATGAAGGCGCTCCAATGGATGTTGAGGATGGAGCGGAGACAACGCTGGTGGAAGCGTTCTAGGAGCCGTAGGTGATGCCGGTAGAGGACCCATGATTTGGAGCCGAACAGGAGTTGGGTATGACAATGGCTCTGTATACGCTTATCTTTGTGAGGTTTTTCAGTTGATTGTTTTTCCAGACTCTTTTGTGTAGTCTTCCAAAGGCGCTATTTGCCTTGGCGAGTCTGTTGTCTATCTCGTTGTCGATCCTTGCATCTGATGAAATGGTGCAATGCTATGGATAATATCAACAATATTTGTGATCTTGAAGTGCCTGGTATTATGCAAATTATCTTAGATAAATTACCCTACCATGCATGAGATAGATTAGTGATTCCCAAAGTGGGTGCTGCTGCCCACCCCACCCCCCGTGGGCAGTGGAAAGATCCAAGGGGGAGGGGGAAAGGGTGCGGTGATGGAAAAGGGGGTGGTCCGAACCTTCTGTCTTGTCATTCACTTTGCTGCAAAGCTTAACGAAGAAACGAGTGCAATAATTTTCTGGCCAGACTTGGGTTGGCCATGGTGAGCAAAATAAACTGCAACAAGTTGTTCTTGTGAGAGCTGGTCTTGGTGGCCGTCAAGTTGTATTGGCGTCACCTCTCAGCGCTGCCACTGCTTCCCCTGCTTGGAACTGCCACTGCCCATTCCCCACTCTACTTGTTGCCACCACTAACCCCTCTACCCCACCCAGTGCCGCCACTACCCCCCGCCCCCCACAACCCGGTGTCATGTTATGGGGAAGTGGGAGGGCCAAAGGGGCGGTAGCCCTAAAATGTTTGTGAACCACTGGGATAGATGGAGAAGAATCGGTTTTGATTTGCAGGAAAAATTATGATCAAAGAGCTACCTTAAAGGATTTGATGGATTTCCTAGAAGGGTAGGTGTACATTGAAATATATCCAATATGTGGAAATACCAGAGACAAAGATGTAAGGAGGTCTAACTTACAATTTAATCCAAAATTGAAAATAAGTATTTTTGCTATTAATGTGTCAGTTATAAATAAGGAAAAAAGATAGTAACTAAGGAAAAGGAGAATGTGCCTATTGAAAAGAGTTGTAAAGGTGGACATGCTTTGGAAATGTGTTTATGGTTGGAAAAGAAGGAACACAAAGAGAAACTTGCTTTTTTAAAGGAAAATGGAATGTTATGACTGTGTAAAGGGCACATCAATAAAAACTGCAAGAAGTGACTTGGTTGTAACAGGTAATTTGAAGCATCCTAAAATTCTGCTTTTTGATCATAGGAATTGGATAAAGAGCAAACAGAAACAAAGGAAAGATCTGAAAAGATCTGTTATAGCCTCAGTTCAGACAAGTGGTCTTACTGGGGCTGGTATGGATAACTGTAAATTCAATAGTGTCTGTACAAGTTGAGCAAGAATGCAAATGTAATAATATGCACTTATGCATTTTTTGACCCAGACAGTATTGCACGTTGGGACTGATGAACAAACTTAATCTTCAAGGAAGAAAGCTGAAGATTATGTTGAAAACCATGGGACAAGAAAAGGTAATTGAAATCGGCATTGTTTCAGACTTGAAGGTTGCTGGATTGCAAGATGAAAAATTTTGTGATCTTCCAAATTTATATACTCAGAAGACTATGCCTGTGCATGAAGGAAATATTCCACTTCAAAGCAATATCCATCAGTTGTCTTATTTGTGAAAGGTTTATCTACCTAAAATTAATTCTGAATTAGAGATGCTGATTGGTTCAGATGTACCAAAGACTTTGGAACCATGGAGATGGACCTTATGCTGTTAAAACTAGGCTTGGATGGACAGTTAATGGGCCTTTAGAAGGAATTAATTGTATTGCTCAGGAGCAGTTAAAGACAAATGTCAAAAGGTTTTCAGTTGTGAAAGTTGATGAGTTATGGGAACAGCAAAAGACTGTAAATAAGAAATTCACTTCTGAAGAAAATAAAATAGATCAATGTGAAAATAAATCAAAGGCATCTAAAACAATATTGAAGGAATTATTTTCTTCAGAAATGGATGAAAATAAAAGTATTAGAAGACATTGGAAATACTGCTGGTGATTATTCTGTGTAATTGAATCAGAGGCAGGACTAAAAACCAAGACTGAGAACAAATTTGAAAGTAGTTTTTGTTGCTCATAGATTACAGCAGACAAAGTTAATGAAGAATTCTTACAGCATGCTGCAAAATTGGTGAATGCAGAAAATTGCTCTGATGGAACAAGAGAACCGGTAACTAACAATTTGGTAAAATTGCATTTAGAGAACAAAATGTTGGAAAAGGGCTTGGAAATGGTAGATAATCATGAAAACTGTGAAAGGAAAGATATTAACTTTGTAATTGAAACCAAAACTGGATTTCAAAAGGATGAGAATGAGTCCAATGTTTCTTCAGTTTCGAAAGTGATTGAGGGAGAGGTCCAGAAAGAAGATGACAAGAATAAATAGTAATTGTAAATAAAATTTGCAAGGTCAGAAAGCGAAAGAAAAGAATAACTGCTGAAGAAATTAATAGTTATTGAGGAAAGAGATTCAGCATTATCAAATGTATGAGGAAGAAATGTATCTTTTGAAAGAGAACGTCATTGGTTAACAGAAAACAGTTGACTACAGAAAAACAAGAATGTAACTTGAAAGATCAGTTATCAACAATGCAGAAAGAAAGGGAAGTTGCATTTCAACAATGACAAACAAGATGAAGAAATAATGTTTGAATCTTGTTTTTATAATCAATTGCAGAAAAGAAAAAAGTTGAGGAAATCTGTTGCAGGGAAGGTTAAAGTGACTCGTTTATTGAAATCGAGAGAAACATAAATTTTCAATATTTGGTGTTGTGTTCATTTCTTCCTATGAGAAGTGGAATGCTTAAAAAAAAGGAAGAAAGCCAAAGGTCATGCTGAAAAGGTACCTCCTATTAAGGGAAAGCTGTGTCTAATTTGTCTGAGGAAGGTTTGAGATCTACTAGTTGACGTTTTAACTCAAAAGATTCTGGAGACAAAGAAACTTTTATGTACAAACTGACCTTATTTTGTTGTTTGCATACTATACAAGTTATAGACTTTATTTATCCAGAGTGTGCTGGTAACCTCTGGCCTTATGAAGAAAGATTTGTATAAAGTTTGAAATATATATGTTATTTGTATTATTGTGTAATTATTATTTGACATTGTCTAATTATAATAATTAAGGGCAGATATTGTAGAGGTCAAAATTGGTTTAATTTGTTTACTTACCTTGTTAGGTTGGCATGCTGTTGGTCCCTGAAGGTGTCGGAGGCATCCCGAGTGCATTTTGGCTGGGCACGGCCATCTTTATAGTTCTGAGCGTACACAGTTCTTGGAGCATGTGCAGTGCGTTCGGTTGTTAGAGTGTCGGTTGGAGCATGCTTGGTAATGTATGACTTGCCGGAGGAGCTTCAGATAGAATATTAAACAGATCCATAGAGAAGGGTGAGTGAAATGCCCATAACTTTAGTTGATTGTTAGCACTAATGTTACTCGTTATTCATGGCGCGTCAGTGCAGATGTTACTTAAGAATATTTCATGTCAATGTCAACGTTAAAGAAGATCATTTCAAATTTTCATGTTAAATAAAAGATTAAAATACATCTGGACTTCTATTGAAAATATGTCACTAACAAGTATCTGACTTGGCCTTCAAGAGACTAGTTATTGGATTGAAGCTGCTAGATCATTAATTATTTTCATAAAGAGGGATGACAATGGCAGATCTGAAAGGAGGATTGTATCCTGGCAGAGGAAGTACATATCAATATCAACTAACCTAAAAATTAGGAAGGAACAATTAGGTAGCCATTCATTAAGAACAATCTTGAGGCACCAGGGGATGCATTCGTCAAAGAGTTGGAGGCAGCAATGGGAGAAGACAGGAAGAGAAAATCAAGAGAAACATACAGACTAAGGACTAAGATGAAAGAGATATCTTCGAAGTTGAGTCTGATGGCCTGGCGGCAAGGATTGAGGTGGCAGTAATGGTTGAAAAAAATATCCTTAACATTCAAGCAAAGTGCCCAAACCTGAGCGCTCGTACCAAAACAGGATTTGTGCAGTTTGTAGGGGAATAGTTCCCCAAATGTTTGCACTATTCTTGGTATCAGCAGTCACAGATTTGTGTGGTATTGTCAGAGCAGTGTACGAGAAGTACCTGCAGTGTATTTTATGGATATTCTGTAATTGTGGTTAGCAGATATCATTGATGTTAATAGCTGCCAATCAAGCTGCTTCTTTGTTGTTCCAACAACACTCAAACATGACACATCCTGCACAATCATCCAAGTAGAGAGTATTCCATCACATACTAGAGTACTGTAGATGCTGGAGAGGTATTCTGGACAGAGCTGAAGCATTCACCAGAACACCCAGTGACTTGCTTGTGCAGCCACCACATTTATTACTCAGCAGACTGTCATAATTACAAATTTATAAATGTCAGAGGCCTACTAATTCTATTTGTTGCATTACATTTGTATAGGCTCACTTTTAGTTTTGTAACCATAACCATAATTATTTAGCATTACAGTATGGATTTAATTTGGAAAGGGCCAAGCTTATTCATACTGAGTAGCCTCAACCCATGTGAAAAAGCTTCTATTCCAGATATTTCAACCTATTCCCAAAGGGTCATCCACAAATTAGATATAAAGATTTTCAAATGCAGTGACATCTCAGTACAATCAAAGTAAAATGAGAGGAAGGTTTAAATTACAGCAATTGTCTAACACTACTCTTCAAATGGGTACACCTGCAATTTCAATCGGGTTTACTCTGAATTGATAAAAGAATCAAACTATTTGTTTTCCTCTCTTTTAGCCTGGGGAGATTGAGAGTAGTTGGAGTGGTCTTGCAGCTGCATACATTTTAAAAAAATTAAATCTTGACCTGTTTGTAATTGCCTACACTAAATGTAATGAATTCAGATAGACATTCACTTTTGAGAAAATCTATATGGAACACTGCTGTCAGGAAGCAGCAGCAATCATCAAGGATCCACACCACCCAGGACATTCTCTGATCTCTCTGCTGCAACCAGGAGGTATAGGTGCTATAAGACTTGTACCAGCAGATTCAAGAACAGTTGCTACCCCTCCACCATCAGACTCCTAAGCAACAAACTCAGAGACTCGTTTATGGACTCTTACTTTGCTCATTATTTATTACTGAATATTTTTTTCTTTTTGTTTCTATTTCTTTCTCTTGTATGTATCTTTTTCCTTAGTACAATTTTATACACTATCCATTAGTAAAAATTCTGCTTGACCTGCAAGAAAAAAATCACATCTATGTGATGTCATGCATGTACTCTGAGAATAAATATGAACTTTGAACTTTCTCATGTCAAGGCCCCTCTGCAATATGAATAACCAAAACTTGTTCTTCATTGATCTCCTACACATCATTCTGTGTATCTATAATGTTGTTCAGAGAAATGCATGCTTAATTATGAAACTGTTTCAAACTCTTAAAAACATCGATGCTGAAATGAGGAAAAAAATGCATTACAACTGGAATACAAATTTGATAGCTTATTCAGTACCCGTATTTACAGATCATTAGCTTCTTTTGTGAAAAAAGATGGACAATACTTTATTCCAAAGAAGTGCATCTATATTTCTAAAGGCATCCATTTTCAACCAGGGATAATAAAATTTTAAACAAAACTTTATAGGGACCTACTTCACAAAACAGAAACTTGAAAATTTTTGTTATTCAGCCAAAACACATTTTACTCATTGATAAAATTTTCAAGAAATACAAACACTATAAACTTAAATAAACCTACTTCCAAGACTTGCTAAAAGCACAAACATAATGAGATCAGGGTGTAATGCAGCTATAGGTGACTGGGATTTTATTTTAACTAGACAGTTCTGTCCTTACTTGGTTCTATTCTCCATCCTATTTTGAAACATTTAGAGACAATTATTTCCCCCGATTCTGCACACAAAGAATCATCCTTGACCCGTTCCTACTTCCCATCTACACCTTTCCACAGAGATATCATGCAAATGTCCCTGTCTAACACCACACAACTCCATCAAACCTTCAATTTGTTACCATTTGTTTAACAGCCATGGTGGATGTGCGGGAATGCCCTCCAATTAAATATTTTGGAAAACATTAAGTAACAAAGTACAAAAAAAAACTTAGCTGGTCAAGCAGCCTCTGTGGAGGCAATGGGTTACTTGGCATTTCTGGTCAAATCTTTGCATTGAGAGTATAGAGGAAAGATAGGCAAAGAAGTAGTGTGGGGGGGGGGGTAGTGAGGAAGGGCTGACTGCCTATAGATTGAACCAGGTGAGGGGAAAATGATGGAGCCCATCGAAGGTTAGGAAGGGGGAAGGGTTGAAAGAGTGGCTAATAGATGATGGAGACAACAGGTGAGGAAAAAATCTCAGAGAAGCCAGGTTTGGATAGGAATGTATGAAAGTTCTTGAGCTTTCAACCAGATTCTCAGCTTCCTCTTTGCAGACCCCAATCAGTGCAAAATGGCAACATCTCTTCCTCACTGACCACCAACACAGGAGCAAATCAAGGCTGTGTGCTAAATTCTCCACTTTATTCTCTCCATGCTTATAATTGAGTACCAAAGTTGGGCTCCAACAAAATCTGTAAATTCACAGACAACATCACTGTTGTGGGATGAATAACAGTAATTAGGAGTCAGATTATAGGATGGATATCAAGAATCTGGTTGTGTATTATCGGAACAATAATCTTGCTCTTGACATCAGCAAGATAAAGGAGATGATTGTAGACATAAAAGTTAAGAGTGGCAGGTTGGCATTGGAGAAGGTAGTCCTGACAAGTTCCTGAGTGCCCATACATCAGAGGACCTCTCCTGGAGTCAGCACATCAAAACAACAATGAAATCTCTCTTTCAAATTGATGAAGGAAGATGGAAAGTGATAGGACAGCACAGTTAGTGTAGCAGTTAGCACAAGACTACTATAGTGCCAGTGGCCTGGGTTCAATTCTGTTATTGTCTGCAAGGAGTTTGTACATTCTTCCTGTTTCTTCATGGGTTTCCTCCGGGTGCTCAGATTTCCTTCCACGTTCCAAATATGTACAAGTTTGGTAGGTTCATTGGTGAATGGGGTGCATTTGGGCAGCATGGACTTGTGGGCCAGAAGGGCCACTATCCTCAGCTACACCCCACCCCCCTCTGATCAGAGCTCTCTTTCTTTGCCTTGTTCCCCTATTATTTCTCAGCTTCTTTCTCTTCTACCCTTCACTGTATCTACCTATTCTAGCCTGTTATCTTGTGATCCTCTCCCTTATTCTCCCCTCCCCACACCTTTTTATTCAGACATGTGCCCTGATTTTCAGCACTCCCAAAGAAGGGCTCAGGCCAAAGATATTGACTGCGTTTTACTTCCTATGGATGCTGCGTGACCTGCTGAGTTTTTCTAGAACTTTTGTGCACCATGTTAAAAACCCCCCACCACTGAAACTATTTCAGAATCTTCATGTCCTTACCGAGGAGTGGTGACCAGCATCCAGTACTCCATTTCTTACTGTTCTAATTTACTTGTATAGTGAGGTGACAGTAACATATATGAAACATAGCAATTATTTGCATTTGTGTACACATTTCTTCAATTTCCATGATATTCATTTTGTGGCTTGGTATGAATGAATATGTTAATTTCACAGCAAGTTAAGATTCAGCTGTAAACCAATTTCAGCCAATTGACAGCATTTCCTTACATGCAATGATACAAAAGAAATATGCCTCACTTTTTTTTGACAATGGGTTACCTGACTATAAGCTATTTTAATTATCCCATCATTTATAAATGCTTTATTTTACTATGTCTTATCACACCTTTTTTTGTTAACAAACCTGGCAACCACCATATAAATTTTTGCAGACCTCTTGTCCTCACAAGAAATTGTTTTTTCCTCCCTGACCAACATTTTTCACAATTTTTTTCAGTAATTTATATTATAGTTTTCTAGATTCTTGTCAGCCTCACCACTGCAAATTCCTCAAGCCCAACCACCCTCCTGGGTTGACAATCCTCCAATTCTTACTTCTTGCAGACCCCACTTTTAATCACTCCACTATTGCCATCAGCCTACTAGATGTTGCCATCCAAAATTCTGGAATTTCCTCTCCAAATCTTTGTCTCTTTGCTCCTTTAATAATTTGAAAACTACTTTGACCCAGCTCTTGATTATCTGTCATAATACCTTGAGGCTGACAAATTTTGATCCCTCATATGAAATCTGTTAGAATAAAATCTGCAGGAAAAAAAATCTTCAAATGAAATAAGTATTAAATAGAAAACATTTTCAAATTAATTAATAATTGACTTAAGAATTTACCAAAATTATGAACTAAAAAATATGCTCCTGGTTGAAGCATTGAAGTACCAAAAATACTGGCATCACTGTGCCCAACGACACAGCCCATTTGGTTTATAGCCTTCTGCACCCCAACAAAAGCAAATAATAGGAAAGAGCGAGACCAAGCACAACTATGACAGTCACCATCCTTCAATGTGGTGCATCTCATCATTAATCTAATTTACAGGCTGTCTCTACATCTCTTTGCCTGCCCTATTTCACACAGACCCAGTGGCTGCAGGATGACTGGAAAAAAAGCTCACTGACTAGACTCAGAGGCTGAAGACAGCCTCAAATAGATCGAGGTCTACGTTAACTTCACTATTTTGAAATGTCTGGGAACAGTGTGAGCAGGTTGTTGGGTTCCAGGTTTCAACAGCATCAGGAGTTGGCATGGTTTTTGTGGTTTTTTTTTTCAATTCGATGGATGTGGGCTTCAGAGGCTGAGCCAATATTTAATTCCTCACCCCCAATTGCCCTTCAAAAGGTGATGGTGAGCTGCCTTCTTAAACCACTGCAATCTCTGCGGTGTAGGTATACCAACAATGCTTTTCGGGAGAGACTTCCAGGATCTTGATCCAGCGATTGTAAAGGAACAGCAATACATTTTCAAGTCCAGATGGTGTGCAGCTTGGAGAGCATCTTAAAGGAAGTAGTGTTCCCGTGTTTTTGCTGCACTCTTCGATCTAATTGGCAATAGCTTTGGAAGGTATTGTCCAAAGAAGACTTGGTGAATTCTTGCATTGCATCCTGTGTATGGCCTCTTGTGTATTGGCAGTGGAGTGAGTGAATGGTTATGGATGGGGTGGCTATCAAGCAATTGCTCCATCCTGTATGATGCTGAACTTCCTGCATCTTTTGCAAAATAAATGTGGAAATACATTGATAATTCATTTATGTTTGTGCACAAGGGCAATGCATTTCTCAGCTGATTAGCAACATCTCTTCAAAGATGGGGCACTTGATGGAATGGGGAGTATAACAAACAATTTGATTAACCTTTTGCTATATTTTACGTTGAGTCTGTTCAAATTCAAAATATAGAGGAGGTGCAAAACATTGGTAGTTAAAAGTTGAAGGAGATGAGGGATAAATTGGCCATCTATTTAATGCTTCAAGCATAGAATACTATTGTGTGATCCATCATAATCTTTTTCAGCTATTCTCATGCAACTGGCACCCCCCAGAGATTCCTAATGACTGAGAATTTACCCTATTATGAATTACGTATTGCTCTTGATATGCAGTGGGAAAGAACTGATCAATGCTCCAGCAATTTCATCTCCAATGTCTACAATTAACCCATTAGGTTATTAAGAATAAATGTGCGACTTGGACTGAATTAATTTAAATTCACAGGAATGGATGGCGTTCATCCCTGTATTAACATAAGCCAAGGAGGCAACTTTTGAAGCCCTTAACAAATGTTGAATCATTAATATACATTTTAAAAGTATTACATTGAAAAGAGGAAAAAAGAAGCTTCCAAAAGTGAAAGAAATAAAACAGATCAATACAAAAATGAAACATGAGTTGTTTTTATCCCCACACATACTGCCTTGTCTTCCAAGAGCTTCTGTAGTTTAACAATTATTAGGTTTACTTTCAATCTACAAAGGAATTTAATGAGGTTAAGGTTAAACATCTCAATCAGGTGAGTGATATTTTTCTAACAGCTTATATGCTTTTATTCAGATATTGGATACAAAATAATTAAAGGGGCTGCTCAGAAATAAAGATTTGGACAAACTCTCCAAAGGGTAGAATACATGGATCAAGTGATCATGCAAATAGTTCAGAACCAAAGAATAAATCTGAATCAGACAAATATAAAACTGATAAATTTTTTTAATATAAAAATATCAAACTATTCTCAAAAGTGAACACGTCCAATTATTTTGGGCAATTGCAGTCCAAGATGAAGTGCATAGCCCAACCTATAAAATATAAATCAGGGATGGTAACAGTTTACTGAACATAGTGCTCTGTTCTGATAACATCCTGAATACTCCACGCAGTTCCAGTTGCTATGAAACAAAAATATATATACTTCAACGCTGGAGGCAATGGAGAGCACACATAAGAGCTATGTTGGAACAAAAGTCGAATAGATTTCAGCTTTCAGATTGGAAGGCAAGTTGCTGGTTGGCAACACTGAAAAGGTACAAGATTTAGTTTAATGGAGGGAAAAAATATATATAATTCAAATCACTGTTTTAAAAGTGCTGGGAATGTTTCAAATGTATTTTAAGAATGAAATTAGGAAGCATTCCTTCACGGGTGTTGTTAAGGTGAAAACATATCTATTACTAAACTTCCATACATTACTGTTCACTATCTGATCTCAATATTTACAGCAGCAGATTTACTTTTTCTTCTGCATGTAATTTATAAAATAAGGAGACACCAAAATATGCTGTACTTTCCATTTGGATAATGCTCATTGCTAATCTGGTAAAATACCAAAAGGATAAACAGTATAAAACAGCAACTCCAACAATTTGAAAAAAGCAACAACTGTATTAAAACAAAAGTTTACCTCGATAACTTCAATTTCTTTGATCAAATTTGTAACTTATTTGAGAGAAATCTTGTATTTAATCGTACAAGTTAATTAGCAACTAGAAAGATGTGGTCAGTATGTAATATGATCAATCTGCACTATGTAAAAACATAGGAATTCAGCAGGTCTCACAGCTTCCATATGAGTTAAAGATATATAACTGATGTTTTGGGCTTGAGCCCTTCTTGAAGTATTCATGTCCAAATCATCAATTACATATCTTTACGTCCTATGGACGCTGTGAGACCTGCTGAGTTCCTCCAGCATTTTTGTGTTTTTACTACAATCACAGTGTCTGCAATTAAAATCATCTGTATTTACTGCTTCTGAGCCAGGAATGGTTCCTCACCAGCCTTCCAGAAAATTGCCTACTACAAATCAGAAATCATCCTATGATGTCCTTATCTGAAAACTATCCCACCTCTGAGCCAGTAATATTCTCTCTCATGAGGCTCGATGTCCAAAGTTGCAATCTCTGCCTTCTCAATGCTGTTCTCAAAGCCTCCCTTCAATACTAAAACCTGTGTTGAACTGAGACCAACCATCCACTCAAAACCAACAAACCCTCCCTTTCACAAACACTACAACTACTATTTTCTCCACATTCCCATCAGCTTGCCCTCATTCGCCTATATTTGGAGGCCAATTAAACTACCCACCTGCATGGCTTTGGATGTGGGAGTTAAAATTAGAGCCCCTAAGGAAAATGTATCGTGGCACAGGAAAAATGCAAATGCCACACAGAAGCCAGGATTGAAACTGGGAGGCAGCAGCTCTGTCCTCAAACCGATCATCAATCTTTCCTTCCCTATTCACTTCCATCTTCTGGTTTTCTCATCTTGCAGATGAGTTACAAGAGCTCAGACATAAAGTCAAAAGCAAAGGGACATGGCAATGGGAGAACACAAAAAGTGTGCAGAAATAGGTCAAAAATACACTGAAGTAACAATGCAATAAAGCTGTGGGACATCAGATTATTGATTATCTGTGATAAAAGATTGCAACAACATCTTTATTTTAGGCATTGTTAATATTTCCCCATTATCAAACTCATCAGATTTGAAAATAAAACCATTGAAGGTATATGATCCAAAGTTAAAAATAATAGCACATTATATAATTTTTCTGTCTGAAAGATATAGTACATGCATACATTAGCAATGTCATCAGGTTTCAAATTTACAGCAACTCACTCCTGCAGAGAATTTGCCTGCATGCAAATTGGATCAAGACAACAATCTAAATCCTCTCCCACTTAAAAATCACCTTTGGACCACTAGAGAATGATGCTGGGGAAATGATTTAGAGAGGCAAAGAGATGCAGACAAACTAAATGAATATTTTGTATTGATTTCCTATGAAGGAACTATTTAAAAATGTACATTAGCATTGTGGAGGGAAACAAGACAATGGGGGTGTTTCTACTGAGCCGGGAAAAGCGCGGCGATGCGAGGTGATGCACGGTGACACCTTGAATCTGGCCGCACTGTAAACACATCCGGTTGTGGCTGATGTGCGGTGATTCGAGGTGCTCCGTCGTCCTACTTTTGAGGTGTCGATGCGGGGTGATGCGAGGGACGACCTCGCAGTGGAAACACTGCGGGTGACTCACCGGAAGTCGCGATTTTTCACCCGCGGTTTTCAATTGCTCATCGGACTTCCTGGTCACCTCGCATCGCCCTGCATCACCTCGCATTCCTCGCATCACCCCGCATCACCGCATATTCAATCGCTCGGTAGAAACAGTTCAGGTAATCCAAAAATGCGCGGTGATGCGAGCGACAAAAAATCGCGGTGATACGGGGTGATGCGAGGTGTCCTTAGTATAAACACAGCCAATGTTGAATGACAGGTTTTAAACAGGTCAGAACCATGCAAATTAAACGGCAGGACCAAACACATTTCAGCATGGCACACCTAAATAAGGGCAATGCAGATTATGACAATAAATTAATGGGATATCTCCACAGACATCATTCTGAATTCTCTTTCATGAAAGTGCTCTTGCAACACGTTGCTTGTGCAACTGAGTCATATAGAGCAAAATTGCAAAGGTTATTCATCTGTGCTACTCATCCCTCAAATTGGTGCCAGATGAGAAGGCAAGATGCCAAGGATTTCTTTTTTATCTTTGTGTGGGGCTTGCATTGGTTGAGAAAGTAACAGGCCATCCAGGAATCATGGCTGAAGGATGGATGTCATTGGGAGCTGAATGCCCAAGGATATACAGTATATCAAAATGATAGACAGGTAAGCAGAGGGGGTGGCGTGGCTTTATTAGTAAAGAATAACATTTAATCATTAGAAAGAGGTGACATAGGATCCGAAGTTATAGAATCATTGTGGGCTGAGTTAAGAAATCACAAGGATAAAAAGATACGGTTGGCAGATAATAGACTTCCAAACAGCAGCCGGGATGTGGTCAACAAACTACAACAGCAAATAGAAAGGTCCTATCAGAAGGAAAATACTATGGTAGTCATGGGGGATTTGTAGATGCAAGTAGATTGGGAAAACTAGGTTGGAATTAGATTTCAAGAGAGAGAATTTGTAGAATGTCTACAAGATGGCTATTTAGAGCATCTTATTGATGATCCCACTAGGGAGGGTCAGTACTGAGTGTTTAATGCACCAGAAGTGATGGAGTAAAGGAACCATTAGGGGGAAGTGATCACAATTTGACTGAGTTCAATTTAAGATTTAACAAGGTGAAACTAAAATCAGATGTGTTGGTATTTCAGTGGAGTAAAGGAAATTACAGTGGCTTGAAAGAGGAATTGGCCAAAGTAGATTGGAAGGCGGCACTAGTCGGGAAGATGGATGGAGTTTCTACAAGAAATGAGGAAGGTGCAGGATAAATACTCACCAAAAAAGGGAAATATTCAAATGTAAAAATGTCACAACTGTGGCTGACTCAAGGGAAGTCAAAAGCAACATAAAAGCAAAAGAGAACACAAAAGAGCAAAAGAGGACACAAAAAGCTTCTTCAAGTATATAAAGAGAAAAATAGAGGTGAGAGTAGATATAGGACCACTAGAGAATGATGCTGGGGAAATGATTTAGAGAGGCAAAGAGATGGCAGACAAACTAAATGAATATTTTGCATTGATTTTCATAGTGGAACCATGAGGAGCCAGATATTGAAGGGTATCAGGGAAGTGAATTGAGTGCTGTTACTATCTCAAAGGAGGAGGTGCTCAGAAAGCTGCATGGTCTAAGTATGGATAAGATGGCTGCACCCTTGTAGGTACACAACCAGACATAACACACAAAGTCAAACAATACATACACAGGACAAATATACATTTGTTTGATTCATAATTTCAAAAAAAAGACAGAAAAATAGTAATGATCTATTTTCTTGCCCCAAGTAAAAAAAACTTGATGAAAGAAGTGCAGTGAACTGGAATTCACTGTCTATGTATAGTTCAGATGGCTGGCTCCACCCTCACCTATCCCAGTATAAACCCTGGTTTTCCCGCTTTACCTCAGATTCACCTGAGGACTATTGTGTCTAATGGCCATTGATTGTAAGCTATTAAAAGTGTGTTTGTACTCCTCACTTGTTTCTGAGGAGTTGTAACAGTCATGTTACAACTTTAATAGCTTAACTTTGAAATAGGAAAGAAGCCCTGTTGAAGCCAGACATGCTCCAGTTTAACCCTCTGTCCCCTGAGGCCCCGGTGGAATTCGCCTACTGGCTGGAGTGCTTCCAGTCCTACCTGATGGCCACCCAAGATGTCTTCAACTTGGATAGTCTCTGGAAATCAGCACTCTCTCTTGATTCGGCCCAAAAGTGTACGCTGTCATCAGAGACTGTGGTACATATGAGTCGGTCATAAAAGGCTTGAAGACCAACTACACGAGGCCCCAGAACAACATCCTGGCGAGGAACCAATTATGTTCTTGAACTATGGGCCCTGACCAGAAAATACTACTACGAAGTGGCTATGGCCTGGATGAGAGAGGCAAAACAAATCCGGGAAACCCTTGTGGCAGGAGTGAGGTCGAGGTATGTGAAGCAGTGACTGCTATAATTGGGGAAAAAAAACTTGTCCAGTACTCTGGAGCTGGCAAAAGCTCTTGAGCAGGCCCAACTGGGAGCTGGAGACTGACAACTTCACAGGCAAAAGTGGTGGCTTTTCAGAGGACCAGGTCATTGACCCCCTCAGCCCCAGCACTGATCGCTGCAGCCATGCACGACCAGGGATGCTACTTCTATGGACAGGTAGAGCAGCCCCACGCCCAATGCCCTGCGAAGGACTCCGTGTGCTCAGGATGCAGTAAGTGAGGGCACTGGGTGAAGGTTTTCCGGGCTAAAGAGAATCCAAATGGAATATTTCCCTTTTTTGGTGAGTATGTGCAACCCCCGAATCATCATTTGAACCGTGCCCAAGTCCCAAAGTGTGGCCTCAGCCTCTCTGTGCTGTTTGCCGCCAGTGTCTTGCTGCACCTCGTGGTGGAACTTGCCACCAGAAGTAAAGCATAATGAGAAACCACGGTGGCCATCTTGCCATGCCTCGATGTTGACGTCACCTAGTCCTTTCTCGGATCAAGATGGAAGGCGGCCATTTTTCCGCGCCTTGTGATCTACGCCATCTTGCCTGCCCATGGGCCAAAAAGAGAGAGTCGACATCAACATGGGAAGTGACTGAGTTTCCGGAGCACTGGCATCCGTCGTCCTGGATCAGACAATATCTCACCAATTGAATAACTCAACGATGGAGGTGAGGGTAAATGGACATTTGACTGATTGCTTAGTAGACACTGGCTCCACTGAGAGTTTTATAAATTTTGTGATGGCTCTGTGGTACAACTTAAGAGTGTATCTGACAGAGTATCATATTTTCCTAGCTTGGCACTCGCACTCTGCAATGATCCAGGGGTATTGTATAGTACATCTAACTGTAAAATGGGAAGAATTTTATAAGTTCCAGGTGTATGTACTAAAGGATTTTTGTGCTCCTTTGTTGCTGTGCCTGGACTTCCTGTGTCACCCTAAAAGCATGGCTATGCACGACATTAACTCTGGCCCACTCCCCCCAATCACGGTGCGGAACAGAAGGTCCAGAAAGCCGGACACCACATGCAGTTTCTCCACCCTAAATATTGATTCTCTTCACCCCCCCCCCCCACCCCACTGTTTCTGAACCTGACTCCTGATTGCAAACTAACAGCCATAAAGAGCACAGCAACAGTGTGGGGGATCGGGAATTTATTAGAGCCAAGACACAGTGGCTGCTCAAAGAAAATATCATTGAGCCTAGCAACAGCACATGGAGAGCCCAGGTGGTAGTCATGAAAGGGAAAGATAAGTTCAAGCTAGTGATTGACTATACCCAAACAATTAATCATTTCACACTCCGGGACGAGTACCCCCTCACTCAAATTTCAGAATTTGTGCAGTATCGGGTCTATTCAACCATCGACCTGAAAGCTACATACCATCAGTTACCAATATGTTTTGAGGACTGCCCCTACACAGAATTTGAGGCAGACAGACATCTTTATCAGTTCCAGAGGGTCCCTTTTAGCACCACAAATGGGGTCTTGGTCTTCCAGAGACAGATGGACAAAATGGTTGATGACTATAGGTTGAAGGCCGCCTTCCCTTATCTCGATAATGTCACCATTTGTGGACACTCTCTGGAAGACCATGACGACAACATCCAGAGGTTTCTCCATGTGGCCAAAGCCCTGAACCTCATGTACAACTCCAGTAAGTGAGTGTTCTGGACAAAATGTCTGGTAATCCTGGGCTATGTTGTAGAGAATGGTGTCATTGGCCCTGACCCCGATCAAATGCTCCCCCAGTTAGACCTCCCCTTCCCGAAGACCGTGAAAGTCTTAAAGAGGTACATGGGTTTCTTCTCCTACTGTGCCCAATAGCTCCCGCACTATGTGGATAAGGTCTGCCCCCTCTTAAAGTCCATCTCTTTCCCACAGTTAGCTGAATCCCAGGTGGCTTTCGACTACATTTGGAGCTACATTGCAAAGGCCATCATGCAGGCAGTGGACGAGAATGCACCCTTCCAGGTGGAAAGCGATACCTCTGACATATCTCTGGCTGATACCCTTAACCAGGCAGGCAGGCCAGTTGCCATTTTCTCCTGCACCCTACAAGGCCATGAGCTTTGGAACCCATGTGTGGAGAAAGAAGCTCAAGCCATTGTATAGGCCATCAGGCACTGGAGGCATTACCTGGATGGCAGAAAATATTCACTTCTCACCGACCAGTGATTGGTGGCATTTATGTTTAATAATGCAAAAAGGGGCAAAATAAAGAATGATAGGATTGCTGGATGGAGGCTTGAACACTCCACCTACAATTACAATATACCTTAAGGAAACCATGGTTCCTGTGCGATGTCTAACTCAGCAATTTTGGAAAATCTGAAGCAAATGTTAAGCCATCTTAAATCACATGAACAGAAGCAGTTGAAGCAGTTACTTTTGAAATATGCAAATTTGTTTCCTGATGTGCCAAAAAAAGAACATCAATGATTTGTCATGATGTGGATGTGGGAGAAGCAAGTCTCATAAAAAGAGTAAAATCGTGGATCAGGAGGTGGAATATATGTGGAAAAATTACATTATTAGACCTTTGTGCTCAGATTGGAGATCTCTTTGTGGTCTGGTACCTAAAACAGATGGAACTGTTAGTTTCTGTACAGATCACAGGAAGATTAATTCAGTAACTAAAACAATGCTTATCCTATTCCTAGAATTGATGTTTGTATTAATAAAATTGGGAAAGCTAAATTTCTTACTAAAGTGGATTTGTTGAAGGGTTACTGGCATGTTCCACTAACAGACATTGGAAAGATTATTTCTGCATTTGTGATACCATCTGGTTTATATGAATATAATGTGCCATCTTTTGGCAAGGAAAATGCTCCTGCAACATACCAAAGGATGATAAATTCGGTAATTCTAGGTTTTACATATACAGATGCTTATATTGATGACTTGGTCACAAAAAGTGACACATGGGAAGAACATTTGAGGGAATTGGACACATTGTTTGCAAGATTATCCAAAGCAAACTTAACTGTCAATTTAGCTAAAAGTGAATTTGGATATACTACTGTGACATACTTAGGACATGCAGTTGGTCATGGCAAAGTTGCACCTATTCAAGCTAAAGTGCATGCAATTTCTGAATTTCCTATTCCCAATGGCAAGAAAGCAGTGAAAAGGTTTTTAGAAATGGCAGGATATTATAGGAAATTTTGCTGAAGTAGCTCTTCCTTTAACCAATCTTTTGAAGAAAGGGAAGAAATTTGTGTGGATGAAAGTTTGTCAGAGAGGTTTAGAAAATTTAAAGGAGATGCCTGTTTTACCCTGTTTTAAAATCTCCTAAGTTTGACAGACCATTTTCTTCAGCAGTGGATACCAGTGATGGGGCAGCAGGTGCAATTTTGTTACAAAATCATGATGAAATTGACCACCCAGTTGCATAGTTTTTGAAAAAATTCAATGTTCATCAAAAGAACTGTTTCACTATTGAGAAGGAACTGTTGTCTATAATACTTTCTCTGCAGAATTTTGATGGGTACCACTCATGAACCAGTTGGGATATTTACTGACCACAATCCTCTAATGTTTTTGAATAAAATGAAGTGAAGAATAAAAATAGAAGATTGTTGAACTAGAGTTTAATATTACAAGAATATAATCTGCAAATTAATCATATCAAAGGTACAAATAACGTAATAGTGGATTATTTGTCAAGATGTTAAAAATAAACATGTAAAATATAAACTCAAGATTGGGATACATTGATATAAAATTATATATTGTGTATTGTTAACATTGTAATGATTGTGAAGTCAGTTTAGTTATAACAGAATGTTAACTTGAGAGTTAAAATTCCTTTGTAGGGGAGAGTGTTTCGGGTTATGTTATATTTTATATTGCATATTAATTTGTCTTTAAAAGATAGATTGTGGGGAGTTTAGTGTAGGTCACTTCACAAACAGATACTTACAAAACACATCTCATTTAAAATGCCAGAACTTTGCTCAAGCTGCACATCCAATGAGCAACAAATTTTGCAAAGACAATGAAACTGCTTTGGAAGGAATTTCAAAAGAGGTGCAAATAAACAGTCCTGGCTCAAAGTGCTGATAAGATCTTTCAAGCATTGGGTTTTGGAGCCTGGGGGGGGGGGGGTATTTACAAGCAGAGTGAGTAAAAGAAAACAAAATATGATTCTTCTCTTTGAGAGGGAGAGAGAGAGGAAAATAAGTCATTTCTCCATTTCTGCAGTCGCTTTTGGATGCTGCAACATGGCAAGTTGGCAGGCTTGTTGAAAACCCCATTTTGAAGACGGGTTGTGAGTTCTGAGTTCAGCCTGTTGAAAACCCTTGTAGTCCTTACAAGAGGAAATGACTGGCTAAAGTGTATCTCCTGAAATAAGGGAAACAAGATGATTTCTGTGGTGACCTGGAAGAAGAGGTTATCATTTGGAAAACCCATGATGGGGTACGTTTGTGAAGAAAACACTGAAGTGACTGGTTGGAGGAAATCTGTTTGTGTGTGTCCAATGAGCAACAAATTTTGCTCTGTGAAACCAACAAGAACTTCGCTGAGCAGTAACCATTTACCTTTAAGCACCAGAGCCTGGTGAAAATTCATAAATATTAAATTCTGTGCACAGTAAAAGAATCTCCTGATACTGGTGAACTTGGAGAAGTGAATGATTGGACTGTAAATCAAAGAACTTTCCTGAACATATACACATTACATACATGTGCACTTAGAATTAGAAGGGGGTTAAGTTAGGTTACATTAAGTTAAATGTAATAAGATAAAGTTTGATCCTGTTTTTTATGTTTAAAGAAAATTAAAAGCAACTTTTGGTTAAGTAACCATTTGTCTTAGTGAATTTCTATTGCTTTTGGGTTTTGGGGTCCTCTGGGCCCATAACAGCAGAGTTTGCACATTTTCTCCATGATCATGGTTGGTACCATCGTGGGTTATGTAGCACAGGAACAGTTCCTTTGGCCCACCGACTATCAAGCACCTACTTGCTCTAATCCTGTATTTTACCCATTTTATTCCCCCCACACTCCCATCAACTTCCCAAGATTCTACTTCCCTCCTATACAGTAGGGGCATATTTACAGCACCCAATTAAACTAACTGTAGCACCATTAGCATGATGCTATTACAGCGCCAGTGACCCTGATTCATATCTGGCACTGTCCAAAAGGAGTTTTTACGTTCACCTCGTGTCTGCATGAGTTTTCTCCAGTTTCCTCCCACTGTTCAAAACATTCCAGGGCTGTAGGTCAATTGGGTGTAATTGGGGCAGCATGAGCTCTTGGACTGAAAGGGCCTGACATTGTACAGGTACACAATCCTTTTTCCGGACATCTAAAATCTGGAAAGCTCCAAAATCTGGTAAGTGGGGAAAGGCCGGCAGCGCGAGTCGGGTGGGCGAGGGTGAGAGACCGGCAGAGCGAGTTGGGCGGGTGAGGGTGAGAGACCGGCAGCGCAAATCAGGTGAGCGAGGGGAAGAGACTGGCAGAGCGAGTCGGGCGGGTGGGACACTGGCTGCGCGAGTCAGGCAGGTGGGGTGGGGTGGATGCGGTAGGACAATTCGGGTGGGCTTAAATCTGGCTTTCCAAAATCCGGAAAAATCTGAAATTCGGAACACACTGACCCCCAAGGGTTCTGGATAAAGGATTATGTACCACTGTGTCTGAATAAATAAAATTAAAAATATTAAAATAAAACAAAGATAAAAAGCCCTAAAGTTCTCGGGATGTTGGGGGAAACTGGAGCACTGAGAAGAAATCCATGCAGTCATAGTGAGTATAGTACATGCAAACTCTGCAGACAACAGCAGAGTTCAGGATTGAATCTGTCACACTGGAACTGTTAGACAGCAATTCAACTAGCTTCAGTACCCAGTATCCTTTGGGTGCTTCAGTTTCCTCTCATACCCCCAAAAATGTTATCGAGTTAACTGGCTATTGGAAATGCCTCTTCATGTCACAATGCCAAAAAAGAATCAAAGGGGAGTTAATGGCAAGTATGAGAAAGAATAAGTTGAAGGAATTCAGGTAAATAGGGAGAAAAATGGAGCTGATAGGATTGTTTTCCTGGGAGCAATATGGACACAATGGCCCCAATGGCCTCTTTCTGTGTCATAATAAGTATAGTTTAAAAATTAAGATTCATCTAAAATGCTTAAAACATTTAAATATTGCAGCAAATGCTAATAATTTAGAAAATGCTTACCTTGGACAGTGCAAAACATACGGCTCAGCAGGTCAGATGCCATCCATGGAGGGAATAGACATGAAATTTTGGGTCGAAACCCTGATTCAGGACCTTACCTAGGTATTACTATGGCTGTGTAGCGGCACAACGGAGGCTTAATTGAACCGGCTCGGGAGATTCCAAGTGAAATCTGGACGTCTCATTTGAAATGCGAAGGGTTTTAAAAAGCTGCGCGTGACTGTTTGAGTAAATGACTTTTACTGAACTTTAACTTGACTACGTCTGATCATTTTCTAGTTCTTCATTTCGCACAACAACACAGTTGCTACAGCCTGATCTTTTTTTGCCTCTCAACTATAAAATATCAGTTGAAACCAGCTTGGTTGAATTTGTTGTCACAAGCTATTATGGAGGAAAGTCAGTGGGTGTGTTTAAGGTAGAGATTGATAGGTTCATAATTAGCAAGGGCATCAGAGGTTATTGGGAGAAGGCCGGGCAGTGCGGCTGAGCAGGAAAACGGAAAAGCTCATGGTTAAATGATGGGGAAAACTTGATGGGCTGAATAGCCTATTTCTGCTCCTATGTCTTATGATCTTATGCACGGATTCCTCAGATGAAATGCTGGGAAATTTGGTTGGTGTTGATCACCTCAGCCTGTGTTAGGATGATTTCCTCAATCGCGAGCTTCGAGATTTCGAAGCGTGCCTGGGCATCCGGGTGTTGGAGGTCGATCTTCAGGTTCCCGATCGTCAGAAACTTCTCCATGGTCTCTCTTTAAATTTTACTGGAATAAATTGTGGTGTGCTGAGTTAGCAGTAAGCAAGCACAAACTTAGAAAAGACTTTATTCCACTAAAAGTCTGAACACAACTCACGCCTTGATGGCTCTCCGTGTGACTGGCTCAGGAGGGGCCAGCTCAGGTTTATATTTTGGTCAGCTGATTGACAGCTGGCCAGGTGGAGTCAGCCCCTTAGGTGGTCCTCCTGCAGATACAGAGATCGTCTCCTGCATTAGGCTGGTGGTCTTATCACCACAGGGGGCCAGTGGTCTTGGCCTCCTCAACCTCCTTCGGGAGTGTAGGCACTACTGCGCCTTCCAGACTAATGAGGAAGTCGAGGATGAGTCGTCCTTTATATGCAAACCAAGGAACTCTGATTTAGAAAGTGCCTCCTGCTAGAAAGCCTGCAAGTTACAAACTAGTTTCTTTCTCTTACAAAATTGACATCTGTGTAGTATGTTTTTATAAAGCACAAGTATTATCGAGTAGTTAGACATGAACTGGGCCAGATTTAGACACCTTTCTCTCCACAAACAATGTTCCCCCCAGGAACAATTTATAGTGGTATTAAAATTCCTTGTGTATTGCAAGAAATGCACAGGCAAAGCCTTCATCACCGCTTTCCTGGTTACATGTGCTGGATGGTTCCAGTCATAAGGGATTTTGTGACCATCAATTTTTTAAAAATATTTTATTTAAAATCACATAACATAATATTGATACAAACAAAATGTGATTAATAATTTTTATGTAAAAATCACCCCTAACCTCCCCAACCACCCTACTAATACCCTCCCTCCTCCCTTCCCCACCTACAAAAGAAAGAAAAAGGAGATCATCATCTACTGCAATCATATTTAAACTTTCTGGCTGCAGGAGTGGTGGCATCCATCAAAGTGGACCAAGAGATCAAATTTTAACACCAATAATTTTCTTAACATTGCACAAATGGATAGAAATGTATTAATAGGTGGAGATTTTAATTGTTGTTTAGATCCAATTTTAGATAGATCTACAAACTCTATGGTTATGAATAAAAAGTTATTGATATTGATGAAAGAATTAAACTTGGTTGATGTTTGGAGACAATTGAATCCAAGAGAAAGAGATTATTAATTTTATTCTTATCGATTTGATTCATATTCTGGAATTGATTTTTTCTTACTTTGGCCCATCTGCAAGGAAGGATTGAAAGTATACAATATAAACCTAGAATTGTATCTGATCATTCACCGTTATTGATGTCATGTTCAAACTGTTTTTTGATGGAGATTTAATTAATCTTTGTTAAGAAATGTAGAATTTTGTGATTTTATACAGAATCAAATACAGATATATCTAGAGATTAATCTTAATTCAGTTGAATAATAAATTTGTTATATGGAATGTGTTGAAGGCTTACTTGAAGTTCAGTTAATAAGTTTTTCAACTAAAGTTAAGAAGAAGTATTAGCAGGAAGTAGACAAATTAGAGAAGGAAATTGCAAGTTTGGAAAAAAACTTACAAAAAAATTCATCGAAGAAAGAAAGGTTAGAGCTAGAGAATAAAAAATGCATTATAATTCAATTCAGACTTATAGGACGGAAATATTAATTGATAGAACTAAACAAAAGTATTATGAGTTGGGAGAAAGGGAACATAAAGTGTTGGTTTAGCAATTGAAAACAGAGCAAGTATCGAGGATTATTACTGCTGTTAAAAAAGATTTGAGAATTGCCTATAAATCACAAGATATAAATGATTCTTTTAAAGAATATTATACTAAATTATATTCATCTCAGTCATCAAATAATGAAGATAAGATTGATGATTTCTTGCATAAGCTGCAATTGTCATCTTTGAATTATCAGGCACGGAAAGATTTAGATTCCTCTTTTACGTGACCATCAATTTAATCTGTAGTCACCTTAGGACTTGCAGCATTAGGACTTCATTGCTTAATGAATTATCAGATAATAAATTTCCTCTCCCAGACTCTTAAAAACAGGAATATCTTGGACCATAATTTTCTTTACTTCTGAATGTTAATTGATGCTGTGATTCCACAATCTGGGACGTCTAACTCTGTCAGTGTTTGGAGTATCAAAGATTAAAGCAGGTCTTTACAGTTTTAATAATATTAAGTTACTGGTTGGCCTTTGGTTCAAAGAAGGTATGTTGTTGTGCAGTTCATTTTTATTAAGGTAATTTTATTGATTTTATTAATAATGTTTTAATTATTAATTAATTTTAATGCGGTAATTTAGTTACAAAGTTCACATAACATACAAAATAAAATATCATTCTCTTCACTTGCATACAATTGCAATGATTATTGCTCTGCCAACCAATTTTATTGTGTCGTTTTTATTTGTGAAGGACAGAGGTTGCACATGGTTATTAACCAGAGTGTACATTTGAATTAAATGTTGTAAAACAAAAGGCAGGGATTGAAGTTGTGACTGTTTCTACCAGGAGGTGGTGCTATTTGCCCATAACTGTTGATGTTTGTTGAACATTAAACTTCGAAGGGCTTTGCTATTAAAAAAAATGTAGACTGTACGCACCTTCGCTAGAAATTAATCATTGATCTTGACCAGAATAATATTTTGTTGGCAAATCTTTTCTTTTAAAGAATTGTATTGAAGTTTGCAATAAAACAAAAATTAAACAATACAATTATATATTGAAATACAAATTACAAGAAAAAGAAAAAAACACCTCCTTAATTTAAAACCCTTACCACTATACAAGATTGGGAGTAAAAAACTAAACTGGGGAATCAAGTTTCGACCACCTGAAAATAGACAGCAAAGCATCGAAGCCTATAACAACCCAAAAACTTTAGATTGTGGTAATGGTCCATAAAATGGCCTCTTGTCTTTATGAAATTAGTATTTGAATCTTTAATAGCATATCGAATATTTTTCTAAACTTAAACAAGACATAAAATCATTTAACCATTGTGTAGGTGGAGTGTTATCATTCCATTTAATCAAAATTGCACGTCTTGCTATCAATGAAGTAAAAGGTAAAATTCAGTTTTGAGATGAAGTCAATAAAATATAATCATCTTGAAATGATCCAAAAAGAACAATTAAAGGGCAAGGTTCCAATTTAACCTTAAGAATCACTGATAATGTTTGAAAAATATCTTTTCAAAATTTTTCTAAACTCAGGCAAGTCAAAAACATTTGTCACATAGACCACTTTCTCGTGCACCCGCGTACAGACGCTCCAGTTGCTCTCATGACAGATGCTTCCAGCACAGCGGTCAGGAGTGTATTTGAGCAACTGGTGAATGGACAATGGCAACCGCTGGCCTTTTTCAGTAAACACCTCAGGCCACCAGAGCTCAAATACAGTGTCTTTGATAGAGAACTGTTAGCCTTATACCTGGCAATTTGGCTCTTTTGTTACTTCTGGAGAGCAGGAAGTTCAAAATTTACACAGACCACAAACCCCTTAGTAATGTGTCAGATCTGTGGTCAGCCAGGCAACAGAGGCACCTGTCCTACATTTCTGAATTTACAAAGGACATTGAACACATAGCCGGCAAATCCAACGTGGTGGCCAATGCCCTATCCCATCTGGCTATCTTGGTGGTGTATGACCCTACCACTGGCATCGACTACATGGCCCTGGCTAATGTGCAGCAAGCAGACCCTGACATTCCGGTGTACCAGACACTACTCACTGGCTTACAACTGAAGGACATCCAGATTGCCCCCAGCAATCACACGCTGCTCTGTGACACCTCGATGGGTAAACTTCACCCTGTCATTCCAGCTGCATGAAAGAGATGGGATTTTGACTCTGTCCACAACTTGGCTTACCCCACCATCAGGACCACAGTCAAAAAATGGTGGCGAACAGGTATGTCTGGCACGGCCTCTGCAAAGTGGTCACCCTGTGGGCCAGGACTTGTACTCAGTGCCAGTCATCCAAAATCCAGACAGCAAAGCTCCACCACAAGCCATCAAGCCAGCATGACACCACTTCATTGATATTGTGGGGCCTCTACCCATATCCAGAGGTGCACATTACTTTCTCACAATGGTCGACCGGATGGTCGGAAGTGGTGCGACTATCAAAAGCTTCTACAGAAGCATGTGAACGGGCCTTACTCAACACTTGAACACCTTACATTGGACAGGGGGCCCAATTCACTTCCTGTCTGTGGACCACCTTAGCCCATGCCTTGGGGACCCAACTCCACCACACCACGGCGTATCACCCACAGGCCAATGCATTGGTGGAGAGGCTTCACAGGCACCTTAAGTCAACCTTAATGGCACAGCATACTGGACCTAACTGGGCTGATGAACTCCCTTGAGTCCTGTTAGACATCCGTATGCACCCAAGATCTTGAGGCATCCTCTGCTGAGTTAGTTTATGGTCCACCCCTGGTTATACCAGGCAAATTTGTTTCAGCCCCTGAGGACTTAGGGGAGCCCCCGGTGACCACATTGTCCCGACTATGCAAGCTCCTAGGCACCCTGGCCCCTGCTAAACCTAGACCCCCACGGCCAACCCTGCACTTATGTCCCAAAGAACTTTACTGACTGTAAATACATAATTCTTTGGTGTGGGGCTCACTGGCCACTTATACAGCAGCCTTATGAGGGGCCATACCATGTCCTCAGACATAACAGCTGCACCTATGTTTTGAACATTGGCGAGAAGTAATAGACTTTCACACTTGACCGGTTGAAACCGGCCTACTTGGACTTTGATCAACCTATAATTCACCCGACCCAATGGTGCAGGGGCCGGCCTCCTAAAAACAGTGCCTGCTCACCGGTTCTGGGGAGGGGGGGTGTTTGTGTAGCAGCCTGCGCCTCAGGCTGACACAGGAAATAGCCATCGACTGTGGCAACCAGCAAAACATTATGTGGCTGAAACACCCATTTCCCTAGGCTGCTGGCAGAGCGATGAAACTGGCCAGTAATCGCCAGTGGATTGCAGAGGACCCAATAGGGGCCCGGGCATCTGAGGTAACCAATCAGCAATCAGCCCGCTCAAGCCACATCCTGGTGGTGATGCAAACAAGCTGACTATAAAAGGCAGAGCTGCCACTGAATAAACTCAGTGTTGAATTCACTCAACTGGTGTGTGTGTGTGTGTCTTTCTTATCCTGCAGATTTGAGCTACAGCCTTAGGATTATAACTGAGAGCTATAACCTAGCTGTATCCATGGCAATCTCATTACAACTGATTGAAAGAGGTACAAACATTTAGGTTAAATGTTCATTTTAATAGAATTAATATGACCAATCATTCAAAGTGATAAAGGCGACTATCTTGATAATAATAATTTAACCTGATTAAATATGGTAGAACATTTTTCCTTCAAAAGATTTTTATAGCTCTTAGTAATTGTAATGCTGAGATAACTACATTGATTCTGCCCAATCTTCAAAGGAAAATTGGAATAACTGATATAAAACTGATTTAAATGAAAAAGTTCACTTTTATGCAGATTCAACTTATGCCCAGAAAACTGACTAATATGAGAAAACAAAGTCAGTATGCTTGGTATCAGTCTTCATGTGTCTAACATGGGCAAATATCCTAGAACATTTAACTGGACCATTCATCCCTTTAATATTCCACAATTAAGTCTAATCATGTCTTAATTAATATTGATTAATGTTGTAATAATAATATGCTCAAAAAAACATTGTAACCCTACACATCTCTAATGTAAATGTTAATATAGCTCCTAATATTTTTAAAAAATATTAATAAATTTCCCCCAAAACATATTAAAGTTCTATGAAAAACAAAGAAAATTTAACTGAAGTGAAAACATACCATGCTACAGTGAGGATAAACAATATAAACATATGCGCAGTAACTTCATGGTTTGAAACGCATGTACATTATTTCAATATTGACTGTGTTTTCCCACAATTGTATAAGTAAAAAATATCTCACAAGTCAAATTTCCCACGGTCAGTTAATAAACTACATGCATTATATCGCAAGCGGTATTAATAAATGATTGATCACAAAAGGAAAATGCTGTCTACATTAATAAAGTTAATACAGATTATATAAATCTTTAACATACAAAAACACAAAATAAACTGAATGAACTAAATTAAAATAAAACTTCTTGATTAAGTCAATTAGCCCCTCAAATATCAAGTACACAATATAACAGTAAACAATATGAACACACGCACAGTATCTTCATAATTTATCTAGCAGATTTTAAAAAATATGCACAAATGTGTGAACATCATCAAATCCATTGAGTGCCAAGGATTAAAAACAGTAACTAAACCCTGAGTAAATTTTAAAAAGGGGGCTCTTTGAACAACAAAAAAGTTCAATGACAAAAACACAATAACTTGTATGAATAAAATACATTTATTCCCAAGCCTAAAATAGATTAAGCACACATATGTTTCAATGCTGACTGCATTTTCCCACGGTTGTTTAATAAACTAACGGCACAAACCCACTTTCCCACGGTCAATTAATAAAATACATATATTATATCACTATTGGCATTAATAAATGAATAATCAAAATAGAAAAATGTTGTTTACATTAATAAAATAAAATGAATATGATCTATTTAATTTTAATTTTAAAAAAAGAAATTGACTGAAAAAAACTACATTTAAATAAAACCACTTGATTAAATCAATTAGCCCCTCCAACAGCAAAGGAAGAGAACAACCAAAAAGAACCCCTCGGAAAAAAAAGCACTATTCAGAATAAAAAAACTCTTTCCAACTCAGATTCGTTCATTCATATTGAACTTGAAGTTGAAGAGGAATCTTCCAAGCCTCTGTGGGCTTTATCCACTGAATTCAATTGTCTTTTGACCACTTTCAAAAGTGATCTGCAGACAAGCAGGATACAACACAAGTTTTAGACTCTTCTTGTAAAGTTCAATCATCACTCCTCTATATTTTCGCATGGCCATGACTTCATGACAAAAATCTTCAACAAATCTTATTTTTTGATGCTGATATGCCAATTTTTTGTTCTTACGAGCTTCAAGAATAACCCGATCCTTTTCTTGGTAATGATAAAAAAAGAATTAATGAACAAGAGTGATATTCCAAGGTTGGTTTAACAACTAAAGATCAAAGTGCTCTGTCGAGCTCAGGTTTAGTAGTAAAGAAAGAAGTCTCTTCCAAACACTTCCATAAGTAAGCCTGAGAAGAAATCAGTTAACTTGCCATGGTCTGTATTTTAAACCCAGGATCTTTAAGTTCTGACGTCTGCTCCTGCTCTCCAAGTCAAGCACCTGAGAAGCTAACTTGGAGTTAGCTAACTGGCAGCCATTGAATCAAAATGAATTGCTAACTTATTAAAAAGATCTTTAACAGTCATCAAACTTCCTTCAGCAACATCCAAAATGGTCTTCAATGGCTGTAATGGATTGTAGAAGTTCATGTTAAATTCTTGCGGACACTCCTTCACTGCAGCAATGATTTTGCGGGTTAATTCCTGCAACTGTTTTATCAGCATTTCTGTCACATTTTCTACAGACAAAGGAGCTCCACAGTTTTAAATTTTTAATCAGATAATTCACATGTGATTAAAGTGCACATTCCAGATTTTATTCAAGGTTATTTGTGCACATTTTGGTTTGACTATGAAGAAACTATAGCACTTTTTATAAATAATTCCTTCATTTCAGGGCATCATAATGTTTGGGACCTAGCAATGGTATGTACATTAAAGTCGTCAATTTTAGTAATTTATTGCATATCCTTGCATGCAATGACTGCTTGAAGTCTGTGATTCATAGACCACCAGGTGCTGAGTATCTTCGCTGGTGATGCTCTGCCAGGACTTTACTGCAGCCATCCTCATCAGCTCCTGCTTGTTTCAGGGGCTTGTCCATTTAAGTTTTCTCTTCAGCAAATGGAAGGCATGCTCAATTGGATTCAGATCAGGTAACTAACTTGGCCATTCAAATATTTTCCAGTTTTTAGCTTTGTTGCTTTCACCCTATGTTTGGGATCATTGTCTTGGTGTAGGATGAAGTGCTGCCAATGTGTTTGGAGGCATTTGCTCAAACTTGAGCAGATAAGATGTTTCTATACAGCTCAGAATTAATTTTGCTCCTGCCATCAGCAATGACATCATCAATGAAGATAAACGTGCCAGGACCTGTGGCAGCCATACATGCCCAGGTCATAATACCCCCACCATCAATCTTCACAGATGAGGTGGTATGCTTTAAATCTTGGACAGTTCCTTTATGCCTGCACACTTTGCTCTTTCCATCACTCTGAAACAGGTTAATCTTGGACCCATCTGTCCACAAAACCTTTTTCCAGAATTCTGCAGGCTTTTATAATTTTTCTTGGCCAACGAATCTGGCCATCCTGTTTCTGTGGTTTGCATCTTGCAGTGTAGTCTCTGTATTTTTGTTCATGAAGTCTTCTGCAGACCAGAGTCATTGACATCTCCACACCTGCTTCCTAAAGAGTGTTTCTAATCTGTTGGTCTGGTGTTTGGGGACTTTTCTTTATTATTATGAGAATTCTTCTGTCTTCAGTAGTGGAGGTCTTCCTTGGGCAACCAGTCCCTTTGCTATTACTGAGCTCACCAGTATGCTCTTTCTTTGTAATAATGTCCCAAAAAGTTGATTTTGGTAATGTGGTAAACCACCATTTGCATATGTTTATCTGATTGGGCACACCCATTGGCTGACTGTACCTGTGGCCCCTCCCACAGGCTCCTGAATAAAGGTGACTGTTCCACAGCCCCCTCCCCCAGTGCAGGACAGTCAAGCAGCATAGACTTTGTTCTTTAGTGAATAAAATCCTTTCAGTTTACTCAGTTTCAGTCTTTTGAGTAATTGATGGTGCATCAGTTTTATTCACTAAAAGTTTTATTTTACAATGGAGCAGATCCTGAAGCCAGAAAAGCTGGAAATCGACCCTCCATCACCTGAGGCATCTACCAACTTTGAACTCTGTCTATCCTGTTTCGAGGGATTCCCACAGGCATCTTCAGCTACCATGCAGTCAGAGTCCAATAAATTACAGGTACTGCACTCTTGAGTCAGCACCTTGGTGTACGTGATGATTAGGGTTGCCATGTTGTAAAAGGATGCCATGGTCATTCTAAAGGGTCCAGTACATGCAAAAGATCAATGAAGTCTTAGCCAGGAACCTCTTGGTGATTTCAAAGCACCGATCCAGGATATCAAACGCCGAGTACCTCTGGGCCCTGCGAACCTTGGAAGGGCCTGTGAATGTAAGGCCATGATGGCTGCGGAGTACACGGATGACCTGATCAGGTATGCCTACATCACTGGGATCAGGTTGAATTACATCCACCAAAGATTTCTGGAGCAAGGGGAACTCAGCCTGCGGAGAGCAATTGAGCTGGTGGTATGCTGGAGGTTGTCCTCCAGAATATGGAGGCCTACTCGACTGCAAAGCAGCCACCTCATGGTGACCCCAGGTTCCACCATCACCCCTTCACCCCACTAACTGTCCAACTATGGTGGCAGTATTCCGCGTACACCTTCTACCTTCATCGCCTGGTTCTGCCCGCAACCCAACCACAGCTATGGTACTCCAGGGTCATCCAAAGTGTTAATTCTGTGGCTTGGGCGAGCACCAAGGAAATATTGCCCAGCAAAGAAAGCGATCTGCTCCAGCTGCAGGAAGAAGGGACACTACGCCAAAATGACAACCACTTCCTTCCAGGGCTGGGTGTGGATTGTGGGGGCCACCATCCTGGATGCTGCCATTGTTAGGAGCCAGCAGCACCACATGGGGGCTGCCATCTTTGGTGCTATCTTCAGGATCCAGCAAGTGGGCCGTGAGGGCCGGCATCTTGGACACCACTGTCTTCTGAATCAGCAAGCGACCTCCCTTCCACAGCAACAAGCAGCAATCCAACAATGGCCTCCATCACATTTGACCACCAGCTCGTCAGGTCAATGACAGACATTCAGGTAAATGGCCATGTGATGAGTTGCCTATTCGATAGTGGGAGGACAAAGAGCTTTATTCATCCCAACATAGTGCAGCACTACTCCCTTGTGATAAGGCCAGTAAACCAAAAGGTCTCCTTGGCCTAAAAATCCCATACGGCGGATGTCCGTGTCTTCTACATAGTGACTCTGACCATGCAGGGTACAGATTATAAAGACTTTAAACTTTTGGTGATGCCGCAGCTCTGTGCTGTCACGCTACTGGAACTTGATTTTCAATGTCACCTTAAAAGCATGACAATGGAGTTCGATGGGCCCCATCCACCCCTCACTGTCTGTAACCAGCAGTTTTCGAACCCACCACTAAGCCCTACCCATCCTTCAGCCTTTCCCCTCATTGTACATGGCCAACAACATAGTCGCTCACCATGTACAACCTATGGGCTCTCCATGCTCAAAATCACCCCTCCACCATTGTCTGCCATTCTCACCCCCAACTCTAAACCCATCGCTCCTAAAAGTAGACAGGACACTTCCAGAGACTGGGGTTTTATTTGGGAAGAGGTACAGCGGTTACTTATTGAAGCCAGCACCAGCCCTTGGAGAGCACAGGTAGTGGTGATGAGGAATGGGGAGAAGAATAAGATGGTCATTGACTACAGTCAGATTATTAACAGGTACACACAATTAGATGCATACCCCCACCACACATATCTGATATGATGAACCAAATTGAACAGTATCAGGTCTTTTCTACCATCAATCTGAAGTCTGCATATCACCAGATCCCTATCTGCCCAGAGGACCGCCAATATACTGGGATTGAGGTGGATGGCCACCTCTATCATTTTCCGTGGGTCCCCTTCGGCATTACAAACTGTGTCTCAGTCTTCCAACAGGAGACAGACTGCATGGTGGACCAGTACGAGCTGCAGGCCACATTCCCATGACGTGCAGGACCTTGACGACAACCTTCAGAAATTCCTCCAAACTGCCAAGCTCCTCAACCTCACGTATAATAAGGCCATGCATATTTCACACAACTTGTCTTCCCATCCTTGGCTCTGTCATTGAGAATAGAGTCATTGGTCCAGACCCTGACCCCAGACACCTGCTCCTGGAACTTTCCATCCCCCACAGCCTTAAGGGCCTGAAAAGGTGTCTAGGGTTTTTCTCTTATTATCCCCAGTGGGTCCCTAACTATGCAAACAAGGCCCACCCCCTCATCAAATTCACCTCCTTTCCTTTGACGTCCAAGACCAGGGCAGCCTTCAACTGCATCAAGGCAGATATTGCCAAGGTCACCATGCACACTGTAAATGAATCCAGCCCATTTCAAGGTAGAAAATAACGTGTCAGACTTCACTCTGGCCGTCACCCTTAACCAGTCAGGCAGACCAATTGCTTTGTTTTTCCATACCCTCCAGGGCTCTGAAGTTTGCCATTCCTCTGTCAAGAAGGAGGCTCAAGCCATTGTCAAGGCAGTGCGGCACTGGCGCCATTACCTGGCTGGTAAACGATTTACCTTGCTAACTGACCAACATGCAGTTGCATTTATGTTTAATAACTAGAAGTGGAGTAAAATTGAAAATGACAAGATATTAAGGTGAAGAATTGAACTGTCCACCTTCAATTACGATATCATGTACCAGCCTGGGAAACGTATTGAGCCACTGAACACCTTATCCCGCGGGACCTGTGCCAGTGCACAGATTGACTGCTTGCAAGCCCTCCATAATGATCTTTGCCATCCCGGAGTTACCAGGTTCTTCCACTTTATCAAAGCTTGAAACCTGCCGTACTTCATTGAAGAGATCAAGTCAAAGATTAAGAACTGCCAGGTCTGTGCAGAGTGAACACCACACTTCTACTGGCCAGACAGAGCACAGATGATAAAGGCCACCTGTCCCTTTGAACACCTGAGTGTTGACTTCAAAGGACCCATGCCCTCCACAGATTGAAATGTGCACTTCCTCAATGTTATTGATGAGTACTACCATTTCCCATCCCCGGCTCTGACATGTCAGCCAAACAGTCATCAAGGTCCAGCGCAGCCTCTTTGCTCTATTCGGTTTCCCCAGCTATATTCATAGCAACCGGGGTCTTCTTTTATGAGCGACAAACTGTGCCAGTACCTGTTGGCCAGGAGCATTGCCACAAGTAGGACCACTAGCTACAACCCCCAGGTGAATGGGCAAGAGGAAAGAGAGAACACCATGGTCTGGAAGGCTGTCCTCCTGGCCCTGTGTTGCAGGGGCCTTCTAGTCTCCTACTGGCAAGAGGTCCTCCCAGAGGCACTCCACTCCATCAGGTCCTTTGTATGTACTGCCACGAATGCCACATTGAATGAACACGTTTTCCTTTCCCAGGAAATCTGCAACAGGGATCAGCTGCCGGTGTGGCTGACACCCCCAAGGCTGGTCCTACTCCAGAAGCATTTGAGGAGCCATGGGTCCGACACCCTGGTTGAAAGGGTCAATCTCCCCAACACCAACCCCCAATATGCCTACATGGCATACCATGACGGGCATGAAGACGCGGTCTCCCTTAGGGATCTTGCACCTCCAGGGGCCCCGGAGACCTTCACTGATCACTCCACACCCCCCTCACCCCTGGCCATCCATGATGCACCTGAACCATGGCACATGGCCTTCACCCCCCCCTCCACCCCCTATAGAGGACATGCCAGACATCACCACATATCCACCAGCACAACCCTGATGAGGTCATACAGGGGCCCTGAGACCATCCAGGACCCTGTCACTCTGCCGCTGTCGCAGCCAGTATTATGATGGTTACATCAAAAGACCAGATCACCTGAGGGTCTTAATTTATGTCTGTATCAGCACTACTTCACCCTGCCGGATTCTTTTTAAAAACAAGGGGTGAATGTGGTAAATCACTGTTTGTATGTTTATCTGATCAGGCACACCCATTGGCCGACTGTACCTGTGGCCCCTCCCACAGGGTCCTGAATAAAGGTGACTGTTCCTCTCCCCTCCCTCACTCTGTGTAGGACAGTCGAGCAGCATGGATGTGCCTTTATTCTTTAGTGAAGAAACACATGTCAGTTTACTCAACTTCAGTCTTTGGAGTCATTGATGGTGCATCAGGTAAACCTCAGGTTTGGGTGATATCTCTTACTGTTTTATTTTTGTTTTTTATCCTCATGATGGCTTGTTTAACTTTGGCACAACTCTGGTCCTTGTATTGAAAAATAGCAACTGCAGTCTCCAGAGGTGATCAAAAGCTTAGAAGCAAGCCCAGCTCTTTTATACCTGCACGAATGAAGCAATTAAACATACCTGAGTAATCACAAACATGTGTGAAGTCATATGTCCCAAACATTATGGTCCCCTGAAATGAGGGAATTATGTATAAATTGTGCTGTAATTTCCACATGGCCAAATCAAAATATATACAATAAAATCTGGAAGGTGCACTTTAATCACACATGAATTGTTTGATTACAAAGGTGAAACTGGAGCACAGGGGCAAATGAAGGAAAAAAATGTATTTGTCCCAAACATAATGGGGGGCACTGTAAATGTAAGTTGTTATTGACTTCCATTTTTCAATTAACAAATATAGTTTTTCATATGCCAGTGATTAATTTGCATGGATTGTTGCTGCACTGTAAATAATAGATTGTTAACCAATGTCAAAACTAATTTTAACATTTCAACAGAAATTGTGGAACACGACTGAAAATGGGCAGATTGCATGTCAATGGTAACCTAACAAAACAGTACAATATTGCATAAAATTTGCCTACACAATATTATTCTGGTTATGTTCAATGATTAATTTCTACCAGAAGTGCATACAGTCTCCATTTATTTTTTAATACTAGGGCCCTTCCAAGTTTGATATTTTGTATCAACAGTTAAGTGCAAATAGTATCATCTCCTGGAAGAAATTGTCACAACCTCAATCCCTACTTCCATTTTATAATATTTAATTCAAATGTACACTCTGATTAATAACTATATGCAACAACTGTGTTTCAGAAATACTAAAGACAAAATAAAAATTTGTTGGCAAAGCGATAATCATTCCAATTGTATGCAAATGAAATAAAAGAGAAAAAAATGTCAAATTATTGCATATATGAATTAATAAAGCTTATTGTCATACACATAAGTACAATTCATATAATGGATTTCAAAATCCAATCACTTCAAAGCACATTATTATCAATTAAACAAGTGAACTCTAATCTTTGTTATAATGTAGTTAATCGAGCAACCTATATATATATATTTTTTTTTAAATGTTACATCTTTGTCTATATATGTGTTTATTATGTGTTATTTGTGTGGGCACTGAGTTTTGGAGAAATGATGTTTTGTCTGGTTATATATGTACAATCAAATGATAATAAACGAACGAATTTGCGTAAAGCAAACTCATAAATTAGGTGTTTTGATAGGGTGGACGTGGAGTATGTATTTCTTGGGGAAAATCTTGAACTGAGGCTCCTTTTTAAAAATAATGGATCAGGCCTTTTTTTTGCCTCTCTGGGAGACAAGAATCTTTAATATTGTTTTCCTCAAAGGACAGTGGAAGCAGTGTCTCTGAATATTTTTACGATCAAGGTAAATAAGGGTATGAACAGTTACAGGAGATAAATGGGAAAGGGAATGGAAGTTGCTTGAATGGTTGAATAGACTAGTGGTGCCAAGAGGATTACTTTTGCTCCAAATTTTGATGTACTGTACTGAAGTATTGGACTACATCAGTATACAAGGTATCTATCTCTACCTGTGGTCTACAGATTACTTGTTAACTATGGATGTGTTACAGATGGTCCATAGCAAAGATTTAAAAAAATTTTTTTTTTTTTCTTTGGCTTGGCTTCGCGGACGAAGATTTATGGAGGGGGTAAAAAAGTCCACGTCAGCTGCAGGCTCGTTTGTGGCTGACCAGTCCGATGCGGGACAGGCAGACACGATTGCAGCGGTTGCAAGGGAAAATTGGTTGGTTGGGGTTGGGTGTTGGGTTTTTCCTCCTTTGCCTTTTGTCAGTGAGGTGGGCTCTGCGGTCTTCTTCAAAGGAGGCTGCTGCCCGCCAAACTGTGAGGCGCCAAGATGCACGGTTTGAGGCGTTATCAGCCCACTGGCGGTGGTCAATGTGGCAGGCACCAAGAGATTTCTTTAGGCAGTCCTTGTACCTTTTCTTTGGTGCACCTCTGTCACGGTGGCCAGTGGAGAGCTCGCCATATAATACGATCTTGGGAAGGCGATGGTCCTCCATTCTGGAGACGTGACCCATCCAGCGCAGCTGGATCTTCAGCAGCGTGGACTCGATGCTGTCGACCTCTGCCATCTCGAGTACCTCGACGTTAGGGGTGTGAGCGCTGCAATGGATGTTGAGGATGGAGCGGAGACAACGCTGGTGGAAGCGTTCTAGGAGCCGTAGGTGGTGCCGGTAGAGGACCCATGATTCGGAGCCGAACAGGAGTGTGGGTATGACAACGGCTCTGTATACGCTTATCTTTGTGAGGTTTTTCAGTTGGTTGTTTTTCCAGACTCTTTTGTGTAGTCTTCCAAAGGCGCTATTTGCCTTGGCGAGTCTGTTGTCTATCTCATTGTCGATCCTTGCATCTGATGAAATGGTGCAGCCGAGATAGGTAAACTGGTTGACCGTTTTGAGTTTTGTGTGCCCGATGGAGATGTGGGGGGGCTGGTAGTCATGGTGGGGAGCTGGCTGATGGAGGACCTCAGTTTTCTTCAGGCTGACTTCCAGGCCAAACATTTTGGCAGTTTCCGCAAAGCAGGACGTCAAGCGCTGAAGAGCTGGCTCTGAATGGGCAACTAAAGCGGCATCATCTGCAAAGAGTAGTTCACGGACAAGTTTCTCTTGTGTCTTGGTGTGAGCTTGCAGGCGCCTCAGATTGAAGAGACTGCCATCCGTGCGGTACCGGATGTAAACAGCGTCTTCATTGTTGGGGTCTTTCATGGCTTGGTTCAGCATCATGCTGAAGAAAAATACTGACGTAATAAACATCTAATATGTGAAACAAGTTAGAATATTTGACAACAAATTGAATAAAATTTTGCAAATGATTTCCCATCTTAAAGATTGAGAAGAGAGTTGGAGGGATAATACATGTCTGTGTCCCCATCTAAGCTGTGATTCATGAGAAAGATGGTTTGTATATTATTGTTTAATTGACATAGTAAGAAAGTTCTGGGGATAACCAACATTGAGAAGGATTTCCCAATCTTCTTTCTTTTTATGAGTATGATCAAAACCATACATAGAGGTTGATGCTTCTCAACATTTTTGTTATATTTGCCACTTTGTGAATATCACACCCATAGTAATTCTTGAAGCACGGAATTACAACTTTGCCAAGAGACCACAAGCCACTGGGAGAAGGTAGTTGAAGACCATAGCCTACAGCTGAGGGGCCCTGTTATTATTGCAATCATGCTTGTCCTTTTCCTAATGATGGACGCAATTACATAGTATACAGACACTTACAATCCCTCCTCTCTACATATGAAGGAAACAGTTATGGATTTTTCCTGGAATTACTTCTCTGCGATGTTTTGGTAATTTGAGAAAGGTTTCATGTGCACAGAAGGTCTTGGTCTTTAGGAGCTATGAGGTGGCCTTCTCTTGCTGGTCTGGAGTAGAACTAAGATTGTGACAGATAGTGTGCTGTGGGATAAATGGTTAAGATCACATACCAAAGATACAATGTCAGTTGAAGAGATCTTCTGTTCTTTTTTTCAGTGGCTACTGAACTGGAGTAGTTCTCTTTCATTCCTAGCTCTTGGGTGTTTAGAGCACAGATGGATAATTCATGTTAATTTTGATGTCAGAAAATGTGGTATTAGCATAAAATATGAATCAGAAGAGGTTAAGAAATATATTTTCATGCAAAGGATGGCAATAACATGGATGTCTAACCCCAAACTAGTGGTATGGTGGTGCAGAGTTACCAAGGCTGCCTCATACCTCCAGGGACTTGTTAATATTAATCTCAGGTGTCAAGTGTGTAGAGTTGCATGTTCTCTCCATGATTCCAATAGTTTCTGCCAAATGGTCCAGATTCATCCCACTTTCCAAAGGATGATCTGATAGTTAATTGTAGCAAATTACCTTAGGTGTGGCTAAGCAGCAAGCGTTTCAAAGGGAAGCCAATGGGATAGCGTGGGAAAATAAATTGCACAGCTATAAGGGAAAGAGGGAAATGGAATAGATGGAATTGCTCTGCTCGGAGCTGACATGGACTCGTATTATAGTTTTGAATCTGAGATCCTAGTTCACGATATGTCAGCAAGTGGAGCTGAAATCAGGTGTACAGAGTTAAGAAGCCGATTTTCCATGAAGCTGTTGACAGATAGAATAGACCTGAGGGCCAAATTTATTTGTATTCCTCAACTTTATTTTCCTTCAGTGGGTGTTTTTTTTTTCAATCACCAAATAATCTTGTGAGATCAAGACATATGATGTCCATGAAATTGTACAATATAAATGGTCATAGATGTGTAAGACATTGTTGAAGTGGAATCCATGACATTTGCTTGCTCATGACAGGTGAAGATAAGGTGAAATCAGTCTATTCTCAAAGCTTTGGATGGTGGAAATTCAGTAGTCTTCAAAATAACTAGGGCCAATTCTTTCTCTTTCTGAAAGTCCATGAAGAAAATGTTGAATGATTGTTGAAAGGGTTATCTAGTTGATGCTTTAGTTGACCACATGCTCAGTTATATCACTGATATCCCAGAAATAGCTTGTGTTAAGCTAGAGACAAAAAAGCTCCAGCAGCAGTCACATATACAGATCATCTCTGATTATATAACATTGTTTCCTTACCACATTGCCTGAATAGGTGCATAACACACCCTGGAGAGAAATCGTCAGTTGAAAAGGAATGTGCAGTGTGCCTGAGTGGAAGCTGAGGAATGAAATTGAGTCACAAAGCCTTCTCTTAGATCCAGTGCTTCATCAATGTCCCTATTTCCTTCTTCAACTCCTCTTTACCGAATACTCTAAATACAGGTGAAAGATTTCTTCTGTGAATGACTATTTTAAATTGTACCCATTATTTTGGAATGACTGGGATGTATTCTTTTGTATTTAATGGCAAGATTTCAGGAATAGATTACTAGCTATTCAAATTCACGATTACATTTTCTTTTTATTCTGACGCTTAATTAATAAAATGTTCAACATCGCTACTTACAGGAGATAATTTGCACCACTGAGCCAGGTATCTTCTGTTAAATAGTGTGGCTTGCTGAGGCCTTGCACAAGTTTTACTCTTGATCAGTCCCTTATTGGGACACAGTAATATTACCTGGCCCAACAAACCCATCTCTTCGCATTCCCATGTACCTAATGGATTTATATTCTCCAGAGGCATATATAAGTTGGATATCTCTTAGTAACTTTAAACTTGTAACATTTAGATTGCCTTCCTAATCTGACATGATATGGTATTGTTTGGTGAATCAGGAAATGACACCATGAGATACATACAATGCAAAATAATGGTCGTGTTCTAATGATGCAATTATGACCCAAGATATAAAAAAGTATGAAACTTTCAGTTGGATGGATGAACCCACATCACTTAGGTCAGGCATCATCTCTGCTATACACTGGCATCTGGGCATGGTTGACACAAGGAAAATGGCAGAAAGGAAACTGCTGATAGAGGGGAAGACACAGAAAAGTCAGGGATATCACAACAGATTGTATCAATTCTGAACGAAGAAATCTTTGAATTTTCCACACATTTTTATATCAGAAATATGGTTGAAAGATGTGAAGAAATTCAAGAACTTGTTTTTCAAAATAAGTGTTCCATAAATTTATATAAAGTTTGTATTTTTTTGTTTTTCTTGAAGATCCTACAAGATGCTCCCAAATTTGCATTCTCAAGTTATCTGTGAAAGTAATACTGTTTTTTTTATTACTGTGCAGGGATGCCATTCATTTTAGAGAATATTGTTTTACTTTAGATTATATTAGTTTATTTTAATATAGCAAATTTATCGGTCTTCATTTGATGTTATATCCAATTGGTTCTACTTGTATTAGTTTAGCATTTTACCACACAATGTAATCCTTCTGCAAGTGTCAATTTCTGAAGAGGTCTAACAACAACATAAATCTAATTGTAAGGAAGAAGAGTTACACAAAGGTCAGGGAGAAGAATTTAAAAAGGAGTGTTTGCAGGGCTTGGCGATTTATCAGACTAATTGATTCATCACGAGGAACAAATAAAAATAAAGCAGGCGCAGAGTGGCCATTATTGCAGAGGCCAGTGTGTGAGTGGCCCGGTGTAGGAGTGGAGAATTAAAGGCTTTGGCTCAGAAGGCTTCAGTGAGCAGAGGCTGAGGATGTGGTACAGGTTAGGTCAGGTAAGATCTTTTTAGGTAGTGGAGATAGCAACTGGGATAGTTAAGTGCTACAATTGCAGGATGTGGGACAGCACAAGTGTGTCTGATGGCTACACTTGCAAGAATTGCATGCAACTCCTTACACACCATGTTAGGGAACTGGGTTGAAGTTGGATGAATATGGATCATTCAGGAGGCAGAGGGGGTGATAGAAGTAATAAGGAGACAGTCACTACTAAGAGGCAAGAGACAGGTAACTGGGTGAATGTTGGAAGAGGGAAGGGGAATAGGCAGTTAGCACAGAGCACCCCTGTGGCTGTTCCTCTCAACAATAAGTATACTGTTTTGGATACTGGTGGTGGGGTTTAAGACAATTTACCAGGAACAGGTCATAGTGGCAGGTCGATTACACAAAGTCTGGCCCTTCAGCTCAGAAGGGAAGGGGAGAGAAGAGCTATAGTGATTGGGGATTCAATAGTTAGGGGAGCAGATAGGAAGTTCTGTGAACAAAATTGTGACTCCAGGATGATATGCTGCCTCCCAGATGTCAGTGTCAGAGACGTCTCAAATCAAGTACACAGCATTCTCATGTGGGAGGGTGAGCAACCAGATGTCATGGTCCATGTTGGAATCAATGGCATAGGTAGTAAAAGGGATGAGGACGTGAAAAGGGAATGTAGGGAGCTAGCAAGGAAGACAAAATGCAGGTCCTCAGAGGTGGTAATCTTTGGATTGCTCCTGTGCCATGCACCAGTGAGGGCAGGAATTGGAAGTTTTGGCAAATGAATACATGGATACAAAGATTCAGATTTGTCGATTATTGTAACACTTCTGGAAAAAGTATGACTTTTACAAAAGGCAAAGGTGGCTCCAGAATGGGAGGGGGACTAATATTCTGGCTGGCTGATTTTCTTGAATGTTGGAAGATTTCAACTAGCTTGGCTGAGGGATAGGACCCAGAATGCGAGGGCAGTGAATAGGGTGGAAGCTAAACAAGTGCACTGTGTAGTGAGATTGTGAGGAAGATAGGCAGTCAATATGACAAAATTGAAAGTATAAGATGCTTTGGAAACAAAATTGAAAAGGGTGATGAATACAACATTGAAGGTCTTGTATTTAAATGCCCGCATACAAGAAATAAAGTTGATGATCTAGTAGCGCAGCTGGAAGTTGGCAGGCATGATATTGTGGCCATCACTGCGTCATGGCTGAAGGAAGACAACAGCTGGGAACTAAATATTCTTGGATGCACAATGTATTGGAGGGACAGGAAGGTAGGCATAGGGGGTGGGATGGTTCTCTTGGTTAAAAATGAAATTATACCCTTGGAGAGAGGAGACATTGGATCAGAAGATATAGGATCCTTGTGGGTATAATTAAAGAACTGTAAAAAGTCCCTGATGTAAGTTGTATGCAGGCCTCTGAACAGTAGCCAGGATATGGCATGCAAACTATAGTGGGAGCTTGTAGAGCTCGTCGAAAGAACCAAAGACTTGTTGATCCAAACCAAGGCTTTTATTAGCAAAAGACAGGAGCTCTTCACAGGTGGCCGACCAGTCCGGAATGATCCGACCTGGCTAGGGACACAACCCTTTAAGGCCCAGACAATAGGTGTGGCTTAGCTCTCAGCCAATCGCTGTAAGCATAGTCTAGATACAGTAACTATATACACTATGTACATTGGTGATAGATCTGTACTATCACATTCACCCCTTCTTGGAGAACTGACCCTGGGAAAAAAAAACAAAAATGAGGGAGAGAATGAAAGGAAGGGGTAGGTCAAGGACTGTAGCGGTCAGGGGGTCTGACCATCCGGCGTGACCGCCATGGTGCCTGGATTGGGGTCGCTGGAGTGGTGTCGCCAGCGGGCTCGTCGGGTGCTCAATTCCCCAGTCGTGTTGTCGGCAGGGTGGCCCGGGTCATTGGGGTGCTGTTGGTCCTTCTGTTGCGGCACGGGGCCTGGAGAATAAAGAGTTGGGGAAGGTTGGGTTGGGGGGTTTGCTGGGTCTACCGCGTCCTGAGCTAGGTCCCGCACCGAAACAGTGTTCTCCCGCCCGTCTGGGAACTCAACGTAGGCGTAATGTGGGTTCGCGTGGAGTAGAGTCACTCGGTCGACCAAGGGGTCGTTCTTTGAGTGCCGGACGTGGCGTCGCAAAAGGACGGGGCCAGGGACGGTGAGCCATGCCGGTACAGTGGTTCCTGATTCGGATTTCCTCGGGAAAAGGAACATCCTTTCGTGGGGGGTGGCATTTGTTGCAGTACATAGGAGGGAGCGGATGGAGTGTAAGGCACTAGTGAGAACCTCCTGCCGGTGAGAGGTGGGGAGACCTTTAGACCGGAGAACCAGTGTAACCGCTCTCCATATGGTGGCATTCTCCCTCTCGACCTGGCCGTTACCACGTGGGTTATAGCTCGTGGTCCTGCTTGAAGCAATACCACACTCCAGAAGGTACTGTCGCAGCTCTGCGCTCATGAATGAGGACCCCCTATCACTGTGGATGGAATTGGGGTACCCGAAGATGGTGAAAATACTGTGAAGGGCCTGTATCACTGAGGTGGCAGTGGTGTCTGGGCAGGCCACAGCGAATGGGAAGCGGGAGTACTTGTCGATGGCTGTAAGGATGTAGGTATTACGGTTGGTTGACAGTAGGGGCCCCTTAAAGTCTACGCTAAGACGCTCAAAGGGGCGGGTGGCTTTGATAACGTGGGAGTTATCCGGACGGAAGAAGTGGGGCTTGCATTCAGCGCACACCGAACAGGCTCGGGTCATGGAGCGGATCTCCTCGACTGTGTAGGGTAGGTTGCACGCCTTGACAAAGTGAGCAAAACTAGTGACCCCTGGATGACAGAGCGCCTCATGGAGTTTCCGTAGTCTGTCCATCTGTATGCTGGCGCACGTCCCCCTGGAGAGCGTGTCAGGTGGGTCGTTGAGCTTACCAGGCCGGTACAGGATGTCATAGTTAAAGGTGGAGAGTTCGATTCTCCATCTGGCGATTTTGTCGTTTTTTATCTTACCACGCTGGGTGTTGCTGAACATGAAGGAGACCGCGCGTTGATCAGTGAACAGTGTAAAGCGCCTCCCTGCGAGGTAATGTCTCCAATGACGCACCGCTTCAACTATGGCCTGGGCCTCCTTCTCGATCGAGGAGTGTCTACTCTCCGGACCCTGGAGGGTTCTGGAGAAGAAGGCTACAGGCCGACCGGCCTGGTTCAAGGTGGCTGCCAGGGCGAAGTCGGATGCATCGCTCTCGACTTGAAACGGGACAGACTCATCGATCGCGTGCAGCATCGCAGCAGCGATGTCGGATTTGATTCGATCGAAAGCCGCTGTGGCTTCGGTCGAGAGGGGAAAGGAGGTGGTCTTGATAAGAGGACGCGCCTTGTCGGCGTAGTGTGGAACCCATTGGGCGTAATACGAGAAAAGGCCCAGGCAACGTTTGAGAGCTTTCTGGGTATGTGGGGGGGGGGGGTAAGTCCATTAGGGGACGCATGCGGTCAGGATCTGGCATGACTATCCCGTTCTCCACCACACAACCTAGAATAGCAAGTCGTGTGGTCTGGAAGACACACTTGTCCAAATTGTAAGTCAGGTTCAGCCGACGGGCAGTTTGAAGAAATTTGTCTAGGTTGGCGTTGTGGTCCTGCATGTCGTGGCCGCAGATGGTGATATTGTCTAGATACGGGAAGGTAGCGGTTAGCCCGTTCTGGTCCACCATCCTGTCCATTTCCCGCTGGAAGACCGCAACACCATTCGTGACCCCGAATGGTACCCTGAGAAATTGATATAGCCGCCCATTTGCTTCAAAGGCCGTGAATGGTCGGTCCTCGCAGCGGACCGGGAGCTGGTGGTAGGCCGAACGTAGGTCAATAGTAGAGAAAATGCGGTATTGGGCGATCTGGTTCACCACATCCGTGATGCGTGGCAGGGGGTACGCATCCAGGAGCGTGAAGCGGTTGATGGTCTGGCTATAGTCGACCACCATCCGTAGTTTTTCCCCATTCTTGACAACCACCACCTGGGCTCTCCAGGGGCTTGAACTGGGTTCGATGATGCCCTCATCCAGCAATCTACGCACCTCACTCCTAATGAATTGCCTGTTTTCGTAACTATATTGCCGACTTTTGGTGGCCACAGGCTTCCAGCCAGGGGTGAGGTTTGCGAAGAGTGCTGGCAGGGCAATCCGGAGTGTGGAAAGGCCGCAGGATTGGCCCCGGGGCACGGGGGCGGGTTGCTCGGGTGATTCGGGGGTGGGGCGATGGCAGACCGAGAGGGGGGCATGGGGTCCCCCAAAGTGTAGGGACACCGTTTGGAACTGACACTGGAAGTCTAATCCCAGCACTGGGGCGCACAATTGGGGAAGGATGAATAATTTGAAGTGGGTGACCGTTACGCCCTGTACTTCCAGCGTGGCGATGCAATACCCCTTTATCCCAGTCGAGTGCGACCTCGTCGCTAATGAGATCCTCTGGGTAGTGGGGATAATGTCAAGTCCCCAACGGAGAGCCAGATCTGGCTGGATAAAACTGTCAGTTGACCCAGAGTCAAATAAGCAATTGGTGTAGTGTCCATGCACTTTAATCAGTTCCATTGCTCTGGTGAGGGGATGAGAGCATTGCTGGTTTAGTGTTACTGAAGCAGTTGACAGGGGAGTTTTGCGCGATGATGTCACGCAACGGGATGATGTCACGCAACGGGATGACGTCACGCAATAGTTACAGTCCTTGCCCAATGCCTTTAATACTTGTAAATATGCCCTGCTGGACTCGCTGGGCTGTTGCTTCCTCGAAGCAAGCACGAGCCGGGCATGAACTCTGTTCACCAGTTGATTATACAGTTCTTTCAGTATCTTTATGGCTGCGGTGTAAGTGGTCTCATCCTGGATGTTCTCGTAGACTCTCAAGGACACCATAGACAGCAATGCTGTTAGACGCTGGTTATCCTCCTGCACCTCAATGAATCTCAGGAAGTTTTCAAAGTTCAGCAGCCAGAAGTTAAAGGCTTTGAAGGCTGTAGCTGACTGTGGGTCGATATCAAGTTTTTCTGGCCGAGTTAAACGCTCCATCCCTTTCAAAAAAAATTCTTTTTTGCTAATAAAATTGTAGAGCTCGTCGAAAGAACCAAAGACTTGTTGATCCAAACCAAGGCTTTTATTAGCAAAAGACAGGAGCTCTTCACAGGTGGCCGACCAGTCCAGAATGATCTGACCTGGCTAGGGACACAACCCTTTAAGGCCCAGACAATAGGTGTGGCTTAGCTCTCAGCCAATTGCTGTAAGCACAGTCTAGATACAGTAACTATACACTATGTACATTGGTGATAGATCTGTACTATCACAGAGCTAGATAAGACAGACACAAAGGACAATGTTAAAATAGTTATGAGTATTTCTATATGCAGGTTGATTGGGAAAACTAGATTGATGTTGGATCCCAAGAGAAGGAATTTATAAAATGTTCTCAGAATGGCTTCTTAGAATAGCTTGTAGCTGAGCTGACCAAGGAAATGGCAATTCTGGATTGGGTATTGTGTAATGAACCAGAGTTGAGAAGGAAGCTGAAGTAAGGGTAAGAGAGTGATCATTATATGATAGAGATTGCCCTGCAGTTTGAGAAGGACAAACTAAAATCCGAATGTCCATATAGCAGTGGAATAAAAGGGACTACAGAAGTATGAAAGAGGAAATGGCCAAATTTAATTGGAAAGGCACACTGGCAGGGAGGACTGCAGAGCAACAATGGCTGAAGTTTCTGCGAGAAATGAGGAAAGTGCAGGACAGGTGTATTCCAAGAAATATTTGTTGGAAAAATGATTCAACTGTGGCTGACAAGGAAATTAGATAGAAGACCGATAGAAAATGACACTGGAGAAATAGTAATGAGAGACAAGGAGATAGCAGAGGAACTGAATAACTATTTTGCATCATTCACTGTGGAAAGATTTTAGCAGTGTACTTGACTTTCAAGGGTGTCAGGGAAAATAGATGAGTACAGTCTTGATCACCAGAGAGAAGGTGCTTAGGAAGCTAAATGGTCTAAGGGTAGACAAGTCTCTTGGTCCAGGTGGAATGCATGGAGTCTGAAAGAAGTAACGATAGAGATTCTAGCATAATTCTGAAGGACTGGAAAATTGCAAAGGTGACTCTGCTATTTAAAATGAGAGGGAGGCAAAAGAAATAAAAAAAATCAACCTGTTAACATCAGTGGTTGGCAAGTTGTTGGAGTCCATTGTTCCATTGTCGAGGATGAGCTCATGCAGTACCTGGAGGTGCATGACAAGAGAGGCCAAAGTCAGTATGGTTTCCTTCAGGGAAAATATTGCTTGACAAACCTATTGCAATTTTTCTGAGGAAACCACAAGCAGATTAGACAAAGGAGATGTGGTGAATGTTGTATATTTAGACTTTCAAAAGACCTTTGACATGGTGTTGCACATGAGACTGCTTAACAAGATAAAAGCCCATGGAATTACAGGAAAGATGCTAGCATGGATAGAGTACTGGTTGATCGGTAGGAAACTTAGAGTAGAAATAAAGGTATCCTATTCTGGTTGGCTACTGCTACCAGTGGTGTTCTGCAGGGGTTGGTTTTGGGGCCAGTTCTTTTTATGTTGTATGTTAATGATTTGGATCGCAGAATAAATGGCTTTGTGGCTAAGTTTACAGATGATACAAAGGTAGGTAGAGGAGCAGGTAATGATGAGGAAATGGAGATGCTGCAGAGGGATTTAGATTGGGAGAATAGGCAAAAAAATGGCAAATGAAATAAAATGTTGGAAAGTGTATGGTCATGCACTTTGGTTGAAGGAATAAATGTGAAGGTTTTGATTTGGGTGGGGAGAAAATTAGAGGAGCAAAGGGACTTAGCAGCCTCGTGCAGCATACCCTAAATGTTAACCTCAAGGATGAGTCAGTGGTGATGAAGGCGAATACAATTTTGTCATTCATATCTAGAACAGGGATGTGATGTTGAGACTTTATAAGGCACTGGTGAGACATCCCTTGGAGTATGGGGAACATTATTTAAGAAAAGAAGTGTTGGCATTGGAGAGAGTTCAGAGAAGATTTACACGAATGATTCCTGGAATGAAGGGATTAGCATATGAGGAACATTTGACAGCTCTGGGACTGTATTCCAGAAGAACGAGGGAGGATCTCATTGAAGCATTTTGAATGTTGAAAGGCCTGGACAGAGTAGATATGGCAAAGTTATTTCCCATCATAGGGAGTCGAGGACAAGAGGGCGCAACATCAGGATTGAAGGATGCTCATTTAAAACACATGCAGAGGCATTTCATTAGCGAGAGAATAGTGAACCTATGCAGTTTGCTGCTAAGGGCAGTTCTGGAAGCCAGGTTGTTGGGTGTATGTAAGACAGATCTGAAAAGTCAGGGTATCAAAGGTTATGGGGAGTAGGGCTGAGTGGAAGAATGGATAAGCTCCTAATGAAATGGTGGTGTGGACTTGATGGACCAAATGGCATACTTCTGCTCCTATATCTTATAGTCTTAAAATGTTGTCCATTCTGAGCCATGCATGAATACAATAGAGAAAACCTACCGGGGATATCTACCACCTAAAATAACGAAAGGAGAAGGAAATGAAAAGAATTGACTCAGTGGAATTTCTTGTTTATTTTTATTGAATGACAACATTGTTTGACTGGTTTAATGTATCTTAGATTTTGTACTTTAAATGAATGGGGGGGAGGTAGGGAGGGTGGGATGGGAGGAGGGGGGGGGGGAGAAAATGACACTGTATATATTTGAAAAGGAAAATGTATGTATCTTGGTCAATGTGGTTTATGGTGTGAAAAAAATAAATAAATAAATGTTGTCCATTCTTTTGTCTTACTGAATATTGCTTGGCCTGCTGAATTCCTTAAGCAGATTTTTTTTTTGCTCCAGATTTCATCATTTGCATTTCCTTGTGTTTCCTGCCCCACCCCCCAAAAAAAAAGATTGATTTATTTCTGGGCATTAAAGGATTGAATGGATATGACAATTATGCTGGTAAGGCAGAAGTGGAAGATCAGCTATGATCTTGATGAATGGCAGGGATGACAAGAAGGGCTATGTGGCCTTATCTTTCTCCTAATTCTTAGTTTTATCATATTAACACAAATCAGATTCAAGTGTTAAACCAAAGGAATAAAACATCTCCCCGAAAGTGTATTTTCTAAGCATTTGAAAATCTATTGAATCCATACCACACATTACTTGCCCATTTCTCCTTAATTTTAGAAGTATATTAGAAATTATTTCTCATGGTGATTCTTCTAATGTTTCAAGTTTATCCAGTTTTTGAATTTTGAAAAGGACATTGTATAGATATATTTAAATTGAAGCAATTTAAGAAAAATGATCTTCTCCATTTGTTTTCCTGCTCCTCATAGAAGACATAACACCAGATCTGTGGAATAAATCTAGATTAGTTTTTTTGGACTGTTGGACAAGTTTGTATATACTTCACTGAGGCATACAGTATCTCTTGTGGTATTGGTATGTGTAACAACATTTTGGACATGATGATAGGAAGGGTAAAGAGTAGAAAGGGGTAAGTCAGAGGTTTGGCCTCTCCAAGAGATGTATACTTGAAGGTAAATGCTCTCTTACTAATTACAACACAGACTAACACTAATCAATCTGCCAGGTCCATGCTGGCTCTCACTAAGAATAATTTTATTATTCCCCTTCTCCACTCACATTAATTTTTTTTTTTTTTTTTTTTTTTTTTTTTTTTTTTTTTTTTAAATTTTTTATTTTTCACACCATAAATCACAATAGCCATGATATACACTTTTTCTTTTCCACACATTTACAGTGTCCACTCACATTAATTTTCTGTCACCTAAAATATATTCTTACACATCTTTTAATTCCCCATTCATCATTTTGCTACTTCTCTATACTATGGTAATTTACAAGGCCTATTGACTGTCTTCAAAATGTGCAAGGAAACAGGAGCACCCAGTTTCCTACATGGTCACATTGAGAATATTTATGGTCGATGCAGGATGTATCTCAGATCTGGATTCATCTCAGGCCACTGGAGCTTTAAGACAGCAGCTCTAATTGCTACATCTCTGTGCCATACTATGTTATGTACCTAACAACAATTCATTAACAGATTAGGTAAGACCTATAAACTGTCATCATGTCCCATTCTTTCAGACTAACATCCTTTAGTTTCTCCTTTATTTTCTCTCTTACACACTCTGAGCTCATCCTTGCCAAAGGGCACAATTCATGCTTCTTTGACTAATTTCCATGGAATTGTTGATGACTTGATATTCCTTCCTTCCTCCATTTAAGTGATTCATGGTCCATAACTGAGAGGTTATTTTTGGCCTCCAAGGGAAAATGTAAGTATAATAATTGAGTGGGAGAATTTCACAAGGAAGAGTGCTTCTTTCTCTCTCTTTCTCTCTCTCTCCTTTAATAAGGTGCTCCTTTCCTTCAAGTGCATCATCAGTGTTGCTCTCATATGAGTCTTGAACAATCTGAAGTTTTCTATGGTGGCTCCATTATCAAAACATCATTGATAGACTGGCCAATATCCCTGTGGTTTCCTGGCCTATGTGACATGATTAGGAAGGAAAAAGTGGGATCTTGTATATAGTTCACTGAGGCATACAGTATCTTTGGCATTATAAGTCTCCAAAATTCTCATGTATTCCTCACATCATTTCTAGATCTGTTCAGAATAATTGATAGAAAATTATGCCTTAAGCAGTCAACCATTAACTACATTGTTTCCATCACCATCACGATAAACTAAATGAGCATTAGTCACTCTTAATTAATTACTTCCCATGCTTCTATTTATTTGGTACATAGTTAAATCTGAACTGGTGTAGTGCATTTTGCTCTAGTTGTTTGTGAAAAAAATCTTTAAAAGCTCAAGAATTGTGCTATCAGCTGACAAAAATGGCAAAGATGAAAGAATGGTACCATAATATACCCCAAGTCACGTGCTAACTGTGTCTATCTAGTTGTGGCATGCAGTGTATTCCACTTCTAAAATTTGGTATTTTTGGCTTCAATGAGCATCTTTTTTGTAATCTTGCCTCATCAGGACAAATTAAAACATTCTAAAAGATGAAGGGAAAATCGCAAATTAGAAAAGTGGCCTGAAACACAGAAGTTAAAAATATCTTGAATAATAAAGTAGCAAAAACCCAAACTATAATAAACTCAAAAACTCCACTCAAATTTTATTTGGATTTATGTTGATTATTAGACATTTAATTAGAACATATAACGGCAAAAGTAGGTTCTCCAGCTTCTCAAATCTGCTCCAACATCCAATAAGATTATGTCTGATACTATACTTCATGTCACTCTCAAGTTCCAGATTATTTGTCATTCAATTGTACCAGTACAACTCGATGAAACATCGTTCTCCAATCCACAGTGCAGAACAGAGCAAAATACAAAATAGACATAACACACATGCAGAAAAATGATACATATACACAATACAATATGTATATATATTAAACTAAATATTATTAATTAATAGTAGAGTCATGGAGAGATGCTTTAGCAGTCATTTCACAGTCTCATTGCCTGGGGGAAGAAGCTGTTCTGGTGGTTCTGGCTCTGATACTTCTCTATCTTTTTCCTGGCGGGAGTAGCTGGAAGATGCTGTGTTTGGGCTGGTAAGAGTCCTCCCTAATTTTGCAAGCCTTATGTAAATAAAGATCCTAGTAAATCACATCAATGGTGGGGGCGGGGGTGGGGGGTGGTTAGGGAGGTGAGAGATACCACTGATCCTTTCTCCTGCCCAATCAATACTCCTTTAAAATCCCATGGTATTCCAAAAAGATCCTTCAATTTCAGACTTTGATAGACTTGATTGTAATTGGGGTGACATAGTGGTTCAGCTAGTAGAGCTGATGCTTCACAGCTCTAACAACCAGGCTTCAATGCTGGCCTTGTGGAGTTTGCATGTTTTCCCTGTGACCACATAGATATCTTTTGATTTCCTCAACATTTTTGCATTTCTGGACCAGCATATCCAGCTCCTGCTACTTCCCAGAATCCATGAGTTTACCATTTTGTAAAACAATGTACAATTATCTAGAAATTGAATTTGAAAAAAAGTGTCCATAATGGACATTAAAAGCATTTTACCTATTCTTTGAAATGTTTACTTCCACTTGCTGCCCATTAGGAATTTACTGGGTTTACTGGTGATTCAGTCTAATTGTGCAAATTTACTTGGCTGACTTTGTGCTAAAGATGTCAAAAAAAGCAGAATCCCAGACATCAAGTTAGGGCTGCCACAGAGACATAAAAAGAGCAACTGTTTCAGTCCAGCAGCAATAATTTATCACTTGTTGTCAGAGGAATAAAGGGATATGCAGGAGTGAAGGACAGGAAAATTTCAGGCCATAAATAGGGGATCATAAAGATGGAACAAATTAACCTATTGCAAGTAGTAAAAAGACTTCAACCTCACCATTACAAAAAAGGTTACAACTTACAAATGACTGTGAATGATTTAATATTTATTCAACACATTTAAGAAAACAGTTTGCACAACATGGGACTACAACTCAAAGGGTTTTACTGATGAAAAGCATAATATTCTGTATCATGAACACAGATCAAAGAGGTGACTGAGAGGTGGATTTCAAGATTACTTTCCAAGGCACAGATGGAAGAAAGGTGTACGTACATCAGTTTGTGCAAGATGACTCAGAGAATGAGGATAAGGAGAGGAGGAGAAAGTGGGGACAACACAGAGGAATTGGTTGGTGAACTTAAGAATGTAGAATTTAAGGATGGAGAGAAAGATTGAGCTATGGTCAGACAGGGATTTGAAAATTAGTGAAGGCAGAAGCAAATAGGACTTGAATGTATTTTAATTTATTTACAGAGAAGGGAGAAAAGAAAATTTAGGCTGGCAAGAAAGATTGGAGAATGGTTTTGGATGAGAGAAGAGCAAAGACAGGTTTCAGCATCAATGCATTTGGCGAATGATATTTTGGAAGAGCCTTTAGACATAAGCGCTCTTGATTATAGATAGAACGTTCGCTAGAAATCCAACTGAGACAGACAGTTTATCAGCAAATTTACAGGCATTATAGGCATGGCATAGCATATTAGTTAATTACATGGGAATGCATCTCAAAGTGGTTCCTTAATGAAAAATATTCTGCATCACAAAGAGCAAAGGTGATTGAGAGCTATAATTACTGCAATTTTCAATACAATAAAACCCCTGGTATCCAGAATTCATGAAATCGGCAAAAAAATTGAGGAAAATAAATTTAAAAAAAATAATAGGGAAAAATACTTGTTTAATACTGTAAAAATAAATATTCTCTGAAGTAACACATAAACCTTTGGTGAAGATGGGAGTAAATATTGACCCAGCAGAATGCCTTGGTTGTGTTGTTTGAATAAAGTTGAGTAAAACAGCAATGGCAATTGCTCAGGATGAAGAGCTCATTGATGCCGCTCATAGTAAGAGGCACCCTGGTCAGAGCTTTTATATGTAAACTTGGGGGGAAGGGGTGTTAATTATCTATAATTTATTGTTTGTCGTGGAGGGGGAGGAACCTGCAGTTACAGTGACAGTTAAATGTTTTCAAAGAATGCGACTGGAAATAAAGTAAAATGCTTTAAGGTTCATATATTCATGCCAGTGAAATTTGTTCAGTGTAAGTACAGTGTAGTATTTTTGTGTTGTCCTTTAAACTGTTTATTCTTAATGTAGGTATATTATTTAGGCATTGCAAGAGTAAACCTCAAGCAACTGGAAAATACACTTCTGCATCTATCAATTCCCATTGGTACTGGATACCAGTGGTTTCACTGTTTATTTATTAATTTTTAACCTTGGTTTAACAGTATGGCTGCAGTCATATTTAATTCCAACTTTACTTGAAAATGGGGATAAATTCTCCCATTTTGTTTCCTCTGTACCTCCCTTTACCTCTTTTTACTTTTCCTGCTCAGTTCCTCCTTCTGGTTTGTTGATTTTTCTGTCATACCTCCTTATTCTTTCTTGCACACAAACACAGGAACTATTTTGAACTGGAGTCTTAAGTCTAAAATGCAGGAAATAGACTTGTTTGATATTATGGACATCAGTAACATGTTGCAAGTTTGAGATCGTCATAGAACATTGTTGCTTCCTGTTTTCTTCTTTACCAGGTTCCCAACAGTTTTGATTATTTCAACAGCATGGTCTGCATTGCAGGATGTAGCTGTTCATTTAGCCACAAACATATGAGCCATTTAAAAAAGAATGAACAATATCTACATAGTACAGTAAAACTTTGTTACTCAGCTACATGGAAACAATTGTCCTGCTTCTATCCATCAATTCCTTCAATGAATTTATTACAGATATTTTTTCATTCTAAACTCCAGTGAGTATAGTACTGGGTTGCTTTATCTCTCTGAACAAACAATAAAGTGCATAAGTAAGAGACTTTAAATGCGTCCCTGATTGAGTTTATTGTTGAGGAGTCTGATGGTGGAGGGATGGCAGCTATTCCTGATCCAGATGGTGAGAGTCTGGAGGCACCTATACCTCTTTCCTGATGGCAGCAGTGAGAACAGAGCGTGTGCTGGGTGGTGTGGATCCTTGATGATTGTTGCAACTCTCTGATGGCAGCGTTCCCCGTAGATGCTCTCAATGGCGAAGGTTTGCCTGATGTGTCCTGGGCTGTGTCCACTACGTTTTGGAGGGCTTTACATTTGGGGGTATTAGTGTCCCCATACCAGACTGTGATGCAGCTGATCAGTACACTTTCCACCGTGGTGCACCATTTGGCCAAAATAGGTTTAAGTTTATTTGTCACTTTACCTATACAGTGAGAAGGGTTATTATGAGTGCAATCTAACAGGTTAGCTCTAACATTCATACAACAGTATAAAGTAATTGAGCACAATTTACAGAGTTATAAAGAAGAAAAGATCAATTAGTATCAATCAAGGGCAGCATGAGAGCACAGTTGTTGGACCTGAAATGTTAATTCTGTTTCTCTTTCTGCTGACCTGAGCGTCTGAGTGTTTCCATCATTTTTTTGAATTTTAAAATTTTAAAATATACATGAATGCTACAGAATGATAGTAAAGCTGTAGATTTAGTACATTCATTAGTTATCCTTTGGTGAAAATTTGAGATATTTTACAAAGGCTAAGCAGTCGATTCTCTTATTTGAAACTATCCAAGAAAATGTTTTTCCTCTATCCTTACCTGCATCTCTCATCTTAGCACATTCCCCAGTGTCTGGTTGATTTCCAAAATATTAGAATTCACAAACTTCTCATATTCTTGGTCCAGTCAGCAAATAAGCCAAACAGCAAGGGTGTAACACACAGCCTTGCACTGTAAATGTGCACAAAATCCTTCCCTCTTTTACTGTGCACAGGTGTGGCAGGCAGAGAAATCCAGTTCAGTTGCAGGTGGCAGTTAAGAAGTAGGTGACGCATGGGGAGCACTTGAGAACCAACCAGGAGATGTAGGTGTTACTCAGAGGGTAACCTGACCTTTCCGGCAGGAAACCGTCATAAGTTGCCTTGCCTGCCAATCAAGCATTAGGTCCACCCACAAGTAAGGCTACTGTGAATTGGTTCTCCCAAGTCCTGTGGGCACTCCGGGGAAGGTCCCTCTAGCCTGCTGCAGCATAAAGCCTACTACATGGAGCAGATTGCTCTCTTGTTCCCTTGAGACATCCCTGAGCTACGCTCCAGGTTGTGGGGCATGGGCGACACCGACTGTGAAGGATGTGATCCAGATGGAGGGTTGTGGGCAATGCTGGAAACCAGTTGTTTGGTGTATGCTGGTACATGATGGGGGCTATTGTGGTATATATCAGGGAGAGACCACTGAATTTCACTCATTGTAGCTGTGATTAGTCTACTGTTTCTCTGTCCATTAGTGTATTATGCTTGTGTATTGTAGAGCAGGGGCAGGTATTGTTGCCTAACCCTATCATATACCAGGAGTTGCAAATATCTTTATCTGACCAGGGTCTGATGTATATGATTTATGTGCTACTATTGTGTATGTGTGTCTGAGTATGTTCCTGTTGCAAATTCTCCCATGTATAAAGAACACTGTTTTCTACTAATGAGCGTCCAGGACTTGTTACTCTTTGAACCCATTGAACCTATTCTCCATATGACAATTGGCACTGCAAGCAGGATTCAAGGAGTCTTTACTGGACACGTATGGTTGTAGTGCATTCTACATTACTAACTAGCGTGTGTGGGTCTCCTTTTGCGTGCCCTTGTGAACAGGACCAACAGGAGGGGCCTCAAAAGTAGAGGAGGTAGAATACCAGGATGGACAGATGATAGTGCTGGATTTAGCAGCCTGGCCACCTGCAAGCCAGTGGACTGGTTGGATAGATTAGAGCCACAAGGGGAGGAAATGAGTGCCCATCCTCAGGGGATTGGGGTTCCCAGGGATTAAGGGGAGCCAGAAAGATGCATTATGGCTACTAACTGTTAGTCTGAGGCACCAGCATGATGCCCTGGGAAAGGAGTAACAGGTGACTATCCATTTAAAAGGCAAGGTGGAGATGCTGCAGCAGTGTTGCTCCACCATGAGAGAAGTGGCCCAGGTCACACAAACCTGGACTCGAGAGCTTGAATGTAAGCACTGAACTGGTGTGCAGGCTAGTGAAAAAGCAGCAGCTGGAAGCAGCTCACTGAGCCAACTAGCAGCCAGACCCAGATCTGTGCCCTGATGCTGCAGGGGAGTGGTGCCAACACATGGTTGGAGAATTGGGACGTCTGGATGAATAGTGAGGACAATGAGGATGCAGACTATTATTGAAAATGTCCCCCACCCACCGCCATGTGCCAGAGCCCTTGTAGGTCAGGTCCTGTACCAGCCATGGGTGCTCTCTGTCGGTCTTTCCTAAAGGAGAGCCAGTGCACTGCATGTAGTTATGCCCCAGGCCCCTACAAGACCACCAAGTCTTGGGAGTACCCACCATGGAGTTAACTGGTCAGGAGTGCTTGCTACCGGCAATAGCCATGTAAGTCCCGGACAATATGCTGCTCTGTACCTGGGTCAAGGGCAGTATCAGCATGAGCCTGTTCTGTCAGGAAGCAGGCATCCTGAGTGGACTGTCCAGCCAGCAGGCCATTAATATCTCTCTATGAATACCACCAGAGGATGTTCAGGACATTGCATCTCTGTGGGTGGCTGCCACAGTCCAGAGTGGGATCTACAGACCTGGACAGAGAGGGGCACTGTAGAGGTTGGCACAAGGGCCATTAAGGGAGTGGGCCCTCGTTACCAGGCTCAATGAGTGTACCCAGAACTGTGCACCCCTTGAGAACTCGAGTTACCCCACATTGGTGGAACATCTGGTCACCACTGCTCATTCTGACCTGAAGCGAGTGGTTCTGTCCTTGCTTAGGTTGGCAAAAGAGAAAACTGTGAGGGGAGAGAATCTGCTTGCTTGAGGGACCTAAGTATGTCAAAAGGGGAGCATGTGTACGGGTCTGAAAGACAGACATGGGGGCAGAGCTGCAGTGGAAGCAAGGATCAACCAGTGAGAGGTGACCCTCCACTCTGGTGCCATAAAATTGGGGCCAGATCTCCTGACAGATTCATTTGCTGGCCCTTTCCTGGCCAGGACACTTGATGTCCTATATACTTGTGGCTGCACAAGGGGGAAAGGGAAACATCTCGTGGTGACTAGCACTTGTGGACACCAATACCAAGCACAACCCAGTCCCAGGCAACACTGACAGATGACAGGGACCCCAGGTTGCCATCGAGGGTTTAGTGGATCCATCTTGTCTGCCAAGAAGAGGGAAGGTTGTTGCACTGGGACCGGAAATTACTTGCTTACACATACAAGCTGACTAACTCGGCAAGAGCGTGTCTGCCATCAATCACAGGATGGCATATATGTGGAAGCTGGAAGCAGTGATGGTGGCACTGATTGGTGATAGGACAATCTGCCAAGTGGCTCATAAATATGCCACCAGAGGCAACAAACCAGAAGCCACCTAAAGACTGCTGCCAATGGATCCCTCCTAACATTCAATAGAGAGACTACAGGGGTAAATTGTCCAGTTCTATGCATTTTGATATCCTGTGTTGGGGGAAGCTGGGAAATGCAACCAACTTCACTCCACACCAGTAGCAACCACACATCCAGTGACCATCAGTGGGGTGGGTGGTTTAAGGGCTGTTCTTTCCCTTTGCACAATTTGGCCCATACAAAGTCAGAGTGAGTCCCCAACTGGTGAGCAGGGTTTAAGGAATGTTAGTGCAGATTGTACAATCGAATGGTGGGAGTGTGAGCAGAAACTGTATACATGCACAACAGTGCCTACAGCTGACAACCCAACAGAGATGGGTGCTCCCTGGGCACTAAATGGTGTGCCTTGTATCGGCAACTGCCGGGCTGACCCATGGCTCCCCAAGGGGCTGTACGGCTGCTGTTCCCTCAGAATCTGAGGGAGCACCCAACTGAATAGCCACCATGAAGGAGACAGCTGAGACACTTCGGCACATAGGAGGCCCTGGACTATCTTCTTGCAGCTGAAGGAGATACCAGTGCTGTTGTTGGTAAAGAGTGCTGACTTGCATTTGGTTGAATATCACTCCTTTGACACACGAGAGTCTGTTATCAGACTAAATGAGCCTACAACACAATACTCCATGGGGAAGCTGGTGGCCTTGTGGAGTAGAGGGAAGCTGGTGGGCGAATAGTTCATATAATCTGTGCAGGTAATGTAAATACGTCTGTGGGGTACTAGCCTGTAAATGGATTGGCATAAGGTTGTGACTTCCAAGGGGTACATAGTACATAGAATACTACAGCACAGTACAGGTCCTTCAGCCCTCGATGTTATATTGTGGAAGTCCGCCTGCACCTCTGAAATTAAATCAGACAGCAGATAGAACGCACAACAAAATACCCTTCTAAAGCATACAAATCTTTATTTGTATACAGGAAGTGAGGATGGCTAGTCAGGAAATCTCAGCTCTCACTTCAAAATTAGAGGTGTGCTTCTATATTTATACAATTTCAAATGAGAAAAGGTCAAAACAACCTTCACTCTTATTACACCATTCTATATTTTTTAAAAATTAGTTTCCTCGTCCTGACATCTGGCTTCTTGGTGTTTATCTTTCACAAGCAAAATAGAATGTGTTATGGCCTAGCATTGCCTCCAAAAATACAAAATGATGTTTATGCTAGCTTTATCTCAACCTTTAATTATGCTTATGCAAGCCATCTTATCTCTCCTTGTAAAGTCTGTACATTGAGTGCCTATCTTTCCAGCATGTTTGCAAGGTTATATTTGCAGCTGTGTAACTATTTTCAGCCATCTTATGATACTAAAGGTTTATCAGCCATTTTGTCTGTCTCTAAATTTTAAAAGCAAAAGCTTTCACATTGAGATGTAAACTATACTTCCACATTCCCTTCTTTTTATCATTTGATGATAATTTACAGTTGAGGAGAGGCCAATACCTGTGTCAATATGGTTGTATAGCAAACCTTCATGCAGGTAACAGGAGCACAGAAGACAACCAATACTGTGGCTATCATAATTACATGTAACATATGACACCATGATCCTCCAAATAGCCACTTTAGCCAAGCAAACCACTCATCCTGTCCCGTGATACTCTGTCTAAAACTGTCTAAATGATCGTGGATATCGAGTATTGCCTTAGGGGCATTAAAGGATTCATCTGATACATTTATCTCCCACAGTTGGGTTTGTTGTCTGCAAAGTTTCAATTCCACCAGTTCTCAATTAACAGCCTCCAGCCCTGCCATAGCCCCTTTTCCACTGGCACCTTGTTCCAGGAATTAACTGGGACAGGGTCCTGTGGAAAAAGAAAACTGTCAGCACATCATAACATAATTTCATGCCAGGGATTAACCACCTCGACCCCTACTTATATTCCCAGCGTTTGCTGATGCCAGCATTCTGTTGAAAAGACTGTTGAAAAGGGACAGCAGAAAGTCACCCGTTTCCAGTTGAAGGTAGAACACTCCGATCCCTGAGGATGAGTTGTGTCCCAGTTAAGGGTGGCCTAGTGGAAACGGTAGAAAGGGGCTATAGTCTTATTGCCCAATGCCATCAAGCCACAGATGAGATAATTGTGATTCTTCATAGCCATCATCCCTGCCAATCCTCCACTGAATATGTAGCTGAGCACTTCCCATCCAACGTTGGACCCAAGAATTTTTGGACTATGATAGTCTGCACAGAATTCCTTTATCATTCCTCAGGTGATGATCTGCCTTTTGGCTCAAACTTTCTCAGGGTATGGGATGACTCGAGGTCCTAACGTCCCTATGGCAAACAAGGCAGGGAGATTGTTTACTGTAATAGCTGTAGTAAAAGTTTCATAAAAAGAAATACATATTTTTTCTTTAACCAATAACAGGCAGTAGGATCTTAAAAGATGTCATGTGTACCCTGCTGTCTTCCACATGTTTAAATCTTACTTTCATTTGTCTCTAGTCTGTTTATTTTATTTTAGTTTTCACGGTCTTACAAAATCCAATAAACAAAGCCATTCATGTACATATGCATACCCAAAGTTCGTATTTGTCTCAACACCCCCCCCCCCCCCACCGACCTACCACAATGAATACATTCCAAAAACTTATCTTGATCCCACTCATCATGGGGCACATGACCCCTCTCAAGACCTGTAATGAAAAGAAATAACAGTGGCAATGCCATTCAAAGAAAACACTAAAAAGAAAAGAAAGAAACTCAAAAGAAAACGAAGGACCTGAAAAGAAAATGGCAGGTGTGCTGTCTGTGCCAAGTCCCATTTCCGTAATCACACCTCTGACTTACTGGGATAATTTAAACTTATCCCTATTTAAAAGGGGGGAATTAATCTATCTGAGTACCATTGTACTGCAAATAAGATTGCTATACTCTAACGAATGAGTCATGTTTCCTCTGTAGGTTATATGTGATTTTCTCTAGGGGAAGGCATCTCTGCATTTCCATATTCCATTGTGTGGTATTTAGGTGGGAGTCAGACTTCCACAAAATCACTATACACTTCCTAAACGATCTTCACAAACAAAATTTAGAATTTAGTCAGTATAAACTGCACTTCTCCAATATCCCCCAAGAGGAACAGCTCTGGATCCTGTGGAAAATGCACTCTTTTAATTTTTTTTTTAGAATATCCCCTAGGTCTTCCCAAAAAGGTCTCACCTTTGAGCACAGCCAGGTAGAATGAATGAAAGTTCCCACCTCCACATCACATCTAAAATACAATTCTGAAATTTCAGAGGCAGGCCTCTTCAGCCCGGTTAAGCAACCTGCATAGGAGAAGGTCACTCCGATATAAAACCTACGACCCAAGAACCTCGCTGCCACGTCCCAGCTTGCTTGGCCACGGCACACGAACCATGGGTGTAAAGGGTGTGGCCAGTACTGCGCACACTGCACTCCACCTAAAAGCTCCTTTGCGCAGGCCCGAGGACATGACCACGTCCTCCCCCTCAAAAGACTGCTTAAAGAAATCTCTTGGTGCCTGCCACATTGACCACCGCCAGTGGGCTGATATCGCCTCCAACCGTACATCTTGGCGCCTCACAGTTCGGCGGGCAGCAACCTCCTTTGAAGAAGACCGCAGAGCCCACCTCACTGACAAAAGACAAAGAAGGAAAAACCCAACCCCAACCAACCAATTTTCCCTTGCAACCGCTGCAACCATGCCTGCCTGTCCCGCACTGGACTTGTCAGTCACCAACGAGCCTGCAGCAGACGAGGACATACCCCTCCATAAATCTTCGTCCGCGAAGCCAAGCCAAAGAAGGTACAACTGAAGCAGGAAGTTATACTGCATCATCCTGTATCTGGCATTGATGACCCCCGTCACACTGTCCAGACACAGGTCCTGCCATCATTCTTCATTGATTGTTGTACCCAAGTCCGACTCCCATCTCTCCTTCAACCTTTGAAGGCTCAGTTTCAGGCCCTCACTTTGGAATATGTTATACATCTTAGAAATAAATTTACACACATTCCCCTTTTGAATTAGAATCTCCATGTCACTACATTTGGGCAGGTTCATGGCTGGTCCCAATTTTTCCCTCAAAAAATATCTTACTTGCAGACGCGGAAGAATGTTCTTTTGGACAAATTATATTGTTTCTCAATTGCTTAAATGACATAAGCTTCCCCCTTTCATAACAATCCTCAATATGCCTGATTCCACTCTGGCATCAGGTGTCCAGGATCTTACTACCCAGAGTCAAGGGTATTAAATTTTTCTGATCAAGGCCATTTTGGGGGATATCCCCACCTTCCATCCAATACCTTGTTTTATCCTTTTCCATGTCTGAAGTACATGTTTTAGGATGGGCTTATCAGTTTTCTTTAAGAGTATTTTATATCCCATTTATAAATAAATTATTTAGCTATCTCTTCACCTAACCAATGTAGCCCAATCTGCATACATGCTGGGGCTCCCTCTCCCTCAAATAACAATGTGATAAATATTGCTTGAGATGACCAATAATACTTTTTAAAGTCAGGTTACTTTAAACCCCCTCCCCAATTTATAATTCCATGTTAATTTTTCCATGGAGATTCTAGCTTCTTTCCCATTCCACAAAAACTTCCTGACACACTTGTTAAGCACCATAAAAAAAACCCCAAGGCAATGCAATGGGTAATGATGGAAAAGATATTGGAGTCTTGGCATCACTTTCATTTTGACACAGTTGACTCTGCCTATCAATGTAATGGGCAGAGTCCTCCATTTGACCAGGTCTTCCTCAACCCTCTGGAGCAAAGGGATATAATAAATACAAATTATGTATTTGACCCCCAAATACTTTATGCCTTCCTTCAGCCACTTGAACCCACTGTTACATTGATACTGCCTGTAATCCCCACTTATCAGAGGTTGTGATAGTATAGATCTATCACCAATGTATATAGTGTATTTAGTTACAGTATCTAGACGGTGCTTACAGCGATTGGCTGAGAGCTAAGCCACGCCTACTGTCTGGGCCTTAAAGGGTTGTGTCCCTAGCCAGGTTGGATCATTCCGGACTGGTCGGCCACCTGTGAAAGCTCCTGTCTTTTGCTAATAAAAGCCTTGGTTTGGATCAACAAGTCTTTGGTTCTTTTGATGAGCTCTACAGAGGTATAATCTTGCTCTTATCCAAATTTATTCTGTCCCCCAAAACCTTCCCATATTCCTCCAGTATGGTCCTCAGCCAGCCAATGACCCCACCAGGATTCATTAAATACTCTAACACATCATCAGCCAAAAGGCTGCTTTTTGTTCCACTTGGCCCACATTGAACCTCCTTATGTCTGGATCGCACTGAATGGCCTCCACCAGTGACTCCATAGCTAGTATGAATAGCACCAGGGACAAAGGGCAACCCTGTCTACTTGACCTGTTCATGAAGAACACAGGAGATATCTGCCTGTTTGTAATAATTTTGGCTCAAGGAATATGGTAGAGCCATCACCCAATTGATGAATGACTGACCCAGTCTGTTAATTAAGAACTGATGGAATTGAAACTTTGCAGTCTCCAGCACCTTGAACAGAAAATCCCACTCCAGTCTGTTTGGATGCCTTCTCCACATCCAAAGCTACGGCCACTCCCGGGAGACCTTGACTGTGCTAGATGTACAACACTTAGCAGTCTAGCTATGTTATTCACTTATTGCCTCTTTTCTGCAAAACTCATCTGATCTGGGTTCATTAACTTCAGCACTGTTTTGCCAGCCTGTTCATCAATGTTTTTGCAATAATTTTGTAATCTGCATTCAGCAACAAAATAGGACTATATGAGGCAGGTTTCAGGGGATCCCTGTCTTTCTTTTGGCGTTACTGTCATGATTGCTGTTGAGAAAGATTCTGGGAGGGTATGCATCTTTGCTGCCTGTTCATAAGAAGGGGGCAACAAGAGGTCCTTGAACTCCTTGTACAATTTGGTGGGGAAGCCATCTTCCCCCAGGGACTTGCTCACCTGTAAGGAGCCCAGAGCCCGCTCCATTTCCCTTAGTAAATGGGGCACTCAGCCCATCTTACTCCTCCTGTCCTAAATTTAGCAAGCCCAATGAGCACAAAAACTCATCTATTTTAGTGGGGTCTCCCCCTGACTCCGATTTATACAATTCTTCATAGAATTCTTTAAATACATCATTTATTTCTTTTGGCTTGTATTAGATCTTGCCTTCCCCTGTCTGAATTGCATTGATTGTTCTGAAAGCCTCCTCCACCCTTCCCTGCCAGGACAAGACTTTATGGGCCTTCTCCCCAGCTCATAGTACTGCTGTCTAGATCTTAGAATCAACTTTTCTATCCTGTATGTTTGCAGTATATTATACTCAAGCTTCTTATTCACCAAGTTTCTATACTTCTCTTCCTTGTCCATCCTATAATAGTCCTTTTCCATTTGTGTTATTTTCAATTCCAAATTATTAAACTTTTTCATATACTTTTTTTGACGTCCAATTATCTGGTCCCTTAAATAAGCCTTCAATGTGTACCATATCAGAAAGTTATCCTCAGTAGAGGGACAGTTAATCTCACAGAACAAATCTATCTGAGCTCTCACAAAGCTACAAAATTCTGTTTTTCCCAACAATGTCATGTTCAGGTGCCATTTATATGCTGGGGCCTGCTTATCCGACATTAAACTCGAAACCACCAAAGGCGAATGCACCTTGTATTCGGCTTTCACTATCTTACCCTCCAGTTGGGCTGACGCCAAGAAAAAATCAATGCAAGTGTAGGAGTTGTGTTGCCATGAATAGAAGGAGTAATCCCTCCCTCAGATTCAACCTCCTCCAGATCTCTAAGGTACAGCTCCTTCAAGAAAGCCAAGGTGGACTTAGCCACTATAGTCCTTATCATCTTTGCCAATTTATCCATGGCCAGATCCAAACAAAAATTGAGATCCCCTCCAATCAGCACCTTCTTCCCCTCCTTCAGGTACTTTTAAAAATATATCCTGTATAAACTTTTCATTATCATAATTTGAGGCATATACATTCATCAGGGTCCAGGATTCCGAGTATATTTAACAATACATCATCACAAATCTCCCTGCAGCGTCAATGGCCACCCCCAGACCACCACTGGAACATTCTTCCCCATCAGGATAGCCATTCCCCTGGCTCCAGAACTGAAGGAGGACGATGTCACTTGACCCACCAACTTTATGTGTTCTTGGTTTGTGAGGTGGGTTTCTTATAAAATTACTGTCTGCCTGTGTCTTTTTAAAATGTACCAGGACTCTATTCCTATTTATCTTCCCTTTGATCCCATTAACATTCATACTTACCACCTTAATTATCTTATCCATCACCGCAGGGTCTTCCTAATATATTTACCCCCTTTTTCCAATTTTTCTTTGGCCCATATCTTCTGCCCCTTTAACCACCACAGATTTTGGGTGCAGACGTCCGTATTGACCCAGAACTTGTGTAAATTTAAAAAGATTTTTAAAAAGCCATCTTCGCCAAATAAAAACAATATAATATATCCCCACCATTTAACCCTTCCTCCTCCTCCCATCCCCCAAGACCCCCCTCCCCCCAGCGCCACTAACACTGTTTGGTGCCAATTCCCTCACCAAACTGAGGCATGCCCACGACACCCATCTTATTCCCTCCCCTCCCGCGTCATCCCCAAGCTCCCCAACTACATGCATCCTCAAGCAACAAAATGGCACTTGAGACAGAACTTAATAAATAGTAAAATTAATTTACATTAATACATATACCTTCATACACTCCAGCCAACAGCTCTCTTCCCCTGACTTATTGCCCCTCCTCCCGGGTGACCTCTAGGAATTTGGCGAATCTCATCACCTCCTTTGCTTCTGTGTAGAAATTTTTGTCTCTTCCCCCACCCCCCCCCCCCCCCCCACCACCCCCGAGGTATAGCACTTTCATCTGGAGAACCCTTTCCCCATCCCAGAAATATTCAAACTTGACCAAGATCGAATGAGGCCACTGCTCCAGACGTGGCTTGGGGAAAAAAGATCTGTGGGTCCATTCTATCTTCAAATCTCCCCCTACTTTGTCCTCACCCAATTCCCCAGGGATCCAATTCTTAATAAACTTGATCAGGTTATCCCCCTCCTCCCCTTCCTTTAATCCCACAATTTTAACATTTTTCCTTCTGTTGAAATTTTCAAGCATATCTAGTTTCTCCAGGATTTCCTTCCTTATTCCAGGCATCCCTCTGACCTTCTAAACATTCCACCTTGTCCTCCACCCTCTCTATTCTATCCTCTACACTAGCAACCCTCCCCATTAAATCTGCCATAGCCCTCCCATTTATTTTGAAACTCCCCTTAATACGGTTTTCAGTCTGGCCTCCAAGACCTCCACCATGGCTCCAATACTCTCCCCAGTGAGTCTCTCCTCAGACACCTTCACCCATCATGACAACTGGACTATCCTCCCACTGTGCTCTGCCTCTGCTTCACCATCACTCCCTCACTACTGCTCACTGACCTCTCCATTGCTTCCTCCTCGACATCTCCCATCGCCTACCACCTCTTCTACTCTCCTGCTGTCCGCAGACATCCGCCTGGGCTGCAGGTCAGGCCGATCTCCCAATGCTGCCTGCAATGCTGTTCCTGCCTGCTACTGCCAGCCCTCGCTCTCCCATGTCTCCACTGGCCTACCTGATGCTGCCGCTAACATTGCCACTGCTACTCCCTCCGCGCCTGCTGCTGCTGCTGTCGTCACTACCATTGCCACTGCCACCACTGCCACTGCTGCTGTCTCCTCCCAACTTTCCTCTCCTCTGCAACGTCCCGCGGTCTTCACTCGGGCTCTGCACTGCCCGCCTGACTTGACACTGGATGGCTCTTCTGAGCAGGTGAGTCTTTCACAACCACTTCCCACAGTGGCCTTGAGTAGGCCTTGCCGGTCTCCTTACCGCATGGTCCTGCAGTCCCAATGTCCTGAAGCTGTTTCAGGGCTACACCTTTCATTGTAGACTTCTAGTCTTTCTTCCCCATCCTTCCTTCTTTCTCTGTGGTATATTCTATCTGGTCTGGTTTCTATATGATTTTTTTTTCTGTATTTTCTTTAGTCTTCTGAGGAGCTCTGGAATTCTGCTCCTACTCACCATCCACCATCACATGACCTCTTCCGTCTGTAGTCTGTTCTGTCTCAAAATCCATTCCATCACTTTCTGCATGGAGTAGGGCTGGGATACTTCCCATTGAGTTGGTTAGAACAGGGAATAGATTCAACATCTATGTACATTAATCTTACCAACATATAATAAGGAAACATTTATAAAGGTATCATGCTTTTGCCCAAAATTCCTCTCTTCAGTCACGACTCCGGTATTCAGTTCAAATGTCAAAGCGACAAGGGGCATAACAATAAAGTTCTCATGTCGTAGGTGGGCTTTTTTTTTCTCAGTCTTTTATAATAAAAGTCTTAATGTTTTAGGTGGGCCTTTTTCCTTAAGTCTGTTTGGTGTATCTAGTGAAGCTGTCCTTCAAGCTTTACTGCAGTCATTGTTATTGTTGCGACCTGGAATGGCCCTTGCCAGTGAATTCCCTATTTCTTCCAATCCCATCTCTTTACCACAATGCAATTTTCAGGTTTGATTTTATGATATTCACCATTTCAATCAGTTGGATCATCCTCCTTTAGGTGTGCTTGTTTTCCTGTGAATGCATCTCAAAAAAAATTTAGATTACTCAAATATTTGCTTATCCCATCGCCTAATGATAATAAATCCATCCCTACTGGCAGTGTGGGCTTTGCCCCTCCCCTCCCCTCCAGGATATCCATATTGGCTAACTGTGAATCGCCTCTTGCAGCAGATAGCTCCAACTTGACCTGCGGTGTTATCCGCATTTTAAACAATGCTAGGGGTAGCACTTTTTAGCCAATCTTAGTCCTGTTTTCTCAGTCAATTTCACCAGTTTAGTGTTTTTTTTTAATGTTTCATTTGCACACTCCACTATTCCTGATGCCTAGGTTTAATGGGAGTAGTGGAACCACTAATCCCCAATTCCTCATACAATTCTTCATTTATCTTGGCTACAAAGTGAGGACAGCTCTTCTTAGAAGGTGAGTCTTCCACACCTCAGACAGACCATAGCAGGGAATTATTTCCCTTAACAAAATTTTAAACTAATAGTTAAAGCAGTAAAACAATCTTAACTAACAGTCAAGGCAGATTTGTCATTAAATAAAAAGAAAAATGGCTAATTATAAACAAGAAAAATGGCCTCCAAGCAAGTGGTATGTACCCGCTGGCAAGATGTCCTTTTACTTAAAACCATGTCTTCAGTGAGGTATTTACAGTATATTTATCATTCCCTCCTTGCCAATGTGCATATAGTCAGGCAATGTGCATATAATCAAGAAACAAAGATATCAAGTACAGTACACATTTGGCCGGCTGACATAATTTTATAAACTGAGTATTTGTCTGTGAAACTGGCTGTTTTCATTTTTGTTCAATTATTGTCTCTGTTGCTGAGTTGCTGCATTTCAATTCATTTAGAAATCGTATGATCTTGTTAACCTTTGATGGTTTGCAGGGATACTGGATTAACTTATGATTGAGCTTAAAGAGTCCTCAGAAAATTGGAGTGTTTAGGTCGCCATGATGCATATTCAATGATTATCAAGCATTGTTCTACTTCAAAGTACTTAGTTATGGGCTGGGGGGTGGGGGTGGGGGAGACACCTGTTTGCCACCAATGGGTTTCTCAGGATGTTTCTGTGTCTCCTGCACCTGTGAGTGTCGGACTGACAATGCTTTGGTTAGTTGCTGTACGCAGGTGACCATTTTGTCACTTAACACATGTAAATCTAAAGTTACGTCACATCTGTACTGCCATACAGGGTTATATGCATTTCAAATAAAGCCAATGACAATACCTTTATCCAATTCAACCCAGTTTTTTTTTGACAACTTAGCCAACTTATTCTTTAAGGTCTCATGCAAATTAATAATAAGACAATACTTACAGTTATGTACTTAATTCTATAAAATCACTCTATATACACTCCTTCCCTGAGGACACTTAATTTCTTTACCAGGATTATTTTGCTGATACATTCCAGTGTCTTTCTTTGTGCCTATTTTCTCAAACTCCTCCCCTTCCTCATTAGTCAAATATATTATTGCATGTATGTAATTAAGCAGTACTACAGAAATTGTCTAGCAGGAAATTGTCCAGCAGAGATGGTTCATAATTCAGTTTCTGGATTTCTGACACATCCCCTGCTGTTTACAGAGCTTAACAAAATTAGTAGGGCAAGGGCATCCCCCTGAAGTTATGCTTCATCCCCATATCAGACAAGACCATTCCATTTTCAAGTTGTTTATCATTTTCTGAATAAATAGTGAAGGGACTGTTTATAACAGCAACTTTTGCAGTAGTATCTGCTTAAGCATTCCCAAAGGCTACAGGTCCTATCATTTATGCTGTAATAAGGGCAAGCAATTCAAATCCTGGGAAAACTGGATGATAGAAGGCAGCCATCTTTATTACTTTATTACTGTACTTTTCACAATGGCATATCCTGCACAGTGTAGACCTGTATTATCAACAAAGCCTGACCAGTCAATAAACCAAGTTATAGTTTCATCAACGGGACTGTCTATTAATTCTTGTCGTGCCAAAGACAAAAGATAATTATGCTGAAAACAATCATAATCTGGTTCTTCAGGTTCACCTGAAGGAGGTATTAAAAAGGCTGTCGAGTTAACAGCAATATAGTCATGGAAGGTCAGATGAATTCACTAAGGGAAAAGTTCATAGTGGCTCAAAATGTGGCCTTTTGGATTAGACGTCAGGAGAGCTGCCATTGAATACTGGATGTATTTCACCCTGGGTTTCAAAGGTGCTTCAGCTCTCTCTCTTTATTACATGATCAGAAGGCCATCACTGCTCTTCTCGGTTGTTCTTTGTTTTAAACAATGTAGCAGTTTTTTTTCCTGGTAAGCATTGCATTAAATGTCTGACTAGCAGCATAAGTCTGGTGTGCTTCCAAAATTCCTGTGCAGTGTCTGGGGAGGGGCTTAACTTGAGATTGCAACACTGGAGGAGTTGAACACCATTTATTAACTGTTATTAATGGCTGTAAAGCTGCGAGTTTTGTTTAACCACTTCTTCCTCACTCATGCAGAGTCTCATTACGCAAACAAAAGTGATCGAAGGTGGGAGGAAAACTTTTTTTGTTTCTTTTTTCCTAATGAGCAACAATTCTCCATCAAGAGGGAAATGTTTATGTATTTTGGTCAGTATGGTTCATAGTGTGAAAAATAAAAAATAAAATAAAAAAAGCTAAGTCTGAAACCTTCTTTATTGTGTCTAGTGAGACACAGGTCTGGTTACTGTGGTTGCTAGGGTACATATGGGGGTGGTCTTGCCCATAAGGAATCTTTTGATTCCTCATCCTCATCATTCTATAAGAATAGGGTCGCCCTGCCTGACATCAGGATCTTGGGGTTTTCTTCTTTCACCTTCTGTTTGTTAACCATTTGGTGCCTGATTACTTTCCTCTCATATTCAGCCTGCAGGACCTCTCAGGTTTTTATTTTTTTGCTGCATCTTTTTCCTACACTGTGCATCAGCCAGATGCACAAATATGATTTATGTAAAGTGTACCTACTCCACTTCAATGTACTTGTGTCTTCCTTCCCCGCCCCAATCCCATCCACAAATGCTCACCTCAACTTCCCAGTCCCCTCCATATCTTCTCCTCCAGTGCTGCTTCTCCTCCATATCTTCCCTTCTTTCCTCTAGATCCTGGCATAGCACAATTTGCCAACCTTCCAGGCTTGACCTTGTGGCGTGCACTTGGCTGTTGAATGGGAACAGGTTCACTCTGTTTTCCAATCACTGCTAACATTTATTGGCTGCCTGTGGAGAACGTGTTGTACCCAGTGGACATAATTTGTTTGTAACAGTGCATTCCAGCCAATATTTCTCCACACACATATCCAGGGCCTATCACTGAATAACTTTCCACAGGATCATGACTCAAAAAACTAATACAGCTGACCACAAATGATTGCGTCTATAAGAGGGATGGATGCCTCTGCAGCTGAACTATGAGGTAAGAAAATCCAAAATCTTATCTCTGACCTCTGGTAATTTAACTCATCCCAACCAATGTGGCTGGAGGAGAATTACATTTAACCACAATGACCCAAACCAGGGAAATTTTAAAAAAGCAATGGACTCCACTTCAGATCAATGTCTTATAAAATCAATGTGTGAACCATGTGCTTGGTTCTGCTGCCATTTCTGCAATAGTCCCCTTCTCCCTCCCCCACATGTGTTATTTTTCCATCTACTACCAGTCCGTTTCCCTCATCCCTACATTTCTGCACTTACATTGGTACTTAGTTCTGTTTATAAGTTGAGACCACATTTGTACTTTGACTTTTGACTTTGGATCCTCAGGCAATGAAGACAATTGTTGGCAGCAATGCAGTAAAAATCAAAATGGTTGTTTCCTTAACAACAGAGATGTACCTGCTTGAATCATTACATTCAGAAACTGCACAGACATTTCTGAAACTGTCTCCCTGGAGGCCTGGTAAATTGTAACACATCGGTATCTTCTTCATCTGATGTCCCCTTTTCATGGACATTAAGGTCTTTCTGATGGTCAGTCTCTTGACCTGTACAGTTATAAACTGGTGCTTCACTTAACTGGCAGATGCCCCTGAAAATGGCTTGGAAGAATATTGTTGCACTTAAGCTAAATAACGTGATATTCAGAGCCACTGAGTAAGATGTTTTGGCCATTAAGATTGTGTGTACATCAATCTGTAGAGGCTAAAATTGATCACTTTGATGCCCTGATGCAGCAGTAAGAAGACACAAAACTCGAGAAAGACTGTACACAGGCTTTATTCAGTTAAAAGTCTCTGCTACAGTGGTAGCTGTACTGGTGACTCCTGAGTGACTAGCTCAGGAGGGGCCAGCTCAGGATTATATCCCGGGTGGTTGATTGACAGCTGGCTGGGTGGAGTTAGGTCTATTCAGGAAGGCTGATTGACAGCCAGCCAGGTGTGGTTTGTCCTCCATTGATCTTCCTGCAGTTAAAGAGATCGCCCCCTGCAGTAGGCTAGTGGTGTATCACCACATTCAGCCCCTTCTTTAAAATTGTGCCGGGGTTAGCAACATTCTTAGGTGGTATATGTGTATTTACAGGTTTAGACAGACCGGCAGCCATCAGAGTCTCTGTGACTGTTGCAGGGTTGGCTCCTGGTCAAAGGTCGGCAAGGGTGCGCTGGGTGTCTGAGGGCTAGACAGAGTGGCTCAGGCGGGCACCGGGGCAGATGGTGTCGTACAGCGTGCTGGAGTGGCTTAGATTGGCTAGCATGTGAGGCGTTAGCGGGGCTGGCGGAGTGCCCGAGCTTGGTACCATGGAGGGTTCTTGAGAAGAAGGCAGCGGGTCGCCCCTCCTGGTTGAGGGTGGCTGCAAGGGCCATATCGGAGGCATCACACTCCACCTGGAATGGGGAGTCCTCATCCACTGCATGCATCATGGCGTCTGCAATGTCCTGCTTGATGCGGGTAAAGGCTGCCTACGCTTCAGGTGGGAGGGGAAAGGTGGTGGCCTGGGCCAGTTGTGAACCTTGTCCGAGAAGCAGGGAACCCACTGGGAGTAGTAAGAAAAGAGGACGAGACACCTGCGGATGGCCTTGAGAGTTTGTGGGAGGGGTAGCTCCATTAATGGGAGCATGCGCTCTGGATCGGGGCTGATAACACCATGTGCCACGATGTACTCCAGGATAGCGAGGCGGGTGGTGCTGAACCTACACTTCTCTTTGTTTTAAGTGAGGTTCAGCTCCTCGGCTGTCCAGATAAATCTCTCCAGGTTGGCATCATAGTCCTGCCTGTCTGCCTCGAAGGCGGTGTAGGGGTTGTCCTGCATGTGGAATAGGAGCTGATGATAGGCTGACTAGGTCAATTGTGGAGAAGACCCTGTAGCAGGCTATCTCGTTGACTATGTCGGATATCCTGGATAAGGGGTAGGCATCCAGCTGGGTGTACCGGTTAATGGTCTGACTATAGTCTATGACCATTCTCAGTTTGCTGCCCCCTTTGACCACCAGGACTTGGGCTCTCCATGGGCTGGTGCTGGGTTCTATGATGCCTTCCGCCAGGAGCCGCTTTACCTCCACCTTAATGAATTCTCTATCGCTGCGCAGTAGCGCCTGCTTCTGGCCATTATCGGTTTGCAGTCTGGCGTGAGGTAGGAGAAGAGGGCAGAGGGGTGATGCGCAGTGTGGAGTGGCCACAGGTGGTCAGACAGTGCGCTGTGGGGTGTGAGCAGGGGTAGGGGTCCACTGAAAGCGAGGGTGATGGTTTGCAGGTGGCACTGGAAATCTAAGCCTAGGAGGACTGGGGCACAGAGTATGGGCATGACCAGGACCCTGAACCTGTTGTATGTCTCCCCCGCCACCCCCCCCAACCCCATACAGTCAGATCAATGGAGCAGTACCCAAGAGTTTTTATGGAGTGGTCCTGGACAGCAAAAGCGATAGCAAAGCTTGTAGAGTAGATTTTTAAGTCTCAAAGTTCGGGTGTATGAAGCTCTTGGTGCTGCCGCTGTCGAATAGGCATTTGTTACCTGACCGTTAATAGCCATGTCCATCATGGAATGCCCAAGGCCATGGGGGGTGTCTCTCTTTAGTGTAGTGACCACGAGGACCATCTCGGGGTCCGAGTCACTGCTCCCCAACAGTTGAGGTGAGTGGCGGCCGGTGGTGAGGGGTGTGTTGATAGAGGTGAGTGGTGGTCAGTGGCAACTGCAGGCTTGGGGTGCATTGGGAGGATGGTCTGGTCATTGACCATGTCGCCGTCGTTGTCACCGTCATCGCCCTGTTCTGGGTGGGAGATAAGGTTGTGCGCTTGATCGGCCCGATAGGCCCAAGATGGCGGCGGTGCTCGGCCAACACAAGATGGCGGCACCCTGTGGGCGTGCGTGGTGGCAGCATGGCTGGCTCTACCCATCGGTCATGCTGCCTACTCGAGGGGAGGTGATGTGATCACGCTCTATGTCGGAGGAAGTGATGTCTTCTCTGGCCTTGGCTGGCGAGGCTTTGGGTAGGGTGCCGTTCATGGCAAGCCCGCGGTAGTCGTACCTTTCAGGGCTGGAAGTGGGGTTGGTGAGGAGGATGGAGGTCGCTGGGCGAGTAATGGCAACGCCCAGCCCTCAAATGTGGCGGCATCTGTGGGGGGTAGCAAGGTGATTGTAGAGGGCCGCTGAGGTTCTGGTGGGCTTCGAAAGGCATACTTTTGCATAGCCTTTCTTGCCACATCGCGAACAGAACTGGTTTCTCGCCAGGCGATCTGACCCACACCGGGACCAATGGTACTTACACGGGCACGGGGGGCCTGCGGCAGCGATGCATTCGTCTGCCAGCAGTTTCTGAGTCACGGCTGCTGCCTGGGCTGTCCATGCAGAGGCTTGGGGAAGTCGGGAGTTGAAGGCTTCAGCATGGAGGGCTGCAGCCTCCAAGGAGTGGACTACCTCTATAGTTCAGGCCAGGAAGTAGTTATGGTCTTCTAGTAACTTCTGGCGGGCAGCTCTCGAAGACTGGCGTCCCTTACCAATCTCTTGACTTCCTGTTCATTCACCCCGGGCTCTGCAGACGCAGACAAGGTAGCTCACGCAGGGCTCCCAGGTAGGCTTCAGCTGTCTCACCTGGTTGCTGGGTCAGAATACTCAGGAGATATCTGGCATAGACCACTTTCGTTGGGGGCTTGTACATGGCCTCCAGGGTAGCCATCGCTTCCGGGTACTCTGTACAGTCTTTGAGGGCCTGGAAAGCATGGGGACCCAACTTCGTGCAGAGCACCACGAGTTTCTTCTGATCTGTGTTTACCACGTTGGAGTGTGTCAACCACGTGCCTCCAGATTTCAAAGCGTGCTTTGGCTTCTGGGTGGCAGGGTCGATATCTAGGCTCCCGACGGTTAGGGGCTTTCCTATAGCAGGTCTAAATTTTTAACTGAATAAATTGTGCTGTGTTGCTGCAGCAGTAAGCAGACACAAAGCTCAAGAAAGACTACAGCAGGCTTTATTCAGTTAAAAGTCTCTGCTACAATGGTAACTGTACTGGTGACTCCCGAGTGACTGGCTTGGGTGGGGCCGGCTCAGGCTCAGGATTATATCCCGGGCAGTTGCTTGACAGCCGGCTGGGTGGAGTTAGGCCTATTCAGGTCGGCTGGTTGACAGCTGGCCAGGTGTGGTCTGTCCTCCGGTGATCTTCCTGCAGGTACAGAGATCGCCCCCTGCAGTATGCTAGTGGTGTATCACCACCATCATTGAAAGAGAGAGAAAATATAGAGCATATTTTGGAGATTAAGATATGCTTGGCATGGATAGTTTTATATGGGAATGCATCCAGGAACTGTGGAATCATTAAAATATAGCAACATTGAAATATTAATCAGAGCAAGAGTGGACCACACAAATTCTTCAATGTGCTATACAATTTGATCTATCACCATCTCCCACACAGATCTGCATATCTCTTGGTTCTTGTGAATTCCAGCATCTATTGTTCATAGGCAAGAAAATACTCAATGTCTAAGCATCCACAGCTCTCTGGGATAGAGAATTCCAAAGAATCACAGTCCTTTGAAATAATAAATTCCTCCTGATCTCAGACTTAAATAGGGTCATTTAAGAAACTCTTAGACAGGCATGGATGAAAGAAAAATATAGGGTTATGAGGTAGGGAGGTTTTTTTTGCTCGGTATAGATGGGTCAGACAACATCGTGGGTGGAAGGGTCTGTACTATGCTTAAAAAAACAAAATAAATGTTTTCCTGTCCAAGGGAAACTTCCTCTTGGTAATCATCATGTTCAGACCCTTCAAAAACTTGTGTATTCCAATTAGATCATCTCTTGTTCTAATGAGAATGAAAGCCCACATTTTTCTTCACATATGACACTGATGCTTTGGATATTTTGGAGTAAGGCTGGCAAAACTGTCATCATTTCCCAGTAAAACTGGTAGCAAATTCATGATCTGCACACATGCATTCTAATGTGGAAATTGCTGTCAGCTGGTTGACCTCTGACCCTGGACTCGTCAAAGAGTTCAACTGGGGAGTTAAAATCTAAGCTGGTTACCCAGTGCTTACAATGCAGACCCGGCACCAGTTCTGAGGATACACAAGCTCTTTTCTGCTCTTGATTTTACTGGAAGGTCATGTCTGTGGGGATCATAGTTAACATGATAACCTATAAAACCATTCAAAATTGCCCTTTTAAATCTTTATAAGAATCTCTAATAACCTTAAGTTAGTTTTACTGAAGTGTGGAATGTTCCTTAAATACTTGGGAAATGTCTTTTTTAAAATTTGGATATTTCAAACCATTCAAATGTTTTCAGTAGATTTAAATCTTTCTCGTCCTGAGGTTATAAAGGTCTTGGAAATTTCTGCAAAATGATTGTGGAGAGTGTTGGTGATGATCATCCCGAAGGTGAATCCCTTTATCTCATCTTAAATTGCCTGGTAGCAGGAATATTCTTTTTGAAGCCTCCCTTCTCTGATCTTCCTGTCTGTCCAAGCTCCAGATCTCCTGATTGTCCTCAGGGTTGGCCCATTATCTCCCAATAGCCTGGTGGTGGCGCATGCTGTAAACTTTGGTGAGGTCTCTGCAGTTTCCCCCTTCCCAAATTGAATGACACACCTTAGGGCATTTTCAATAGTTTCCACAGCTGTTGGCGCAAAGCTGGAATGGTGGAAGTGGGAACAGAGGTCAAAAATCACAATTGTTAGGAGCAATGCTAAATTTGTCTCTTAGAGCAGTTCTCTCAATTAAAAATGTCCAGCACTGCAGACTCCATAAGGATGAGGAATCAAGGAAATATTGCATTGACCATAAGAAAATGTTTCATGGCCTTGCACCTTTAGCAAATGGATCCCCTTTCTTGGCATGAAAAAATTATATTCTTCAAGACAAGCTTTATGGGATTAGGGGTCTGGTTGATGGCAACCTGCATCTTTGGGCAGACAATAATGCAGCCATTCCATTGTGGGAGATTCTACCATTTACATACTAAATACTCTACAGGCCAATTGCTCTGTAAAAACAGAGCCTGGGTGTCATCTTTGGTCCTGCATAAATGACAGAGATTGATGTGGCTGCCCACAAGATCCAGAGACCAGAAGTTGAATTTCTGTTACTTTTGGCTCCACAGAGAGAGTAATCCAGGCTTGAAAGTGTGGGTGAAGGACCTTCCTTAAAACATTACAGTCTTGGTTTCTGCATTGTTTGAAAAGTTGAAACTGCAAACCCTTTGCACATTGGAGAAATCCAAGTCTGGTCCTGTACCTTCAAAAGACTTTCTGGGCATAGAGCATTTGTGTGGGTGCATTTTTGCTGTTTCTTGCGCTGTGATACCCATCCCTCCTCAGTGGTCTGTGATGCCTGCCACAGTGCTTCCTGCGATGAGATGAGGCTAGCATTTTCATAAATGAGGCACGCATTCAATGAAAAAACACGGAACACTCTGCGAGATTGAAACTTTTACAAGTTCCTCCTAGAAATAAGCCCATCTTCTATTTTAGGGATATTTGCCGTGTCCGCCATGATGAAGACAAGCAAAAAAATCGATTCCCTGGATTTGCCATTTCATTGTTTCTTGTTATTAATTCACCAACTTCATTCTCTAAAGTCCCCATATCTACCTGTCTCCTTCCTATTTATGTCCTGTTTAATTTTAATGTAACATGAGTTTTTTTAATCAATCTTCTTTCCCATTAGCTCTTCTTTCCCATTAGCTTTTTATTCTTTTGTTGCAGTCCCCTGGGTTACTACTTGCCTTTATGACTTTTCAAGCACTACTCTTTAACTTGACAGTAATCTTGATCTCCTTTGTTACCCACAGATGGTACCTCTCTTGCATGAACCCCCTTTCTAATTAAATAAATTCCTGCTGAGTATTATGGAGCAATTTTTTGAATATCTGCCACATTTCATCTACTGACCTGTCTCTTGGTTTATTTTCTGTCTACCTTAAATAATCACAACTTCATATCATTACAATTGACATTATTTAAATTGAAGCTAGTTGTGTTCATTCTCAACCTGGAATTCTGTCACACTACTTTCTAAGGGATTTTTTAACCTTAAGATCTCTGACTAATCCTTTTCCATCATCATAACCAAACCAAAAAAAAAACCTATTTCTGGATAGGTACCATAATATACTTCCAAGAAGGCATCCTCAATGCATTCTACAAATTCTTCTTTTGCAATATCTTTGCCTGTTTAGTTTTCCCAAGCAATATGTAAATTAAACTTGCCTATGACAACTGCAATCCCATTCAAGCAACCCTTAAGTATTTCCATATTATGGGCCTGTTGACTAGTCCCACCTGTAACAAAATTAAAAATGTAGAAGATTGTCCTCTCCTTTTCATGAGACTGTCCATTGTCAAACATGTCCTGGAACTTTGAGCTCACGTTGAAGGCTGAATCAATGGGATCAACTATCATTTGCTCATTCCCATCATTAGATGTGTGTCTGCTGCTGGGAATAATTCAGGAGCATTAATATGGAACATGACCAGAAGGGCAAAGTACAATTTCTTATCTGGCATGCTTTTAGCCAAAAATAATCACTTATTCAACAGTAAATCAATTTTGGATCACAACACTGAACTTGCTGTTGTAATCCAATACTCAGTGTTGTGTTGTCCCTAATAGTGTTGAGCAAGTTGACTTGTTTGGAACTAAATTTATAAAATTAAAATCCACCAGGGGACACTGCAATACTGCTAAAACAGAAATTCAAATCTTTATTATAAATGGATATAAATCTGGTTAAGTTCTTTATACTTTAAATATTCACAGCTATGTACAAATCTTTGATCAAAGGACATTTTATTAAAATAGCAAATATTTGATTTAAGTCCTGTGTTCAGGCTTCTTACAACTAGATTGTTTCGAGGCACCTGAACTATAGACATTGTAAACCAACTGACTAGTTCTATACTATATTTTATCTACACAGCCAAGACTAAAGGGAAAATATTTGAAAAATATACAGACTGAAACATTTCTATTGGATAGCAGTCACAATTGTAAATAGTTGCCTATTGTTTTTGAAATTTGTCACATGCAACTTTGTTGATTTAAGGTGGGAGGTGAAGGACTGAATATGTTTGATAAAGTATTTAGAACTCCTGAAACATAGATCTTAGTTAAGGAATGAATAAGAAATACAGAATATGTAGATCCTGCATTTTGTAGATAAGGTAGACAGCCAGCATCTTTTTCCTAGGGTGGGAGTAGCAAACACCAATGGACATATGTACAAAGTGAAGGGAGGAAAGTATAGGGGATACATCAGGCGTAGGTTTTCTTCACAGAGAGTTGTGGGTGCCTTCAATGCATTGCCAGGAGTGGTGGTGGAGGCAGGAAGAAAAGGGACACAAGAGATTTTTAGACATGCATATGGATGAAAGAAAAATAGAGGGTTTAGTTTTTTTTTGTAGCTATATATAGGTGAGCATAACATTGAGGCTGAAGGGCCTGTACTGTGTTGTAATGTTCTATGCAAGACTTGACATGAGTCTTTTGGCTGTAAACCAGTGGCATTTTTGGTTTGTATCAGAAATGTAAATGTAGGTGAAACATTTCCAGAAGGCAAGTATATTTGGTTTAATCAATATTTCCTGATATCACCAATAATATTATCACTCCAATTGACTGATTATCTTCAATTATGAGGGTGACCAAGTCACATCTGCAGGTATCTAAGGAAAGAAACACTCTGCTAAAAGAAGGCTGTAGAAAGATTGGCTATATGCATGTTTTCGAGTGTACAGGTTTCGGTTTTTTCCAGAACAAAATACAAAAGAAAACCTTCAAAATTACAATATAGTTTTTAATTTAGATAACGTCTCTTACCACCTTCATTGCCTGTTAAACAATTTTCAAATGCAAGAATGTATCAATTTGCATTTAACAAAGCACAAAAATAGGCATGCCATGCTCAGCAATATTATTTTCAGTTAAGAATGCATTTTTCACTGGAGAAATTGCCTCGTCTTTTCTTCAGAGCCATTAGATTGTATGGGTTCACCTAAGTGGGTGAATTGAGCCTTGATTTAGCATCTTGTATCAAAGACATCCAGCAGAGTGGTTGTTCCCCATTTCTTTACTTGAGAAAAATATCACCAATATTTATGACACTGAAAAAGGTAATTAATCTACCATGTTCAAACTGGCTATGTGGAGTTATTTAGGTTACTTTTCAGTGCCCAGTTTGAACCCTAAATGATAACAGTCCTTTGAGTAATCATCCAGGCATCTTTTTAAAATATTGAAATGTTCCATCTTTCAGGAAAGGGTCTTTGGACAACCATCATTCTATGGGTGTAAAAAGTCTGCCTCAACTCTCCTCTAATCCTTCGATCAATTAACTTAAATCTAAGACCCCACTGCCAAGAGAAATATGGGCTTCCTGTTTCCTTTGTCTAGGCCTCTTATAATTTCATACAAATCCCTTTTTAGCTCCAAAGAAAACAATTCCAGCCTAGTTAGTCTCTATTCAGAAGCACGATTCTGGAAGAGTTTGCTCCTGTCTTTGAAGTAAGAATTGAACTCATAACCTCTGACCGAGAAACAAATGGATTACCTACCGAGCCACTGTTGAACAGCTAGCAGTGATGTTGATAAAAATTAAAATCAAGCAGAGGATAAAAATGTATCAATTCTAACCATTTTATATCAGTGTAGAGACTAAGTACTCGAGATGGCAGAAGTCGACAGCATCGAGTCCACGCTGCTGAAGATCCAGCTGTGCTGGGTGGGTCACGTCTCCAGAATGGAGGACCATCGCCTTCCCAAGATCGTGTTATATGGCGAGCTCTCCACTGGCCACCATGACAGAGGTGCACCAAAGAAAAGGTACAAGGACTGCCTAAAGAAATCTCTTGGTGCCTGCCACATTGACCACCGCCAGTGGGCTGATATCGCCTCAAACCGTGCATCTTGGCGCCTCACAGTTTGGCGGGCAGCAACCTCCTTGGAAGAAGACCGCAGAGCCCACCTCACTGACAAAAGGCAAAGGAGGAAAAACCCAACACCCAACCCCAACCAACCAATTTTCCCCTGCAGCCGCTGCAACTGTGTCTGCCTGTCCCGCATCGGACTTGTCAGCCACAAACGAGCCTGCAGCTGACGTGGACTTTTACCCCCTCCATAAATCTTCGTCCGCGAAGCCAAGCCAAAGAAAGAGAGACTAAGGGTATATTTTCAATCCAGTTTTGGAATGCCAAATGCAGATTAAATTATTTCAAATTTCAAGTGGTCACAAATCAAATTTTACCAAATTTTGTGTGTATTTAATTACATATTAAGAAATAATGAAAAAAAAACATGCATAGATGTATCAAAGGTTGAGAGCTATGGTTTATTTTTGAAAATGTTATTCTTTATTTTTACAAAGTGACAAATACTTACATATGAAAAAAGGGTTAGGCACATGAACCAGAAAACTTTATGAACGAAAAACTTCATGAACCAGAAACCCCTGCTTCCACCTCTCCACTGTCCTGCGCTCAAATACTGCATCTCCTAATATTTAAAAAATACTATGATTTCTGCTGTCTATACAAATTAATATTTTAGGTTAAGCTGTTCCAAACTATTCATGTAAGAACATTGTTCACATGTTTTTTACAGAGAAACCGCTGTATTTCAATCCCAACACTGGTGTCAATATCCTAGCTATTTTTTACACTGTCTTCGGTAACTCAGAGCCATCTTTGTTTCTTGATGATCAAGAATGATCCTAGTATTCAAAGTGTCATCTGACTGGAATTGACTTCAGGATGCTCATGCATACTTGTGGTAAGCAGCCATCACTGGTTACATTTCCACAAAGGTAAAGGAGAAGTTGGTGAGCTATGCAGTGAATGGAAGAAAAACCACACAGAAGGTGTGAGTGAGCTGAACCAACCGATGATCCTGGAACTCGCCAGGAGCTTATCAGTATGACCCTTTGTGTCTCCCCCACCCACCCCCCCCCCTCCCCCGGGACCATTGTGACATCATCCCAGCATGAGCCTGCACCTCCGTGATCCAGTTCACATGCAAATCAGTGGAGCCTGCTACATGACACCTCCATCACCTCCAGAACTGGTGTTTGGAGGTGCCGAGTCCACAGTTCATAAGTTTTGGAACCCGACCTCTCCGTCAGGGGGCTGTAACACTTACTGGTTGGTTGAGGTCAAGGTGTGCTGGTTTGAGGCGGTCGACTGTGAATGTTTCCTGCCTACTCCCAATGTCTAAAACCCACATAATCCCCCTTGTGTCATAATATCTTGTACGGACCCTTGTATGGGCGCTGAAGGGGCCCTGGTTCAGGCCTCTCCTTATGAAGATATATTTACAGTCTTCGAGATCCTTCAGGACGTAGGATGGATCTGGACCATGGCATGAGTTTGGGACAGGGGCCATGGTGCCCAACTTCTCGCAAAATCATGTTAGCATTGCCGTAGGTGTTTTCTCCTGGCCACGAGTCACTGGCACAAACTCCCAGGGCTGTCAGCCAGGCCCCAAAGATGAGCTCAGTGGAGGATGTGGCTAAAACCTCCTACTGTGCTGTGCGGATGCCAAGGAGCATGCAAGGCAACTTGTCCACCCAGTCTGGGCCTCGGAGTTGCGTCATGATGGCTGTCTTCAAATGCTGATGGAACCTTTTTACCAGGCCATTAGTTGTAGATAGTAGACCATGGTGTGATGTAACTGGGTCCCTAGGAGCTATGCGAGTGCTGCCCATAGGCCATACAGGAACTGTGCCCCCCACCCATCCAACGTGATATTGGAAGGAACGCCAAAACGGGCTATCCAGTTGGTGATGAGGGCCCTGGCGCAGTATATTGTGGAGGTGTCCTAGAGCGGGACAGCTTCTGGCCATCTTGTGAATCCTTTTACCATTGTGAACAGGTATGTGGTGCTTCTGGAAACCGGTAGCGCCCCAACAATGTCCACGTGGACGTCGTCAAATCGTCTGTGTGTTGGCAGGAAGGACCGAAGAGGGGCTTTCACATACCTCTGCACCTTGGATGTCTGACAGTGCAGGCAAGTTTTGGCCCAGTGGCTGACCTGTTTACACAGTCATGCCACATGAATCTTTCTGCGATCAGTTATATTGTTGCCTGGATGGAGGAGTGGGCCAACCCATGTAGCGACACCTCCACACAGCGGGAACGTTGGTCCTAGGTCGGCCGGTGGACACGTCACAAAGAAGTGTGGCTTTGGATGCCACAAAACGCATGTCTTCCACCTGTATCCCTGAGACTGCAGTGCGGTAGGCTGGTATCATGCCATCCTGCCCACTGGGTACTTTGAGCACTGTATAGTCGATTTCAGGGGACAGGGAATGCACAGGATGGATGTATGGGACAGAGTTTCAGCCATGAGGTTGTTCTTGCCAGAAATGCGCTTGATAGCTATCGTGCACTCTGAGATATAAGAGAGATGGCGCTGCAGCCTTGCCGAACACGGGCTTGTGATCGGTGAAGACCATGAAATCCTGTCCTTCGAGGAAAAAGCAGGAAAGGTGTACAGTGGGATAGAGAGCTAGCAACTACCTATCGAACACACTGTACTTCTGCTCCGTGGGCCACATGGTCTGCTGAAGAAAGTGAGCAGTGTCCAATGTCCATCAATCAACTGTTCCAGGACGCTACCGATGGCCGTGTTGGATACGTCAACTGTGAGGGCGGTGGGTACATCAACACATGGATGCACTAGAAGGGTGGCATTGGCCAGAGCACCTTTAGCTTGGTGAAAAGCTGCCGTAGACCCTTCGTCCCAGCTGAGTTCTTTGGTCTGACCAGACAGTAGCTTGAAAAGAGGTTGCATGATCCTGGCAGTTGACAACAGGAACCAATAGTAGAAGTTGACCATCCTAATGAACCTTTGACAATAGTTGGCTTGGCAAACTTATGAATGGAACAACCTTTAACGGAAGAGAGGTTGACCTGTGTCGATTGATGCGGTGCTCAATGAAATTGATGCCGTCATGCTGAACTGACATTTGGCTGGGTTGATGGCTAGGCTATAGTTGCTCTGTTGCTGGTAGAACAGCTGCAGATGTGTTAGGTGCTCCTGTCATGAATGACTGACAATTAGGATGTCATCTAGGTAGATAAAAACGAAATCCAGGTTGCACCCCACAGAGACCATACATCTCTGGAATGTCTGAACTGCGTTTTTGAGGCCAAGTGGCATGTGGAGGAACTCAAAAAGGCTGAACGGAGTGATGAGGGCTGTCTTGGGGATGTCGCTGGGGTGCACGGATGTCTGGTGGTACTCCCAGACCAGGTCAATTTTTAAGAAGATCCTTGCTATGTGTAGATTGGCTGTGAAGTCCTGGATGTGGGGAACTGGGTACCAGTTGTTGGCTGTCATGGTGTTGTTGAGCCAATGGTAGTCCCTACTAGGTCTCCATCCCCCAGAAGATTTCAGCATCATGTGTAAAGGAGAGGCCTATGGGCTGTCTGAGCGCCAAATGATTCCCATCTCCTCCATCTTCCTGAATTCTTCCTTGGCAAGCCGCAACTTGTCGGGAGGAAGCCTGTGTGCCCAGCCATGTAGTGGCGGCCCCTGCGGTGCTTGCCACCATGTTTTGGGACTGCGGTGGAGAACTGTGGCATTATAATGGCTGGGAATCCTGCCAGGATTCTGGCAAACCCATTGCCTGATAAGGTTACCGAATTGAAGTAGGGTCCAGGAACTTTTCTTCAGACGGTGTCCTTTCAGGCCCACCAGGAGGCAGTGGGTTTGAAGGAAGTCTGCACCCAGTAGGGACTGAGACACATCAGCCAAAGTGAAGGTATAGGTAAAATGGCAGGAGCCAAACTCGAGCGGATGGTCTACACCCTGTAGGTGCATATGCTGCTGTTGTTGGCAATGGTGAGGGATGGTCCCGACTTCCTTGCGTGGGTGTTTCGGTTCAAGGGGGGAAAACGCTGACCTCTGTCCCTGTGTCTGTGAGAAAACATCACCCTGAGTGCCGGTCTCATAGATAAAGGAGGCTTTCGATGACAGCAGCAGTCTCCAGAAACCTATCTCTGATGCTAGAAACACCACCGCTCCAAGTTTGAGTCTCCACCTGCTGCAGCTGTCGCTGGCCTCCTTGGTGGAGCGGGAGAGAGCGACGAGTCATTTGGCGTGACACAGCAACTAGGTTAACAGATGCCCCGCCATATTGCTTGGCATGCCACTGGACAACTGAATGGGCTGCTAATCTGCGTGGGTCACTGAAGTTGTCATCTGCAAGGAGTAGGCAGATGTCTTCCGGCATCTGTTTGAGAAATATCTGCTCGAACAGTAAGCAGGGCCTGTGGCCATCCATTAACGCCAGCATATCATTCATAAGGGTGGATAGCACGTGGTCACCCAGGCAGTCCATGTGGAGCAGCTGTGCTGTTTGTTCTCGGTGGGAAAGTCTGAAGGTGCAGATAAGGAGCACCTTAATTGCCTCATACTTGTTGGCAGCTGGAGATTGATGTAAGAAGTTGATAATTCATCTGGCAATCTCCTGGTCGAGCAAACTGGAATCTGGAATTTGCCTGACCTGAAACTGGGCCTCAACTTGTTCAAACCAGACTAGCAACTGTTAAGTCCAAAAGGCCGGCAGCTTCAGTGAGACTGTGCACTCGTGTTCATTGTGGAGTCCAAAATGCCGTTGTGGACTGTCGGTCACCACTGTGGTTGGTGTGCTGTGCAGAGAACAAAAGAAAAACCTCGGAGAAACTGTGAGTGAGCTGAACCAACTAACTGATTTTACTGGAACTCTCCGAGAGCTTATCAGCATGACCTCCATGATCATTTGTGGCCCCCCTCCTTCCCGGGACCATTGTGACATCAGCCCAGTGTGAGCCTGCACCTCTGTGACCCAGTTCATTTGTGGATCAGTGCAGCCTGGTACAAAGGATCCATTATTGTCATTTAAAACTACATTTAGAATGTAACAGACATGAAATTCTTTAACTTTTGTCTACTATAAGGCACTTTGTCCAGTGCCCCTCACAGAAACCTACAGCACCTGGTATTCCTAGGCGGTCTCCCCTTCAAAATACTGACCAGCCTGAGCCTGCTTAGCTTCCGAGATCAGACAATCTCAGGTGTATTCAATCTATTAGGTGCAAGTAGCTCACCCCATGCAGAACCCAAATTTGGGCTGGTTGCTTTCTTACTAATTGTTCTCCGGGTGGTAAGAGCAGACTGTTGATAGTACAGATTCTATCATCAATGTGTATATGTACATATGTACAGATGGTAGTGTAGGATGACTGTGATTGGCTGAGAGTGTAGCCACACCTACTGGCAGGTCTTAAAGGATTGCTCCTAGCCAGACCAGGTCATTCTGGATAGGTCGACCTACTTGTGATATGCTCCAGTCTTTTAGTTAATAAAGGCCTTGGTTTGGATCAACAAGTCTTTGGTTCTTTCGACGCGCATTACACAGACAGAGGGAAAAGTGAGCAATCAGAGAAAATTGGGAATTCTTATTCTGCCTCAATGTTGAAAATATAAAATTTCAAATCTATATCCTTAGATGCTGGCAGTTGAAGAATCCTAAGATGGACAGATTCAATGGCTGCCCATTTCAATGACGGTTCCCTGAGTGTAAAATGGTAGTGGAGGCCAAACCCTCCCAACTATTGATCACATCTACAGGGAATGCTGCTGTCAGAGAGCAGCAACAATCATCAAAAACCCACACCACCCAGCACATGCTCTGTTCTCGCTGCTGCCATCAGGAAAGAGGTATAGGTACCAGAAGACTTTGCACCACTAGATTCAGGAACAGCTGCTACCCCTCCACCATCAGACTCCTCAACAATAAATTCAATCAGGGACTCATTTAAGGACTCTTACTTGTGCACTTTATTGATTTTCTTTTTGTTCTCTCTTTATTGCACAGTCAGTTAGTTTCCATTTGGTTTCAGTTTATTGTTCTTTGTTTACATGTGTAGGTTGTGTACAGAAGTTTTTTTCACTACCAATTAATGGTAATTCTGCTACACTCGCAGGGAAAAAAAATCTCAAGATTGTATGTGATGTCATGTATATACTCCAACAATAAATCTGAATCTGATCTGATCTGAAATCTGCACATCATGAGGTAATTAGTTTTGAAAAGGTTCACAGGCTTAGCCAGCATTTAATTGTCCTTCCCTAACTACCCTTGAGAAGGCAATGGGGAGCTACTTTCTTGAATCACTCAGTTTTTGAGGTGTGAGTATGGAAATCTCTATCTATGCAGACCCACCCACATCAAAGAGAAGGAAGGGTTGATACTATAAAGAACACAATCAGAAAAGTGCAACCCCCCCCCCCCCCCCCGCCAAGACCAGCAGGAAGTGCAATAGACAACACCTCTTCAATGACTGAAACAAATGCCTCTCATACTGTGGTAAAGTAAACCACTGGGTGAAGATGTGCAAGACTCGTATGAAGAAAATAGTAATACCAGTGAAGAAAAAAGACCCATTCTTGGTCTAGATAGCTGCTGGGAGTTGCAATTAATCTCTGTCAATTATGAGATCCAGATGAAGATGATATCCAAAATGATCAACGGAGATACTCCATTGGAGAACTGACCTCCAGTCACAAACAAGGCTGAACTTATGAGTATGTACCTGGAATGCTTTGATAATTCAGTTGGATGCTTTGGAGACTTTGAATATCACATCTCCATAGATCTGAACTGTAAACCAGCAGTCCATGTTCCAAGGAAAGAAGATGGAGCAAGAACTCAAGGACATGGAAAAGATGCAAGTTATAACCAAAGAGCTGACTGACTGGGTAAATTCCATAGTGGTCAAAGAAAAACCAAATGGCCACTTGAGAATATGTCTTGACCCTAAAGACTTAAATCTAGCAATAAAAAAAGGTCACTACTCAACGCTGACACTAGAAGACATCATAGCAGAACTAACAGGATCCAAAATCTTCAACAAGTGAGATGCTAAGAATAGATACTGGAATGTGAAACTAGATGAGGAATCAACACTACTAACAGCGTTCAATACTCCATTTGGTCGTTACAAGTTCCTGCGGCTACCTTTCGACCTAAAGGTAAGCCAGGATGAGTTCTAACAGGAGAATGATGAACCTGCAGAGGGTGTAAAGGTGCTGTTGGCATCGCGGACAATGTCCAGGTATTTGACAGAGATGGAAAAACTCACGATCTTCATCTACATGAGGTCATGGAGAGAACAAGAGGAGCTGGAATTAAACTTAATGCAGACAAATGCATTATAAAAGAGAAGGAATGCCAATTCTTTGGAATTGTGTATGCTCTTGATGGGGTAAATCCAAGCCCAAAGAAGGTTAAAACCATTGCTGAGATGGAGCACATAAAGGACAAAAAGGAAGTTAGAAGTTTCCCTGGGTTGGTCCAATACATGAGTTCCTCCATACCACATTTCAAACTACACAGCAAACATCAGAGAGTTGCTGAAGGAAGATATGGTCACCTTCACATCAGAGAAGTGTGACCAGCTCAAAGAAATAATATGCAGTGAAGTGGAGTTGAGATACTATGATAGAGAAAAAGCCCTTACTCTGCAAATAGATGCATCTAACAGAGGCCTTGGTACAAGAAGGAAAACCAATAGCTTTTGCCTCAAAAGCACTATCAACAGTAGAGACCAGGTATGCCAATGTTGAGAGAGAGAGAGAGAGAGCTGTTGGCGGTCAAATATGGATGCAAAGTGTTTCACAAGTTTTTGTGTGGTAGAAAGTGATCATTACCTACTGGAACACGTCCAGAGAAAGAACCTAAATAAGGCACCAGCTAGATTGCAGAGATTACTTCTATGACTACAATGCTATGACTTTGACTTAAAATTCATACCAGGCGAAGAGATGGTGCTTGCTGGTAGCTTTTCATGACTTTCCCCAAATGAAAAATATGAAATGGAAGACAGGGGGATCAAGGTACATCATTTTGTCAGTGTGACCAGTAAAAAGCCAGATCAGAGAAGAAACCAATAAGGACGACGTGTTGCAAATGCTTTCTCAACAAGTAATACAAGGATGGCTAGAGAAGACAAAGCAGATACAGCCGTCAATACGTCAATATTGGTCGATAGAGTCAAGCTATCATTGGAGAATGGTGTTCTGCTGTCTGGATCAAGACTGATTATACCCGAAACAATGCAGAAAGAGATTCTCCAGAAATACATGAAGGTCACATGGGAATGGAGAAATGCAAACTCAGAGCAAAATCAGCTGTGTTCTGGACTGGTATATACAAAGACATTTAAAATATGATGGGAACATGTCAAATATGCCAAAATACAGAAGCATACAACAAAAGGAGGAAATTATTTCCACAGAAGTACTTTCCAGGTCATGTCACACAGTGGGAGCAGACTTGTTCATTGAGAATCAAAAGGGGTATATAATAGTAGCCCGTTACTCTCTAAGTTTCCATTTGTCAAAAGGGTGAAAGACTTGAGGGTGTCAACTATCATCTCATGAATTAGGGGACACTTCTTGCTGAACAAGGAATACCTGAGAAGTAATATGTGACAATTGAAGATGGTTCATGTCACAAGAATTCAGAAAACTAGCTGCAGAGTATGGGTTTGTTATCACTACATCATCCCCATACTACCCCAAAGGTCATGGGTTTTTTGAAAGACAAGTGCCGCTAAACAAAAGAAGGCCTATCGAGCAACACCTTTAAGGACTGTCATGAAGTCCCCAGCAGAACTTCTAAATGGCAGGAGATATAAAACAACTCTGCCAAGAAAAATACACCCTCCAGAAGATTAGGAGGAAACCAGAAGAAGCCTGGCTGACACGCAAGAAGGAAGCCAGCATTATAACAAACAGGCACAAACGTTGCCCGAACTCTTCAGAGGGCAGCATGTGCATATTCAAGAGCCAATGTTGAAAAGGTCATCAGAGAAGCTGAGACACCAAGATCATACATTGTCGAGATAGTCTAGCAATCAGCTGAAAAGGAAAAGAATTCACATCTGGCCAACACAAGATGTGATGAAGCAGAAAGCCTGCAACACCAATATCAAATGAGATATCAAGTGAAGAGACCACAACCACTAATACTGAAACATCAACACAGCAGTTGTCATGTGAAGCACAACAAGCTACATCACCTACATGTGTTCCAGCAGCACAGAGCCCAATGGTCACAGTCAAATCCACAAGATGGCAAAGCAACACACTGCCGCCAGTGCTATTTAAAAATAGATGTGTAAATAAACTTGTGTACAAGTTCAATTACTTAAGTTTCACTGGAAAGAAAGTGATAAAGAACACTAAATTTTTATTTATCTTGAGAAGGAAGGATGTTATGTAGTCAGGGTAATGTGAACTATTTTGTAACCGGGTAAGAATACACTGTAGTGCATCATTGTGGGGCATATGCATATGTCTAAGAGTTTGTCAACAGTTTCCTGAGATGGTGGAAGGGATCAGTAAGTTGAGTCTCTTTTGTTATTTGAATCTTGCATCTCTAAGTTATTTAAAAAGCCTCCCAAGTAACTCAGAGACATAACACCCACAATACTGTTGGGGGAGAGTTTTAGCAACAGTGAAGGAATCCAAGTCTGGACAGTGTGTGTCTTGATGGGCAACTTCCAGGTGGTGTTGATGCTCTAGTCCTTCTGACTGGTAGATGTTGTAGGTTTTGAAGATACTAACTAAGGAACTTGGTGAGTTGTTGCAGTGCAAACTGCAGCTCCAGCTGCTGTCAATTGTAATCAAGCTAACAAAAAGCCACAAAGAGCTAAAGATACTCTTCTCATTATCACACATTAATTTTAACAGCAACATGTAGATAGTGGGATAATTGCATTGTTTTTCTTAGTTGTTCTGCACTTTGATACAGCTTGTTCCCCTGGTATTCATATGCATTTTAGAAGATTCTCTTGTCAAATTTCAACAAATAGTAATGGATAAATCTTTCTCAGATTTCCTGGGTTGATAACAACAGCTTAAATAAAATAACAGGTTAGAATGAATATAAGAAATAATATGGTGATATCTTTGGCAATGTAGAATGAACACACTTTGTAAAGAGGGAAAAATTCAGCATCCTATTTCACATCTGCAGGGTGATCTAAAAACCAACAGATTATTTGGTCTAATTAACATTGTTTAATAACCTCAGGTAGTTTAAATGCATCAACAAAAAAAGGCTTTTACTTCATTTTAATTGTGTTGATTCAGAAAGGGCTGGTCGACAGAATTCACTGCTCTTTCTTGACTACATTTTTTTATACACCAACAGGATAGACATCATTCAGAAGTCCTGAATTAAATTATTTCGACAGATCAGCAATGCTTTCTTGGTACTAATTCTATTTTATGAAATTTTTGCATTAAAACTGCCACTAATAATGAAAGGCCTGAACTGTAATTTGAAAAAAGGTCTGAAATAGTTCATGAAACAAAAATGGAGATTAGTTGATCCATCTGATGCTGACAAATGTTTTGCTGTTCTATGTAAGAATTTTGAAACCTAAAGGGAGCATTTACTTTGGCAAAGGGCTCAAGTTGGAAATGTTGGTTGTCCTTTTCTTCCTATGGATGCTGTATGACCTGAGTTTCTCTTGCACATATGTATTGCAAAAACATAGAATGCTACAGCACAATTTAGGCCCTTTGGCCCAAAATGTTGTGCCAACCTATGTGAACCTACTCAGAAAGCTAAACCTTCCCTACCTCACAACCCTCTTTTTTTCATCCATATTCCTGTCTGAGTCTTTTAAATGTCCCTTTTGCACTAGCCTCCTCCGCCAGCCCTGCCAACATGTTCCAGGTACTCACTACTCTCTGTACCCCTGGAGTCTCCCCTAAATTTTCCTCCTCTCACTTTGTACATGTGTTCTATGGTATTTGCTATTCTTGTGGTATTGGCTGACCACCCTATCTATGCCTCTCATAATCTTGTGGACCTCTATTAAGTCACCTCTCATCCTCCTTTGCTCCAACGAGATAAGACCTAGCTCTGCTAACCTTGCCTCATAAGACATATTCTCTAAACCAGGCAACATCCTGCTAAATCTCCTCTGCACTATCTCCATACCTTCCACAACCTTCCTATAATGAGGTGACCAGGAAGGATGTGGGAGCTATGGAGAGGTTATGAAGCAGATCTTGTATCCTGGCAGCTCATCAATGCAGAGTAATTAGAAGTGTGAAAATTATCAAAATTGAAGGAGCACTGATACATTGGATATATATAGATAGAATTGTCAGAGATTGTAGAGATAGGAAGAAGTGAGATCATGAAGGTATTTGAAAAGAGAGAGAATTTTAAAATGGAGAAGTTGCCTAACTAGAAGCTCCTTGGATCAATAATCATGGGTGAAGGTGGATAGGACTTAAAACAAGTTGTGGCACATGCGGCAGAGGTTTTGAAGGCTTCTAGTTTATAGAAATTAGAATGCCACAAACTAGTACATTGGAATAAGCAAGGTGAATTTGATGATATTATGTAGGCAGAAATAGAAAATCAAAACACCTTTACAGTTTTGTATAATAAGAACACTGCTGGGTCAATACAGCAGGTCAGGCACTATCTGATACAGATATGTGGTTTCCCCTACTGATGATATTATTTGAGCAATTGAGTTTCTCCAGCAGGTTTCTTACTTCAAATCCCAGTCTCTTGTGCCTATAGATGTGAGAATGTCCGAGTCTTTGATTGATATTAATCAAACTCAGGATATGGTGAAGATTACCAATAAAAAAATCTTGTGGTCCTCTCCTCAAATATTTGATGTCAGACTTTTTTAGATTGCGGCATGATGCTACTGCAAGACAATCATTTGAAAGTTGGGCACAAACCATGAGGTCTATGGCAGGGGTGGCCAAACCTATCGGATCTCCCGAACCCCTGACCAGATCCTCGCTCCGGCCGCCCGCCCATCCGAGCTCCCAACACCCCGGCCGCCCGCCCATCTGAGCTCCCGACGTCCCGGCCACCCGCCCATCTGAACTCCTGAGGCCCCAGCCACATTCCCATCCAAGCCCATCCGAGTTCCCAACTGTGGATCCTTGCCTAGGCCTGGCCACCCAACCATCCAAACTTCTGACACCCAAATGACACAGGTGCTTACTGTGGTCAAAAATATTATGCGTGTAATAGTCGAATCCCTAAATTTTATCCTAAAAAATTGGACCACAAAATTCAACTATTTCATGCATATGTGTACTTTATCATTATTGCAACTAATACAAAAATAGCAGTTGAAGAAACACATACATCAATAAATATTATTACATATATGTAATTCTTTTTATTTATATTTTTATGGTAACAAAATGTTCATGTAAGAGTAAAAATGTGTATGTAATATATTTTTTCAAGGCTTGCGGCTGTCAAACATCTGAAGTTTATTGTATATGGCTCTTGTATTAAGCAAGTTTAGTCACCCCAGGTCTCTGATATCTGGATCACCACAGTTGGTGCAGCTCAGTGTCACATGTTCCTGAGGCACTGGAAGCTCCATCTCATTTCACCTTTGCTCCAATGTGCTTAGGCACATTTAGTAAGTTTGTAAAGTAATGCAATTCCTGTCAGAAAGAAATGGATTTGAAGATGACAGTTTTTGAGCAACAATTAGCTATCTATAAAATACAGCTATGTAACAGAATGACAATTTTCCAAACCTGCTCCACTGTGGCACCACCAGAAGCAGTGAGCAAAAATGTAATGTTACATTTCACAGCAACATCTTGAGATAATAGATTGCAGGAAAGATAGCCAGCTGATGTGTTAAAGGTTGACTATTTTTCACCACTTTCCACTTCATCTCATTTATCTTTCCAATTTTTCAGATGATGATTTTGAAGATAAATTGCAAGGAAATATATGCAGCTGCACATTTTAAAGTACTAGCCTTGCCGTTGGAGAATAATGTATGATTTCACTGGCCATGGCTACACAAAGAGAAAGAAGCAGGAGCAGAATGTGCTGCCTCAACTCTATTCCACGATTTCCTAAAATAATGGCAAATCAGTCGTTGTTCGATTCAACAGTTCCTTCATTCAGTCACAAAAAATGTATTGATCTTAGTCTTAAATACACTCAACAACTGATCATCTAGACTTTGATGGTAGAGAGTTCTGAAGGTTTAAAATGCTCTGCATGGATTTCTCCTATCCAGAATGATTTGCTCTTTTTACAGGGATTCAATTCTCTAGTCTGAAGAAACAGCCTGACAATCACGCTCAGAAACTTCTATATCTCAAAGTGATGCTGAAAATAGTGTCATGCACAAATTTTCTCATCAACATGATTTTCAACCTCACTGGTCTGATGTACAGCAGTTCTTACTTACAACATGTAAGCACTAAAAAAGAATCATTGCTATTTTACGGTAGCACTAGATGGAGAAACATGCTGTTTACAGGTAATTTTTATTCTATTTTTGAGTTGCTGGAAATAGAAGAATAATCCTTCTGGACTTAGCAAACCAGCTGCATGCTCAGTTCAACCCTGTCCTTTTACTTTGGACAGGAATGCCAGGCTTCCCAGTGTTGCAGCAGGTAAAGGAGGTGATTTCAAGCAATGCTGTAGTTGTGGTTACAAATTGAGTTTTGCAACTGTGCCAAAGCCACATTACCTGTGGCTGTCAAGGATAGTGTGGATCTCATCTTTAATGCCATGGTCTTGCCTCTTTTCATGGTGTAGTGAATGGGATCAGTAACATGTTCTTGCTCAACAATGTCTATGAGTTATAAATTGCGCTCTCTAAGCAAGCAGAGTCACATGGAGCTCATTCCCCTTGAACAGAATGAATCACTGTCTCAGACAGACAGGGGCAGGAGCAGAACACCAGGGCTTTAGAAACATGCAAGCCTCTCCAGATGCAAGATGGTTCAAACTCCAGTACTATGATCATCCAAAAATCTCATCACCTGCTTGACAATTTTGTCAGTAGAATTTCAGTAAGATTGAATTTCTCCATGTTTTTCATTTTCAGAGGGTGGACATTGCTGGCAGGGTCAAATTTAATGCCCATTTTTCTCAAAAATTTGCATTGAGCCATATTCTTTGAATTCTCACGGAGTCTAGACACAAATGAATGGTTTGTTAGTTCAATTAAAAATGCATTTGAGGGTCAACCACATCCCAAGAGTTTAGAGTCCCAAGTGAACCAGGTCAGGTAAGTAGAGCAGTCTTTCTTCCCTGGTGTCATTCATAAATTAGGCCAGTTTGTATGGCAGTTTTATTAATATTATTATTGTTTCAAGATCACTATTACCAACTTTTTGTTCCAGTTTTTAATTAAGTGAACAACACTAACATAATGAGCTGAGTTCAAGATTGCAGAATATTAGTTCAATAAAACAACCATGTACATCCTCAACATTTTCAGCTCATTCATGGCACATCAGATACATCACAGCTCAGAAATAATGTCATTATTTTGAACTCACCTCTGGACAAAGCTCACATATCTAAACAAGTATCAGTTTTGGAGTCATTCCTTACATGAAGGAGGATGGTCATTTTTATTGGAGTTGAGAATAATATAAGCTGGTAGGAGCACTCATGCTTCTCGGCCTTTTTTTTGCTTTTATTTTGATATTGAGAAAATAACAAAGAGTCTTTCACCAGCAAGACTCTGATAATGATTTTTTGTTCCATTGACTTCTGAAATTGATTTCTGTACTAGTAAATGAGGAGCAACCTATGTGTAAAATTTTGCCATTATGTCCCATAGCTAAGACCATTGCTGGTCATTGGCATGAAAAATCACCTAGTGTTTCTAACCTTCTAACAATTACTTAGTTCCAATATACCACACTCATTATTTAAATGATAATTTACTAAATTGATTAGTAATGTGAAACAAAATAACAATGTCAAAGAAATAAATGAATTGCTATGTTGTTCTAAGCTATCCTGATTGGAATTAAAAACATGAACATGCTGGAAATACTCAGCAAGTGAGGCACATTATTTACAATTCACTGGCATTTGAAACATTAGCTCTGTTTCTCTTCCTACAGATATGGTCTGCATATTTCTAGTATATAATATTTTTGATTTAGATTACCAGTGACTGCATTTTTAAATTTATTTTTCCACTCTTGATTTGAACATAGCTGTCCTTTGCAGAGTCGCTTCATTGAATCAGGTACTTGTGAGGGTTGCAGATCATGGGTTCACAGGGTTGAGATCGTGATTTTACTTCCAGGTGGAGATGAGATTTAAGCTTCAGATAAGGTGAGGTGAGGTGGGGAATCAAGTCCTTGAGATTCGGGCTGAATTTACATTTTACAAACATTGACGATGGAGATGTGGTTGGGTTCATGTTTGACCTTCGATATTGGAATAAGTAATCTGGTGGAAACTATATTTGAGAACAAGTGCTTTAAAGACCCCCAGATACAGGCAAATCCATGCTGAAGCAAACCACAAATGCATTGAGTCATTTGTGATCCATATATGACAAACATTTTTTACTGAATTGATATTAAGACATGGATCATGTCTTGTAGTGCTATAGCCCATATCTGGGATCCTTTGATATCGGTGTGCCAATTTAATAATATTTGCAAATTATGCAGTGAGTATCTGTTTGAATTTAGTGATAATTTTTGTTGAAATTCCTTTGTTAAGCATGCAAAATCATTGTGGCAAACAAGAAAGACTAGATGCTGGAAAACCAGAAGACACCAACATTGACCTCCAATTTCTGGTAACATTCCCTCATGTTAAGCTGATTCATTTCCCCACTCAATGCATTACCTGGCCTTCTTTCTGTAACTTTTGATGCCCTGGCTAATCAAGAACCTACCAATTTCTGTCTTAAATGCACCCAATGACCTGGCCTCCACAATGGCATGTGGAATTCCGCAGATTTACCACTCTCTGGCTGAAGAAATTCCTACTCTATCCTAATCAGATGCCCTTCAATCCTAAAGTTATGCTCTCTTGTCTTTGACTCTCCCACCATGGGAAACAACCTTTCTACTTCCGCTCTGTCCATGCCTTTCAACATTCAATATGTTTCAATGAGATTCCCCCTCATTCTTCTAAATTGCAATGAATACAGGCCAAGAACTGTCAAATGCTCCTCAAATGATAACTCTTTAATTCCAAGAATCATCTGAGTGTCACTCTTTGAACCTTCTCCAACATTAGCACATTCTTTCTTAAATGAGGAGCCCAAAACTGCTCATCATACTCCAAGTGAGGTCTCATCAATGCCTAATGAAGCCTCAACATCATACCCCTGCTCATATTCTATTCCTCTTGAAATGAATGCCAGCATTGCATTTGCCTTCTTCACTACTGTCTCAATATGCAAGTTTACTTTCAGCGTATCCTACATGAGGACTTCCAGGTTCTTTTGCATCTGGGAATTTTTAATTTTCTCCCCATTTAAAAAATAGTCTGCCCATTTATTCACTTGCCATTTTTCTGCGCATTCTCCTAATCTGTCTAAGTCCTTCTGCAGCCTCCATGTTTCCTCTACACTACCTGATCCTCCATCTACCTTCAGTTCATTTGCAAACTTGGCCACAAAGCCACTTATTCCATAATCCAAACCATTTTCCACTGTGTAAACTGCTACTCACCTAATTACATAAGACCTGCTTCTACAGATCCTTACTGATTGCCCATGATTGCTCTCTTAACTTTCCAAACTACTCAGCAATTTCATTTCATTTTATACATTTCCATTTCTGTTAAATGCCAAGAATTCAGCCTTTCATTCTGTGGTATTTAAAAACAGAAAATACTTGAAACACTCTGCAGGTCAAGCAGCATTTGTGAAAAGAGAACAGGATGAATGTTTCTTGATATTCCTTCATTCAGCCTGAAATGTTAATTATTTCGCTTTCCACAGATACTGTCTGACTTGCTCTCTGCTTCCAATATTTTTGGTTTTATTTCAGACTTTTATCATATGCAGTTTTTTTATGATCACCTTTGTAATTCTCTCAAAAGAATTGGTGAACCATCATAAGGCATGGATCTGGGCAAAGAAACAGATAATGTTGAGGTTGAAACATTAACTATTTTTCTTCCTGCAGATGTGGTCTGACTTGCCGTACTTTTTTTAAAACTTTAAGTATCCTGTATCAGCAGATGTTATTTTGATTTTCATGAGACACGTTAACCTGATCTGTGCTCCTTGAAGACAGCAGCATCTTCCATTCCTGAGAATCGGAAGTAAAATCATTTAAATATGGATGGTGAAGCAACCCAAATCTGTTCAAATCTATAGTTTATTTTAATGTAATCTTCATGTTTCATATAATTATCCAATCAGGCGAGAGCAACAGAAGAATGGAAACCAATTTGTACAATCCTTACTGTGAAAACTCTGAACTTTTGAGGAAGATATGACATGGAATTTATTTTAATCACTTTATTTTTGATTTTAATTCAAAGGTTGCATTTTGCTGGACCTGTTGAAAGACTAGGGTTGAATAACAATCCTGCATTCCATAGACCTTCCAAACATTAATTATTTGGCAAGATGGGAATTTCCTGCCAGATGAGTTCAGGAAAATAAATACAGTAGGGTGTTTAGTATCCCATGGTTTGAAACTACAATCATTTAAAAGCAGTATAATTAATTATTTGGTACAAGTATGCTTCCTTTTTCTGATTTTATTTTCCCAGTGAATGATTGATCTGCCCGAATGATTTTTTTTCACAGTTTCCCTCTTGCTTTCTATTTCCACACAGAATACTCAGGAGCCAAATGTTTCAATGCAGAAAAAAATGTACATTTTACAAACATTGACGATTATAAACATTTGTGAACTTGTTTGTGGATTAACCTCATCTGTTGCATTGGCAGACAGCATCGTGGCTGCGAACAGAAACTCAGGATGAGGGAAAACCACACAGAACAACAATGTAACAACGGAACTGGAGGTCTTTATCTTTCCTGGGCATCAGTGCAGTGAGAAGCTTAAACACTCATTTCTCCCAAGAAAGAGTTCTATTTCCTCTCTTTGTGAGGAATTTCCTATGTGCAGTTATTAGTTACTGTATGTATAGAACTTTGGAACATACAGAACTCTTTACTCACAGTTTGAAAATCAGTTTTACATCCTTAATTTACATCTTGAAATTTATATTAACTTTAGTACAGTATTTACAGATTTAAGATCATTTTAAAATTGAAGTCTGTAACCTCAGCAATGTTATTTAATGTTAAAATTAAAGGCCAGAAATGAGATATCTATAAAACTCATAGAGACTGTGGCTGATTTTCTTCAGCTGATTGTTTTATTGCACAAGATTCCAACATCTGCAATTTCTTGTGTTCCTCCAGCAGGTTGATTTTATGCTTGATTTAACATTTCAATGGACCTGCAAGATAACTACATTTAGGGAAATAGGGTCTGAAAGTGCACTGAAATTTCAGCTGGTATGAGACAATAAAGTAAATGTTATAAACTTAAGAAAGAATTTGGAAGACTTCATCAACATATTGTCAGGCTTTGTCCACCCCTTACACAAGAAGAAGAAATGTATTTAGGTGAGTAGATGAAAATGGACAAAAAAGAGAAAGGCTAGATCAAGTCCTGTGAATTGCAGCTCTCTTTTTCAACATTGTTTAGTGTGGAACATTTCAAAATCTATTCAACTATATGGAGATGGCTACAGGAAGAATGCCATCTTGATTTTGTTTAATGTAGCCTCTTCTTTATTAAAATATTCTTTCTTTACACTACCGTTATTGTGAGTGCAATGTACCAACTATTTTCTCTAAATTTACCAAGTGAATGGAAAAAATGCAAAGACATGGAGTCAGAAGAGCTGGTCATTTAAACAGTAAGGTTTTGACGTGATGCCTGATGAGAACAGGCAGAGGTTCCATGCAGAGACAATGGTAAGGAAGACAAATGTAATGCTAGCATTCATATCGAAAGGGATAGAATAAAAAAGCAGAGATGAAATGTTAAAGCTTTATAAGGTATTGGTCAGACTACACTTAGAGTATTCAAAATCAGAATTTATTGTCATGAACGCATGTCACAAAATTGCTAAAAACTACATTTTTTAAAATTAATATAGTGTATCTACAAATGTAATATTCAAATTTCGTGGACCAATTTTCCAGGTGAAATTTAGGGGGTTGTGGTGGCCTGGTGCTGCAGCGATTGAGCCGCCCCTCCGGGCAGCGAGCGCAAATAAAGGCCAGCAGCCGACGCAGCGACACTAGTCCCAACAAGTGAACAGGCGGGTGTACGGTAAGGGCAGCTTAAAGGCCAGTGATCCCAAAATGGCGCTGGCCTTGCTGCACAGCCAACAGTCAGGGACAGCTTGTGGGGAAGAAGGGATTGTTATACAAGAAGGTACCTGCACTTGAGAAACCTGCTTTTGTTATGCGAGTCATGATGTGAGTAAAAGGGGAAAATGGCGGGTAAAACACAGAGTGTAACCTGACTACACTACGTGTGTGTGTGTGTGTGTGTGTGTGTGTGTGTGTGTGTGTGTGTGTGTGTGTGTGTGTGTGTGTGTGTGTGTGTGTGTGTGTGTGTGTGTGTGTGTGTGTGTGTGTGTGTGTGTGTGTGTGTGTGTGTGTGTGTGTGATCCTTCGAGTAGCATGCGGCTGCAATTGGTCACCCTGACGGTTTAGACGCCATCAAACCGGCAGCAGTCAACACAGTTGCTCTCAAGCTGCCACCCTTCTAGACAAATCAACAATGCATGTGGTTTGACCAGGCTGAGGCACATGGAGAGTCCACTCGATACTACCACATGGTGAGCACTCTAGACCAGGACATGGCCAGCCGGGTGGCCAACATCATCCAAGAGACCCCATCAGAAGGCACATACACTGCCTTCAAGGACTTGCTTATTAAGACCTTCAGGCTCTCATGGCATGAGAGAGGGGCACATCTGCTCCACTTGGACGGGCTAGGGGACAGGTCCCCATCACCTCTTATGAATGAGATGCTTGCCCTCCTGGGCAAACACAAGCCCTGCATCATGTTTGAGCAGGCATTCCTAGAGCAACTGCTTGAGGATGTCCAACTGCTCCTGGCAATCGCTGACTTCAGTGACATCCGGAAAGACACAGCATGAGCGGAGGTTCCGTGGAAACAGAAAAGAGAGTGCTCGGCATCCGTGAGGCTTGTCGCTAAACCCCGCAGCCGGAACAGCAGTGCCCTAGAGGAGGTGATCCTAACCAGTGGTGCTTCTACCACCAGAGATAGGGAGCCAGAGCCCACCAGTGCAGGCTACCATGCAGGTTTCAGGGAAACAATGGGGCCTGCCGTCGCTAATGGCCATGATGGCTGGCCAACAAGGCAGCCTCCTGTACGTTTGAGGCTGCCAGTTCAGACAAGTGTCCTCGTAGACACAGAAACATAGGTCAGTGTCCTGCCCCCATTGGGACAGGATACCAGGAACAGGCAATCGGACCCATGCTGAGGGCTGCCAACAACATTTAGGAGGCAGCCTTTTCTCGTGGGTGTTCATGCTGACTGCAGTGGAACAGCTGCTCCTCGGGACACCCTTAACCTGCACACCCTTAACCTGCTTGTGGATCTTGCTTATGGGTCGGAGATTGGTCCATGCCAAGACTTTTCAAACCTTCCCCCTCAAAGGCGCCAAGTTCCCAACACTCCACCTGGAGTGCAGCAATCATTCGACAAATATGCCAAGGTCCTGGCCAAGTTCCTTGCAGTGCTCACCCCCAAATTCACCATGGCAATACTTCAGCTTAGAGTACAGCACCATATCCTGACCCAGGTCTGCCGCTCCACGCAAGAGCTTCCTCCAGAGAAGCTCCTGTTGGCAAAGAAACAATTCAAGAAATTGGAGGAGCTCAGTATCATATGGTGGTCAGACAGCCCATGGGCTTCTCTCCTGCATATGGTGCCCAAAGCAACTGGGGCCTGAAGACCATGCGGCGACTACTGTCAGCTTAATGAGGCCACAACACCAGATCGATACCCCATGCCGCAGATCCAGGACTTTGCGGCTAACCTGCATGGGGCAAAGATCTTTTCTAAAGTGGACCTTGTGCAGGGATATCATCAGATCCCGGTGCACCCTGATGATATCCCCAAGATCACCATTATCACCCCATGCAGCCTGTTTAAATTTCTTCAAATGCCGCTTGGGCTGAAGAACGCCGCACAGACCTTCTAGCGGCTAATGGGTGTAGTGGGCCAAGACCAGAACAGCATCTTCGTGTACTTAGACGACATCCTTGTGGTGAGAAGAAAACAATAAGAACACATGATGCACTTCCACAACCTCTACACCCAACTGAGTGAGTTCAGCCGATCAACCCAGCCAAATGCCAGTTCGGGATGGAGGCCATCGACATCCTGGGCCACAGGATAGGAAGAAGCCACATTGCTACCCAGCAAGGTGGAGCCCACCCGAAAGTTCCCCAGACCCATCATGACCAAAGGACTACAGAAGTTTGTGGGGATAATCGACTTCTACCACAGGTTCAACTTCTCAGCTGCCTGGATCGTGCGGCCCTTGTTCGCCCAGATGGCATGCAAGGTGAAGGAAACATCACATAGGTCGAGGAGTCAGCTGAGGCCTTCATTAAAGCCAGGAAATCCCTGCCAGACGTCGCTCTTCTGGCACATCCCAGGTCAGATGCTCCAAAGGCCCTGACGGTGGATGCCTCAGGAATGGTGATCGGCAGAGTTCTGGAGCAGCAGAAGGAAATTGGCAGCTGCTGGCTTTCTTCAGCAAACATCTGTGGGCTCCGGAACTGAAGTACAGCACTTTCGACAGAGAACTACTGGCACTGTACTTAGCCATCCGCCACCTCAGGTACTTCTTAGAGGGCAGGTCTTTCACAGCCTTCACAAACCACAAGCCCCTGACTTTCACCTTGGCTAAAATCTTCGACTCCTGGTCAGCCCACCAGCAATGACACCTGTCTTACATCTCTGAGTACACCACAGATGTAAGGCACGTCTCTGGCAAGGACAACATGGTGGCTGACGCACTGTCCAGGCAAAGCATCCACGCGTTATCAAGGGGAGTGGACTTCATGGCACTGGCGGAGGCGCAGCAGAGTGACAAGAAGATGCCCCAATTCAGGACTGCTATATTAGGCCTGCAGCTCCAGGATATCCCAGTCAGCACAGGTAACAACACCCTCCTATGTGACATGGCCACTGGCCAGACCTATTGTCCCGGCAGCTTGGAGATGACTGGCTTACCTGTCTATCAGGACCACAGTCTGGCTGGTGGCCAGAAAATATGTGTGGCATGGATTGCGGAAACAGGTCAGTGGGTGGGCGAAGGTGCACACACAATGCCAAACAACCAAAGTACAGCAGCCAAAGACCCCACCTCAGCACTTCGAACCTGTGGAATAAAGGTTTGACAACATCTATGTGGACGTAGTAGGACCCTTTCTGGAATCCCAGAGTTTCAGCTATCTGATTACAATGGTCGACCGTTTCACCAGATGGCAAGAAGCTGTCCCATCCACAACTTCGTGCACCAGAGCCCTTATTTCATCCTGGGTGGCACGGTTCGGGTTACTGTCCCACATCACATCTGACAGAGGGGCCCAGTTCACCTCCAGCCTGTGTTATGACCTCGCCAGCCTGTGGGGCACCCAGCTGCACCGCACAACAGCTTACCACCCAGAGTCCAATGGGTTGGTGGAGCACTTCCACAAGCACCTCAAAACTGTGCTCATGACCAGACTCCAAGGACCCAACTGAATAGACGAGCTACCATGGGAGCTGTTGGCATCCATATGGCACCCAAGAGGACCTCAACACCTCTTCAGCTGAACTTGTCTACGGAGCTCCACTGATGGTCCCAGGGGAATTCGTACCATCCCCAGTCAGACAGCAGGATGACTTGGCAGTTTTTCTCCACAGACTGAGGGAAAGAGTCAGCAACCAGGCCCTGATTCCACTTTCCAGGCACAGACACACGAGGACCAATGTACCCAGAGACCTACAGGACTGTGAGTATGTTTTCATTCGCAGGGGTCCACATCATGGCCATAGAGGGTCCATTCCGGGTCATCCATAACAACGGAGCCACGTTTGAGCTGGAGATCGGAGGCAAGATGGTGATCTTCTTCACAGACAGGCTAAAGCTAGCACATCGGGCGCGCCTGGTCAAGATACAGCACCATGCGGAAGAGGCAGGCCACCAAAGCCCGCAGAAACTCTACCTCCAGGCACCAAGGACAATACTGAGGACAGTTCTTGGGGGGGGGGGGGGGGGTGGGAAGGTCATGTGGCGGCATGCCACTGTGGCGATTAAGCTGACGCTCTAGGCGGCGAGCACAACTAAAGGCCAGCAGCCCACACAGCGACCCTGGCCCCAACTAATGAACCGGCGGGTGGATGGCAAGGGCAGCTTAAAGGCCAGCGACCCCAAAAAGGCACTGGCCTGGCTACATAGCCAACAGACAGGGACAAAGCGACAATGTGCGAGGAAGAGCAGATTGTTATGCAGGAAAGTACCTGCTCATGGGAAGCCTGCTTTTGTTATGCAGGTCATGATGTGAGTAAAAGGGGGAAACGGCAGGAATCCGGTGAGTATAAAAGTCGGGTCTGAGCCCCTACTAAAACACAGACTTAACCTGACTACACTACGTGTGTGTGTCTTCCTTCGAGTAGCGCGTGGCCACAGGGTCAATTATTACATGCATAATGCTTTTAACCCTGGTAAGTACCTGTGGTGAATCTCTGCTAAGGTGTCTGTCTTCCCTTCGGTGAGCCTTGCTGTACTAACATTGGCTGTGCATTATCTCTACTATTAAGGACACCCCCCCCTTGGGTAGAACTGTGTCTGCACCCATTGTCTTTCATTATTGTACTGTTAGTTTCTGCTAATAAAAGCTATGATTATTGTTTGACCACATCGTCTTTGTTTACTTCATCAACTGGCACTTCAGTACCTGCATTGTTTGAGGCATCAGGAGTTCCAATGGGTAGGTGGCAGGGACTGGAATGTGTCGGGGCGCTGGGAGCTCAGGTGGGTGGGCGGCTTGTGCCTTGGAAAGAGTCGCTGGTTAGGGTGTTGGGAACTCCAGGGTGTCAGACAGCTAGGACCATAAATAGTGAGGGTGGGGGTCAACTTTTACATATAACATATTGGAAAATACCAGATTTTTGGGCCAAAAATTGGTGGGGTCGACTTTTACTTGGTATTGACTATTGCATGTGTATATACAGTAAATGAATTAGTGCAAAAGAAGAGAAAAGTGAGATGGTGTCTGTGGTTCATTGTCCATTCAGAAATTTGATGGCAGAGGGAAATAAGCTGCTTCTGTATCTGTGGATGTCCATCTTCAGGCTCCTGTACCTCCTTCCTGATGGTAGCAATGGAAAAAGGGCATGGCCTGGGTGGTGAGAATCCTTGAGAAAAGAGGCTGCTTTCTTCACCTCTTGTGAATGTCCTTAATGGAGTGAAGACTAATGCCCACGATGGTACTGGCTGAGTTCACAATTCCCTCTAGTCTTTTCCTGTCCTGTGCTTCGGCAGCTCCATACCAGGCAGTGATCCAACCAATCAGATTGCTCTCTGCGATACACCTGTAGAAATTTACAACAGTCTTTGGCGACATATCAAATTTCCTCAAACTCCTCACCAAGTATAGCCCCAGGATAGATCTTCAGTGACATTGTCACCAAGGATTTGAAATTCTTAACCCTTTCCTCGGCTGACTCCTCAATGAGGATTGGTTAGTGTTCGGATTCCTTCCTCCTATAGTCCATAATCAGTTTCTTAGTTATGGTAACATTGAGTGCAAGGCTGTGTTCTGACACCACTTAACCAGCAGGTCTATCTCACTCCTGTACACTTCCTCATTACCGACTGTGAGCAGCTTTCAGCTTTTTATCTAAAGAAAAATGTGTTAGCATTAGAGAGGGTTCAGAGGAGGTTCAAGGAAGAAAGGGTTATCACATGAGGAGTGTTTGTTGGCTCTAGTACTGTACTCGTTGGAGTTTAGAAGAATGAGGGGGGAATCTAATTGCAATCCATTGAATACTGAAGGCTGGGATAGAGTGGATGTCAAGAGGATGTTTCCTTTTGGTGGTAGAATCTGGGACCAGAGGGCACAACCTAAGAATACAAAAGCATCCCTTTAGAGTGCAGTGGAAGAGGAATTTTTTTTTTTACGCAGAGGGTGGTGAATCTGGAATTTGTTGCCGTGAATAGAGATAGATAGGTTCTTGATTTGGAGAAGAATCCAAGGAAAGGAAGGAGAAAGGGGTTGAAAAGTATAGTAAATCAGCTTGATGGATTTGCAAAGCAGGCTCGATGGGCTGAATGGCCTAATTCCACTCCTATGTCTTATTGTCTTATGAATTAGAATGATGAACACTAAGAATGATTCCTCGCAGGTGAGATAACATTGTTTACAAAGAGAGATAAAGAGCTGTGTGATACAATTTAAATTGTGACATCCCTTTAGAATTCTAGGCAAAAAAAGTCCAATTAATGGAAAGAGTGGAGCTAAGATATCACACTGTACATACAGCTGCTTGTGGCAGATAAAGCAGTGCAAAACAATGTAAAATATCAATTGTATCATATGTATATAATGTTCTCCACATGACTATCGATACAATAATGTTATAGTACCATTCAGATAAACCATCCAATCAGACACAAGATAATATTATCGATAAATTAAAAGTATATACCATAGTGTCCTAGAAATTTTCAATTATATATATATATATGAAGTAGATGCATATGAATTAGTAGGCCACTAAGTTCCTCAAGACGGCCCTGTGATTCAAATAACATCACGGCTCCCTTATTGCTGACAGTTGACTGTTATTTGATCTTGACACAGGAACAGAGAGGATCTTTACATACTTTCTAAACAAGGTGAAAACTGAGTTTTAGAGATTGAAGGGATAGTGGTCCAAATAAACACACCAGTTCTTGGATGTGTTTTCAGAAATTAACTTGCAAACTGATGGAATGCACCTCAAAGTATGTTAATGCATCAGAGCTACAATTCTGCGAAGATAATGGAATGTCTTACTAAGTTTGGAATCAACATGATACCAGAGGAGTTTCAGAATGACTGAGTACTCCACGTGAAGGACCCAGAGGGGAAAATTCTATTGCAAATGACATATAGATGCTTGCAGAAGGAGAAACAATGCAAGAGACAGAGGTACATGATGAATCTGTTAGCCTGTGAGTGGATGTTGAGAGTAAAAACACACAAAAATGCTGGAGGAACTCAGCCGGTCTCACAGCATCCATAAGAGGTAAAGATATATTACTGACAATTTGGGCCAGAGCCCTTCAATTAATAAGCAAAGAAAAGGAAGGTGTCAGAATAAAGACTGAAGACTGGCAGGGGGAAGAGTCCAGACCAACAAAAGGTGTTAATTGGATATGATAAGAGGTGAAATGATTTTGGCTCTGTCAAAGGAGACAGAAGAAAAAGAGAAAGGGGAGAGATGGAAATTGAGAGACAGGATAAAGTGATGCAAGGAGAAGCAACCATAGTCAAACATGTCAGAGTTAAAGTTCAGAGTGAATGGGTCACATGATCACTAGAGATAATCTAAGCCTTATCCAGTCAAAATAATTGCTAGTAAGGGAGAAGTCACATCCAATGACTTTTGTATGAGTACAACTTTCTCTGGGGTATGACAGCTAGCTAAGCAAGTTCCTGCTCCAAACAAATGAGACGTGATTTTACCAGCTGTGTGTGAAAGAGTGTTGTCTACATGATCAAAATCAAGCAGGCAGCTCATTTCAGGAGACAGTCAACCATAGTCTGTGTTGTGATGCTTTGATGTTTAGAAAGAACTAATACCATAAGCAGATGCTTCATCAGTCTTCGCAGAAGGTCAGCTGATAATACATACAAGTGGATATCTGATAAATATGAAGATCTATAATGCACAAACTTAGAAGGAGCAGGTTGCTGTGATTGAGTCAGAATTATATTGCAGGGAAACAGGAAGTAAGTAAGAATTTCAGTGCATCTGTGCACTGTACTTATGTATATAGCAATAGATTTGGTGGCGCACGAGGTTGCAGCGGTCACTTCAGCTCCTCACAATGGTGCAATTGCCAGCCCATTACATATTGTCTATGATCGGGGAACACTTATAGAACTAAGAACTACAAACTGGACTTTCAAACTAGTGAATTGGATTGGTAAGATACAGAGTGGTTTTAACTTGCTGAATCAGGGAACATAGAATCCAGCAAACCGCGGAGCAGATAACTGGAGACACAAGAGAGGCCATTGGAGACAGGTGGGAGGCCATCACAAGTGCTGTTGGAGAAGAAAGAAGTGCGCCAGCATTGGGGTTAGTCTGACCCATGCTCCCAACGGTCTTTCTCACAAATACAAGATTGCTGGAGAAGAAAATGGATAACCTGAGACTGCTGTGCTCTGGAGATTATAGAAACGTGGCTCCAGGATTCCATTCCAGATTCAGCGATCAGCTAGATGGCCTTATCCCTTCAGGGCAGACTGAGATGCTGCTGCTCTGGCAAGACAAGGAGAAGGACAGTGCATTTATATCAGTGAATACCAGTGTACAAATGTCTCTGTTGTAAAGACCATCTGCTCAGCTGAGATAGAGTACCTGATAGTGAAATGCAGACCTTTCTACCTGCCCAGGGAATTCTAGGACATGGTGATTTCCACAGTTTTTGTTCCATCTTCAATAAATACTGACCTCCTCTATTTACAGTTTGAACACCTATGCATGGTTCGATTTAAAAAGAACAGGCTGACATTGAAGAAGGCTCTGTGCCCCCCTGATGAAAGGGCTCCCTGCATAGCCATAGCTGAGCTGAGGAGAAACCTATCCAGATGTACCCACACAAGGCAGCAAGACCAGAAAACATACCAGGTTGGGTACTGAAGGATTGCGCAAACCAACTGACCGAGGTCCTTACAGAAATATTCAAAAAGTCACTGTGGCACTGCCAGTTTCAAGACAGCCAGCATCATCCAGGTACCAAAGAGGGTGACAGTAACAGGCCTCAATGACTACCACCCCATGGCACTGGCCTCCCCTCCATTATGAAATGCTTTGAGTATCTGTTGCTGGAATGCATCAAAGCACACCTTCCAGAGACTCTGGACCCATTTCAATTCTATAGATGAAACCATTCCGTTGATGATGCCATAGCCTTGTCCCTTCACTACATCCTGTCCCACCTAGAGAATGATGCCTCACACGCCAGGCTGCTGTTCATCAACTTCAGCTTGGCATTTTAAATGATCATTCCCCAGAGGCTGGTAGAAAAGCTGTCCTCACTGGGACTTGACACTCCTCTCTGTAACTGGATTCTGGTCTTCCTAAAGGAAAGACCATAGTCTGCCCAGGTCAGTAGTAGAACTTTAAGCAGTGTCACACTCAGGGCTGTCAGCCTTCTGTTCACGATACTGACTCATGACTGCAACGCTAGATCCAGCTCCAACAGTCATCAAGTTTGCAGATGACACAACAGTATTTGGGCTCATCAGTAACAACAACGACTAGCGAGCAGAGATGGAAAATCTCGTGATATAGTGTGAGAATAACAACCTGAGTCTCAAAGTGGACAAGATGAAGGAGATGATTGTAGACTTCAGGAGGACTAGGAACAATAACCCTCCAATACACATAATTTGGCAGTGGAGAGCACCAAATTCCTTGGAGTCCACTTAACAGGTGACCTATCCCAGACACACAACAGTTAGGAAGGTGCAAAAGCTACTAACCACCATCCTGTCAACTTTCTACTGGAGCTCTATTGAGAGTGTCCTGGCCTGGTGAATCACAATGTGGTTATGGTTGCTGTAGAGCATTGGATCAATGCACAGGACCATAGGAGCAGCAGAGAAGATTACTGGGATCTCCCCCCCCCCCCCCCCCATCGACTTAATATACCAGGATTGTTGGTATGCAAAATCGTTGTGGACTCCCCTACTACTCTGGACACAGGATAATATTCTCAATAAATTAAAAGTATATACCATAGTATCCTAGAAATTTTCAATTATGAATATGAAATAGATGCATATGAATTAGTAGGCCACTATGTTCCTCAAGACTGCCCTGTGATTCAGCTACTCCCATCAGAAAATAGATACAGGAGAAATGCCAGGCTAGAAAATTGCTTCTTCCAACAGGCAGTGAGATTGTTGAACAACTTGAATGAACTGCTCATACCAACCCTTCGAGACTACTATTATTTAAACAATATTTATTTCTTTATATATATTATATATATATATATTTGTTCTGCATATGTATAGCTTGTCTGGTTGTGTGCTTGCATATTTTTGCACCAAGGGCCTGAGAAAACTGTTTTGTTGGGTTGTACTTGTACAATCAGATGATGATAAACTTAAACTTGAATTTGATCTCAGAATCTTTGACCAACTCATCCAAACTGACCAAGATGCCTTCCTGAGCGAGTCCCATTTTGCTGCATCCGAACCATATCAATCCAAATATTTTTCTACCCATGAATCTATCCAAATATCTCTTAAATATTATACCTCCCTCTGGCATTTCCTCAGGTTGCCCGATCTATAACCTCACCAACCTCTTCTGAGGTTTCTTTTAAACTTTTCCCCTCTCAACTTAAACCCCTGCTTTCTGGTTTTAGACTTCCCTCCTCAGTGGGGGGGGGGGGGAAGAGACTGTGACCATCTACCTTTGTCAATGCCCCTCAGGATTTTATATACTCTCAGCTTCCTACATTCTAGGAAAACTATCCCTGCCAATCCAGTTTCTCCTTATAACTCGAGCACTCCAGTCTTGGCAAAATCCTCTTTAATCATTCCCCAATATTCTGAAGTCCTGTAAAAACAAAGTTTGTGTGAACTCTTCTCATAATTAAACTAGTTAATTACATTCTCCTGTCTGATCCACATTATTGAGTTGGTAACCAGTGATGAATTACTGCACAGCACATGGAATTTTTATGATCTTAGGAAGATTTGCATGTTGGAGCTCTGTGTCATATTTCATTGATATAAGCTTTACTTCATTTTTATTTTTATTTAACATTTTTACAGTGTAAGTAAATATACCCTGATGTTTGGATATTTTTCACTGATTTTTATGTGTCAACTCTGATTACAACAGTATAATCTGAAACAACTGGAGCAAGGATTGAAATGGACATAGAGCAGAATCCATTTTCATTATATTCTCCTTCATATCTGATGTCATTGAAAGGCAATTCTAATTGTTAAAGTCCTAATTGCAAACAACAAAGAAGGAAAATTTTATATACAGCAACTTTGCAGATTTATAATCACTATAATTTTACCAACTTAATTATTTGGGGAAAAGAAAAAAACCTTTTTGCAAGAGATTTCTCATATGGCAATACAATAGTGACCAGATGACGACTTTAATGATGTTAGTTAAAGCATGGACAGAACTTCAGCTTACCATCTGAGCAAAAGAATGACAATGCTCCTCTGTATTATGTCCTACAGTTTCTGTGGTGGAGCTTTAGCCCACAATGTTCTGACAGAACAAGGTTGACACATGACAGCTGATTTATGCTGGGAACCTGTTTTTATCTTGTGACAGAACTCAAGTGAATGTAAAACAACAATACTTCTGCATTTGTTTGGGAATATATTCAAGAGCAATGACTTCACTGACCAGATCCTAGTTTATTGGGAGATTGCAATTAATCTCTGCATCACTCATTGCTGGATGCCACAGAATATAATGAAAATGGATTCTGCTCTATGTCCATTTCAATCCTTGCTCCAGTTGTTTCAGATTATACTGTTGTAATCAGAGTTGATACATGAACCATTCAAAGTGTTGACAGGAGATTTATTGCGAATCATAGAGAGATACAAACAAACATCTAGTACCCAGCTTTACACTGGTCCTATCTTGATCTATATTCCCATCAACTCACCTCCTCTTCCCACTTTTTGAAATACATCATCACAAAATGTTATATGTTTTTTAAAAATTGAGATATACAGGATGGTAACAGGCATGTCTGGCCCACGAGCTTGTGCAGCTCAATTACACCCAATTGGTCTACAACCCCTGTTCATTTTGAAGGGTGGGAGGAAACTGGAGTACCTGGAGGAAACCCATGCAGAAGTGGGGAAATGGTACAAATTTCTTTCAGGCAGTGCCGGATTTGAACCCAAGTTGCTGTAACAGTGTTGCATTAACCATGCTACACTATGTAATGTAATTGTGCCTCCATTTTATATGTTTTTTACTCCCAAGTTCATTCCCATTTCTATCAGTGACATTCTTGACTGTAGTGACAACAGTGGTGGTTGAAGACAAATGAGACTGCAGATGCTGAAATCTGGAACAAAGAACACAGAAGGAACTCAATGAAATGAGCACCATCAGTAGAAGCAAGATGTGCAAGTCAATATTTTTGGTCGATACTCTGAATCAGGACTGAGAAGGAACAGGAAGGATTGCCAGTATTTAGCAGTAGATAGGGGAGTAGAATAGAGGCATGTAGGTGTGAGCAGAAAGGAAGAGGATGATGGGCAGATAAAACCAAGTAGGGGAGAGGGATAGAAGCTAGGAGGTGATGTGTAATGGCAATATTATTCTGGTTTTAATTCTCTCTCTCTGTAGGAAATGTGCCATCTACTCATTATTTCTTCAAACGACACAGCAATTGTAACGATTGCGCCAGCAACTGCATTCTTCTGTTGTGAGCAATGTCAATGCACTTTTAAAATATCAACTTTGGTAAGTATATTGCTTTAAAAAAAATTGCCAGCAAAAGAGTTTTAGAAATAAACTTATTGGATCCTTGAGTATTTTTATTAATTTCCCTTTTGCTTCAAATGCGATAGAATGTTGAGCACAAGGTTGATGTAAACTTATTTCACAATTTTGTTATTAGCTGGTATGAAACAAATTGTTGGAAATTCTAGTTAATGACACAGAGCCCTTCTGACAAGTGCCATTATATATATATATATATATATAGACACAGACTTTTCAAATAAAGAAAAAAAGGAGGCCCTGTGATTATAGTACTTTCCACATAGTCGTTACAATGTTTTGACATAATTTACTCGATGGTAAGCAATCATCACTTTCGCTTAGACATGAGCCAGTCTACTCAGAGAACTTGCAAATGTTAAATCCAATTAATCTGCTGAAAATGTTTACATTTAAAAAGATGAAGTGCCTAAGATGCACTTATCTGAAGTGCTCATTAAAACACTTATCTCACAGATCTGAAGAACTGGGTCTATTCTGTCCATTTTCACTTTACCATATCACAGAGGACCATGTATGCAAAGGTATGTCTGAATTACTTTCAGAGGGAAAGCATTTGGTTAGAAGTCAAGTGTTTTTTTTTTCTCTGTTTGGGTCAAAAATCTGGTATACCAGTTTATCATTCACATTCAGATGACAATGTGGTAACATCCAACCACTACATCTTAATTTATCGTGTTGTATCGTCTACATTTTTGATCTTTCTGCAGTCCAACACCTTAATTTTGAAACATTTAATAAACATTTTTGGAGTTAGACTTCATTCCATTTATCTAGCATTAGAATGTTGGCAAGAAGTTTTTATGTTTATAATAATTACTATGACAAAGCACTTTAGAAGCACAGTTAGGAATGTAAAATCCTGCAATGGCCATTTAAATGATACACAATTAAGAATTTAGCCAATGAAGAGTCAGGTAGCAGAATAATGACATGAGTAAATGACAAAACAGACTCACTTGGACCAAGGAAAATGGGCCTTAGCCTGTTTAGATAAGGAGATGGGAGGGTGTAATTCAGGGTGGGCAACTATTTTCTTAAACTCACATTAAGTAATCTCTATACCATAAGTGCTCTGTGATTAGTAAGGGATTGCTTAAGGTATTATGTAAGAGGGAAGAGAAGGTTGAGATCCACTGCTCTAGACCCAATTGTTACTGAAATATTTTGCTTGAGAAAAATTAACATTGGTCCATTTCATTTGGAGTTATTAAACTGTGCACTTAACAAGTCAGATACGATTAAAACAGTGGTTTTCAAACTTTTTCTTTCCATTCAGATACCGTCTTAAGCAATCCCTTACTAATCAAATGTGAGTTTTTTTTTAAAAAAAAGGTTGCCCACCCCAGGTGTAATTGAAGACCTCAGGCCTTTTTGTATTTTTAGTTGGTTGTCTTACAACATCCCTTTGGAAAGAGTTGTTGAGATTGGGCTTATGTTTTGGATCCAGCCTAAGATCTAGGTGAAAAGTTAGGATCAGGCTGGAAATTAGGGCCATGTATGAGAGGAGTGGTGTAATGGGGAAAACGTAATGCAAGGCAATTGATTTGGAGATTTAAAGTCTGGTCAATAGGAGAAGGAGTATATTAAAGCTTACTTGTTTCATATTGGAATTTCTTGATCCCAGCCATGAATGCTATTTCACAGAAAACTAATCTTGGATGTTTAACCTCAGGAAGACATCTTCTTGCCACTAGTATTTGAAAAAAGATTGACATCTGTTCCAGATATGGATATAGAATCAGCCTTTTGTCTTTGTGGAGAATGAAAAGTGGCACACTTTCACCTGGGAAACATTGTGGGCTAATTTCTTAGCCTTAGTATTTGCCTCAAACTTCCCTTTGTATGCCAGGAGGGTTGCAGTTGTCACACACATTATTGCTTTCAAGTTTTAATTTGCACACACACTGTGATCTTAGGACCACAGCGATCACAGTGCTCCTAGTTCTGTGCATGCCTGAGAGCTACTGGTGTTTGTAGGTGAGGCAGCCAAACCCTGTGGTGAACCACACAACACTCCCTTTCCATTCACAATCAAACTAAAGTGAATCAGTCTCTTGTTAGAACCAAGCACAGGCTGACACAAAGCTTGATATATGTTTCAAAATCTGCCAGATATTTATGAGGCATTAGCTTTCAACAAGTATTTTGACAGCAACTGCACTGCTTCATGATTTTAATGGGATTACACAAATTAATTCAGCTATGTCTCTTTGTAGGAGGGTAAACTTTGTAGGCATCAACAACGTGTGGAAAAATATGTAAGTGTATTGCCCATGATTTTTTTTCATTTATTTTGCTCAAACAATAATGTAATTAGGTTACTCCTTTAAAAATAATGAGTACTGGGATGTAGTAGAGCTCTGATCTATTGCACTTCTCTGTGACAGTTTAGATGTGCTCAATGAACGTGGTGACCAAGAAATTCACCACATTTCCACAAGAACATTAAACCATTGATAAATAGGAAGATGTGTGTGGCCACTCTCACAGAGATATTCTATGGAGAATTAGATCGAAGACATGGTGCACAATAGAAATGCCTTCCATATACAAACAAGTTATAAGGCCTCTCCCCCAAAGCTCCATCATGGAAATTATGCAGGTCACAAGTTGCAGACCATGGGCAATAATTGGAAGAGGCCTTGTAAAGGATCGGAGAAGTTAAGAAGAGGTCAGGAAGTGGAAGCAATTGAAAATTGGAGGGTTGGGTCCGCAATTTGGAGAGTGTTTATGATCAGTTAGGGCAGGATGGTCAGATGCCTGATTGCACTGGGGGTGGTGCTTTGCAATGTTGGTGGGAAGGGGGACTGTGGGAATGCATTGGTAATGGGTGGTGGCAGGAACAAGCACTAATAAAACTGAAAGAGGACTTCCCTGAAAAAGATCCAAATGTCAGATTCAATAACTACAGACCAGGAAAGTTGGTTCGCCTTAAAACAGGAGAGATACAGGACTCAAGAGCATGAAGCACAGGGACATGGTCATACAGATGAATTTTACACAAAGTACATCAAATTGGGCATTGCTTGCAGTCTGGCAGCCTCATAAACATCACAGTCACCAAGGACCTGGAACTAATTTAGCAAGCTGCATGACTTGCACACAAAGGGCCTAATCACATTTAGCCATTGGTTTTTAGATCAAATTCCTGAAAATAATGCACAAAAAACATTGCATTACATTGGAAGAATTATTTCCTTTCTGTGTTTGAAGAACTCCTCAATAGCTCAAAACATGGGGGATCTTAATTTGTTTAGAAGGAACTAAAAAGATGAATAAAATATTGTGGCAGGTAATTTACATTAAAGGCACAGATATATATAATTTCATATAATTATAAATGAGCATAATTATATGATAGATATATATATATACACAAGCAATTTATTTTCCAGGGACAGAAATAGAGATTAGTTTTTGTTGGAGGGTAAAAGAGTGAATCACACTTACCTAAAGGTTTAGAGCTTGGACTAATGTCCTCTGAGGTTTCCTCAGGAACCATTCATGTAACTCATGTTCATACTGGTAAACAGGCAAGTGATCTCAAAGTATACAAAAGCAAATATTGACTGCAACCCTATTGGTAAAATTGCTTAAATGTTTACTTTTGGTTTTCAAGAGAGGGTCATTGTGCAAGAATTTAATCTGACTTCTGAGAAACCTATTTCAAACAGACCTTTAATCATTTATTTTTCATTCAACATATCTATTTGGATATTTCTAAATATTATGATATTTTTGTAGATTTTTATGTACATTGGGATCCAGGTGTGCTATTGAATAAAGCCCTGCCATTATTCCCATCACCTAGGTATTTGTTCCCTTTAGGTTTTACCAACAGTTAGTAGTTAAACTTAAGGAAGTGGCAGGTTTAGGTAAAAAAGCAAAGTTGTCAATAACAAATTCATGTCCAAGCATTTGTGACTATTTCAATAACATTCTTTCTGATTGTTGATGCTTGTTACTTTTCCAAATATTCCTTCAAGGGAAAAATGTGGTTAATAGATTTGGGAAATTGTCAAGGTCCAAATCTAGGAAAAGTGGAGGTTATATCTGTAGGAAGTTTATTGTGCAGGGATTTGGGAAATTCAAGTCTTCCAGTTGTTTAGATAATGCCCACTTTTTTCATTCTGAATTCCTATGCAAATAGGGGACAGCCAGATTCTCAGCCTTCTCTCTTCTATCTGGCAATGTTCTAGAGTCACTCAGATATTACATCCCATTGGGTCTCAGGAGTATTAGTGCTTTCCTAGAGCTGGTGTAGGTCTTGTACTGGTCTTTAGGCAGGTTTTTTATATGGTCAGTCTAGGGCTTGGTTTGCCCTAGTTAGACAAGTTGGGCACTCCTCCATATTCCACCTGCTCATGTTCTGCTTGCACATGTACAAGGTGATTTTCGCCCATTTTTTTTGAATATTTTATTTAAAATTTTCTCCATACATGTAGTAGTCAAATTTAATATAATAGTACAGATTACTGTGGTGCACTGTTAGCCAGAATCAGACACACACAAAGATAAAGACTGTAATCCACAAAGACTTCCACAGAGCCAGACTGGCTGTGGCTGCAGCAACTCTGAGTGTGGCCTCGGGAGGCCAGCGCAGGCTTGTATTCCGGAGGGTGATTGACACCCGACTGGGTGGGGTTTGATACATTCAGGCCGACTGATTGACAGCCGGCCAGGTGTTGTCCTGTCCCCTTACACTCCTGTAGGTGCAGAGTTTGCCCTCTGCAGTAGGCCGGTGGTGTACCACCACATTCACCCACTTCTTTAAAATTGTCCTGGGGCGGGGAGGGGGGGGGGGCAGTAACAAGGAATCACACCCACTATGTACATACAATATTTACAGGTTGAGATGACTCGGCGGCCGCCACGGTCTCTGTGACCATCGTAGGACTGGCTCCTGGTCACTGGTCAGAGGGGAAATGGGGTGGCTGGCGCAACGGTGTGTGTGGTGCCACGTGGAGGGGTGGCCAGGGGGGCCAGAGTCGACGTATGCGGGTCGTATTGGATGGGTGGGGGGGCGGGTTCATCTTCTAAGACTGAAGCGAGCCCCTGGTGGTCAAGGAGGCCCTGCGTGCCCCATAGCTGCCTGGGGATGTATGCCCGGTCAGTGTCGTCCTGGGTTGGAGGGTGGAGTGGTGTGATGGGTGCTCCAGCTGGTGCCAGGTCCCTGGTTGAGACGGTGTCCTCCCTGCCACTGCTGAACCTAACGTAAGTGTAGTTATGGTTTGCACAAAGGAAGAAAACCTTGTGTGTCCGTACATGCTTATGCAGAAGCACTGCTCCCGGGGACGTGAGCCATGCTTGGAGTGACATTCCAGTCACCGACCTCCTGGGGAATGAGAACAGGCGTTTGTGAGGGGTCTCGGTAGCCATGCACAGCAGTCACCGAATGGCATGGAGCACCTCGGGCAAGGCGTCCTGCCAGTACTCAGTGGCCCACCCTTTTGACCTGAGAGCCAGGAGGATTGCCTTCCAGACCACCCCATTCTCGTGTTCCACTTGCCCGTTTCCTCTTGGGTTATAGCTTGTCGTGTGACTGGTCACGATGCCCCTCGCCATCAGGTACTGGCGCAGTGGGGTGATGCGCAGTGTGGAGAGGCCGCAGATTGGCTGGAGCTGGTAGGTTGGCGAGCTGTGTAATGTGAGTGGAGGTTAGGGCCCCCCGAAGGCAAGGGTGACACTCTGCAGGTGGCACTGGAAATCCAGGCCCAGGAGGAGTGGTGCGCAGAGTTTGGGCATGATCAGGAGCCTGAATCCTATGTAAGTCTCCCCTCCCACCGTTATATCGACCGAGCAGCACCCGAGGGTACCAACAGTCTTATCCTTGGCAGCGAGGGCGATCGAGCAGGTGGTGGGATGGACCTTTAACCTTGGGGTGTAGGCCACGCTCGAGTGAAAGAATCTCTCGGTGCTGCCACTGTCTAACAGGCACTTTGTTACCTGCCCGTTGACTCGCAAGTTCATTATCGAGAGCCCGAGATCATGGGGGATGTCTCTGGTCAGCGTGGTGGTGGCTAGGACCGTCTTGGAGTCAGAGTTGTCGCTATAGAGTGGGCTGGGGAGCGTCGATAGGGCGGTCTGGTCACCTCCCTTGTTGATCACATTGAGGTGCAGCTTGCAGTAGCCAATGGTCTCCGGAGCATGGGGAGCATCGATAGGATGGCCTGGTCATCGCCTGTTTTGACCACGTCATTCTGAATGTCATCGGGGGCCATCCATGTCAGGTGCTGCCTGGCCCAAGATGGCGGTGGTGCATGGGGGCCGCTGCATGGTTGGCCTCCTTCCTCAGCTGTGCCAGGGGAAGTGACGTCATCATGCCCGGTGGCAGTGATGTTGTTACGTCAGCTGGAAGTGATGTCACGCCGTGCACCGGAAGTGACGTCACTGTAGTTCTCAGTGAGCGGCACTGGTGAGGGCGGGGGCTGGTGCAGATGCTCAGGGCACACGCTGTGATGGTCGCTGGCAGGGCCAGATGTTGCGCGGTCAAAGTCGAGGAAGGAGGAAGTCATCGTGGGGACAATGTCGCCGCCCAGCACAGGCACATGGGGGTCCGCGGGGGAGATGGGGAGGTCATAGAGGGCCATGAGCTGCCGGCAGGTTTAGAGAGGAACACCTTTGCAAAGTGGCCTTTCTTGCCTCATCGGGAACAATACTGGTTCCTAGATGGGCAGTTTTGGCGCGATCGTCGATCTGAACCACACCAGGATCCACAGTACTTACAGGGGCACCGGGTGCCTGCCACAGCGATGTTCTCCTCCCCAGCTCAGCCTGGGGCTGCAGCTGCAGTGTGAGAGGACCATGAGGGTGCCTGGGGGAACCTGGAATCGAAGGCTTCGATGTGCAGGGCTGCTGCTTCCAGGGTTTGGACCACTTCCACAGTCCTGGTTAGGGCATAGATGTTGTCTTCCAGCAGCTTCTGCTGGATGGCCCTCAAGCGTAGCCCTCGGATGAAAGATTCCTGGATCAGCCTCTTGACCTCCTCTACACCTAACCGGGTTCAGCTAGACACAGTTGGGCCAACTCTCACAAGTGTCCCAGGTAAGACTCAGCTGTCTCCGCAGGTTGCTGGGCTCGGGTGTTGAGGAGGTACCTTGCACAAACCACATTCATGAAGGGCTTGTACAAGTTCTCGAGAGTGTCCATTGTGCTCTTGTACGTGGAGCAGCCTTTGGTTACCTGGAAGGCACGGGGACCCAGCTTTGACCGGAGTAGGACCAAACTCTTCCGATCGGAGTCCAGGATGTTGCTCTCGTGTGCCTCGATGATTGCCTCGACCATGTGCTGCCAGATCTCAAAGTGTGTCTGGGCTTCCAGGTGGCGTGGGTCAACCTCGAGGCTCCCTGTGCACAGGAGTTTTTCCATAGCTGCTGTGGGAAAATTTTGTGGATTAAATTGTGGTGCACTGTTACCCAGAATCAGACACACACAAAGATAAAGACTGTCTTCTTTGGCTTGGCTTCGCGGACGAAGATTTATGGAGGAGGTAAAAAGTCCACGTCAGCTGCAGGCTCGTTTGTGGCTGACAAGTCCGATGCGGGATAGGCAGACACGATTGCAGCGGTTGCAGGGGAAAATTGGTTGGTTGGGGTTGGGTGTTGGGTTTTTCCTCTGTACAACAGGCTTAAATCCACAAAGACTTCCATAGAGCCAGACTGGCTGTGGCTGCAGCAACTCTGAGTGAGGCCTCAGGAGGCTGGCACAGGCTTATATCCTGGAGGGTGATTGACACCCGACCGGGTGGGGCTTGATCCATTCAGGCCGACTGATTGACAGCCGGCTAGGTGTTGTCCTGTCCCCTTACACTCCTGCAGGTGCAGAGGTTGCCCCTGCATTAGACCGGTGGTGTACCACCACAATTACAAAGGGAGAAATAAAGCTAAACCTACATATATGATGGTATTTAATCCCCCCAAAACCTCCCGCCCCCCAAACCCCTCCCCCCACCCTCAAAAGAGTTGATATTAGTTATATAAAGTGAAAGGAAATTGCACAGAGGGATGTCATTTAACACTCTTTTTTTAAATTAAATCCTTTGGTGCAGAGGAAATTCTTGCAGGACCAGAGGCACAGGAAGCACAACGTTATAAATTTAAACCAAATATTTGAGTTTATGAGTGCCAGATCTGTAAAAATTGTTGCATATTTATTTTTCAAATTGTATGTAATTTTTTTCCAAAGGAATATAACTTTGAATTTCAGCATTCCACCTTGCCATACCCAAATGTGTATCTGATTTCTAAGTAACTGCAGTACATTTCCTTGTCATTGCTCATGTGATTTTACCAAATTCTAATTGATATATTGACAATTTTAAGGTCTTCTTCCTTCAATATTTCCTAATAAAAATAAATCTGGGTTTTTCAGAAATAAAACACCTGTAACTTGTTCCAAAATATTTCCTAAGTGCAACCAAAAGGATCTTAACTTGGAACAGGACCAAGTTGAATATAAAAAAGTTCCTACATCCTCACCACATCTAAAATATTGATCTGATAAGTCTGATTTCAATCTATTCAATTTTTGTGGTACAAGATATAATGCAAGATATATCTTACATTAATAGCATTAATCATACAATCTCTGCAGAGATCTACCCATCTTTGCTCATCAATTGTTATATTAAAATCTAGTTCCTACCTGTCTAGATTTATGAACTCCATATTAAGGAGTTCCCAATTGTAATAAAGAATATATTGTGGAAGTAAATTTCTTAACAATTCCTCTTCTAATAAGAATTTATACTTCACTACAACCAGGCAACAACATGGTTGGTCCTAACTTATCTCCCAAATATGCTCAGTTGGAAATAACAAAAAAAAGAGTATTTTGAGTTATTCTGTATTTATTTCTCTATTGTTCAAATCTCATTAAATGACCTCTTTCATAACAATCTTCATCATTTATTATCCCCTTATGAAACCAAATATCTAAAAATTGATTATCTTGTAGCAAAGTATTCTATACTGAGCTACTATAGATGTCGGTGTACACTTTGTGGAATCGCTGTACAAGTTATTGAGTTGATGTATACACTGACAAGTCAATGTACACTCTGTGGAATCTAGTGCAGGCTTGCATGCTGGGCTTATATACATCATTGCTTCTGTCACGTGGACAGGAAATGACATAATCAGTGATGTCATCAGCCCAGATTAAAAACCTGTGTTAGATGCAGGTCAATTTCCCACATTTTTCATTTAGGGAGCTGGATCGCTTGCTGGTAAGTGGGTCACCACATGACCTCCTCCACCCTCCCCAGAACCAGCAATCCTGCTGCAGAGCCCCCCAAAGTCTGTATATTATTTTTTTTTGTTTGGGTGGCCTTCCTCTCCGCTGTGGCGCCTGAACCACGACTGGTCTGTCCAGATCCAGATGAGCAGGTTTGAAGCAGTCAATTGCAAAAGCTTCCTATTTATGTCCGATGTCCAAAATGTATGTTGAACCATTGTGTCTTAGTATCTCGAAGAGACCCTCATAGGGATGCTGGAATGGTGCTCGGTGGGCTCATTTCTGTTCAAAAATGTACTTGTAGACCTGCAAGTTCTGGGGTATATAGAACCTGGCCTGACCGTGTTGAGATGTCGGTGTGGGCGCTAAAGTACTGACTTTCTCACGGAGCTTACTTAGGATTTCTGCAGGCGTCTTCTGCTGTCCTCATGAGTCTGATATAAATTCTGGAATCATCATGGGCTTGCCGTAGACACCTATATCATTCTTAGGTGCCATTCGTATGCCCAAGAGTACCCACAGCAATTCGTCAACCCAGTTAAGTCCCTGCAGACATAACATAAGGGCCGATTTCAAATGTCTGCAGACCCTTTCTACTGTTGGATTGTGTGTGGTATGCAGCTATGTGGTGCAATTTGGATCCAAGCAGGGTGGCCATTGCTGACCACAGGCTTGACATGAATTGGTCACCCCTGTCAGACATGATGTGTATTGGCGACCAAAACATGGAAATGAGGGCCCTGCCACAGGTGTCGGTAGTCATGTCTGCCAGTGGAACCACCTCTGGCCACCATGTGGCCTCATCCACTATAGTGAGAAGCAAATGAGAACCACGTGACACCAGCAGGGGGCCTACAATATCCAAGTGCACATGGTCAAGCCTCCGATACGTCAGCTCAAAGATTGTAGTAGGGCTTTTGTATGTTGCTGGACTTTGAATGTCTGGCAATGAGCGCAGGTCTTCACCCAATTGCTGTCCTGTTTTCGAAGGCCATGCCACACAAATCTGTTGGCTACCATCTGGACAGTTATTCTGATTGATGGATGTGCCAACCTGTGTACTGCCTTGTAGTGCGCGTCGAAAGAACCAAAGACTTGTTGATCCAAACCAAGGCTTTTATTAACTAAAAGACTGGAGCATATCACAAGTAGGTCGACCAGTCCAGAATGACCTGGTCTGGCTAGGAACAATCCTCTAAGACCTGCCAGTAGGTGTGGCTACACTCTCAGCCAATCACAGTCATCCTACACTACCATCTGTACATATGTACATATACACATTGGTGATAGAATCTGTACTATCACATGCCTGAAATACCTGCTGCCTCCGGGACAATTGGGAAAGGACAACCTGTAGATGCGTCACGCAGGAGTTTGAGCTCCTCTGGGCCTAACGGAATTGCTTGCAGCTGCAAGTTTGAGTCTCCTGTTGCACTTTCGTGAGCACAACATAATCCACCCCTTGGGCTAAGGTCTGAAAGAATTGTATGGCTGGGTGAAACAGCACATCTGCCACTATTTTGGCCTTTCCTGAGATGTGTTCAATGGCTATCATGAACTTGTATGATAAATGTCTCTTGATGAGCCGATCATGGATCTGATATCTTAGTGAAGGCAAATGTAAGTGGCTTGTCGTCCGTAAAGCTGTAAAATGCCTGCCTTCTAGAAAGTATCTGAAATATCTGATAGCTAGGTACAGTGTCACAATGCTCAATCAAAAGAACTGTACTTGAGTTCTGGTGGTCTTAGGTGCTTGCTAAAGAAAGCTAATTGTTTCCAGTGCCCATTGATGTACTGTTCCGACTGGATACATCCACTGTCAGGGCTGTCAGGACATCCATTCTTGGGTGGACCAACAGTGCAGCATTAGCCAGTGCTTCTTTGGCATTCTTGAATGCTGCTGTAGTGGGAGCCCCACGCGTACAACGGAATTGCGCGCAGCCACAACAGTTAAGCAAGCGCATTACCAGAGCCCATAGCCTCCAGTGATGTCCCAGTCCTCCAGCTGCAGGCCAGGCACCAGCGCGAATAAGAGCCCGCGCTTTTTATGGCTCCCAACACCCGAGGCTGGAAAGTGACATCACTACCGCATCCCAGAAGGCTCAACGTGAAATGCGCAGAGGGAACTATAAAAGCTGTGGTTAAGCACAATAAAGGTACTGATTCCTAACTCTACTGTCTCCAGTGTCATTTATTGCCACTTGTGTAAGGTAGTGTTGTCAGATAGGCCGCTACACTGCCAATAATTATTTGTCCCAAGTTACATACCTTGCCTTGCCTGACATCAGGGTGAAGACGGAGCGCATGATGTGAGCCGCTGATGGTAGAAACCGGCAATAAAAGTTCACCATTCCAACAAATTCCTGGAGGCCTTTAACTGTGCTGGGCTTAGTGAATGCCTAGATCGCTTTGACCTTGGTCAGTTGAGGCTTTGCTCCATGTTTGTCAATTCTATGGCCCAGAAAGGGGATGGTCGCTAACCCGAATTGACGCTTGGCCTGGTTGATGGTCAGCCCAAACTCATTCAAATGTGTGAAAAGCTTGCACAGGTGGGACAAATGTTCCTGACAACTGTGGCTAGTGACAAGTATGTCATCTAGGTATATGAAGGTAAGGTCGAGATCGCATCCCACTATGTCCATTAAACAATGGAAAGTCTGCACGGCATTCTTGAGCCCAAAAGGCATCTTTCTGAATTTAAAAAGGCCAAAGGGTGTAATAATAGCCATTTTTGGAATGTCATCCAGGTGGACTGGATCTGATATTACCCCTGGACCAGGTCCACCCTGCAGGTTGGACACAAAGTCCTGTAGGTGCGGTCCGATGCAGTAATCACTGCAGGGTCTCCATTCGCCTGTGGCATTTGGTACCATGTGGAGCGGGGAGGCCCAGGAGCTATCGGACAGTTGTATAATACTTATGTCCTCCATCCTTTCAAACTCTTCTTTGGCCAGACAAAGTTTATCTGGAGTGAGCCTGTGAGCTCGGGCATGCAGCGGTGGCCCTTCGGTTGGAATGTGGTGCTGCACCCCATGTTTCGGTATCACCGAAGTGAATTGCAGTGTAACTATTGTGGGGAATTCTGCCAACATCCTGGTGAATTCATTCTCCGAAAGAGTAATAGACTCTAAATGCGAGGCTGGCAGCTTGACTTAATCTCGGGTGAAGGTCTGGAAAGTGTTTGTATGAATGAGCCTTAATCTCTCTAGATCAGGGGTGTCAAACTCAAATTCACAGAGGGTCAAAATTAAAAACTTGGACTAAGTCGTGGGCCAAACAAAATATTTATTGAAAATTTTCAACAACATCTGCATGTTTTCTCTTCTTTCAACATATGTAATGTTAAACTTTTTCTTATTAAAATAAATGTTTAATAATAGTTTTGGTTAAACTCTTTCCAGAAGAAGCATTAACAAATGAGAAATAAAATATTCAATAAATAATATTTCTCTATAGCCTTTAAGCTCCTTTTAAATGTATTTTTTTTCACAAGCCAACAAGTCAAAAAAATAACAACTTGCTTCAATGACAAACAGGTTTGTCTTTTAAAATGATGAACATATAGTCTGCCTCCCACCTGTCTTGAAAGGTCCTGTTTTCTGTCTTTCGTTTGGCCATTTTTTGTAAGGGGTTTATTACATGTGAGTTGGACGACAGGTCGCAGATGCTAATGACGGTAAAGAGAGGGGGTGGGGGCGATTAGCGGGCTGACGGGCCGGCGCCAATGCATTTGCAAAGCATTCTGGGATTTGTAGTATTAGCTGTGCATGCGCTCTACTGGCGCAGCGGCCAGCGGGCCAGCTCTAATACATATTTGATATGATCTTGCGGGCCAAATATAATTATATCACGGGCCAAATTTGGCCCGCGGGCCTGAGTTTGACATGTGTGCTCTAGATCAACCAACACGTAATATGCTCTGATAAAAATCAGCTCCCAGTAGCATTTGTGTGACCACGGCCAATATGAACGTCCACATGAACTTAGCATTGTCAAACTGAAGTGGGATCCTATGAGTGCCGAATGTCTGGATAGTACTGCAGTTTGCAGCTTTCGATGATGGCCTGGGTTTTCTTTTATCGTATCATGTCCCAAAGGGGGAAGCATGCTGATCTCAGTCCCTGTATCCACCAAGAAACACCAGCTGGAATGTCTATTCCAGACAAGGCTGTCTCGATGGCCAGCCTCTGCAGCAATTAGTGATGGATGGCCCCAGCATTTCCTTGAAATGCACAGGGAGGTCAGCAGCAGCAAGCTTCTGCACCCCATCGTTGATGGTAAAAACACCAATGGGTGCTATCTTCATTCCATTGCATCCTGGCCAACTGGCGGTCTGACAATGGACTTGATCGACTCTGCTGCCAGTCTAATGTTGGAGTTGCATGGTCCTGATGCTATGAGCAGGATCTGGCGACCTGTCCTATGGATGTCACGCTTTCTTGCTTTTCCCACCATAGAATGTCAGCATGGTCCATGATTCTCCAGAGTCACTGAAATCCAAATCGGCCAGCAGCATGCAGATAACTTCTGGCAAGTGCTCCAAAAAAATCTGCTCAAACTTGAGGCAGGGCCTATGCCCTTCTGTTAGTGCCAGTATTTCATTCATGAGCACGGAAGGGGTCCTGTCTCCCAAGCCATCCAAGTGAAGAAAATTGTGAGAAGCCAAAGATATGGATGAGCAGACTCTTGAGCACCATATACTTGCCCTCTTCTGGAGGCTACTGCAGAAAAATCAGAAACTCGGCATGTTGTCTCTTGATCCAGGGCACTTACGACATAGTAGTACCACATGGAATCAGCTGTTATCTGCCCCAACTGGAATTGGGCTTCTGCTTCGTCAAACCATACATGTGGTTGCGAAGTCCAAAACATTGGCAGTTTCAGAGCCACAGCATGCATTGAAGAAAAATTTTTCATGTTGGGGTCCAAATATCATTGGTCACCAATGTAGCAAAGAATTCTATACCAAGCTACAGTATACACATGAAATTGGTGTACATATACATTGTGGAGCCTAGTGCAAGAATGACGCCTCCAGGCTTGCATGCTGGGTTTATATACATCACTGCTTCTGGCACGTGAACAGGAAGTGACATCATCTGTGATGTCATCAGCTCAGATAAAAACGCATGTTGGATGCAGGTTAATTTCCTGCATTTTTCACAGCATGTCCACTATTTTGGGAGCTGGTTTGCTTGCTGGTAAGTGGGTCACCACAATCTTTTGGAAAAGATGTAAGGGAATTTTGAGTCAAGGGTATTTTGGGTGATATACATACGCTTGAACCAATTTTATCATTTATTTGATTCCATATATTAATTGAATGTTTCAACAATGGTTTCTTTTTCACCAACCATCAATTTTGCATCCCATTTGTATATATATTTTTCTGCTTGTCTCTCTCCAATTTTATTCAATTCAATTTTAACTCATGCAGGTTTTTCTTTTTTTTAAAAAGGTAAGAAATGTCATTTGTGCCGCTCGATAATAATTTTTGAAATTATGAAGCTGTAAGCCTCCTAATTCATATTTCTATATTATCCTTTTAATAGAAACTCTTGAGATTTTACCTTTCCAGAGAAATTTCCTTACATATTTGTTCAATTCTTTTTTTTTAAATTTTTTATTTTTCACACCATAAATCACAATAGCCATGATATACACTTTTTCTTTTTCACACATTTACAGTGACTTTTTCTCCCCCCCTCCCTCCTCCCAAGCCACCCCCCCCTCTCATCCATTTTAGGTATACAATCTAGGTTGCATTAATTCAGTCAGACAATGTTGTCGTTCAACAAAAATACACCAGAAATTCTACAGAGTCCATTCTTTTCTTTCCTTCTCCTTCCATCAACTTAGGTAATGTTTGTCCCCGGTAGGTGTTCACTATTGTATTTAATGTAAGGCTCCCATACTTGTTCGAATATTTCAATATTATTTCTTAAACTATATGTTATTTTTTCTAATGGAATACATTTATTCATTTCTATATACCATTGTTGTATTTTCAAATTATCTTCCAATTTCCAGGTTGACATAATACATTTTTTTGCTACGGCCAGGGCTATCTTAACAAATCTTTTTTGTGCATCTTCCAAGTCAATTCCAAATTCTTTATTTTTTATGTTACTTAGGAGAAAGATCTCTGGATTCTTTGGTATATTGTTTTCTGTTATTTTATTTAATATCTGATTGAGATCATCCCAAAATTTTTCTACTCTCTCACATGTCCAGATTGCATGAATTGTTGTTCCCCTTTCTTTTTTACATCGAAAACATCTATTACTGTTGGGTCCCATTTATTTAACTTTTGCGGTGTAATGTATAGTCTGTGTAACCAATTATATTGTATCATATGCAGTCTCGTATTTATTGTATTTCTCATCGTTCCAGAACATAATTTCTCCCATGTTTCCTTTTTTATCTTTATATTTAAATCTTGTTCCCATTTTTGTTTAGTTTTACCATTTGTTTCCTCATTCTCCTTTTCTTGCAGTTTAATATACATATTTGTTATAAATCTTTTGATTAACATTGTATCTGTAATCACATATTCAAGGTTACTTCCCTCTGGTAAACTCAAATTGCTTCCTAATTTATCTTTCAAGTAGGATCTCAGTTGGTAATATGCCAGCGCTGTATCACCAGTTATATTGTACTTATCTCTCATTTGTTCAAAGGATAAGAATCTACTTCCTGAAAAACAATTTTCTATTCTTTTAATCCCTTTTTTTCCCATTTTCTAAAGGAAAGGTTGTCTATTGTAAAAGGGAGTAGCTTATTTTGCGTCAATATTAGTTTTGGTATTTGATAATTTGTTTTATTTCTTTCTACATGAATCTTCTTCCATATATTGAGGAGATGGTGTAATACTGGAGAAGTTCTATGTTGTACCAATTTTTCGTCCCATTTATATAATATGTGTTCAGGTATCTTTTCCCCTATTTTATCTAATTCTAGTCTCGTCCAGTCTGGTTTTTCCCTTGTTTGATAAAAATCTGATAGGTACCTTAATTGTGCGGCTCTATAATAATTTTTGAAGTTTGGCAATTGTAAGCCTCCTTGTTTATACCATTCTGTTAATTTATCTAGTGCTATCCTCGGTTTCCCCCCTCTCCATAAAAATTTCCTTATTATTTTCTTTAACTCTTTGAAGAATTTTTCTGTCAGTTGTATTGGCAATGCCTGAAATAAGTATAGTATCCTTGGAAAAATGTTCATTTTAATACAGTTTATCCTTCCTATCAGTGTTAGTGGTAGCTCTTTCCAATGCTCTAAATCGTCCTGTAATTTTTTCATTAGTGGATTGTAATTGAGTTCATATAATTGGTCTAGATTTTTGTTTATTTGCACACCTAGGTATCTTATTGCCTGCATTTGCCATCTGAATGGGGATTCCTCCTTAAATTTTGAGAAATCCGCGTTATTCATAGGCATTTCTTCACTTGTATTTACGTTTATCTTGTATCCCGACACTTCTCCATATTCCTTCAATTTCTTATATAGTTCTTTTATTGATAGTTCTGGTTCTGTTAAGTACACTATCACATCATCCGCAAATAGACTGATTTTATATTCCCTGTCTTTTATTTTTATTCCTTTTATATTATTATCTATTCTTATCGATTCTGCTAGTGGTTCTATAGCTAGCGCAAACAATAATGGTGATAGTGGGCATCCCTGCCGCGTTGACCTGCTTAAGTTAAATTGCTTTGATACATGTCCATTTACTGTCACTTTCGCTAACGGTCCCTTATATAATGCTTTAATCCAATTAATATACTTCTCCGGTAAACTGAATTTTTGCAATACTTTGAACAAGTAATTCCATTCTACTCTGTCGAAGGCCTTCTCTGCGTCTAAAGCAACTGCTACTGCCGGTGCTTTATTTCCTTCTACTGCATGAATTAAGTTAATAAATTTACAAATATTGTCTGTTGTGCGTCTTTTTTTGATAAATCCAGTTTGGTCTAAATTTACCATTTTCGGTACCTGTTCTGCTAATCTGTTTGCTAATAGTTTAGCTATTATCTTATAATCTGTGTTTAGCAGAGATATTGGTCTATATGACGCTGGTGAGAGTGGATCTTTCCCTTGTTTTAGTATCACTGTAATTATTGCTGTTTTACATGAATCTGGTAAGTTTTGTGTCTCATCAATCTGGTTGATTACATCCAGGAGGGGTGGTATTATTAGATCTTTAAATGTTTTGTAGAATTCTATTGGGAGTCCATCCTCTCCTGGTGTCTTATTATTTGGTAATTTTTTTATTATCTCTTGTATTTCTACTGTTTCAAATGGTTCTGTTAATTTATTTTGTTCCTCTATTTGTAGTTTTGGTAGTTCAATTTTAGTCAAAAATTCATCTATTTTCCCTTCTTTCCCTTCGTTTTCAGTTCGGTATAATTGTTCATAGAATTCTCTGAAGTTTTCCTTAATTTCTTTTGGATTATATGTAATTTGTTTGTCTTTTTTTCTTGTTGCCAATACCATTTTCTTAGTTTGCTCTGTCTTAAGCTGCCATGCTAAGATTTTGTGTGTTTTTTCACCTAGTTCATAATATTTCTGTTTTGTCTTCATTATATTCTTCTCCACCTTATATGTTTGTAATGTTTCATATTTTATTTTTTTATCCGCCAATTCTCTTCTTTTGGTTGTATCTTCCTTTATTGCTAATTTTTTTTCTATGTTTATTATTTCCCTTTCCAACTGCTCTGTTTCCTGATTATAGTCCTTCTTCATCTTGGTTGCATAACTTATTATTTGTCCTCTAATGAATGCTTTCATTGCGTCCCATAGTATAAACTTATCTTCCACTGATTCCGTATTTACTTCAAAGTACATTTTTAATTGTTTTTCAATAAATTCTCTAAAATCCTGTCTTTTAAGTAGCATGGGGTTTAATCTCCATCTATACATTCTTGGAGGGATGTCCTCTAGCTTTACTGTCAGTATTAAGGGTGAATGGTCCGATAGCATTCTCGCTTTATATTCTGTTTTTCTTACTCTGTCCTGCATACTAGCTGATAACAAAAATAGGTCTATTCTTGAGTATGTTTTATGTCTAGTCGAGTAGTATGAGTATTCCTTTTCTTTTGGGTTTTGTTTCCTCCATATGTCCACAAGTTTCATTTCTTGCATTGATTTAATTATAAATTTGGTTACTTTGTTCTTCCTGTTAATTTTTTTCCCCGTTTTATCCATATTTGGATCCAAATTCAGGTTGAAATCCCCTCCTATTAGTATGTTCCCTTGCGTATTAGCTACCTTCAAAAAGATATCTTGCATAAACTTTTGATCTTCTTCGTTAGGTGAATATATATTAAGTAGATTCCAAAGCTCCGAATATATCTGACATTTTATCATAACATATCTCCCTGCTGGATCTATTATTTCCTCTTCTATTTTAAATAGCACATTTTTGCTAATTAATATAGCCACTCCTCTTGCTTTTGAATTATACGATGCTGCTGTTACATGTCCTACCCAATCTCTCTTTAATTTCTTGTGCTCCAATTCAGTTAAGTGTGTTTCTTGGACAAATGCTATATCTATTTTTTCATTTTTCAGTAAATTTAGTAATTTCTTCCTTTTAATTTGGTTATGTATTCCATTAATATTTAAAGTCATATAGTTCAGCGTAGCCATTTTATATTTGTTCAATTCTTGAAAAAAAAATTGAGGTATTAAAATATGTAATGTTTGGAAAAGATACTGTTTTCTTGGGAATATATTCATCTTAATATAATTAACCCTTCCTACTAAAAATACAGGTAAATTAATTCATTAAAACTATTCCTCAACCTTTTTAAGTAGCGATAAATAGTTCAATTAATATAAATTCTTCAAATTATTATTTGTATAAATCCCTAAATATTTAATACCATCTTTTGGCTATTTAAACTTTTGGCATTGAGTATAGTCTCCTTATGTTAATGGTATAATTTCACTTTTATCCTAATTTATTTTATACCTGAAAATTTTCCCATATTCTTCCAATTTAATATATAATTTCAGGTTCAGTCAAATATATCAAAACATCATCTGCGAATAAACTAATTTTATGCTCTTCTTGACCAATTCTAAATCTCATCATTTCTGAATCACTTTGAATTACTTCTGCAACTTGTTCTATTGCTAAAATAAACAAAGATGGAGATAAGAGACATCCTTGTCTACTTGACCTTGCCAACTAAAATGGTGCAAATACTTGTCCATTAGTCATTACTTTAGCTTTAGGATTATTATATAATTCTCTAATCCAGTTTACAAAGGTTGATCCAAATCCAAATTTGCCCAATGCCTTAAGCAAAATGTCCCATTCCAGTCTATCAAATGCTTTTTCTGCATCTAGAGCCACTGCAAAACTCAAATCTCTTCTTTTTTTTGCACTAAATGGATTATGCTAAGTAACCTAGCAATGTTTTCAGGTGATTGCCTTCTTTTTACAAAACCTGTCTGATCCATATTTATTAATTTATATAACAATTTAGTCATTCTGTTTGCCAAAGTTTTTGCAGCAATCTTATAATCTACATTTAATAATAAATGGGTCCAAGATGAGGGCTTTAAAGGGTATCTGTCTTTTTTTGGTATCATTGTAATTATTGCCATTGAAAATTATTCTGGGGGATTATGGGTTTATGAAGCCTGTTCTAATACCTTCATAAAAATAGGAATTAATAAATCTTTAAATTCTTTATAAAATTTAGGTGGGAATCCATCCTCTCCTGGAAATTTATTGTTCTGTAATTAATTCATGCCCCCCTCACCTCTAATTGAGTAAAGGGAGCACTCAATTCAGTTTCCTCTTGCAAATCTAATCTAGGCAAAGTTAACTGTGGTAAATATTTATCTGTTTTATTGTCTTTTGAAGATTCCAAACTATATAATTTTGGATAAAAATTCTTAAAGGATTCATTTATTTCTTGAGGCTTATATGTAATAATGTTAGTATCCTTTTTAATTGCATTAATTGATCATGAGATTTGCTCTGTTTTTAATTTCAGCTAATTCATACTATCTGCTTTGTTCTTGTAATTGCTTTCTCTGTCCTGTAAGTTTGTCATGTGTTATATTGAAGTTTATTTTATTAATTATCTGTCTACGCTTATCTTCAGAACCTGTTTTTGAAGGTCCTTTTCCAAAACTGTTATTTCTCTTTCTAACTGATCAATCTCTCTCATATGCTCCTTTTTAATTTTTGAAGTAAAGCTTATAATTTGACCTCTTAAATACACTTTCAAAGCATCCCATATAATAAACTTATCATTTACAGACTTCAAGTTTATATCTTAAAATGTCCAAATTTCTCTTCTAACAAACTCACAAAAATCTTTTCCAATATTAATGAGTTCAATATCCAACTATAAATCATTTTCTCTTTATCAGGCATTTCAATCATTATTAACAAAAGTGAATGATCACATTAGATCCTCACTTTATAATCAGCTTCAATAATCCATTTGTGCTGAAATTAAAAATAGATCAATTTGAGAAAAAGAGTCAAGTCTACTCAAATAAAATGAATAATTTTTCCCTCCAGGATGAATATTCCTCCATACAAATCTACTTAAGTAGATCTATCCAATAATGGATCTAAACAAAAATTAAAATTGCCTCATTTCAAAATATGTTCCAATGCCTCTGTTAGATTTACACTTCCGTTTAAACCATTGACATTAAAATTTACAAGTTTCATTATCTTACTAATCTTGGTAAATTATATTCAATCCCTTTCATGTTGCTTCTGTTACCTCCTCCCAATTCCATTGTTTACTATCCCATGTGTCAGTATGCATCTCCTCCGGCAATCCAAATAAAAGAAATAGAAAAAACAGATAAACATTAGATAAAAATATGATCCCATAGTTTTTGAAAATCAAAACCCTCCTTATAAACATTGTTTAAATAATGTACAACACTACCGCACCTCCATTTTATGGGTTGTTACTGAGGCCACAAAAACATATAATCCCGCAAGAAACAGTACCACCCACTTCTCCTGACTCTCTTGGTACATTTAGTATATAATATTTAATTGGTCAGTTATACACATCTTAAATAACTTCTCAAAAATCAAAAAGATAAAAATCAGAAAAAGGAAAAAAAGGATTAATTCTTATTCTTGCTTCTTCCATCTTACAATCTGCTTTTCCAGTAACAATGAAACAAAAGTAGGAAAGTAGTTCATTACATCAGAGATATAGTATCTTCTTGAGATTGCATTGTAGGGAGACCCCAAGAAATTTTTTCTGCTTGAGCAAAATTATAAAAGAATTAATTTTATGAAAATCTTCAATGTTACAGGGTCGTGTAGTACAAATTTGTAGCCTTTATCAAAAAGAGCTTTTTTTTTTAGCTTTTGATTAAATTCTCTTAATCTCTTCAATCAAATCAGGATAGAATGAAATTCTATTTCCATCCCACTGAAGCGGGCCTTTCTGTACCCTTTCCATTCTCACAGCAAGACTTAATTCTCTCTGCCTTGATAGCGTAGAGATTTAATTAATATAGAGCATAGTTTCTGATTTGGAAGAGATTTTGCTCTCAGAGCTCTATGAGCTCTTTCAATTTCAATTGGATTTTCAAAATTTTGCTCTCTCAAAACTTCTGGGATCCATTTTTGAAAAAAAAAACAACAAATTGGTTCTGGACATTCTTTCCCTTCTGGAAGACCCATTATTTTAATATTATTCCTTCTGCTGAAGTTTTCCAATACATCCACTTTGCCTAAAAGCTTTTGATTCACTGTAATTAAACCAGTAGTTGTATTCTCTACATTCGATGCCCTGTCTTCAAAATGCTGCATCTCCTCTTGTACCCTTATTTTCTCAGCAATTTTATCCAATTTCTTCTTCATTTTATTCACAACTTCTAACACCATTATTTTCCCTCTTCATTTCTGCCTTCAGTCCCTTCATTTCTTCTTTCATTTCCACTTTCATTACTTTAAGATGATGGATTATTGCTGCATTTAATCTTTCTACTTTGAGAAATAATTTTAATTCCTTTAATTACCTCCTCTTCCTGATGTTGCTGTTCTTCTTCTTCCTGTTCACTTGCAGACCCCCCCTCTGGAGCCCAACTCCTCATCGTCTGCCACTTAAGTAGTCCTTGTAGTCCTTTTCCCAGTAATGCTTTGTGTTTTGCTGCTCTGCCCATGTGTGACTTCTCGCACATGCACAGTTCAGTTTCAGGTTCTTACCCGACGCCATCTCTCCCTAGTTGTGGGTGAGTGATGCTGGTGGATGGTCCTTCAAAAGGGTCACTCACCGGAACCTGCCCAAGCGCTAGCTCCCTGCTTCATCATCAAGGTAACCCTCGTATCTCTTCTCGTCTTTTATTCTCGTCAAGCTCCAGGTAAGGCTGCAGCTAGTTTTTATCTCTTTGGAGGCATTTTTATTATCAAGTAAAAGTATTTAGATGTTTTTGAAAAAAATGTCAATTATTTTAAAGCGTTCCTTAATAAGCACTTTTTAAACTAATTAACCAAAGGAGTCAGGTCCTCATGTGCTGATCCTACGGCATCATGTGACGTCCCCTGATTATTGCCATTGATATGCTTTGTTCCACTGACTGGGCTCAAGATTCTGTCGAGTTTTGTAATATGTTCTGCTACATTGTATGGCCAGAAGCAAAGTCGTGGTTTAAGGTTTCCAACACATAGAAGAAAGTTTAGTGACTGTGCATCTGCAGAATGTATATACAGATGGCCAGTTCCTCTGCCCTTTAAAAATTATTTTCACATAATTATCTGGTTCCTCCCTGACTTCATCTCTATGCCTGCCCTTAACTAGAGTAATAGAAAGGAGATGAAGATCCAGTGGAATCCACCTCTATTCCATTTCTCTTTTTTTGTCTAATTGCACACCAACCATTTCCAGAGGAACATCAGATACAAATAGATGTAAAAATAGAGCAAAATAGATGTATATTATTGCTCTTTTCATAAATTGATCATTGATTTTTTTTAATGGTCCAGAAGAAAGCCATTCAACCAATCATGATTTTGTGGCTCCTGATAAATCAACTCCTTAAGCTTTATTATAGGTTTATCAAGTTCTGTTTGTTTGTGTCTGTGTCACTCCAAAAAAAAAACATATTGCTCTTTTTCCCATTTCAAACAAGTGTGCACATACAACTTACACTTTTTTCACATTCAGTTGGATGTTTCCCCCATCACCAGCATGTCCCTGAATCAGGGAATTTGTTGAAAGATTTGGGCTAAACACAAGCTCATGGTGACATCAATCTTATTTAAAAAGGCAGCTGATACCAAATTGATGACTTTACGGTCTCCCTACCTAAATTCTCATTATCTCTAAGTAAGAATAAATAAAGCCATACAGCTCACCAGTTCATTTTTGCAATATCATTTTTCTCCCCAAAATGAATTTCTGTACATTGACTTAGAAGACTTCAATACTTCATAGACACATCTGCCCTTTGTTATGTATTTTTACTCCAGTCCAACTCTAAATAATATAATCCATCTTCATAGCCAAGCATCATCTTTAAATTAAAAATTTAGACATACAGTATGGTAGCAGGCCATTTCAGCCACGAGTCCGTGCTGCCCAATTACACCCAATTGATCTACAACCTCCAGAATGTTTTGAAGGGTGGGTGAAAACTGGAGTGCCTCGAGGAAACTCATGCAGACATGGGAAGAATGTACAAACTCCTTACAGAGAGTGCCAGATTCAAACCTTGATCCTGATAACTGGCGCTGTAACAGTGTTGCACTAACCGCTAGGCTATCCGTGCCAGACCTATTTATTTCTTGATGTATATTTCCTCTTTCATTCCTCCCCCTCCACGTCCTCCCCCTCCACGTCCTCCCCCTCCACGTCCTCCCCCTCCACGTCCTCCCCCTCCACGTCCTCCCCCTCCACGTCCTCCCCCTCCACGTCCTCCCCCTCCACATCCTCCCCCTCCACGTCCTTCCCCTCCACATCCTCTCCCTCCACGCCTTCCCCCTCAAAAGATGCTCACAAACTCAAGCTAGCATGCTGGAACATCAGAACCATGCTAGACAAGGCTGACAGCCACCGACCTGAACGTCGGTCTGCCCTCATTGCACATGAACTCCTCAGACTTGACATCGACATAGCCGCTCTCAGTGAAGTCCGCCTGGCAGATGTAGGCAGCCTCCAAGAACGCGGCGCGGGCTACACACTCTACTGGTCTGGCAAGCCTTCGGATGAACGACGCCTATCTGGTGTAGGCTTCATGGTCAAGAGCTTCATTGCCTCCAAACTCGAAAACCTTCCGACAGGCCTCTCGGACCGAATCATGTCCATGCGACTCCCCCTTCAGAACAAGCGTCACATCACCCTCATCAGTGTCTATGCTCCAACCCTCCAGGCGGAACCAGCAGAAAAGGACAAGTTCTACACCGACCTGCGCAACCTCATCCAACGCACTCCTACAGCCGACAAGGTTGTCATCCTGGGCGACTTCAACGCTCGTGTCGGCAAAGACTCAGAAACCTGGCCAGGAATCCTGGGCAAGCATGGCGTCGGCAAGTGCAACGACAATGGGCGCCTCCTGTTGGAGCTCTGCGCAGAACAGCGGCTTGTCATTACAAACACCCTTTTTCAGCAGAGGGACAGCCTTAAGACCACCTGGATGCATCCCCGATCCAAACACTGGCACCTCCTGGACTACATCCTGGTGCGAGAAAGTGACAAACGAGATGTGCTCCACACCAGGGTCATGCCTAGCGCGGAATGCCACACTGACCACCGGCTGGTTCGCTGCAAGCTCAACCTTCACTTCAAACCAAAGCCCAGGAACAATAAAGCCCCCAGAAAGAGGTTCAATGTTGGAAACCTGCAGTCAGATGAAGCGAGAGGAAACTTCCAGGCAAACCTCAAAGCAAAGCTCGACGATGCAACCCGCCTCACGGACCCGTCCCCTGAAACCCTCTGGGATCAGTTGAAGACTACCATACTGCAATCCACTGAAGAGGTACTGGGCTTCTCCTCCAGGAAAAACAAGGACTGGTTTGACGAAAACAGCCAGGAAATCCAGGAGCTGCTGGCAAAGAAGCGAGCTGCCCACCAGGCTCACCTTACAAAGCCATCCTGTCCAGAGAAGAAACAAGCCTTCCGTCGCGCATGCAGCCATCTTCAGCGCAAACTCCGGGAGATCCAAAATGAGTGGTGGACTAGCCTCGCCAAACGAACCCAGCTCAGCGCGGACATTGGCGACTTCAGGGGTTTCTACGAGGCTCTAAAGGCTGTGTACGGCCCCTCACCCCAAGTCCAAAGCCCGCTGCGCAGCTCAGACGGCAAAGTCCTCCTCAGCGACAAGATCTCCATCCTCAACCGATGGTCAGAACACTTCCAATCTCTTTTCAGTGCCAACCGCTCAGTCCAAGATTCCGCCCTGCTCCAGCTCCCTCAACAGCCCCTAAGGCTAGAGCTGGATGAGGTTCCCACCCTGGATGAGACATATAAGGCAATCGAACAACTGAAAAGTGGCAAAGCAGCAGGTATAGATGGAATCCCCCCAGAAGTCTGGAAGGCTGGCGGCAAAACTCTGCATGCCAAACTGCATGAGTTTTTCAAGCTTTGTTGGGACCAAGGTAAACTGCCTCAGGATCTTCGTGATGCCACCATCATCACCCTGTACAAAAACAAAGGCGAGAAATCAGACTGCTCAAACTACAGGGGAATCACGTTGCTCTCCATTGCAGGCAAAATCTTCGCTAGGATATCGCCTCAAACCGTGCATCTTGGCGCCTCACAGTTTGGCGGGCAGCAACCTCCTTTGAAGACGACCGCAGAGCCTACCTCACTGACAAAAGGCAAAGGAGGAAAAACCCAACACCCAACCCCAACCCACCAATTTTCCCCTGCATCCACTGCAATCGTGTCTGCCTGTCCCGCATCGGACTTGTCAGCCACAAACGAGCCTGCAGCTGACGTGGACTTTTTACCCCCTCCATAAATCTTCGTCCGCGAAGCCAAGCAAAAGAAGAAGAAAAGATATTTTTACTATTTAACTGCTTATATTACATGCCCATTCTCTGCTCTTTACTTAATTACTACACTGTAATTGTTTGAATTTTTGCACCTTTACTTGTATCTTTTTTTTCCATTCAGGTGATGTAACCTATGATTAATATGTTCTTTTATTCCTCCCTTCTCAATATTTTACAAGCAGGAATGTTTGCTTTGCATGCTGTAGCTTTTTTATCACACCCTTTTTATATGGACCCATTTAACCTTCAGTCATTGCTTCCTACCCAAAAATTTTGTGACAGGCAATTAAAAATACAACATGTATAGTATATGCCTGTTTGCACGCTAATAAGGAGGTAGCCAGCACACCCATCCAAATCAGGAAGAGATGTCAGACACCAGTGAAACTTCCAGGGGAAAGTGAGAGAAGTGAGAAAACTTACTAATAGTCCTTCAAAGGACCTACTGGGTATCTTTTACTAAAGGAACCAATATGAACACACCCTCAAAGGGGATCCAACAATGTGTTTGTTCATCAGATATCCTAGTTGGCCCTTCAACAGACCCTATGCACATTGTCTGTCTGAGTTTCCTGATCATTGACCTGGGGCACCCTTTGTTACTTCAATTCACCAAATTAATGCTCATGAGACCCAAACCTGAAATTCATCTGGGCCATTCAATCACTGTCAAGGGTGTGATCTGAGCATTCTGTCTCCAATGTTGTATTTAACAACCAACCTGGTAATCTGGTACCATTTCTCTTTTATAGAATGGTATATGTAAGAGCCGAAGGATTGCTTCTTACCTATTGTTTGGCATCAGCTGTGTCCTGGAGTCCGTGGGCCTCTTCCCGTTGGCCGCATGTGAGAGGGCCGGTGCTGCTTATGGGGTAGAAAAGAATATGGTAGCGCATGCATGGTTGGCACAGCAGCAGCAGTGAGCAGTTGGAGCCAGGGCCTGCGCGCTCTTTAATGAACATGTATGGGGGATTGTGTGCATTGAAAATGAGGTTCGCTAGCCCACGTTGTCATTTGGGCAATCCAAGAAGGGTTAGTGAGGCATTGATAATTTCTGTCAATCATTATGTTACACGGGTGTTACAGGGACATTGGAATGTTACATGTTAATTGATATTTCACTAGAATGTTACTTGCTTCTACAGTAGTTTTTTCTTTGCTATTGCTATTGAATGTTACTACAGACGTTAGCCTTTTTGTGTTCATTAATAAAGACTGTTTGAGAAAATTCATTTGAGCTTGGTTACCAATTCATTCAAGAAATACGTCGCAGACAAACGCTTCACTTAGCCTCCAAGTGACTTTTTTTGATCAAAGTTGCTACAGTATACCTTGACGCTATTGCATACCTTTTGTTTTGATAACTATACTTTCCCTCAGCATGCATTATTCTTCTCATTGAAGGCTTCAGTCTCAGCTTTGTTCATTGGAATATTGTGTTAACTCCCAGAATAAGTGGTGGAAGATCTGGGCCAAGGTGTTTGCAGTGTAGTCATTAATATAATGATCAAAAATTAGTATTGTGTGCTTCCAGTTCATTTTCATTTTGAGTGGGAATTTCATTTTAAGAGAACAAATCAAGCTGAAAATCTTGAAAGCTTTCGAGATTGACAGGCTAGGGACAGCGTGTACTCAAATTTATTACTACTGAAGGGAGAGGAAGGCCCTGGAATACAGGTGCAGAGATTATGTAACCAACATGTTAAAGAAACAGTATGCTGTTTGATTAGGGGCCATTTTAAAGAAACAGCACTTGGAGAAGCATCTCTTTGAAGGGATACTGTGCTGAAGTGACCTCGTGTAGTAATAGACAATTTGCCTGATTTCTTTCTGTAAGGAGAATGAGTATAACCTGTGATAGTACAGATTCTATCACCAATGTGTATATGTACAGATTGTAGTCTAGAATGACTGTGATTGGCTGAGAGCGTAGCCATGCCTACTGGCAGGTCTTAAAGGATTGCTCCTAGTTAGACCAGGTCATTCTGCACTGGTCGACCTACATGTGATATGCTTCAGTCTTTTAGTTAATAAAAGCCTTGGTTTGGATCAACAAGTCTTTGGTTCTTTCGACGCGCTCTACAATTTTATTAACTAAAAAGTTTTGAAGGGATGGAGCACATGCTATGGCTGGAACGCCTCGACATCGACCCACAGTCAGCTACAGCCTCGAATTATTTTAAGCATTGGGTGAAATACTTTGAAACATACTTACAGCTTTCTGACCCTGACGTGAGAGAGGACAGCTATCGACTACTACTATTGATGAGCATGGTGTCCCCGAGAGTCTACCAGAGCATCCAGGACGTGACCACTTATGCCTCAGCCATGAAGGTGCTGAAAGGGCTCTACGAGCGACCGGTGAACAGGGACCCACCACCGCCATCACCACTGAGCCCGCTCCACCATCACTGCTGAGCCCGCTGCCGCTGCCGACTAGGGACCCGCCGCCGCCGCCGACTGGGGACATGCCACACCTACTGCTGCTACCGACTGGGGACCCGCCAACACCGAGGCAGACAACCAGGTACCCGCTGCTGCGACCGACGCTAGTGACCCGGTACCCACCGACGCTGCTGACCAAGGACAAGCTGCCGCGACCGATACTACAAACCCGGTACCCACCACCGCGACTGCCGACATCCGCCCCACCACCGACAGCAAGCAGCGACCCCCAACACTTACCGTTAACTGGGCGAACCCTCCAGTAGGCTGCAGGCAGCAACACCAACTCCTCGACGCTGTCTCTTCAGGCCTAACTGTTTGCGTGACGTCATCATGCAGGACTCCACTGTCCCCATTACAAGTCTCTGCATCAGTAGTGACAAAAGACAAAGGAGGAAAAACCCAACACTCAACTCCAACCAACCAATTTTCCCCTGCAACCACTGCAACCGTGTCTGCCTGTCCCGCATCGGACTTGTCAGCCACAAACGAGCCTGCAGCTGACGTGGACATTTACCCCCTCCATAAATCTTCGTCCGCGAAGCCAAGCCAAAGAAAAGAACCCTAGACCAGGACTCCCCCCCATCTCCTCACAAAAGCAATGGAACTGATTGAAGTGCATGAACACTATACCAATTGCTTATTTGACTTGGGGTCAACTGACAGTTTTATCCGCCCAGACCTGGCCCACTATTGCGGACTGGCTATTCTCCCCACTGCCCAGAGAATTTCACTGGCGACAAGATCGCACTCAACTGGGGTAAAGGGGTATTGCGTGGCAACCCTGAAAGTCCAGGGCATCACGTTCACAGACTTCAACCTATTAGTCCTTCCCCAATTGTGTGCCCCTGCACTGCTGGGACTGGATTTTCAGTGCCAGTTTCAAACCGTTTCCCTGAATTTTGGGGGGCCTCACTCTCCACTCTCTGTCTGTAACCACTCCACCCTGAAAGCCTTCGGCCAGCGGCAGCCCGAGCCACCCGCCCCCACGCCCCGGGGCCTCAACTGTAGCCTTTCCACCCTCCGAGTTGCTGCACCAGCGCTCTTCACAAACCTCACCCCCGGCTGGAAGCCTGTGGCCAGCAAAAGCTGGCAATATAGTTATGATCACAGGAAATTTATCCCAAGTGAGATGCGCAGACTGCTGGACGAGGGCATTATCAAACCTAGCTCGAGTCCCTGGAGGGCCTAGGTGGTGGTTGTTAAAAACGGAGAGAAGCCATGGATGGTGGTTGACTACAGCCAGACAATCAACTGCTTCATGCTTCTGGATGCGTACCCCCTTCCACAGATCATGGATGTGGTGAATCAGATCGCCCAATACCGCGTATTCTCCACCACTGACTTACGTTCGGCCTATCACCGAGAAGAACGACCTTTCACGGCCTTCGAAGCGAATGGGTGAATGTACCCTTCCTCAGGGTACCCTTTGGGGTCACAAATGGCGTCGCGGTCTTCCAGTGGGAAATGGACCAGATGGTGGACAGAACGGGCTAACTGCTACTTTCCCGTATCTGGACAATGTCACCATCTGCGGCCATGACAAGGAGGATCATGTTGCCAATCTTGAGAAATTTTTTCAGACTGCAATTCAGCTGAACCTGACCTACAATTTCGACAAGTGTGTCTTCCGGACCACTCGGCTTGCAATTCTAGGTTGCATGGCGGAGAACAGGGTGGTCATGCCAGACCCTGACCGCATGCATCCCCTCATGGACTTGCCCCCCCTCCCCCACACCCAGAAGGCACTCAGTTGCTGCCTGGGCTTTTTCTCCTCCTATGCCCAATGGGTTCCACACTATGCCGACAAGGCACGGCCACTCATCAAGACCACCTCCTTCCCCCTGTCAACCGAAGCCAGAGCGTCATTCCACCGCATCAAATCAGACATCGCTGCTGCAACGCTGCACGCCATTGACGAGTCCATCCTGATCCAAGTTGAGAGCGATGCATCTGACTTTGCACTGGCAGCCATTTTGAACCAGGCCAGCTGGCCGGTTGCCTTCTTCTCCAGAATCCTTCATGCTCTTGAGAGCCGACACTCCTCTGTCAAGAAGGAGGCCCAGGCCATAGTTGAAGCATCACGTTGTTGGAGACTCTACCTCAGTGGCAGGCGCTTGACACTGCTGACTGACCAATGCGTGGTCTCCTTCATGTTTAGCAATACCCAGAGAGGTAAGAGCAAGAATGACAAAATCGCCAGATGGAGAATCAAGCTCTCTATCTTTAATTATGACATACTGTATCAGCCTGGTAAACTCAATGACCCACCAGATGCGCTCTCCAGGGGAACTTGCACCAACATACAACTGGACAGGCTGCAGAGACTCCACGAGGAGCTCTGCCATCCAGGGGTCACTAGTTTCGCGCACTTTATCAAAGCTTGCAACCTGCCCTACACAGTCGAAGAGATTCGCTCCATGACCCGAGCCTGTCCAGTGTGCACTGAGTGCAAGCCCCACTTCTTCCGTCTGGAGAACACCCATGTCATCAAAGCCACCCACCCCTTTGAGCGTCTCAGCATGGACTTCAAGGGGCCCCAACCATCGACCAACCGTAATACCTACATCCTTACAGCCATTGACGAGTACTCCCGCTTCCTGTTCACTGTGCCCTGCTCGGACATGACTGCCTCCTCAGTCATAGAGGGCCTGCACAGCATCTTCGCTATCTTTGGGAACCCCAGTTACATCCACAGTGACAGGGGGTCCTCGTTTATGAGCGCAGAGCTGCGGCAGTACCTTCTGGAGTGTGGTATTGCCTCAAGCAGGACCACTGGCTATAACCCACATGGTAATGGGCAAGTCGAAAGAGAGAATGCCACCGTTTGGAAAGCGGTTATGCGCCCTCCAGTCCAAAGGTCTCTCCACCTCTCGCTGGCAGGACGTGCTCACTAGTGCTCTACACCCCATCCGCTTCCTCCTATACTCTGCGACCAATGCCACCCCCCATGAAAGGATGTTCTCTTTCCCGAGAAATCTAAATTGGAAACAACCATACCGGCGTGGCTTATGGCTCCCGGGCCGGTCCTCCTACGATGCCACATCCAGTACTCAAAGAACAACCCCTTAGTTGACCAAGTGACCTTGCTCCATGCGAACCCGCTTTATGCCTACATTGAGTACCCGAACGGGTGGGAGGACACAGTCTCGGTAAGGGACTTAGCCCAAGCCTGATCAGGAGCAGCCAACCTCCCCTAATTCCTTCTTCCCCAGGTCATGTGCTTGAACAGAGGGACCAGCACCACCCCACTAGCTCAGGCCAGACTGTCGACAACGCCGTTGGGGAATTGAGCGAAGCAGTGGCTGCACCCTACAAGCCTGCCGACGACACGACTCCAGCGACCCCAATCCCGGCACCATGGCGGTCACGCCAGATGGTCAGGCCCCCTGACCGGTACAGCCCCTAACCTCCACCAGGCTCTTTTTTTCTTTTCGTTTTTTTTAATAGCCCTCCATCCCCCCTGGGGTCAGTTCTCAAAGAATGTGATAGTACAGATTCTATTATCAATGTGTATATGTACAGATTGTAATTTAGGATGACTGTGATTAGCTGAGAGTGTAGCCACGCCTACTGGCAGGTCTTAAAGGATTGCTCCTAGCCAGACCATGTCATTCTGGACTGGTTGACCTACTTGTGATATGCTCCAGTCTTTTAGTTAATAAAAGCCTTGGTTGGATCAACAAGTCTTTGGTTCTTTCGATGCACTCTACATACCCCATGGTGGCCAAAGGAATAGTCACTTTTGAGCGGGGATTCATGTGCCACACCGTGACCAAAAGGGAAGATCATTATTTTGCATGACCCATGAAAGGGTTCTGGAAGATTTATGAAAATCAATTGCTTCGTGTCCCCTGGAAAAGGAAAAGGGAAGTTTTGACTACCACTCATCTGAAAGGATATTTCTTTGGAAGCAACTCAACAAGGATTTTGTAAGTTTACAACAGTCTGTCACCCAAGTTTCTCCTACCTCTTTCGTAAACACTTCTTCACATCAATTTAAGAGTCTTCATTGTCAACACTGGATTTCTGAGTCTGGACTTTGAACTGACATTCCAAAATTAGGCCTGAACTGTAATGGTTTGGGATATTTCTCTCTCTCCTCTTGCTCACTCTGTCTCTGTCTCTCTCTCTCTCACACACACACACACACACACACACACACACACACACACACACACACGTATTTGCGCATAGTTTGAGTAGTAACAGTTATCACAAGGTGAAGTTCTGCAAACAGCAGTGGGATAAATGACCAGTTGAAGTACTTTGTGGATGGATCAATCAACAGTATTTAGCTATTGGGTCAAATTATATTTTGCATTCCAAATTTCCAGATTGGGGAAAAAAGTACAAAAGTAAGTCCTTAAATGAGACCCTGATTGAGTTTGTTGTTGAGGAGTCTGATGGTGGAGCGGTAGCAGCTGTTCCTGAACCTGGTCTTGTGGCACCTATACCTCTTTCCTGGTAGCAGTGAGAAAAGAGCATGTGCTGGATGGTGAGCGTCTGATGATGGCTGCTGCTCTCCAACGGCAGTGCTCACTGTAGATGTTCTCGCTGTTGGGGAGGGTTTTGCCTGTGATATCCTGGGCTGTGTCCACTACCTTTTGTAGGGTATTTTGCTCAGGGATATTAGTGTCACCATACCAGACTGTGATGCAGCCAGTCAGCACACTTTCCACCACATATCTGTAGAAATTTGCTAGCGTTTTTAATGTCATACAAATGTCAGTAAACTTCCAAGGAAGTAATGTGTTGGAAATAGGAAAGATCCTTCAAGATAGTGACTCCCAAGAATTTAAATTTGCTCACTCTCTCAACCTCTGATCTACCAATGATCACTAGTTCATACATCTCTGGTTTCCCCTTCCTGAAGTCAACAATCATATCTTTGGTTCTGATGACATTGAGTGTGAGGTTGTTGTTGGTGCACCATTCAGCTAAGTTATCAGTCTCCCTCTTGTATGCTAAACTCATCATCTTTTTTTTCTACAACTCACTACTGTGGTATTGTCAGCAAATTTGTAGATGGTGTTGTGGTTGTTGTTTTTTTTGTTGTTGTACCGTGCCACACAGTTGTGGGTGTAAAGTGAGTAGAGCAAGGGTTATGAACACAGCCCTGTGGGTGCTTCTGTACCGAATGAAATTGTGGAGGAGATGTTCTTACCAATCCTCACTGATTGTGGTCTTGAAGTGAGGAAATCCAGGATCCAATTACACAATGGGGTGTTGAGTCCCAGGTCTTGTAGCTTGCTGATAAATTTTGAAGAGATGATGGTGTTAAATGCTGAACTGTAGTTGATAAAAGAGTATCCTGATGTATGCATCTTTGCTGTCCAGGTGTTGCAGGGCTTTGTGTAAAGCCAATGTTTCTCAACCTATGGTCTGTGGATGTAGCCTTGAAACAGATTATTGATATAATGAACAAGAAATTGATAAAACAAGACTAAATGAGAATAAAATGAAAATTCTTGGACAATGTTTTGCACAAAACAAAAATCACCTCAGTTGGGTGGGATCCAGCCTCCTCCCCCAACTTGTGGTCTGTATTTTCTTATATATAGGTGGTCTACAGTACATTTAAGAATACTTAAAGTGATCAGTGTGAAAATAATTGATTGACAACCTCTATACCAATATATTAGTATATTAACTAGTATAGAAGGCCTGTTTTAGTATGACAAGAAGGCCCAACCTCAGCTGAACCACTGACTAGAACAAACCTCCAGCAAGCACCTCTGGACACCAAAAATTACTTCTGCAACAACTTCCAAATTCACTAGTTGAGTATGAAATCCAAGTTTAGTGTCCTCTCTCTGGCCAACATCCCCAGAAACAAGGCCCTTGAAATATTCAATTGTCCATATTGGGAAGGGCATGTCACCCTCACAAAACTCCCAAATGGATATGCCATTCTATCTTTTATCATGGGAAAAGACTACTGGCTGAATAAAGGAGGAGGATATGCTCAAAGCATTCTTTTTTTTAAATTTTTTATTTTTCACACCATAAATCACATTAGCCATGATACACACTTTTTCCTTTTCACACATATACAGTGACATTTTCTCCCCCCACCTCCCTCCTCCCAACCCACCCCCCCCCAACCCCCCCCTCCCATCCATTTAAGGTATACAATCTAGGATACATTAAACCAGTCAGACAATGTTGTCACTCAACAAAAAAAAACACCAGAAATTCAAAGCATTCTTCAAGAAATGTTACATCCTCTGTGAATTTCAGGCCTGTGACTGCTTAAAGTGGAGAAGCAGCTTACTAGAGCTTCGAACACTACAGCACAGAATCAGGCCCTTCAGCCCATATGTCTGCGCTGCACAGTTTATACAAAACCTTTGTTGCTTGCACATGAGACATATCCCACCATTCGTTGCATCCTCGTCATCTCGAACCCTCTGAAATGTTGCTATTGTAAGGTATTGTGAACTTCAAGTCCATGCAACAAGAAGCCCAGCCTGAGTGGCGGGCTATTTCCTAATCTTCCAACTTGTCCGCCCCATCAAGTTCTCCTGATCCCTCTGCAACTTCTGTTCCTAAATTGTCCTCATAAGCCACTTCAGGTGCCACATGTCTAGAGTAGAAGCAAGCTATCATCTAGCCTGACAAGATGAGTTTATTTGTATGTAGAAAGGATCAAAAAACAATCACTGTAAAGTATGTTGTCAAAACGGACTAACTACCGGGATTAAACTACTAGTAAATTGGTGACATTCATATTGACTGCAAATGCCAAGTAATACTGAAGCCGAGGGAGGACAGCAAAGGTGTCATAATCCACCTCTCCTTGGTGTTCACCACTGGAGGAACTATGGGTATCATGTCCAGCTGGTCAACCTAGGGTGTGCAAAAACTGCAACAAACCTGGACATGTGGTGGTCCAATGTAGCGCAGTCATATTTAAGAACTGCAAGGAGGAAGGCTACCAGACCATGAATGTTCTGAAAGAAAATACTACAACTTATACGGAGTCTGCCCAAAATGTGTAGCCGCTTATGCACAGGCAATAACAGGGCAAACAGCCTACACCACTATCCCTAGTGAGGTCAACACCGCCTCAACCTTGAGTGCGACAGAGACCCCGTCAGACCAAGATTGGCGGAAGAAAAAAGAATCCAAGCCCATCCATCTACAAGGCCAGAGGCCACTCCTGAGGAGGCAAATTTGATGGAGGAGGGAGCTGCGGAGAAAAAAATGACAGACAATGAGGAGAAGAACTCAAAAACCCCCACGGAGGAAACTGGCAACTGAGATCCCAAGCAGTGGGAAAAAAGGGTCAAGACACAAACGGAAGCCGGCACCCTCTCATCATCCATGGATGAAGCCAGCACGAGCACTACACAAAGACAGAGGAAATGCCAAGTTGGAGGGAAAAGAAAAGAGGAAAATGGGTTATGAGTAAGCTTGATAGTGGGAAGTACAGCAGCCAACGGACACCAGCTCTGGGAGACCAAGAGCAGGGAGGAAGCCATCACCGCCCCCCCCCCCCCCCCCACCATCTCCAGTAGACTGGGAGCAGTGCAGAGTCCAGTGCCCCCTCCCCAAGCTCTGGGAGACCAGGAGCAGTACATAGGTTGTTTCTGCACCCCCCCCCCCAAGCTTTGGGAGAAGCAAGATACATGGTTGGGCGAGGTCTGGAGGATTATGGAATGGGTGAAGGTCAATGGGAAAGAGGGAATACCTATTTCTGAGCCCTAATCAGTACTGCAGTTTTCCAAAGCAGTGGGTTTGAGGGCTCAGGCTGATTGATACTGGACTGTAAGAATTGTGAACTGGAGATTCCTATGAATAAAAATGAAGATTAAAACAGCAATCTCAATTTGCAGTGTCAAACGCACTGCACGATGTGTAAATGCTTTGCCAAAGTCAAGACAGATGTAGGCTGCCACAGCTCAGAAACTATCAGACATGATCACAATGGTTGCTCCATGGGTGGTTGGTATAGTCGTGGTGGGGTAGGAGGGGTAACGATTGTCGCGCATCTGGTCTAGGTATCTTGCTGCAGGGAGGCAACTTTGTAATCACCAAGGTTAAGAAGTGGATGGGGGATATCTCCTCGTGGTGGACTGAATGTACTGGGACACTCCGCTCCCCCCCCCCCCCCAGTGATCGGTGACCTCATCTGCGTCATCAATGCGGATGGACAATCTGGTCCCAACAGCAGACTAGTCAGCTCCTCCAGAGGAGGAGACAGTAAAGGACACACAGCTGTGCGATGCCTTCATCAACCCTGTAGGAGGAAGCACAGCTGCAGTCCACCGGATCGAGATCGGTCGGCTCAACCCGGTCTCAGACAGACAGTTTTTGTGCTGAAGCCCTCACAATCAGAACCACTGATGTTATGCCAATGTACTTTTCTGACCACTGCCTCCTTCATGCCTCCTGTTACCTACAGGAGGATCAGTGGACAGGTAGGGAAACGTGAACACTGAACGCTGATTGGAAAACCATGAAACTCTTCTTTGACTCCCCAGTGATCTGATGGGAAGCAACCAAGGAGAACATAAAGAGGCTCTTTACCCTCAAAGGTTTTCAGTGAACAAAATGGATGCAAAGGAAACTGAGCCAACTCCAGACTGCACTTCAGTAACTCTGCCTTATGCATTGAGAGGGGTGGATGTGAAGGAGGAACTCTGAGAGGTGAAGAGCTGGCAAGCTGCATTATTCATCTCAAAGTCCTCCATGATCATCTTCCGATCCAGAGTCCACAGAGTGGAGCAGGATGAGATGTGCTCATGCTTCTTCTTCCAAAAAGTTCACCGAAGTAACTCTATGATCCACAGCTTTAAGGAAGGGGACTTCTCAGTCATACGCTCACAGGCAGGTATTCAAAGGATTGGCAGATCCTTTTATCCAAAACTGTACGACAGGAAGGCTATAGTCAGAATGGCCTCCCAGAACTTCCAGTCTTCTATCATGGAGGTTTTAGATGAGAGCAAGCAGGAAAGTCTGAACCAGCCAAGTACCTTGGGGGAGCTGATGGATCCATCAGTTCCTTTGCTTCAGTGTGACTCCGAGAAATTATGGCTTACTGGCTGAGTTGTAGTCATCTCTGTAGGACTGGGTAGACTCGGACCTGCTGGAAGTATACAACACTATGCTCCTAGCAGGCAGCATCTCAGAGTCCCATAAGGAAGGGCATAATTTCCCTCATCATCAAACAGAGAGGGAGAAGGAAGATATCAGAAAATGGGCACCCATATCATTGTTAAACATTGACTACAAAATCCTGTCTCAGGCCATCGCCTATCCAGTCAAGTCTGCGCTGGAGTGGACCAGACTTTCACATTACCAGGCAGGAAGATCTCTGACAGCCTTTTACTGCTCAGAAGTACCATCGCCTACATGCAGGACAGGGGAGTGGATATCAGCCTGGTCAGCATAGTTGAGGAGGCTTTCAACCGGATATTGCATGCATACATGTTGGATGTGATCTCCAAAATGGGCTTTAAGGAGGGATTCTGAAAGTGGATTAAAAGGCTGTACGTGGATATCTGTAGCACAATCCAAATCAATGGGTGGAAAACAGATAGCTTTCCCATTAAGTCTGAAGTTAGACAGGGTTGTCCACTTTCTCAGCATTTATGTGCTGCAGAGACCCCTTTGGTGAATCCACAGGATGAATGAGGGCATATGAGGAGTGTTGTTCCCAGGCAGTGGAGACGTCCAGGTCTAGGCCTCCCTGTATATGGATGACGTCGCCGTCTTCTGTTCGGACTCATGATTGGCCTGCAGATTGATCAGCATCTTCAGTCAATTTGACTCTGCATCAGGCAATAGGGTAAACCGGAATAATAGTGAGCCAATGCTCTTCAGTAACTGGTCTGACCAGTCCATCCTCCTCTTCACAGTCAGATCTGACTACCTGAAGATGTTGGGGTCTGGTTTGGAGGGGCAACAAAATGTGGTCGGATGAATTGCAAAAGTCCACCAGAAATTGGGTCTGTGGGCATGACATTTCCTCAATAACAGGGAAGAACATGATCATCAGATGCGAGGTGCTCTCTGAACTGCTGTAAGTGGTCCATCTCTCGCACCACTGCTTGAGCAGTCACAAGAGCTGTTTTCCGGTTCATATCAGGATCCAAGATGGAAAGGATTCAAAAAGTCACCATGTACAAATCACCAGGGAGTACCCACATGGCCCTGATCCTGATGACCACCTTCCTGTGTGGCTACAACAGGCTGTGTGTGGAACCAAAGTACAAGGGCATCATGTGCCACTATGGGCTGAGGTTCTACCTGTCCCAGGTGTTGTGAAGGATGGGCCTGGCCCCATTGCTGTGCAATGTCCCAGTCAACTGGACTTTGGCATGGAAATTAGTTTTCCAGACCAACACCTTTGACTACAAGGACATCAGGTAGTGGTCAGTATGGAGCGTCCTGCAGACTCTGAAAGACGAGGACTTGATAGATCCAGTGGAGTGGCTCCCTGACCAGACTGTCCAGGTCATCTGATCGAACGCCTCATCACCAATGCTTGTGAACAAGCACCAGAACTTGGCCTGGCTGGCATTGAGAGGAGCCCTCCCAGTGAGATTCTTGCTGTACAACCAGAACTTTCCCCCACATCGCATGTTGTCCCTGATCTGACTGCGATGGAGAGGAGACAGTCGCCCACCTCTTTGCAGAATGTAGATTTAATGAGAGTGTGTGGAGAATATGCAAGGGTCCTTGTCACCGTTCATCCCCAGCAGCAGCAGCATGGCAAAGGACTTTCTGATTTACAGGCTGCTCCCGGGAACACGCACAGAGTCAGACATTCAGAACTGCTGCAAGACTATCAACTTGGTGAAAGACACACCTTGGTCTGCCCTAAACCTTTTGGTCTTTCAGCAAATGGAGATATTGGTGCAGGAATGCTGCCGACTGGCACATTCCAGGCTGCAGGAGTATGTGATGAGACTTGGTGCTGCCGACACCAGGGCCTTGTGGGGAAGGACCACATTCTAGAATCTGTTATTAGACTAGTAACATTCTGTTACTAGACATTGAGGGGCTGAGACTGAGGGGAAGCTCCTCAAACAACAGAGTGGAGAGTAACGACAAGATGCCACAGTGGTGGTAATGGTGAAAATAGAAATGAATGTAACAATGTTCAGTGGTGGAAATGTATGAATACAAAACTAAGGGTGCGTAGAGACTTTGAATGTTTTTCCCAATTTAAAGAATTTTTGGTGAATGAAACTTTTGGGAAAATAAAATGGCCGTTCATGGGGGTCTTGCAGTGTAGAATTTACTGCCTCCCCTGAATTGAAGCTGCAGTTTCAGCCAAGGAAATAATCTGGGCAGACATTTCAAAGTAATATTGGAGGAAGAGCTGCCATCTTTTGGATGAGTTATTAAGCTTGTCTGCCTATTTTTTGTTAGTTCAGCCAAAGGTTAAAGGACTCCCTTCCACAATGAAGAGAAGCAGAGATTTTTCCCTGTATTCTGGTGAGCACTCCTTTCTCAAGTGACATTGCCAAGTGGTTATTGATCACAATGCTGTCTTGGGACCTTGCTGAGCATTATGTGGTCCAAATAGCAAAACAAACAATAACACAAAAAATTTGCATACAAGCACTTTGTTTTATTTCAATGTTATGTTAAAATATATATATTTTAAAAACTTAGACATATAGCATGGTAATGAGCCATTTTGGCCCATGAGTCCGTGCCGCCCAATTTAGACCACATTAACCTACATCCCTGGCACGTTTTGAATGGTGGGAGGAAACCAGAACCCCGGAAAAAACCTACACAGACACGATGAGAATGTACAAACTCCTTAGAGACAATGCAGGATTCAAACCATGGTCCAGTCCCAATTGCTGGCGCTGCGAAGGTTTTGCACTAACCACTACGCCAACTGTCCCACACAATATATAGGCATTTTGCTCATTGTTTGATCTCGAGCATCTGTTTGTTTCGTTATTTTGTTTTTATGAATCAATTTTCCAAAACCACAAATAATATTTTCTTCCTCTTGTTTGTGCACTCCCTTCACTTCAAACCTCCTGTCAATCCTGCCCACCACAGGCAGGATCCACTATCTTACAACCTGGTATTCAACCTCTAACCTCCTTTCCCTCTGGAAATCCTCCATTGTGGAGCCATTCCTCAAGGTTGAGTCCATTTTACAGGATTTCCCATGTCTGAATCCCTTCATTCTGGTTTCCTCTCTGCCATGATAACAGTAGGGCTCTTTTGAAAGTCTCAAATACTTTACAAGACCGTTACAACAGTAAGCAGCCATCAGCATCATCCACTCTAAGCATTCTCTTCTACCATCCAACTGTGTGGATCTGTGGTTGACCTACTATTCTTATTGAACTCTTGGAAGCCATCAAACCTTGTGCAATAATTTCTCTTTTACTTCCCACACCATTATCTCTGATGCCTCGTTCACTCCACTGCCTTCCTCCCCGCCACCTTCTTCCCCCACCCCACTCCACCCCCACTTTGCATCCTCAGGACCCATCATTGACACTCTTTCATTTCTCATTCGCCTGCAGAGTTTCAGCAGCGTCAGAAATATAACCATGATTCACGTAAATGCTGTACACAAAGAGGAAAACTTATTTAGGTAATATAAATTTCATCAAAGGACAAAATAACAACAGAAACAGCTGCTTCATGTTCAACTTCACCACTTCTGATTCGTCACACTGACATTAAAGACTCTCCCACAGTCTAAAACTAGTACCACATTCCACAGAAACATAATATTCTATTCCTCTCCCTTTTGACTTTCTGAATCTAAATCAGAATATTGATGTTCTATTTGGTCTGACTGGACTTCTAACCATATATCCACTCTATCATTAAAAACTATTCACTTCCATTCATAAAACTTCAATCTATTCTTTTGAACACTTTGACATCCATCATACATCACAACCAAGAGTAAACTATGAAAAGTTCATTTGGTGGTGAAAAATGCTTTGATGTGCCCTGAGCTAATGACATTCAAATTCATAAGATACTTGCATAACTTAACCACATCAAATTTTTTCTGTTCATGTAATATCAGCCCCAATTCCAATAGCCTACTAGAAACTCTGAAAAGGCTGAGGACCCTACTATATCCGTCTCTGAGGGCGACATCAGAACATCATTCAAGAGGGTGAACCCTCGCAAGATGTCAGGGTCTGATGGCATACCTGGCAGGGTACTGAAAATCTGTGCCAACCAACTAGCCAGAGTGTTCACGGACATTTTCAACCTCTCATTGCTGCAGTTCAAAAGGACATCGATCATCCTGGTTCCCAAGAGTAGTGTGAACTGCCTCATTGACTACTGCCCTCTTGCATAAGTACATAACTTAGTAGAAGTTCATCACAGTAGATGTTTTGAGATGCTGGTAATGACCAGAATTAACACACAAAGGTCTGGACCCGCTGTAATTCACCTGTCATCACAATCGCTCCATAGCAGATGCAATATTGCTGGCTCTCCACTCAGTTCTGGATCACCTCGTAAACAGCAATTCATTGACTACAGCTCAGTCTTCAATACGATTATTCCCTCTGTCCTTGTCAAGAAGCTACAAATTCTAGGCCTCTGTAACCCACTCTGGAACTGGATCCTTGACTTTCTCATCGAAAGACCATAGTCAGTGCAAATTGGAAACAATGTCTCCTCTCCACTGGTTATCAACACAGGTGCACCCATAAGGATATGTGCTTAGCCCACTGCTCTACTCATTATACATCTACAACTATGTGGTCCAGGCTCAATTCCAATTCTATCTACAAATTTGCTGATGACACCACAGTTGTCGGCAGAATTACAAACGGCAATGAGGAAGTGGACAGGAAGGAGATAGATCAGCTTGCCGAATCTAATAACCTTGTGTTCAATGTCAGAAAACCAAGGAGATGATTGTGGACATCAGGAGGAAGTCGGGAACACGACCCAGTCCTCATCGAGGGTTCAGTAGTGGAGAGGGTCAAGAACTTCAAATTCCTGGGTGTCAACATCTCCGAGGATCTGTCCTGGAGTCTCCATGTTGATATAAATACAAAGAAGGCTCGCGAGCAGCTATATTTTGTGAGGAGTCTGAGGAGAATCGGTATGTCACTGAAGACTCTTGTAAACTTCTACAGGGGTACTTTGGAAAGCATCTGGCTGGTTGCATCACCACCTGGTGTGGAGGTGCCAACTTACAGGACAAGAATAAACTCCAGAGGGTTGTTAACTCGGCCTGCAACATCACAGGCTCCAGACTTCACTCCATCAAGGACATCTACATGAGGGATAAAAAGTAGTCTCTATCCTCAAAGACTCCTATCACCCAGGCCATGCCCTCTTCACTCTGCTACCATTGGGAAACGGTATAAGAACCTAAAGAAGAACACTCAATGGCACAAGGACAGCTTCTTCCCCACTGCCATCAGATTCCTGAATAATCAGTGAACCAAAGACACTGCCTTACTTTTCGTGCATTTTTTTTTATATAGTAATGTTGTAAGATGGTTAGAATATGATCCGATGATGCTGCCACAGAACACTGAATTTCATGACTTGTTCATGACAATAAATTCTGATTCTGAATCACTCATTACCTATTTCTCCCTTATCCACATCAATTTCTAGCTGAATGAATGAAAGAATCTTTCCATTTTCTCTTTCTTTTTCATCCCTATTTTTTTTCATGTCCCTCATATGTATTTGTATAAATACCAAAAATTCCCTGCATAACTCTGAGGAACACTGGGATTTCCACATGCTAACACAAGCACTAAGGAAGGAGGCAAGAGTTCACAGCTATTTTTTTGACAAGGCTCCCTCATTTGCAAATTGCATGAATTTCCTGCCCCAGTCTAGACCAAAGACAGGATTTGCCTCACAACTGTTATCAATGGAGAACAGCTATGAAGGACCAAGATGAGGTTTATTTGATGATTTTAAATGTTGTTGTACTGAAATATATCTTTGTATTATATATTTTATTTTGATTGATTTTACTTTACAAATTTATAATTTTTGAAGGCTTAAAGTTAACAGACTGAAATTTTATGAATGATTTTGATAATTGGATAAGGTAATTTTTATCAGTCAACTGGAAGACTGGGCACTGAAGCCATTATGTGATTTGCTGTCAAATTTTGGAAAATAAATAAAACCACAGATTCCGTAATCTGAAATAAAAAGAGACGAAGTTGAAAGAACTCCATTCAGATTTCAGATACGGATTCAGATTCAGAGTACAACCCTGAGATTCTTTATCCTGCAGACGGGGCAGAATTACCACTAATTGATAGTGTAAAAAAAACTGTACACAGCATATATATGTAAACAAATAAAGAACTGCAAAAAGATAATGAATGTAAACAAACTGACTACAATACAGAGAGAATAAAAAAATCAAAAAAGTGCACAAGTAAGTCTTTAAATGAGTCCTTGATTGAGTTTGTTGTTGAGGAGTCTAATGGTAGAGGGGTAATAGCTGTTCCTGAACCTGGTGGTGCAAGTCTTGTGGCATCTATTCCCCTTTCCTAATGGCAGCAGCGAGAACAGAGTGTGTACTGGGTGGTGTAGATCCTTGATGTTTGCTGCTGATCTCCAATGGCAGCATTCCCTGTAGATGTTCTCAATGTTGGGGAGGGTTTTGCCTGTGATATCCTGGGCTGTATCCACTACCTTTTGGAGGGCTTTATGCTCAGTGGTATTGGAGTCGCCATAACAGACCATGATGCAGCTGGTCAGCAGAATTACTACCACATCTGTGGAGAAATTTGCCTGAATTTCTGGTGTCTTATCAAACCTTTGCAAACTCCTGAGGAAGTAGAGGTGCTGACATGCTTTCTTCACAATGTCATTAGTGTGTTGGGTCCAGGAAAGATTCTTGGAGATAGTGACTCCCAAAAACTTAAATGTTCTCATTCTCTCCAGTTCTGATCCCCCAATGATCACAGAATTGTATACCTCTGGTTTTCCTTTGCTGAAGTCAACAATCAGCTCCTTAGTTCTGGTGACATTGCTGACGCATCCCCTTTCTTTATACAACCCACTACCATGCTATTGGCAAATTTGTAGATGGTATTATTGTCATATTGAGCCACACAGTCATAGGTATAAAGTGAGTAGAGCAAGGGGTTAAGAACACAGCCCTGTGGTGCTTAGGTACTGATGGAGATTGTACAGGAGATGTTCTTATCAATCCTCACTGATGGAGATTGTGGAGGAGACGTTCTTACCAATCCTCACTGATTGTGGTCTGGAGGTGAGGAAATCCATGATCCAATTACATATTGGAGTGTTGAGTTCCAGGTCTTGGAATTTGCTGATCAGTTTTGCGGGGATAATGGTGTTAAAGAGCATCCTGATGAATGCAATTTACTGTCCAGGTATTCCAGGGCTTTGTGTAGAGCCAGTGAAATGGTATCTGCCATAGACCTGTTGCTATGATAGGTTAACTGGAACGTATCCATGTAACCGCTCAGACAGGAGCTGATATGCTTCAACACCAGCCTTTGAAAACACTTCATCATCACTGTTGATGTAAGTGCTTCCGGTCGATAGTCAATAAGGCAGGTTACTGAACCCTTCTGATTGACGCCTGTTTGAAATAGGTGGGTACCACGCCCTGCTGGAGTGAGATATTGAAGATATCCGTGAATATCTTGGTAAGTTAGTCAGCACAGATTTTGTTTTCACCACAATTAACAAATATGTTCTTATATCCTCAAAATGAAATCTTCAAAAAAAAAATTATTATATAAAACCCCCATCTTAAAAAAAAGTAAAAGACTGGGCAGCCCATCCTGATAATTTATTAATAAAAATTAATCATCTGGTATTCACCAACAAAGAGAAAAGAAATTAAATATCCCTTAAATATTCATGTATTATGCACTTGTACAATGCGACCCCCCCCCCATTTTTGAGGGGAAAAAGGGAGAAAAATTTTACCCCCGTGTATTATAAAACCCCCCTCTCACCTGCCCAATTCATGCTGGTGTCTCTCTCCCCGCTTGCCTGCCCGATTCGTGCTGACATCTCCCCCCCCCCCCACAACCTAGTCGCGCTGCCGTCAATGTAGGCAACTGCTGATAATCTTACTTATCGTTAAACCTGGGAGAAAAAAATTGTTAAAATAATAACCTACATTGAGCTCTAATTTCAGTACAAAATATTTTGCATTATACACGAATATTTATGGTTGTATGGAAGGGAAAATAATTATACTAACTAAGTGCAATGAACTGGAATTCACTCTCTATGTATTGTCCTGATGACTGGTTCTTCCCCTGGCTCCACCCTCACCTACCCCAATATAAATCCTGGTTTTCCCACCTTACCTCAGATTCACCTGAGGACTATTGTGTCTACCAACCATTGATTGTGAGATATTAAAAGCGTATTTGTACTCCTCACTAGTCTCTGAGTGCAATTAGTCACGTTACAATTTTATTATCTTAACTTTGATACAGGATGAAGCCAGGCATGCTCCAGGTCGACCCTCTGTCTCCTGAGGCCCCAGAAGAATTTGCCTACTGGCTGGAATGCTTCCAGTCCTACTTGAGGGCCACACAAGACATCTTTAACTTCGATAGTCTCCGGAGATCGGCACTTCTCTCTTGAGTCAGGCCCAAGGGGTTCGCTGTTATCAGAAATTGTGCTACATACGAGTTGGCCATAGAAGGCTTGAAGGTCTCAGAACGACGTCTTGACTAGGCACCGAGTTTCTCAACGTCAGCAGCATCCAGGTGAGTCACTTGATGATTATATTCTTGAACTGTGGTCCCTGACCAGAATATGTTACTATGAAGTGGCCCGGGTGAGAGAGGAGGAACAAATCTGGGACACCCTTATGGCAGGAGTGAGGTCAAGGTATGTGAGGCAGTGACTGCTAGAGTTGGGGGAAGAAAGTCTTGACCAACACCCTAGAGCTGGCGAAGGCACTCAAACAGGTCCAACTGAGAGCTGATGACCTCACGGGCAAAAGCGGTGCCCTTTCAGAGGACCAGTTTGTTGGAGTGTCTCTGACCTCTGCAGCCTCAGCGCCAATGGTTGTGGCCACACATGACCAGGGTTGCTACTTCTGTGGTCAGGCACAGCACCCCCATGCCCGATACCCTGCGAAGGTCTCCGTGTTCTCAGGATGCAGTAAGCAAGGGCACTGGATGAAGGTCTTCAGGGCTAAAGGGAACCCAAAGAGGGCGACCACATGTGCAACCCCTGAATCATCATTCGACCTGTGCCTGAGTCCCGAAGTGCCGGCCTCAGCCTCTCCGTGCTACTTGCCACCAGCATCTTGCTGCGCCTTGCAGCGGGACCCACCACCCACCAGAGGTAAAGCATCACGGGAAGCCACAGCAGCCATCTTGCCATGCCTCCAGGTCAGTACCACCTAGTCCATCAGATCAAGATGGAGGGTGGCCATCTTGCTGCGCCTCGTGGTCAACACCATCTTGTTTGCCCTCGGGCCAAAAGGAGAGAGTCAACATCGACTTGGGGATCGATGGGGTTTCCAGAGCACTGGCATTGGTCATCCTGTATCAGGCAATACCTTACCAATTGAATAACTCGACAATGGAGGTGAGGGTAAATGGACATTTGACTGATTGCTTAGTGACACTGGCTCCATTGAGAGCTTTATAAACTCTGCAATGGCTCTGTGGTACAACTTAAGAGTGTACCCGACAGAGTATCATATTTTCCTAACTTCATAGTCGCACTCTGTGACAATCCAGTACATCTAACAGTAAAAGGGGGGTAAATTTTGTAAGTTCCGATTGTATGTACTGGAGGATTTGTGTGTTCCTGTATTGCTGGGACTGGACTTTTTGTGTCACCTTAAAAGTGTGGCCATGGAGTACTCTGGCCCACTTCTACCAATCACGGTGCAGAATGGAAGGTCCCAAAAGCCAGACGCCACATGCGGTTTCTCCACCCTAAATATTGATCTCCCCCCCCCCCCCCCCCACTGTTTCCGAATGGATTGGGAATTTATCAGAGCCGAGACACAGCGTCTGCTAAAAGAAAACATAATTGAGCCTAGCAACAGCCCATGGAGAGCCCAGGTGGTAGTTGTGAAAGGGAAAGGAAAGTCTCGGCTAGTGATTGACTATAGCCAAGCAATTAATCATTTCACACTCCTGGATGTGAATCCCTTCCCTCGAATTTTAGATATGGTGAAAGAAATTGCACCGTATCGGGTATATTCAACCATCGACCTTAAAGCTGCATACCATCAGTATTCAATCCATTCCGAGGACCACCCCTACACAGTGTTTGAGGCAGACGGATGGTTCTATCAGTTCTGGAGTTTCCTTTTTGGCTTCACTAATGGGGTCTTGGTCTTCCAGAGACAGATGGACAAACGGTCAATGAATACTAGTTGAAGGCCACCTTCCCTATCTCAACAATGTTACCATTTGAGGACACTCTCTGGAAGACCATGTTGCCAATCTCCAAAGGCTTTTCCACATGGCCAAAGCCCTGAACTTCACATACAATTCCAGTAAGTGTGTGTTCTGGACAAAACATCTGGCAATCCTGGGCTATGTAGTGGAAAATAGTGTAATTGGCCCTGACCTCAATCGAATGCTTCTCCCTGTTAAACCTCCCGATCTGGAAGACCATGAAAGCCTTAAGGAGATGCCTGTACTTCTTCTCCTACTATGCCCAATGGATCCCTCACTATGATGATAAGGTCCACCCCCTCTTAAAGTCTACCTCTTTCCCATTTTCGGTTGAAGCCCAGGCAGCTGTCGACTACATTTGGAGCTACATCGCAAAGGCCCCCATGCATGCAGTGGATAAGAATGCACTCTTCCAAGTGGAAAACGATGCCTCTGATGTAAAGGCTGCTACCCTTACCCAAGCGGGGAGGCCAGTCGTCTTTTTATCCTGCGTCCTACAAGGCTACGAGTTTCGGAACCAATCTGTGGAGAATGAGGTTCAAGCCATTGTAGAGGCCATCAGGCACTGGAGGCAATACCTGGCCAGCAGAAAATTTACACTGCTCCCTGACTTGTGATCAGTGGCATTCATGTTTAATAATGCCAAAAGGGGCAAAATTAGGAATGATAAGATCGCTAGGTGGAGGATCAAACTCTCCACCTAACATTACGACATAGCATACAGGCCAGGTACTCTCAATGAACCTCCAGATACCCTGTCAAGAGGAAGCTGTGCCTCTGCACACACCGCCAGTTGCAGTCACGGCACGATGTCAAGGGACGCAAACTGCCCTACTCCATTGAGAACATCAGGGAAATGACCAGTTCCTGCAAGGTCTGCATGGAGAGCAAGCCACACTTCTACCACCCTGAACAAGTGCATCCAATAAAGGCATCCCGCCCCTTTGATTTCAAGGATCACCTCCCTTCCACCAATGGAAACGTGTACTTTCTCAACGTCATTGACGAGTATTCATGCTTTCAATTGTAAGGTAAAACATCATGAGATGGGAATGTGTAAGGAGTTACCCTGTGCAGGGCTGTAACAAGAAGGGGAGGTGTCCTTGTACTCCTGTTAGGTAAAACATCATGAGATGGGAATGTGTAAGGAGTTACCCTGTGCAGGGCTGTAACAAGATGTGAATGCATCCTTGTACTTACAAGATAAGAGAGACATTGATGGATTGAGAGGCAGGAAGCTAGCAGGGAAAGGATAGCAACAGTTTTAGTCATTGGACAAGTAATGATATGATGATGTTCTAAGCACGTATCCAAGGGTATAAAAAATCACCATTTTGCTGATAACGGCAGAATGCATTCTCCGACTAACATTGTTAGTCGCAAGTGTTACAATCCGGTAATAAAGAACAAAGAACCCTGATTTCGACTCAGTCTGGTGTTTGTCTCACTCATTCATGAACAAAGCAGACCTAACACAATTCGTCATCCCCTGCCCAGACATGACCACTGCCCTGGTCATCCCTCTATTTTCACCCTGTTCGGGTATCCCAGCTATATTCTTAGCAACTGAGTCTCATCATTTATGAGCAAAGAGCTACACCGGTACCTGCTCGTTAGGGACATTGCCCCAAGCAGGACAACTAGCTACAATCCCTGGGGGAACGGACAAGTTGAAAAAGAGAATGCGACTGTATGGAAGGCCATGAAATTGGCTCTCCAGACTCACGCTGCCAAGAAGTCCTACCCACGACACTCCACTCCATAAGATCACTCCTCTGCATGGCGACCAATGCAACTCTTCACGGGCTTGTTTATGTTCCAGAGGAAATCCATGTCTGGGACTTCTCTCCCGGTTTGGCTGATGGCAACAAGGCCAGTCCTGCTGAGAAAGCACATGAGGAGGAGCAAGACAGACCCCCTGATCGAGAGGGTGCACCTGCTGCTTGCCAACCCAACGTATGCCTATGTGGCATACCCTGATGGCAGAGAGGACACTGTCTTGATCAGATACCTGGCACCCACCAGAACTGAGGGTCTGATGCCTCAAGTGAGCCAGGAACTAACGAGTACCCCACTCAGGGTCCTGGAGGACACTGCTCGGGAAGCAATCCAATCCACTCCATGACCAGAGCCAGAGCCCTCGAGACCCACTAACCCTGTGCCACAGCAGGTACAGGAAGTTCAGGAAGCTCAAAGTCCTCCAGTACTGTGGTGCTTGACCAGAATTACCAGATCCCCTGACAAACAATGTAAATATTTGTAAACTATTAGTTTTTTTTTTAATGAATCACCTCTCAATTGTAAAAGGTGGGGTGAATGCAGTGAACTGGAATTCACTGTCTGCGTATTGTTCAGATGCCTGGCTCCTCCCTTGGCTCCTCCCTCACCTACTCCAATATAAACCCTGGTTTTCCCACCTTACCTCATATTCACCTGAGGACTATTGTGTCTACGACCATTGATTGTAAGCTATTAAAAGCGTGCTTGTACTCCTCACTAGTCTCTGAGTGCAATCAGTCGCATTACACTAAGTCATGTGGAAATAATTTATAAAAGGTTAACAAGTGTCTTCAAATTTAACAGAAGTATCAAATATATATCTCATAACTTTCCCTAAACTTAAACATGATGTAATTTGAGAGAGCCATTGAGTCAAAGTAGGTGGTTTAGAATCTTTACATTTAAATAAGATAGCTCTTCTAACCAACAATGTAGAAAAGGCTACCACCCAATATGTGGAAATGAGAATCGTACCACTTTTGGAAGTATAATCCCAAAAAGAGCAGTCAATGGGTTAGGTTGCAAACTAATATCCAGTATAGCTGACAAGGTCTTAAAAATATCTATCCAATACCTCTCCAACATAGGGCAAGACCAAACCATATGAGTTAGAGAAGCCACATCTGATTTACATCTATCACAAATAGGACTAACACTAGAAAATTCTTTTGTTTGCTCACCACATCATGCGGCTCCACATGTGCCTGTTGTAATTGGCATCGAGCGGGATATAAACTCTGGAGAGAATCACTGATGAGAACTCTCAGGGTAGATAGAAGCATCTGCATTTAATTAAGATTTGTTCTAAGACAGTAGAACAGGAGGTTGACATAACTCCCATGTCTGTGCACCACCCAGTATTAACGTAAAGCCATACATCAACCCTCTCCCTTTTCCAGAATCTGCGTTCTGATCCAGTATATGAATGGTTAAATTGTCTTATTGGTTAGTGGTGTGTTCTCTGTTAGCCAGGTCTTGGTGCAGCAAACAACAGAGATTTGTCTTACTGTCTCTGATAAAGCTGCCTTGCCCTCTGGTCATCAGTTTTATTCTCCAATGACTGGACATTTGCCAGTAATATTGATGGTAGGAGAAGTCTCAGACCCCTGCACTTCTGTCTTGTTTGGGTATCAGACCTTACTCCATGATTCTGCCCTCGACCTTAGTGGTGGCCTGTCCTTTTTAGGCCTCTGCCTTCCAACTGGCATGTTCCTGACTCAGGCATTACCTGGGAGATTTATAGATCGTTAACTCTGTTCAGCAGCTGATTGGTCATAAAAAAAATCTTCCAACATCTGTTTAGAAATCAAATTTTGATTGTTGAAACACTTTGGGTGCCCTTTTATATGGTAAATCTATTTTATTGTTCTATAGAGGCAGCTCTGAATTTCTGGAGAACAGCACCAGGAACAGAAGCCTGTGACTATGGTACAGGGAGGGTATCAAAAGCTGAGTTTTAAATCCTGTTGCAGAAAGGAATTGAATTTAGTAACTACATTCTTTTGAAAGCGCAAATGGTTCACAAAGCCCTTCCAAGAAAGAAACATCCTCATCAATAATGTTAGTGTGATGGTGCGACCTTGGGATATGTCCATGGAATATCCTGTCTTTAAGTCAAGTAAGGTCAAAGGAAAGAGTATATTAGTGCTTGTGGCACTGGGCTAATGATGCATGATTTGAATTTAAATCCCAAAATAACTAGTTGAAGGAATTATCCCTGCACCCAAACAGGAAGTTATACAGAGACATGGATGGATAGACTCTGTGCAGGTAAAAGAAGAGTGAAGTTGCAATGAAACCACTATTGTGTATGTAAATGATATGACCTTTTATGTTTGACCCTGCACTTACTGGCCAGCTCGTGACTCCTCCCCTTTCTCCCCCATAAAGGCTGTCATGCCACAACCCTGCCCACAGTTCAAGCCCAGGTCAGTGTGAGCCTGCAACACAAGGGATGCTGTCCATCTCTTGCTAATAAAAGCCTTCAGTTCCAGTAACTTCAGTCTTTGCGTAATTGATTGTGCATCAATTTTATTAGCAAGACTTTATTTCTTTGGAACGTGAACAAATACTTGGAAGCTGGACCGCCTAGAGATTAACCCGAAGCAGCTGACAAATTCGTGCTCTGACGCCGCTGTTTCAATAGATTCCTCGCAGCCTCTGAAACTGCGATCCAGGATGAAGACAAGCTCCATCTGCTAATTTTGTACATCAGGCATCGAGTCTACTGGATGGTCCAGGACTGCCAGACCTATGGAGAAGCCATGGACACCCTGAAAGACCAGTAGAAGGTACAGGTGAATGAAGTCCATGCACAGCATGTACTCCACACACGCAGACAGTGATATTCAATGACTTTGTCAGGGCCCTGCAGGAGCTTGCAAGGGACTGCAACTGCCAGGCTGTGAGTGCTGAACAACAGCTGCTGATCAGAGATGCCTGTGTAGCATTCTGATTATGTGAGGCAGGGGCTACTCGAACAGAAAAGACTGAGCCTACTTCAAACAATCGAACTTGCAAACACCCTGGAAATAGCTATCCACAACACAGAATCGTTCTCCAGTGAACACGCGGCCGCCTCGTAGGGGACATGGGTGTCGCCATTTTGAGAGACAGGATCGCAAAACACCTCCTGACCCAAGCTGACCTCCGCAGCTGTTAGTGACCACCCAAAGTGCTACTTATGTGGGCAAGGCAAGCATCCGAGGGTACTCTGCCCTGCCAAGGATGCCATCTGCTCTAACTGCAGGAAAAAGGGACACTTCGTGAAAGCCTGTAAGTCTAAGCAAGCACCCAAGCCCAGCAGTGCCACATGCGAATGCAGTCACTTACGCCTCCACTTCCAGGGACCTGGAACGCATGCATGTGCGCGCCATGGAGGTCACCGACCATGAGGATGACACTTCTGTCTTCCCCCTCTTCCCTTCTGGTGAACGATGAATGGGCCTCAGACGATGAGCTGACACTGGGATTGGTAACCCTGGATCAACACAGACCACACCAACTTTCCAGAACCATGATGGACGTCCAGGTAAACAGCCACCCCACTGACTGCCTATTTGACAGTGAGAGCATGGTGAGCTTCATTCACCCAAACACTGTTCAGCATTACTCCCTTGGCGTGCAGCCCAAAAGGGAAAGTGTCTCCTTAGCCTCCCAATCCAAATTTGCCAAAGTTTGTGGCAGTTGTATTATGATACTGACTATCCAAGGCACAGTATAGCATGACATCAAGCTCCTCGTACTGCCACAGCTCTGAGCACCCATCTTATTGGGGTTAGACTTCCAGTGCAACTTAGAGTATCACCATGGAGTACGATGAGCCCCACCCTCTCCTCATGGTCTGTAACGTACAGATTGTGGATCTCCCGCCCCTCCTTCACTATGTGGCTGACCAACAGCCCCAAACCCAATCACTACAGCTGATATGCGGCCTCTCCACACTCTGGATCCCCCCTCTCAGTTATGAACCTCACCCCGGACTGCAAGGCCTTCACCACTAAAGGTCGTTGATATAGTGCCGGAGACAGGGCATTTATTAAGTCCGAGGTGAGATGACTCCTCGCCCAAGGGGTAATAGAGCAGAGTACGAGCCCATGAAGAGCTCAAGTCATGGTAGTGAAAAGTGGGGAGAAACACCAGATGGTCATAGACTATTGCCAGACCATCAACAGGTTCACCTGGCTTGACGCATACCCCCTACCCCACATTTCCAACATGGTGAATCAGATCAGTCAATACAGGTGTTCTCACTCATAGATCTTAAGTCTGCCTATCACCATTCACCCCAAGGACCGACAGCACACTGCTTTTGAGGCGGGTGGTCGACTGTACCACTTTCTTAGAGTCCCTTTTGGAGTCACGAAATTGCTGAAAGCTCTGTGTGCAGACACAAAATATAATAAAAAATAGACCAGTGGAATGTTGGCCTTTATTTCAAGGTTGTTTAAATTCAAAACAAGGAGTGACGCTTCAGCTGAAGAGAATCTTGGCTGGAACCCATATGGAGAATTGTATTTAGCATTGGACACTGAAATTCAGGAAAGATGTATTTGCCTTGGATGAAGTCCAGTACAGATATACAGTATATCAGAATGCTATCAGTATTGGCTTACCTTGCTTGGAGTGGAGAAGGATGAGAGCTGCAGTGATGAAAAAAATGATGTGAGAAAACTATCTTTAGCTACCTCTCAACTGCACTCTCCTTCATAACATCAAGAGTGAGGATATTCACGAATTATTCCACAATTTTCAGTTCTACTTGTGATTCCTCAGATACTGAACCAAAGCAAGTTTGATTTCTGAGAGAGCAGGAGGAAGAATTAAACAAAATGATCTATGTTCTCTTTGGTGTGAAGAATGAAAGGATCAGTTTGAAACAAAAAGGAATATAAGTTGACAGGGAATTTGATGCAAAGGTTGTCTAGAATTGAGGGATCTAGTCTCAAAATAAGCAGCTGATGGTCAGGATTAGGATAAGAAAGAACTTTTCACACAGGATTAGTGAATCTTTGGATTTGTCTACTATAGTGGGCAGTGCAAACCTTGCTTCTGAGAATATTGAAATGATCTTGATTTTTTTAATATTCAGGGGGATATTGAGGATGTTTGGAGTCTGCAAAAAGATGATGAATAGGTTGAGTGAGTGGGTGAAAACATGGCAAATTAATGAATTGAATTATTTTTTGTCATTTGTACCAAGATATATAGAAATGTTTTGTTCAGCACACTCTCCAGGCAAATCAACCCATCTTTAATTAAAGCATGTACAATAATAAAACAAAATGCCAGGAACGGTGTTGCAGTAAGTCCATAGTGCCATGTTTACTCCACTAAGATAAGTGCAGGATATAGAGAAAAGTGCAGTTAAACACTGCAGAAGCATCATATTTTACCAATGAGGGGTCCATTCAAAACACTAATAGCAGAAGGATAGAAACTATCCTTGAATCTGGAGGTTCATGTTTTCATCTCTGTATCTTCTGCCTGATGGAAGGGGAAGAAGAGAATGCAACCAGGGTAGGAATTTGGAGAAGTGTGAACTTGTGAAAACATTGTGACAAGTGTTTGCTGAGAGGAATTTTAAAGCAAACTGTTCTTAAAAATGGAGAAAGATTGCAAAAGAACAATATACAGAGAGGTCTAGGTATTCTTCAATGTGAATTGCACAAGATTAGAAGCAGATTCAGCATGTGGTATGAAATACAAATGGCAGTTCACCATTTATAGCAAGGGGACTGGAGTTTAGAAGTGGGGAAGTATTACACTTGTATAGCTACTAGTGAGAACACATCTGTAGTGTGCAGAGTATCTCCTGGCCCATTCTCCTTCTCTCACATGGTTCTGGCCTCAATTTCTCAAATGCAACTGGAGTTGCAATTCATTTTTGTCCTCACACTGCTCACTCACTGCTTTAGTCCCTTTGTTTAGGAAAGAATATATTACATTGGAAGCTGTGATTCATTAGGCTAATTCCAATGAAAGTGTTGTCCTGCTATGAAGGTCTACAGAAATTAGATCTATATTCATTGGAGCAGAAAAATAAGTAAACTTCTGAGGTCATATGACAGCATAGATACCAAAAGGTTTCCAAAATGGAAAAATCTCAAACAAGTATGCATACTTAAAGATGAGAGAGTGAGCCTTAAAACTCAACAATGTAGGAACATCTCACAGAGGGTGGTGAATTGTTGGAATTTTCCTAAATGGTTGGGGAAGTAAGATTGTTAGAAATATTTAGAACCATAGAGCATTACGGTAAAGAAACAGGCCCTTTGGTCCTTCTAGATTGTGTCAAACTCTTATTCTGCCTAGTCACACTGAGCTGCACCCAGCCCTCCATACCCCTCCCATCCAAATTTTTCTTAAATGTTAAAATTGAGCCTGCATTCACCATTTCAGCTGGAAGCTCATTCCATATTCCCACTACTCTCTATGTGAAGGAGTTCCCCTAATGTTTCCCCAAGCCTCTCCCCTTTCAAGCTGAACCAATGTCCTCTGCTTTGTATCTCATCTAATCTCAGTGCAAAAAGCCTACTTGCATTTACTCTGACTGTACCCCTCATAATTTTAAATACCTCTATCAAATCTCTATGAAGGTCACTATGCCAAAAATACTCTTTACAACCCTATCTGCCTGTGATATCACTTTCAGGGAATGATGTATCTGTATTCCTGGATCCCTCTTCTATCACCTCCTTAGTGCCCTACCATTTTCTATGTATGTCTTAGCTTAGTTTGTCCTTCCAAAATGCAACACCTCACACTTGCTGCATTAAATTCAATCTACCATTTTTCCAGCTGTTCCAAATCCTTTTGCAAGCTTTGAAAGCCTTCCTCGTTGTCCACTTCATCTCCAATCTTTGTATTATATGCAAACTTGATGATCCAATTTACCACATTATTATCCAGATCATTGATATAGATGATAAACAACAATGGTCCCAGCACTGATCCCTGAGGAGCTCCACTAGTCACAGACCTTGAATCTGAGAGGTAATCAGCCACTACCACTCCCTGGCTTCTTTCATAAAGCCAATGTCAAATCCAGTTTACCTCATTAAGTAAATACATTTTTGAAAGATGAAGGAATTAAGAATGATTGGAAACTGGTAAAAAAGAGATGAGGCCTGAGCCAGATTAATTCTGATTACATTTCATGTCAGGTTGTCTTCCCTCCACACCTTTCAGGGGTTCAAACGGTCCTTCGAGGTAAAGCTTTGATTTGCTTCCACTTTGTCCAATCTGGTGCACTGCATTCAGTCTTCACAATGGGTCCTCCTCTATACTGTAGAAAAGTTAGATTGAGTGATCACTTTGCAGAACATCTGCTTTCATTCTGCAGGGGTGAGTCTGAGGTTTCCGTTGCTTGACACTTGAATTCCTCATCTCACACTGGTTCTGAGCTGTCAGTCTGTGACATCACATACTGTCGCTGTCAGGCCCAAAGCAAGCTTACAGTACAGCCCCTCACATTCTGTCTGGGGAAGTTGAAGCCTTCTGCACTTAATATTCAACTCTACAACTTAAGTTGATGTTTCAATTGAGCATTTATAATGTCATCTCAGCTTGTTTCCTCTCCCCTGCCCCCCCCTCTCTCTTTCCCCCTGTCCTCACTCCTCCCCCCATCATTTGATGAACTACATATTCCATCCTCTTTTAGATTTCCTCTGGTATGTGGACATGGGACTAAATGAAACACAAACATTATAAGCTTCCTTTGCTGTTCAACTAATCTTAACATTGATCCACTGCAACCGTGTCTGCCTGTCCCGCATCGGACTTGTCAGCCACAAACGAGCCTGCAGCTGACGTGGACATTACCCCTCCATAAATCTTCGTCCATGAAGCCAAGCCAAAGAAGAATCCTGATGTCAGCCTGGGCCTGGGGAATCCTGTTCGCTTCTGACTTTTTTCACTCAACTCATTGGGACAGAAAGGGAAGACATAGCCAAGATGAGTTACTTGACCACAGTACACTTTGGAATGGACAGACTCTGCTCCTCCTTTTGGCTCCAGAAAGGTCCACCTTTTAATGTTTTGTAGATGACTTTTGATCTCCTTCATTCATTCAGGAGTTTTCTGTAAGATACTCATGGTCTTCCTGGTGCAGCTTCATGTTCCACCCATTTGAGCTGGGGCCCCTCACCGCTGTCCCTGTTTGACATGGTATAATGATCTGTTTTGTGCAGGGTGCTTCCTGTCCATTTGAAGATCTCTCCAAATGGAATATTAGGTTAAAATGTATCAATAACCATCATCCTGTCTTCTCTAGTTGTGCAAACTAAGAAAAACTATTGCTACAATAATTGCAGATTTATTGTCAGAGTATATACATGATATCACATACAACCCTGAGATTCCTTTTTCCTGAAGTCATGGTAATGCAAAAAGTAAACTGTAAACACCGAAAAACATGTAAACAAACAAAGAACTGTAAACAAACTGACTGTGCGATAGAGAGAGAACAGAAAGAAAATCAGTTAGTAAAAGTCCTTGATTGAGTTTGTCATTGAGGAGTCTGATGGTGAAGGGGTAGCAGCTGTTCCTGAACCTGGTAGTGCAAGACTTGTGGCACCTAGACCTCTTTCCTGATGACAGCAGCGAGAAAAGAGCATGTGGTGGGTGGTGAGATTCTTTGATGATTGCTGCTGCTCTCTGACAGCAGCGTTCCCTGTAGATGTGCTCGATCATGGGGAGGGTTCTTCCTGTGATGTCATGGGCTGTTTCCACTATCGTTTGGAGGGTTTTACACTCGGGTGTTGGTGTTCCCATACCAGTCTGTGATGCAGCCAGTTAGCACACTTGCCACCAGATCTCTGTGGAAATTTGCCAGGGTTTCTGATGTCATACCAAACCTTTACAAACTCCTGAGGAAGTAGAGGTGCTGATGTGCTTTCTTCACGATGCCATTGGTGTGTTGGGTCCAGGAAAGATCCTCTGAGATAGGGACTCCCAAGAACTTAAATTTACTCACCCTCTCCACCTCTGATCCCCCAATGATCATTGGGATTGTATACCCCTGGCTTTCCTTTCCTGAAGTCAACAATCAGCTGCTTAGTTTTGGTGACATTCAGCCAAGTTTTCAATCTCCCTCCTTTATGCTAACTCACCCCCTTTCTTTATACAACCCACTACCATGGTATCGCCAGCAAATTTGTAGATGGTGTTATTGTCATGCCGAGCTACATAGTCGTAGGTGTAAAGTGAGTAGAGTAGGGGACTAAGGACACAGCCCTGTGGTGCTCCTGTACTGATGGAGATTCTGAAGGAGATGTTCTTACCAATCTTCACTGATTGTGGACTGGAAGTGAGGAAATCCATGATCCAGTTACACAATAGGATGTTAACTCCCAGGCCTTGGAGTTTGCTGATCAGTTTTGAGGGGATGATGGTGTTCAATGCCAAACTGTAGTCAATAAAGAACATCCTGATGTATGTATCTTTGCTGTCCAGGTGTTCCAGGTCTTTGTGTAGAGCCAGTGAGATGGCATCTGCCATAGACCTGTTACCACGATAGGCAAGCTGGAATGTATCCATGTTCCTGCTCAGACAGGAGCTGAGATGCTTCATCACCAAGCCTTCAAAACGCTTCATCGCTGTTGATACATGTGCTACTAGTCAATAGTCATTAATGTAGGTTACTACACTCTTCTTGGGCACCAGTATGATAGATGCTTGTTTGAAACCTGGTGGAGTGAGATATTGAAGATATCCATGAAAATGTCAGTAAGTTGGTTAGCACAGATTTTTAATACTCAGCTAGATATTCCATCCTGGCCAGATGCTTTCCTCGATCAATCTCTAAAGGCAGCACGCATGTCATCCTCAGACAGGATAGGATCATCAGGGGAAATGGGGATGCAGAGGGGTGGTTCTTCTTTGTTACAGTCATCAAATTGGGTGTAGATGTCACAGAATGAGCAGCAGAGTAGAATACTGACTACTAAAGAGTAAACTGATGTTCAGTGGCATATTCAGTTCTGATATGAATGTAACTGTAATCCTCCCACAACCACCGTCACATCAGCACAACCTTCCACTAGGAAACTCCCCTTCACTCTAACAATTTGTTCATGTTGGAAAGGGATTTTGTTTCGTACACCTCCTAGAGCATAGGTGTAATGCAGTGGAGGAATAGGTTTCCATATTGAATCAAAACATGCATTATCCTTAAAAAAACACAATGCATGCATTTTTTAAATACAGCATGGATGCTTTTTCAAATGGAGTACTTGACTCCATACTCTAGACATTAACATCATCTTGATAAGGTAATTCATTTTATTGTTATTTCCTAGCTATCCTTTGAAATAATCAACATAAAATACGTCAGAACACATTATGACTCATGTTTTGCCTGTGAGGCTCTGAAAAATTACCTCTGATTAAACTTGTTGCAATATGATTTGGCTAGTCATCACTCTTCACTGTAGAATAATAATTATACTGCCAAAGTAGAAAATTTGATGAACATGCACCATATCTGGGGTAGACAGACTCAATGGGCTGAAGGGCCTGTTTCCATGTTTTATTTCTGTATGACACTAGATGATTCTGCTAACAGTTTATTTAATGAAATGTTATTGAATATTTGCTGAATGTATCAACATTTGAAATAAATAACTTGTCTGAATTAAAAATAAATTCAATTGGAGTTGCTAAATCATAGGTTCTGCTCTTCAATATCTGGATAGGCCCTTGTAAGTTTTTTTTTAAGCCTGTTCGTCTGACGATTCATTTCAGTTTTGTGGACCTTTGATAATCTTATTTTGGATTACCTGTTTACCTAAAGTTTTCTTGGATTGTTGGTAAAGTAAGTGCCAGTTGAGACAGAACCTGTCCACCTACATGCTTGACTTGCCATATCAAACATCGTGTCAGCAATATGATCAATGGTTTGAGTCAAATTACTGTTTAAACTGCCATTTACACCATGGTAGTATAGGGTCAAAGAGGAATTCACTGTGCTCTGTGATGACTGTTGAGGTCTGCAGCAGATGAAATCTATTTTTTCCCTTTGAACTGGAGCTTTGTGATTTTTGTGGTTGAACACACAGATGCAAGGTCAGAATCCAGGGCAGATGTCCTCTAGGTACCTGTTTTGATTTGAGGAGGGTAAAGATTTATTAGGTTTGTTGGCTGAATACATTTATGCAGGCTTTTCATTCTCAAGAAAGCAGCATCTCTGAATGTAGTGTCATATCATATTGGATTGTATACTTGCTTGTCATCTTTAAATGAAAATCATATTTGTCCTGTGCAGGATTTAAAAAATAACAACTTAATAGGGATGGGACAATCTTGAACTTTATTGCCAGATATATATATTTGTTATTATATCCGAGTTCATAAGTTGACTTTGGATGGAAAAGGAGCAAAGGGTTAATGTTCTTGTTTTGCTTCTCCAAGGTACTCAGTTAACCAGACTGGGGCATAACTGATAAGATGCAGTCCTTGGGTGCAGATGATCATACCAGCAGACTGAATTAATTTCCCAGCATGAATCTCTGTCATATTTACAGGAAAGTAGCCTGCTATTGCCCATTTTCACCCAGCCGTTAAATTAAAATCAGCCTCATTTTGTTTACATTAAGTCCCTGCATTAAGAAACATAAGACTGACCCAAAAATCTTCCTGCATCATCTTGTTATCCATGGCAGCAAATTATTGATCAAACATAATTTCATAACTTGAAGTTTATTAGGTAGGCCTAAATAAATATTGGAATATAAAACTCCCTTTAAAAATAAGCATAAGTTCGGAGGAAAATACATTGCTTCTCTTGTTTCAGTTCATGTCCATTTACTGTCTCGTGGACATACATACATACAAGCACAACAATATACCATGCTAATTGAGCACTGTTCGGGAAGGACATCCTTCCAATGCCGTTCGTATTCCAAATGTCAATACTGCTCACTTAAGTTTCATACCTGCAAACCCCTTCTGCTGATCTCGTTTATACAATTTAAATCAAATTACTATTGCTGAATTTATGCCACTATTACAAAGGATCTAAGAGGATGTGCTATAGAATAGCAAAAGCAGATTAAATCCAAGTTATAAAGTGGAGATTCCTAAGCTTTCATCATATACCACACAACTTTAAGAGCAAGATAAACTGAAAGAAGGTAACAATTTCCTAATTTTGGTAAATATTTCCCAAGTTTTAAGAATTCATATCCATAAAGTGCACCAGGAATCAACAGAAGAGCATTTAAAGAACAACTGAAAATGGTTTAGCCTTCAATGGACTACATGATGAGGATCAAGGTGTCCTAGGATCTGAAGCCATGAATAGTACTAACATTCAAATAATCATGTACTATGATATGGAATTCCAAATCTGACTTCCATTCTGTTGATCCTCACATTGTTTTACACAAAGAATTTAATCACACAAAAACATGCTGACCAGCCAAATTCATGTGTGCTGAACGACCTTGCCCATCTGACAGTAGTATTAGTCCCATTAGTTGAGGTGCCCCACATGCATTTATTCCTTTTCCTGAAATCATCTATCTAGCCTGTTCTAAAATGTTACTGTTTCACTTGCATCAAATATAAATGGGTTCAAGGGATTTATTGTTATAATCTAGTCTGAGGTCCCTTTATGATGTCAACTGTGTTTAACCATTCCCTCAAAGAATTATTTAGAATCAGGTGATCTGCACGATCAATGACTCCAAGGGTCCAGTGAGGAATGATAGGCTTTAATACACATTAGATTTCAGCTGCCCCAACTCCATGTGCTCGAATGAATGGAAGGGGGCAGGAAAGTCGACCTTTATGGCTAGGTCACAGGGGGAGGGGTTACATGGGGTTGAGTCATCAGTGGGCGGGCCAGCCACTTATGTTCTGAGCACCAGCAGTATATATGTATATACATATCACTACATTCACCCCCTCTTTTTAAAAAAACAAGACCTAGTTCTAAAGGTTCAGCCGGTCAGGTGCCTTCCTCTGCCTTTGTGACCTGCGCAGCTCTGCCGGGGATGTACTGGTCAGCTCCGTTGCTGGTTGGGTGTCTTGAGACGGGGATAGCAAGGTGTAGCCATATGGGGTGGGGTCTGATTGTCTTTGGGGGGGGGGCGATCATGACGGTCGGCTCAGCAGGGCAACGGTCCCGGGCATGTGGTGTGGGTGCCCGGGGTGGGGGGGGTGTTGCCAGCCTGTATCAAGTCCCTGTAGGGGCCTATGTGTGTGTATGTGGTAGTCGGGGCTGAGGGTAGGTGGGTGGGTTTGGTTTGGATGACTTACAGACATGCTGGTAATGTCCTTTTTTTTCACACCCCAAGCAGGTCACCTCCTTAGCTGGACAGAGTTGTCTGGGGTGCTTTAGCTGGCCGCAGTAGTGACACTTCTGGTGTCCAATTGTGGCGATGGCAGCGGTTGGGCTGTGGCTCACTATCGCGGAGGCCATCTGTGACGCTGGCTCCCAACATGGCAGCGCCCACAGTCTGCACATGGAGGCCCCTATCTTACTGGCGATCTCTTCGACATTGCATTGGGTCGAATCGAGGGTGCTGACAAGCTGGAAGGTTCTTTTCAGGGGCTGCTTGTCCTCCTCGAGCAGTCACCGACATATGTAGTCAGACCTCACTCTAGCCACACAGACATCTCGTACCAGCACCTCCACACACTGGGCTAAGGGCACGGGGGCTGTAGCAGTGTCCCAGCAGTCTCTCCCCAGGTCGTACAGTGCTCGGAGGAACTCGTCCATAGACTCACCGGGTTGCTGTCTCCTCGAGGTCAGTCGAAACTATGAGTACACTTCGTTCACCCAGGGTTGGTAGAGATTACGGAGCTCAGCATTGGCCTCTGGGTAGGTCGTGCAACTCTGAATCACCAGGTACGCTCCGTGGCCAACTCTAGCTTGCAAGACCTTGTGTTTATTTTCTTCCAAGTCCACCAGGCCCACTGTGATTTCGTGAAGCAGGCGATCCACTGCTCGTACCATTCAGCAGCTCCGGGCGTCTGTCGGGTCTCAGCAGCTTGTCCATCCCGTGAGGAAAATTAATGTGTATTAAATTGATACACACTATTAATGACTCTAAAGACTGAGTGAGGAACAATAGGCTTTAATACACATTAGATTTCAGCTGCCCCAACTTCATGTGCTCGAATGAATGGAAGGGGGCAGGGAAGTTGACCTTTAGGGCCAGGTCACAGGGGGAAGAGTTACATGGGGTCAGTGGGTGGCCCAGCAACTTATGTACAAAGCAGCAGCAGTATATACATATCATTGCACAGGATTTATTATCATGAACAAATCATGAAATTGTGTTTTGAGGCAGCATTATTAGTGCAAACGTACATTTTATAACCATCTTACAACATTATTATAAAAATGATAATAATAACAATAATTAGTGCCTGAAAAGTAAGGCAGTGTCTTTGGTTCATTGTTATTCAGGAATTTGATGGCTTCAGGGAAGAAAGTGTCCTAGTACCACTGAGTCCTCATCTTAAGGCTCCTGTACCTTTTCCCCAGTGGTAGGAGAGTGAAGTGGGAATGGTCTGGGAGGTGGGGGTCTTTGAGGATAGAGGTTGCTTTTTTAAGCCTCATGTCCTTAATGGAGTGAATCTGGTACCTTTGATGTCATAGGCTGAGTTAACAACCCTCTGGAGTTTATTCTTGTCCTGAGAACTGGCAGCGCCATTCCAGGCAATGATGCAACCAGCCAGATTGCTCTCCACGGTACACCTGTTGAAATGCAGCATTGCACAAAATGTACCAGGATAGAAGGCTAAATGAACATCACTCAGCCATACTGCATGAATTATCTGACCTACACCTGTTTGATTCATGAAACTGTTTATAAATAATTTGGCAAAACAATATGTTGGAGCAAGCATCCTATTCACGATAAAGCACCCCTCCCATCAATCTCTAATGTTTTTTAGACTGCAATGTCGGAAAAATCTCAGAAAAATTTAACATAAATTAACATTATTACTCATCTTGTAGTCATTTACACTGCATGCCTCAAATTCCTGAGTGCATTAGTCCTGGTGCTTTTACGTGGAGCAATGTGGCCTGCATCATCAGCTGTACGTTGAATTCATCAGGTGAGTTTTACGGTGCAATTTAGACTGCAGGCTTCCCACGGAAAGTAGTAGGGGTCAGGATAAATTGCTGTGCAGGAATTGACTAAAAATTCCTGCACTTTCCTTTTCAGACTCCCCATGTAACTGCAAATTTTGTTGATTGTGCCGTTACATGCCTGCAGTCTATAAACCCTATCTGTTGATTTATTGCTCCTTAATCTGTGTCTTCATTCAGGATTTGCCTATCTGACAAGAGTCGTTCATATTGATCATTTGCCCATTTTATTCCTTTCTTTTTAAAGCATAGCAGGCAAAGTAATGTCAGTCAGAATCAGAGTTGTCCCGCCTACAATTCAAACAGTTATCAGTATTGCTTTTATTTCTTCCTGTAGTGAAATTCCTAATCTCTATTGGTAACAATGCTATGTGACATAATTAGACTCATAGAACTTGTATTCAGAGAATTATGGGAGTAGAATATATATTGGCACTCAGCACACAGCCTGTAAAGGTAAAAAGACCCTGATGGGCATTGTATATAGGCCTCCAAAGAGTATCCAGGATGTGGAATGTAATCTACAGAGGGAGATAGAGAAGGAATGCAAAAAGGGCAATGTTACAATAGTCATGAGGCATTTCAATATGCAAGTTGATTGGAGAAACCAGGTTGCTGTTGGATCCCAAAAGAAGGAATTTATCGAATGCCTTTAGGATGTCTTCTTAGAACAATTTGTGGCTTTGGTGACCAGGGAAATGGCAATTCTGGATTGGGCATTGTGAAATGAACCAGAGTTGATAAGGGAACTGAAGGTAAGAGGGCACTTAGGAGGCTGTCATCAGAATCTGATAGAATTGACCCTGCAGTTTGAGAGGGAGAAACTAAAATCAGTTATGTCAGTATACCAGAGGAATGAAGGGGAATACAGAGGTATGAGACAGGAAATGACCCAAGTTGATTTGAAAGGTGCAGGAGCAGGGAGGACAGCAGAGTAGCAATAACTGGAATATTTGTGATAAATAAGGAAGCTGCAGGACAGGTATAGTCCACAAATAAATATTAAGTAAAAATTGAAAAAAGTAGTGAGAAGAGGCAGGACTGGGAAGCTTTTAAAACATTACAGAAGGCAACTAAGAAGATCATATGGAAGGAAAAATCAACTTTGTAAGGAAGCGAGCAAATAATATCAAAAAGGATACCAAAAGCTTTTTTTTTAAGTATATTAAGAGTAGATTTAGGCCTGATAGAAAATGATGCTGGAGAAATTGTAATGGGAGTGTAGAAAAAAAGCTAGTTAATTATGAATTTCCTACTTACTGCTACATGTAACTCTGGTCAATAGTTTCATCTCCAGCCTGCTGAGTTGAAGTGAATTAATATCACCCTGTATCATGTTGGTGAAAAAAAATACAAGACCCTTGGATCATTTGATCTCGAAGACCCAATCAGCTTCCTGCTGATGTGAGCTTTTCAAATCTAACTGCCTGAGTCACCTGACTCCACTTGCCAGTTGAAGCCTTCAGAAAAAATTCCTGCTGAGGTCTGCTACAGGAGACATGGAGATGGCAAAGTAACTGAGTGAGTATTTTCCATCAGTCTACACTGTGGAAGACATATGCAGTTACACTTGACTTTCAGGGGTGTCATGGAAAAGAGATGAGTGCAGTCACAATCACCAGAGAGAAGATGCTTAGGAAGCTGAATGGTCCCAGGGTAGTTGTTTCCCAGGCCAGATGAAATGTACCCATAGGTTCTGAAAGAAGTAGCTATAGAGATTGTGGCAGCATTAATCAAGTCAAGTCACCTTTATTTATTGTTCATATTATGCTTTCACAGTAAAGACAAGATGGCATTTCTCCAGAATTACCAAGAGTATTTACATAAATATAAGTTAGAATATATGTTAACACATTGAACTACTAAGATATATACAGTAAACGTCCATGATACAATAATGATCTTCCAAGAATCAATAGATAGTACTGGAGGAATGGAAAATTGCAAAGGTCACTCCGCTATTTAAAAAGAGAGGGAGGCAGCAGAAAGGAAATTATAGACCTGTTAGCCAAACATTGATGGTTGGGAAGATGTTGGAGTCCATTGTCAAGGATGAGGTTGCGGAGTACCTGGAGGTACTGCACCGGTTCTCTTACACCGGTTTCTTTAAGGGAAAATCTTGCCTGACAAACCAACAGCAATTTTTTGAGGAATCCACAAGCAGGCAAGGCAGCAAAGATGTAGTGGATGTATATCTGAATTTACAAAAGGCCTTTGACAAGGTGTCACATATAAGGCTACTGGCTAAGATGAGAGCCCATGGCATTACAGGAAAGATACTAGCATGGGTAGGACATTGGCTAATCAGCAGGAAACAGAGAGAAGGAATAAAGCGATCATATTCTGATTGGCTACCGGTTACCAGTGGTGTTCTGCAGAGGTCAGTATTGGGGCAACTTCTTTTTGTGATATATGTTAATGATTTATATTGTGGAATAAATGGCTTTGTGGCTCAGTTTGCAGATGATACAAAGATAGGTGGAGGGGCAGATAGTGAGGAGGAAATGGAGAGGCTGCAGAGAGACAGATAGATTAGGAAAATGGGCCAAGAAGTCACAAATAAAAAGTATTTGGTGATGCACTTTGGTAGAAAGAATAGCAGGGAAGACTATTATTTGGATAAGGAGAAAATTCAAAATTTAGTGGTGACTGGGGAGTCCTTGTGCGGGATACCCTGAAGGTAAAGCTCCAGGTTGAATTGTTAGCAATCATATCTAAAGAAATAGGATACAAGAGCAGAGATGCGATGTTGAGACTTTATAAGGCATTGGTGGTGCCTCACTTGAAAAACAAGGTACAGTTTTGGGATCCTTATTTAATAAATAATGTAATGTGCTGACATTGGAGAGATTTCAGAGAAAATTCACAAGAATGATTCCTAGAATGATGTGATTAGTATATGAGGAATATATGACAGTTCCTGGACTGTATTCCTTGCAGTTCAGAAGAATGAGGGTGGGGTCCTCATAGAAGTAATTCAAATGTTGAAATGTATGGACAGAGTAGATGTTGTTGTGTTGGGTTCAAACACGCTTGTAAAAAAAACTATATTGAGCACGGAGTTGCATTCATAACTTGCTTTATTTTAACATACCCTTGGTGACTACATGTGCAGGTATCACCTGCTGCTCACGAGTCCGTCAGAAGTCCCACCCCTTGATGTCATTGGCCAGCTTGATGTCCCACTGATAGCGTTGCACCACATCCTCCTTACTTTGTGTTCAAAGCCCCCTTTTCTGTGGCTTCGCCCACTACAGTTCCTTTACAGGTACAAATACACATAAAACATCTACAATATACAAGTCCTTCTTGACTCTGGGTGTTTTACAGTCTCTACAGATTCAACCTCTGCTGTATCTTTGCTTCTTGGCCTGACCTCGTTCTTATTATGCCAGGCGAACTCTGTGTTTCAGATGACAGAGTCTCTGGACCTGCCTTTGCAGGAATGTCCATTTCCAGCTGGTGCTCTTGTCACTTTTCACCATGAGACTTTGGTATGGGCACGAGATGTTGGTGATTCTGTCTCAGTGTCCCCTGTGGTCCACCAGCCATGTACAACCATGGGCTGTGCTGTATGGAAGTCACTGTACCTTGCTGTCTTGCATCAGAGATCCACATATCATCTCCTGGCACCAGCTTTTCCGGTCGCTCGTTACTGTACACCTCCCTCTCCTTGTTTTGGGGTTGTAGCAGGTCTGGGAGTTCTACCTGCAACCTCTCTGGAAGGATTGGTAGAGTCATGCGAAGGTGACATCCTGTTAGTAACTGGGCTGGATTGTAGTCGTTGCTCAGCGGTGTGGCTCTGTATGCCAATTGTGGACAGTAAGGGTCTTTTGCCTTCTTGAGCAGGTTCTTCACTATTTGTACTGCTCACTCTGCCTTGACATTGTTTTGCGGATACTTAGGGTTACTGGTCACATGCTCAAACTGTTAGGTCAGCTTTGTTCATGAATGAGTGAGACAAACACCAGGCTGAGTCGAAATCAGGGTTCTTTGTTCTTTATTACCGGATTGTAACACTTGCGACTAACCATGTTAGTCGGAGAATGCATTCTGCCGTTATCAGCAAAATGGTGATTTTTTATACCCTTGGATATGTGCTTAGAACATCATCATATCATTACTTGTCCAATGACTAAAACTGTTGCTATCCTTTCCCTGCTAGCTTCCTGCCTCTCAATCCATCAATGTCTCTCTTATCTTGTAAGTACAAGGATGCATTCACATCTTGTTACAGCCCTGCACATTCCCATCTCATGATGTTTTACCTAACAGGAGTACAAGGACACCTCCCCTTCTTGTTACAGCCCTGTACAGGGTAACTCCTTACACATTCCCATCTCATGATGTTTTACCTTACAAAACCCGTAATCCACTGCGAAGACTTTCATGTTTTGTCCAGAGAATTGTGGACCATTGTTGCTTACTAACGACTCTGGAATGCATGCTGGGTAAACATCGATTTTAAGTGAACAATTACATCAGTAGCTTGTGTTGGGCTGAGTTTTGCTATTTCTATGAATCTAGAGAAATAGTCCACCACTAAGAGTGAATAAGTCCGTGCCAAGTTTTTGCCATGGCCTGTCAGGGAATTTACTCGACATCACCGGTTCTCTTACATTTGTCTTTTCCTGGATGCACTCTCTGCTCCTCAAGACAATCTCACTTATTGGATTACTCAGGCCTAGCCACCACATTGTTTGATTGGCACGTTCCCGGCACTTTACAACCCTCTAGTGGCCCTCATGTATTTTATCGAGTATCTTGTTTTTCATATTAGCCAGAATAACCAATCTCGTACCACATAGATGTAGTCCATTGTACACAATCAGAACAGCCCTCTCTTACCGGTAGTGTTTGACTGGTCCTTGTAACTGGTTTCTGTCTGGCCAGCCTTCAATGCACTATTTCATGACCTGCACACACACTGTAAGCGCATAGTTGCTCTTGGAGCTCTGTCAGGTTTCTGTCGCTTGATGGGAGGTTTTCCATCACCATCTCAAAGTAAATATTGGTGTCCTCCATGAGGTCTTTGTCAGCACTTATGTTCCATCTTGTAGTGGGGAGTGAGAGAGTGTATCCGCAGTTGTGAGGTTCTTCCCAGGTCTGTGTGTGTGAGATTGTGAATGAATATCTCATCAGCCTCATCCTGAACCTCTGTATCTGTGGAGACAGCAAATCCAGCACTTGCCCAGCTAGCAGACTCACAAGTGGTCTGTGGTCCATCTCCAACTCAAACTGTAATCCCAAAATAAAATGGTTGAATCTCTCGCAAGCCCAAGTCAGTGCCAATGCCTCTTTATCCAGCTGCATGTATCATTGCTCAGTTTCTGCTAGCGATCTGGAAGCATAAGAGGGCCATCCTTCTGTAGTAATACTGGTCCCAGTCCATATCATGAAGCATCAGCTGATATTCTCAGTTGCCAATTTGAATCATACAACTGAAGAACCGGTGTGGATGATACCTCTCACTTGAGGTTACTAAATGTCCTCTGTTGCTCATGTCCCCAGCTCCACTGGTTTATCTTGGACAACAGGTTTGTCCTTTTCAGCCAGATTTGGTATGAACTTCCCTAGTTGGTTCGCCATACCGAGGAAACCTCTGTCGGTTCCTTCATGTCCTGCAAAGCTCTTATCTTGTCTGGGTCTGGACTTGTGCCGTCTGCTGAGATGATGTACCCCAGAAATTTCACCTGCCTTCTTCCAAACTCACACTTCACCATGTTGAGAGAGACCCCTTCCTTTTCTGCTCATTCTAGAACTACATGGACCCACATGTCATGTTGGTCCTTCGTGGTCCCCCAGATGAGGATATTGTCCATGTGGCAGACAACTCCTTCCAGGCCTGCAGTAAACCTGGTCACCATTCTATTCTGGAAGTGTTCAGGGGCACAGGAGATATCAAAGGGTAGGAAGTTGAAAAAGTAATGCACGAATGGCATGATAAATGTCATGTGGAGAGCTGATTCTTTGGACAAAGGAATTTGCCAAAATCCCATGTTCATGTCCAACTTAGTAAAATATTGTGCATCAGTGAGCATGCCCATGGTTTGATTCACCAAAGGAAATATAAACTTTTCTCGGCACAATGATCCATTCAATGGTGTTGTTCACACAAATGTGAATATCTTCTTTATTCTTTTTTGGTGCTACCACTATGCCACAACACCATACAGCTGATAACTCCAAACTTCTCCATTCTTTCAAGCTCTCTTCATGAGAGGCAATGGATCCTTCAAGGTACTTCCAGTGAAAATGGTTTTGGATCAGGATTGAGTTTAATGACGTATGGCTTCTGTACTAGCCTGAGTCCATTGCAAAGTTTGGGGTATGCCTTTCTGACCATCTCTTGGACTAGAGCATCCACTCTGACCACTAACTTGAGTCTCATCAAAGCTGGTCTGCTCAATAGTGCCACTTGTAAATCTCTCACCATGCATACTTCTTCTGTGGTGCCCCTCTCTCTGTATGAGAGTGTTTATTTTGCTGATCCCAGGACCATCAATTTCACTCCCTCTGAACTGTAGAGTGGCTTTTGTTCTTTTCCTAGCTTGCCTTCTCTGGGTATAATTCTTTTGAACACCTGTTTGGCTGTAACATCGACCCCTGTGTCGATTTTGAAGGTCACTTTGCTCCCTCCTATGTTAATGTTGACCACCCAGGGCTCCTCGCCAGATGCTATTTCTCTAAGGAACAATCCATCCACGTCCCCCACTATCTCATTCACCAGTTGGTTGACCTACGGACTTTTCCGTAGTGTCCTCGTTTGCCACAGTTGTGGCATTTTGCACTCCTGGCTGGGCATTGATATGTTGGGTGGAACAGTAGTTTTCCACACTTGGGCCATGTCTTGCACTCTTCTTTGCTCTGCGTCATCGTCTTAACTTTTTGCAGTCCTGGCATCTGTCCTTTGCTTCTTTTTTTTTTAAACTTTATTTAAGATTTTATAACATGAATAACATATAGGATTACATTAAAAAAAATTAAGAATAAAATAATAACATTACAATACAATATCAGTAATCTAAATAAACTATACCCTCCCCAATAATTATTACACATTAATAACCCAACTCAAATTAGTCCAACCCCCCATTTCCCCCCAAAATAAAGAGTGAAGAATTAATAAAGTTAATAATATATGTGAGAAAAAAACCCACTTACAAAAAAAAACCAAAAACATAACCGATTAAAATACTAACAAAAAGAAAAGTAATTAATACTAAGATATCAGACTTAAAAAACATATTTAAATCAAACTTAAATGCATATATTTTTCAAACGGAGTTAAGATGAAACATATATTTAACTCAAACTTAATATAAAAAATTAGTAAAGTTAATAACATTATCTATCAAAAATTCTTAAACAATAATCAATTCTTTTTAAAAAATTGTAGCATGAAAAAAAAGATGGAAAAAACTTTCTCTATAGAGATAAACCTTCACCAAATATCAACTAACTTCACATCTATCATCATATTAGTCACATAAACCACCATCTTAAAACAAAATTCAAACCTCATTAAGCATTGTACAATTCAATTTTAGTACTCTTCCACCATTTTTCCCTTTTACTCTTGAATAGTCATCCAATAAAAGCTCCAATACCACATTTAAATATCCCCAATCATTAAGTTAAAATTCAGATATCCAAATAATAAAAACATATCTACAACAAAATCTTTATCTTCAACAAATGGAGCATAAACCACAAACAAAATTCAAGCCTCATTAAGAATTGTACAATTCAATTTATAACTTTCACCATTATTCCCTTTGTTCTATAACTAAAATAACAAAATAATATACACCAGAATTACCACTCCTTTCACCTTAAAGTTAAAGAAAAAATAAAAAAAACTTATCCATCCCATTCACATTTAAATTTCAGATATTCCTTATCTACTGAATAAACTTTACAAAAAAAACCACATCAATTTTTAGTTTTTTAAACAATCAAATACATTCTTATGCTTTTTTTTATATTTAAACAAAAAAAGCCCTTCACTCTTTAATCTAATAATACAAAAAAAAGGAAAAAAAAAAACGGGTAGGAGGTTAAAGATACCCCCTCCCGTCTAAACCGCGCAATGCGGTAACTCCCAAAAAAAAATGGGTGTGAGATAACTCACACATAGCAGATGACTTTCAGGAAATAGTGCCTATCCAATTCTCTCCCCCAACTCTCACTTCATCTTAAACTAACATCATCATTATTTAATATCCCTTTTTATTAAAAAAAAATTAGAAAAAAATAAAGGACAACTCTTCTTTTAATCAGCTCCAATTGCCAAGTCACCATTACAACCATTCCTTCTTGGAGCATGGCTCTTTTCTTCCATCTCTTGTCTCCTTAGAGATCGCGGCGGACTATGTCTCTGTTGAAACTGAGTAATTGGCAGCTCTTGAGCAAATGCTATAGCTTCCTTTGGAGAATCAAAGAACTTTGGTTGGTAACCATCTTGAAAAACCTTCAAAACAGCTGGATATCTAAAGGTTGCCTTGTAACCTTTCTTCCACAACAACTCTTTAGCAGGATTGAATTCCCGTCGTTGGAACATAACTTCTTGACTCAAATCCCCATAGAAGAAAACTCGATTATTTTGAATCATCAAGGGTGATTTTCTCTGTTGTGCATTTCTAATAGCCACTCGTAAAATTATTTCTCTGTCGTAATAATTCAAGCAACGAACCAAAACAGGTCTTGGACTTTGACCTGAAATAGGTCTTCTACGCAAGGCTCTGTGAGCAAGTTCCAGTATTATACCTTCCGGGAAATGTTCTTGACCCAGCACCTGCGGAATCCATTCAGTAAAAAATTTTCTTGGGTCTGGTCCCTCCATACCTTCCGGCAAACCAATAATCTTTATATTGTTCCGTCTGGATTGGTTTTCCAAATAATCAATCTTTTTCACCAAATTTTTATTTTGAGTTTGTAAGTCTTCGACCATTTTGGTCACATCAAAAACTTGATCCCGTATTTCGACTATATCTTCTTCACACGAATTAAATTTATCTCTCACTTCAAGCTTAAAAGCTCCAAACTCAGCCATCTGTTGAGAATGTATTTTCACCAGAGTATTAAACCTAGTACCAAGTTCAGTCATAATCTTGGATAATCCCTGCATTGTATAAGATAATTTAGATTCAAGATTCACAAAAATCTTTTCAATTGGAAGAGATTTGGGCTCAACAGATTCCTGCTTCTTCTGCATAACCAAAGGATCTTCTGTTCCTTCCTTCATTCTGGTTGCCTTCCTTGTAGTATGACTGCGTGTGGAAACCCCAGCCACAGCCTCTCCAGCAGTGACTGGATGTCCTTTGCTTCTGAGCTTCTACTGTCTTCCTCTCTTAAGTTGCTCTGCGTCTACTACTAGTTTGCTTGCACACAGTGACAAATCTCTTTGACCCACTACTAGTCTGTCCCATAAAAGTTCATCCCGCAGATCCCAATATTCACAATTCTCTGCCAGTGCATCCGAGGCTGTCATGAATGCGTCTACTGTTTCTGCAGGCTGCTGCACTCTCTTGTAAAATTTCGCCCATTTCTTCGGCACGAAATAAAAATAATCAAACCTTCTCTGTACTGCATCGTTCTGCTCCCGCTGCACACCCGTTAAGTCTAGGCCCTGTTGCATATCGTCAGCCTCATTCCTCATGCAGTGTACCAGCGAATTCACCTGGTTAGCTTCAGAGGAATTATTTAAATTACTTGCCAGTCTGAAGCACTTGAATCTTCTTATGTACTTCTCCCACTCCTGTGGCTTTGAGAAGACGAAGGGTTCTAGAGTTTTTATCATGAAAGTTGCCGTTGGAGGTGCCACCGCTCCCAATCAGGGTGCTGTAACAAGCCCAGAAGACCCAAAACCCAGCAGCAATAGATATTTACCAAGACAAATGGTTACTTAAATAAAAGTGCTTTTAATTATCTTTAAACATGAAAACAGGATCAAACCTTATCTAATCACTATTAACTTAACTAACCTAACAACTCCCTTCTAATTCTAAGCACATGTGTATGTAATGTTTGTGTAAGTTTAGAAAAGTTCTTTGATTCATAGTCCAATCTCACTTTTCATTCCTCCAAGTTCACTGGTTGCAGGCAATTCTTATACTGCGCACAGAATTTAATATTTATGAAATTCACCAGGCTTTGGTACTAGAACAGTAAATGATTACCACTCAGGAATGTTCTTGTCAGTTTTCAGACAGAGATTTGTTGTTTGCTGGACACCCACAACTAATTCCTTTTAATCAACCACTTCAGTGTCTTGCCGAAGAAACTTCCCCCCCTTAGGGTTCTCCAGATGATAACCTCTTTCTTTCAGGTCATCACAGAGTTCCTTTTTGTTTCTCTTATTTCAAGTGAAACATTAGGCAGCCAGTCCTCTCTTCTTTCATGAACCACAAGGTCTTTGACCAGGCTAAACTAAGCAGCCACATCCTGTCTTCCAAATGGGGTTTTCCATGAGCTTGCCAGCTTGTCCTGTTCCAGTCCCAGCTGCTGCTGCTGACTGTAAAACTGCAGAACTGAATTTCATCTCTCTGTCTCTCTCTGAGAGAAAGCCTGTTTTACTCTCTCTGCTTGCAAAACCACATGACCCTCTTAGAACAGCAAGTTCCACTCCAGACAGCCTGCGCTCCAACAATTTCTTTCTTCTGTTGCCTTTTTGTAAATAACAGTCCATTAGTGAAGTCTCTTGGGCACTCTCCAAAGCTTTTGCAAAGGCTCTTGGTGCCAACCTGTCTAGCATGAAAGAGCTCCAGTATTTTAAATAAGATCCATTTTAAAATGTTTGTATGTGACCTACACTAAAAGCCCTGCTCCAATTTATCTCCCAAAATCATATCTATATACAATATAAACACAACATAATCTGTCTCAGTCCCTCCATGTGTTCAGGCACGTTCTCCATCTTAGCTCATCTCTTTCACTCTTATTCTTTCACAGCCTGCCCTCATCTCTGTGGCTCAAAGCTCCACTTCTGACACTATGTCGTGTTGGGTTCAAACACACTTGTAATAAAAACTACCTTGAGCCCAGAGTTGCATTCATAACTTGCTTTATTTTAACATACCCTTGGTGAATATCTACATGCACAGACATCGCCTGCTGCTCCCTACCCGCCAGATGCATAACTCTCCCGGATGCCCAAGTCTCGCCCCATGACATCATCAGCCTGCTTGATGTCCCGCCAATAGTGTTACACCACAGATATGGCAAAGTTGTTTCCCATGGTAGGGGAGTCTTGGACAAGAGGCACAACTTCAGGATTGAAGGGTACTCATTTAAAACAAATATTCAGAGAAATTTCTTGGATCATAGTGTGGTGAATCTCTGGAGGACGCAGAGGCCAGATCACTTGGTGTATTTAAGGCAATGATTGGTAGGTATCTGAATAGTCAGGGTATCAAAGGTTATGGAGAGAATGCAGGGAAGTGGGGCTGAGTGGGAGAATGGATCACTCTTGTCAGAATGGACGCAATGGGCCAAATGGCCTACTTCTGCTCCTTTTTGACTAAACAAAATAAATTGCAATTATCCAACCTTCATAAAGTGTTGTTGCATATTATGAAAATGAGCAGGGCGAGACCAAAATTATGGGAATGTGCGAACACAGTTGATATTTCTACTGTAAATCATTTTCAGAGATGAAAGTAAAAAATCTATTTATCAATGAATAGACTGAAAAAGAGAGCTATCACCTTAAATCAATTTCATTTCATACCTGAATTGAATTTTTTTGAGAAGGGAGGATAATCTTCAATTTTGTTATCTTCAACAAACATTATTTACACAGCATGTCTATTATATAACACATAATATTAGAAAAGGAATATCTCAATTTCACATTTTCAATATTGCTTCAGAATGTTGAAAAATACATAGTTATTTACAAATTTACAGATTTAAGTGGTCTGGGGGTCTGAAGATCCTCGTGGAGTGCCTTAGCACTGGGGGGGCCTTGGACTCCTTGGATCTCCTGGTCTCCTTGTGAGGGAGGAGAGGCAGATGAGGTCTCTTGCTCAATGGTGGAGGGGGATGCACTTTCCTCCTGAACCGGATCCACAAAGGCCCTGACTAGGGGTGGCGAGAATGAGCTCCGTGGCTCACAGGGTACTTGAGGCAATGGACCCTCTGTTCTGGCAGATGGCAGGCACCTGATGGAGATGGAGTCTCCCTCCCCAGAGACTCCATACTCTTCCCTCAAGTGTCCCCCACCATCCTGGGTTGCCCTGCATGGGTAAGATGGTGTCAACCTCATGGTGTGGCAAGATGGCCGCCCTCCTTCCTTCTCCTCTGATGATGGTGCTGAGTTTGAATTTGTGTCACAGCAAGATGGCCACTGAGCTTTTTTCCGCCATTTCTTCATTGCCACTGCCACCCTCTGTCAGCGTGTAGCACAGCAAGTGGGTTTGGGTGAACTTGGAGCAGATGGCTTGGGGCTGGAATTGATCTGGGAGAGATGCAGGTCACAGACTTCCCTGGGCTTCCTCTCACGCAGCAAACCCTCACCCAATGCCCTTTCTTGCCACAGCTGGAACACACTGATTCTTTAGCCGGCAATTAGATTGGGGATGCTGGCTCTTGCTGCAGAAAAAGCACAGGTACCCTCTCTAGCATGGGAAGCTGCAGCCATTAAGGGCTTGAGTAGCGGGAGCAGCTGGTCCTCGGAAGGCATCACCTGGATGAGCGAGCTTGCTGGCTTTGAGGTCATCAGTCTCAAGCTTGGTCTGTTCCAACAATTTGGCCAGTTCAACATGGCCAGCCAGGTCCTTCTTTCCCAACTCAAGCAGTCACTGCCTCATGTACCTTGAGTAGGCCCCCACGACTAGAGGGTCCTGGATCTGTTCTTCTTCACGAACGCGGCCCGTACCTGCTTCATACCTGCACCTTGACAAATGTCCACAAATCCAGCAGATAGTCATCAGTGGTCTCACCTGACCGTTGGCAACATAGAGCAAGTCAGTGCCTCGCTAGGACCTCGTTTTGTGACCAAGTACCAAGCCTTAAATGCCTCAATGGCAGCATCATATGTAGTGCAGTCCTTGATGACTGCATACCCTTTCGTTCCTACCCTTGAAAGAAGTGCGGACCTCCTGAGTTCATTTGTATGGAAGACATCTCTGGTCACGCTCAGGTAGGCCTGGAAGTAGTCTAGCCACTATGTGAACTCTTCAGCCACATGGGGGACAGAGGGTCTATGAGTAGCATACCTGGCTTGAGTAGCACTTCCATCATTTAGGGAATAAGCTAATAAAATTGTAGTGTGACTAAAAGCTCTCACAACTGGAGGGAGAACAAATGCTTATAACTATGGGTATGGTCTCACAGTGGGTTCTGGGTTTAGACAGGAAACCAGGGATATATGTGAGTAGATGGGGGTGGAGCCAGCCATCGGCGCAACATACTACCAGTGAATCCCAGTTCACTGCAGTCATCAGATTAGAAAGGAAAATTCCAGTGGGGACGACTTTTAATTTACACCATCACTAGATTTAGATTTAGATTTTGATTTAGATTTATTGTCAGAGTTCATACAAAACATCACATACAACCCTGAGATTTTTATTTTCCTGCAGGTAAGACAGAATTACCATTTACTGATAATGGAAAAAAAAACTGTACTCAACATACACATGTAAACAGATAAAGATATGTAAACAAACTACAGTGCAGAGGGAATTTAAAAACATCAATAAAGTGCACAGTAAGAGTCCTTAAATGAGTACCCTGATTGAGTTTGCCATTGAGGAATCTGATAGTGGAGGTGTAGCAGCTGTTCCTCAACCTGGTGGTACGAGTCTTGTGGAACCTAAACCTCTTTCCTGATGGCAGCAGCGAAGACAGAGCGTGTGCGGGGTAGTGTGGATCCTTGAATTAAAAGATTAAAACTAAAACCAAAAACTAAAATTATACCCAATGTATTCTCTTTAGGTAAAAATACATAACATTAGTTGTAACCTTCAGCCATTTCACATGACCTGTCTTAATATGAGTAAGGAACTTTGTTTACATTCAAGTTTTGTGTTAGGAGACTTGACCCTCTGTTTACACCTGAATATATAGTTTTGGGTAATTTTTTAACTGATTTCACAACTCAGCAAACGTAATTTTGCCTGCTTGGAAGGAATTTTCATTGTCATTTATGAAAAGGAGCAGAAAATATTTTCTCAGGATTTGTGTCTGATTTGAAGATTGCTATCAATATACAATATAATGCATGTCTGATTTATTGGAAATGGTTTCATTACAAATTCAGCTCCAGTTGTTCCAAATCACAAATCAATTAAAGTTGTCATAAATCACTTGCTCTCCCACTTCTGCTCTTGATTTACAATATTTAACGTTCTTTTTTGCTTTGTTGTAAGTTATTTTCTAAATGTAGCGTTTTGCTGCAGTCTTTTACTGTACAAAGTGCCAATGCCCTTCTGAAACGTGTAATAAAATCTCAAGAAGTAAATCACAGAATTCTGGTTGAAGTAAAAACACAAAATGCTGGAGAAGCTCAGCAGGTCAAACAGTGTCCTTTATGTAGCAAAGGCAAAGATACAGAATTGTCATTTCGGGCTTGAGCCCTTCATTAAAGTACAGTATGAGAAAATGCCGGCAGGTGTCTGAACAAAAGAGTAGCGGGGGTGGCCAAGCAGGAGATGATAGGTGGAGAAAGGAGGGAGGGCACAGCAGCAATGAGGGGACGGGGGATGGTAGGGCTGTGTGGGTGAAAGATCTGAAAGGACAGGAAAAGGAAGGAGAGAAAAGAAAAGGCAAGCAGGTGAAAAGGCATGCACGATCAATGACTCCAAAGGCCGAGTGAGGAATGATAGGCTTTAATACACATTAGATTTCAGCTGCCCCAACTCCATGTGCTCGAATGAATGGAAGGGGGCAGGAAAGTCGACCTTTAAGGCTAGGTCACAGGGGGAGGGGTTACAAGGGGTCGAGTCATCAGTGGGTGGGCCAGCCACTTATACACAGAGCAGCACAGAACTGTATATACATATCACTACATTCATGCCCTCTTTAAAAAACAATACCCAGTCCTAAAGGTTCAGCCGGTCAAGTGGCTTCCTCTGCCTCTGTGACTTGCGCAGCTCCACCGGGGGTGTACTGGTTGGCTCCATTGCTGGTCGGGTGTCTTGAGGCGGGAGGGGCAAGGCTGTTGCCATAGGGGGTGGGGTTTGGTTGTCTGTGGGGGCAGTCGCGGTGGTTGGCTCGGCTGGGCGAATGTCCCGGGCATGTGGTGTGGGTGCCTGGGGGGTGTCGCTAGCCTGCACCAAGTCCCTGTCAGGGCAAATGTGTGTGTGTATGTGGTGGCTGAGGTCAGGGGTAGGAGAGTGTCTACGGCTCGTGCCAGGGAGTGTGACCTCATGGCTGTCAGGGTACCAGACGTAAGCATATTGTGGGTTAGCGTGCAGGAGCTGCACCTCTTCCACTAGCAAGTCAGTTGTATGGTCCCTCATGTGTTTCCTCAGCAGGACAGGTCCCGGAGATGAGGGCCAGGGCAGCAGAGTGGTTCCGGTCGCTGACCTCCTGTGGAAGGAAAACATGCATTCATGAGGGGTCATATTTGTAGCAGTGCATAGGAGAGATCAGCGGGCATGGAGTGCCTCTGGCAGGACTTCGTGCCAGTGAGACACCGCCAGGCCTTTTGACTTAAGGGTCAGGAGGATTGCCTTCCAAATGGTGGCGTTTTCTCACTCCACCTGGCTTTTTCCCCTGGGGTTATAACTCATGGTCCTACTAGTGGCTATGCCACCAGCCAACAGGTACTGCCACAGCTCATCACCATGAACAAGGACCCCTGGTCACTATGGATATCGTCTGGGTACCCGAAGAGGTTGAATATGCTGTGGAGTGCCCTGATAACTATGACTAAAGTCATGTCAGAACAGGGGATGGCAAATGGGAATCTGGAGAACTCATCTATGACATTGAGGAAATAGACATTCCTATTGGTTGAGGGAAGGAGTCCCTTGAGATCGACACTCAGTCGTTTGAAGGGGTGGGTGGCCTTGATGAGGTATGCCTTGTCAGGCCTGAAGAACTGTGGTTTATAGTGACTGGTCAGAGACCTGATGTCCTCAATGGATTACGGGAGTTTCTGGGTTTTTATGAAGTGGAACAACCTCATGACTCCAGGGTGGTAGAGGTCATTGTAGACGGTCGAGATGTGTGCTGGTGCACTACCCCCGGTATAGGGCATTCAGGGTATCGTTGAGTTTGCCTGGCCAATACAGGATATCATAGTTGTAGATGGAGAGTTCGATTCTCCACATCAGGATTTTATCATTTTTGATTTTACCCCACAGTTTTGTGTTAAACATGAAAGCAACAGCCCGTTGGTCTGTCAGTAGGGTAAACCTTTTCCCGGCCAGGTAAAGATGCCAGTGGCGTACTGCCTCAATGATCACCTGTGCCTCCTTCTTGACTGAGGAATGCCATGTCTCAGGACCATGGAGGGTGCGGTGAAAAAATTGCTACTGGCCTGCCTGCCTGGTTGAGAATGGCAGCCAATGCGAAGTCTGAGGCATAGTTCTCCACCTGGAATGGGATGGATTTGTCCACAGCCTGCATCGTGGCTTTAGTGATGTCACCTTTGATTTGGTCGACTGCCGCCCGGGCTTCTGCCAATAAGGGGAAGCTTGTGGACTTTACTAAGGGGTAGGCCTTATCGGCTTAATTGGGCACCCACTGGGCATAGTAAGAAAAGAACCCCAGGCACCATTTCAGTGCCTATCGGGAACTCCATAAGGGGACGCATGCGGTCGTGGTCGAGGGCAATGACACCATGCGCCACAATGCATCCAAGGAGGCTCAGGTGAGTGGTACTAAACACATATTTCTCCTTGTTATAAGTCAAATTCAGGGACTTGGCTGTGCTGATGAATTTTGCCAGGTTTGTGTTGTGGTCCTGCTGGTCATGGCCGCATTGTTAAGTTAGGGGAGTGTCGCTGTCAGTTTAAGCCTATCTACCATTTGATCCATCTCCCTTTGGCACACTGAGACTCCATTGGTGACTCCAAAGGGGACCCTAAGGAAGTGATAAAGCGTGCCATCCACTTCGAAGGCAGTGTATTTTCAGTCCCTTAGGCGATGGGGGAGTTGGTGGTAAGCCAATTTCAGGTCAATTGTGGAGTACACTTTGTACTGGGCTATTTTATTGATGATATCAGCTATCCGGGGGAGGGGGGGTAAGCATCTAGCTGGGTGAAGTGGTTGACCATCTGGCTGCTTCCGCCCCTGACCACCGTGACCTGGGCTTGCTGCGGGCTCGAACTGGGGTCTATGATCCCATCCATCAGGAGTTGCTACACCTTGGTCTTTATAAATGCCCGATTCTCAGCACCTGCTTTTCGTCGTGATTGGCCAGCAGTCTGGAGTCAGGTTCTCAAATAGTGACAGAGGGGATATGCAGAGGGTGGAGAGGCCACAGGCGGGAGCCAGCTGTCGGGGGGAAGGGGTTGCGAGTTGGGAGTTGTGTACCTTTATGGGTGGTTTGCTATCGTCTGAACGCCATCGTTACACTCCTAAACTGGCTCTGGAAGTCAAGGCCCAGGAGTATTGGCGCACAGAGCTGTGGTATGACAAGTAAATGAAAGTTATTATAGTATTCACCTCCCACCATTAACAACGCTACACAGTACCCCCAGATCTCCGCGGATTGGTCCTTTGTGGCCATAGAGATGGTACCACTCATGGGTCTGACAGAGAAGGAGAGAGAGAGTTTCTGGGCGGTGTCTGGGTGAATAAAGCTCTCTGTGCTCCCACTGTCAAATAGGCAGCTTGTCCTTTTTCGTTTACCTTGATCTCCATCATCGAGTGAGTGATTCGATGAGGGTTACCCTGGTTTTGAGTCACCGAGGCCAGGATTGGTTCATTGACATCGCTGTCAGAGGGGAGGCCCGACTGATAAGATGGCAACCTCCATGTTGACTACACTGTCACATTGGAGGATGAGGGAGGAAGTGATGTCACCTGGGAAGCAGAAGGTGGAGATGATGTCATCCAGGAGGGCAGAGGAAATGTTAGGTAAAATGGTGACTCCCGAGTCACGCACGCGATTGAGCCGTTCAGAGCCAGACATGACGTCAGCGTTGCACTGCTTGGAAGGGAGAGTTTGGACTTACCAGACACGCTGGTAATATCCCTTCTTCTTGCATCCCAAACAGATTGCCTTCTTAGCTGGACAGAGTGGCACCTCGGATGTCCGATTGTGGCAGTGGCAGCAGTGGGGTTGTGGCTCACTATCGTGGATGCCATCTGTGATGACAGGTCCCAATATGGCGGCGCCTGCAGTCTGCCTGTGGAGGCCCCATTCTTACCAGCGATCTCGTAGTTGTTGCGTTGAGTCGAGTTGAGGGTCCTGGCAAGCTGGAAATCTCTCTTCAGGGGCAGCTTGTCCTCCTTGAGCAGTCACCTACAAATGTAGTCAGACCTCACTCCAGCCACGCAGGCATCTCGGACCAGCTCCTCCACACACAGGGACTGTAGCAGTGCCCCAGCAGTCTCTCACCAAGTCGTAGAGCATTCGGAGGAACTCGTCCATAGACTCACTGGGTTGCTGTCTCCTTGAGGCCAGTCGATACCGTGAGTACAGTTCATTCACCCGGGGTCAGTAGAGGCTCTGGGTAGGTCATGCAGCTCTGAATCGCCAGGTCTGCTCGATGGCCAACTCTAACTTGCAGGACCTTCTTGTCAGAGACCATCAGGCCCACTGCAACTTCGAGGAAGTTTGTGAAGCAGGTGATTCACTGCTTGCTTGTACCGTTCAGCAGCTCCGGGCGTCTGTGGATCGATTTTGAGTCTGTCGACTTTCAGCAGCTTGTCCATCCCATGTGGAAAATTAATGTGTATTAAATTGGTACATACTATCAATGACTCTAAAGACTGAGTGAGGAACAACAGGCTTTAATACACATTAGATTTGAGCTGCCCCAACTTCATGTACTCGAATGAATGGAAGGGGGCAGGGAGGTCGACCTTTAGGGCCAGGTCACAGGGGAAAGGGTTACAGGGGGTCGAGTCATCAGTGAGCGGGCCAGCCACTTATACACAGAGCAGCAACAGCATATACATAATCACCATAGTAGGTTTAATGGAAAACAGTAAAGTCAGTGTTTTTATAATTTTTAAAATTTTTCACACTATGAACCATATCAACCAAAATCTGTACAAACGTTTCTCATTAAATTTACACTGTAGTCTTTTCTCCCCTTTTTTTTACCCCTTTCCCACCCTCCCCTCTACCTACCCCCCTCCAAAACCCATAAATATTCAACATATACAATACAATAAAACCATAAAACAATATTTTCACACAAAGGAAAATAAACAAGAAAAATATGTCATCTATTTATTACACACGGAATCTAGTCGTTTTGTCTTCTTATCATTTTCATTCTCATTTTAGGGGATGGAGGTCGTAGGCAAGCTCTCTCTGATATGTTCCATGTATGGTTCCCAAATTTTCTCAAACATTGTGGACTTTATTTTTTAAATTATATGTTATTTTTTTCCAATGGAATACATTTATTCATTTTCATTTCCTGCATTGATTTAACCATAAATTTGGCTACTTTATTCTTTTTACTTGTCTTTTGTCCAGTTTTATCCAACATTGGGTCCTAATTAAGGTTAAAATCCCCTCCTATCAATATATTCCCTTGTGTGTCTACTATCTTCAAAAAAAAATATCCTGCATAAACTTTTGATCCTCCTTGTTATGTGCATATATATTGCGCAAATTCCAAAATTCTGAGTATATCTGACACTTTATAATTGCATACCTCCCTGCTGGATCTATTATTTCCTCCTCTATTTTGATTGGTACATTTTTGTTAACTAATATGGCTACACCTCTAGCTTTTGAGTTATAGGATGCTGCCGTTATGTGTCCTACCCAGTCTTTCTTTAGTTTGTTATGTTCTGCTTCAGTTAGATGCGTTTCCTGCACAAATGCTATATCTATTTTTTCCTTCTTCAATAAATTCAGTAGTCTTTTCCTTTTTATTTGGTTATGTATTCCATTAATGTTTAAAGTCATATAGTTCAGCATAGCCATCTTATATCTTGCATACACTTCTTTTCCACCTCTTTGCCACCTCCATCCCCCTTTTCCCCACTTTCATTTCTTAGTTTTCTCTCATTACACTTAATGTATGATAACATATTTAAGACATAAAGTACCCCTGCAGTCAGTAAAGTCAGTGTTGATGCCATGTGGCTGGAGGGTGCCCAGCCAGAAAATAAGGTGTAATCCCTCCAATCTGTGGATGATCAGGATGGGACAGTACATAAGCCATGGTCAGACATATGAGTGTGGGAGTGTGACCCAGAATTTAAATGGTTGACCACTGGGAGGTTGCTGTGGTTGCAAATGGAGCAGAGGTGCTGAGCAAAGTAGAACATTCATTTAGAGGGTAAAGTTTATTTTTTAAAAATCTTTGATTTCATGCTTCCATTTACCCTTACTGCATTTACAGTTTTGTCATTTGTTAACAATTGTAGAAATGATTATATTTTTACCTAACTTCAATTCATATAGGACAAGTAGAATCTCTTGGAGTGATCAAGTATTTAACTGGAAATTAAATGAAATAGCCTTCGCATCTTTTATAATGTAAACCACATTAATGATACAAACTCTTATCAAATGGGCCATGTGAAGTTAGTGATGGCAAAATCCAACATGTTTGTTGCTGAGTTATTCTAGGCTGGCAAATCACAAGCAAATGGCACCAATCCCAGTTCTGGTGAAACTTAAAAGAAGCAAAGAACATGTACAAGAAGTTCAACCATGTAGAAGAGATCTCGACAATACTTGAACATTTCAAATCAAATGTAGAGAAATGAGCACAGCCTAAAAGGCTGGTTGAAACAAATTCAATGATAGTTTTCAAAGCACAATTGGCCAATGGCTTGAAGAGGAAAAGACTTCCAGGACAATGTCGACTTTGTGCATTAAAAGACCCCTGTGATTGTAAACAAATGGATAGCTCTTTCTAAACATTGAACTATCAGGAAGAAACATTTGCTATGATTTGAGCCTTATCAGTAATTGGCTCCTGACTTCTTTTGTTTTTATTATTTTCTGATTTTACAAAAAATATTAAAATCCATTTGTTCTTTTCGTCTTCCATTCAGTCTCCAACATAGACTCCTCATTTGTGAAGCATTCTACCATGCATGGTATTGGGTTTTGCAGGTGTCAGATGTGCACCAATGGCAGCCTCCTGTATCACATGAATTTGCACTTTCTGTCCAAAGTCATTGGAAGTGACCAGGATTAAGGACATTTGTTCTGTTTCTGCTAGTTCAGGGATGTTGAGGCCAGTCATAAGGTTCCTGGCATCATCTCATCTAACTCAGCAAAAGGTCTTCGCTATTTCTGGTCTGTATGACTCAATGCCCTACTGACATATAGATGCTTTACTGGTACCATCTGCCATTAATATCAGGTCTTCAAGTACTTTGTCCTCTGAATAAGCTCCTATATTTCCATTTAGTGAGTGCGCCTCTGATATCAGCAGAATGAGCCTATGATGTTGGAGCTTGCAGTCTGAAAGATCTCTTGAAAAGTTCCCATTTTTGAGCAGTAGACTTATCCTCTGAACTTTTGGAGCAACGGAATGCCAATATTTGAGCATTGACAGTAATGTTATTCCCATTAAATAAGGGGAAAAGCTGAAAACAATCAATAGGACATATTTTTCAAGCTCTGCTGTTGTTCTAATAATTTAACATTTTTGCAACCTTTATTTCACTGAACTGCATCAAACAAGATACCCTTCCTCCTCCCACCCATTCACCTCTCCTGCTCCACAGCAGCATTTGCACATTGTTTCAAGATTTTCTATGTCCTTATTTTTGCTTTAAAACATTGTCAATTACATTTAAATTTTAATTTAATTGTTTTAAAAATTAAATTTTAAATGCACACATATAGCACTACCACAGGCCCTTTCGACTCACGAGCCTGTGCCGCCCAATTACACTCCTGGAACACTTTGATTACATTTATCTTAACTTTTTTTTCAGAAAGAAAGCATTTGTATGTTATCATTTTCAGCTGGCCAAACTATTTCATTTATTTTATTCACAAGGCTGTATGACATTTTCATTTCATTTCAGAAACATTTGTTTGCTAATGTCCAAGGTTTGCAGAGTATGAGATGAACATTCCCAAAACTGGGCACTCAGCCAATTCATTCTTTTAATAAATAGACTGCAACATGGCTACGTTTAATTTACCAGCAGTGATCCAATTCATAATACCTAATCTAATTGAACTAAATAATCCCTTAGGTTATTAGCCAAGAGGGGAGGATAGAAATGAATCTGAACATAGTTATAAACCTTTATCAGTACAAGCTGGGTGCAAAGGAAAGCAGTAGTCTCCAGAAGATGTAAACAGAATCCATCATTGCTTGTGCACATAGCTCAGGGTCAATGTTTTACAGGAGTGTAGCTCAGCGTGCCTGGCACCTGTTGGAGTAGGCAGCTTGGCCAGCAACAATAAACTACGCATCAACCTACAATCAACCTTGATGACTACCTCTGTGTGCAGACTGCAAATAATAAAAGTATTTTTTCAGGCTCCTGAGACTGGGAAAGGTGGGCAAAGATAAACAAAATGAATTACTTCAGGCAGGTTTGAAAACAGGTGGTGACATATCCCTGTATAATTATTTTATTTCTCATGCACAAATTGAGGGTTAAGATATTTACTTTTAATATAACCTCACTGTTCACACACCTGTGTGGCCATATCATCATGGCCATGTGACCTGAAAGCATTGATTGAGGAAACTTACATGATAGGAAATGGAAAATGGTCATTTGTAAGTTTCTGCAAATATTTATGATAGCTGATGGCTGATCTAACCTTTTAGAGCTATTTTTCCTGGTTTTTCTATCCTCCTTTCTGAATCTGTGAACTCAACTTTGACTCACCCCAAGCTATCAGTTCTTTCATAATTCACCCATTTTTCATGTGCAGGTAGCCAGTGAGTGTCAGTTGGCAGTCTGACTCAGGGAGGCTTCGCAAAAGAACATTAATGGAGCTCATCTCTGTCCACAGCTGAGTGAATCCAGAGAACAGAAATTGAAATGGGAAGCATAGCCAGCTTTCTGTAACCCACTTACAACTCTTAACAGAATCTATACTGAGTTCAATGAACCTGGCAAAGATTATGGCCATAAAACCATGTCTGTACCAGAGTTAGTTTCAGTGCTACAGGTACCAATTTATATCCAGTTTCTATTGTGAATATCAATGCCATATTTTAAGTGCACCTCATACTCCTGACAAAATAGTTTATGTACAGTTACCTAAAGGATGCAGACACAGCGGTTGGGAAAGTCAGTCCTCATGGGTCGTTGCAAGATGTGCACAATCAGCTGTTACTTTTAAAGAAAACATAGAAGATAGGAGCAGGCTATTTAATCCTTTTTACTTATTATGCAATTCAATTTGATCATGGTCAATCATTTACCTCAGCAACATTTTTCTGTCTTCTCTCCACACCCTTTAATACCTTTTATGTCTTGAAGTTTATCTACTTTCTTCTGAAATGTATCCAGTGACTTGGTCTCCAGAACCCTTCATGTTAGTGAAATCCACAGGTTTAGTGTGCTGTGAGTAAAGGAACTTTTTCTCACCTCAGTCCTGTATCTCTTGCTGTGTAACACGACTGTGATCATTCATTCTAGACACACCAGCCAAAGGAGGTATCCTCCCACACGTGGTCCATCTAGCCTTGTACGAAATGCACAAGAGTTAAGGGTGTGAGTTCAATATCATCAGGACGCTTAACTCTCGCGCATGCACCAAACGAACTCCAATATGCGAACCCACTATGCATGCACCAACTGAATTCCAATATGTGAACCCACCATGCATGCGCCAACTTAAGACTCAAGCATGCGCACAGGAATCAAGATGGCTGCACCCAGCCTATGGACCCCCGAACACTGACTAACAAAGTAAGTACGCACAGTTTGACGCTTACATGCCCTATATCCCTGTTATAGTTTGTCAAATACAACATAAACTGCATAAATGTTATACTTTTTCATATATTTTTTTAAAATTCAGTCATAAGTGCAGATGAGCGCAAGTTGAGTAGGTTGTAAGTCGGGGAGTATCTGTCATTGCATTATTTTGTATAATCGTTCTCCTACACTCGTATACTTTGCAATGAAAGCCAATTTGCCTTCCTGCACTTGTATTTTTGATTTCAATGATTGATGTACAAGAACATCCAGTTCTTTTTATACATCTGCACTTCCATATAATACAAAGCCTAATATTTGGCCAATTGCTTAATCTATTTCGCCTTGACTACTTCAGGATGCAAATTATCAGGGCCTAAGATTGAACAGTTTTCAATGCTCTTAATTTCTTTGGTTATGTTGTCTTACTGTTTTTTTTAGTTGGCTGATGAGATTTTCAGTTCCCTCATGATTTTGAAAAACTATGTATAGTTTCCTGTGAAGGCTGAACTGAAATATTTGTTCAATTGCTTTTGCAATACCACGTACTCTGTTAAGGATTATCCAGCTTCTGACAATAGGGCACTTCAGCCAGATTTAATTGATCTTTCTCATTTTGCATATTTACACATTTACATTTGAATTTTTCCTCCAAATAGACAAAGTCCCCTTCAATGAGAACTCTGCAACTGGAATATGGTGGAGACAAAATCTAGATTAATCAAGGAAATATTCAAGAAGTTTGGAGCAGTTTGACCATTCATTATTTTCCATGTTGTCCTATTTCTCACCCAGGACAAGAAGGTAAAATTCTCCACATTTTACTGTACAGAAATGTTTATGTTCTGCATAAGCACCCTTCCACCCTACCTTTTCCAGAATTTCACAATCTGCAACCTCATTGGCTGGCACATACTTAATTCTACCATTACTGTACACCCAGCATATCAACTCTGATTCAAGAAGGGGATGCAAGGACCAATTGGTGCCTACTGGATGAAGCTACAACATAGGATAGCACGAATGCTCAGCAGCAAAAACAGTACAATAGACAAAGCTGAATAATCTCTTGACTCAAATAATGGACCAGATCAGAGATCTGCAGTCTGGTAAATCTAGTCATGAATGATAGTGGAGAATTATGCTGCTAATGCAAGGAGGAGGTTCCACAGTTCATGCCTGTTCATGAGAATTTCTGATAATTTGATTATAAATGCTTTAAAATTGTACTCGTATGCAGAGCCATGTGAATATAAAGACATAGCTGGAGTATTTGCAACCAGTTCAAACTGAAGTGCCAAGGGAATGATTCATCCTGGGTTTGCCTTGACATTCCCACCAACACAGAAACCAGTCTTCAGTCAATCCAGTTCACTCCCCATGATATCATAAGCTAGTTGAGAGCAGTAGATAGAGAAAGCCTGTGGGACCAGGCAATATCCTGGCTGTAGTCCTGCAGACTTGAATTCCAAAGATAGTCTCTTTTCCTACCAACTGCTCCAGTAAGTAAAAATAATAGCATCTACCTTACAATCCAGAAATTTGGTCAGGTTTGTCTTGCCCACAGAGACAAAATCATTTTGACAAACTTCCCCATTAGTGCCCTGCCAATTATAAGCAAAGTTATGGAAGGTATAATGAATATTGTTTTGATGCAGGACTTTAAATTCAATTTTAGTGTCACAAAATACCTGGAACAGTGAGAAGGGTAATCTCTAGCGTTACTACAGCCATGTGTATGCAAGGTATAGGATTATAATGAAAAGGAAGATAACTTAGAATGAAGCAAGGGCAACGTGATAGCGCTGTTGTGGATTTGATTAGTAGCCTTATGTCTGCTGGGAATAAATTGTCTTTAAGCCTGTTATTGTGTGCTTTCACACTTTTAAGCCTTTTCTCCACTGGGAGGAAGGGAAAGCATGTGTCCGGGCTGCAATGGGTACTTTTGCCTGCTTTTTCAGGGCAGAGAGAGATGTGGATGAAGACCATGGAGAGGAGGAAAGTTTGTGATATATTCTAAGCTGCATTCATTAGCTTCAGTACCTTCTTTGATCTTCAACAGAGCAACTCCCATATCGTGCTGTGATGCATCCAGCATCCAGCAAGTATGCTTTCAATGGTGCACCTGCTGAAGTTGTTGAGAGACAAGGGGGACACGCCAAACTTTTCAAATCAACGAAAGAAATTGATGAGGTTAGGGTGACTCATTTGGAAATTCATGAGGCATGGGATCCATAAAAAATTGGCTTGCAGGTAGAAAGTAGAGAGTAGCAGTGGAAGGAAAGTATTTTACTTGGAGGTTGGTGCAAGGATCTGTTCTGGAACCCCTGCTCTTTATGATTTTTATAAATGGCCTGGATGAAGAGATGGAAGAATGGGCCAATAAGTTTGCTGATGATATGAAGATTGGAGGAGTTATGGGTGGAGCTGAAGGTTGTCAAAAGTTACAAGAGGATAGAGACAAGATTGAAAGTTGGACAGAGAAGTGGCAGATGGAGTTTAATCTGGATAAGTGTGAGATGATGCATTTGGAAGGACTAACCTGAAGGATGAGCATAGAGTTAATGGTCAGTTACTTAAGAGTGTGAATGAACAGAGGGATTTTGGGGTCAAAATTCATGCATCCTTCAAGGTCCCTGCACAGGTAGATAGGATAGGTATGAAGGCCTATGGGATGCTGGTCTTTATTAATTGGGGGATTGAGTTCAAGAGTGAGGTCATGTTGTAACTCTACAAATCTCTGGTGAGACCACACATAGAGTATTGTGTTCAGTTCTGGTCACCTCATTATAGGAAGGATGTGGAAGCTATGGAGAAGGTGCAGAGGAGATTTATCAGGATGTTACCTGGAATGGAAAATAAGGCAAGGTTAGCGGAGCTGGGACTTTTCCCTTTGGAGCATAGAAAGATGAAAAGAGACTTAATAAAGGTCTAAAAGATTACGAGAGGTGTAGATAAGGTGGATAGCCAGTGTCTGATTCCAAGGGCAGGAATAGTAAACACTAGAGGACATGTGTACAAAGTGAAGGGAGGGAAGTTTAGGGGAGACATCAAGGGTAAGTTTTTTATGCAGAGAGTTGTGTGGGTGCCTTGCCGGGGATGGTGGTAGAGGCTGAAATATTAGGGGAATTTAAGAGATTCTTAGACAGGCACATGCATGAAAGAAAAGTAGAGGGTTACGGGGTAGAGAGGGTTTAGTACTTTTTAAGGAATATATGGATCGGCACAACATTGAGGACCAAAGGGCCTGAACTGTGCTGTAATGTTCTATGTTCTAATCTGTTCAACTATGCCCAGTTTGGGATTTTAGGCACATCCAGCCCCATATCTCCGAGCAAAGTTGATCCAAACATGAATCAACTGAATTCCAAAAGTAACTATATTTGATGGAGCTCTCAAAACTCACATCATTAGATTCGAATATCGTACAAAGGGAAATAGTCATGGCCATTTATCCAACATAGGGTAATACTTCAGGAGATCCTCAGAACAACACCCATGGCCGAACTATCTTCCGTTGCTTCTATTACGACATCCTCCCATTGTAAGATCAAAAGAAAGAATAATTAAAAATGATTCCTAGCTGCTTTTCTCTAAATCTATAATTCTGGCATCATTTTTCAGGCAGAACAAATTCAACAGCTAAACAAAAGTTCTGGCTTGAAATTATACCATAGGGAATGAGGAATAAGCAAATGAAATGTTTACTATTTGACAAAGGTGTAAAGAAAAACAACCAACTGAAAAACCTCACAAAGATTAGCGTATACAGAGCCGTTGTCATACCCACACTCCTGTTCGGCTCCGAATCATGGATCCTTTACCGGCATCACCTACGGCTCCTAGAACGCTTCCACCAGCGTTGCCTCCACTCCATCCTCAACATTCATTGGAGCGACTTCATCTCCAATATCGAAGTACTAGAGATGGCAGAGGCCGACAGCATCGAATCCACACTGCTGAAGATCAAACTGTGCTGGGTAAGTCACATCGCCATCCCAAGATCGTGTTATATGGCGAGCTCTCCACTGGCCACCGAGACAGTGGTGCACCAAAGAAGAGGTACAAGGACTACCTAAAGAAAGCTCTTGGTGCCTGCCACATTGACCACCGCCAGTGGGCTGATATCGCCTCAAACCGCGCATCTTGACGCCTCACAGTTCGGCGGGCAGCAACCTCCTTTGAAGAAGACCGCAGAGCCCACCTCACTGACAAAAGACAAAGGAGGAAAAACCCAACACCCAACCCCAACCAACCAATTTTCCCTTACAATAGCTGCAACTGTGTCTGCCTGTCCTGCATCGGACTTGTCAGCCACAAACGAGCCTGCAGCTGACGTGGACATTACCCCTCCATAAATCTTCGTCCGCGAAGCCAAGCCAAAGAAAAGATGACCTTTAAATTAGCTGACATGAGATTTATCATCATTTTGCACATTGTAATTTCAATGAAGGAAAGACAAACACTTTAGAACAAAATTAAGTTTTAATTCAATAAGGCTGAAGAAAAAGTTGGCAAACTGAATTTCACCATGGTTATCGGCAGAATCACAGATGGCAAAGAGAAAGCATAGAGGAGTGAAATCGATCAATTAGATGAGTGGTGTCACAACAACCTTGCACTCAATATTAGCAAAATGTAGGAAGTAATTGTGGACATCAGGAAGGGGAAATAAGAACACAAACCAGACCTTACCGAGGCCTTAGCAGTGGAAAGGGTAAAGAATTTAAATTCCTGGACATCAGCGTCTCTGAGGATCTGTCCTGGGGCCTTCATTTTGACGCAATCACAAAGAAGGATCACCATAGACTATACCTCATGGGAGTTTGAGAAGATTTGTATGTCACCAAAGACTCTTGCAAATTTCTACAAGTGTACCCTGGAGAGCATTTTGACAGATTGCATAACTGACTGGTATGAAGGTACCAATGCACAGCATAAGAAAAAAACTACAAAGAGTTGTGAACTCAGCCAGCACCATTATGGGCATCAGTCTCCACTCCATTGAGGACATCTATAAGAGGCAGTGTCTTAAGAAAGCAGCTTCTATCCTCAAGGTCCCCCACCATCCAAGCCGTGTCCTCTTCATACTGCCATCATCAGGGAGGAAGTACAGGAGCCTGAAAACAAACAAAAGCAGCTTCTTCCCCTCCACCATCAGATTTTGGAATGGACAATGAACCTCACTCTTTCTCTTCTTTTGCAATAATTTATTTATTTTAAAATGCAATTTATAGCAATTTTTGCACCTGTAATGCTGCCACAAAACAAATAATTTTGTGGCACATGTTCAAGATAATAAATTCTGATTCTTCTTCTAAACAATTAGAAATGAAAATGATGGAAAGGTTGTTGACACCATTTCCCTTAAGTTCTATGAATCACTAACCTAATATATGACGGAAGACTCATCATCCTCTGCCTTGATCTGATGCTGTTCCTCTTAACCTTGTTGGCATCAATGAAAGGATCTTGTTTTATGTTGGAATATCGCTTGCTTTAATTTTTCTTTAAATGCTTGTTGAAGAGTTATAGAAGTTGCAATGTAGCAGAATTTACAGGACGCAAGTTTTATCTTTGGTGAAACAATTAAATGCACTGAGATAATCATCAGGTAATTGTACTCAAATTGTATGTGGAGGTGAATTCAGCTGATAGCCAGAATTCTTGCAGATGTTAAACAGCAATACATCAATAGCCAAAGAAAAATGTCTTCTCCCATACTTCATGGGATGAAAGTACTGCTGACAATGCCAGTATTCCTTGCCCTTCCTTAATTGCCCTAAAGTAAATAATGATAATCGCCTTTTAAACTTTAGCAATGTTACAAAGGAATTCCATATTTTTGACTCTGAGATGATGATGTAACAAATGATACTTACAAGTTAGGATGGTAAATCTGCGGACTGCTCAAAACTGGCTGAAGGGATACCATGTGTTGGAGCTGGGATGTGAGGGAGTGCCGAAGGTGAAGGCGCTGAAGTGTTCCTGACTGTATCAGAGGCTCGGATCTGGAGCTTGGGTTGCCAATATTCTGGACTGGACTCTGTGTGGCTGCGGAGGCTGCAGAAATGCTGGAGGTGAATCTGTGTCACCTGGTGACTCTGGGGGGGACTCACTTTTGCTTCTCTTTCTCTGACTATAGGAGGTTCTTCAGACAATTTCTGTTGCTGACAATAAATTGAATCATGAATCTTAAATGAGTTGGAGGGTAACTCAGAGGCAATGATGTTTCTGCCATTCCTGTTTCTTTACACGGTGGTGATCTTTGGTTTTCTGCTTTTACCCAAGAAACCTTGATAAATGGCCATTGTTCTTCATGGTGAAAAATGTGAATGCTGATGCTGGATGGGGTAGGCTGCTGTTTCCTTGATAATGTTGGTGGTTGAAATCCAGTTTCTTCCGTGAACAGATAATAGCTCAGAAGTATTTTTTGTTTTAGATCTTTCTGACCTTTCGGTGATATTTTTCAGGCAGAAGTGAGCAAAGCTACTATTTCATATTGCTATTGAAACTGTTCAGGTTAGTGCTATGAACTTGCTGACAATATGAACTAGATTGAAACTAGTTTAGCCCAACTGGAATATCGTGAATACAGATTTGAAGACTTCAGAGAGGCTTTAGAAATATATTAGGGTGATTCAAGAGATAAGGCATTACATTTAGATGTACAAACTGAAGAACGATTTATGTTCTTAAAACAAAGAGGGGTAATACAAGATTTTTAGGTTTAATATTCTCAAGATTTTTGACAAAATAATGAAAAGACAATGGTTTCATGGTGAAAATGTCAATAATCAAATTAAAGATGATCTGCAAAAGATCCAGAGACAACATGAAAAAGCATTTTTGCACAGTGTTCATGATTCATAATACACTGGCTCGATGTGCTAGATGTCGAATCAAGAGCAGCCTTCAGATATAACTAATTAATATTTGAAGAACTGAAAATTCCCAGGATTTGGAGATTGGTATTCATTGTTAAAACACAGAAATGCTGGAGGAACTCGGCAATCTCGCAATGTCCATAGGAGGTAAAAATATATTACCAACGTTTTGGACTGAACCCTTCCTCAAAGTATAAGCAAAAGAAGAGAGAGAGGTTTCCATACTAAAAATGCCAAGGAAAAGGGAGGAATGGGAGGGGGACGAGTTCAGATCAACTGACAAAAGGTATTAATTGAATATGATAAGAGTACAGAAAAGAGAGAGAGCAAAGGTGAGAGTTGATTGGGGAGGGGGTATTTGGCTCTGTGAAAGGAGACAGAGGGAAAAAATAAAGAGAGAGAGAGAGAGAGAAAGAAAGAGCTTGAGGAAAGGCAACATAGGGGAAGATGGGGTGGAGGGGAGGTGGCTAATAGAAACCGGAGTAGTTGGTTCATGCCATCCGGTTGTATGGTGCCCAGATGGAATATAAGGTGTTGTTCCTCCAGTTTGCAGGTGGTCTCAGTCTAACTGTACATGAGTCCATGGACAGACATGTCAGCAAGGAATTGAAGTGGGTGGCCACTGGGAAATCCACGCCATTCTAGCACTCAGAATGAGGTGCTCAACAAATCTCCAGTTTGCACCCAGTCACTCCAATGTAGAGGCGACCACAATGGGAGCACCAGATAAAGTAGATGACCCTTGATGATTCACAATAAGTATTGCTTCACTTGGAAGAACTGTTTGGGGCCCTGAATGTTTGTGTGGACAGAAGTGGAGCATCTCTTGTGGTCACAGGGGTAGGTGCCAAGTGGGTGAGTGGTAAGAAGGGAGGAGTAGTCGAGGGAATCTTAGAGAGAGTGGTCCCTGCAGAAAGTGGAGAGAGGAGGAACAAGGAAGATCATGTAGTAGGTGACAGCAACGGTATGTGTGGTTGGTGAGGACAAGGAGAATTCTGTCCTTGCTGCATATGAGGTAGAGGGGGCCAGGGCAGTTGTGCATATAATGGTTGATACGTGGGTGAGAGCTGATTTAATGGTGGTAGAGGGAAAGCCTTATTGTTTGAAGAAGGAGGGTATCTCTGATAATCTGGCATGGTTGACCTTATCCAGGGTGCAGATGTAATGGAGACGGAATTGAGAGAAAGGAATGGTTTCCATACAAGGGACAGGGTGTGAAGAGGTGTATTTGAGGTAGTTGTGGTAGTTGGTGCATTTGTATAAGATGACTGTCAAGAAATAGAGACACAGAGGTTGAGAAAATGGGAGTGTTGCTGGAGATGGACCAAGTGAATTTGAGGTCAGGATGAAAATTGGCAGCAAAGTGGAGAAAGTTGACAAGCTCATTGTGGGTACATGAGGCCGCACCAAAGTAGTCGTTGATGTAGTGGAGGAAGAGTTGAGGAGTCATCCTGTGTAGGCTTGTAGCATGGACTGCTCCACATAGATAACAAAAAGGCCAGCATAGCTGGGGCCCATGTGGGTACCCATCACTACCCCTTTGACTTGGAGAAAATGGGATGAGTCAATGGAGGTTATTGAGGATGAGGATAGGTTCTGACAGCTAAGAAGGGTTGTGTCTGCTTTTGAGAAAGAAATAAATTGGTAAAATTATTGACAAAATAAATTATCAATATTCATTGAAAGAATTGACATGGAACTGATGTAAAATTTGGTTTCTGTCTCTAGCCCAGTCTCAGGAATTTACGATTGCTAAAATTCTCTGATCGTGATTGTGAGAAACTGACTTCAAAGGATGTAGATGCAAAGACAACGATCCTCCATCTACTAATATAATCATGTGCCCCAAGCCTGGCACGTAGATTTCAGGCCAGTTCCTACAGTCATGGAGCAATGTCAGACTGGTAACATGAGGAGCACCAAGCACAGAAGCTGTACATACTGTCACATCATGGTCTGGTAGATAGACAACAGACTCGCCAAGGCAAATAGCGCCTTTGGAAGACTACACAAAAGAGTCTGGAAAAACAACCAACTGAAAAACCTCACAAAGATAAGCATATACAGAGCCGTTGTCATACCCACATTCCTGTTCGGCTCTGAATCATGGGTCCTCTACCGGCATAACCTACGGCTCCTAGAACGCTTCCACCAGCGTTGTCTCCGCTCCATCCTCAACATCCATTGGAGCGCTTTCATCCCTAACGTCGAAGTACTCGAGATGGCAGAGGTCGACAGCATCGAGTCCATGCTGCTGAAGATCCAGCTGCGCTGGATGGGTCACGTCTCCAGAATGGAGGACCATCGCCTTCCCAAGATCGTGTTATATGGCGAGCTCTCCACTGGCCACCGTGACAGAGGTGCACCAAAGAAAAGGTACAAGGACTGCCTAAAGAAATCTCTTGGTGCCTGCCACATTGACCACCGCCAGTGGGCTGATATCGCCTCAAACCGTGCATCTTGGCGCCTCACAGTTTGGCGGGCAGCAACCTCCTTTGAAGAAGACCGCAGAGCCCACCTCACTGACAAAAGGCAAAGGAGGAAAAACCCAACACCCAACCCCAACCAACCATTTTTCCCCTGCAGCCGCTGCAACCGTGTCTGCCTGTCCCGCATCGGACTTGTCAGCCACAAACGAGCCTGCAGCTGACGTGGACTTTTACCCCCTCCATAAATCTTCGTCCGCGAAGCCAAGCCAAAAGAAGAAGAGTAACCATTAAACTACTCAATGTTAGGTTGTGGTATCAAGCCTTCGAACACATTGCAAATCCTGATCTTCATTTTAGACTGTTGCTTCTTAGTCCTTTCATCCTTTAGTTTTTAACCGGTGGATTGCTACAGGAATCTGTGCTGGGGCTTCAATTGTTTACATTCTATACCAATGATTTAGGTGAAGTTTCCATGTGTGGTGTAGCCAAAGTGCCTGGCCATACAAAGGTAGGTGGGAAAGTTTAAGGAAGGGCATAAAGAGTCTGCAAAGGGATATAGAGGGATTTGGTGACTATACAAATATTTAGCAAATTCAATGTAATTTGGGGAAATGTGAGGTTATTCATTTGGTAGGATGAATGATTATTGGGTAAAAAAAACTATGTGATGTGAGATGGAAGGATTTGGGTGTCCTTGGAGATGACAAATGAAAGTTAGCCTATAGGTGGAGCAAATAATTAGGAAGGCAGCAGAAATATTGGCCTATGTTTCAAAAGTTAGGGAAGTATAGCTGCAATCATTCAAAGCATTGGAGTGCTGTTAGTTTTGTCTTCCTGTCAAGGAGGAAAAATGCCATAAGATTAGCTCTAGGCAAACTGCTGATCCTTTGTTGTCAGCGCCAACAGGAAGGAAAAAGTGAACAGTGAGGCAATTGTGGTCAGTAAAAAGAATTTTGTATGGAATATTTCTATTCATATTTGTTAAGAGAAGTTGGCGGAGCACAATTTCTGTGGAAAGTTGATAAACTCTTCAATCTTAGTCACAATGATCTAAGGAAACTATCAAGATGAATTATATCCAAGAAAAAGAATATTTTACTTACCATGGGTTTCTTCAAAATATTTTCCCAGTCGACTTTTAACAAAACAGGGTCAAAAAGTAGAAATAGAAAATTAAGAAGGAACTTAAGGATGAGAGCTGGCTGTTCAAAATGAATCTGTCACCCCAATTAACTATAGTACCTTACCCTTTTTGAACTATAATCCTTAATGAAATGAAACATCAGTTAGGCAATTTGATTGTGGTGAAAATTAGCACACAACAAGTTGGCTTAAAATCAAGCATTGGAGAAAGCTGATAAACAATTCTTTTTCAGCTTGGAAGATGGCTGACATTGTTCTCAGAGCCGCCATTCTCAATCTTTTTTTTAGCAAGGTCCACATTAGGACTGCTCAAAGCAGTCAAGTCTAGTTGGTTTCCTGCATAATTTCTCTCCTACCAACTACATAGAAAACATTTTTTTAAATTATGTTACATGAGGTGAAACAAAAACAAGGGTTTTACTCTGAGCATAACAACCGTGGCTTGTGACTGCAGAACAAGTGGACCAGTGGGAAATGATTTTTATTGAAAATGTAGGAGAGAAAAAAACACAAACATACATATGACAGCAAAATCCCCATTATCTGGCATTCAATCAACCAGAAACTCAAACAACTAGCAAGAAAAATCAACAAAATAAATAAGAATAAATAACATTTTAAATAAAAGTTTACATAGAAGCTTAAATTATCAAAGTAAATGTTCTCCGAAGCAACACACAACCCCTTGGGAGCAAACCTTTAGCCAGCGGAGTGCTGCAGTCACATCCCGCCCGCGGCAGCTGTTGGAATAAAATTTTAACAAAGTTGTATTTGAATAAAATGGCGGCTCCCAGGATGAAGAGCTGGTCAATCCCGCTGGGGCAATTCTCTCAAAGTGCCTCCCTATTCCTGCCTCGTAAGAGTCTTTCTCTTTATTAGTATATTAGTAAGGCTTTATTTATAAACGTGGGGGAGGGAGGGGGGTTAATTATGATGGTGGCGCAGGTAGCGAGGCAGCTAGTGTAATGCTGTTACAGTGCCAGCGAACAGGATTTGAATTTAAAGGAAGGTGCTCGCAAGGTCCGACCAGGACACTTGCGTGGAGGCGAGTCGGATTTCACTGAGGTTCTGACTGCGACATCAGGATGAAGAGAAGGTCGATGCCGCTCGTTGTTAGAGCAACTCTCCCAAAGTATCTCCCTATCCCTTCCTCAAAAGAGATTTTATTTTTATTAGTATTAGGTGTGTTAAGTAAGGCTTTATCCGTAAACTTGGGGAGGGGGACTAGCTCAATGCTGTTACAGTGCCAGTGGCCAGGATTCAAATTTAAATTTGGTAACTTACTGGAATTGTTTGATTAAAGTGAACTTTACATAATTAAAGACTAAAGTACCGATTTTTTTGGTCAAATTACTTTGCATTTGCACTTTCTTCTGTCTTTTAAATGGTGTATTCTTAATTAAGGTGTATTAGTTAGGCATTGGAAGAGTGAGTCTCAGTCAACAAAAAAATTTGCATTTCTGGCATCCGTGATCCTCGTAGGTGCTGAACACTGGGGATTTTACTGCACAAAATATTTTTAAAAAGAAACTTGAAACACATTGGTTTGTACTCAATGAGCCAATAGGGAACTTTAAGCACAAGCTTGAGGATGTAAAAACTTAATAAAATGAACTTTTTATTTAAAAAAAAATCAAACAATTAATTAATTAATTTAAATTAATGAATTTAAAATATATTTAAACAATTCATATGAAATGAAAATTTTAGTGAGATGCTTGAGCTTTATGTTCCAGTGCAAGTTTTTTGATGTCAGGCTCCAAGCTGTATAGTGATAGTCAAAGGTCACTTCTTGTTGGGATATTAAGTCTGATCCTGGATTTTGTCAAGGAAGCTACCTTGCTGAATCCACATTCAACTAAATATTTTGGCTTTTCCCATAGTTTTCGAAATTTATTCTGGAGATCACTCTGAGCCCAAAAATCTTTTTTAAAATTGATTTAACTTGCAGCGTGCAATTATATCAGTCTGAAGATCAATCAAACTCTCTTGAATTTCTGCATCAAAATTGGTGGGTTGTTCCTCAAATGGATCTAATATCCAATATGGGATATTGTGATTTAACAGGTTATTAAATCTTTCCTGAAGATCTCTGTGTATTTGCTTTAGGTGTTTCACATAAACGGTAATGTCATTGTCCTTCAGAGCCTTTGCATTCATGTTCAAATTGTAAAATTTCCCAATGTCTGATTTTGCTCCAATAGACAGAGATTTTTAAGAAAAGAAACAATGGATTTTGTGTTTAATCCTACAAGGTCTTGTTCCATAAATTGTTTATCAAATATATCTGCCAAATAAAATACGTCCATCTTTGTATCAATGAGTTTTCTCCATGCTCATTATGAAAAACAAAGGAAACTATCATGTCCCAGAGTACAACAAAGCCACAAAGATGATTTCCTTTGGACAGCTGCCTCACCGCAAGGCACAGCAGCAGCGACTGGAAATGTTCATAATTTTCTACACACAGCTACCGGAATAGACAGTCTTGAATGGGATGTGATTTTATAAAGTTTAATCTTTTATGACAATCGAAAGCGAAGCTTTTAAATGTCCTAAGTTTTTACCCACTAAGTGCTCCCTATGAATGATACAATGAATAGTAATGACTGAAGATCACTACTGTTCATTGGGGTGGCATGGTCAATGTAGCAGTTACTCAACACTGTTACAGCTCCAGCAATTGGGACCGGAGTTTGAATCCCACGCTGTCTGTAGGGAATTTGTATCTGGGTCAGTGTCTGTGTGGGTTTCCTCTGGGGGCTCCAGTTTCCTCCCGCCATTCAAAACACACCGGGGATTTGTAGGTCAATTGAGTGTATTTGGCGGCACAGGCTCATGGGCCGAAATGGCCTGTTTCTGTGCTGAAGCTGAAGCTGTACAAGCTGAAGACAACATTCCCGTATCTGGATAATGTCACTATCTGTGGCCGTGACCAGCAGGACCACGAGGCTAATCTGGAGAGATTCCTCTAGAGGGCCGGGGAGCTGAACCTCACTTGCATCAAGAAGAAATGTGTGTTTAGCACCACCTGCCTGGCCATCCTGGGGTACATTGTGGCCCATGGAGTCATCGGCCCAGATCCAGAAAGGATGTGCCCAATAATGGAGTTACCTCTCCCCCCCACGCTAAAGGCCCTCCGCAGGTGCCTGGGCCTTTTCTCTTATTACTCGCAGTGGGTCCCTCGCTTCTCGGACAAGTTCCACCCCCTGGCCCAAGCTACAACTTTTCCCCTCCCACCTGAGGCGCAGGCAGCCTTCATCCGCATCAGGCGAGACATCGCGGACGCCACGATCCAGGTAGCCCTCGCCACTACCCTCAACCAAGAGGGGCGCCCTGTCACTTTCTTCTCCAGGACCCTCCACGGCTCCGAGCTAGGACATTCCACCATTGAAAAGGAGGCCCAGGCAATTGTGGAAGCGGTCCACCACTGGTGCCACTACCTGGCTGGCAGGAGATTCAAGCTCCACACGGACCAGCAGGCCATGGCGTTCATGTTTAACACTACCCACAAGAGCAAGATCAAGAATGACAAGATCCTGCGCGGGAGAGTCGAGCTGGCAACCTACAGCTACGACATCCAGTACTGCCCCGGGAAGTTTAACAACTCCCCCGATGCTCTCTCTTGCACCTGCGCGTCTATGCACGACGACAGGCTGCAGGCATTGCATGAGTCCCTCTGCCATACGGGTGTCACCAGGTTGTACCACTTCATTAAGTCCCGGAACCTGCCGTACACCATCAGGGACGTCAGGGACATGACCGAGGCCTGTTGGGCCTGTGTGGAGTGTAAACCCCTTTTCTTCCGCCCACCCCAGACCCATGTTGTAAAGGCTACTTGGCCTTTCGAGTGTCTTGGCATGGACTTCAAAGGGCCCCTGCCTTCCACAAGACGAAATGTCTACTTCCTCACGGTAGTGGACGAGTACTCACACTTCCCTTTCGCTATCACTTGCCCAGACACCTCCATGGCCACCATCATCAGGGCCCTGGGGCAGATCTTCACCATGTTTGGCTACCCCGCCTTCATTCACAGTGACCAGGGGTCTAGTTTCATGAGTGATGAGCTGAGCCAGTCCTTGACGGCGAGGGAAGTCGCACGACGAGCTATAACCTGAGAGGCAATGGGCAAGTTAAACGTGAAAACAGGGTGTTCTGGAAGGCAGTCCTCCTGGTTCTCAGGTCAAAAGGATGGGTCGTTGAGTACTGGCAGGACGCCCTGCCCGAGGTGCTCCATGCCATTCGGTCACTGCTGTGCATGGCTACCAACAAGACCCCTCACGAACATCTGTTCTCATTCCCCAGGAAGTTGGCAACTGGAATGACCCTCCCAGCATGGTTCACGTCCCCGGGACCGGTGCTCCTGTGTAAGCACATACGGACACACAAGGCCGAAGCCCTGGTCGAGCAGGTCTTCCTCCTACATGCAAACTACAACTATGCCTACTTTAGGTTCGGCAGTGGCAGGGAGGACAACATCTCGACTAGGGATCTGGCACCAGCAGGAGCACCCACCACACCACGCCATCCTCCAGCCCAGGACGACGCTGACCGGGCATACAACCCCATCCCCAGGCAGCTATGGGGTATGAAGGACCTCCTTGACCACCAGGGGCCCGCTTTAGCCCTGGGAAATGAATCTGCCCCCCCCACCCATCCAATACAACCTTCATACATTGACACAGACTCCCCCCCCCAGCCACCCCTCTGCGCTGCGCCACATGTCACATGGACTCCTGCCACCAGCCACCCCACTTCCCCTCCAACCAGTGACCAGGAGCCAGTCCTACGATGGTCACAGAGACCCTGGCGGCCGCCGGACCATCTCAACCTGTAAATATTGTATGTGTATAGGGGGTATGATTTCTTGTTACTGCACCACCCCCCACCCTGGGGGTGAATGTGGTGGTACACCACCGGCCTACTGCAGGGGGAAAAACCTGTACCTGCAGGAGTGTACCGCTGGCCTACTGCAGGGGGAAACCTCTGTACCTGCAGGAGTGTAAGGGGACAGGACAACACCTGGCCGGCTGTTAATCAATCGGCTTGAAGGGATCAAGCCCCACCCGGTCGGGTGTCAATCACCCTCCGGAATATAAGCCTGCGCCGGCTCCCGAAGCTTATTCAGGGTTACTGCAGCTACAGCCAGCCTGGCTCTGTGGAAGTCTTTGTGGATTAAAGCCTGTGGTACAGTCTGATTTTGGCTAACAGTGCGCCACAATGTATAAATTTAAAATTTAATTTAAAAAAAATTTAGAAATAACATTTTTCAGGCATGTGATAAACCCTCTGTATCCTCCAACCATTCAAGCAGCACCATTAGTTGCATAGTCAATTTTGTTCTCAAATGGAATACTGTGCTTGTTTATATAGTTCTTAACTTCTTGAAAATAGTCAGTCCCCTACTATTTGTTTTAATCCTTCTGGCAAACAACATTTCTTCTATCAGCTTGTTTCTATTTCAGAATCTGGCAAAAGCCATGAGAAGAGTGTTGCTCTCTTGCAGAGTGGATTAGTTGAATTGTAAAAGAATTTCTTGGATTGTAATGAAATTAATAATTGTTTTTCAATGTCCTTTGCCAACTCACCATTCTTCTAGAAACTGTGAAATTACCCAAAGGAATTGCCTGAACAATTTATTTAACATTTGTGTTCATGACGTCAGAACATGTTATGTTCATGTTATGTTATGTTCATGTAATGTTCATGATGTCATGATGTATAGCAGTGCTATAGGTAGACAACAACTCCCAGAAGTCTAGCAAACCGGCACGGGATGTCATAACATCATGACGTGGGGCATGTGGTTCAGTATTTTAAAATAATACGCAAATGACTTAAGAAAATGAGTTCTGATTTACCTGCAACTATGTGTGTTGTTATTTTCTGTTCATCAGTAACAACTGCATTTTCTGTGGTTACAAATGAAGGCAAAATAAGTGACTCCGTGACATTATGAACATTTCCACTTTTAAGAATCCATTTCTCTTGTATGATGGAAGAAGCCCTTTTTTTCTAATTTCTGTGATGTTTTAGTTTCAAGAAATATGAGGCAAAACTTTTTGGCCTGCATGCTTATTTCCTGTAATTAAGACCTTTTGTCTATTAGTTTGCACTCCTCCCCCTCCACCCCACCCCCCCCCCCCCATTCTTTCCTTTTACTCCCCCAGCCTTTGAATACAGAAGCCTCCCTTTTTTACTCATACCCTGAGGGCTTCAGGCCCAAAACACCTGTATTATATCTATACCTCCTATGGACACTGAGTTACTCCAGCATCTCTGTGTTTTCACTACAATCAGAGCATCTGCAGACTTTTGTGTTTCACCCTTCCCCCCCTTCCCCACCTCTCCCCTCATGTCAGACATCAGTGTACAGGTAAAAGTTCAAAACTTGGAAGATCCACAGGTTAAAATTGTGTAAAATATTAGAGGGGCGAGTAACAGAATGAAAGAAGACATAGATTGGTTGGCAGAATGAGCCAATAGGTGGCAAACAAAGTTTAATACTTGTGACAACAGCTTCACATTGATTGGGGGATCATGTACACTTTCAATCTTTCCACTACCTTAGCAAGGATCTCCACTTCAATTCCACACCCATTGCCGCCCTGACATGCCTGGCCATGGCGTCATGAACCACCAAGATGGATGTATATGCTGTCTCAGCAGTTTCTAACCAGGTGACATCAATATTGACCTCCAATTTCTGGTAATCCCCTCCTCCCTGTTCTCTAGCTTAAAACCTCTGACTCCTTTCCTTCAGCTCCCTGCCCCTTCCCTTCTGTTCTCCTATCAGAGAGCATCTTTCTTAGCCCTCTGCCCTCTCTCCTTCACCTCGGCTTCTTTCTTTCATTTCAGTGAATAGATCACCTTGTTTATAGCAAGGGCAGCATAATAGCAATATTAAACAGGAATGTCATCAGATGCTGTGATTGTAGAATTGATGTGGAGTTCATTCAGGAGCCTGATCCCTGTGGCAAAGAAACTTTCTTTAAGCCCATTGGTGCTCAGTTTCATGCTTTATCCTGATAGGAGGAGGAAAAGGAGAGTGTGTTTGGGTGTGGTGGGTCCTTCAAAGTGCTGGTTGCTTTTCCATAGCAGCGGGAGGTGTGGATGGAGTTGACGGGGGGAAAGATATATGCGATGTTCTGAGCTGAATTTGTCACCTTCTTCAGCGTCTTCTGATCTTAAGCAGAGGAGTTCCCATACCATGCTGTGATGCATCTAGCAAGTATGTTTCCAATGGTGAATCTGTGGAAGGTGTGGTATAGAAGGGGAACATGCTGAACTTCTTCGTCATTGTAGTAAGGAGAGGTATTGGTGGACTTCCTTGATTGATGTGACAACATGGTGACTCCCAGGAATTTGAATTTGTCCATTATCTCCACTTCAGATCCTTTGACATGGACAGCAGTGTGTGCTCTAACACCTCTCATGTTCAGCTCCTTTGTCTCCTTGACTTTGAAAGCAAGGTTGATACCTTGGCACCAGGCCATGAGACTTTCCATCTCCTTTTATGTAATCCATCTCATCATTATTTGATACTTGGCTAACATTAGTCAGTTAATTTGAAAATTGGAATTGTATTTAGCTGAACAGGTCATGGTGAATAGGTGTAGAGGAGATCAGAGGACTTTTGGCATCAAGAGCTAGAGGGCATAACATAACCCAATTGTAAATAGTATGCAAGATCAGTGGGATCTGATGATCTCCAACCATAAATCTTTGAAAGTGGCAGGAAGTGGAAAGTTGCCAGTAAATCAATTAGGATCTGGATTTCATAAGTAGAGGTAAAGTTATAAAACAGAAGTGATGTTGGTCCTGTTTAAAAATGAATTCTGATCAGGGGATCATTGGAATATTTCATCTATTTTTGGTCATCTCACCTTAGTTGTAAGTCAGGTGCAGTAAAAGCTTACAGTAATTGTTCAGGAATGAGGGATTTCAGCTACATGGTTAGACTGGAAAAGCATAGTCATTCTCCTTGGACGAGAGCAGAAACTAGGTAGAGAGAAGTTGGGAACATTAGTGGATGCTTCTCAGATGAAAGGGAACAAATGTATAGTTTTGGGTAAAATGTTCAAGGGGAGTGTGAGGAAATTACAGAGAGGACAAGAACAGAGCCAATAGAATCTGAAGTTCTCTGCATGTAAAGGTGGTGAAAACAAAAGTAATCTTGATAAAGTATACAGACCCAAAACGTTGACTATTTCTACCGATGGATGCTGTCTTACCTGCTGAATTCCTCCAGCAATTCTTTGTTTTCCCCTTTAAGAATTTTTTGTTTGGCCATTTCACACTCAGGACTAAAAACTGGATCCCATCAGCAACTGCATTTTATATGCAAATCGCAAGTCAGGCATTACACATTTCCTCTGTTGTGGCCTAAATTGGAGTTACTGGGCAGCGTATGAACAAGCACTAAACAAATAGGAGTAAACCTTCATACTTCGGTTCAGTTAAAGAGACTCACCACTGAATTAGCAGGGAGACTGCGGAACTTTTGAACTTTTGCACTTGGCAAAGTTTATAGAGTGTGTTTAAATCAATAGTATTTAGGAATTGAGGCATTTGTCCCATTGGTGCATTTGTAGTGAGTTTACTGGCAGCTCTCCATTAGCAACATATTTGGCTGGGCTAAACAAAATGTACTGCAGAGAAAGGGAAACTAATGGATGTACACTAGCTAACTTTCCAGAAGACATTTGATAAAAATGCTGCACAGAAGGCTGACTGGGTAACAGGCAATGGACATTGACATAAATGATATTTTGACTAGATGAGAGGATGTATTAGGTAGTGTGCTGCAGCCCTAACTTTTCATGTTTTGTAGAATTAACATAAATGACAGAGCTGAAGCAATGTGGCAGCATCGAGATGAAGTGATAACTTTGCGACCGCACATCTCCAGAGACCTGAGCTTAGCCTTGACCTATTCTACTGTTTCTGTAGAGTTTGCATGTTCTTCCTGTGATGACAGGTTTCCTCCATCTGCCCAGTTTCCTACACATGCCAAAGACTTAATAGGCGTTCAGTTAATTAGCCACTGTAAAACTCTCCTCAGTAAAAGTGGTGATAGAAGAATCGGGGAAAGGGAACAAAAGTTGATGCAAGGGTCAAAAAGGGTCAGTGTCGATGCCAAAGAGCTTGTTCCTGTCCTCTCTGTGTCTTTATGATTCCAAAAGTACCGATGACACATAGGTATCCGGGAAGGAAATTTATAGAGATATGGCAAATTAAGTACAATGAAAGAATATGTGAAATGATTAGTTTTGTCAGGAAAAAGGAACAGAAGAATATTATTGAAATTTTGAGAGTTGACGGAGCTCAGAGATACTGTACAAAGGGACCTGAGCACCCTAGTGTCGATTCACAAAGAGCTCATGTGCAGGTACAGCAAGTAATTAAGAAAACCAATAGAATGTTATTGTGAGTGGAATTAAATACAAAAGGTTGGACTTCAGTTGTAAAGGACATTTGTGAAACTTCATCTTCAATATGAGACTTGTGGTCTCCTCGTGTAAGGAAGGGTGAAACAAATTGGAAGACCTTCAGAACAGGCTGACTGGACTAAGATATGGAATGGATGAGTTGTTTTATGAGGAAAGACTTGATAGGCTGGGCTTGTATCTTTTAAAATAAGAATCACATACTAAATTCATTTCTCTCAGAGGATCATGACTCTCTAGTAGAACAGTAGAATAGGACAAGGCTCTTCTGCCACTACTCTCTTGCTCAGTGAGTAGTGGCAGAAGAGCCTTCACCAAGTCCCATATTTAAGACAGAGATAAATAAATATTTGATAAGCAGAGGGTTGAAAGACTGCAGCATGTCATCGAGAATGCAGAGTTGAGGCTACAGTCATCAATGATCCAGGATTGGGAAAGGAAGACGGAGAGATCCATTCCTCCAAATTGCTTTGTCTGTACCATCCAGGCACCTCAGGGTCTGCAGTCATTTGAATATTTGCCACACTAGTATGAATTCTCTTTGCAAGAATTCTGTAATAAAGTTTATTTTCCATAAATGAGGATACATTTCAGAAGTTCAGAAAATGTAAACAACATATGCCTTTCTCATTTCATTTCCTTAAATGTATGTTTTTAAGTCCTAATGTTATCACAGTCCTCAGACCAGCATGACTGTCATGGAAATATGCCTTTGAGGATTATGCTATGGGGGATATTAGAATGGTTATAGATAAATATGTCTTTAAAATAGATAGATTATGGGGATTTCATGTAGGTAACTTCACAGAGTAACACTTCACAAAAGACATTTAAAATGCAAGAGCTTTGCTGAAGCTAGACGTTGCTGCTCCAGTTGGCTTTGCAGAAGCAATGAAGAATGCTGATCTATTGTGTATGGGCAATAAAGTCCAGGCTCAGAAGTACTGATAAGATCTTTCAAAGATTGGGTTTGGAGTCTTGGGAGATTTTTTTTTGTTTTTACAAGCAGAGAGAGGAAAAAACAAACAGGATTCTTCGCTGAGAGAGAGAAAGAGAGAAGTCAGTTCTGCAGTAGCAGTTGAGGTTGCAAAATGGCAAGCTGGCAAGCTTGTTGAAAAACCCCATTTTGAAGATAATGTGTGAGTTCTGAGTTCAGCCTGTTCAAAACCCTTGTAGTTATTACAAGAGGAAATGGCTGGCTAGAGTGTTTCTCCTGAAATAAGGGAAACAAGAGGAACTCTGTGGTGACCTGGAAGAAGAAGTTATCATTTGGAAAACCCACGATGGGGCAAGTTTCTTCGGCAAGACACTGAATTGATTGATTGATCGGAAGGAATCAGTTTGTGTGTGTCCAATGAGCAACAAATGACTCTCTGAAACCAACAAGTACATTCCTGAGTGATAACCATTTAACTCTGACTACCAGAGCCTGGTGAAAATTCATATATGTTAAATCTGTGCACAGTATGAAAATTGCCTGATACCGATGATCTTGAAGAAGTGAATGATTGGACTGTGAATCAAAGAACGTTCCTGAACATATACACATTATATACACATGTGCTTAGAATTAGAAGGGGGTTAAGTTAATAGTAATAAGTTAAAGTTTGATCTTGTTATTATGTTTAAAGATAATTAAAAGCAACTCTTGTTCAAGTAACCATTGTCTTGGTGAATTTCTATTGCTGCTGGAGTTTGGAGTCATCTGGGCTCGTAACATCATCCTTTGATTGGAGGGCAGCATGTTGTTTCCAGGGTTTGTCCCAATTAAGTCAATACCTCTTTGTTGCCTGATTTGATTCTGGGGGCTGACTCTCACATGATTCTGTTTTTAATGGACTTTTGGCCTATTTCATAATGTCTTGCAGAAGATCCAACTGTGTAAAGATGATACACAGGATATTGTTAACTCTCCAAATAAGGTGAAAGCTATTTTCTCGGCATCAGAGTGGAAAATGACAACACATTGATTTCATTGATGTCAGCCCCAAGACAACACTATACACATTGTCGATAGTTTAGATAAATAATCATAGGGGTTAAAAGATAGATGGGACTAAACATATGTGTTTGGTATCCAAACCTAAGTATTTGGCTCCTGATATACATAATGGTTGCCTAATGTTTGATTTATTTGTGTTGTGATGGATTATATCATATATTATATTATGTATAGATATGTTTTTGAAGGAGATAGATTGTGGAGGTAGTGTAGGTCACAAACAAACACTTTCCAAAACAGATCTCATTTAAAATGCAAGAGCTTTGCTAAAAGTGGGTCATGAAGGCACCAAGAGCTTTTGCAAAGACAACAAAACAAGGAGACTGCTTTGTTAAAGAATTTCAAAAGCAGATGTAAATGGATTATTGTTTGGAAAGCAACAGATGAATGGACTCAGAAGTTTGGGTCCAGTGCCGCAATCTGTCTGGTTGCAGTTTGCTGTTCTAAGAAGGTCATGTGGTTTTACAAGCAGAGAGAGAGGAGACTTTCTCTAAGAGAGAGAGAACTGGTTTCTGCAGTCATGGCAAGCTGTCAGCTTGTTGAAACCCCATTTTGAAGACAGGTTGTGAGTTCTGAGTTCAGCTGGTTGAAAACCCTTGTGGTCCATACAAGAGGAAATGGCTGGCTAGAGTGTTTCACTTGAAATAAGGAAATCTGTGTTGACCTGCAGAAGAAGAGGTTATCATTTGGAAAATCTGATGGGCCAAGTTTCTTCAGCAAGACAGTGAAGTGGCTGATTGGAAGGAATCAGTTTGTGTGTGTCCAATGAGTAACAAATATTTCTCTGAAACCAACAAGAACCTTCCTGAGCAGTAACCATTTAAGTACCAGGGCTTGGTGAAAATACATAAATGTTAAATTCTGTGCCTGATACTGGTGAACTTGGAGGAGTGAGAAGTGAGATTGGACTGTGAATCAAAGAATTTTTCTGAACTTATACACACATTACATACATGTGCGCTTAGAATTAGAAGGGGGTTATTAGTAATAAGTTAAAGTTTGATCCAGTTTTTATATTTAAAGAAAATTTAAAGTAACTTTTGTTTAAGTAACTATTTGTCTTGGTGAATTTCTATTGTTGCTGTGTTTTGGGGTCCTCTGGGCCCATAACATTCTGCATTCATCCAATAATGTGAGACTATAACGGGAAAATGCTTCCCCATGTGAACTTTGCATCAAGTCTGTGTGCTGTGGGACCAATTTCTGAAAATCCTGAGAAGTTGTGAATTTAGTGTAGCTAAAATTTGAGTGAAATACATCAGTTGTAGAATAGAAGCAAATCACGGTAAATTAACCTTTAGAAGAGAAATTTTTCACATATGATTTCATAGATATGTAGATGATTTTGCAGAGTGATGTAACATAGCAACCTTTGGATTAATTGTCCTTGGTAAGGCATTATTTTGCAAGTTGTTGCAATGCCAATGTCATGTATTGCTGCATGTTTGACAGAAGATTATAGAAACTAATACATATAACAAGGTCATAAACACTCAGGACTTCTGTCTGTATTACATTTCTAATAATTAATTTCATAATTTCAGATTTCAGCACTTGGTAAATTTGTTTCATTTACCAGGGAATTAATTATGAACTGAGATCATTCTTTTGTTCATCTATAAATGATTTAACTCTTTTGAATATTTTATTTAAAACAACATATAAAGAGTAATAATAACAAACAATAACATATCACAATATTACAATGTTAACAAATATATGTTGAAAATATATAAAAAGAAAGAAGGAAAAGAAAAATACTTCAAAAAAAACCTACAAAACTAAAAACTAAAAAAACCCTAATCCCAACCTAATCTAATCCCATAACTGATCTAAATCTATTTAAATACATAATAACAAAGCTACATCCTAACTTGGATTGCATCAGATGACACTCAATGATCCCAAAAGTATCATTCCAAAAATTATTATTCATTCAGGGAAAACTTCACAGGTCAGGAGAAATTAAAAATAATTATAATTTCAATATCATTATTTTAGCATACGGGCTCCAAATTTGTAGAAATAAGGAATATTACCCCATAAATTATGTAATTTTTTCTAAAGGAATACAACTTTGAATCTCTGTATGCCATCTTTCTAATGTTAGTGAGACATCAGATTTCCATGTAACAGCAAATCATTTCCTTGCTATTACTAAGACTAACTTAACAAATTTCAATTGAGAATCTGACAAAGGTAATTTAGGAGTAATACTTTCAAAATTTCCTAACAACAATAATTCAGGATTTAACAGAAAAACCACACCAGTAGTCATTGTAGAAACTTACTAACAGAAACCCAGAAGGAAACCCAGAAAGAAACCTTCAAGTAAGACCATGTTGAATGATTTTTAAAAAGTTCCAACTTCTTTTCCACATCTAAAATATTGATCTGATAAATTCAATCTCCATCTACTCAATTTCTGAGGTGTAATGTACAAGTGATACAAAAAATTATAGTGAAGTAATCTACATTTTTAGACATAACTTCTTTACATAAATCTTGCCAGTTCTGTTGATCTATTGTTATATCTAAACCTTGTTCATTTCTTTTGCTTTAAACAAACTTACTTTAGGTGTTTGTTCTTGTAACAAGATATATGCTATTGAAATAAATTTTTTAGTCATTCCATCCACTATGATTTGTTCCAAATTTGTAAGACTTTTTAAAAACCATATCAGATCCTAATTTCTCTCTTAAATAGGCCCTTAATTGAAAATATCATATTTAATTTTCAGTTGATCAAAAGATGTCAATCTATCATTATCATAAGAATCCCCCAATTTTAAAATTTATTTGTTGTTCCAAATATTTAAAAAGGATTATCTTCTGCAATGCACATGTGCAACTCCTCGTTCATGTGCAATGCAGTTTTAATTTTTCCAGTGGCGCCATCTTTGTGGGGTGCTGAAGAGAAAGCTTTGGAGGATGGTCTTTTGCTAGGGCCCTCACCAGTGGATCTGGATCCAACTTCAGCGGCCTTCTTTGATGACAAGGTAGGCCCGAGTTCTCTCTCCTTTCTTTCTTCCCATTTTTCTTTTGGTGGAGACTTTACAGCTTTTTCATTCTTCGGATACATCCTTTTTCTTTCGAGTAAACACTTCAAAGTTACTTTAAAATAATTTTTATAACTTTAACTTTTCTTAATATGCATTTTTTTAGTAAATCCCTCAGGAGTCGGTAGGGTGTGGTGTTCTTCATGACATCACGTGACGCTCCTCATGATTTAATATTGTATTAAGAAAATAATAATAAAGATTATTAAAACACACACAGTGCCCTCCATAACTTTTTTTCCCTTTATTTGCCCGTGTTCCACAGTTTAACTTTGTAGTCAAGCAATTCACATGTATCTAAAGTGCACATTTCAGATTTTATTCAGGTTATTTGTGTACATTTTGGTTTGACCATGTAGAAATTAGAGCACTTTTTACGCATAGTCCTCTCATTTCAGGGCAACATAATGTTTAGGACATTTGGCTTCACAGGTATTTGTGAGTACTTAGGAATGTTTAATTGCTTCATTGGTGCAGGTATTAGAAAGCGAGGCTTGCTTCTAAGCTTTTGATCATTTTTGGAGTCTGTAGTTGCCATTTTTCAACACGAGGACCAGAGTTGTGCCAATGAAAGTCATAAAAGCTATTATGAGGTTGAAAAACAAAAATAAAACAGTAAGAGACATCGCCTAAATTTTAGGTTTACCAAAATCAACTGGAACTGTTGTCTGCATTTGTCTGGTCTGCCATACCGATTGGCCAGCTGTATCTGTGGCCCCTCCCACAGGCTCCTGTATAAAGGTGACTGGTTCACATCCTCCTCCTCCTCAGTGCAGGACAGTCGAGCAGTATGGATATGCCTTTTTTCTTTAGTGAATAAAAGTCTATTGGTTTCTCAACCTCAGTCTTTGAGTAATTGATGGTGCATCTGGAACATAATTAGAAAGAAAGAGCTCAGTAATCGTAGTAATATCAGTAATTCCAAGGAAGACCTCCACTGCTTATTTCTGATATATTCTCATCATAATGAAGAAAAAAGTCCCCAAACATACATCTGACAGATCAGAAACACTCTCAAGTGGGCAGGTGGGGATATGTCAATGACCTACCGCCTGAAGAAAATTTAATGAACAGAAATACAGTCTATGTTGCAAGATGCAAACCATGGCAAAGGTGGTATGTTTGGATCTTGGCAGTTCTTTACACCTCCACCCCTTTCTCTTGCTATCACTGGTACAGGTTAACCTTGATCTCATCTGAGCGCAAGACCTTTTCCAGAATTCTGCAGGCTCTTTTAAATACTTCTTGGCAATCTGTAATTCTTTCCCAGACTAACTAGTGGTTTACATCTTGCAATGTAGTCTCTGCATTTCTTTTCACGAAGTCTTCTGCAGACAGTAATTATTGACATGTCCACACCTGCCTCCTGTCAGACATACGTTTGGGGATTTTTCTTCTTTATGATGAGAATTCTTCTGTCATCAGCAATGGAGTCTTCCTTGGCCTACCAGACCCTTGGTGCTTACTAAGCTCATCATCTTCTTAATGATGTTCCAAATAGTTGATTTTGGTCATCCCAAGGTTTGGGCAATGTCTCTTACTGTTCTATTCTTGTTTTTTTTTTAGCCTCATAATGTTTGTCTTACATTGGCACAACTGGTCCTCATGTTTAAAAATGGCAACTATCGACTCCAAAGGTGATTAAAAACTTAGTTCTCTTATACCTCCACCAATGAAGCAATTAAACATTCCTGAGTACTTACAAACACATGGGAAGCCAAATGATCCAAACATTATGGTGCCCTGAAATGGGTGATCTATGTATAAAAAGTGGTTTAATTTCTACATGTTCAAACCAAAATAAATATAAATAACCTTGAATAAAATCTGGAATGTGCACTTAAATTACATATGAATTGTTTGATTACAAATTTAAAACTGTGTGCACAGGAGCAAATAAATGAAAAAAGTGTATTTGAAACATTATGACAATATTTAAGTGGACTTTTATTCTGTTCCATTCCCCAGTTTGGTAAACAATATGGAATTATTAAAATTCCTCAAAGGATTTACTGGTAATTGAACATGTTCTTCTCTGAAGAAAGATTAAACAGGATTGATATCTCTTTATCAAGGAAGGGAAGGATTGAATAATGATCCAAGAGTTTTCTAAAATTATGTATGAGTTTGAGGCAATTAACCCATGCTGACAGGGTGAATTGGAAGGAGCATATCAGTCTTACACTGCCCGCCCATTTCGATGTTTTGCAGTATTTAAAGTGTTAATGTCACACAACTGCATGTATTAACAGGGTTTTGTTGCCTTAAATTTTCCTTGTCCCACTTCAAGGAAAGATATGGTGGGAGCCATTTTGCATCTGAATCTAACCTAGGGTACAATGAAATACTGCAAAAGGCAAAGGACAGACTCAAGATATTTTGGATCCCATCCTTGAGATGGAGGAGAAAGAAAACCAGAGAGATGTCACATAATAGTAGGAGATTGGATCTCTTCCAGACATTTAACATTCAACATCCCTTTATTATCACACATGCAAAATACACATTTTTCCCCATTATTTGTCTTGAAAGGCACACAGAGCTATCACTAGATTAGCACCACTATTAAGACAAGAAAGACTTGGAGGGTAGTAGGAGTAAATAACCATGGTTATTATAGAAGAGAAATCTAGAGGGCCTAATGCAGAGCTATTAGATGTTCAATATCCTTGTGTGAATGGTGTGGTTCAGGCATTATATTTTCTAGTGACATATCACATCTATTGCAACGTTAGCCCCAATTTTGCAAAGTTTACCATTACTTTTTTACTCATCTTCCTTACACTCTGTCAATCACTCATATGCACCAAGACACTCTGACCCAATCTTCAATCTGAAACATTGACTCCGCTTTTCTTTCCACAGATGATGTCTGACCTGGTTAGTGTTTCTGCAAATTTTTTTGTTTCAATTCCACATATTCAGCATCTGTATTTATGTTTTGATTTTTAGAGGGAACAGAGTGCCTCCTTCCAGAGACCAAGATCAGGCATAATTTCTCTTGCAGGGTACTCACAAATAATAATGGAGTCGTTGATAGGGGGGATGCTTTAGGAAAGTTGGCAAAAATCTTGTGTTCAATATGAATGAGCTTTGCAAAGGCTGACAGTAATTTGTGTAAACTCTTCTGGTAATTTTATTCCTTGGAGTTAAGATATCTTTCTGATAAATGAGGATGGCATTCTTTTGATCCATTATGGAGTGGTGGCCAACTCTACTTGTAAAATGGTTAGCTTATCGGTGATGCGAATTCAATGATCCATTTAGGAATCTCTGAATGTCTAGGGTTACAGTTAAAGATGAGAATGCAACCACTATGTCTTTGGACTTTAATATGTATAGGAATTTGTAGGATGTTGCAAAAGACACGCAATAGCTAAAGAGAATGGAATCTCATTGGTTGTCTTTAAACTGGAACCTCAGTGACCTCTCTTGTGTAACCTTGTACACCATACAACAAGATGTTGCAAGAACCTCCATTTTCAGCCTCAAGGGAGACAGTTACATAAAAGTTCACAGCAACATTTACCTTGACATCCGTTGGTACCCAGGTCCTTGCCCTGCTTTGTGGTTGCAGTTTTTATTTTTGCTGCGGCAAGGAGCATTATCACTGAATTGCAGAGGTGTTTTGCACAATTTTTCTCTGTGAAGCACGAGTGAGAAAATTGCTTGCTGCACCTTGTGTATGGATCTCACCATTAATCTAATCAAGCTTAGAGCTCTTTTCTCTTCTGTCTTCCAGCACTCCTCTGTTGTGCACATTCTCCATTAACTCTCTTAGTCAAGATTCAAGGAGAATAGTTTGAGGTCTGGGAGAAGAGGAAGACCAATGAAGAAATGTTTATGAGGGTGTAATTTGGACCTATGAGCTCCAAAATAACAGCCATGATGTCAAAACAATGTTGCAAACTGATTGACAACAATGATATGCGAGGTATGGGTGAGTGCTGGGAGCCTGCATCAATATGATATTAGTGCTGATTCACATTCCAAGTTTGCCAACATACCACAAAGATCTAAGACAACATTGTGGTGATACAACCATTACACTGGCTGCACTCCTACCAGCCTACTGCAGGGGGCAACCACTGCACCTGCAGGTAGGCAACCTGGGAGGCTGGCCCCACCTGCCAGCTGTCAATCATCAGCCCATATAACGACTTGAGCCGGCCCCTTCAGGGACAGTCAGACCCTTGGATCCAGCAAGATACTGAGACTAGTGTGTACGTTTAAGCTAATTAAAGCCTGTTGTACAGTATGTGGAGTTTGCGTCAGAATCATTTGCACAGGAGCACTCACAATTTAATCAGCTTCAAATTAAAAGGACCATGGAGAAGTTCCTCACCATCAAGAGGCTGGACATCGGCCCTGAACATTCAGACGCTCCAGCATATTTCAAGATCTGGAAGCAGGCGAATGAGGTGATCATCCACACACAGGCTGAGGTCATCAACATTAACCAGAAGAAACTCATGGTATTATGCACCAAGCTGGGCCCACGTGCTTTCCAGGCTATCCGAGACTGCACGGATTTTGAACCAGTGATGGTCATCCTGGAAGGCATGTACCGGCCCCCGACGAACATACTCTACACCTGCTCAACATGAGAACTAGCAGGCCCATACACAATCAAAGCTGAGGTGACTGCTGGGGATGTGGAGCAATTCGTCTGAGGTGCCTGTGTGTGAGGGCTTCTGTCAAGGTTGACTCAAAAGAGACTGTTGGAGGAGAATAATGCCTCCCTTATCAGGATCATGGAGGTGGTCCGCTTCTTAGAAGCTGCAGCTCACCATGTAGAGGCCTTCGATGCTCGCCTCTCCCAACCTCCAGTCTGGCTGACTCCGGCGACAGCAGTCGCTGAGGGGCCCCACGTGGAGGAGACAATCGCAGCTGCTGATGCAGTCCACCGCTGTAAGTACTGCAGGTCCCAGTGTGGCTCAGACAGGCACTCCAGAAAGAACTGTCCTGCGAGAAACTCACATTGCTCCCGATGCGGCAAGAAAAGCCACTTAACTAAAATGTTCCTCCTCAAATCCACTGGGAGCACTGTGGCCCTCTGTGACCAACTGGGACACCCTTCTAACTTTCTGGACGCCAGGCAGTGCCATTACTCCACCTGCCACATATGGCCGCAAGGATGATGTCACTTCCAGCCTGGCCGTCCAACCACGCCACCGCCATGTGCTCATCACAGGCACTGCCATCTTTTATCATCCAACCTCCATCCACATTGGTGACTTCACTTCCGCCCACACCAACAATGTCACTTCCGACGTCACTTCCGGCTGAGTCGCCTGTTCATGCTGATGCCATGTGCATCTCCTGGGCATCGCCATCATGGGCCAGCTGACCCCCAACCACCCTAAGTCGCCTGACTTGCTGACCAGACAATGTACACGCGCACATGCAAAACAGCATACTTGCTGCATCCACACTCCTAAAGACACCTACTGGCCGCTGCTTGCTACAACCATCGGGGAGCAGCAACTTGGACCCCAAGACAGTCTAGCATCATTCAAACTAATGGAGAACATTCCCCATGGACTCAGGCGATCGATGATGGACATTGCTATCAAGATAATAAAATACCTGTTTGATAGCGGTAGTACTGAGAGCTTTGTCCATACACTGACAGCCCCCAGTCCACCTGTGGGCTTTCCACCCTACAGGTGCCCCCTCCATCCCTCTTCAACTACCTGTCACCAAACTGTAAGCCCATAGCTACCAAGAGCAGGTGCTACTGTGCAGCCAAAAGGACCTTTATCAAGGCCGAGGAGAAACGGCTTCTGCTGGAAGGAGTTATAGAGCCCAGAACCAGCCCCTGGAGAGCCCAGGTCCTTGTCGTAAAAGGTGGCAGTAAACTGAGGATGGTCATCAACTATAGTCAGACCATCAACTGGTACATCCAGCTGAACACCCTGCATCACTGACATAGTCAACGAGATACCCCAGTACAGGGTTTTCTCCATAAAAAACCTGAAGTCGGCCTACCATCAGCTCCCCATCCATGCCCAACTTTGAGGCAGACAGGTGCCTCTACCAGTTCTGCCAGGTCCCATTTGGGCTCACAGGTGGAGTCTCCGTGTTCCAATGGGAGATGGACCGCATGGTAGACTGGCACGATCTAAGAATGTCTTTCCCGTACCTGGAAAATGTCACCATCTGTGGCCATGACCAGCAGGACCATGATGCCATCCTGGAGAGATTTCTCTGGACAGTGGCACTGAACCTAACTAACATCAGGGAGAAATGCATCTTCAGCATTACCCTCCTCACCATCCTGGGGTACATCGTGGAAGATGGTGTCATTGCATGCGCCCCCTAATGGAACTGCTCCTCCCCCATATCCTCAAGGTTCTCTGCAGATGCCTAGGGCTCTTCTCTTACTACTCTCAGTGGGTGCCCCACTTCTCAGACAAGGTCCATCCACTGGCCCAAGACTTCACCTTTCCCCTTCCCACTGAGGCACAAGTGGCCTTCGCCCACATCAAACAGGACATTGCCAATACCACAATGCATGCCATGATGGATTATGATAGGCCCCACCCCTCCCTCACTATCTGTAATAACCACCCACCCATCTCCCCGAAAACAGCTAATCAGTGACCCAAACACCACCCACTGCTCACAACTTGCAGTTTGTCCATCCCTCCAGGTGTCCCCCCTCACCCCCATTCAAAAGCCTCACTCCTGATTGTAAGCAGGTGATACAGCCCTGGGGACAGAGCCTTTATCAAGGCTGAGGTTAAGTGACTCCTGGCAGAGGGCATTATAGAGCCCAGCATCAGCCCTTGGAGAGCGCAGGTAGTGGTGGTGAAGAGCGGAGAGAAGCACAAGATGGTCATAGTCTACAGCCAGACCATCACCTGGTTCACCATCTTGGATGCCTCTTGAACGAAATTGCCCAATACTGGGTCTTCTGCACCATTGACCTCAAATCAGCCAATCACCAACTCCCAATTCACCCGGAGGAGAGCCCATTCAAGGCATTTGAGGTGGACGACCTTTACCATTTCATCAGAGTCCCCTTTGGAGTCACAAATGGAGTTTCAGTCTTTCAGAGGGAGATAGACCAAATGGTAGACAACCACCAACTGAAAGCCATGTTTCCCTACCTGGACAACGTGACCATCTGTGGCCATGACCTGGAGGACCACGGCACTAACCTGCAAAAATTCCCTCAGACAGCCGAAGCCTTAAATCTCTCATATAATCAGAGGAAATGCATATTCTGCACTTCATGTCTAGCTATACTAAGGTGCGTGGTGGAAAATTGAGTTATTGGACCTTGCTGGAGCTTCCACTCCCCCATAGGCTCAAGGCCCTGAAAAGGTGCCTGGGGTTCTTTTCATATTATGAACTATGGGTCCCAAGTTATGCAGACAAAGCCCGCCCCTTGGTAAAAAACTGTTACATTTCCCCTGTCGGAAGAAGCTTAAGCGGCCTTCAGTCGCATCAAAGGTGACATTGCCAAGGCGGTAATGCTCGCTGTAGATGAATCCATCCCATTCCAGGTGGAGAGCATTGTGTCAGACTTCTCCCAGCTGCCGCATTAAACCAGGCTGGCAGGCCGGTGGCATTTTTCTCACGTACCCTCCAGGGTCACAAACTCTGGCACTCAGCCATTGAGAAAGATGCCAAGGACATAATGGAAGCTATGTGCCACTGGAGGCATTACCTAGCCGGCAAACTGTTCACCAGGCTGACCGATCAATGTCCAGTCGCATTTATGTTTAACAACAAACAGCATGGAAATATTAAGAATGACAAGACCCTGAGGTGGAGAATTGAACTGTCCACCTATGACTATGAGATCTTGTACCAGCCCAGAAAGCTCAATGAGCCTCCCGATGCCCTGTCCCAGGGTATACCTGTGCCAACACACAAGCAGATCATCTCCAAGCCCTACATAACAGCCTCTGCCACCCTGGAGTCATCAGGGTCTATCACTTTGTGAGAGCCCGCAACTCCTGTACTCAGTTGAGGACATCAGGGAGCTGACCCGCAGCTGCCCGGTCTGTGAGGAGTGCAAGCTTCTACAGGCCAGAGAAAGCTCCTCTGATCAAGGCCACCCACCCTTCGAATGTCTGGACTTCAAGAGCCCCCTTTCCCTCCATGAACTGGAACATGTATTTTCTCAACATTGTTGACAAATACTCACGATTCCCGTTCGCCATCCCCTGTCCAGATATGACTACGGCCACTGTCATTAAGCCCCTGCAAAACCTCTTCACACTTTTTGGAATCCCAAATTACATTCACAGTGAGGAGTTGCACTAATACCTCCTGACAAAAAGGCATAGCCACAAGTAGGACCACCAGCTTAACCTCTGAGGGAATGACCAAGTGGAAAGAGAGAATGGCACTATTTGGAGGCCAGTCCTCTTGGCTCTCAAGTCAAAAGGGCTGCCCGTTTCCCAATGGCAAGAGGTCCTACCAGAGGCACACCATGACACCAGGTCCCTCCTCTGTACTCCAACAAATGTGATCCCGCATGAAAAATTGTTTCCTTCCCCAGGAGGTTGACATTGGGAACAAAGCTGATGACCCCAGGACCCGTGCTACTCTGGAGACACACCAGAACCCACAAAGCAGACACCCTGGTTGAGAAGGTTCACCTCCCTGATCGGGAAGGTCCACCTCCTCCATATGAACCCTCAGTATGTCCACATGCAGTACCAAAATGGGCCGAGGGTCTGGGTCCTGGCATATGCAGGGGTCCCACAACTGAGGCGCTCGCTGAACTGACCACGGTCGATAGACCAGCACCCCCTCCCTCCCCATGACTATCAGAGACACAGTCATGGATCTGGCCCCACCATCAGCACCAGCTGCACCACCCCAACCTCAACCTACACCCTGCCCGAACTAGCCCCAACTGATTCTATTCAGCCATCTGAATCACAGCCCATCACACAGAGCACTGCCCAGAAACCTACAGCCACACCACAGCCAGCACTACAACAGTCAATTTGATGGATAAAGCCACCGGACAGGCTGAACCTTTAAATAGACTCTGAAGGGACTCTGATCCTTCACCCTATCGGACTTTGTTTCAAAAGAAGGGGTGAATATGGTGGAACATTGTATTCCGGTCATTGTACTGATTGGCCCACCCCGATACTGTAACTCCTCCCCCTCCAGGATTCCTAGTAAAGGCAGTACTACTCTCCCTCCTTCAGTACTTCCTTGCATGTACAGCCACCAGCATGTAAGATATGACTGTGAGTTTATAGTGATTAAAGTCTATTAATCTTGACTTCTGGTCTGTCGGTTCTAATTGATAGAGCTACAGTAATTTCCTGTCAAAGTGTCTATCTAATAGTGAAAGTGTCACACTGATTGGTGAGGCCACATACATCTATTGTGCTTAATATCTCTGCATTGCTCTTCCATTTCTGCTAAACATTATTCTCACTGAGTATTTCAGGTGCTTGTGAGGCAAGGGCTTGGATACCTGGAGCATAGGTTCACCATTGGAATGGATGAGAAGCCATGTTACTAAGGATGTTCAAGATTCCTTTTATTGTCCAGCAGCCCGCAGCCCATGTAGGTTCCCGTAGCCTGTATGGGCCTTCACCGGCTGAGCACCTTGCTCTTCCGCTGCTGTGGTCACCATCTAGTAGGGTCATCTCCTCTGCTTCTCCTTCTCATCAGGGTTGGGGGGGGTGGTGTTCTCCCCATTTCTCATGTCCTGCTCCAACTCACTGCTTTTTGGAGTCTGCAATCTCTCTTGGCCACTGCCAAACACAACTGCTGCCAGTTTTGCCACAGACCTTGTGGTTGCAGGATTTTACTTACAAACACCGTCAGCTCCTTTAACAGACCATTTAAAGCCTGTGCATTAGGACTAGGCAGTTGAACCCTTCGGACCAGTGCTGTGTTTCTGCTCACCACTCTCCTGGGTCTGAACCAATGGCCATTACAGCAACACTGGCAGGAGCACAAGAGAGGTTGGTGGGATCCATGGAGATGATGTCTATGAATGGACTCTATTGCTTCTCTTTCTCTTTTTGGGAGGGCATTGGACTAGGGGTGCCTCGTAGTATGCCTTTATGAGCAAACAAAAATAAACATATTTTATGTTTTAAATGCATAACAATAAAAGTATCTTGAACCTTGAAAAAATGGATCCATTAAACAATTAGTACAAAACATCCTGAGAGTCTGAACTTCTCTAAAAATATTTCTTGTGCACCCTTTAAATGAACTTCCAGTCCCTATAAATCCTGAATATCCAGCTGAACTATATTTTTAAACTTAAGCCCAGTGCTAACATCAGTGGGACAATGTGGGTGACAACACCTCGTCCTTGGATCCTTGGATTGTGAGACCCATGTTATTTTAAATCTCAGGACTTGTTTCCATTACTGACTGTACCATCAGCAAAAAGGAAGTGGGCATGGCATGGCATTGGAAAAATGAATGGGTTGGAAATATTCTTTTCTTCTTTGGCTTGGCTTCGTGGATGAAGATTTATGGAGGGGTATGTCCACGTCTGCTGCAGAATGAATGGGTTGGAAATATTCTTTTCTTCTTTGGCTTGGCTTCGTGGATGAAGATTTATGGAAGGGTATGTCCACGTCTGCTGCAGAATGAATGGGTTGAAAATATAGTGGTGGTTTCTATCAGTTCGAGAGAATTTAATGTGATGATGCTGTAAATGTATCAATATGGGCATATTCATTCCAGATACTTTCTCCAGCATAAATATATTTTATGTCACAATGTGCTTTATCATGTCAGCTTGCTGCATTTGTAAATATGTTCTTTTCTAATTCAGTTTATGGTTGAACACATAAAATCTGAATTGGGGATGGACGCATTAACATTACAGGATCTCAACACAATGTTCTGTGGCTGTTGTGCATCACTAACATTGTCAGAGAAACCCAATTTAAAAAGGATTTAAAAGAAAGGCCACATTTGCCAGTTCCAATGGGTCATTTGGGATTTAAATGACTACATGGCTTTTGAAAGAAAGCAGGGACATCTCCCAGCGTCCTGGTCAACATTTCGGTGTCACCCAACACCACCAAAACGAAACTAAAGTAGGTTTGTTATTTAAAGCCCATTCTATTTGTGAGATCTTGTGCTGATTGATTCCTCTGTTTGCCAGTCTAATTGTAATGGTTGCAGTCTAATCATAATGAATTGATTGCAAAGGGCTTTGTGATGCCCTGAAGATGTGGCAGAGAAAATGTTAATGAATTTGCTTTTGTCTGACAAGTTGAGTAACACGTTCAAAACCAAAACAATATTTCTGTATTGATTCCAAGCCAAATGTGCTTTCTCTTTCCTTACCCATTTCCCCCACTAAATTGTTCCTTTTGAAAGTCTTTCCTTCTGAAAGTCTTAACTTCATGTTGACTTTGGCAGTGTTGGTGCCGTTAGTCAGACTTGGAACCCTATCCAAGTAGCAATCTCTTGTGAGAGCTTGGAGTTTGGATATCCAATACGAAGGTATTCATTTACAGTGGCATTGCAAGATGCTATTTATGATTGTATCCTTTATCTGCACATGTACGCTCCCAACACATAATTGTGTAATTTGAATTAGGACTTCTCAGTAATATTTCCTTCACTTATAAAAGAATATTACAATTGGTTGCTGCTCTTCACCTACCACTCCAACCTCCAAAGACTGATTGTGATTGAGGATATTTGTATGTCCCCAGTACTAATTGAAAAAAAAACACATTCTGAGAGATAGTTGTGAAATGATACCTTGGGCTGCCATTTTGTACAAAAGAAGTGAAAGGCAGAGCTGGGCAAGTCTTAGCAGATCTCATGCTATTCTATCATCTATTTCAAGAATCTTGAAGAATATCAGTAACATAACAGAACAGATGTTGCTTGAGATATTGATCATAAGGAAAACTAAAAATGACCACAGGAAAATAGAGGCAATTGAAAATATCATAATAGGGAAAACAAAATGATGTAAAATTCAAAGTTGCAGAAGCAGATTTTAAAAGCTTATTGAACGCTTAGTAGAAACAAAGTATTGTTTTATCTGCCCTGGAATTGATGGGTGAGGAATGATAAGGGATTTGTTTTGGATTTACAATTTTAATGAATGCTTACTCCTGTTTGAAAATACTGTGCTATATGTAGATAAGCATTTACAGATATTTATATGTATAAATATAACATAAATATTCTTAAGTTATATCAGCCTACATTATGCTGGTATTTTTTTCAATGTATTAACCCTACTGGTCTACAAAAATTTAAAGATTTTTAACCAATCATCTTTTAGTAAGCAATAAAATAATGTATCATGTTGTTTTTGTGATTATAAATGCTATTGTTTTCACACAAAGTATAAGTCCTGTCCGACAAAGGAAGAAATAGCTATTAGTGTGTCTACAGAGGAAACATACCAGTGGAACCGGGAAGTGGTTTACTTCTTAATCCTTCAACTAGTTGCAGGCGGCTTAGGGTCACCAAGCTTCAGTTCTCCACACATTGCTTGGCTTGCTTCATACTCCTCTCCACTCCCACTAAAATAATACAAGTGCCTGTCAAAATACAAATGGAACTTTACCCTATCCTTCCCAATACCCAATTGGATGCATGTCACACATTTCCAGCTGAGTAATCGATTGTCTCCAATTGTTGAAATGCTTCATATAATGTTTTATATTGTTATTAAAATGATACATTACATAGTGCTTAACAAATGTTCAAACGATCAGTCCTGTTGACTGAAATCCGGTAAGTCAGGATTTAATAAGTAAGAGATTGAATAAATGGCAAGCTGCAACAGGTTATGAAATACATCACTCCCATCACAAGTTCCTGCCTTGTCTATTTTATTGAACCACCCAGTGCTGTCACAGTGGTGCCTGATGCCTTTGACGTTAGTATTGTATTATCAGGCTCAATATATTGAGCTGCTCCATTCTTGTTAGAAAAGGAATAACAATAGAATAATCTGCAAAGTCACTGCTACCTCCCCATATTTCTGTTTATCATTGGAACAAAATTTGTAACATTCGCGAAATTTGGGTCTTTGAATAAACAGCAGAAAAATAAGTGAATAATTTAATATTGCTAAAGGAGTATAACTTTGCCAGTTAATTATATTTGTTGCCAGCAGCCAAAAACTGATCAGAGGAAGAATGAGCATTCACCTCACAGCAGTACAACAAATGAAAATAGGAAATAAATAACACATAAGTCATTTTCATTTAGAAAATAGATAAATGAAATTGCCTGATAATAGCAAACAGAATGTAATTCTTCCAAAAGTTGTGTACCTTTCTGCAAAATTGATTCTCTGCCCACAAGCCAGATGCTCCTGAGTTAAGGCGAATGCTTGCTTAGTTCTGTGTTAGTACTGATGTGTAACTGGTTGCGGCAGGAATGTGTGACTCACCTTCCGATTATCTCTGCTTTGAAGAAAAAAAGAAAAGCTCAGAAACCATTGTCACTTCTTAAATTTGACTGGCTGAATAATCAACAGAGGTGTTGGCCTTACTTTTATCTTTACATCTCAGAATAAATTTTGTTTTTTTACATTTCACTCATATTTTATTGATGATGTGTTGGTGCAGTGTGTTTGAACATCAAAGGACTAAATTGTGAGCCATGTTTAATTTTGATGATTCCACATCATTGGGAAAGAAGGAATATTATCATTTGCTCACTGTGTAAATCTCCTGCCGGTCTGTTGATGTATGATGTAGATGTTATGCGATGAGGCTTCTTTATTTTCTTATCTGTAGATAGGAATGACTTGATAACATTATAAAAATTAGTAAAATTACAGACCTCTAAATTAAGTTTGCTGTCTTGTTAATGATGAGCTAACTTTAATGCTTAGACATTATTTGCATGATATATCTGTGATCAGTGTTTCTTCATATCTATTAAATACAACTGTACACTGTGATATAATCAAGGTGTAAAATAAAATAACAGAATAAGAATGCCACCAAAATATTGCAAATTAAAGGTACTTTCTAATATTAGATATGTATATAAAAAAATAATTTGATGTGTTGGATGCAATACTTATTCATATGTGGGAATGTAAGAACGTGGGAAAAGAAATTTGAAATCACTTTTTGTGTATTTAATTGGTCACTATATCCTCCACCCCCCCCCCCCACCCCCAAAACTATACAGCTAATTCTTGATTTTATTTATATTATCCACTTCCATGGCTTTATAGATGTGATAAAGGAGTGCCCAGATTGTGATATTCTTGCATATCAACCCTGGAATGACCGAAACCATTGTGTTTGCTGAGAGAAGGATCTATGACTTTGGTGGATATATACAAGGTGAAGAATGATGATTTTCCTTGAACTTTGTCCTAATACAGTTCCACACAATTTCTTAACTTATTTCTATTGGTAGTTAATGCAACTTTCTCCACCTTCTTGAAAAAAACTGATAACTGGATAGGCAGGGAATTTTCTAAACGCTACTCTAATCAATAAAACACATTATCAGGTTATTGTTTAAATTTTCTGTTCATTTATGCTGAATTTAAGCAGAAAGTTAAACCAGTTACAGATCTTCCTTCCCATCTTCCCTTCTCTCCTTTGTCTCTGGATTTGTTTCTCTCTAACTTTTCCCAATTCTGAAACTCTATGGTCAACTTTGTTTCTTGCTCCAGACCTTTTCTGGTTTTATTTCAGATTTCCAGTATCTGTCATGAGTTGATATGTAAATTGGACCTGGTATACTTTAAAATATGTAAGCCAGAACTTTGGATAAGCCCATGTTTGTAAAGAGTCAAATATAGAAGGCTAGCTGGGATAGCATTAAAGTAAGGACAAAATTTGTTAAAAGCAAATATAAAAAGCAATATATGATTTTCTGAAGAATTTATAACTTAAAGACTTCCAAATAACTTGGATTTTACTGGTAAGTGGGTAACACTAGCATTATGTATTATTTTAGTACATTTTATATACCTGTGATAAAATATTTTTATTTAAGTAAACCAACCATTGTCATTTGAAGTAAGTTCCCTCTTGATGTTGCAACTTGGCAATGCATGAAGCAGCAACTTCATGGCTAGACAAAATGTACAGTTAAGGGTATGTGAAAAGTTAATTGTAATTAATGGAATGCTTACGTATGATTTAAACCACATGCTACTTTAGTCATAAATTCAAGAACTATTTGGTGATTACCAAACCTGCCAACAATAATAACGATTTCTGCCATTTCTTTGCTATATTATTTGTTTGGATGGTTTTGATGATAATGTTTCGCTCCCTTTAGAGAAATAAAGCTCAGCCTGCTTTCATTTTGGAATGTGTCTCTTCTTGACATGATGAGTCTGAAGAAAGTCTGCAGGATTTCAAGTTTAATACGCAAAAGTGCTGGGGAAACTCAGTATATTGCACAGTATCTGTAGGAAGCAAAGATATATAACCAAAGTTTTGGACACGAGCATTTTGTCAAGGTATGAGCAAAAAGCAGGCAGGCACCTCAATAATAAAGTGGGGAAGGAGGGAAAAAGGGGCATGGGAAGGGGCACAGACCAACAGGCAAGACAATATAGAGTAGATATGAGTGGGAGTGCAGAAGAAAATAAAGTTGAGAAATGATGGGGGGAAGGGGATAGCTCTCTGGATGGTGAGGGAAAGGGATGGGGAGCTGGAGGAGAGGCGAGTGAGGGAGAGGGAAAGAGAAAGAGACGGAGAAGGGACTGTATGGAAAGCAGAGATCAACATCAACTCTGTCTGATTGGTGAGTGCTCAGACGGAATATTATTGTTCCTCCAGTTTATGGGCAGATGAAGCCATGGGTTGACATATTGGGGTGGGAATGGGATGTGAAATTGAAATGGTTCACCATTGGAGGTTCCCACTATGGCAGCAGACAGAGTGAAGATGCTCAATAAAATGATCTCCAAGTCTGCATCCAGTCTCTGATTTAGAGGAGCCCACAACAGGAGCACCAGATGCAGAAGATAACTCCCACATATTCACAAAGGAAATGTTGCTTCACTTAGAAGGACTGCTCGGGGCCCTATATGGTGGTGAAGAAGATGTATGGGCATGTGTAGCATTTCCTGTGGTCACAGGGTAGGTACCAAGGGGATAATTAGTGGGAAGGAATGAGTGGACAAGGGAGTCATGGAGGGAGCGATCACTGCAGAAGGTGGACAAGGGAGGAGTGGGGAAAATGTGTCCAATGGTGGTAATTGCAGAGAATAATATGTTAGATATGCTGACTTTTGAGTTGGTAGCTGAGGACAAGGGGAATCCTGACCTTGTGTCTCTTGGTAGAAGGGATCAGGCCAGATGTGGGAAATGGAGGAGATGCAGGCAAGGGTTAAGATGATGGCAGTAGAATGGAAGACACTTTATTTTGAAGAAGGAGGACCTCATTCTGGGAGCAGGTGCGATGGAAGCAGAGGAATTGAGAGAAAGGAATAGAATCCTTAAATAGGACATGGTGTGAAGAGGTGAGGTCAAGGTAACTGTGGGAGTTGGTGGGTTTGTAGAAAATGTCTGCTGAGAATTTGTTCCTGAGATGGAGAAAGAGAGATTGAGAAAGGGGAAAATGTTGCCAGAGATGGACCAAGTGAATTTGAGATTGGGATGAAAGTTAGCAGCAAAGTGGACAAAGTTGATGAGCTTACATTGGGTACATGAGGCAGCACCAAAGTAATTGTTAATTTAGCATTGAGAATCTTTGGCTGTGTAGACTTAGAGCATGGATTGCTCCACATATCTAATAAAATGGCAGGCTTCATCGCAGGTACCCATGGCTATACCTTTGAATTGGAAAAAGTGAGATGAGTCAATGGAAAAGTTAGAGCGAGTGAGTGCAAGTTCTGCCAGCTGGATGCAGGTGGTGCAGGAGGGGGAATGGTTTGTCTGTCATTGAGAAAGAAATGAAGGGCTTTGAGACCTTTGGTATGGGGGATGGACGTGAATAGAAATTGGACGTCCATGGTGAAAGTGAGGCAGTCGTGTTCAGGGAACTGGAAATGTTGAAATGATGGAGGGCAAGTGAGATATCGTGGATATAGGTGGTGAGGGTCTACATGGGGAGGACAAAATGGAATCATAGTAAGTTTGGTGGGCCAGGAGCACACGGAAATAATGCGTTTACTGGGACAATTGAATTTGTGGATCTTGGGTAGGAGATAGAACCGGGCAGTGAGGAGTTTTGAAACAGTGAAGTTGGAGGCTAAAGGAGAAAAATGTCTGGAAGTAATAGTGTGTGAGATAGTGGCTTGATGTTTTTTAGTGGGATCCTAATTAATGGGAGTGTAGGAGTGTGACAGCTGTCTTCTGGCCTCGGCCAGATAGAGGTGAGAGTACCAGACCACAACAGCACCACCCTTTTCTATGGGTTAGAAAGTGAGGTTGGAATTGATGTAGAGAGAGTGGAAGGCGGAGTGACCCGAGGGAGTAAGATTAGAATAAGTGAGGGAAGTGATATCTCGGCTGTTGTTTGAAACATAAAGATTTGGAGGTGGGAAATGGCCAGGATGAGGTATCCAAAGGGAGAAAGGAGACTGCAGGTGGGGAAAGGGAACTTCAGAAAGGGATGGAGAATCCTGGTGGAAAAAGTAGGCAGAGAGACAGAGACGATGGAAGAAGATTTTGGCATTGTGACCTGTCCAGAAATCATTGAGGTGTAGGTGAAGGTAAGGCTTCTACTGAGGACAGAGCATTTGATCTTCAAGAGGGGAAGGTCGGAAGTGATAAGTAAAGACCAGGCAGGGGCTATAGTGGGGGTCAGAAAGATGGAGAGTTTCAGGAGAGGAGGGTGGGTGGAGGTGTAGGGGAATCTGGGGGGAAGTGGAGGATGGGGGGTCAGAGGAGAAGGTGTTTCAGAGGAGAGTTGGGGGAGATGAGAGTCAGAGGACTGGGGGGTGGGGAAAAAAGGGGGAACTCAAAAGATTAGATGGGCATGACTAGGGAGAGGTACAAAGGGTGTGGGAAATATAAGGAGTGGTGGTTGGAGGGGGATAAGGTAGTAGAGGAGGCATTCAAGTTATCAGCCCCGAGGATGCTGAGGTTGGTGTGGGAACTGGCGAAGGATTAAGCTTGGATGCTGGTATGGGAGTGATCAGGAATGGAGTAAGTGGCCTGCTACAATCTCGCAAAAAGATTCTAAGCTATAATCATTCAAAATACACAAGGAACGGAGGTGGAAATAAATAAATAAATAAATTGAATTAACTCTTTATTAAATGTAAATTAATAAAGCATTTATTGTCATATAAATTGTACAATGTAAATAGGCACTGAAATCCTTATTTGGTACAGGCTGTTCATGTGAAATGTGGTGATCTGTAGCCTGAAGGAAATTGTTCAACTGGAATCGTCATTGGGCCTGCATGAATCACCAGTGCTGATAAGTTAATTCCACTTAGAAGCTGTTCCATTCTTCTTGGAAAACATTTCTTTCCTCTTCATCATTCTTTGTGTATAGACTTAGTTGCTACTCAGGAAAGTGTTGCTGCCTTCCTGATAACCCGAGAGTTCTCTCACACCCAGTCAGTGTTTTAATTTTCAACTCATAATTCAGGATGGTAGATTAATATTGAATCATGCTTTTGGTCTTTGAGATGACTGAGAAGGTGGACTGACTTTATGTTCAATCTGGCTTGGAATCATAAACTCAGTCAAACTTGCTAAATTGACATGATTTCTCAAATACACTGAATCAGTATATTTTTCATAGTTCTTAAATCTATGACCATAGGAGTAGAAGTAGACTATTCAGCCCATCAAGTCTGCCCTACCTTTCATTCATTAGCTGATCCATTTTCCCATTCACTCTGGCCTTTTCCTCATAGCCTTTGATGCCCTGTCTAAACATGAGCCTATCAATCTCTGCCTTAAATACACCCACTGACTTGGCCTCCACAACCACCTGTGGCAACATATTCTGCAGATTTACTAACCTCTCGCTAAAGAAATTGCTCTGCATTTCTGTTCTAAGCGGATGTTCTTCAATCTTGAATTTGTGCCCTCTTGTCCTCGACTCTCCTACCATGGGAAACATTTTTTTACATCTGTTCTGTCCATGCCTTTCAACATTCAAAATGTTTCAGATATTTCTGCAAACCCCCCCCCCCCCCCCCATTCTCCTAAATTCCAATGATTATAGGCCAAGAGCTGTCAAATGCTCCTCATAGGATAAGCCTTTCCTTCCTGGAGTCATCCTTGTGAACCTCCTTTGATTCCTCTCCAATATCAGCACATCCCTTCTTAAGTGAGGAGCCCAAAACTGATCACATACTCCAAGTGAGGTCTTACTGGTGTCTTATAAAGCCTCATCATCATCACATCACTGCTCTTGTATTCCATTCCTCTTGAAAAGAATGCCAGCATTACATTTGTCTTCTTCACCACTGATTCAACATGAAATTTACCTTCAGGCTATTCTACACAAGGACTCCCAAGTCCCTTTATAGCTGGGTGTTTTCAATTTTCTCGCCATTTAAATAATTGCCTGCTCGTTTATTTTCTCGTGGAAAACATTCATGTTTTTGTTTGTTTTCATACTTTGCTTTTGTTGCGTTAACTCTGAAGATTTCCACAGGGTTATTTGGGAGTGAAAAGAAATCTATGCCACTTTGTTCAGACTTTTCTGATGTATTAAAACAATAATATCTCAGAGACCATGCTGAATATTAGTCCCAACAAACACTCGAGTATCTTTATATAAAAAAACTGAATAATTAAAAAAACAATTTGAGATCAAACCCAGAGGTAAAAGAAGCTTCATTTCTCAGTTATTCAAAAATGATAATTAAGCACTTAAGTCAGGAAATTTCATTGAGACATAAAACTGCAGATAGCCTTATCAGTTCTTAACTAAGAAACACGTTTGAGATTCTGTGGTTCTTTCAGTGGTTGAAATTTTTAGGTCAAGGGCAACTTCCATTCTCTTATACAGCCAGCAGTTGCGGTTCCACAAATTCTGATTTACAGCAAGCGATCTTCCCTTCACCCTTCTGACTCGAGCAGCATGGCTGTAGAACATTACACTTCTGTAGCCTGTGTGGGCAGGTTGCAGAAGTAGGCCAAATTGTTCCTCCCCACTTCCAGTCACAGCATCTGAAACTTGTTATCATCAAAATGTCAATGCATGTGAGACTAAATGCCCAGACAGTTCACCACTTTATCAAAAAAGGATCGTCAGAGCCCTGTTAACGCAGGACTCTGTTTTCATTGACAGTTACTGATGAGTCTGTTCTGATGCATTAGCTTTACCAGACTGTTAATAAAAGATACTTGTGCTAAGTGGTTCTGCATGAACAGGATGATTTATCTTTAACGTATCTTCCACAACACAAATATATATCACATATAATGTGCATAATAAATAAGTATAATTCCTGGGCAAGGCTTCATTTATCTGTGAACTTGTATATCAAATAAAAAATCTACAGCATTACCAATTTTAAAATAACAGGAAACCAATGCTGGGATTCATTTCAAAAAGAAAGTAAAAGCAGAGACGTGATGTTGAGGCACTGGTGAGTGTAGAGCATAGTAGATGGGGCCGAGAACACTGTCCTTGCCTTACCCGTCCAATATCCAAGTAAGGCTAGCCCAATCCAACATTACTCTTGAGTGCCATGCTGGGCCAGCATTTCAGCGAGCTGCTTATCACTGGCCGCAGCCCTTCGAGGCAGTAGGGCCGCGAAGGCAGGAGCACAGCACACAGGCTGTCACAATCACAGCACCACTGGCAATCAAGGTTTCACCCCATCTATGCCCATTAAGTGCACAGCCTGCATTGGCCAATTTAAATCCCTTTGTGTATTAGGCCTTGGGCCATAAAGCCCATTGACCTTTGTAATTGGCTTGACGTTAATAGCAATGAGCTATTGATTGGCACCTGCAAATTATCTGGGATGGGAGCCTGGGCTCCCCGCAATCAGTCTGCTTGTGTTTGGCCGACTTGCTATTGAGTCATTGGACCACCCCCCCCCCCGCTCTCCACCAGTCCCCCAGCAATATAAAGGTATGCTCCAATCACCTTCTTTGCCATTGTTGGGACCATGCTGTGCTCGAGTCAAATCACTGTTTGCCACTGGGACAAGTGGACAACCCTGCTTCATTCAGATCACTCCAGTCTTCAAGCCTAGAACAACCTCCGGACCAATTGTTGGTATGGTAAGTTGTTGCCTGTTGGCTAAGATATGCACTGTATTCTACTGTTAATTAAAGGATTTAGACTTGATTGACTGTTTAATTAATACCCCTAGTTCAGTCTAGTAAGTTCCTAGTAGATGTGTGTGTGCCTGACTGAGTCAGTCAAGGGGTGGCATGGGAGTGGGACTGGCGGATGTCATATTTGTTTTCCTTAATTGTTTTTTTTTGAAAATTTTATTTTTCATTTGCATGAATGACAAATACAACCTGCTTATCCATAATTATACAGAATAATAAAATGATGAAAAAAGAATATATAATTTTATATTTTCTCCCCTTTACCCTCCCCCTCCCTCCTCAAAAAAGTGAGGGAAAAAAAGGAAAAAAAACCCACCTGAATTTATCATATATCATTCATTGATTAATTAAATTACAAATTTACAAATATAATCTGAAACCTCTAAATTAATTCGGGTGAGTCAGAGAGGGAGCAGCGGACGCTGTAGATGAACTCTTACCAATGAAATCCATATAAGGTTTCCAAATCTTATAAAATGTTTCTGGTTGATTCTGTAAATTGTGCATTATTTTCTCTTACGGCATACAGTTTTGTAATTCCATTTGCCATCTATTCAACCCCACATTATTGTCTAATTTCCACGTTACTGCCATACATTTCTTTGCTACTGCTCTTGCTACACTTAAAAACTTCATGAATATTCCCTAACAAAAATATTTTTGAGTCGTTCGGAACTTGTATCTTCATAATTTGTCCCAGTAAAATACTCATATTGTCCCAAATGTTTTTTTGATTGTTGAACCAGGTATCCAATTGATGTGTGTATGTGTGTGTGTATTTTTTTTTAATTACTGTATTAAATTTCCATCCCAGTTGGAAGTCAGTACTGCCAGAGGAGTTCACCAGAGTGCCCTTCTGACAGCTCACTGGGTCGCTTCGGCCTCTGGCACCTCATCGAGTCACTTTAGCCTTTCAGGACCACTCTTTGGGCACTTTTTGGTGCCGATGGCTCAATGTGGAATCCATAGTCAAAATAAATGGCTGTTTTCCTTACCCATAAGCCTCCACCAGCGGGAACTGCTCTGCCCATGCCACTGTGTCAGAGTAGGGCAGAACAGGCCAGCCCGGTGAGGTGCCAGAGCAGAGCAGAGCAGCGCTCTGTAAGCTCCAGCAGCACAGCGCTGCACCACCCCTTTAGTCATAACCCTCTATTTGTTCCATCCATGTTGCTATTTCTGGTGGGTGCTGAGCCAGAGCCCCCAGGCTGGCACACTGGCACCTAAAAATTTAGCACTACATCCCTGATCCCAGCGCCCAGCTGGGATTTTCCTACGAGTGCTATAAAAAATTCATTTGTAGGTGTGTTTTATATTACCGGTCACTGGTGCAGTGCAACTTTCCCCGCTTGCTATTGATGTACCATCAATTACTCAAAAGACTGAGGTTGAGAAACCAATAAGCTTTTATTCACTAAAGAACAAAATTACATCCACACTGCTTGACTGTCCTGCCCTGAGGAGGGGGCTGTGGAACAGTCACCTCTATACAGGAGCCTGTGGGAGGGGTCACAGGTACAGCCAGCCAATAGGTGTTCCCTACCAGACAATTATCTGCAAACACTGGTTTACTTCATTCACCCTTTGTTTTTTAAAAAAAAGAGTCCAGTGGAGTGGAGTGGAACTTACAAAGTCACAGATTAAGTCTCTCAGGTGGTCTGGTCATTTGTTGGGACTGTTGTAGTACCAGTTGTGGCTGCGATTCAGCGGCGGGGTCCTATACAGTCATGGGCCCTGTATATACTCATCAGTGTTGTGCCAGAGGGTAAGTGCTGATGACACCAGTGTATCCTCCCTTGGGGCAAATTTGTTAGAATCAAGTAGAAATCAAGACAAGGAGGAATTTGTCAGAAGATAAATCTGAGCATGGTGATAAGCTAACTAGTGAGGCTGCCACAGAGAACTTGGACATGACAGGAGGGGAAGACGATGAGGGATGGTGGTGATGGGGAGTTTATTGCCAAGATTGAAACTTACCACACTGAACCTAATGAACTGGATGGTGTCAAAAAACCTCTAACTGTCATACTAGAAATGATTGAACAGCATAACATTGCACTTCTGAAGATCAACAAGGACACTGGAAATGCAATTCTGCCTGATGCATTGAGAACAGAAATAATGAAACTGGGTTTGAAGTATTTCCAGAACAGTGAGGGGCCTTTCCTACCAACACATACTTGCTCAATGGAGAAAGTCTGTTTCAAGAGGAAATTGGGAAATGGACGTGGTGAGGAAGTGACTCACTCATGGCTGATCTATTCCCCTTCTAAAAGCTCTACATTTTGTTTTTGTTGACTTCTCTATTTCCAGTCAGACCATCAATCCTCATTGGAGCAGGAAAGTGGACTCAACCGGTGGAAAGCACCTGAAAGGATTAGTGTTCATAAAAATGCCAGAAATCATCTGGAGGCTTTATACAGTGGAAAGAAATTTAGCTGGATTCAGAGGCGTTATTGACATGGAACTGCAGTAACAGAAAAGCACGTCTAAGTCATTAATAAAGATTCTAACTGCTGAGGTGTAGACACACAGTTTTATTGTATGCCTCTGAATGATGACACTTACATTCAGAGATTTTGGAATGTCTAGCACCATGGTTCTTTCCATTAAGCAACTCAATTTCATTGAAAAACAAATGTTTTGGTTTGCAGAGGACCATAAACACACTACCATGAATTTTATTGATGCAGTTCGAAATATACTGAGGGTGTGGGTTAATTGGGAGTAAATTGGTCAGCATGGACTTGTGGCCCAAAATGGCCAGTCACCGTATGTCAACATTTTTTTTAAATTCAATAAAATATATATGATTCATACAATTTGCAGGCCACTTGTGTGGAAGTAATCCTCAACTGTGCTTGCATATTCTTCAGCTGTATTCCTTAAAGGGTACCTGCCTGAGAAGGACACAGTTGGTGCTGGAAATTCATCACTTTAAAGTAATTCATTGATTCCCCAATACTCTCACCATCTCCTCTCCTGACCATTTCTCTACCCATTGATTTGCCAAATTCACCTGTCCATTTTGATAAATGATTTTTCCTGACTACCAAATTATTTGCTTAATTCCAGTAGCCAAGCCTCGTATCAACCCCTCTGTTTACCAATCCACACCAGGTGACTTTGATACCCCTACAGATGGATACTGGCTGCCTTTCTAGTTCTTGTCTTTAACCAGCCTTAACAGCAAACAATGAGAAGGTGAGGTATCCCAACATGTTGGGCAAGATCCAGAAAGAGAAACAGTCAGCTTTTCAGGTTTGGACCCTTTTTAAGACTCAGATCTGCAGCTTCTCTGTTTGCCCAATGTTTGCCTCATTCATCTGCAGTTCTTGTGTTTTTCAAGTGTTAGCACCAAGTGTGAACTTCACAAATTTGGTTTCTACACAGAGGTGTCACCAGAACTGAAAAGCTTCAGTTACAAGGAAAAGCTGGGTAGACTAGGACTTTACTTTCCTGGATTGTAGAAGGCTGAGGTGTGATCTTATAGAAGTATACAAAATTATGAGAGGCGTAGATATTGGAATGGTTGCATTCATCATCAGGGACCATTCATCAAGTTGAATGGTCACATTCTTTTCCCCAGAGTAAGAATCAAAAATTAAGGGGAAATATTTAAAGGGGGGCTGAGAAGCAATCTTTTCATACAGAGTATGAAGGGTACATGAAATGAGTAAGTGGGTATAATTATGACTTTTTAAAGAGTTTTAGAATGGTATGAATATGGAGAGGAAAGTTTGAGAGGGATATGGGCAAAATGGAGCCAAATGGCATTAAATTAGATGGACAACTTGATTATATGAACAAATTGGGTTGAAGTTCCTGTTTCCATGCTGTACTGCTCCAAATATACTTTCACAAGCTGGTGCATGAAAATACCTCAATTTTTACATCATACTAGATAATAAAAAAATATTTATTGAAATTAATCTTATAAACAGCTGGAACTGGTACATGTTTTCCACTAACATAATGCCACAGAAGATAGAACCTGTTCATGAATTCACTATAACATTAACAATATGAGCTAAAGACATAAAATATTGATAAAGTGAATAGCCTCATTCTTTATCTGGATGGTGCTATGAGTGATATAGAACATTCAAATTAAATAAGCAAACTAAATGAATAGAAATTGGCTTCCCATGTATTGTTATTTTAACTGCGGTGAATGTCAGTAAAAATGTTTATTCCACACTATGATTTTACCTTGGAGAATTCTATCTCCTAATGACTTTCTAGTACAAACACATTTATATCTCTTGGCAGATGATATGAATTCAGGTTACTATTTGTACAAAAAATTATTCAAGATTAACAGTTCATTGAGTTATTATCAAGGAAATGCCTCCCATAAAGGTAGAGGCAAAACCTCAATAAATTCACTATTAATTGATTAGGATGTAAAAGTCATAATAGCTTTATAATATTTAAAGTGATGGAATCACTATTAAAAAGAGAATGATGTTGGGATGACAATTGCTTAGAAGACACCTATTTACCCAGTGTACAATTAATTATAAATATAGTTAATCAAGAAAGTCTGCAGTCGGTGACATTATAGTTTAATACATGAAAGTGCTGAAGAAACTCATCAGGGCACATAGCATATGTTATGGCAACAACACAGTATCTTTGCCATAAAGAATGCTGTGTGCCCTGCTGAGTTTCTCCAGCACTTTTGTCAATTCAAAATATAATAGTTTTTAAGTAACCTGTTGATATTTGCAATATGACTTTGACACGGTCAGGTACTTACTACGTCGGGAGCTGTGCCAGCTGCCACTAATGATGTAAGCAACATGTGCTTACATGTGCGCATTTGCAGGTGTGTTATGCCTCGGTATTTGTGTGGTGAATCTCAGACGCAGGAGGAAGAGAGTGAGAGTGTCAGGATCACCCGTGTGGTGGTGAGCCAATGAGAAGGTCAGGAGAGTTTAGCTGGGTGGTGTTTGGGGAGTTGAAGAATGCAATGCTGTGTCTAGTGAATAATAAAAGAAGGTCGACTTCATGGTGTGCTGAAAGAAACGAGTGAGTGCATTCTTTATTTATTTGTAAGCTGTGGGAAATCAGTGCCGTTACAAGTGGTAACCCCATGAGTTCACAATACCTTCTCATTTAACATAGATCGACCCCTTACTTCAGTGTTGGTACTGCACAATTATTCAGCAAAAGGAGGTGTACGGCACTTCTTCCATCAAACTAAAGATTAATAATGCACCAGTTTAGTTCATGATCCTTGAAGCACGATTCTTGGCCCTCAATGTGATGAGTCAGAAGACATAGTACAGTTTACTTGTGGAGCGCCTTCCAGAGGAGATTGCCTGTGAAGTGAAGGATGTCTTAATGGATCCAGAAAGTAATCTCCCATACAAATGCTTAAGGAGGCTATTCTGCGGCGTATTCAGCCATCTAGGGAGACTCGTATTGCCCAATTACTATCTGATGACAGCCTTGATAATGGGCAACCTTCACAGATGTTGAGGAAGTGGTGCAGGCTAGCTGGAACAGAACCTGTCGAGGCAATTTTTGGAAACAGGATCCATCGATATTTACAGATTTTCAGATTTATTGTCAGAGTGCATACATGACATCACATACAACCCTGAGATTCTTTTTCCTGTGTGCGTGGCAGAATTACCCCTAATTGGTAGTGCAAAAATAAACTGTACATAGTGTAAACATGTAAACAAATAATAGAACTGTAAAAAGATAACAGTAAATAAACTGGCTGGAATAGAGAGAGAACAAAGAAAATCAATCAATAAATTGCACAAGTAAGAGTCCTTAAATGAATCTTTGATTGAGTTTGTCATTGAGGAGTCTGATGGTGGAGGGGAGCAACTGTTCCTGAACCTGGTGGCGTGAGTCTTGTGGCACCTATACCTCTTTCCTGATGGCAGCAGTGAGAACAGAGCGTGTGCTGGGTGATGAGGGTCTTTGATGATTGCTGCTACCCTCTGACAGCAGCATTTCCTGTAGATGTACTCAACAGTAGGGAGAGTTTTACCTGCAATATCCTGGGATCATCATGTTCAAGAGCATTTGCTGAGTGTCTTTCGAGTCTCCACCCATGATCAGTTGGTGGATCATGCCGACCTCATTATGTCCACGACTTCTGCATTGAAGATAGAAGGAATGGTTTCTTCGTCTAGTCAACAGAAGCAAATGGAACTGGAATGACTGTTTACTGTGCTTTGTGAAGCCCCTGCACCTTATCATTTGAAGGTAGCACCAGCACCACATCAACTGAAGATGACTGAGTTGGAGCAACAAATGACGACACAGGTCAAGGCTTTGGCCCTGTAATAGAATTTCTTCCATCGACCAGGTTGGAATTGTAGTGGTAGAGGCGACGGATGGCCTATTTGTTGAAAACATCAGATTTGGTGTTTCTGCCTGGTACTGTCAGCCCCCTTGTGACTTCTACAAATGGCAGCCGAGGAATAACCAGTCCTGGCATTAGAGGCAACTCGTGCCCATGGGCACGTCAGCCACCATCTTTTTCTCAAAGACCTTGTTTCAAGTGTTCAATTTCTTTTCAATTTCGGTGCAGAGATTTCAGTGATCTCTCCAAACCCTGAGGAATGCAGACACCCCAATATGCCATGTATTCTTTCAGCCATGATTGATTCTTAAAGCCAAACATATGGCCAGAGGTCACACATTGGATTGCGGTCTCAAGAAACCTTTTCAGTGTGTTTTCATAGTTGCAAATGTGGCAAATTCAATTTTGGGAGTGGATTTCTTGTCACATTTTTCTTTGTTGGTAATTTAAACATTCGATGGGTCATGGACTGCAGCTCTTGTATGCAAGTGACTGCACCTGTCACCTCTCCATGTCGACAGTCTCCTGACAAGCCTTCAACTTGGCTCCTGCCCTTTCCAAGCCTTGCTCAAGGGTTTCCCTCACCTAGTGACCCCATCGTATCATCACACAGACATTAAATATACAGTAACCCACCATATAGTGACATGAGAACCTCCGGTGGAAGCGTGCGTTCATAGATTACCCCCAGATTCTCAAAATCAGAATTCAACCACATGCAAGAGTTGGGCATAATCTGCAGATCGGACAGCTGCTGGGCTTCACCATTTCATATGGTTCAAAAACAATCTGCTGGGGATTGGTGGCCATGTGGTGATTATTGTGCCCTGAACAATTCTACCATGCCCAACTGATACAACATGCCCAATTTACAAGACATCTCTGCAAACCTCCACAGCAAACACTTATTTGAGAAAATAGATCTAGTACGTGCTAACTATCAGATTCCAGTTGAGCGTTCTGATGTTGCAAAGACAGCAGAAATTACCTCTTTCATCATGTTTTGAGATTCTGCGAATGCCATTTGATCTATGGAACGCAGCTTGAACATTACAGCGGTTTACGGACCACGTACTCACTGATCTCAATTTTGTGTTTGATTGCATGGACGATTTTCTGGTCGTAAGCGTGGACAAAGAGGAACAGAAGTGCCACCTTATCTCATTGTTTCAGATGCTTGATGAATTTGGCATTGTGATCAATCCCAGTAAATGCATTTTTCACGCTGCTGATCTGAGATTTTTGGGACATAGAGTTATGCAACATGGTATTTTTCCCAATAAATTGAAAGTTCAAGAGTTTTGAGAATTCCACCTCACTGGTTTGTCGCCATGGTCACTGTACTCATGGGTCATCTCCTCTGCTTCGCTCTCTCAGACGGTCATGATTGTCCCATCCTCTGGTGCCCTGGTCACTGTCCTCATGGGTCATCTCCTCTGCTTCGCTCTCTCAGACGGTCGTGATTGTCCCATCTTCTGGTGCCCTGGTCACTGTCCTCATGGGTCATCTCCTCTCCTTCGCTCTCTCAGACGGTCGTGATTGTCCCGTCCTCTGGTGCCCTGGTCACTGTCCTCATGGGTCATCTCCTCTGCTTCGCTCTCTCAGATGGTCGTGATTGTCCCGTCCTCTGGTGCCCTGGTCACTGTCCTCATGGGTCATCTCCTCTGCTTCGCTCTCTCAGACGGTCGTGATTGTCCCGTCCTCTGGTGCCCTGCTCCAGTCCCTCTGCCTCCCCAGAGTCTGCAGCCCCTCGTGGCTGCTACTGATTAATAAATGCTGCCATCTTGGGTGCAGACACGTTATCATGGGATTTCAACTAAAACTACCGTTGGCTCCCCAATGGGATGTTCAAATCCCGTATGGAGCTGACGGCAGTTGACTGGGCAGCTGGATCCCACAGGAGTGCTGCATCTCCACTCCCTCACTCCCCGCAGGTCGACGCCGGTGGCAGCGCTGCTGCTCCAATGCCGCCATCTTATCCTCAAGATGTGACCCTGGATGAATCGGGTGAAAGGTTAGTCTGCGATTTTTCCACTGGAAGGCCTAAGCCTTTTGTGCCGGCAGCTATGAGGTGGGAGATTTCTGAGTCTCTTCACAATCTATCACATCCTGGTATAAGAGCATAAATTAAACTAGTTACGGAACATTTTACATGGCCTCATGTTAAACAGGATGTTGGATTATGGGCAAGGACCTACTTGCTGTGTCAACACATGAAATCCAAACTGGGAAAAGTTGTTGATCCAGATTCCCCTTTTCAGAACATGCACCTAGACTTGGTAGGCCCATTTCCACCATCTCAGATTTCCGGTTTTTTTTTTTTTAGTTTTTTTTTTTGTCAGAGTACATTCATGACATCAAGTACAACCCTGCGATTCTTTTGTCCTGCAGGTGTGGCAGAATTACCACAAAAAAATTCTATAAATGTCTCGGGTAGCAGCTAAGTCAGAAACAGAATGGCTGCAAGGCTATAAAGGGACAGGCCACCACCAAGGTCAAGGTTGGCAACATGGAGTGAGAGCCGAGATCCAAACAAGACTGAAGCACAGGGGACTGAGTCTTCCCCTGCCGTCCATATTCTCTAGTAACTGGAGAATAGAATTGATGACCTGAGGGCAAGGCTACTTTATCAGAGACAAGTAATACAAATCTTTCTTTTTCAATATTTTTATTAACAGTGAAATTTCACATTAAAAAATAGAGTACACAAGGGAAAAGTCAAAAAGATTCATTACCCTTAAATCACATAATTTCATCCATATAACCATATACAGCACAGAACAGGCCAGTTTGGCCCTACTAGTCCATGCCAGAACAATTCCCACCCTCCTAGTCCCATTGACCAGCACCTGGTCCATACCCCTCCAATCCTCTCCCCTCCATGTAATTATCCAGTCTTTCCTTAAATGTAAATAATGTCCTTGCTTCAACCACCTCTGCCGGAAGCTTATTCCACATCCCAACCACCCTTTGCGTGAAGAAATTTCCCCTCATGTTCCCCTTATAATTTTCCCCCTGCAATCTCAAACCATGGCCTCTGGTTTGAATATCCCCCACTCTTAATTGAAAAAGCCTATTCACGTTGACTCTCTTTGTCCCTTTTAAAATCTTAAACACCTCCATCATATCCCCCCTCAATCTTCTACGCTCCAGAGAAAAAAGCCCCAGGCTGCTCAACCTTTCTCTGTAACTCAAACCCTGACATCCTGTCAACATTCTCATGAACCTTCTCTACACTCTCTCTATTTTGTTTATATCCTTCCTATAATTCAGTGACCAAAACTGCACACAGTATTCCAAACTTGGCCTTACCAATGCTTTGTACAATTTCATCATAACATCCCAACTCTTGAATTCAATACTCCGATTTATGAAGGCCAACATTCCAAATGCCTTCTTCACCACTCTATCTACCTGAGTATCAACTTTGAGGGTACTATTTATCATAACTATTTATCAGCAACTTTGTTGCTCTGCACTCCTCAATTGTCTACCAATCAATGTATATGACCTATTTAGATTTGCCTTTCCAAAATGCAACACTTCACACTTAGCCGTATTAAATTCCATCAGCTATTTCTCAGCCCACTCCTCTAGTTTTCCGATATCTCTTTTTAAGCTACGGTAATCTTCCTCACTGTCCACAATACCACCAATCTTTGTATCATCTACAAACTTACTTATCCAATTTACCACCCAGATCATTAATATATATAACAAACAATAGTGGACCCAGGACCGATCCCTGAGGAACTCCACTAGTCACCAGCCTCCAATTTGACAAACAATTTTCTACCAGTACTCTCTGACACCTCCCATCCAAACATTGCTGAATCCATTTCACTACCTCTTTATTTATACATAATGCCTCCACCTGTTTTCCTAACCTCCTGTGGGGAACTTTGTCAAAAGCTTTACTAAAGTCTAAATAGACAACATTCACAGCCTTCCCTTCATCAATCTTTTTTGTAACCCCCTCGAAAAACTCTAAGGTTTGTCTACCCCTGACAAAACCATGCTGACTACTACCTATCAATCCCTGTTCTTCCAAATATTTGTAAATGCCATCCCTCAGAACACTTTCCATCAACTTACCCACCACAGACGTCAGACTCACAGATCTATAATTTCCAGGCTTACGTTTGGACCCTTAAACAGCGAAACAACATGAGCCACCCTCCGATCCTCTGGCACTACCCCCGTGACCAGTGACATCCTAAATATCTCTGTTAATGGCCCCACTATCTGTATACTAGTCTCCCTGAGTGTCCTTGGGAATACATTGTCCGGACCCGGAGATTTGTCCACCTTTATCATTTTTAACACTGCCATCACTACCTCCTCAGTTATCCTTATATGATTCATGATCTCCCCACTATTTTTCTTTACTTCAACTGGTACAATATTTTTTTCCCTAGTGAATACCGAGGAAAAGGAATCATTTAAAATTTCCCCTATCTCCTCTGACTTTTCACATAGCCTACCCTCCCTATCTACAAGGGGTCCAATTTTATCCCTCACTAATCTTTTACTTGTAATGTACCTATAGAAACCCTTTGGATTTATTCTTACTCTGCCTGCCAAAGCCTCTTCGTGCCTCTCTTTGGCCTTTCTAATTTCTTTCTTAAGATTTTTTTCTACATTACTTGTAGTCATCTTTCGATTTCTCAGCACCCTGCTGTTTATACCTCTTGTACACCTCCCTCTTTCTCCTAACCAAATTTCTAATATTCCTCAAAAACCAAGGCTCCCTATGTCTTCCAGCCTTTCCTTTGATACTCACTGGGACATATCTACTCTGTACTCTCAAAATTTCTTCTTTGAATATTCTCCATTTTTCATTTACATTCTTTCCTGAAAAAATCATGTCCCACTCAATACTCCCCAAAACCATTCTCATTCCTTTGAAATTTGCTTTTCTCCAATCCAGAACCTCAACTTTAGGCCCTTCTTTGCTCTTCCCTAAAACTACTCTAAAACTAATAGAGTCATGATCACTAGACCCAATTTGTTCTCCAACATTAACCTCAGACACCTGACCTATTTCGTTCCCTAACAGGAGATCCAGTATTACACCATCCTGAGTCGGTTCCTCTTCCTATTCATTAAGATTTGACAAACTCTAGCCCATCCAGCCCTCTTACTATATGGGTATCCCAATCAATGTGAGGGAAGTTAAAATCTCCCATGATCACTCTTTGGCTTGGCTTCGCAGATGAAGATTAATGGAGGGGTAATGTCCATGTCAGCTGCAGGCTCGTTTGTGGCTGACAAGTCCGATGCGGGACAGGCAGGCACGGTTGCAGCGGTTGCAAGGGAAAATTGGTTGGTTGGGGTTGGGTGTTGGGTTTTTCCTCCTTTGTCTTTTGTCAGTGAGGTGGGCTCTGTGGTCTTCTTCAAAGGAGGTTACTGCCCGCCGAAATGTGAGGTGCCAAGATGCACGGTTTGAGGCGATATCAGCCCACTGGCGGTGGTCAATGTGGCAGGCACCAAGAGATTTCTTTAGGCAGTCCTTGTACCTCTTTGGTGCACCTCTGTCTCGGTGGCCAGTGGAGCGCTCGCCATATAACACGATCTTGGGGAGGCGATGGTCCTCCATTCTGGAGACATGACCTACCCAGCACAGTTGGATCGTCAGCAGCGTGGATTCGATGCTGTCGGCCTCTGCCATCTCGAGTACTTCGATGTTGGAGATGAAGTCGCCCCAATGAATGTTGAGGATGGAGTGGAGACAACGCTGGTGGAAGCATTCTAGGAGCCGTAGGTGATGCCGGTAGAGGACCCATGATTTGGACAGAACAGGAGTGTGGGTATAACAACGGCTCTGTATACACTAATCTTTGTGAGGTTTCTCAGTTGGTTGTTTTTCCAGACTCTTGTGTAGACTTCCAAAGGCGCTATTTGCCTTGGCGAGTCTGTTGTCTATCTCGTTGTCGATCCTTGCTTCCGATGAAATGGTGCAGCCGAGATAGGTAAACTGGTTGACCATTTTGAGTTTTGTGTGCCCGATGGAGATGTGGGGGTGCTGGTAGTTATGGTGGGGAGCTGGCTGATGGAGGACCTCAGTTTTCTTCAGGCTGACTTCCAGGCCAAACATTTTGGCAGTTTCCGCAAAACAGGACATCAAGCGCTGAAGAGCTGGCTCTGAATGGGCAACTAAAGCGGCATCGTCTGCAAAGAGTAGTTCACAGACAAGTTGCTCTTGTGTCTTGGTGGGAGGTTGCAGGCGCCTCAGATTGAAGAGACTGCCATCCGTGCGGTACCAGATGTAAACAGCGTCTTCATTGTTGAGGTCTTTCATGGCTTGTTTCAGCATCATGCTGAAGAAGATTGAAAAGAGGGTTGGTGCGAGAACGCAGCCTTGCTTCACACCATTGTTAATGGAGAAGGGTTCAGAGAGCTCATTGCTGTATCTGACCCAACCTTGTTGGTTTTCGTGCAGTTGGATAACCATGTTGAGGAACTTTGGGGGGCATCCGAGGTACTCCAGTATTTGCCAAAGCCCTTTCCTACTCACGGTGTTGAAGGCTTTGGTGAGGTCAACAAAGGTGATGTAAAGTCCTTTGTTTTGTTCTCTGCACTTGTCTTGGAGCTGTCTGAGGGCAAAGACCATGTCAGTAGTTCCTCTGTTTGCGCGAAAGCCACACTGTGATTCTGGGAGAACATTTTCAGCGACACTAGGTATTATTCTATTTAGGAGAATCCTAGCGAAGATTTTGCCTGCAATGGAGAGCAGCGTGATTCCCCTGTAGTTTGAGCAGTCTGATTTCTCGCCTTTGTTTTTGTACAGGGTGATGATGATGGCATCACGAAGGACCTGAGGCAGCTTTCCTTGGTCCCAGCAGTGCTTGAAAAACTCATGCAGTTTGGCATGCAGAGTTTTGCCGCCAGCCTTCCAGACCTCTGGGGGGATTCCATCCATACATGCTGCTTTGCCACTTTTCAGTTGTTCAATTGCCTTATATGTCTCTTCCCAGGTGAGGACCTCATCCAGCTCTAGCCTTAGGGGCTGTTGAGGGAGCTGGAGCAGGGCGGGTTCTTTGACTGAGCGGTTGGCACTGAAAAGAGATTGGAAGTGTTCTGACCATCGGTTGATGATGGAGATCTTGTCAGTGAGGAAGACTTTGCCATCTGAGCTGCGCAGCGGGCTTTGGACTTGGGGTGAGGGGCCGTACACAGCCTTTAGAGCCTCGTAAAAACCCCTGAAGACACCAATGTCCGCGCTGAGCTGGGTTCATTTGGTGAGACTAGTCCACCACTCATTTTGGATCTCCTGGAGTTTGCGTTGAAGATGGCTGCAAGCGCGACGGAAGGCTCGTTTCTTCACTGGCCAGGACGGCTTTGCAAGGTGAGCCTGGTGGGCAGCTCGCTTCTTTGCCAGCAGCTCCTGAAGTGCTACCTTACATGATCACTACCTTATGTTTATTACACATATATGCTATCTCCTTACAAATTTGTTCTTCCAATTTTCTTGGCCCATTTGGTGGTCTATAATACACTCCTATTAGTACCCTCATGCCTCCTCCACCCCTCAATTCCACCCACACAGCCTCACTGGACAATCCCTCCAAACCATCCTGCCACCTCACGGCAGTAATGTCCTCCTTAACAAGCAGAGCAACTCCTACCCCTTTTTTACCCCCTGTTCTATCACATCTAAAACATTTGTATTCTGAAATATTTAGTTGCCAGTCCTGACCCTCCTGTAAACAGGTCTCACTAATTGCCACAACATCATGATTCCAAATGCCAATCCATGCTCTAAGCTCATCTATCTTGTTCACTATGCTTCTTGCATTAAAGTTCACGCATTTCAGAGAATGACCCTCACATATATTCCCTTTCTACCTTTCACCTTAACCTCCATCCTTCCTTTGTTACCTTTATCATTCTTAATTAGGTGGCCATGCACCCTAGACACTACTCGCAAACTCTGCTCCCCACCCCCCTGCCGAACTAGTTTAAACCCTCCCCCACAGCTCTAGCAAATCTGCTTGCCAGGATATTGGTCCCCCTCCAGTTCAAGTGGAGTCCGTCCCTTTTGTACAGGTCCGACCTTCCCCAGAAGAGATCCCAATGATTCAAAAATCTTATCCCCTGCCCCCTGCATCAGCTCTTTAGCCACGCATTCACCCTCCACATCCTCCTATTACTACCCTCTCTAGCGCGTGGCACTGGCAGCAATCCAGAGATTACTACCTTAGAGGACCTGTTTTTTAACTTCCTGCCTAATTCTATGTATTCCTGTTTCAGGACCTCATCCCCACTTCTAACTAAGTCATTGGTCCCTACATGGACCACGACTTCTGGCTGCTCACCTTCCCCTTGCAGAATTCTGTGAACTCGACCAGAGACATCCCTGACCCTAGCACCAGGGAAGCAACAGACCAACCTGGATCCCCGATCTCATCCAACAAACCTCCTATCTGTCCCTCTGACAAGTGAGTCCCCAACCACAATTATCCTGTTCTTATCCCTCCTTCCCTTCTGAGCCTCAGGGGCAGCCCCTGTGCCAGAGACCTGACCCCCACGACTCATCCCTGGTAGGCTGTTCCCCCCCCCCCCCCCAGCAGTATCCAATGCCGAATACATGTTGCTGAGGGGCACTTCCACAGGGGTACTCTGCACTGGCACTCTCCCTCCTTTCCTTACAGTCACCCAATTCCCTGGGGTGACTGTCTCCCTGTAACTCCTCTCTATCACTGCCTCTGCTTCCCTTATGATCCTCAGTTCACCGAATTGCAACTCAAGCTCCCTAACACGGTCGCTCATGAGTTGCAATTGGATGCACCTTTTGCAGGTGTAGTCGTCAGGAACAGCTGTGCTGTCTCCGACTTCCCACATCCCACAATTGGAGCATATGACTAACCCAACTGACTCCATTACCTCCTTTCTCAATGTACATAGGTTATTTAAAAATAAAAACTAAACAAATAATACTAAAAGACTAACCAAAAAGGACACCTTACCACACAGGGAGCTCCTTCTTACCGAAGTCCCTCGTGCCAAAGTCCCAAGTCTCCACTCCTTCACTGCCCTACTCCTCACTGGCCGCTCCCTCCCCTTTCACTCCTTTTATTGGCCCCTTGACCAATTAATCCCGTCACTTTCACCAAGCTCCTCCTCCTCCGACTCACAGCCCGACTCTCTCCGAGCTCCTCCTCCGATTCCCAGCTGAACCAAGTAGGCCCAAGCCCCGGTAAGCCCCCGACTTAAATACCTTACCTTCTCGTCACTTTCACCAAAGGCACCCCACCTTTTCATCAAACAAATTATATTGAACTAATATTTTATTGGCTTATTATTTTTAAAAAATGTGAACCCATTACCAAAAAAGAAGCTGTTTGACCCAAAAAAAAGACAGAATTCTTATCAGAGTAATTAATTACCTCATTAGTCAACGCTACTACCTTTGTATCAAATTAAAGATTATGAAAGTAATTCAAAAAGGATACCTATGGTGTTTGAAATTTTGAATTCAAATCAGAAATTGAGCATCTATGTAAGACAAATCTCAGTTGTTTGCTTCATTGGGATCTGGCTAACAGAGTATGATGTTTCTTTTATTGTAATAAAGAAACTTGGATTCTTTTAAAACAACAATACTTTGTTAGCTAAGGAACTCATGACCATGTGGAGACATCCATCTTGAATCGCTGAGCTGCAACAAACTGTTCTCTGTCTCCCTCTAGTGGTCAGGAAGATCACTAGCACACTATCGCTACATAGAGGATATACTAGACAAACGCTATCCAACTAGAAGGTTTCACCATTCATAGACTGGATCAGAACTCGAATACTGGAAGAGGGAGGTGGAATGTGCTTTTTTGTTAACACTGGGTGGGCATGCACACTAGAGTTATGTCGACCTCCTGGTCTACTACCTTAGACCAAATCTAGATTAAATGCAGACTCTTCTATCTACCTCAAGAGTTCACATCAGTGATTCTCAATGGAGTTTGCATCCTCCTGCTAGATTCATGAAGTGGTCAGTAAACAAGAAACAACCCAGCCTAACACACTACATACAGTGCCTTTAACCAAGGTTATGTAAAGAAAACCATGCCTAACTACCACCAGCGTGAAATTTTCTGTACCAGAAGTCCCAGCACACTTGATCACCAAGATAGGAAGACCTACTGTTCTTTCCCAAGTCTGCTCTTTGGCAAGTCTGATCACCTAGCTGTGTCCCTTTGGCCTTCATGTAGACAGAGCCTAAAAAGAGAGGCTCAGTTGGTCAGGACCGCTGGAAGGTGGTTACAGGAGGCTGAAGAACGGTTACAGGACTTTCTCGAGTCAGCAGATTGGGCGGTGATCAAGGACTCTGCTGAGAATCTGAGTGAGTACCGAGGTTGTCACATACTTCATGAAAGCAGCTGCAGATGAATGTGTCCCCACCGAATCATTCAGGGTTTTCCCCAAACAGAAATCCAGAACCTGCTGAAAGCCAGGTTGCAGGCATTTAAGTCCAGAGAGCCAGATCAGTACAGAAGGAGCAGGTATGACCTGCATAAAGCTATCTCCTGGGCAAAGTGGAGATTCCAGATGAAAATAGAAACAATAAGGGACACCCGACAGCTATGGCAAGGCCTAAAAACCAAATCCAGAAAGGCAGCAGATGGCAAAGCTTCTCTCCCAGAAGAACTCAATGCCTTCTACGCCCGATATGATGACATCACTTATCTGCTCATATGTGAAAACTAGACTACCAGGTGGCAGGAGACCATTTCTATCACTGACATCTCTGTGAAGATGGTTGCTTAAGCTTTCATAGATTGTTGAATTCCATCTTTCAGTGCTACAGTCACTATTACAACAAATTGAGGGTCTCAGTTCGATTTGGCATTGTTCCGATCACTCATTTATCTTCTGAGCACTACCTACTTTCACACTATGGCTGACCATCCGCAGGCCAATTGAAGGCAGCGTTAACAGCAGGTGGAGATGCATCTACGTGGAGCGAATGTTTGGCCCTGGTTCTCCTTGGAGTGCGTACCATTGTTAAGGCAGATCCTGGGTGTTCAGTGGCAGAGCAAGTATATGGCACTACGTTTACATTGTAGGTGAGTTTGTGGATCCAAGTTCATGAACTACGCTGTATGATCGAACTAATTATGTTGATCAACTTCAGGAAAACATGAGATTACTCCAACCTACTTCTACGCAGCAGGTGTCACCTGCAGTGTATGTGCTGAATGATTTACAGTGCTGTACGCCTGTGTTCCTCCAGCACGATGCTGTTCGCAAACCCCGTTTATGATCACTCTTTTCAAGTCTTACGATGCCATCCGAAGTCTTTTGTGATCGACAGGTATGGAAAAGCTGATATGGTTTCCACCGAAAGGTTGAAGCCAGAATATATTCATGGTCCATGTTCTGCATTGGAGCCAGAGTCTGAGGACCACTTGCATCCTTCCCAGTCTTGCACTATCATACGAGGTCGGGCCGAAATGTTACCCCTGCAAACCATTATGTACTGGAATAGTTCCAATCAGTGGCCTCCTTGCGTGGCCCAGAGGGTAAGGAAGGGGAGGGGGGGGGAAATTGTGGTGGTTGCATACTTGCCTTCATTGGGAGCGGTGTTGGCCACCACTAATGACATAAGCGATGTGGCATCCGGTGGCAATAGTGCACATGCGCTATAGTGGTGTGTTAAAAGTCAGTATACAGGTGATGAATCTCAGATGCAGGAGGAGGAGAGTGAGAGCGACAGCAACACCACCATGTGGCAGTGAGCCAATGAGAAGGTCAGAGGAGTTTAGCTGGGTGGTGTTTGGGGAGTTGAAGAATGCGATGTTGTGTCTCGTGAATAGTAAAAGAAAGTCGACTTCATGGTGTGCTGAAAGAAACTAGTGAGTGCATTCTCTGTTTGTAACCTGTGGGAAATCAGTGCTGTTACAACCTCACTCAAGTGAGCACTTGGGACAGGTTTAGATGGCTATAGATGAACAGCTGCAGTAATTACCTCTTCTTTGGCTTGGCTTCGCAGACGAAGATTTATTGAGGGGTAATGTCCACGTCAGCTGCAGGCTCGTTTGTGGCTGACAAGTCCGATGCAGGACAGGCAGACACGGTTGCAGCGGTTGCAAGGAAAAATTGGTTGGTTGGGGTTGGGTTTTTCCTCCTTTGTCTTTTGACAATGGGGTGGGTTCTGCGGTCTTCTTCAAAGGAGGTTGCTGCCCGCCAAACTGTGAGGCGCCAAGATGCACAGTTTGAGGCGATATCAGACCACTGGCGATGGTCAATGTGGCAGGCACCAAGAGCTTTCTTTCGGCAGTTCTTGTACCTTTTCTTTGGTGCACCTCTGTCTCAGTGGCCAATGGAGAGCTCGCCATATAACACGATCTTGGGAAGGCGATGGTCCTCCATTCTGGAGACATCCAGCGCAGCTGGATCTTCAGCAGCATGGATTCGATGCTGTCGGCCTCTGCCATCTCGAGTACTTTGATGTTGGAGATGAAGTCGCTCCAATGAATGTTGAGGATGGAGCGGAGACAACACTGGTGGAAGCGTTCTAGGAGCCGTAGGTGATGCCGGTAAAGGACCCATGATTCGGAGCCGAACAGGAGTGTGGGTATGACAACGGCTCTGTATACGCTAATCTTTGTGAGGTTTTTCAGTTGGTTGTTTTTCCAGTCTCTTTTGTGTAGTCTTCCAAAGGCGCTATTTGCCTTGGCGAGTCTGTTGTCTACCTCGATGTCGATCCTTGCATCTGATGAAATGGTGCAGCCGAGATAGGTAAACTGGTTGACCGTTTTGAGTTTTGTGTGCCCGATGGAGATGTGGGGGGGCTTGTAGTCATGGTGGGGAACTGGCTGATGGAGGACCTCAGTTTTCTTCAGGCTGACATCCAGGCCAAACATTTTGGCAGTTTCCGCAAAACAGGACGTCAAGCGCTGAAGAGCTGGCTCTGAATGGGCAACTAAAGCGGCATCGTCTACAAAGAGTAGTTCACGGACAAGTTGCTTTTGTGTCTTGGTGTGAGCTTGCAGGCGCCTCAGATTGAAGAGACTGCCATCCGTGCGGTACCAGATGTAAACAGCGTCTTCATTGTTGAGGTCTTTCATGGCTTGTTTCAGCATCATGCTGAAGAAGATTGAAAAGAGGGTTGGTGCGAGAACGCAGCCTTGCTTCACGCCATTGTTAATGGAGAAGGGTTCAGAGATCTCATTGCTGTATCTGACCCGACCTTGTTGGTTTTCGTGCAGTTGGATAACCATGTGGAGGAACTTTGGAGGGCATCCGATGCGCTCCAGTATTTGCCAAAGCCCTTTCCTACTCACGGTGTCGAAGACTTTGGTGAGGTCAACAAAGGTGATGTAAAGTCCTTTGTTTTGTTCTCTGCACTTGTCTTGGAGCTGTCTGAGGGCAAAGACCATGTCAGTAGTTCCTCTGTTTGCGCGAAAGCCACACTGTGATTCTGGGAGAACATTTTTGGCGATACTAGGAATTATTCTATTTAGGAGAATCCTAGCGAAGATTTTGCCTGCAATGGAGAACAGCGTGATTCCCCTGTAGTTTGAGCAGTCTGATTTCTCGCCTTTGTTTTTGTACAGGGTGATGATGATGGCATCACGAAGGTCCTGAGGCAGCTTTCCTTGGTCCCAGCAGAGCTTGAAAAACTCATGCAGTTTGGCATGCAGAGTTTTGCCGTCTGCCTTCCAGACCTCTGGGGGGGATTCCATCCATACATGCTGCTTTGCCACTTTTCAGTTGTTCAATTGCCTTATATGTCTCTTCCCCGGTGAGGACCTCATCCAGCTCTAGCCTTAAGGGCTGTTGAGGGAGCTGGAGCAGGGCGGATTCTTTGACTGAGCGGTTGGCACTGAAAAGAGATTGGAAGTGTTCTGACCATCGGTTGAGGATGGAGATCTTGTCGCTGAGTAGGACTTTGCCGTCTGAGCTGCGCAGCGGGCTTTGGACTTGAGGTGAGGGGCCATACACAGCCTTTAGAGCCTCGTAAAAACCCCTGAAGTCACCAATGTCCGTGCTGAGCTGGGTTCGTTTGGCGAGGCTAGTCCACCACTCATTTTGGATCTCCCGGAGTTTGCGTTGAAGATGGCTGCATGCGCGACGGAAGGCTTGTTTCTTCTCTGGCCAGGACGGCTTTGCAAGGTGAGCTCGCTTCTTTGCCAGCAGCTCCTGGATTTCCTGGTTGTTTTCGTCGAACCAGTCCTTAATTTTCCTGGAGGAGAAGCCCAGTACCTCTTCAGTGGATTGCAGTATGGCAGTCTTCAGCTGATCCCAGAAGGTTTCAGGGGACGAGTCCGTGAGGCGGATTGCATCCTCGAGCTTTGCTTTGGGGTTTGCCTGGAAGTTTCCTCTCACTTCGTCTGACTGCAAGTTTCCAACATTGAACCTCTTTCTGGGGGCTTTACTGTTCCTGGACTTTGGCTTGAAGTGAAGGTTGAGCTTGCAGCGAACCAGCCGGTGGTCAGTGTGGCATTCCGTGCTGGGCATGACCCTGGTGTGGAGCACATCTCGTTTGTCTCTTTCTCGCACCAGGACGTAGTCCAGGAGGTGCCTATCTGGTGTAGGCTTCATGGTCAAGAACTCCATTGCCTCCAAATTCGAAAACCTCCCGACAGGCCACTTGGACCGGATCATGTCCATGCGACTCCCCCTTCAAAACAAGCGTCGCATCACCCTCATCAGTGTCTATGCTCCAACCCTCCATGCGGAACCAGCAGAAAAGGACAAGTTCTACACTGATCTGCGCAACCTCATTCAACGCACCCCTACAGCCGACAAGGTTGTCATCCTTGGCGACTTCAATGCTCGCATTGGCAAAGACTCCGAAACCTGGCCAGGAATCCTAGGCAAGCATGGTGTCGGCAAGTGCAACGACAACGGGCGCCTCCTATTGGAGCTCTGCGCAGAACAGCGGCTTGTCATTACAAACACCCTTTTTTCAGCAGAGGGACAGCCTGAAGACTACCTCGATGCATCCCCGTAATTACCTAATCACCAGTCAAAACTCACATTCATGATCTGCATGGTTCTATCAATTCATTCACTGAAAGAGACAAAATTACCACTAAATAAAACCACAATTTCAGAAGTGATGCTCCCCTGAAATATTTTAATATTACTTTCCTTAATGCTTAACAGTCACAGTTATGCAAGTGACATGTACCAGACAATAATTATTGTACTCAACATATTCCTGTCAAATAATAGGATTAAGCCATCTGTCTAAATGCAAGAAAATCTGCAGATGCTAGCGTCGAATGTGATGCACAAAGGTGCTGGAGAAGCTCAGCAGGTCACTCAGCATCATTAGGAAGTAAAAGGCAGTCGACGTTTTGTGCCTGAGGCCTTCCTCTGGATTGCTGAAAACCAGGCAAATGTCTGATGAAAAGGTGGGGGGGGGGGGGGCAGGAAAGGGAAAAGGGAGGAACACAAGCTAACAGGTAAGAGATAAATGTGGAGACGAGTGGGAAAGCAGAAGAGAAAGAAGCTGAGAAGTGATGTGGGGAAAAGGGCATAGGGTTAGGAAGGTTAGTTCTGATAAGAGAAGGAAGGGAAGTGGGTGGGGAACTGGAGAAAGGGACGCAGAGGGAAAGGGAAATTGAAAAACATTGGAAGAGGGATAACACAAATTGGACAGACTGGGAGATTACTTCTTTAAGAACTTTTGCTCTGTCCATTGCAACAGCAAGGGCCTCCCATCTCAGTTCCACACCCCATTGCTACACTGGCTGTCCATGGCCTCAGGCACTGCCAAGTTAAGGCCACCGGCAAATTAGAGGAACAACATCTTACATTTCATCTTGATAGTGTCCAATCAGATAGCATCAATATTGACTTCTCCAATTTCCGTTTAATCCCCTCATATCTTCCTGGTTTTCATCACTCCTGAAGAAGGATTTGGGTGAAATGTCGACTGATTTTTACTTTCTCTGGATGCTGTGTGACTGGTAAAGTTTTTCCAGCATTTTTGTGCACTGTACAAGCACAAATAATTTTTACATACCTTTTGAGCTTATCTAAATAAGTAACTCTAACTTCACAAAGCAAACTAGAATTAACATTCTTCAAGCTTGCATGTTGGAAATTATAAAGTTGGTTTTGTAAAATGGGTACCATTAAGGCATTCCATATCCATTATTTATAAAGGAGGCTTAAAGAGAAAGGAAAATCTAAGATGGAATTTTGACTATGTTCATAAGAAAGATGATTAGATACAACATGTTTCCTCTCTGTGGATGTCTGGGAATTTGCATTGATTCATCTGATTTATAACAATGGCAACTATGCTTTACAGTAGATATGAGGGAGATTATCAAAACAATCTGCAAAATTGGTATGGATACGGAGGTCTCTTTACACAGCATATGTCAAATGCTGTGATTGAACCATAGAACACTGCAGCACAGAAACAGGCCCTTTTGGCTCTTCTAGTTTGTGCCGAACAATTTTTTTTTCCCTAGTCCACTTACCTGCACTCAATCCCTAGCCTTCCATACCTCTCCCATTCATGTCCCTGTCCAAATTCTTCTTAAATGTTAAAATTGAGCCTGCATTCACCACTTCAGCTGGAAACTTGTTCCACACTCCCAACTCTCTCTCTCTGTGAAGACATTTCCCCTAAACCAGTGCTTTTCAAACTGCTCCCCTAAACTCACATTCCACCTTAAGTAATCCCTATGCATAGGTGCTTTATGATTAGTAAGGGATTGCTTAAGGTGGTATGTGAGTGGAAAGAAAAAGGTTTCAATGGACCTAATTGACTCGTTATGTGCACAGTTTCATAACTCCAAAGGAAATGGGCCAATGACAATTTTTCTCAAGCAAAATATTTCAGTAACATTTGGGTCTAGAGCAGTGATTCTCAACCTTCCTTCCCACTCACATACCACCTTAAGCAATCCCCTACTAATCACAGAGCACCAATGGCATAGGGATTACTTAAAGTGGTATGCAAGTGGAAAGAAAAGGTTGAGAACCACTACCCTAGACCTTCCAATGGCTCAGGACTGAGGCCGCAGTTATACTCACCCATTCTCTACCTGCATTTAAAATCGGTACTCTAGAATGTTGGCACCTCATGGACTACAAGAGGCATCGCAGCTTGGCCCAACCTTGTCCAAGCACATCATTTGTTCAAGTAGGTGTTTCTGGGTAAAAGTCAGGTAAGTGCTCTATGACTAATTTTTCTATTCTTAATGCAGATTATATAGTATATCACATTAGCTTCATTCATTAAACTTTTGTCACCAGTTTAGTAAAAGTTTGGCAACTTATACAGATTGACTGAGTGGGATTTTGCATGGAAGATGCAATATCATGGTTATCAACTTTGGCAAAAAAAACCAGAAAGGCAAAGTGTAATTTAAATGATAATAGACTGAGAATTGTAATATTGTAATAGAAAGGGATTTTGGTTTCCTTGTGCAGTCTGCAGGAGAAGATATATATGAAATGCTGACCTTCAATACCAGATGATCTGAGTGTTGGAGCAAGAATACCTTGCTACATTATTCATTCAGAGTCTTGGTGGAATCACTCTGGAGTATTGCATGCATCCATTAATGGAGTTAATGGATTCCCAGGGTGGTGAACCTATCATCTGAGGCAAGGTTGATCAGTTGGGCCTAAATATATTTGAATTTAAAAGAATAATGTGCAAAATTTTCACAAGGCTTGACTGGCTTGTATCAGGAAGGATGTTTCCCCAGGTGGAAGAGCCTTGAACTGAAGATCACAATCTCTGGATATGATGTACAACATTTAGCACAGAGATGAGGAAAAAAATTCTTTGCTCGAACAGTGGGGAATCTGTGGAATTTGCAACTATAGATGGAGTCTAAGATAGCAATTATATTTAAGAAGGAGATCAATAAATTCCAGACCAAGAGAGCATCAAAGGGGAAGGAGAGAGAGTGGGAATTGAGATAAAGGGTCAGCTATCACCACGTTTGGTGGTTGAATGTGCTTGTAGAGCTATTTGGCCTTTACTTGATTTTATTTTTCTCTGTTCTATTTCTGAAAACTTGCTTAGTAAGCAATATGTTTACACAAAACTTTCAACAATTCAACTGATAGGAACAGTTGATGAAATGTGAGATATTAAACATATCTTAAATGGGCTAGGATCATAATTCAAATAACAAACAAGCATGCTACTAAAATTTCATAAAATAATTTCAGTTCATAAAAATTGTTATAAGATTATAGAAGTAAAATTAACTAAAAATAAAATGCAAGATTGAAACGCCAGCTGGATACGACGAGCATTCTGTTTCTGTTTTACTGTGACCGACTATATGGGTTATTTGTGAAGCTGGGTTATTTGTAGAGTAACAGTTTCTTGGAAGGAATGATTCTGTTCTGTATCCCTGTGCAATCTCTGCCCTATGCTCAGTTAATTTTAACATTGTGGTACAAAACATGTTTCATCAGGACAAAAAAGCATCAAGAATAAAATCAGCTGCCACCATTTATTTATGTTTTTGTATTTCCTTTAGTTTGGTCTTTCACTCAGCAAAAATCAATCATTGATGTCACTAGAAAGTGCTACTTGCTATTAAATATGAAATGAGATCAAAATGCTGTTTGATGCAAAAAAAATGACAAAATTGGAATAAAAGGAAGTCTATCTCCCAAGATTCCTCTAATTCAAAACTATCCTTTTTCACAGGATAATCAATTTTTAACTATTTGGTTTTGTAAAGGCATTAAAAAATATTGAAGATTGGAAAATTTTTGTGAACAAGACTAATTGATGTTATTTGAACAACTAAGGAATAAATATGGAATAACTAATAAAACTTTTTTCTTTTCAATTGAGAGAAATTTGAGGGAAAAGTTGGGTCCAGCAATACTGTTACCTGCTTGTAGTGAGGTGGAAATTTTTATTAGAAAAGAAAATACTAATAAATTTACTTCTGCAACGTATCATTTATTACAAACAGGAACTACTAAACATGGAGTTCATAAATCCAGACAGAGATGGGAGCTGGATTTGAAAATTACAAATGATGAGCAAAGATGGTCAGATCTCTGTCAAGATGTACTTCAAATACTAATAATGTAAGGTATAGATTAGTTCAATATAATTTTTTACATTGTATTTAATGCCACAAATATTGAATAGAATGAAATCAGATTTATCGGATCAATATTTTAGGTGTGGTGAAAAGACAGGAACTTTTTTATATTCAACTTGGTCATGACCCAAAGGAAAGCCTTTTTGGGTCGACTTAGGGAGTTTTTAGAACAAATTGCAGGCATTGTTTCCACAAAATCCTGTTGTATTTCTATTGGAAAATATAGAAGGAACAAGACTTAAGATGAAACTATCAATATACCAAATGAAATTTGTTAAAATAGCATTAGCGGTGGTAAGGAAGTGTATTGCTGTGACCTGGGAGTCAGATTCAAACTTGGGTTTGGAAGATGGAATGCAGAAATTCAAAGCTTGAAAAAAATTACACACAATTTGAGAAATAAATATTATATACTTTTGCAAATTTGGAGCTCGTATATGCAAATTTTAGGTATAAATATGTAGTGGTTCTTCCAGCCTCTCGAGACCTGTGTTAATCTTCTTCCCTAAATTGATCACATAAACCTTGCTGGAGTTCTGTATGTAAGAAAGTGATCCTCCAAGCAATCCACGAAGCTATTTTTTCTTTTTCTTTATTTTATATTACTATATATCCTATACATATATATAAATTTCTTTTGGGGTAGGGGGTTTAGGGAGGGAGGGTATGGGAGAGAAAGGGAAGGGTTATAATGATCATGTAATAATTGAAACTCTCTAAAATTTAAATTCTTATCGTTTTATAAAATTGTTTATTAATTACATGTATGGGAAAAAAAATTAAATAAAATATTCAAACAAAAAATGTTTTTTTTAATTAAATTTCTGCAAATAACCCTTTGTATTTGCACAGTGGTAATTAATTCTTAGTATACATTATATCAGCTCATGTTTTGCTTGATAAAAGGTATTATTGTCAACTTTGCAACTAACTATGACAGTATTTCCAATGAAATAACTATCCATTTATTATAATTTTGCTAGTTCTGCAATTCCTGTTTATGTGATCCCTGACTTAAAACTGTATTTTTAATGTTCGCTTGCATTTGACTCTGCAATTGTAGTTTTTTAATCAAGGACACCTTGAATTTCCTAAATGTATGCCTTTTATGGCAAAGAAACATAACATTTGTCCTGATTAACTTGATCCATCTGGTGTCAACTCTGAGCTTGGCTTTTGCTTTCTCATGTGGAGGGGAACATATTTTCCACGATACTCTCTCCTACCTCATTAATTATTTGATATCACCTATTGCATCTATTATATGTGAAGTAAGAATCATTTTAAATGCCACTTCAAACAGAAGGTGGTGTCCAATTGAGTATTTAATCATTTAAAATGAAGCCAATTACCTGGAATAGTGATGCCATTTGCCAGAAACAAACATGTGGTATATTTGTGGTATATTTGCATTTGGCTGCTTTCTTTTCTATTCATACTTCAATGACTCAATTTTTAATTAATATTTTTGTTTTCCTACATGAATGTGAGGAAGGAATAATGAAGCACAGAAATGCTGAATTAAAGATGACAAGCAATTGCTTTTTACTTTTCTGTTATTATAATTGTTAAATTTATATTTGGTTTTACAGTGAATTCTAATTTTTGCCTTAGAAGTTTTATGCTTAACAAAGGTTCATTTATGCATAGGTTTTTTTTTTAAAGTATGAGGCAACAGTCATTCAAAGTGCTTTCTTGATAAGGGATTCAAGGACAGACCAAAATCTATGCCATGACCTTCATCTGAGTCAGTACGAAATAGTCCTTTGCAGCTGTTTGCCGTTCATAATGCCCAGCCATACTTAACAGTTCAATTGCTAGATTAAATAGCATCTGGATCCAAAAGTACAAATATTTTCACATTATTTGTGCACTTTGTTGCAATTGCAAATAACACAATTGACAAAAGAGAGTAAGGTTTACAGTGAGAGAAAATGCTTCAATTATGAGACAATATTTGAAATTCATCTCCAAATACATATTACACATCATGCGTCCCCAGAAATCAATTGTAATGAGATGCACTATGAAATCTCACATAGAATTCCACAAGACCATTAGATATTGGAGCAAAAGTAGTCCATTTGGTCCATCACGTCCACTCCAGATTGTACTGTCTGTATTGTTAAAAGTGCGACAATGTTAATGTTGCGACTACAATTTGCTATGATTTTGTCACAACTGGCTTTGAAAATGAATGAAAATTAAAATATGTTACAACCTAACCAGCCTTCTTAAATATGATACTGAAAGCAATTTTAACAAATACATGCAATTTTATCTAATACCTCCTGACGGCTCTGCCAGCCTCCCCTTGACGACACTGCCAGCCTCCCCCTGACGGCACTGCCGGCTACCCGTTAATGGTCCCGCCAACTGCCCTCTGACAGTACCATATTGGCTGCTCATATCATATGTCAGGTAGCATGGTTGATGTGTAGCAGTTTTTTTTTAATGTGAGGGTGCAATATCAGTGCTTGCCCTAGGGTGCCACTTTACCTAGATATGCCACTGTCAGGACTATCATGAGCATCAGCTTTCATTCCATTGAGGACATCTACATGAGGCAGTGTCTTAAAAAAGCAACCTCTACCTTCAAAGACCCCTGCCACCCAGGTCATGCCCTTTTCACACTGCTACCATCAGGAAGGAGGAGCAGGAACCTGAAGATGAACACCCAGCGGCACAAGGACTGCTCCTTCCCCTCTGCCATCAGGTTTCGGAATGGACAATGAACCACAGACACCACCACATTTGCTCTTCTTTATTTTTAATGCAATTTTCTTTTAAAAATATTTTTGTTGATTTTAATAAAGAAATTATTCACAGAAAGGTATAACCCAGTAAAATGATATAAACCATCACACAGAATAAATAAAGCATTCTGTACAACATAAATAAATGGTAAATCAAAACTATCATTCTTTTCTTATTAAATAATTTAAATCTTATCTGAAGCATAAAGTTTAGGATTAGGGTTCTTTTAATGTAATTTTATAGCAAGATTTGCACCGTAATGCTGTAAAGGCAAATTGTGTATTATGTTCATGACAATAAATTCTGATTCTGATTAAATGTGTCCTAATCAGATATGAGTCTTGATTCTAGATGTCAGAGAAAAATACATTTCTCCTAATATATTTCTGCATTCTTGAAGCAGTGACACACACAATCTGAGTATGTTTTTGCAGGTTTTCTGGGCATCAATGCAGAGGAAGAAAGGAAGGGAGGGAGGGAGGGAGGGAGGGAGGGAAGGAGAAAGAAAGATCGTTAGCATATACCAAAGTACAATGTATCGATGCAATGAAAGTCCTACTTGGTGTAGTTTCTCAGTTGCATAAAATACACAAACACAAATTAAATATCATTAGGACACCACAAAAAGAAAAGAAGATAAATATAAAAGTCAGAGAAAATAAAATAAATAAGAAATATTTACAATTGACCAGTAGAGTAAAAAATGTATTTAGTCAGTAGTAGAGATAGGTCTTTGGTGATCCTGTAGAGGGGTCATGAATCAGGTGATATAAGGAGGTCCAAGAGTCTGTGATAAATGTAGGATACACTTAACAATTTCTTGCGTTGGCCCAATGAGCCGAATCAACAACTGTGAGTCCTTCACTGCTCAGCTTTTGTTTTAGAACTTTGTTCATGCCAAGCTGAACATAAAATTCTGCAATGACCAGGAGGTTTGATGTTGAAGAATCAAAGCTGCTACTCTGCCATTGGACTTTCACTGATCTATGTTTCATCTACCCCTCTCCCCTCCATCCTTATGTCAGAGAGGAATGGTGTAAGAGTGAAAGCCCTATACATTTAAATGAGGTCACCAACCTGTGAATGCCCATCAGTGTTGATGCAGTGGACAAATTGAGACCATTACTGTTGCCCCATGAGTTAGTGACAAATATCCTCAGAAAGTTCTCTTCGAGCAACAGTATTTTATCTTCTACTGCACCAATTCCAACGTTCCACAAATCATCTTCTATAATTTATTTTTCATTTTCTCCACCCTCAATGTTGTTCCACTAACCAATACATCTTCCCCTCTCCCTAACCTTTTCAGTATTCCATCAGAAACATTCTTTCTACGACACTTTGTTCCACGGTTGCATCTCCACCGACCACTCTCTTTCTCACAGGACTTTCCCAAGCAGAGGAGAAGCAAATCTGCCCCTTTTACCTCTTAATTTCCTGTCATCCAGCAAGCCAAGTGATTCTTCCAAGTGAAGTAGTGATTCAATCACACTTTCTATCTCGTGCACTGCATTCAGTTTTCATGGTCTTTACATCAAGGAGACCAAAAGCAGATTGGATGATCATTGTTTAATCCACAAAGGGCAATCTAAGTGTCACTTTAATTCTCTGCCCTACTCTGACCTCTCTGTCCTAGTACCCTACCTTGTCCTCTTCATGCCTCACATTAGCCCAGGGAACATTGCATCATCTTGCATCAGTACATGTTGCAGCCCTCCGGATGAACAATTTCAGGTCACCACCCTTTCTTTATCTCTCTTTCAATTTGTTGATTATATTTTCTTTTTATCTCCCACTTTCCACTAATTATTATTTTGACAATGGTCGTCTGTTCTTTCCACCATCACCTCCTGTGCATTTGAGAACATACCTGCTTTCTCACTGGCCCATTTCTGATGGGCTCTGTTCTGACGCTGCCTGACTTTCTATTTTTGTTAAGTGAGGATAGGTTTTGAATTCATACATTAAATATATTTTATTTTTACATTTTCAATTATTTTGTTAATATTGTGCATTGTTCATATAAATTAATTTTCAGTTCTTAATTGTTTGCATAATTTTTAATTTTTTTTTACTGATTTGTACTGTTTTTAAATTGATTTTAACTAAAAACAGTTAAAAATCCATTAACTGTAGCAAGTCATCATGGGCTCTCAGAGCATTCATCTGGTTAAGCCTTAGGATACAAAACATGAAGCCTACAAGTACTACAGTGCACATTCTAACTCTGGGAGGAGGGGTAAATGAGGGTCAGCTCATCCAGCAGCCTGCATCTAGTACAGGCAAGTATGGATAGTAAAGGCCTGGGGTCAGGACAGCTTCTAATATTTCTAGAATGTCTTGAAGTTCCAGTTCAAATTTATTTGTCATCCAATTGTATCAGTGCAACCCGACAAAACAGTGTTCTCTGGTCCACGGTGCAAAGGATGCTTATGGGTGTAGTTGAAAGATGCTGCATGTGGCACTCCCTGATTTTGCAAGACCTCTTTAAACAACAATCCCAGTAAATTTCATCAATGGGGTGATCCCAGTGATTCTCTCTGCAGCATTTACGATCCTGTGGATTGACCTTGATCCAATGCTCTACAAAAAGTGTATCCCACTGTAATGCATCTCGTTAGATGCTCTCGTTTAAGCTCCTGTAGAAGGATGATAGAATGATGAGCCTTCTCAGGAAGTGCAGTCACTGTTGTGCCTTCCTGACAAGTGAGGAGATGTTGTGGTCCAGGATAGGTCGCTTCTTAAGTGGACTCGGAGGAACTTGGCACTCTCTACTCTTTCCACTACCGAGCAGTTAATGTGTGATGAAGGGTGACCCTGGTCCTCCTGTAATCCACAATCATCTCTTTCATCCTGTCTATGTTGAGATTCCGGTTATTACTCTTGCACCATTTCATTGGATTTTCCATCCCTTCCCTGTATTTCAACTCATCATTGTTGCTGATGAGGCCATTTACTGTCATGTCATCTACAAACTTGGTGACTTTGTTGGAGCTGAATCTGGTGTTGCAGTCACAGGTCAGTAGTGTGAACAAAAGAGGCTGAGCACACAGCCCTGAGGTGCGCATGATGGTGCTCAACGTTCTGCTGCCATCCGGGTCAGACTATGGTCTTTCTGTTAGGAAGTCCAGAATTAAGTTACAGAGAATGTCCACCACAATTTAAAGTTAATACACTTCCCAAGAGGTGCAAGCTGCCATCTGTCAGTGCTAGTTGAACCATAGTTGGGTCCTCAAAAAACATTGATCATTTAATGATGAACAATAAGTGGCATAACTGTTGTTGATTGATTGCTAACTCATGATAATTGGTTAAACTTGTTTGTCCTATATCACTGTCTCAAGTTTTCCTGTTCTATCCCATTGAACCTCCAAGGCTTCTCTGTGCATTTCAGGCATAGCTTCAAACCGGTTTAAGAAAGTAAAGTTACAGGAGACTGCAGATGCTGGAATTTGGAGGAACTCATTGAGTCAAATTGCACCTGTGGAGGCAAAGAGATAGTCAAAACCCTACATCTGGATGATGAGCGAAGAGGGAGGATGAGGTAATAATAGGTGAGAGGGAGAGGTGAGGCAGGGGTGGGAAGGTGAGAGATGGAGCCAGGTGAGTTGATGGAACCTGGTGGTGAGTGAGAAGAAGAGGTGGAGTTGGGAGACAGCAGCTGGTATGTGATATATAGGGTCATATAAGGAGAGAGAAAAGAAAGGAGGCAGATGGATCTGGGTCAAAACAGGGCGGGATGGAGGTGGAGGCAGAGCCTGGAAGGTAATACAAGAACCTGCAGATGCTAGAATCTGATATCTTCTGATTAATCAGATGGGGTGACCCTGGCCTTTCAGTTGTCTGTGCCTTTAACTCTCCATCACACTTTTGCTCTGATCTTTCTGTTCTCATTCATGTCCCTCAAATTAAACCTCATGCAGACAGACCAGGAGCAATTTTGGGTGGCACAGTTGGCGACATGATTAGTGCAACACCTTTACAGCGCCAGTGATTGTGACTGGACCTGGGTTCGAATCCCACGCTGAGTGTAAGGAGTTTATACTTTCTCCCCATGTCTGTGTGGGCTTTCTCCAGGGGCTCCAGTTTCCTCCCACGCTTCAAAATGTACCAGGTGTAGGTTAATGGGGTGTACATTGGACGGCATGGACTCGTAGGACTGAATTGGCCTTTTACAGTGCTGTTTGTCTAAATTTAAAATGTAATAATCTTCCATCATCCTCTTCTACCACTAATGTCGGTTTCTCTTGATCTCTACTCAGCAACAGGTATTCCTTTTTATCCTCTCCTTTCTTTCTTCTCTGCAACTTAAAAGTGCAGTTTTTTCATAATTATTTGTCCTGGTGAAAGGTCATTGTGTGAAAATGTCGACTCTGTTTCTCAGATAATAGAATGCTGTCTGACCTGCAGAATATTTCTAACAGTTTGTGTTTCCTGATTCAACACCTGGTGTTTACTACTGTTATCACAGCCATGAGATTTAATATTTCTTTTCAGACACTTTACACAAAAATACTATTGTGTCATAGTTCTCAGTATTTCCCGAAATAGATAAATTCTACAAAGAAAAACTCTATCTATGCCTAAATTAATCAGAATAAAGAAGGGCAAAAAACTCCACACACGCACGCACGCACGCACGCGCGCGCACACACACACACACACACACACACACGTGAACAGAAAGATTTTTTTGGAAAATTGCCAAATTCAGCTGCTGCAGAGTGTATTGTTTCACAAAAGTGCTGGCAAGTCACACATTTCAATATTATTTCTGGCTGAAGTGACTTGTTTTTTAATATAAAAGCTTGATGCTCTCAGTTTTGTTTTCTTTTAAAATAGTAAAAGACATTAGTATAACACAATGATGCTTTCATATGTTTTTCTGTTATCACCAGGAAATAAAGTAAAGCCAGAGTTCTACACGTTAACAGAATTCATGGAAGTTATTGGCCAACTTTGTCTGTTGGGCAGGACCATTTTCTTTTAATGACAGCAACTTGAAATGCAACTTGGGCTAAATTCTCTGGTCAGTACTTTTAATATGAAATGCAAAACTATAACACTGCTAAAGGTAACTTCCCGAGAGACTATTGGGTTGGATCATTGATTTTGATATTACATCTAGTCTATTTTGGTGGAATTAAAGCTTTCTTTTACTCTCAACCATCTGTGAAGATGCTAATATCCAAATCAGTTTGGCCTCAGCATATTTACTGATGACTGTGATCTTGTGCCCTTATTTCAGCATGCCTTGGGTGTTGGGGTGAGATTTTTGTCTTGACATCACTGTCTAAACTTGCATATAAATCTACCATTGCTGGTGGTTCCCATGAATCAGATTGCTTTTGTATTGCCAACAGTCTAAACATTGCCAGTGGGAAGCTCTCTGATTATTATTTTTAAATTTATCATTAGTGGGATTCATGGACCAATTTTCCATTTTATTTACAAGACCATGAATTGAAAATTTTCATTGAAAACGATTGTGACAGAGCTCCTTCGATATAAAATTTCATGGATGTGTTTACAAATATGAAGATGTCAACTTGCCAGTCTCTAACAGTAGTGTCCCTTTTTGATGTCATGTATGAATTTTGCACAAATATGGTCAACGGTTTGAAGGAAGGCATGATGGGACAAAATAACTACTCCAAAAGTTTGTGCAGGAAATGGAAAACGAACTGTCATTTTTAATGGGTCATCTTCCGAGATCAAGGTCAAATTATATTGTTGGAGCATTTGACCTTAGAATCTTAACAGGGTATCCTAAATAATTTAATCATCAATAATGATATCCCTGATTTTGATAAACAGACAAAAATCCTAAAATAGGATAATGTGGCTTAGAGACAAATGGGAAACCAGCCTAATATCCATATTATTTTTATTGCTTATTTTTAGGGTTCTTCTTTAATATTTTTGTATCAGATATAAAATAAATGATAAATGTCAAAATGGAGATGGCTCAAATGAGGATCTGGCTATAATCATTGCTTGATCAAATGTAGCATCCAGGTTTCTGAAAATTATGTTCCAAAAGAGTCAGAAATCGTACACAGTATTTTAAGATTTTTTTTCCCTCAAATACTTTTCATTGTGCCCCTTTCAATTAGAATATGGGAATTCATTTGAGAAATCTGTTTATATTTATTTGGAATATATAATATTCTGAATCCAAATGATGCTCATCTTTGATTCAGATCATAGCATAGAAAAATTCTGTCTTTATCTGATGCCAACATTAAAACCCTTCACCAAGTGTTGGATTGCAATTAAGAGTGCAAAACTTAATTGATTCCCTCCCCTACTCAGAGTTTGAAGGCCAATTGTATTTCTTCCACTGCAACTTATTTTTGTTTCATATATTGATTATGTCAAAGGTTAGATTTTATTTTATGTTATATATAAATATGTCTTTAAAAGAGATAGATTGTGGGGTTTCAGTGTAGGTCACTTCACAGAGTAACAAAACACATCTCACTTAAAATGCAAGAGCTTTGGTGAAGCCAGACATTCAGGCAGCAATGATTCAGATTTGTTGAAGATCCCATTTTGAAGACAGGTCGTGAGTTCTGAGTTCACCCTGTTGAAAACCCTTGTTGTCTTTACAGGAGGAAATGGCTGGCTAGAGAGTTTCTCCTGTGGTAAACTGCATGAAGAGGTTATCATTTGGAAAATCCATGATGGGGCAAGTTTCTTCAGCAAGACACTGAAATGACTGATTGGAGAAAATCAGTTTGTCTGTGACCAACGAGCAACAACTCTTTCTCTGAAACCAACAAGAACCTTCCTGAGTGGTAACCATTTACCTTTCAAGCACCAAAGCCTGGTGAAAATTCATACATGTTAAATTCTGTGTATAATGTGAGAATTGCCTGATACCAGTGAATTTGGAGAAGTGAGAAGTGAATGATTTGGCTATTAAAGCAAAGAACTTTCCAGAACATATACACATTACATACACATTCGCCTAGAATTAGAAGAGGGTTAAGTTAGGTTAAGTTAATAGTAATAAGTTAAAGTTTTTTTTTTGAGGACTTTATTTAAAATTTTATTACATGAATACAATAGAGAATTACATTTAAAGAAAAAATTTTAAAAAAATTAAAATGGTATGATTACAATATTACATCAGAAAACTACACAAAATAACCCCCCCACCCGTTAATTGTAACACAATATTAGTAATCTAACTTAAAATTAATCCAACCCTCACCCCCAAAATAAAGAGTGAAGAGTTAATAAAATTAACAATATTATATATGGAAAAAAAAATACCCACTTACAAAAAAAGAGATAAAACTTAACCTAAAAAAAATTCAAACAACAAAAGAAAATTTTTATCAATACTAAAATATCACACTTAAACATATATTTAAATCAAACTTAAATGCATATAATTAGCAAACGGAGTCCACTTTAACTTATAAAAAGACATCTTATCCTGAATTGAAAAAGATATCCTTTCCATAGTCAAACAAAATTTCATCTCCAAATACCACTTATCTAAAGTTAATATATTTTTATCTTTCCAAGTAAGTGCTATACATTTCTTAGCCACGACTAAAGCTAAATAGATAAAGGAAATCTGATAATCCTCTAAACCTAAATCAATTAATGATTGCATGTTCTCTAATAAAAATATATCGGGATCTAATACAAGATGGATATTACATAAACTGTTAAAAATAGATTGAATACCTTTCCAAAACTGTTGCAATTGATCACAAAGCCAAACAGTATGCAAAAAAAGTATTGGCCGTCTGATCACATCGAAAACAAGAATCCAACTTACTAAGACCAAATTTTTTTAATTTCTCCGGCGTTAAATGCAGCTGATGAATAAAATTATAATTAATCATCGCTATCTAGCGTCAATTAATTTCCGAATACTATTCTGACAAATTTCCATCCAAGCTTCTTCAGCTATTTTATGTCCTAAATCTTTTTCCCATTTCAACTTATCTTTATCCCAGTCTTTTTTACTATCAATTTCTTGTAAAATACAATACAAATCAGATATATATCCCTTTTTTGGTATTGAAAGTACATATTCTTCAAAACTAGATTCAGGTAATAAAATTATATGTCAACCACATAACTGTTTTACAAAAGATCTTAATTGATAATATACAAATATAGAATTTCCACTAATACCATATTTCCTTTGTAATTCGTCAAAGGAACAAAAACAACCCTCAGAAAAACAATCAGATAATTTTTTTATTCCTTTCTTTTCCCATTGTTTCAAAGTGGCATTGGAGACCGTAAAAGAAACAAGTTGATTATTATATAATGGCAATCTTGCAGAATATATATTTTTAAGTTCCAATTTTTTAAGTTTACTTGTCCGTAAATTCAATAAATGTTTCAATATTGGCACATCGTAGGTTCGTAGTAAATTTTTATTCCATCGAAACAAAAACTCATGAGGAAATTTTTCTAAAATAACCGCCATTTCTATCTTTACCCAACTAGGTGGGTCGTCCATATTCATTAATGCACTAAGAAATTTAAATTGAGCTGCTTCGTAATAATGCTGAAAATTCAGTAATCTTAAACCTCCAAATTGAAAATCCCATATCAATTTTCTCATTGCTACTCTCAGAAATTTTCCCTTCCATAAGAATTCTCTAATCGCTTTATATAAGTCCTTAAAAAAACTTTTTTTAAAAAAATAAGGAATTGAATGAAACAGATATTGTTTTCTAGGAAAAATATTCATTTTTATGGTATTAATCCTCCCTAGTAAACCCAAAGGTAGATCCCTCCACCTAATCAAATCTAATTTAATCCTTTTTATTAAAGGAAGATAATTAATTGAGTATAATTCTTGAAATTTCATATTAACATTAATTCCTAAATATTTAATTTGTGTAGTCCACTTCAAATTTGTAATATTTTTATACACTGAATAATCATCTTTACAAATTGGCAAAATTTCACTTTTAGTCCAATTTACTTTATAACCAGATAATTGGCCATAAATTTCTAAACATTCTTGAATTGCAGGTAAAGAAGTATCCAGATCCACCAAATATAATAAAACATCATCAACAAATAAATTAATCTTGTATTCCTCATTCAAAACTCTCATACCTTTTACATTTTCATTTTGACGTATTAATTGTGCTAAAGGTTCAATAACTATAGCAAATAAAGCAGGTGACAACGGACATCCTTGTCTAGTAGATCTTGTCAAACTAAAAGATTCTGAAATTTGGCCATTAACAGCAATTCTAGCCTTCGGGCTATTATATAAATCCTTTATCAATCCAATAAATGAAGAACCAAAACTAAATTTCTCAAGTACTTTGAACAGAAACTTCCATTCCACTCTATCAAAAACCTTTTCTGCATCCAATGAAACCACTATTGGATAATTCAACTGAAATTTAGATTTATTTATCAAGGTTATTAACCGTAAAATATTTTCTGACGCATACCTATTTTTTATAAATCCCGTTTGATCACCATGTATAATTTTAGGCAGATATTGAGCTAATCTATTAGCCATAATTTTATCTACAATTTTATAATCTACATTTAACAATGATATTGGTCTATAAGAAGAAACCTGTAAAGGGTCTTTATCTTTTTTTGGTATAACCGTAATTATTGCGTTAAAACAAGACTCAGGTAATTGAAAAGTATTTTAAGTTTGTTGTAATACATCCTTATAAATAGAAGATACATCAGCATAAAAAACTTTATAAAACTCTATAGAAAACCCATCTTCACCAGGTGCCTTTCCATTCGGCATATCTCTTATTGCCATTTCTATTTCATCATCTGTAAAAGGTTTATCTAACTCTTGTTTATCTTCTTGATTCAATTGTGGCAAGTTAATATTTTTCAAGAAAGAATCTATTGCGTCTCCAGTTACATCTTTACATTCTGAAGTATACAATTGTTTATAGAAATTACAAAATTCCTCATTAATCTCCTTTTGATTAAAAATAATACCTGATTTCTTTCTAATCGCTGGTACAATCCTAGATAATTGTTCCTTTTTTAATTGCCATGACAAAACTTTATGAGCTTTCTCACCCCATTCATAAAACTTATGCTTAGTTCGATTCATTCAAACCGATATGTATAATAAGTTAAAGTTTGATCCTGTTTTTATGTTTAAAGAAAATTTAAAACAGTTTTTGTTTAAGTAACCATTTGTCTTGGTGAATTTCTATTGCTGCTGGGTTTTGGGGTCCTCCTGGCTCTTAACAATTACAATAACCCAACAAACTACTCAGTACTAGAAGCTTATCTGTTCTGACCTTCTGATACAGGTATCATCTGGAGACAAGCAGGAATCTCATTAATATGTGGAAATTCAGGCCTCCAACATCATTTTCATTCCTATCCATGTACTGTGTCAGTTCCTCATCATGTCTACAACCCATAGGCAATATAAATAATTTGTAGCAGGACCTGATGGACCCTCAGATGCAGTTAAACATTCATTTCCAATTAAAACCTGACTTGATCCATTGACACGTCCAGTACTTTCACTCCTTGTGTGAAAGATATTGAAAAGAATCTCCACATATCAGAAGTCTGCTGCTCTGGTTTACTCCCAGCCCATACATTTCTCCACTTTATGGTCCACAAAAGAAGGTCCTCACTGTATTTTTTTGCTCCTTGAACTGAAGATTGTCAAATGGAACATCATTAATGCTGGTGTTTTTGTGAATTGCAAATGAGGTCTCACTGCAAATATCAATCATACCTCCTACTGACACCATCATTAGGTGAGCAAAATAGATGACATTCCTGATGAACTGCTCAGGCCTGAAACAATGACCTGCCTTTTACGTCTGATGGATGGTGTGTGACCTGATGAGGCTCTCCACCACTTTTGTATACTACACTAGACCTCTGCTTCTGCAAGTTTCTTGTTTATCACCAAAGAGACATGAATGCCAACTTTCTATTTCCAGTTAGCCAGTCAATCTTCTATTTACACTCTATACCCTGAACTTATATTCTCTATAATAACCTTTGATGCAACAAATTAACAAATATTTTCTTGAAATATAAGTAGACCAGACTCTCCATAATCTACAGTAAATGTTACTTCTTCAATAAATCATTCTAAGGTGATCATTGCTTTAAAGATCATGGTAAACTGTTCTCTGGATTACATCAATGTGTGCAGAAAGTTCCAGGGCAGTCTCTACATAGCCCTTGAAAAACAATGAGTGCACGACTGAGTCTTCACAACTCCCACATAGTCCATGCCCTCTTCAAGGAGTTCATTAGAGGGTGAGAAGTCACTGCAAATGCATTCTTTGCACGCTTGTTTGAGTCTCCACAATCTCGAGGTTGTTAGACTATTTTTCTTACATCTAGTATGAGATGAGCAAAGATGTACTTATTATTATTTTCAGTTATGAAAATAAAAAAATCTATAGTTGCTGGAAACCCGAAATAAAATCTGAAAATGCTCGAGGCAGCAGATTTAAGGAATACTAGTTCTGACAAAAGGAATGCAATCTGAAACATTTACCCTTTTACTCGGGAATTAACCACCTTTTAACAGCTTCTCTTACCTGTGCGAATGCAACAATGGTGGGGGGGGGGGAGGGTCATTTCATCCTTTGTATTACCTGCCAAGGAAGGTAGTATCAGAGCCAATGTGAAACACATTAGCTTTCCTGCCTTCCTGCATACAGGACAGCTGTAATACTGTAGGTCCCGCCTCCTTTTGTTCCAGGATTCTGGGTTGCTACGTAAAAAGTCACACTGACCCGGCTTTTATTGGTTCAGTGTGAATGACCTGTGCTGGCTTTAAACACAGGTCGTTCACACGGCAACTAAGTGGGATCTCTGTATAAAAGGGGTAATTAGCTCTGCTTCTCTTTTCATGGATGCTATCAGATCTCCAGAGTATTTCCAGGATTTTCTGTTTTTAAATTATTTTCAATGCCTTCCACTAACTTTATTCCCAAGACACCAACCTTATTGGTTATGCATCTTTCCAAGCAAAATCTTATTGAATGAATACATTTTATGGGCATTTCCTTGCCATTTAAAAATTATTTTGCCACTCAGGTGCCATACTTCAATCTCTTCACTTTTTGTTTTGTTTTACAAAGTAATGACAAGGAAAAGAGAGATCTTCATTAATGTCCTGTCCCAGATCCTATGACTAGCTTTTATGCTATCTTTTCTGTCTGTTAATAATATTAACTCGTAAATGAAGCAAATCTTTTTGTGGGCACTTACATTGTTGGAAATTTTCTTCTCTACTCTCAAAATCTTTATGGATATCCTTCAAAGACAAGTAATGCATTATTACCTTGATTTACTTGAAGCAAAAAAAAATCTGAATTGACATGTTTTAAATCAGGCATCAAAATCCACAACATCAGTCAGCAGGGAGGATTTTTTTTAAACCAATGGCTCGAATATCTTTGAGATGAAGCTGCAGCATGGACTGCCCTAATTAGAGGCATTCTAGTTATTCATGCACATCTGTGAATTCCTTCCTGAAAACTAAATTATTGTGTATACTATTGGACTTATCAACAAATCTCTCTTTTGATGATATTTTTCTTTAAGACTATCCATAGTCTAGTCCAATATTTCATCATCAGGTCCACAACCATGAGAAAGTATTAGTATTTCAGTAATTATTTCATAATTGTGTATTGATATAATTACCTTAATCAATTCTGAAGACACGAAAAGAATGCACTTCAGTCTTCGACATTGATCTTGTTTTCCTTATTTAACTTAGGAGGAACCATGCTCAGCACTGTGTACTGTGCACAACAAAAAGGTGATGTTACTGCTGCAGGAAGAGGAAGAAAAGTTAACAGGAAACATCTTAATTTTAAATGATTCTTAAACTTTCCTTTAATCTGCCCAAGAACATAAATATCTCACACTGAAAAAAATGCACTGAATGGCTTTTTGTAAGATACTTGCAATGTGTAACGGACTTAATCAAAATAAATTTACCCATTTACAAAAATATGATCAAGAGCTGAGGAATTTAGCCATTGAATTAAATTCTACATTTGGAAGAATGCCATTGAAATTTAGACTGAAACAAACATAAGACCATAATTCTGCTGAATTTCACTTTAATAGAATGGAGATGGCATTGTCTGAACACAAACATGCTTGATTGTAGCAGCAAGTGTTTGAATCACGTCAAGCCTGGAGCAACAATCAATGGCTTCAGTGCTCCTTGTGCTGTTTTTCTTATGGATTAGCAACTTGGCAGTCAACTTCCACTTATCCCTGCAAGCAGGAAGAGTCTAGCAGCCTGTGGAGGAGCCAGTCTGACTGAACACCACAGCCAGCTGCAATGCAGATAAGTAAATGTACACAGCTTGGACATAAATTAGCATGGCCTTCTACAGCAGGACACTGACCAGGTCCAGCTGATAAAAGGACAAATGATGACAAGCTATGCTTCCCCGACTATTGCATAGAGATTGTGCAGCTCCAAGACACAGTCAAAGACCCGTTGGAGCCACCATTTCCTTAAAAACAGTTGGGCCCTGATACTTTGGAGTAAAATATTCAACAAAAAATAAAATATCTGTGAAGTAATGTGTTCCTAATCTGATTTTAAAAAATTAAAAGGGAGAACTGGAAAAAAAAACATTATTTTAAGAGTCAGATGGATTCTACAAAAAGGGTTGTTTTTATTACATTTATTTTATAAATGAACAAAATCCTCTTTACAGACCAAATGTAAAGGCCCACAGGAGACAAATGGTATCTTTGACCAAAGTTTAAGTAAGAAAACTGTTTCAGCAGAGGGTAAAATACAGTTAAATGGAAATTAAAATGGACAATGCAAAATTATGGAATTATTTTGCAAAATATTGAAAGTCATTGAGCAACTTTCTCTGCCAGGATTCATTGCAAAAGATGGCAAGATGTCTTGGTTTGACAGGAGATCTTCCACCAAGGCACTCTGTAAACAAAATCAAGCTTAGTGTATGCATGCCGTGCACACACTAATTGCCAAAAATATGGTGAAAGCAAAGAACTTAAATTTTAAAACCAGACCTATGACCTTCCAATGGCACTGTTGGTCACTGAATAGTGCAAATGCTTGGCAATTTGGTGTAAAGGTTTGAGAAGGGCATTGAGGAGGTTTCTCTGAATGACAGCCACTGGGTGTGTGACTGAAAGGCTTTGACAGACAGTGAAAGCCTACCCCTGGCACTTAGCTTTCAGTGCCCACTGTAAATGAATGCCTGTGAAAATTGTTGAAGTTCAGAATGATTCAGAACCTATTAAAAATGATACATTTGCCCCATTGTTCTTTCACTAGGTTAACGTGGCAGGGGTTTAGAGGACAGAATTCCCAGCCTGAGAGTTTAGGAATAGCTCACCTGCATCCTTATCCACTGGGAGACCTGTGTGGGTCAGAAAAGGATGGGCTCCTTTTCATCAGGGAACGACCTGACTTAGACAGCCCTTATTATATTCTGGTTCAGAAACGAGTGCCCAGGAATGCAGGAAGCTCTAGAAAGTAGGAGACATATTAATGTCCAGCATGAGCTCTGACCTTTGAAAATATTTGCTTGAGGCACTGTCTCAAGAAGGCAGCCAACCTTATAAAATACCCCTTCACCCTGTCAATGCTTTCTTCTCCCTGCCAATTTCACACAAACAGTACAGAACCCTGAAGTCCCACACCTTGAGGGACAAGAAGAGTTATTTCCAACATCTATCAAGCTCTTTAACCTTCCCACACAAACTTAGCCATAAACTATTCGGGGACCACCAAAGATCTCTCTGCACTACTGTCACAGTGTAGCGTTCATGCTACGCGGGCATGGATAAGAACAACACGCACACCAAAGCCTTGAAGTTGGGACTGATTTATTGCACTGGCTGTTGTGTTGGTATGAGCCTCAGGCACTGACATCAGGGCCCCACGTCGTCAGAGTGCCGGCCTGGGATTGACCAGTGTTCCTTCCACAGTCCCCCACCTTCCCACCTTGTGGGAGGTCACCTGAGATGATGGCCAGTGTCTCCCCCAGGTCTGTGCGGTCACCGTGTTTGTCTGCCATTTTGTGGGCTGGTCCGCGTCTCCGTGAGCGGGCCACTACAAGACGCCCCCCAGAACTGGCAATTGGGCCATTGTCCATTGAATTAGGGTGTCTGTTCCTGCATCACAAGGGAGGAGTGGAGATCAGCTTGTTACAGTCCAGATATGCCAGTTTCAGTCTCCTCCTTACTGCCGATGTCGAGGACAAAGGTGGAACCGTTGTCCTTGATGACCCTGGAGGACCGCTTGTAGGGTCGTTGTAGGGGCGACCGGTGTGCGCCCCTTCACACCCACATGCACTGACAAGTCTTTAAGTTCCTGGGGTTGTTATGTTTGGGCTGGCTGTGTGGTGGGGGTTGTTGCGGGACCAGGGACCCCAGTTTTCGCTGAAAGTTCTTGAGGGTTGCCATAGGATCTTCTGGGCATTTGTCAGGGGCCAGGAACTCCCCTTGACCATGGCTCAGATTGCAGGACGTGCCAATTTTTCTCTTATGTGTTAAATGTACTTAAATTGTTTCTCGTATGTTTCATGTACCTGAAAATCTGCATCATTAAATTTATTGTCACCTGATTGCACAAGTACAACCCAACCGTTCTTCGATCTCCGGTTCTTGATCCTTCATTGCTTCTGTAAATTGTGTATATATATGCCAATAAACTTCATTCATTCATTCATTTATAGGGTATAATGCAGTGAAGATGTTGGAAATCCAAAAGAGAATAAAAAATGTTGTAATTACTCTGCAGGTGATGTTTAGAGCTTGGCTTAAAGTAGAAACACAAAGCTGGAGAAACTCAGCAGGTTAAACAGTGTACTTTATATAGCAATGGTAAACATATATAACCAATGTTTCAGGCTTGAGCCCTTCATCAAGATATGACAAAATGTCTTCAAGCACCCACACAAAAAGTTGAGAGGGAAGGGGCAGGGTTAGGAGCACAGTCCTACAGACAAGAGGGAAATACATGGATAAGGGAGGGAAGGCACACCTGCCAACAAGGGGAGGGGGGATGGCTGCGTAAATGGAGAGGGAAGGTGGTGGAGAGCTGAGAGAAAGAAAACTGAGGGAATGGGAAAAGAGGGAGAACGGGGAGCAGACTAGCAGAAACCGGAGTAAAAATACAATGTGGGAGAAACTCAGCAGGTCAAACAGCATCCTTTATATAGCAAAAATAAAGATACATAACCAACATTTTGGGCTTGAGCCCTTCATCAAGGTATGGAAAAATGTCGGCAGGCAACCAAATAAAAGGGTAAGGGGGGAAGTATGGTCACAAAGGCAGGAGGTAATAGGTAGAGAAGGGAGGGAGGCCACAGCAGCCAGCAAGGGGAGGAGGGATGGGAGGTGAATAGAGAGGTTGGCAGAAACCAGAAAAGTCAATGTTAATGCCATCTGACTGGAGAGTGCCCAGACGGAAAAATCAGGTGTTGCTCCTTCAATTTACTGGTGGTCTTTGTGGGATGGTACAGACATGTGAATATGGGAGTATGAAGCAGAACTGAAATGGTTAGCCACTGAGAGGTGTCTGTCATTGGTGCAGACAGAGCGAAAGTGCTCAGCAAAGCGACAGCCACAACGGGAGCACCAGATGCAGTAGATGACGCGCCAGATACACATGAAATGTTACTTCACTTGAAAGGACTAGTTGGGGCAAAGAATCATGGTGAGGGAGGACGCATGTGTGGCACTTCCTGCTGCCGCAGGGGATGGTGCCAAAGGGGTGATTAATAAGAAGGAATGAGTGGATGAGTCACAGAGGGAGTTTGGCTTCTTTACCCAAAACTGACCACATCATTGTGTGGTTTTAATATGATCAGGCCAGGTCAATTCTTAATAAATAAGTGCACTAATGTTCAATGCAATATTTTGCGAGTGAATGCTCTACTCACTTTACACCTATGACTATATGGCTCGATACAACAACACCATCTACAAATTCACTGACGATACTATGGTAGTGGGTTATATAAAAAGGGATGATAAGTTACCACACAGCAGGCTGAAAACTGATTGTTAACTTCAGGAAGGGAAAACCAGGGATGTAAGATCCAGTGATCTTAGGGGATCAGAGGTGGAGAGAGTGAGCAAATTTAAGTTCTTGGGAGTCACTATCTCAGAGGATCTTTCCTGGACTAAACACACTAATGGCATCATGAAGAAAGCACGTCAGCACCTCTACTTTCTCAAGAGTTTGCAGAAGTTTGGTATGACAATAAAAACTCTGGCAAAGTTCTACAGAGGTCTGGTGGAAAGTTTGCTGACTGGCCGAACCATGATCTGGCATGAGGACACCAATATCCCTGAGCATAAAGTACTCCAAAGGTAGTGAACACTGCCCAGGATATTACAGGTAAAACCCTCCCCACCATTGAAAAAGTCTACATGGAACACTGCCATCGGAGAGCAGCAGCAATTATCAAGGATCTTCAACACCCAGCACACACTCTGTTCTCATTGCCATCATTGGGAAAGAGGAATAAGTGCCAAAAGACTCGCACCACCAGGTTCACGAACAGCTGCTACCCCTCCACCATCAGACTCCTCAACAACAAATTCAGTCAGGGACAGGTTGATAGGATAGTTAAGAAGGCCTATGGGATGCTGGGCTTCATTAATCGGGGGATTGAGTTCAGTAGAGAAGTTATGTTGCAACTCTACAAATCTCTGGTAAGACCACACATAGAGTATTGTGTTCAGTTTTGGTTACCTCATTATAGAAAGGATGTGGAAGATATGGAGTGGGTGCAGATGAAATTTACCAGAATGTGGCCTGGACTGGAAAATAAGTCATGAGGCAAGGTTAGCAGAACTGGGACTTTTCTCTTTGGAACTTAGAAGGATGAGAAGAGGCTTGATAGGGGTCTACAAGATTATGAGAGGCATAGATAGGGTGAACAGCCAGCACCTGTTTCCCAGGGCAGAAACAACAAACACCAGAGGACATGGATATAAAGTGAAGGGAGGGAAGTTTAGAGGAGACATCAGGGGTAATTTGTTTTTTTACACATAGTTGTGGTTGCCTGGAATACCTTGCCAGGGATGGTGGAGGAAGATGAAACATCAGGTGAATTGAAGAGACTCATAAACAGGCACATGGATGAAAGAAAAATAGAGGGTTATAGGGTAGGGAGGGTTTAATACTTTTTTTAAGGAATATATGGTCAGCACAATGAGGGCTGAAGGGCCTGTGCTGTGGTGTTTTATGTTCTATGTTCATTTAAGGGCTCTTGCTTGTACATTGTTTTGATTTAATTCTCTGCATTTTAGTCAGTTTATTTTTATTTGTTGCATACAGTTTTTTTTTTGCACTACCAATAAATGGTAATTCTGCCTCACCCACAAAAAAAAGTCTCAGAGTTATATCTGATGTCAAGTATGTACTCTGACAATAAATCTGCACTGTCTGGTCAAGATAACTGGTAACACAGGAGGCCATTCCTATTTCTCATTTCATGCCTTTACTGAATATCTTATGAAAGTTGAGGAATGTGTGGCAATCAGCCTCTCACCACCATCTCTTTCCAGCTGAAGTTGCGGCTGTCCAACAGGTGCTGGAGTGGAAAGCACCCAATTCCAATTTATTGCCTGTGTTTCTGAACTGTCTAGTTTCAAGTTAACTGGTGAAACTGAGAAACTGGTGGCTAAAAAAAATTGAAGAAATGAATTCATGAAGCTAACAATATGTGTTATAAATAGGCATGACTTTCTGGCATTTAGCAGGATTTCTTTAACAAGAATTTTCAAGAAATGTAACATTCCAAATTGAGATCAACCTGATAATATGACTAAAGAATACCTGACAAAGGGCATGAGAATGGTGTTTTGGTTGTGTACATAACTGTGGACAATAGAGAGTGATGGTCAGAGTGGATTTTCCCTGAAAGAGCTGAACAATTCACCACAAAGTGGGATTTGGACTGAAATGACAGGTACATGGCTTAGACAGAGATTAGCATGGAATTCTACAGCAGGACACTAACCAGGTCCAATTGATATCAGGACAAATGAACTTCTTTGTCATTCATCTAAAAGAAGTGAGACTGTGAAATAGAGTTAGTACAAAGGTTGGCGTGCATTTGATGTTTGGCTTCCCAGACCATTTTCTGCACTTGACCTACTAAAACTACCAAGATCCAAATGATCAATCCTCCAATGTGAAAGGAGTTGTCAAAGACTGCAGGCTAATGTATGTTGCAACTGAGCCAATGCTTAGTATGCATTATGTGGAATTATTTTTCTTCAGATAAATAGCTTGAGTGGAAAATTAATTTCTCTTTTAGGTTACGCATTAGTCTCAAGTATATAAAGTGGCCCAAATGTAAGTACAAAAAGGATCTTTCTATTATTGAAAGTATTGTGTTTGTCTTTTAAATAATGAGGTTAATGATGTACTATGTTCAGCAATGTGTAAAACATATACTGTACATACTTTCTGAATGTTGAAACATGCAATGTTTCTGCTATTTGGTTGTAGAGTAAGATCAGCCAAACCCAGTGAGATGGAAAGACTTAGTGAATAAACAAAAGCAGAATATGCTGCCAAAGAGGATTTTGCTCAGGAATCAAAATGTTAACATGATAAAGCTTCACTTTTTTGAACCAGAGATTTGTTCAAGTTTTGAAATTAAATTCTTTGCAATTACCTTTTGTTTTATCCAGAAGATTTCTGCTGCTGCTTCTGTGTTTCCTTCCCTCACTTGGGATGTTTTTCTGTTTCTTTGCCTCTTGCCAAAAGGAGTCTTGGTTCTGCAATGTGTGATGCTCGCGCAACCTACCATAAACATCTCCCTCTCTCATCTTCCTGTTTTACTCAGAGTTCACTTGATGCAAAGTGTCTCTCAATATCTTCCTGCATGCATGGAGAGCAGGAGAAGATCATGTAATTGTCTTTGAGTTCTCCTGCTAAAGATCCTGGCAAAGGACTGAGAAAACTCATCCAAATAAAAGTTTGAGCCAAGTCTGGCTGTCTGAACCAAGACCGTGATTTGAATTTGGATCCTTTGATCAGGAATTTGGCAATTCATCTCTTCCAGATCATTCATTTTAAAGAAGGCACTTAATTATTATGCTTTGCAGATGGTTTTATGATTTTCAAGTTATTTTGAACAAGATCGGACCTAAAATGAAATTAGTAAGGACATTAGCTGCAAAGAATCTAGAACAAATTAGATTTCTGTTTATTCTCATTCATACAGTTTCTCAATTTGTTTAAAACCATTATGTAATAAAGCGGCTACTGTGAATTGAGATAGAGGAGGACAGCACATTTTCAATAGTGGGCCACTAAAATTGGTTGCAAAATTTTGAAACTTTATTCTTTCTGTGCCATTGGGAGAAGAATAGGCCACATTACAGTAAGCTAAGATTGTAACCCCAAGTTCTACTGCATTCAGTCTCTGCTATCCACCCCTCCTGACATTATGTCAATTGGTATTAAAGGGAGAATAAAAACTCCAGTGGTTGGAGTCATATCTTGCACAAGGGAAGATGGATGTGATTGTTAGTGGTCAGTCACGTTAGACCCATGGCATCAATGCAGGAGTTCTTCAAGACAGTGTCCTCTGCCCAACCATTTTCAGCTGCTTCATCCATGACATACTTTCCAAGTCAGTCATGGGTATTGATGATTGCCCAGTGAGTAGTCCTATTTTCCAATTCATCAGGATATAAAACAGCCTATGCCCACATGCAGCAAGATCTAGACAATATTCAAGCATGAGCAGATAAATAAGAGGTAATATTGTTGCTCAGAAGTGCCAGGCAATGCCATTCTTCAACTTTTGCCATTTGATCACATTGCAATAATTGAATTCCCCACAAATCTCTGATGGTCATCATTGACCAAAAACTAAGCTGATGGGTTGGACCAGCCTAACAAATACTGTCGCTCCAAGTGTTATTTCAAGGATGGATTATTCTGCTATCTCTTACTCACCCTTTGATTCTCAAAACTCTTCTACCCATCTAAAGTATGACGAAATAACTTCCACTTGCCTGGATGAGCACAACTCCAGCAACACTCATAAGATCAAGACCATCCAGGACAAGGCCACCTGCTCAAATTACATTCCATCAAGCACCCATTCATTCTATTCCTGGTGCACAGTGACTGCAGTGAATACCATCTACAAAATTCACAGCAATTATTCTCCTAAGCTATTTAACTGTATTCCCAAACCTCCACCCTCTAACATCAGCAGGATCACAAGGACACTACCACCTATTTCTATTCAACCCATTTGCATTCTTGATTTGTAGGTACATTTCCTTCATTATCATGAATCTAGAGCCAGGAATTCCCTCCCCAGTAGCATTGTGGGAGGACTTACATCAGAAGGACTACAGAAGTTCAGAAAGGAATCTCATGAATTAAGGATAGGTAATAAAAAAAGCAATGCAAAATTGCATGATATATACTAGAGCAACAGAAAATAGAGCATGAATGAAAAGCAACTACTTATCACATACATCACAATGTCTTCAGTTTTGTACCTGACCCTCCAAGTGTCAGATGTAGTGATCCCAGCTATGTCCATTGCGCAGTAGAACAACTTTTTCTTGATTTTTGTACAGAAGGTGCAACCATTCATGGAGATGCAAGAATGCACATGCAATCTATTTCATTGTAACTGAAAGGGAATCGTCCTGATTTGGAGTCTAGTGCTCGGAACTTGCTTCATTTGTATTTGGGAGTCCTCAATGCCGCCAAATTAATCATGAATCCAACTGCCAAGACAACAACTGATAACGCACCCATACTCACTCTAAATGGCAAAACTGACTCCTTAGCAGAGGGTGTAAAGGAGCAGTCTCTTAGCACTTCAGTGATGTATGATGCATTGGACAATGTGTGATATAAAATGTTGTTGTTGTTATCCCTTAGAAAAAAAAAATCATTCATCTTGCTGGTACTGGAAAATATATTTCCAGATGGCAAAAAATCTCTAGGCCAGTGGTTCTCAACCTTTTTCTTTCCACTCACATACCACCTTCAGTAATCTCTATGCCATAGGTGCTCTGTGATTAGAAAGGGATTGCTGAAGGTGATATGTGGGTGGAAAGAAAAAGTTTGAAAAAACCACTGTTTTCATTGTACCTCATTGACTCGTTATGTGCATGGTTTCATGACTCGAAAGGAGATGGGCTAATTACCACTTTTCTCAAGCAATATATTTCAGGAACAATTGGATCTAGAGCAGTGATTCTCAACCTTCCCTTCCCACTCGCACACCACCTTAAGCAATCCCTTCCTAATCACAGACCACCAATGGCATAGAGATTACTTAAGGTGGTATGTGAATGGAAAGAAAAAGGTTGAGTACCACTGCCCTAGGCCCACAACTTTGTGGTAGACTGAAGTCCCACAATATCAAATGAAGAAACAGATTCTGCAAAACTCTTGTTTGATTTATTTACTATGAGAAAAGAAATGAAATTAGCTGGTTTTTTTTGTATTGACATTCTGGTTGTTTTTTTTTAAATCAATCTGCTCACATTTCTCATCTGAATCAAAAATATGCACATTTTATTTACATTTGACTTTCTGAATTGCTGTTCCCACTACCAGTTTCAAGTTTTTTTTCCCCAGAATAGATACAGCAAAAATACACCCAGTAAATCAGCCTGGGAAATAAGATATGGCTGCAGGTGTGAGAAAAGTGCACTGCACAGGTCAGCCTCTCCAACCTTGTTGAAAAATGAAGGCAAGAGGACTAGCTTATTGACGCTGAGCAACAGTGTTCTGACATTCAATTACTGAGTGCCATCTGACGCAGGTATAGCTTTGCAATGCTAGTTCCCAGCATTAGTCTGTAAGGACTTTTGACTACAGAGTGTGGCATCAGCAGAATAACAAAGGCAGGGATACACAGACACACCTTCTGCCAGTTGATTAACAGGGACATAACCAACATGGGAATATATACTGTACTTTCTTTTGCATCGTGTTTTCTTCATTGATGAGGAAAAGTGGAAATTTTAAGGATGAAATGCCTATTTCAAAATAAATTATGTTGTAGCTATCTATCCAGTTTCTCGATAAATATTGTTGATGTTTATTCTCTGTATTTTGGTATGAGTTGTGGAGATTTTCCCTACCCTTATGGAGCTGCCTTTTACTTTTTTGCTGTCACTGTATTTGTGATAGGTTTGTAACATTTACAAATCTACGATTAGTAATGCTGTATTCAGCCATGCAAAACCCCCAATACTGCTGTAGCACTAAATTGTAACATAAATGAGAATATATCGAAAACTACAAAAAAAAAATTCATCATGAATTGCTCACAGGAAGCTCTCGTTGTAGTGAAAGAGAGAATTTGTGTGACAGTGTCACCTTTCATAAAATCAGTGCTTTAATTTTGAAGGTAACCATTCTTTATAGCTAGTCACATCAGACAATCAGCAGTAAGATCTCCCATGAGGCTGAATGGTCATTTACAATAATCTGTGGCATTTATTAAGGGAAGAATTTTGGTCAGGAGATCCTTTATATCTGATTGGACAAGCCACCGAGGCCTCACTCTAATAAGTCATACTATAATTTATGACCCCTGCTCCCTGAACTGAACTGATGATGGTTTCAATTCCACACATTCCTGAATCAGATTCCTCAATCAGAGGCTAAAATGCCAAGCACAAATAGGATGTGACATTCTGTAAAAGAGGACAAGAAAAATCTGCAAACCAGGTGTTATTTCTTAAGCGCATTTTTCTGGCATTTCTATTAAATAAATGCAACATTAATTTAGGTGACCAAAGGTAGAAAGACCCAGTAGAATGATTACACAAATCTGCTGGAGAAAATCAGCAGGTGTTGCTCCTCCAATTTGCAGGTGGCCTGAGTTTAGCAGTGCAAGAGTCCATGGACAGATGGATCAGTTCATGATAACATGCTGGAGAAGACTCTTATATCTTGTGAAGTTGACGTGGGAGTGGGTTGTAGAATTGAAATGGTTGGCCATTGGAAGATCCTTGCTATTGCAGCGGACAGAGCGAAGGTGCTCAACTAAATAATATCCCAGCATGTATCCAGTCTCTCCGAAGTAGAGGAGGCTGAAACAGGAGCACTGGATGCAGTAGATAATCCATGAAGATTCACAGGTGAAGCGTTGCTTCACTGTGGTCACAGGGGTAAGTACCAAGGGGGAAGATTAGTGGGAAGGAATGAATGGAAGAGGGAGGGAGCAGTCCCAGTAGGAGAGGAAAAGGAAAGATGTGTCTTCTGGTGGGATCACGTTGTAGGTGGCGGAAATTACAGAGGATCCTGTCCTTGTTACATCCAGGGGTAGAAGGGACTGGGGAAGATGTGCAGGAAATAGAGGAAATGCTGATAAGGCCTGAGCTGATGAGGAAGCCACATTATCTAAAGTAGGATGATCTGGAATGGAAGACCTCATCCTGGGTCCAGATGCAACAGAGACAGAGGAATTGAGAGAAAGGAATAGAAACCTTACAGAGGACAGGGTGTGAAGAAGTGTCATCAAGGTAACTGTGGGAGTTGATGGCTTTGTAGCAAATGTCTGTAGAAAGTGTCTCCTGAGATGGAGACAGAGAAATAGAGAAAGGGGAGAGTGTTATCAGAGATAAATCAGGGTGAAAGTTAACTGTAAAGTGGATAAAGTTAACAATCTCATCATGGGTGCAAGAGGCAGCACCAATATATTCATCAATGTGGCAGAGGAAGAGTTGAGAAGGATTGCTATGTAAGACTATAGCATAGATTCCTTCACATAGCCAACAAAAAGGCAAGCATAGCTGTGACCCATGCAAGTACCCATGGTTACCCCTTTGACTTGGAGAAAGTGGGATGAATCAAAGGAGAAGTTACTGAAAGTGAAAAGATGTTCTACCAGGAGGGGGATTGTTTGGGTCTGTTGTTGAGAAAGATCCAAAGGGCTTTGAAATTTTTGGTGTGTAGAGATTAGTCATCCACAGTGAAAATGAGGCAGTAGTGTTCAGACAATTGGAAATTGTTGGAGTAAGGAAGGGCATGTGAGTTATTGTGGATGTTGATAGGAAGGGGCTGGACCAGGGGGAAAAAATGGAGTTGAGATAAGATTATACCAGCTCGGTAGGGTAAGAGCACGCTGAAATAATGGGCCTACAGGGACAATTGGGTTAGTGGATCTTGGGTAGGAGGTCAAACTGGGCAGTGCGGGTCTGAGAAACAATAAAGTTGGAGGCCATGAGAGGGAGTGACTGGAAGTAATAATGAAAGATAAGTGCATAAGATGGTGGCTTGATGTGTTTTGGTGAGGTCCAGTCATGGTTTAAGATAAGTGCATAAGATGGTGGCTTGATGTGTTTTGGTGAGGTCCAGTCATGGTTTAAGATAAATGCATAAGATGGTGGCTTGATGTGTTTTGGTGAGATCCAGTCATGGTTTAAGGTAAGAGGTGGTGTTTGAGCGCTGCAGTCTGGCCTTAGTAAGGTTTAGTTTGGGAAGAAACCCTTGACAGAGAATATGCATGTTGTAGGTTATATATGCTGTTCCCAGCAAAGTGCAGTTGAATATATTTGTGTGAATTAACTTGACCTTGCACTTTTATCTCCATTAGGTTTTTTTTTTATTCGTCTCTGATTTTAATTATGAAGCAGTGAACTGGCAAATGAAATGTTAAGGGGTGCCAGAATACAAACCAAAAATATTTAATAGACCAAGAAAGTGTAAAAGTCATTTCAATCATCCGTTTTTATTGCAATGGTGAGAGAGAAAGGTAAAGAAACAACAATGTAAAATAAAGAAAATAATGTGGAGGTAAATTCTGCAAAAGAGATTAATGGAAGCATATAATGTGATTTCTTGATTCATTGCTGACCCACTTTGGATAAGCTGGGTATAATTTGTAGTTATTAGTGTTTGGTCTTCAAGTAGTTAAGATAGTATTCTGGAGTAAAAGTAGCAAATATTTGAATGAAAATCTTTTGCTAGGAATGTCATTAAATACATTAACCTATTCATGTCACTGTCAAAATAGAAGAGCTATTTTAAGAGAATTTTTCTGTATTAGAGTTTGCAGACAAGTATTTCAAGTAAATAGGTACTTTATTGTCATTTACGAAAGAAAAGCAACAAAATTAAAAACACAGCCCATAGTACTCACAAATACAACATACATGAACATATAAAACAATAAAAACAAAAGAACAGTAGCATTTAAACAATACAAAAATACATTAATTGGCAGAGTTTAATTCTAGGATGGCTCTGGGATAGAAACTGTTTTTGAGTCTATTTGTCTGTAATTTAATGGACCTTGTCCTCCAAAGAGGACAAGGAGCATCCAATGATCTAATGATCTTGTGGGCCATATTGATAATCCTGCTACTGTACAGCTGTCAAACCACGCGGGAATGCAGCAAGCCAGAATGCTTTCATTAGAGCAGTGAAAGAAGGACACCAATAACTTCTCCTGTAGATTGATTTTTTCTAAAGATTCTCAGGAAATGGAGATGTTGATATCTCTTAACAATCACAATCATTTCTTCACTTGATTTGAAGTTGAAGAGTTTGACCCACTAGCCCCTAATGGTCATGTCCTCCTCGTGCAAGAACACAAGGCGAGACGGGTGCTCAGAGCGGAGAACCCAAGGAAAGCCGCCGGCCTTGATGGCATGTCAGGCAGAGTGCTGAAGGAGTATATGAACCATCTCTCTGAGGTCTTCACAATCTTCAACAAATCCCTGCTAAATACATTCCCAGGAACTTAAAAGACGTGACACAGTCTCCATTAATGTACGATGGAGCTGGGGCCATACTGTTACTCCTTGATCTATTACGAGTTCTTTCGTCTTCAAAGAATTCAATACCAAATCATTTTCCAAGCTCCACACTGACAGTCTGTGGACTTTGTCTTTGTAGGCTGACTTGTCACCCCTTGAAATGTGCCCAACCATAGTCGGATCATCCACAAATGTAATGATGGTATTAGAGGGACACACGGAGACACAGTCGTAGGTATAAAGAGAATACAAAGTTAGGCTCAACACACAGCCCTGCGGGGAACTAGTGCTAAGTGTGAGAGCAGGGGAATAGAGAGTGCCTATTTTTTAGTTTGGGAATTATTTGATAAAAAGTCCTTGATCCATAGACAAATAGATTTAGAAAATCCTAAATCAGTGAGTTTAACAACCAGTTTGCCTGGAATAACAGTATTAAAAGCAGAACTAAAGTCTATAAAAAAGCATCCTCATGTAGCATTCCAGTTGTTCTAAGTAGGTCAATGCTAAGTGAAGAACAGTGGCGATAGCATCCACAGTAGTACTATTAGCCCTGTAAACAAACTGGTGTGAATCGAAGGTGGGTGGGAGACTGGCTTTAATGTGCTGCAAAACCAACAGTTCAAAGCACTTCATAATGACTGGTGTTAGAGCTAATGGACAGTAGTCATTGAGGCCCTTCTTAGGCAGTGAGATGACTGTAGCAGCTTTTAGGCACAGCAGGATGGTAGATTTTAGCAGGGATTTGTTGAAGATTGTGAAGACCTCAGAGAGATGGTTCATATACTCCTTCAGCACTCTGCCTGACATGCCATCAAGGCCGGCGGCTTTCCTTGGGTTCTCCACTCTGAGCACCCGTCTCGCCTTGTGTTCTTGCACGAGGAGGACATGACCATTAGGGGCTAGTGGGTCAAACTCTTCAACTTCAAATCAAGTGAAGAAATGATTGAGATCCTCGGCCAGCATAGCATCACCATCAACAGTCATGCCATTGTTGTTTTTATAATATTTTAAAACATGTTGATATCAAACTGCAAGTCTAGATTTCCAGCCTTCTTTTCTGTAGAATTATTTCATAATTCTTATAAATTTTAAATTTAAGTCACCAAAAGCAGGGATTGAAACCAAGAACGAAGTTGAGTCATCTTGCTTAATAAAACTAATAGGTAAATGAGAAACTGAATTGTAGGCATAAAACATCACAGGATTTAACATGCAGAATGTCACACTTCAATACTAAAGCCCTTCAATATTCACAGAGAGAGAAAGTTTTTAAATGTTCCATCTTTTCATATCTATCTCTTGCCATAGACTTAACACTACCAATACCAGAAACTGCTTACATTCTTACAAGCACAGTGCAACCCAGTCACATTTGTCTTGATACTGGTTATACTGCTTGTTTCATTAAAACCTGTGGTGGTACACCACTGGGCTACTGCAGGGGGCAACCTCTGGACCTGCAGAAGACCATGGGAACAAGACAACACCTGGCCGGCTGTCAATCAGCCGACCTGAATGGACCAAGCCCCACCCGGTCGGGTGTCAATCACCCTCCGGGATATAAGCCTGAGCTGGCCCTTCAAAGTCACTCTCAGAGCTCACAGCAGCACACTCTCACAGCTGGCTCTGTGGAGTTTTACGTCAAATAAAGCCTGTTGTACAGTCTTTTGGTTTTGTGTGTTTGCTTCTGACTGACAGCGCACCACAAAACCATATGAAAATAGAAGAGCAATGAAATACTTATTTGAGAAATCAATATGTCCCATTATAGGTTAAGGAGTAATCCTGAAGGTTAGCCCAATTGATAATGTACCAATTTACCACAACTGAAACATGTGCTTTAGAGTACCTTCAATATATTTTAATAACCCAAATTGTTTTGCAGGACCATTATAAAACAACGTTCAGCACATCTCCTAATGAGGTAGAGAATATAAATTTGGAAAAGAGATACATTTCGAGAAAGAGAAAACAGTTTGAAGGAGGGGATTTTGGAATCTGGGACTTGAGATAAAGCCACCATTGTTGGAGTAATTAAAAGTTTGACAGGATCAAGAGTCCAGAATTGAAGGAGCACTGAAACCTTGGAGAATTACATGGCTCAAGGAATTTGTAGAGATAGTGTCAGGTCAACTCCCTGGAGGGATTGAAAACAATCCTGTTAAAGTTCAAATGTTTTCTTTTGTAAATTAAATGGGTTAAAAATAAATTTTACGATGGCATAATTTGAATTTCTCTTGATAATGCTGCTGGACAGTTTGTCTCGTCAGCAGCTTGCATAAAATCTTGTAGTTGGGTTTTATAGGGCTGAAGATGGATTAAATTTATATGTATATTATAGTGTTTATATAAGCATCTGTCAAAGATCTCTGAAGTGCTTTGGATGATTTAGTTAGGGAGGAACCTGATCAGAGAAAGACCCTTCTATTCTCCACTGATCAAAGAGGTCACTGTGACTGTTAAGGACCAGCATTTTAAGCAGCCAGTTATAAACAAGTATGATGAATGCTAACAATTTTTTTCACACATTAAATTTACAGTGTGTATGTTGTCATTATAATGTCACAATTTATTATGGTATTATTTCAATATGTAATGGTTCTTTTAATTCGTTAGCAGTAGCCAGTATCAAACTGGCAGCATTTGTAAAATAGAGTTTGCCTCTATTTCTGGCTTTCAAACTCTGTCGTCAATGTCCTGAAGATGAGCAATTAGCTGACAGTGTGTATCAGCCTTGAAAAATCAGTAGTCTTGAATTCCATCAAATCTCTCTTGAAAATAGAAATGTGTTGCCGAAATACCGCTATCCAATTAAAAATATAAACAAAATCCATGTTCAGAACGTTGTTTTGTTTTATTCTTCTTTCTTTGGCTTGGCTTCGCAGACGAAGATTTATGGAGGGGTAAATGTCCACGTCAGCTGCAGGCTCGTTTGTGGCTGACAAGTCCGATGCGGGACAGGCAGACACAGTTGCAGTGGTTTTTATATCTTGCTGTGAACAAATGTCTGCTCTCACCAGAATATTTACAAGAGGCAAAATTGCAATTAATAGACGTACTTGAATGCACAAAAGACCAAATACTAGATCAAATGAACAAAACGTTTCAAATTTTCTTGAGTTTGCAGTGGGATCATTAAAGAATGTAAAGGTCACAAGACAATGGACTGATATTGGGTGTTACAACCCTGAAACATTTCAGGCTTCAGCTTCCTACAGGCAGATATTGTAAGAGATTGAAAGGAAGTTGAGGATACTTAGATGTAGATTTTTTCCTCAGGTGTGATCATCTCTGGAATTAAGGCAGGGCAGGGCTTCCACTCAGGTATCTGAATCCATGCTAACACTGGTGATATTGGCAGGGTCAACTTCAATCAACTAATCCAGATATTTTCCAAGTTTTGATTGAAAACTCATCAGTGAGTGGAACATAGAATGATTCATCACAATGATTAATCTAATTTCCTCTTTGGATCTTCAGTCAATTATCTTTAGTTTTTGAATTGGCATCCTTCCAGTTTGCAAAAACAATGTCCCTGGATACCAAATCTCTGCATTCCAAACATATTCTGGTCACAAGGAAGGCTCTGGCCACAGTTGATCTAAATCAGTGGTTTTCAAACTTTTTCTTTCCACCCACATACCACCTTAAGCAATCCTTTACTAACCACAGAGCACTTATGGCACAGGGATTACTTAAAATGGTATGTGAGTGGAAAGAAAAAGGTTGAAAACCACTGGATTAGAGTTAGCTTTAGTTTTTAGGGTTTTTTTTCCTTTATTTTGTATGTTATTTCAATAAAAGGGTTTAACAGGTTGCATAGATCAATTCAATTAAATGTTTTGAGGTATTACAAGCAATTATTGATGTAGTTTTAACTACTTTTTAATTGGCTTTTTTCATGTGTGCTTACTTGTATGCAAATGAAGTATGTAATTGTCAATTTTGATTATATGTTAAACCTAATAAAAATATTTTTAAAAGAAAGAAATCTAAGATAATGCAACAGAATTCAATGGTAAAAGCTCACCAGAAAGAAAAATATTATTTGCCACAATATTTTGTCACTGAAGGAAACCATGTACTAATCCATGTTTACTTTATTGAAGTAGATGACCTTTATCACAGCATCTGTGTTACACAATTTTCTGTAGCATGACAAAAGACCAGAATAAGTATTTATACAATTAACCATGGCCATTTCAGCTTTGTTTACTTTGTTTACTCAGCTTGGCATTGTATTATAATTTGTATTCCAGCTCCCAAAAAAATAATGATCCATTTCTTATTAGTCTCTGCTGTTTGTTGATATATTGTTAGATACCCAAAAACCTGGAAAGATTATCAAAGTCATAAATGTGACAGGAAATTCCAAATGTTCATCCCAAATCACATAAAATGTTAGTAATGGGAAAGCAAACCTGGAAGTCTGAAACAAAACCTGAAAATTCTCAAAAGCAGCACGTGTGTAAAAAGAAAATTGAGTTATGGTTTTAGAATGAAGACCTTTCTTCAGAACTAGCCAAAGTTTGAGAAGGAGAATGTCTGTGATAAGACAGAAAGCAAAAATAAATCAGCTGACAAAAGTGATAATACAAGGTGAAAGAAAGTGATTTTGGAAACAAAATACCAAGAAAGAAATTATTCTTTTAAAAAAAAAAGCAAAAGTGTATTCAGCCCAGTTGATATTGCAAAATATTCCTGATTATTGTCCAAGGATAAGTGCTAAATTTAGGAGAGCTGTTCCACACTGTAATCAAGGAAGAACCGGACATAGCTGCTCAACAGCCAAGCTCTCCAACATTATCCTACTTCCGACCCTGTTGCGTCAGCCAGATAATGTGGGGCACTGTCAGTTGAGAGTAGATCCAGAAATATTTAACTGTCTTCAAGAACAATGAATTTTCCAAGCATGAAATCAAGCACGAGCAAGGAAATTACCTACATCATCTACCTTCCTCGCTCAAATGATGAACAATTATTCTCCTTGTTGGTCAAATAGTATGTACTTCAGATGGAATATGGTCATGCCATTACCAGAAGGACTTCCTTGTACCAGCATTGACTAATGCGAAGCCTAATAAAACTGCTTACCACAGATGGTGAAGGGAGAAATAAATAATAAAAGTGGGGTACTACTGTATATAAATCAGTCCCTTCCCACCTTTACATTATAAATTGAAATATTTAAATTATTATGTGAAATCATTTTTAAATCAGTGTAATTATATCCATTTCAGTTCTGACAAAGGGTTACTCCCACATTTCTACTCCCACGTCTGCTTCCTGGCCTGCTTAGTTTTTCCAGCATTTTCTGTTTTTATTTCATAGTTCTACTAATATAGCTTATTTGTTTTATTTTAATTCAATTTTGTTCTTCTTTCCTGGAGCCAGTGTCAATTTGTGATTTCAAAGCCTCTGCTTGGCTGACCAACTAACATGCATGACATCATCGAAACAATGTGAATGTTTTTCTGCCAAGTTCTATGAATGTCTGCAAATCTCACACATCCCACTAACATCTGTATAATCTTTACTAGATTACACTTCATGTATCTGATGAAATGGTGCAGCCGAGATAGGTAAACTGGTTGACCGTTTTGAGTTTTGTGTGCCTAATGGAGATGTGGGGGGGCTGGTAGTCATGGTGGGGAGCTGGCTGATGGAGGACCTCCGATTTCTTCAGGCTGACTTCCAGGCCAAACATTTTGGCAGTTTCCGCAAAGCAGGACGTCAAGCGCTGAAGAGCTGGCTCTGAATGGGCAACTAAAGCGGCATCGTCTGCAAAGAGTAGTTCACGGACAAGTTTCTCTTGTGTCTTGGTGTGAGCTTGCAGGCGCCACAGATTGAAGAGACAACGAGATAGACAACAGACTCGCCAAGGCAAATAGCGCCTTTGGAAGACTACACAAAAGAGTCTGGAAGAACAACCAACTGAAAAACCTCACAAAGATAAGCGTATACAGAGCCGTTGTCACACTCCTGTTCGGCTCCGAATCATGGGTCCTCTACCGGCATCACCTACGGCTCCTAGAACGCTTCCACCAGCGTTGTCTCCGCTCCATCCTCAACATTCACTGGAGCGCCTTCATCCCTAACATCGAAGTACTCGAGATGGCAGAGGCCGACAGCATCGAGTCCACGCTGCTGAAGATCCAGCTGCGCTGGGTGGGTCACGTCTCCAGAATGAAGGACCATCGCCTTCCCAAGATCGTGTTATATGGCGAGCTCTCCACTGGCCACCGTGACAGAGGTGCACCAAAGAAGAGGTACAAGGACTGCCTAAAGAAATCTCTTGGAGCCTGCCACATTGACCACCGCCAGTGGGCTGATATCGCCTCAAACCGTGCATCTTGGCGCCTCACAGTTTGGCGGGCAGCAACCTCCTTTGAAGAAGACCGCAGAGCCCACCTCACTGACAAAAGACAAAGAAGGAAAAACCCAACACCCAACCCCAACCAACCAATTTTCCCCTGCAACCGCTGCAACCGTGTCTGCCTGTCCCGCATCGGACTTGTCAGCCACAATCGAGCCTCCAGCTGACGTGGACATTTAACCCTTCCATAAATCTTCATCCACGAAGCCAAGCCAAAGAAAAGAACACTTCATGTCCTGATGCCTCCTATGTCACATGATTCTGTTCAACATTTTGAAAGCCCTGAGGTAAAGATGGCCTTTATTTTGTTGATAGTAAGGTTCCTTGATGCACCAATATTAATGTATGACCATTTTATGGGAGATTTCTCTCAATAATTTGATTTGTCTGATTCAATAGAAGAACAGCTCTCCATGTTGTCTGAAATTACAGTACAACTCTGATTATCTGAAATGGTTGGGACCGGGCCTAATTTGTATAAATAGTTTTTTTGGAGAACTGGTCATCTTTAAAAACAGCCCAGTAGCAACAGCAAATCACTTGTAATGGTGTTTAAACAACAACAAGGGAAGGGTTTTTAAACATTAAACTAATGTTTTAATTCTCACCAAAAAAATGCTGGCCACCGCCGATCACTGACATTTCCCCGCCGAGGTCCGGTGCTGCTGGCGCTGGGAGCCCGAGTTCCGCTGCTGTCACCATGAGGATTCCAACATCCCTGGTCAGCTTGGCTCGGGGGAAAAAAAATTCAGATAAACGAGGATTTCTGATTTTCTTTCAGATATCCTCATTTATGAGGATTTTGGAGAATCCGATTTTTGGAGTTGTACTGTAGTTTATTTCTGTAATCAAGATTCTTGTCTTGAACTGATTCTCCAGGGTTTAGATCAATGTATCATGTTGGAGTCTAAACTGATAAATTCAACATGAATTCATAAATTCAGAATCAGAATTTATTGTCATGAACCAGTCTTGAAATTCAGTGTATTGGGGCAGCATCCTAGTGCAAACATTCATAGTATAACCATCTGACGACATTACTATAGAATAATACTGCACGAAAAGTAAGGCAGTGTCTTTGGTTCATTGATTATTCAGGAATCTGATGACAGCAGGGAAGAAGTTGCCCTTGTGCCGTTGAGTGCTCACCTTTAGGTCGTTCTGAGTCATTAAATAAAGTGTTTTAACTGTTTTGCTAAAACAAACATGCAAAGCAATTTGTTTTTTAACTACTTTCCATGGGTCTCTTGGTTATATTTATAAATTATTAGTCATCATTTTTTTAAAATATATTCTATAACACAATTAAAATTGCTTTCCAATGTGTGAGCTTGTTTCTTGCAAATTTCTTCATCTAATCTATCACGGTTCCTTATACATTCCTCTCTCCTTTAATCAAATCCAATATTCTATTAAATACAAAAATACACACAAATGCTGGAGAAACTCAGCAGGTCAAATGGTGCATTTAGATAGCAAAGGTGAAGATACATCACCAATGTTTCAGGCTTGAACCCTTCATCAAGGTGTGGGGGAACATGAGAGATGTCTGAACAAAAGGGGAGGTTAATTCCAGAGATGAGGGGGTTAGCCTATGAGGAGAGATTGGTTCATCTGGGACTATACTCGCTGAAATTTAAAAGAATGGAAGGGTATCTTCTAGAAACATATAAAATTATGAAAGCCATAGATAAGATAAAAGTAGGCATTGTTTCCATTCGTGGGGCAGACTAGAACTAGGGGACAAAGCCTGAAGATTCAAGGTAGTAGATTTAGGATGGAGATGAGATGAGGAACTGCTTTTCCCAGAGGGTGGTGAATCTTTGGAATGTGCTGCCCAGTGAAACACTGAAGGCTACCTCAGTGAATATATTTAAGACAAGGTTAGATAGATTTTTTACTTAAGGGATATGGGGAAAAGGTGGAGATGAGCCTATTATCAGATCATATATGATTCCATTGAATGATAGAACATGGGATGTGTGGCCGACTCCTACTCCTTATCACCATAATACAGAGGATTGGTATTTTCAGCTCTTAATTTTCACCCAGTAAGTACCTTGGGCAAGGAATAATACACTCCTGCCTGTGAAATGATTTGTTCAAATGTGGCACATCCGCAAAAAGCCACATGATTTCACATGATTGAACAGGTTATATTGACATTTCTCAAGCAGTAAAAAGAATCATTAATGAGCAAACATGTGAATGAAGATCCAAGGTATAAGGATTTTCAGGTTTTCAGATATTTGCTCCAATTTTATTCTAGTTGTCAGCCAAAACACAAAAGTATAACTCATGCGGGGGAAGGGAAAGTTGGGGAGTGGAGGGTGGGGGGTTGTACCAGAGATAGTGAACACCCTTTGTCCATAATCTACTGCCAGATTCTTTAAGCCAAGCCAACCCTATCATTTGCTCTACCACATGGGTTCCAATTACAGCCCAAGCCTTACTGAGAATTCTCAACTTTATATTAGGGAATTGCCACTTCAGTCTTGCACAGTCAGTCCCAATAATTTCAATGAATGAAGAATGTAAGAGGAAATAACTGTTGTTTCTTTAAGATTTATGTTTGTTTGCTTTAGTTAGTTCTTAATTTTTAATTCTTTTATTTATTTGCATCAATTTTTAATTTTCTATATATTGTTACTAATGTTTGAACTACATTGAGCCTGTAAAGGGAACTAAAAAGCTGTCAGCACTGTCCTGGATTTACATTGGCATTTACAAAGTCTGACTGGAAGAGGATGAAGAGCCAAATATCATTGGAGAATCTGTGATTCCTATCTTACATTGGCCAGACCAACCATTGGATCCAAGTTTCCTTTCATTTGAATGAGAATTCTCTGTTCTCCTGATAAATTTGGAAAAGATAAGTAAGATAAATTCAGATATTTATCTGACTTCTCATATTTCACTTTATCTTAATTTTATTATTTCTTTGTGCCTGGTGTGCTTGTTTCCCAAAATTTATCATATTAATATTCTGTTTTAGATATTTTTAATAGCCTTCAGTTACAAAGACATGACAACTTTGAGATATTCAAAACTCTCCCCCAGCCTTATCTCTCGCAAAGAATCTTGGAACATTCTAGGGTTAGAACCTCAGCAGGATGCCCCACTACCTCCAACTTCCTGTGGTTTCTACACTTCACAGGATGTCTCCTAGATGTGGGAGTGATGGCTGCAGCTTAATTTAGCTGACTAAAATCAGTATGTTTACAGCTGTCAAAGATCAGACGCCCGTTTTACTGGGTGACAGGGGCTATCTTCTCCTCCCCGCCCCCCACCCCCCCTTCAGTGGTGAGTTTCACATCTATCATGCCAGAGTGTTTTTATCAAGAGTCTTTGGAAAGCCCCTACTATCTGACCTTACATCCTACACTCCCACCTCAGATGAAGTAGATGACTAAAGAAGCAACACAAGGGAAAAACCATCTCAAGCTCATACTCAACTATCTTCTTATTGCAGATGCATCTGTTATAGAGTGTTCTATCAGCAGGTCATTGTCCAATTCTTTTCACGCCAAAGTCATCCCTTGTCATGGTCTGTGGTAACTTTATGTCCTGGCCTACACCTCACCCAGCCCTAGGTTTAATGAGGAGTGTAGTAAGACATGCTGGGAGCAACACTACATCATCTTAAAAGTGAGGTTCCAACCTGGCAACTCTTCAACAGAACATGAAATCACACAGCAAAAACAGCATGGATTGACAAAGCATTATCCTACAACCAAAAAGCTCTGCCACACCTGATCATGAACATTAGCGGACAAATAATTAGCTAACGTGAGAAGGAGGTTCCAGGGAGATTTTCATCCTTGATAGAGGATGGCACCCAGCATAGAATGAAGTACACATGGAGGATGTACTTGCAAACTTAAATGCCAAGTAGATAATCCTTCTTGGCTTCTTTCTCAGGTCCTCATTGCACAGCTGATTCAATTCATAATACTCACATCTGCCTGTTCTCAAGCCTTAGCAACATGATCAAATAAAGGTAAATCTGTCCAAATATTAAAATCCTAACTATTTCAAAGAAAAAAACAGACACAATTATTGAAAGCTGTTCATTTCACACCCCCCTCCAAAACATTATTTGATAGATCATTGTCTTAAATCAGAACCACCTCCACTACCTCTTCAATGATTGTTGACGTTTCATTCACTATTCCTGAGTTGACAAAGCAATCTGTGCCAGCATCAAAATCTAGATAAGAACACATAAAGAGAAATTAATGTTTCTGTTACCATGGTAGCCTCCAGCAAGGCAGAGTTCCATTGGATTAACTTCCCAAATACTGTAGCTAGTAGATAGATCAGTATTACTGCATTAAAAGCACAAAGCAGCTGGTTCCTGTGCTTCATTTCATTATTTCCCAGAACCTTATCACTCTGCAAAAGGCACACAGGAGTATCACCAAGCACAGAATGCATTAATAGCATCAAGAAGCTTAATATGATGCAACAGAAAAGCAGGTCACATGGCGAGTCCACAATATCATAGTTGCAAGGAAGTTAAAAAGTATGAGATTATATTAGTACATCTCTGTGACTGAGACTTGGATTCAATTTTTCAGTGAAGTATCAGTTATGAACTTTTGTCTGGATAAATGGAAGCCTCGACTTAGAAATTCAGTAATGTTCTTCCCTTTCTATATAAACCATGCATAAAAGTATCTAATATGACAGATAACATATTCTGAGTTAGACATTTCCACAGATGTATTGCTAAAGCCTTCAAGGGCCTTCCTGCAAAAAACTTAAGATTTTTAACAGGCACAAATAAATGTCATAATCCGAGATTGATGTGCTGAGTGATGCTCAAGAGTGCCCTTGGTTCCATATTAAAATAATGGCTTGCTGCCTGAGACAATTCATTCCTGCACCTAATCACTAGCTTCCATTCTCAAAATCAACACCTCCTCCCAGGTCTCCTCATAACTGACTTGTCTCCGCTTCAGTTGGAGGAACTTTGTGAGAGCCACAAGGAAAGACCTACCCTCCTGTGGTAATTCTCTGCCACCCTCATCATGCCACCCTTACCATCCATTTACCTTAACTGATGATAGTTGATAGTCATACACTGTAGTCAATTTTCCTTTCTATTGATTGTACCTACAGTTCGTTAGTGCTATCCCCATGCTGAACAAAACAAATACTGGCAATAACTGAAAAACATCAACAAATTTTACTTTGCTGAATACAAACCACCAAAAATGTGATCTAAATAGTATGAATACATGCTTCCTGTTCATGAATTTTTGGATTGCTGCCAAAAGGAGAGTTGACATCAACAGTAGAATAAACTTTGAGGCCTTTCAGACCACTGTACCCCTGCAGTGGACTTAACCCAGTATATAAAAGTTGCATCAGACTACCCTGTTTAAAGTTATTTCTTCTGTGTTTTTATTGGTTTTATCAGGTTTATTTAATCACTCATTTTCTCACTGCTGGTCTCATACACTGATTATTATTTTGTTTTGGTCACATTATTGGTCCCAGAGTTCTTAGTTAATGCAAGTGATTCATCATGGCAAGGAGTGCCAAAAATGACTTCAGGCGATTGTAAATGTTTTAAAAATGATTAATCCTCGGGCATACATATTGATTTTAAAACTGGCAATTATCAACTGCTACTAGTTAAGCATTCAGAAGATGGAAATTCAACAGGTGGGAAGGTCCCAGATTTAAATCCAACAAATAGTAAAAGCTGAAAATGTTTTAAACACTCAGTAGGTGAAAAATCTGTGGAAAGAGAAACAATTCATGATCAGGGCTCTCATCATTTGTTATGAACAAGGTTGTCATCCTGAAAATTTGTTTCTCCTTCTGTAGATGCTGAATGACCTGCTAAGTGCTTCCATTTTTATTTTTATTTTAAATTTCTTGCATCTGCATGTTTTTGTTTTAAATAGTTTCAACAGATTTGATGGAGGTGGCTGGAGACAACTGTGTCCCAATGCAATTGCTGCCCTTTCATAAAAACAGCACAGTTAAAATCAAGATGTTTATCAATATAAGGCTAACCTTATCCCCAGTAAGGCCTTCTCATTAACACAGGCCATCAGATGAAATCATCTCAATTAGAACATTCTTCTGAGGAAATGCCATCATATATTCAATCCAACATAGAGCAGGTAGAAGGAGTTAATGGTGGCAGGGAAAGTTCAGGAGATAACATTATTGAGTTCTGGGGTGTAGCTTTGAAAAGAAGTCTACTGATTTCTCATGAACAAATATAGAAGATGGATTTTTACTCAATAGGTGAAACAATGGGAAGAAAAGGCCAGTTGAAGAAAGATGGTTGCCCAGTGGAAGTGAATTTCAGAAATAGATACAAATACAAGTTGATAGAAGGACACAAATTGTCTGTGCAAGAATGTCCGAAGGTTAAGTGGGCAAGATGTACATTCAACATAGGGAATGTGGAGTTATCCGCTTTGGTAGCAGGAATAGAGAAGCAGATGAATGTTTAAGTGAAAAGAACACTGAATGTTTGTGGTGCCCATGCATGAGAAACAGAACATAAGCCTGCAGCTACTACAATATTTTAGGAAGGGAAATGGCGTGAGTCCAAAGTGAATGGAGTACAAATATAAAGGTTTTTTTCTAGAGTTATATGGCATCATTCTAGATAAGAAGAGGTCAACGTGATAAATTGGAGCAGCAAATTTGCTGATGACACAAAGATCGGATGGATTGTGAACTGCAAGGAAGCCTTTCAAAGTTTGCAAAGGGATCTGGACCAGCTGGAAAAATAGCAGGTGGAATTTAATGCAGACAAGTGTGAGATGTGGCATTTTGGAAGGACAAACCATGAAAAGACATACATGTTAAATAGTAGAGCACTGAGGAGAACAGAGGGATCTGGGAATATAGATACGTAATTTCTTGAAAGTGGTGTCACGGGCGGATAGGGTTGTAAAGAGAGCTTTTGGCATATTAACCTTCATAAATCAAAGTATTCAGTACTGGAGTTGGAATTATATGGTAAAACTGTATAAGACATTGGTGAGGCCAAATTTGGAGTATTGTGTGCTGTTTTAAAAGGCTCAGTGTCGATTTTAAGGGACCTCTCCCCTCCATGAATGGGAACACTCTCTTCCTCTATATAATTTCCACTTCCCGTTCACCATTCGATGTCCAGACACAACCACTTCATCAGTCATAAAGGCCCTAGATTCCATTTTCGTCCTCTTCGGGTAACCCAGCTATATTCATTGGGACCGGGGCTCATCCTTTATGAGTGACGAGCTGTATCACTACCTGCTGGTGAGGGGCATCGTATCCAGCAGGACTACGAATTATAACCCCTGGGGGAATGGGCAGGTTGAAAAGAAGAATGCCATGGTCTGGAAGGCTGTCATACTGGCCCAGAAGTCAAAAGGCCTTCCAGACTCACACTGGCAGGAAGTCCTCCCTATGGCGCTCCATTCCATTCGGTCGCTACTATGTAATGCGACCAACGCTACCCCTCACGAGCTCCTATCCCCACTTCCAAAAGAAGGTCGGCCTCGGGAACTACACTCCCAGCCCGGATCACCACTTTTGGCCCAGTTCATCTCAGGAAGCACATGAGGAGAAGCAAGACTGACCCCCTATTGGAAAGGGTGAAACTGCTCCACACCAATCCCACGTACGCCTATGTGGAGTACCCAGATGGCAGAGAGGACACAGTTTCCATCAGGGACCCTGCGAGCCACAGAGCTCATTCTCACCACCCCCAGTCAGGGTCTCGGGATCAGGTTCAGGAGGAAAGTGCATCCCCCTCCACCTTTCAACCGGAGACTCAGCCCGCCTCTCCTCCCTTACAAGGGGACCAGGAGACCCAAGGAATCCAAGGCCCCCCGGTGCTAAGGCGCTCCACCAGGATCTACTGTGAAAGCCTACCCATAGTTATAAGCTGATAAAAGCGTTTGTTCTCCCTCCATTCGTGAGAGCTTATATTCACGCTACACCCAGTATTTCTGTGTTTTTATTGACAATTTATGCGGTGAGTGGATGATTTGAATTATGTGGCAATCTTAAACAAGGGACCAGAATTTCAGGATAGCATCCACCAAATTAAGGCTAAGATGAGAAATAATTTATTTCCGGGGTGGAGAGCCTTCACCATTCTCTACTGCATTCAATATATTCAAACTGGAATGGATGGGCCTTTGGACTTTAGAAGAATTAAGGGCTATAGGGGCATGAAGTGAAGTGGATTAATATTATTTAATGACAAAGCAGGCTTCAGTGTATGATCTTATGATCTGATGTTTGGGTGTATGAATATTGAAGGGAAATGAGCACTGATTGCTAATCCCAGATCTTTGCTATTTGAAGATTGGCCTTCAGAGGAAAAGAAACACAATGCTTGGGAGAGACTAGAGAGAATTATGAACTACTTGATGCATCTGCCTACTGGGTCACATGGGTAGCAATCTCCAAAGAGTTTAGGATGATGTAAGTTTTGACGTAATTTGAGAGTAAATGGGTGAAATGGGTTGATTTTAAAGGTCCGAGCTACTCCTACTTGGTAAGGTGTACTAAATTAGTCCCTAATGTTGTTTGCTGTTAGCCTTGCCATTTATTTTCTGATCACCACATCCTGCGACAAGAGAGTGGTGAGTGAATCACCTCTGATCAAAGACCACATCCCAAGAGATTAGTGAGTCATCAGCTGCATAAAAACTCTAGAAAAGCAGGAAAGAGTGGGTTGAAATAGCATTAAAATAGCTAGAGTATTTCAGAATGTCTGGGTCTATAGCAACAAATGCTTTGGAAAGTAAAAACATGAGGCATCAGTTGGAAAGAAAGAAATGTAGCAGAGGTCCTTTCCCCAATTAAAAACATTTCAGCTGATGCCATTTCAAAAGAAAGCCAAGAATTCAGATCTTATTAATCTGTGTTTTAGTATAGAATCAGGGTGGGATGTTTGCTTGCAAGGGGACTTAACCTCTCTTAAGCATTCAGTCTTCGAATGAGACCACCCTCACAAGAAGTATTGCCCAACCAATGGGCAGGAATGTGGATGCAGGAGCTGTTGCCTGGAAACCAAAGAATCAGCCATCAGATAAATGGTGGGACTGGAAGTCACCATAATTTGGCAGCTGAGGAAGGGATGCACCTGGTGTGAACTCAGCCTGGCCAACAAGGAAACAAAATATTAAATTTACTCTACCCTCTCCAACCTCACATCTCATTCCTGATGGATCTGGTCCAGAAGAGAAGCCACAAAAAGCCTTTAGTCTTAGATTAAACTGCAATCAGGCTCCAAGAATGCAACTGGAGCCCAATCAATTTACTGTATTTAATAAGGACCCCACCAGTTTGCAGGAGAAGCCTTTGGCAGGTCTGATTTGAAATTACATATACATATTCATTGCATGATGTTGACCAAAAGCAGATATTTCATATTATGGACTTGGTTTGCTTCACTGTTCTCGCATATTTGTTTCATACTTGCTCATTGATCCAGACTTTCCAATTCTCTCACTTTGACTCAATTGCTTTTCTTTGCTTTTCATTGTTGGTCTTATATCAATTCCCAAAATTCCTTGGTCTACAACCACTCTCTCTAAATTCCTTTCATCAAACTCCATTGATGAAGTTTGAAGTTTTCTGATTCCTTCTTTGACAACCTTGAAGGAATAAGACGCTGGTCATTCTTTGCAGTAGATTAGTTTGATTGCATATTTAACATATATATGGAAATTATATTGAGTGATTTCATTGTAGTTATCTTGAAAGACTTCATCATATCTGCATAAGAGTACATCTAAATATGAAATTTGAATATCCATGTGGATACTGAATACTTGTTCCAATTAGGCAGACTGAATCAATCTGGTCCACCTGTATTAATTGTTACAATATAGTCAGATACAAATACATCAGTCATTTTAACATACCATTTATTTTATTTGCCTCAATACTTCACCTGATTAGGTTTTGGCTCTGGTGGTACTTCTTGTTAAGTATAGGTGACTGAAGTACTTGCCACACATATCCTTCCCTTATAATGGAACAGTCTGCACAGGTATCACTTTCCATTTCTACGATGCCATTAATTAGCACTGTGATTTCAAAATCTTACTGCTTCATATCATAGGCAATTGTAGCATAGATGCTGTGCAGAATAACATCTGCATTAACTCTGTGGTTTCCAACCAGACTTTCTTTGTGACCATATTGCAGTTGAAATATTATTGCTACTATATTATTTTTCTCACATCAGGTGGAGAGAAATAGTATAGAGTAATAACAATGGAATGATTTAGAACTACCTATTCTAATGCTGTATTTCTTTCTTATTTCTTATGCAACATTTATTGCTACCTCAACCCAGTGCCCCACCCCCTGCCAAATTGGATTAAAACCTCATCCACAGTACCAGTTAATCTCCCTGAGTGTACATGTAGCTGGGTGTAAGTTTATATAACAATCGCTTAGCATGTTGAGATATTTTATTTCCCTTCATTTGGATGCATTGGCACTTCGTAAAAGTTTTCTCAGAATGCTATGAAGATCGTAAAAGATTGCTAAGACATTCTGAGAAGTAAACTGGATGAAATATTGTGTCTTTGAAATAATTCCTTTTTCATGTTTATTAATAGGAGCAATGAGAAGAGTGGAACATTTCCTACTTTTGCACCCAGTGATAAAAATTTCAAATGGATTCCGATGTTTTTTCCCAGCTAACAGTTTTACACTACACACCCACGGAACACAGAGGTCACATAGTGTGCCATCCAACATAGGCAGACTGTTGAAAAGTAGATATAGGCAAAGGAAGAAACACAAAGGGTTCCCTGAGTCTGACATGAGATCGTACCACAGTCATACTCAGTTTATATTAAACTCCACCTAAAATGTGTCACCATGCTGTCTATTTTCCAAATTCCTAAACCTCTCATGTTGTTAACTGATGAGTCCGTAAAATAAAAATGGCAGTGTGTCTTTAGGAATGGTTTAAACAAATCTTACTGACATTTTAATTTTATAAAAGTCTTAATTAATTAGATCTGGAATTTTCAGAGAAAGGCCTGATTAAATTATAAGGTTCACAGTAACCTGCATTAAATTATGACCATGATCGTTTGGAATAGACCGCATAAGAATTATGGGATAAACCATGCTGAGAGCATGTAATTTATAATCCACATTACCAATAATATTTTTACTCAGATTATTTTGTACTAGATTTCATATAAAAAATGTGTTAAGTATCAATTAATATAGGCATGATTTGAATAGTAATACCCCTGGAATCTATGGGGATTGGTAGATGCCAGATAAGTGAGTTTTACGGTTGCTTGAGACTCACACTTGCAATGCCTAACTAAGACACCAGCATTAAGAATAAATAGTTTAAAAGACAAAAGCCAAGGCAAAATGTAAAGTAATTTGAAAAAAAAAACAGTTTTGTCATCCATAATTATGCAAAGTTCACTTTAATCAGGTAATTCCCATAATTTACAAAATTTAAATTTAAATTCAAACCCTGGTTGCTGGTACTGTAACAGTGTTGCGCTAACAGCTACGCTAACTGTGCCGCCATTATAATTAATGCCCCTCCTCCCCAAGTTTACTGATAAAGCTTTTCTCTAATATACTTAATAATATATTAATAAAGATAAAGACTCTTACTAAGCAGGGATAAGGAGACACTTTAATAGAGTCACCGAGCTCTTCATCCAGGGTGACAACATTTTATTCAAACAGAACTTTATTAAAACTTTATGCAAACAGCTGTTACGAGCAAAACACAAGCACAGCACACTACTGACTCAATATTTCCTCCCATCTTTGCCAAAGGTTTATATGTTACTTCAGAGAACATTTACTTTTACAATTTCAAACATTTATTTAAATATTTATTTGTTCTTATTTATTTCACACAGTCTATCTATTTATTTATTGAACACAATTATTTTTGTCATTTGCTTAAATTCCGATAACAGGGTTTTTAATGTATATTGTTGGAAATCTTTTATGGAAAAATTTCAGGGTAAATATATTCAAAGCAATTCATTCAGACTTGTTTCATCCAAATCTGAATTGACATCATTTATTTGCCTCAAATAGTTTATTTTAAGATGTAGAAATTGCAGGGGCTTTGGCAGAAATACATAAAATGTCCTTGGCCATGGGTGTGGTGCAGGAGGAGTAGCTCACATTGTTCCATTGTTTTAAAAAGACTTCAAATGTAACCCTGGAAATTATAGGCCAGTGAGCCTGATGTTAGTAGTAGCTAAATTATTGGAAGGTGTTCTAAGAGATCAGATATACAATTATTTAAATAGCCAGAAACTGATAAGGTATACTTGACATGGTTTTGTGCTTGGTGGGTCAAGTTTAACCAATCTTATAGAGTTTCTTGAGGAGGTTACCAGGAAAGTTGATGAAGGAAAAGCTGTGGATGTTGTCTACATGGACCTTAGTAAGGGCTTTGACAAGGTTCCACATGGGAGGTAAGTCAGGAAGGTTCAAACAATAGGTGTTCATGTTGAAGTAGTGAACTGGATTTGACAATGGTTGGATGGGAAAAGCCAGAGAATAGTGGTGGATGATTGCTTCTCAGACCTGAGTCCTGAGACTAGTGGTGTGCCTCAGGTATTGATGCTGGAACTAGATGCTTGTCATCTATATCAATAATCTGGATGATAATGTGTAAATTACATCAGCAAGTTTGCAGATGACACTAAAATTGGAAGCATTGTGGACAGCAAAGCTTGCAGAGGGATCTGGACCAGCTTGAAAAATGGGCTGAAAAATGGCAGATGGAATTTAATGTAGACAAATATGAGATGTTGTATTTTGGAAGGACAAACCAAGAAAGGACATATACTGTAAATGGTAGGGCACTAGAGAGTGTGGTCGAACAGAATAACTTGGGAATGCAGATGTCTAATTCCCTGAAAGTGGCGTTACAGGTGGTTAAGTTTGAAAGGAGAGCTTTTGCCATATTGGCCTTTATAAATGAAAATACTGTGTATAGGAGTTGTGTTGTTATGGAAAAAATATATAAGATATTAGTGAGGCTATATTTGGAGTATTGTCTGCTGTTTGGGTCACCTAGCTACAAGATATCAATAAGTTAGAAAGAGTGCAGAGAAGATTTGCTAGGAAGTTACCCAGACTTCAGGAACTGAGTTACAGGGAAAGGTTAAACAGGTTAGCACTTTATTCCCTGGAGCATAGAAGAATGAGGGGAGATTTGATAGAGGTATTTAAAATTATGAGGGGGATAGACAGAGTTAATGTAGATAGGCGTTTTCCACTATGGGTAGGTGAGATACAAACTAAAGAACATGAGTTAAGAGTGAAAGGGGAAAGCTTTAGGGGGAACGTCTTCACACAGAGAGTGTTGGGGATGTGGAACAAGCTTCCAGCTGAAGTGGTGAATGCAGGCTCAGTTCTAACATTTAAAAAGAATTTTGATAGGTACATGGATGGAAGGGGTATGGAGGGATATGGAGTGGGTGCAGGTCAGTGGGACTAGGCAAAAAAAAGTTTCAGTACAGACTAGAAGGGTCGAAGGGGCCTGTTTCTGTTTTGTAGTGTCCTATGATTCTAAATGCAATGCACTCACATACTGTTCAAGTGATGTATATGATATTTTATTTCTGCATTTAGTTTTCTAGACAGTGGGAAGTTCATTTATTTTCAATCATATTCTACAGTTAAAAATCTGGTAACATATGGATTAATGTACTAAAATAGTGTCCAAAGGCCTGATTAGCATTTAATGCAACAGGGAATTTAAGACCAAAGACCATAAGAAAAAGGAGCTGAAATGAGCTATTTCGACCATCAAATCTGCTCCACCATTTCATAATGGACTGATCCATTTTCCCACTCAGCCCCACTGCCCAGCTTTCTCCTCATAACCTTTGATACCCTGGATAACCTATCAATTCCTTATCTACACCTCCACAACTGCTTGTGGAAACACATTCCACAGATTCACCACCCTCTGGTTAAAGATATTCCTCTGCGTCTCTGTTCTCAGTGGATACCCTTCAATCCTGAAATTATGCCCTCTTGTCCTAGGCTCTCCCACCATAAGAAACAACCTTTCTACATTCACTCAGCATTTGAAATTATTCAATGAGATCCACTCTCCTTGTCCTAAAATCCGAGTACAGGCCAAGATCTGTCAAACGTTCCTCATATGATAACCCTTTCATTCCCAGAATCATGCTTGTGAACTTCCTCTGAACCCTCTCTAATGTCAGCACATCCTTTCTTAAATGAGGAGCTTAAAACCACTCACAGTATTTCACACAAGATCTCACCAGTGCCCTGTAATGCTTCAATATCATTTCCTGGCCCTTGTTTCAAATTCTCTTAAAATAAATGCCAACATTGCATTTAAATTCACTTAATTATATAAATCTGGAATTAAAAGACATGTATCAAAACTGATGATCAAACTACTAGATAGTGTTAAAATATCTGGCTAACTTAAGTCCTACAGGAAAGGAGAACTTCCGTGCTTGCTTGGTCTGGACAATATGTAGCTCAGAAATTGACTACACAGCTGATTCTTAACTGCCCCTCTATATTTGGAGCAATCATGGATGGACAATAAATGCTGGTCCTCCCAGTGATGGTGCATCCTATGAACAAATAGCAGCATGATATTTTACTACAAAGAAAAATGGGCCTAGCTAAATTTATTTAAAGTAATTCCTGTCAATATGACATGTATTAATTGCCAAAATTGAACATGATGATGTTCAGAACCTGAATGTTTTAGCAAAAGCTTATGAAATTGCAGTTTGAAAAAAAAATGAAACTGACATTACATTCAGTGCCACTCAGCTACTGTACAGCTTTTCTTGACCTTAATTCTCTCACTACTTAACTGCAGAGGGACATGTTTCTGTGCTGTATGAGTCATACAGTCACATCAACCTACTGAATTCCCAAATACAGAGCGGACTGAATATTCCATTTTTAAATTTTAAAATATCCAGAGGAGGAAGTAAGTGTGTGTGTGTGTGTGTGTGTGTGTGTGTGTGTGTGTGTGTGTGTGTGTGTGTGTGTGTGTGTGTGTGTGTGTGTGTGTGTGTGTGTGTGTGTGTGTGTGTGTGTGAGTGAGCATGTGTACTGAACCATTTTGGCTATTCTGCATTTTGGTGGGGTTTTTTTAGTCATTCATGCCCTTGTACCCATCCAAGTGAAACATTTTGATATGCACGTAGGCGCTAACAGACGAGTGTGGAGACGGGCACTTTAAAATTTTTCCTTAATTTATTTCCCACATTACTGCTTCTCAAACAGGAAAAAAAATGACAGACATAATTTCCTTCAGATCAAAGTGCTCAGCTTCTCATTGCCACAACTTAGTGCAATCTGCTTCATGCACATATAAAGTTAATGTAATAAAAATGAGAACTACACTTTAGTTACTTCCTTTCCTTGGAGTGAAACAGTGATTACTTAATTGAATAATAAAACAGGAAATTCAGAGCTGTTGCTTAAATTAATTGACCCTCTATTGTTCAAAGCAAAGGCTTTGAAAATCAGAATGTTGGAGGCAATCTTTCAATGTTACTATTTGTGCCAGAATAAGAACAAATGACAATAGGTTATGAGATCTAATCTTCGATACACTTGACTTTATCAAGCAACAAACAATACATTTATAGATGGGTAATAACACTGATATTCATAAAGCAGGAAAAATGTTCTGAGAAACGTGACCCAGAATTTTCTTGTCAATAAGACATTCATTAGTGAATGCAATTTTTTTTAACTTTATGATAATATTGAGTATGGAGCCGTGTTTTGAAGCAGACACACTCACTGTTCCTGAAATGTGAGTAAACGACTGTTCTGCTACATTCTGAGAGTCGCTGCTTTTCTCCAGACTCTTCTCTGTCGTGTGTGTCTGAAAGGGATAATACTAAGATAGCACTGCACAACTTTGGCAGAGCATATGCTTGCTTGATTCTTCATGTATGTAACAGCATGACATTTACTTACAAAACAGGACAGGCCTGGCCAAAAGTACTTAAATTTAAAATAGCTTGTCATTCTCCCTTCTATTAATGGCCAAAAATAATCATTATGATTTTCAGAACCTCAAGTTTTTAGTTAAAACTTACGAGATGGCAGTTTTTTAAAAATGAGACTGCCAATACATTAGTTCTTTTCAGCTTCAAATATATATTTTCCTGTCCTAAATTCTCTCACTATTTTGGTACTTTTTGTTCAAAATTAATAGGTTAAATAACAGGAATCCAAACAATGGTCAGTCTAACCCTGAGTTAAGATCAGACATCAAAGTGCTGTGGATCAGAGATCCATCCTTTGGCAGTGTGTGTTGCATTTAAAATATGTTATTTTTGTTACTGAGAACAGTAATTTGTAACCTCAAATGAAATTTACAGTGTGTCGGCCTGTTCAGGCTAATGATGTTTACACAGACATACCACATGGATGGAGTAGCCCAATGTTCCACACACCATACAGAGGAGGAGGTGACCAAGCCTAGACTCAGCAACCCGAACATGACCCCTTGGAGCCTGATTCCACATAACCTTCCAGCTCATTCTGCCAATTAGGTTACCAGCCAAAGCAGGGAATTTTTGAGCTGAAAGCATCTCTTGGTAATACATGCCCTAAGAATGATTAAATTCTTCATTTCATGATGACAAGGTGAAAAAAGTTGCAAAGGTTTATTTGTCTTAAGATGATAAATTTCTTCACAAATATTTTTTCAATAAAATTACATTTATAGAACCAGAGTGAGAATGTTGGCATAAACATACAGTATTCAATTGTTTTATTATTATTATTATTATTTATTATATCCACTGAAGCAGATAATTATCTTAAATGAATGATGTCACTTGCAATATTAGGATTCATTAATATTAACAAAAGCTCAAATAAAGCAGCTAAATGTTGTCTTTCACCAATAATGTTGATTATAAAGTATTACAAATTTTTATTAAAGAGAATAGAAGGAAGGTATTACTACTTTTCATGAAATCATATGTTTAAAACTTTAAGCTCACATTTTGAAGTAATGTAATACAAGCATAACATGCCTTATAAGAAAATGTTGTTTTCCATAGATTGGGGATTTTACTAAATGAATGATGGACAATGTTTCATACATGTACATTAAGTCTACGTACACAAACTATCAAGTGCAATTTTGAGCTTTAAAATACCTTGGTAGCTATTTTTAATATCAGAACACTTATTGAATTAGCATTCTTTCTTCTGTTGCCAAGAGCTATGGATGAATGATGTAACTGACGCTGGCTGCAATACTTGCCTTCCCACGACATCACCTTAATTACATAAATGAGAGTGATGTCAACATTGATGGGGTGAATTTCAGGTCACATTCACTCATGGTATAAATATCATACACTAATACTAAAGGATACTTTAACTCCATCGAAAACTTTGTAGCTATCTTATTCATCTTTTTTTAATTGTTAATTCTGAATTTAATGGTATTGGCACTTTTGACATGGATTGCATTGGACTGAAGGTACTTTGAACAAAGCAATTTGTATTTATAATCAGATTGAAGTAAATATGTGTTTATTTCCCATTGTGTCCAATTTCAAAATTGTGCTGTTCCAGATAGGAAAATTGGACAGAATATATAAGGGTATAGATGCTTGAAAGAAATGTCCAGATTAAACTTTTTCATTTCTAGATAGAATATAAAGAAAAAGTGCATGAAAGTGGAATGGAATTTCAAAAGATATCTTAAATTAGATTTTAATATGTGCATGAACTCACTGAACATGTAATGCTGCTCTTACTAATAAACTACGTGTCAGAATTCATAGAGATAAAGAAGACAATGAAATATATTAAAGTAGCATTAAAATGGGTAGAGTAAAGAATGAAGGGATTCCCTGGTGAATTTGTTTCAGCTTGTAACTCTCCTGTGTCTGAATTGTGAACAGAATGGCCTCTCTTTTAATTCCTCTTGAGTTATGATAAAAATGCTTTGTACTAACTTGTATGTAAATCTGCCTGAAGAATGGTCAGATGCAAAAAAGTCTCCAAATAATTGCTCCACAAATTACCAACAATAAATTTCCACTTAACCAGACAAGCAAATTCTTCTGCTGGCTAATTTCAGGGAATATTTTTAGAGTTGACCATTTACACAGCGCCAGTGATGTCAGGATCAGATAGTCAGCTCGAAAGCTGCTTTTGCTCAAGTTCACTCCGTGGTTAATGTCTTGAAGGAATGCTACTGCAGTATCTTTAAAAATAAAGATTGGTTTCAATTCTGTTAATGTTAATATAAATTACAAATATGATTAAATACATAATGGTTAATTGAAGTAAAAGAACATTGTAACTATGATTTGTTTCATTCCAATATGTTTTGATAAAAATAATGCATTAATTACCAGATGAACTGGACTTTTCTAAAGTATGTAATTTTAAACATTATTTAACATTGATGCTCTCTGCAGCCCTTTGTTTCTGAGCTCTAAAAGTTGAAGCACTTCTGATGTCACTTAGCTCCGCCTCAGTACCACCTTGACCACTGCCTGTGAGGTCAAGGTAATTATCCCACATTCAGTACTGATTAAGCAGAAATTCCATAAAACTAAAAAATGGAAGGACCAGAGCCTGCTACAAATTCCAGATCCAGTCCATTGGAAGTTATTCCTCCTGCCTGACTATGTTTCTGAACCAAACTGTTTCAAACCTTGGCATCCTATTTCAGGTTCCACTCCAATACCAGAATTGACAACTTCCATCTTATAGCTGAAACTTTCCAAGAACTCAACTATTTCTGTGTCCTCTTGTTTATTTGCTGATCTTCTGCCATTTACAAAACTATTTATAACACAATGAACTTCAGTCCTGTCCACCTGGGTTTACTTAATTTCATTATCTCCCTGTTCACTGATGCTTTGGATTGAGAATGCTCACCTCTCGTGTACAACTCATTGCATACTTTTACCCTCCATTTCTCCATAAACTCTTTCATTCTGCACCCTCTAAGACACACATTTCAAACTCTGGCCCACGGGCCAAATTTGGCCCGCGATATAATTATATTTGGCCCACAAGATCATTTCAAAAATGTATTAGAGGTGGCCCGCTGGCCGCCGCGCCAGTATAGCGCATGCACAGTAATACAACAAATCCCAGAATGCATTGGCGTCAGCCAATCGCCCCCACCTCCTCTGTTTATGTTGCAGGGTCTCACCGTGGACTCTGGTTTTGGGGCCTGGCCAGTGTCAGGGGAAGCCAAGGCCGCTTCCCAGTGCCCGGAACCGGAGGCCTCGGGCCTGACCTCGCCAGGACCGTTGCCCACTCCCCCTCCCTGCCGCAGGCCGACCCGCGACTCACGGTGACGGGGCCGCTGATCCGCCGAGATGCCGCCCTGCAGCGAGAGCCGATGCCCCCGCACTGTCGTTGTTCAACCCGATCGCCCGCAAACCCCGCCCTCCCGCACACAGGCCTGAGTAAGGATTATGAACTTTAATCTCAGGATAAAACGATCTTCCAATAGTTTCATGTCACAGTGATAAATATATTCCTGGTTAAAAATGGTCCTGCACCTGGATACAAGCTCATTAGGCATAAAACTTGAAAAGTGTGTAAATCAAAGGATATCTGAACCAATGGAAAAAGGGCATGGCAAATAACCCTGCTAGAGTTCATGCCCACAATCAGTCACCCATTTGATTGTTTCAGGAATCATGTTATTCTCCCACATTCTCAATAGCCCTCAGATTTTACTATTCGACAGCACATTAGCAACATTTGGCAAATCCTCTATAGAGAAATATTATTTATTGAATATTTTATTTCTCATTTGTTAATGCTTCTGGAAAGAGTTTATCCAAAACTATTATTAAACATTTATTTTAATAAGAAAAAGTTTAACATTACATATGTTGAAAGAAGAGAATACATGCAGATGTTGTTGAAAATTTTCAATAAATATTTAGTTCGGCCCTCGACTTAGTCCAAGTTTTTAATTTTGGCCCTCCGTGAATTTGAGTTTGACACCCCTGCTCTAAGAATCCAGTGCAGATCTTTTGAGTTTCATTTCCACACACTCCTAAATTCTGCAATTCCATAATCAAAGTTTCTACTTGTAGGCCACTCCTTAAACCAGCTTCTTTGGTATAACTTTTGGCCATTTGAAATTTGACTCCATCTTGGGTGTTGTGTGAATTTCTTTTGACAATCTGTTATTCTTTTACCTCCTCCCTGCCTACCGTCCAAAGCCAAATAACATTTGCAAGTGAAGAGGTTTGCTTGAAGTTTTTTCAACAGATTACAGTGCAGTCATTGCTTCAATTTGGTCTCTCCATTTTGATGGGACCAAACACAGATTAGTTTCCCCTTTGCAGAACGCCTCAGTCTGCAAGCATGACCCTACCTGTATCTCTTACTCCCATTCCCATCTTCTATCCTCAGTCTCCTACACAGTTATTATTGCAAATTCAGGGACTGCACTCATTGTCAGACAGGACACAATTAAGCTTTCTGGTATCCATAGCTTCTGATGGTCAGTTTTAATCCAGTTTTCCAGCCTTCCTGCTCAATTCCATTGGTAATTACAAATAAACATTCTACATTTCCACTTCCTCTTTTCCTTAAATCACACCATTACTTCTTTTGTCATCCTCCCCTCCTGCATTCCTCCCTTTCACATACAGTCTCTTTTATTCTCTCCACCATTGATCTACATCTTAAAGCCTCTTTGTTCCTAGTTCTAATGGAAAGTCATTAATCTGAAATGTTAGCATACACTTTCCTCTCTCTGAAATGCTGCATGCTTTGGTCAATTTTTCCTAAATAAAAAGTGTTGCTGTGCATTATGATATTGGGAGAACTGTACATTCATTTGCTGAACCTTTACATTTAATGTTGTGAAAGTAGTTCTCATATTGCCAGTCAGAAACATGTCTGAAAATGGAGGAACTCTGTTTTAACTAGTCAAACCAATTCAAGATGTATCAATGACAAAGCATAAATTGTGACCTGAAATTGTTATATTGTGCAATCATCCCAGCCCATCTACTTTCAAATTGATGACATTATTATTTGTGTCTTTCCCTTTTTATGTGGTCTCCTCAGGATTGAGGATGAATTGATTCTAATCTATTCAACTTATCTGAGGGACTGATGAGACCACTATGGGAACCAATGACTGGGGATTGGGGAAGGTGGTGTCCAAATGCTTGAATGGGTAGTTTGGGAGATGAAATGTTCCTCTTACTGAGCATCTGCATGTTCTCAACAAAGATCTTGAAAAGAGTGATTGAGTTTCTCTTACAGAAGGAGGGTACAAGAGTTTGGTCTAAAATCAGTGGTATATGGTTAAAAATGGAAACTGCAAGGGAATGAGGGAGGTGTTGGCAAGGGTAGACTGGCTATATGGAGGGACGGTTGAAAAACAGTGCAAGACTTTCAAAGAGATTTTTCATAATGCTCCACAAAAGTGTATTCCAGTTAAAAGCAAGGACAGTAAGAGTGGGGACAGCCAGGCTCGGATAACTAAGGAGATCAAGTAAAGCATCAAACTAAAAGTCGCCAAGAGCAGTGGGAAACTAGAAGACTGGGAAAACTTTAAAAAGCAACAAAGAACCACAAAGTGAGCAATAAAATTAGAAAAGATTAGCACAAAATATAAAAATGACAGTAAAAGTTTTTATAATAATATAAAGTGCAAAAGGGTGGCTAAAGTGAAAGTTGGTCCCTTGGAAGATAAGAAAGGGAATTGATATTGGGTAATAAGGAAATGACTGAGGCTTTGAATAACTATTTTGTGTTGGTATTCACGGTGGAGGACACGTCGAACATGCCAAAGACAGATGTCATGGGTGTAATAGGAGGTGAGGACCAGCCATCACTAAAGAGGTCATACTCAGAAAACTTGAGAATCTGAAGATATGTAAATCCCCTAGTCTTGTTGGAAAGCATCCCAAGCTACTGAAAGAAATTGCAGAAGTTATAGCCGAGGCTTTGGTGATAATTTACTAAAATTCCCTGGACTCTGGGCATGTCCCGGCAGATTGGAAGATGGTGAATGTCATGCCTCTATTCAAAAAAGAATGTAGGCAAAAGCCAGGGATCTATAGGTCAGTTAGTTCAACACCTGTAGTTGGGAAAAATGTTTGAAGCTAACATTAAAGAAGAAATATCGAGGCATCTGGAGTGAAATGGGTCCATCAGGAAGATGCAGCATGGATTTAGCAAAGGCAGGTCCTGTTCAACAAACTTACTGGTGTTCTTCAAGCATATAATGTGCACAATAGATAGGGTGGAGCACATGGATATTATGTACCTAGATTTCCAGAAAGGGTTCAATAAGGTGCAGCATAAAAGACTGGGGCATAAGGATAAATAGAGTTGGGAGTGATGTATTAACATGGATAGAGGATTAGTTAACCAATAGAAAGCAGAGTGTTGGGATACAGGTGTGTTTTTGGTTGGCAGTCTGTAGTGCGTGGGGTGCCATAGGGGACAATGCTGGGTCTGCAACTCTTCATGATATGCATTAACGATCTGGAAACCCATGCAGACATAGGGAGAATGTACAAACTCCTTACAGAATATATAAACTATTGCAGAGTCATCTACTGGTCATCAACATAGAATCTGTGACCTGGAAGGACAGTCATAGACATTACCAACAGCAAAAAATTTGAACAGCATTCTTAGATGAAGATTCAAGATTCTTTTATTGTCATGTAATTAAAAACTATGTAATATTACATGCAATTTCCTTTAGTCTTTTGTAAGGCAGACAGATTCACCATCTGCAGAGACTGCCAGACCCTCTTACAGTAAGAGAAAGAGAAGCAAAGAGAGTCCCTTCCAGAGTCATTGAGGGTCTGTGGGCTTTCCACCAGCACTCTCACAGCCTTCACAGCCACACACACTCTAGTCTAAACCACTGGCAACCCGAGCTCCAGATCCAAATATCCAACACAATTAGGAACCTTTCAAGACCCTCAGCACCATCTTACATCCCAGTTCCGATATCTAGCACCCCTTCAGCCAGTCTCCAGCATTCTGCAGCCTGGTGTAAATCCTTTGACCTCAGTCTCCAGCAGCCCACAGCCTGTGTGGATTCTTTGCCTTGAGTCACCAACAGCCCGCCACCTGGGTGTTCCTCAGCTGCAGAGTCCCTCACTGGTCTGCCACTGTGGTCACCATCCTGTGGGTCATCTCCTCTGCTTCTCCTTCTCAAACAGAGGGTGTCTCCCTATTTTCTGGTGCCATGCTTCAGTCCCCTGCTTCCCCAAAGCCTGCAACCCCTTCTTGGGTCCAAACCCCCGCTGTTGTAGGATTTTAAATAAAACCATTGTCAGCTTGTTTAACAGGCTGTAGAGCTGAAGGCAGTGGGACTGGGCAGTTGGACCTCACTGGGGAGTGCTGTTCCTCCCCACCAGTAGCAGCGCTGCTGCAATGCACCATTGTAATATTTTTGAAGCCTATTTGTATATAACAACACACATAATATACAGGCAGTCCCCAGGTTATGAGCAAGATTTGCTCCTAAGTCTGTCTTTAAGTCGAATTTTTTGTAGGTAAGTCAGAACAGGTGTATACATTTCTTATTTAGTGTCAGTTAGTCAAATGTTTATCTTAGTATATAATATATATTTGACCTTTCTATGCATCTAAAACTACTGGAATCAATTTCTTGAAGTAGGCATCAAGGGAGGTTTGCCCAGAGCTTTTCTTTTTCCCATCATAAATGGCCTTGCAGTAGCTGAAGCTCTCAGTAACTGTACGGTAAACTTTGGTGAACCTCTCTGTATTAGGATCTTGCTCCTCTAACTTTGCCATCCTTGCTTTAATGAGACAAAAGACTTCCATTAACTCTTTCATCAAAAATGTTTTTGGTTCTGGAATTTTTAGGTCCCAGTCTTCTTCCTCAAAGGTTATCATCTGCTGCTCCAGTTCATTGGTCAGTTGTTCAGATTGAGAGTCGAGTAACCCTACAACATCATTTTCACTGATGTCTCATTGCAGTTGATTATCAATATCAACCACGGCTTGCCTGGCGTCAGCGATGTCGTCAGCTGTAAACCTCTGAAAAGCATAGGCGAATTGAGGGCAGAATTTGATCCACACTCCTTTCATATTTGACTGCTTCACTTCATCCCATGAATCCATAATATTTTTGATGGCATCAGAGATGTTATGATTCCTCCAGAAATCCCTTAAGCTCATCACATCATCTTGGGTGGCCCTGACTGCTTGTGAGAAGGTCCACTGTAAATAATATGCCTTAAAAGAGGCTATGACTCCCTGATCCATTGGCTGACTTAGAGATGTGGTGTTGGGGGGCTAAAAATATGACCTTTACATTGGGGTGAATGTCATCTAAAGAGCTTGGATGTTCGGGTGTGTTGTCAAACACAAGGAGAATCTTGAAAGGAATTTTCTTGGCCAAGCAATAAAGTTCAACAGCAGGGACAAAATGGTTCTCGAACCAATCTCCAAAGATGGTCATTGTAACCCAAGCCTTTGCATTTGCCTTCCAAATAACAGAAAGAGATGGCTTAACGATATGGCGAAGTGCCCTTGGATTTATGGAGCTTGTAATCCCAAGATGCGTTACCCCCCCAAGCAATAATGTTAGCCCCTTCAATGCCTTATGGCATAGTGCACTTTTTTCCTCTTTCAAAATGTAAGTCCTTTCAGGCATTTTTTTGTTCCAAAATAAGCCAGTCACGTCTACATTAAGTATTTGGACTGGAAAACAACCTTCCTCCTCAATTTTTTTCAACCTTTCAGGAAAATCTCTCGCACCACTTACATTGGCACTTGCTGCTTCACCTTGCACTTTATGTGATGTAAATTTGTCCTCACCTTGAAATAAATGAACCAACCCCCACTCGCAACAAACTCTTCATCACAATCACCTTCACTTGTTGCACATGCAGCTTTTAAATCATTGAAAAGACTTCAAGCCTTTTCTTGCACTTCTTTCTTCTTCTTCTTTGGCTTGGCTTCGCAGATGAAGATTTATGGAGGGGTAAATGTCCACGTCAGCTGCAGGCTCGTTTGTGGCTGACAAGTCCAATGCGGGACAGGCAGACACGGTTGCAGCAGTTGCAGGGGAAAATTGGTTGGTTGGGGTTGGGTGTTGGGTTTTTCCTCCTTTGTCTTTTGTCAGTGAGGTGGGCTCTGTGGTCTTCTTCAAAGGAGGTTGCTGCCCGCCGAACTGTGAGGCGCCAAGATGCACGGTTTGAGGCGAGATCAGCCCACTGGCGGTGGTCAATGTGGCAGGCACCAAGAGATTTCTTTAGGCAGTCCTTGTACCTCTTCTTTGGTGCACCTCTGTCATGGTGGCCAGTGGAGAGCTCGCCATATAACACGATCTTGGGAAGGCGATGGTCCTCCATTCTGGAGACGTGACCTACCCAGCGCATTTGGATCTTCAGCAGCGAGGATTCGATGCTGTCGGCCTCTGCCATCTCGAGTACTTCGAGATGAATGTTGAGGATGGAGCTGAGACAACACTGGTGGAAGCGTTCTAGGAACCGTAGGTGATGCCGGAAGAGGACCCATGAGCATATTACGCTGAACCAAATTAAAAAGCTGTGTTGCTTAGTGATAATTGTAGCTTTCATCGGGGCAGGGCCTTTCACATGCTCCATTATTCTCATATTATCCTTTAAAATTGTTCTGATTGTTGATCGACTGTAGTCTGAAACTTTTCCAATGACCGATGGCATTTCACCTCTTTCCAATCACTTTATTATTTCCAATTTATTTTCAATTGTGATCATTTTCCTTTTCTTTGATACATCACCAGTACTCACACTGGATTTTTCCTTTCCTGGCATGGTTAAGAGGGTAAATAAAATAAATATTTAAGCCAAATTCAAAGATACACACTCAACACAGTGTTAACAGCAATGTGATCTAACTTAACATGGTGGATGGCATTCTCCTTCCCTGAGCTGACGAACTGCTGGAGCCTCACGTAGTCCATTCATAAGTACGAATTGTACATAAGTTGTATGTTTTTAACCCTGGGACTTACTGTATTGATATATTTGCAACAGTGTTGTTAAACAGGAAAATCTGCAGACTTCCCTTGATTGTGGTGCAATATGAAGCAGGTCATGCAGCGTCTATAGGATGCAAAGGAATACAAGCAACATTTCGGGCCTATGCCCTTCAACAAGGTATGAGCAGAGATCCGGCGGGTTCTTAAATAAAAAGGAAGAGGAAAGAGGGAAGAGGTAGGGTGAGCTTCCCTACTCCCTTTATAACTTTTCAGCTTTTTTTTTCTTCTCTCCTCCCACCCTTATCCACCTATGACCTCTTGCCTGTTGGAATATGCTCCTCCTCCTTTTTCAAGAAGGGCTCATGCCCGAAATGCCGGCAATATATCTTTGTCTCCTATGGACGCTGAAAAACCGGCTGAGTTCCTCCTGCATTTTGATGTGTTTTTACTGCAATCAGAGTGTCTGCAGACTTTCGTGTTTCAGACTTCAATAAAATATCTAAATGAGTGCAGAGTGCATTTGATATCATAGCATTGTGCTAACCTCTACAGTAACCATGTCACCCTTATTCTGAATCATGACTTCTATTTATAGCCATGCTTTGAGCCACTCCCCTGAGACCTGATGAAATGAGCACATCTTGCTTTTCAAATGCATGGAATGACTCTCTTGAGCACACATTTTTTCAGTAGTCTTTGCCTTCAAAGCCAGTGGACAACAAACAGGCCAAGAAATGACACAACCTGTACAGCAGCAAATTTAAATGTTCTCCAAAGGGCAAATGCTGATGTTTTCAATGGAAGCTATCCCACTGACTGCACTTGAGCAGATGCCTAAGGATTGTGTTTGTGCCCTGGATGAAATTGACAACAGATACTGTATATCTGACACAGATGAAGAAAAGGTTTTCCATGAAAAACATTTGCCAAGAGAATTATAACCTGCTCAAGATCTGCTTTATGTAACAATAGGGTGTAACACCAGGATGTGTTTGGGCTGAAGACTTTCTCTGTAACCATCTGCACTAGATGCATGAATATTAATTGCAATATTTTTAGCCTCTTGTACAATTGCCAAGACTTCGGCCTTATTCATAGCTGGCACACCTGCTGACTACTAGGAAATCCTCCAAATATTATGATTCCAACAGACATAATGAGGTACTTAAAACAATGTTAGTTTCTGCAGAATCCCATTTGTATGTTGAGCCAAGAGAAGACACACATGCAATTAGCGCAGACTTATCACTGCTAAGAATCAGTTGCATTGAAGATGAAGCCCACATCAGACCCACACCAAACATGGCAGAAGGTAAGAATGACGACACAGCCAAATGTGATCATGATGGAAAAAAAAAGACATCCCATGTCAGCGGAACAGGTGCCATCTCAAAAAGATGTGTAAAGAGGCCTATTTAATGGAAGAAGAAATGGAGATATAGAGGTTGCTTAGAAGTTGCGACTATTAACTGCAAAGTGAAAATCCTTAGGATTTGATGACAGGCCTGGAAAATCTCAATCAGAACGGATCAAGAAAGGTTGTCTGTCAACTCAAGTACCTGCAAAATAAAAGCCTTCTGGGCAAAAGTTATTTTCAATATTTGCTTTTTCTTTTTGCTTTTAATCCAAAGAAGAGGAATGCAATGCACAGGGCAATAATAAGTTTGAATGTAAACAATATAATTCTGTTTTGAGGTGTACCCCTCTCAGGATTAGACAGGCAAATAACTGTTCGTTCACAGTAAGGTTGTAAAATTGTTTAGTGAATATTCTCACGAGGTTGCCTATGTGCGTGGACAAAGGCAGCAATGTTTTCTGACACTGTAAGTCCTTTTATTTAGCTAGATGCCTTCATTATTTCTTTTAATTATCAACTATTTACACTATCTTCAAAAAAGATACTGAGACACTGACATGTTGACAGTATTTATTCATCTTCTAAGGCATTGCATTATTCTCAACTCCAACATTACATACCATATATCTCTTTGTTTCTTGTTCTTTGGATATCTGGTAAGATTCATGAATAATATTGTATTCTACCACTCTACAGATCATGGCATCAGTCATTCTTTATGAGGTTTGGAACGGGTATGTCTGCTGTGAGGAAAATTGACCCTGAAGTCAGGGGTGAAACTCCTCAAAAGGTCAATTAGGATATCCCAACTAAGCCAATGTATCTGGACATCAGCTTTTCCTGCAGTTGTATCAAATTCCCACCAAGTCCTGGTGTCAGTGTTGAGGGAATTCAGGCTCTACTTACTTCAAGTACTGCATCACCATAACAATTCATCTATCTTCTTTCATTGGAGGTCAATGTACAACATTGCAACCATCCAGAATCTCAAATGTCTCTAAAGGAGCTGCATAATCAGCCTCAGGATTTCAATTGTCCTCCTAAAACAAGCTCCATCTGTTGTGCTGGCAGCTGAGAGTGGACCATGGACAGTGTAGATCAAAAAGTCTGGAGGATAGCTAAAGGTTGAGGTAGCAGGCAGTACCACCATGCAACAGCTACTGAAGCATGGTAAATACCATCAATTTAAACAAACCCAGATGTTAATCCAATGAAGTGGCTATTAGAAAGGTAACCAAGATGGATTTGTTTTTCAAGGTGGAAGGAGATTTAGGGATGCAATTCCAGTTTGTTGGGAAGAGAGTGGCAGGGAAATGAAGAAACCTGCATTGGAGGAGAATGTAGTGGGAGTAAAGGTAAGGTGCTCAAATTAAAGGAGGCATTTAAAGATAAGGAAGGGAACTTTTAATTTGTGGGATTAATGTTGGGGTGGTGGGGGGAGATCAGATGGTTGGGGGGTTTTTCAATGGAATGTGAGGCTGCTGACTGGTTTCAGTAACTCAACAGTAGGATCCTTCCAGTGAGTGTGGTGATTGCTGAGAAAATTAGGAAAATGTTGATTGAGGCAGGGAAAAACTCATTTAATGAATCGATCAAATGAGCCTGTATGAGTATATATACATCAGTGACCTTCAAGGATTTGTCTCAGCCTATTTCTCACTGTATTGTGAGCTATTTGGTACGTCCACTAACAGTGGTCAATTAAATTTCCATGCCTACACTTCGAATCTATTTTAAGATTGCTTGTGGCCCTCCACTAAGTGTCTTTTGCCTTTAGCAACCGATTGAAATACTTAGGTTACTCTAAGGAATTATATTCATCTTTGAATGAATAGATTATTTACACACGATATATGTGGAATTATTGCAAATGAAAAAGAAAATTAAAACAATAATCCTGCGAGAGCCAAGGAGAGGGGGTTTCACCATGCAGAGTTACAAAATGGCTTGCTTATATGTACTCAATAAATAAATGTTAAAAGAATGGTTTTGTTATTATACCTGGATAGACAAAGTCAAATGAACATTGACGTAACTTGATGTGGCTTTATAGAAGTGACCACTTTGTTCAATGCAACAGCCTGGTACCAATGCAGTGGAAAAGAGAAAATAAACACCTGTCCCTCTCTCATCGATGGGAATATTCTGCTTACGTCATTAAAAGCCAAAAAGGCCATAGATTCTCCTTACTCTGACACTTTTCAATACTTAATCAATGTGACGTCCTGTTTTGCGGAAACTGCCAAAATGTTTGGCCTGGAAGTAAGCCTGAAGAAAACGGAGGTCCTCCATCAGCCAGCTCCCCACCATGACTACCAGCCCCCCCCCACATCTCCATCGGGCACACTAAACTCAAAACGGTCAACCAGTTTACCTATCTCGGCTGCACCATTTCATCAGATGCAAGGATCGACAACGAGATACACAACAGACTCTCCAAGGCAAATAGCGCCTTTGGAAGACTACACAAAAGAGTCTGGAAAAACAACCAACTGAAAAACCTCACAAAGATTAGCGTATACAGAGCCGTTGTCATACCCACACTCCTGTTCGGCTCCGAATCATGGGTCCTCTACCGGCATCACCTACGGCTCCTAGAACGCTTCCACCAGCGTTGTCTCCGCTCCATCCTCAAAATTCATTGGAGCGACTTCATCCCTAACATCGAAGTACTCGAGATGGCAGAGGCCGACAGCATCGAGTCCACGCTGCTGAAGATCCAGCTGCACTGGGTGGGTCACGTCTCCAGAATGGAGGACCATCGCCTTCCCAAGATCGTGTTATATGGCAAGCTCTCCACTGGCCACCGTGACAGAGGTGCACCAAAGAAGAGGTACAAGGACTGCCTAAAGAAATCTCTTGGTGCCTGCCCCATTGACCACCGCCAGTGGGCTGATATCATCTCAAACCGTGCATCTTGGCGCCTCACAGTTCGGCGGGCAGCAACCTCCTTTGAAGAAGACCGCAGAGCCCACCTCACTGACAAAAGGCAAAGGAGGAAAAACCCAACACCCAACCCCAACCCACCAATTTTCCCCTGCAACCGCTGCAACCGTGTCTGCCTGTCCCGCATTGGACTTGTCAGCCACAATCGAGCCTGCAGCTGACGTGGACTTTTACCCCCTCCATAAATCTTCGTCTGCGAAGCCAAGCCAAAGAAGAATATGATTTTGTGATCTATTAGCAGATAGGACAGAGCTTTGAGGTTTATGTATAACATAAGGCTACTGTTCAAAAGTTGAAAATGACTAAATTTTCTTCTTTGCCTATAAGACCTGCGTGGAATCGCATTAACGATCAAATAGATATGAATTTTAGACTAGATGGAATTTAACACTTCCAACAGTCCATTCTCATTCTCATTCTTATTCCTTTCTTCCTTTCCTTTTTTTTCTATTCTAACACTTTACTATGTACTCTCTTTTTTTATTACATCTTTTCTTGGGACTGTAGGGTTGGGGGAGGGGATTAATATCATGTATTTAATAATATATTATTATATTCATATTTTGAAATATATCTGAATGCATGTTTGGTTAAAAATTTTAAATAAAATATTTTTTTTAAAAGCTAAAAGTGACATAAGCACTAATAAAGCCATCTCTTTGACATAATTTTTTACATAACATCTATAACAAGCAATAAACAATTTCACATTAGTTTCATGCAGAAATAAATTTCAGAAGCAATTCTGTTGTATTTCTTTACAAACAATGAAGCCCTAATAATTACTCACAAAAATCTCTCCCAATGCAAGTATTAATGTGAAATTTATTGCAGCAAAAATGCACCAGGCCTCAGCTGTGGATGAACATACCAATGTATTTGTCATTCCATCACATTGTTCACTGAGCTGAAAACCTAAGGGCTTATATATCAAAATGAACACGTTTATTTTGCTTGCTTTCTTAGACTAACAGCATAAAATGTCCCTCACATTTCAAATGGCCTACTTCCACTCCAGTGCTGAAGAGTGGAAGATACCTATGTGCAATTTTTGTTTAAATGTGAAGTGGATGTTGCATACCAGCTATCGCATGTGACATATTAAGGTTTTGGTTCACTGGCCCTGTACTGGGTCCATTGTTGTTTGTAATATACATTAATGATCTAAATGATGGGGTGGTAAATTGGATTAGTAAGTATGCAAATGATACTAAGATAGGTGGTGTTGTGGATAGTGAAGAAGGTTTTCAAATCTTGCAGAGGGATTTGGGCAAGTTAGAAGAGTGGGCTGGAAGTTGGCAAATGGAGTTTAATGCTGACAAGTGTGAAGTGCTAAATTTTGGTAGGACTAATCAAAATAGGACATACATGGTGAATGGTAGAGTATTAAAGACTGCAAATAAACAGAGCAATCTAGGGATAATGATGATTCCCTAAAAGTGGAATCTTAGATGGATAGTGTAATGAAGAAGGTCTTTGGAATGCTGGCTTTTATAAATCAGAACATAGAGAATAAGAGTTGGGAGGTAATGTTAAAACTGTACAAGGCATTGGTGAGGCCAAATTTGGAATATTGTGTTCAGTTCTGGTCACTGAATTATAGGAAGGATGTGAACAAAATAGAGAGTGTACAGAGAAGATTCACCAGAGTGATACCTGGGTTTCAGTTATAGAGAAAGGTTAAGCAAGTCAGGTCTTTATTCTTTGGAGTGTAGAAGGCTGAGGGGGGATTTGATGGAGGTCTTTAAAATTTTGAGGGGGGATAGATAGAGTAGATGTGGATAGACTTTTTCCATTGAGGATAGGGGAAATTCAAACTAGAGGACATGAGCTGAGAATTAGAGGTAAAAAATTTAGGTGCAACACAAGGAGAAGCTTCTTTACTGAGAGAGCAGTGTCTGTGTGGAATGAGCTTCCGGTGGAGGTGGTGGGGGGCAGCTACAATATTACCTTTTTTAAAAAATTTGGATAGGTATATAGATGTAAAACATATGGAGTGTTATGGGCAGAATGTAGGTCAGTGGGATGAGGAGGGTATAAGTATTTCGGCACCGACAAGGAGGGCTGTGATGGCCTGTTTCCCTGCTGCAATTGTTATATGGTTCTATGGCACAGCAAGGAATCAGATGGATTTGAGACCAGGCTCTGTTGTACAGATTCAGTGCACATTATCACACACACACACACACACACACACACACTCACACTCACACTCACACTCACACACACACACACACACACACACACACATATGCATGCATACACCGACACAAACACAGGACCTTGACCACCCCTTTTTCATTATTCTGCTTGCTCCCCTCATCCTGATCCCCTCCTTGGCCTCATTTTCCCATCTCACCTTCCCGGTCCTTATCTCTCCTCTTTACCTCACTTCTTAGCCCTTTCCCTTTCCTCTCAATTCCTCTGCTCTTCCTCACCTCTCGCCAACCTCTTCCCTGTCCTGCTGCCAGCTGCTTAGTCTCTTCAAAACTGTTCTGCACACTATCACTTACCCTCTTAGCTGGCACCTCTTATGCTGATTACAATCCCCCTGTTCCAGCAGTAACGACACTTGAAACCTGCAGCCTTCTCCAGAATCCTGTAGTGTGAATCAGTTGACAGGAGGCAATCTCCATCAATGGTTAAAAGCTCTTATAGCTCACATGGAATTGTATTGCTGACACAATTTGATAGAGGTATCCAGGAATGCCAGAAGCTCAAGGACAATGGTTAAGTTATTGTGGAAGTAAACATTTTACACTACAATCAGTCCAAGGTGCAATCATCTGGGATGGTAAGCAATTAGGAGGGCAGGAAACTGTTAAAATGTTCTTAAGTTGGCTTCAGATAGCGGCAATGTCAAATATGGACAAGTGGCCTGTTCTCATATCTAAGGGGTAATAATTCTGAACTGTGACACAAATGTCTACATGCACCTTTAAGGGTTTGTGGAAGGGATGAGGCGAGGGAAGTGTTAGGGCAGATGCAGATGGCTGTCAAGAATAATTTGCTTTGCTGTGGTGCATTGTATGCTATTAGTGTAATTCAAAGTCATTCATGGGTCAATTATCCAGAAGCAAATGTTGCCAGGCATTAGGTTTCTTCAGAAGACCCTTTGGTCTAACTCATCAATATTGACTGAGGAGACTTCCTGAGCTAATCTTATTTGCATGCATTTGGCTTTCTTTCCTATCCATGAACCTATCCAAATGTCTTTTAAATATCGTAATTGCACTCACCTCTACTACTTCTTCTGGAAGCTTGTTCTTTATACCCTCAATCCTCTGCATGTGAAATTTGCCCCTCGGGTCCCATTTAAATCTTTCCCTCTCACCATAAACCTATGTATGCCCTCTAGTTTTTGACTCGTGTGCTATGGGAAAAGACTAATCATCCTGCTGATCTACGCCGCTTGTGATTTTATAAACCTTGATTATAAGATCACTCCCAACCTCCAGGGAAAGCATCCATTCTTTTCTTTTAACTCAAGCCCTCCAATCCTTGAAACATCTTTATAGATCTTCTCTACGCTTTCTTTAGCTTGAATATTCCCTTCCTATAAATTGCAACTGCACGTAATATGTGCAGGTTTAGTCTCACCAGCATCTTGCACAGCTGTAACATGACATCCTATCACTTGTACTCAATGCCCCAGCTGATAAAGGCATGCATGTCATTTTCCTTCTTCACCACCATGTCTACCTGTGTTGCCACTTTTACGGAGCTATGTACTGTGCATATACACCAGGTCTCTCTGCTCCACAATACTCCCTTGGGCTCTGGAATTTAGTGCATGTTCTGCCCTGATTTAATATAAGAAAATATATCACTTCACATTTGGCTGGGTTCAATTCCATTTGCTTTTTCTTTACGTACTTTCCCAGTTGATCTGGATCCTGTTGTAACCTTCTTCACTGTCCACCAGATCACCAATTGTCCGATGTCTATTCTTCTACCAAGTAGGAAAGGGCTGATATAATCCTTTCTTGGGCAAGAAGCTACTCCTATGGTCACCTTGCATTCTCCAGGATTCAAGGCCAATTAAAAAAATTTAGCTCATAATGTGGATTACATTCTGCTTAAGAAAATGCTGCTTTGCATGAGACGTCACTTATTGAAAAAAAACAGATCTGATGGGAATATGATTCAAACTTTTATAAATAACATATTGGATACATACTATTTAATTATGGTATTAATATTGAACCAGAAGCCTATCAGAATGTACAGGTTGTGATAGATAGAAATCAAAAAGATAACCGTTTTCTTGATCTCACATTTTTCCCTATTCAGTCTACTTAGTCATTTATCTGATCTATTGCCTTTAAGATGTATGGGTGCAGAATTGGCTTACAAATCAAGATAATTAAATTTCAGATAATTAAATTGTCACTGAGATGTCTTGAGGTTCACATTTTCTCGTTTTCTGAGGGAAATTGGTAGCTTTTTGTTATTGTGTAATGAGTCATTGTCAACTCCGGCTCATAAATGTGCTAAATTGCCATGATAGAATGAAGAATGTCCTTTATTTCTACCCAGCAAAATTGTGTTGTTTAATGTCGTGTATAATGAAGCAAATGGTTGAATGGACTGTGTTTAATGGATTAATGGCATTTTTTTTGTTCTTCATTTCATGGGTTTGCACGTACAAAGTATGACATGATATTTTAATAATTAAATAATATTAAAATTCTTTGCTTTTCACTCCATTTATATCTGTTGACAAAGTAAGGTCAAAGTAAGTTTATAATTGAGATTATCTAAAAAATTGCCACCTTAAACAGTTTAAACAAAGAATGACAAATAGGTTGATGTTAAAACCTTTGAGATGTCATTGGTTTCATTTTTTAATGTCAAAGAACACACTGATGGAGTCAATAAGGGTATGAAAGGATTGTTCAGCAGACATCCATGAAAGATAACCCCAGCCTTCTGTTAAAGAACATGTCAAAGTCTGCCTCAACTTCCTCGCTCCTTGTCAGTTATTTTACAATGAAGGTACTTTGACATCTTGTGTTGGCATGCACTTTATCAGGAGAAACATTGCCAGTGTGTGATGTCATGTAAAGCAACATAATTAATAGTGCAATTAAAGCCCCCAATAGCAATATCACAGTCGTGTTTAATCCTCCCTTTGTTTGCTGAATAAAATGATATGTTTCAATCTTTGATCTGATCAAGACATATAACATGCTAGATAAACAGGAGGAGATAGAGTTTTTGCAGGCTTTAATCATAGGCAATATGCTAAGCCCCTATCCTTTTACACCAAGATGCTTTTGAGTTGCATTCATAACACAGCTAAGAAGTGTCAGGCCAAGCCTCAGATTCAGAAGCCACTTTATAAACTGCAAAGATTGCTTGCATGAAACAGTGAAGCACTTAAATATTCTTTTCCTGGAGTACAATCAATCGACAACTGCTCATGCAGGTTGAAGAACATTTTGTGCAGCGATTTTAATGTAAGGAAATTTTTAAAAACTCCTCTGCATCTTAGAAAAATGGAGGTCACAGCAATGTTCAGGAATGCTATACATAAAAGCTTAGACAGCAAAGCTTTAGATTGATTAATCTATTAAGTAGTTCATCTTATCCTTATATGTGTTTCTAATATTTGGCTTGGAGACAACATCTAAATGAAAGATATATGATTCACAAATTTAGCAGTCTGCAGTCTGAAATAATATTTATTGATTGGCATCAGTAGTAATATAAAACATATGGTAGATCATAGATCCCGGAGGCCTTTAAAAAAACATTTTAGCAGTTTTACCACTAATGATTACTTGTTCAATTTCACTTGATAGACAAAAGATGAAGAAGTCAGGGATGCTATAACATATTAGGTGCTGAAGTGAGTTTACAAAGTAATTCTATTCATTTATCCAGCATTTTCTACATGAAGAATCAGAATTAAATATGTCTTTTAGAGTAAGGTTTTAAAACATTCACAACTGAAGTGAAAGCACATGTACTTTTCAAGCCATTTTTTATTTTGATATGGCTGAGGAATTTTGGTGAAATTGAGACAAAGATACAAATACCAGACATCCTCCAGTATGGATATTGCACAGGCTGATGCAGATTGAAGTACTCTATAACATTAAAGTGGACTTGACATACTAGAGTTTCTATTTTGTTTCTTAGGTTTACAATAGCCAGAACTGGACTGATAGGCCCCAGTTTCAGAAATCAACTGGAAAATGTCAAACTAGAACCATTTATTTCTAGTTACAACATATTGTTACTGAAAGGTTTATTTTTAACGTTATGACCATGCATAAATCAGGTTTAAAAATATACAAAGCCTCAATAAAAACATTTTAACAACAATGATTTTGAATTTTGATAGTGTCATAATCATATATGCCCCAAACCTTTCTGCCCGCCATGTTGGTAATAGTGAAAGAGACCTCCAACCACAACGCTGATTCTTTTTTTTTCTCCTGCTGTTACATTTAGATTTAGATTCATAACGTTGCCTATGGATCTAACAACATGCAGGCTCAAAGTCCCTTCATGGCTCAGCCCAATAATGAACTTTGTAAAATTGCCCATAAACTACTGAAGAACCTTTATTCAAAAACTGAAAGAAAATGTCTTAGTGTTGCATCGAACATAAAATGCAATGAGCTAGGTATCTCTTAAATTTGTATTGTAAGTGAATGTCTGAGAGCTTCCAATGCTAATGGATGGGGCCAAGAGGCCACACTGGTGAGAAGGTAAGATTATGAAACTCTGTTGACATGTCAATGGAATTTCATGGCCTTGACTTCTTTGAGTTCATGAATACAGTGAAATAATTTATTTGGAGGGAGTTCTGGTTGTCAGAACCTGCCCCTCACCTCTGGTAAACAAGCCAAAATCTGAATGTACTAACTGGACAAGACAATTTCCCATTTCATTCTCCCTAAAGTGTGAGATAGAAATCATTGTTACCATTTTCCTTTCCATCAACACTTATTATCCTCTCCGTGGATTGTCATCTTGTCCTGGTGGAGAAGCTTGTGTGGTTCTGAGATCCTGAGAGTGCGGTCATCTGGAGCTATGCTCCTGGTAGAGTCATCCATGGTGGTAAGGTCGAGGGCGAGATCCCTGATTTTTTTTTCAACTTTATTTATTCGTTCAAAAAAACAAATAATATATGACATATACAGCAATTAAACATAAACATGAATGTTTTTTTATATATATGAACCCCCCACTTCAGCCAACTCTCCTAAGGAGAGCCATTAAAAAAGAAAAAAGAAAAAATATTAAAGAAAAAGTTAAATATACATATTAAAATCTAATCAATATAAATTGAAATGTAAATATTCCGAGTATAACCGCCACTTATTAATAAAAAAATTATAATTATCATGCAAAACATATATTTTTCCATTATTAAACAATATTTCATCTCATTATCCCATCTATTAATATCAATCATATTTGTATCTTTCCACATACTAGCAATACATTTTTTAACTACAGATAAAGCTAAATATACAAAAGCAATCTGGAATTTATCTAATCCCAAGCCTTTCAAAGGTTGCAAACCACCCAATAAAAATACTGTTGGATCTAAAACTATTTTAATCTTATACAGGTATTCTAAAAACGATTGAATTTTCTTCCAAAAAGATTGTATATGTATACATAACCAAACAGCATGAAAAAAGTTCCAACCGTATCACCACATCTAAAACACAAATCTGATTCATTAAAACCAAATTTTTTAAATTTTTCAGGTGTCAAATATAATTGATGTAAAAAATTGTAATTAATCATTGCATAACGTGCATTTATCAATCTAGTTACACTATCATAACAGATATCAAACCAATCATCTTCAGAAAAAATAAAACCAATATCTGCTTCCCATTTAATTTTAGATCTATCCCAACCCTTTTTATCCATACCATCCTGTAATATTTGATACATAAATTAAATATAACCCTTCTCTGGTACCTTCATAAGAAAAGTCTCAAATTTAGTCATTTTAGGTAAAATCATATCTCTACCAAACATACATTTTACCAAAGATCGAATTTGATAATAAAGAAATAAAGAATTCTTATCAATACCAAAATCTTCCTTCATCTGATTAAAAGATAAAAACTTACCCTCTTTAAAACAATCTCCCAAATTTTTCACACCTTTAAATCTCCAATGCAATAAACTTTGATTATGTATTGAAAAATAAATAAGTTGATTATTATACAACAGAGTCAAAGCCAATAATTTACCCCTAGAGCCTATCATTTTATTTTTCTTTATCCATAACTTCATTAAATGTTTTAGTATAGGCACATTATATTGTTGTAACAAATTTATATTCCACCTAAGCAAAATTGATGTATTTCAAATTCAGAAATATTTGCCATCTCAATTTTAGCCCAACTAGGAGGCCATACCAAATCCATCAATAAACTAATAAATTTAAGTTGGGCTGCCTCATAATAATTTTGAAAATGTGGTAAACATAGTCCCCCTAACTCATATTTCCAAGTTAATTTATTCAAAGCTACTTTTGAAAATTTACCTCTCCATATAAACTCCCTAACCATTTTATTTAAATCTTTTTAAAAAATTATCAAGTAAATACGGAATAGATTGAAACAAATATTGTATACGTGGAAAGATATTCATCTTAATTATATTTATCCTTCCCATTAAATTAATAGGTAAATCTTTCCATTTAATCAAATCAGTTTTAATTTTTTTCATTAACGGAGCATCATTTAATTTATTTAAAGATTGATAATTAACATTCAAAATTATACCCAGATATTTAATTTGATCAGTCCACTTCAAATTAATAATATTCTTATAAACTGAATAATCTCCTTCACTTACTGGTAATATTTCACTTTTATTCCAATTAACTTTGTATCCAGAAAGACATCTATATTGTATTAAACATTCCTTCAAATGCAAAAGTGACTGAGCTGGGTTTATTAAATACACCAATACATCATCAGCAAATAAATTAATTTTATACTCCTCATCTAACACTTTCATACCTTGTATCTTTGTATTTTGTCTTATCAACTGTGCTAAAGGTTCAATCACTAACGCAAACAAAGCTGATGATAAAGGACAACCTTGATGAGTTGATCGAGTTAACTTAAAAGATTCCAAAATCAAACCATTTGTCAATACTCTAGCTACCGGTTTAATATAGAGAGCCCTAATACAACCAATAAAAGAAGGACCAAACTTAAATTTCTCCAAAACTTTAAACAAAAAATTCCATTCAACTCTATCAAATGCTTTTTCTGCATCTAAGGATATCACCATCGGGTGATCTAGAGATTGTCAAAATCTATTAATCAAACTAATCACGCGCAAAATGTTATCTGTAGCATGTCTATTCTTTATAAAACCTGTTTGATCAATATGAATCAACTTTGGTAAAAATTTAGCCAATCTATTCGCTAATATTTTAGCTATTATTTTATAATCTACATTTAACAACGAAATTGGTCTATATGAAGATACTTTCAAAAGATCTCTATCTTTTTTAGGAATTACTGTAATTAAAGCACTAGAACAAGACTCAGGTAATTCATAATGTTCTCCAACTTGACGTAATACTTCCCCAAACACTGTAGATAAATCATTATTTAAAATTTTATAAAATTCAACCGAAAATCCATCATCACCAGGTGATTTACCTTTTGGCATTTCCAGCATAGCCATTTTAATTTCTGAATCAGTAAATGGCTCTTCTAACTCCTGTATATCTCCATCCTCTAATATCGGTAAATTCAACTGTGATTAAAAAAAAAGATCAATCGATCCAGTTTCCTGTTTTCCTTCAGATGTATATAACTTTTTATAAAATGAATAAAATTCATCATTAATCTCACGAGGTTTATGTAATAAGAAAATTCTGTCTAAGAGCATTAATAGTCCTCGATATCTGTTCTTTCTTTAATTGCCACGCCAATAGCTTATGTGCTTTCTCTCCCCATTCGTAATACCGTTGTTTAGTTCTATTAATCAGACATTCAAATTGATAATATTGCAAAGTATTATATTTCAATTTCATCCCAGATAATTCTATTTTCTGATCTTCTGTAGCATCTTTCTGAAATTCCTTTTCTAACTCATCGATCTGTTTCTCTAATTCAAGACTGATTTAATTGATACTTTTTTATTTTAGAAGTATAATTAATTATTTGTCCTCTCATATAGGCTTTCATAGCATCCCATAATACAAACTTACTTTGAACAGAATTAGAATTTTCTTTAAAAAATATTAATTTGTTTTTTTCAAAAAAATCAATAAATTCCATATTTTTAACAACATTGTATTAAATCTCCAACGATAAGCTATTTGAATTTTCTCAGAAGTTTCATATGTAAAATATAACAGAGAATGATCTGAAATCACCCTACTTTTATATTCTGCTTGTTGTATTTTCCCTTGTAAATGTGCCGATACTAAAAAGAAGTCAATCCTTGAAAACGATTCATGTCTAGATGAATAAAAGGAAAAATCTTTCTCTGTTGGATTAAGACGTCTCCAAATATCTACTAAATTAAGATCTTTCATCAACGCTTAGAACTGAATTGCCATCTTGGATTTTTTAACTTTCTTCGGAGAGTTATCTAATAAAGGTTTCAAAACACAATTAAAATCACCACCAACTAAAATATTATCATTAGCCTGACCCAAACATAAAAATGCATCTGAAATAAATATTTCATCATCTACATTTGGGGCATAAATATTAAGTAAAGTCCAAAATTCACTAAAAATCTTTCAATTCAATTTAAGAATACATCCTGTCTTTTCCTCCATTGATTGTAATTCAAAAGATAAATTTTTGTATCAAAATTGCTACACCTTTAGCTCTAGAATTAAATGAAGAAGAGTATACATGCCCAACCCAGTCCCTTTTTAATTTCACGCTTTCCTTCACATTCAAATGTGTTTCTTGTAAAAAGGCAATATCAATTTTCATTTTCTTAATATACGCTAAGACTCTCTTATGTTTAATTGTACTATTTAATCCTCGAACATTAAAAGTAGCAAACCTCAACTTTGACATATCTACTATTATTACTAAATACCAATGATATCTTTATATAAAAACTCAAATCAACGTATATAAGGCCTTCCAATAAAAAAAAACCAAAAATTAAAAACTAAAAAAAATAAGAAAATAAAAAGAAAAAAAAAAGAAAAAAAAAAAGAAAATCCCCCCCCCCAAAAAAAATTACCAAAAGGTAGTAACCCCTAAACAAAAATTGGGTGTGGGTCACCCACCAGTGGCTGATGACTAGTAAAGAACTTAGTGCAATCTCTCCCTCCCCAGCCAAACAGTCAATAACATCAAAATATCATAATAACAAAAGAAAAAATAGAATAAGAAAATTCTTCTTTTCATCCAGAAGATTCCAATCTCGAAGATCCCATTTCAGAAGAAGTTGGACTCTATCCATTCCCGTTTTTCCCATTTCTGCCATTTCTTCCGTTTCCAGAGCAAGCAGATTTTTCTTTAGAAGATAATGGTGGACTACGTCTTTGTCCTCTTATATCTGGCCATGAATCAGCAAAAATCATTGCTTCACGATCACTTTCAAAAAACCAAAATTGATAGTCTCCATAAAACACCTTCAACACTGCAGGGTAATGAAAAGTAGACTTATAACCTTTACGCCACAAAACTTCTTTAACTGGATTGAATCGACGTCGACATTGAATGACCTCTTGACTCAGATCAGGATAAAAAAAAGACTCTGCTATTCTGAATCAATAATGGGGTTTGTCGTTGTCTCGCATTTTGTACTGCAAGTCGAAGTATTGCTTCTCTATCCAAATAACTCAAACATCGAATTATTACCGTTCTTGGTTGTTGACCAGCTGAGGGTGTTCTTCTTAAAGCTCTATGGGCTCTTTCCAGTGCCAATTCCCCAGAGAAAAATTCTTGCCCTAATATTTGCGGAATCTTTAAAGAAATGCGAGATCCCTGATAAAGAACAATCCAACCAAGACATCAATGGGGGAACTGGCGGACAAAATTACTTTGAACTCAATGGCTTTGAAAACAGATGAAGGCTGCAACAAATCCATCATATTCAATTGTGTGTTTTCCATGCCATAGTTGGTCGATTTGTGAAGTATTGTATGCTTCTTGGAGTGCAACATTCAGTAAAGAGAGTTCACGAGCTAATGTCATCAAATTCAACTTAGACCAAGAACAAAACTTGAGGTTTCCCTTAACTACGTACAGGGCTTAACCTAACAATAACAACCTGACTAATAGAGTAACAGAACACCATATCAAACAGGAGATAACCATAAACCAATAGGCCTAAAATGATAAAAATATAAATAAACGGCAGATGTTGGAAATCAGAAATAAAAACAGAAAATGCTGGAAATATTCAATGGTTTTGGTTGCATCTGTGGAAAGAGCAACAAGGTTCATGTTGCAGGCTGGAGAACCTTGGTCAAAGCTAAAAGAGTAATTAAGAGGCATTTTGATATGTACAGGGATGGAAAAGGGATGGAGAAACATGGGCCAATCACAGCCAAATGGGACTAGTTCTCATAGGAAATTTGGTCAGCATGGATGAGTTGGGCCAAAGGGCCTGTTTCTGTTGAGCTCTTTTTATTATGGTGGTGTTGGGCCTGATATGCTCTTCTTGGGCCTTGGACAAAACTGGAGCTCTTTCCCTCATCCCCACCTTCCTGAATGCATGACAGTGGAATCAGCAGGGAAGACAATCAAGAGATATGGAGTTAGTGCAGGAAAATGCTGCTGAAGAATAAATATCTCTCTGAATGGTAGACAGGTGCAAGGGACTAAAGGCCTGTGACAACTACTATTTCATATTATGTTCTAATGTTTCTTCTCACATTTTTTATAGCACTTAATACTAACGGCTCACAAACAATATGAAACTCAGGCTCGTGCATTCAAATAATTCAAGATGAACAGTGGACAAGTGGCAATAGATATACTGTGCACTTCAAGAGGATCCTAACACTTTCTTTCACTTAGTTCATGGCCACCTCTTTTGGAGTTAATCCATCCATTAACTTAAAATACACACTGAAACTGACAGAGTTGAATAATTTATCCATAATGTTCGTTACTCAAGATTGATTGGAAACTAGTTTGTAAATTTTAAAATTGCAAAGAAATTGTTGCCATTAGTTTTAAATTATCAGTTTTCATTTTGTCAAGTCAAGAAATCTCCCTCTATTCCCTGCTGTCTGTCTGTCCCCTTTTCTTTCAAATCTGGGGTGGCGGCGCTGGGAGAAAAGGAACTCTCTTTTTTTTCGGACCTTATGAATGTTTTTCTATGATCTGTTTCTATACTGTACAATTCTATGATTCACAGCTGCCTATCAATGTGGAAGATATGATTCCAAGCACTGGAGTGATTTCCCCTTCCAATCATGGCCATCACATATACTGAGTCTCCTTTCATCAAGATCCATCAAGCTTTGACGTTTATCAAAGTCAATTACATCCTTCGACTCCAGTGAAACAAGGTTATGATGAGGTTTGAAAATTAGTCAGGCTAACAAAAAAAAACTGGGCATCAGTAAGCAAGTTGTTGGTGAGTAAGTGCCAATTCCTAGCACCCACACAGACATCTTCAATCATTTTGTTAATCATTGAGAGGACAGGATTTCTCTTGCTCTTTGTGTAGCTGGGTAACTCGAGTAGATATCAGTGTTGTCACATCTTGGTTGGAGAGGCACAGACCTTCAGTGCTACAACTGAGATGGTGACTTGTCCTTTGCTGTATGCAGTCCTCTCAAATGTTACTTGTCACCAGACTATAGAAAGGACATGTTTGCACCAGAGATCATGAAGAGGATGTCACCAGGATGTTGCCTAACATGGTGTTTCAGTAAAGAGGAGAGATCAGTGGAGGAGACAGAGGGGTGGGGGGGGTGGAGTGGGGGTGATATTGAATGAAGTACACAAAATGATTAGTGACTTGGAAACTTTTGCTCATACCATGTGATAGTACAGATTCTATCACCAATGTGTATATGTACATATGTACAGATGGTAGTGTAGGATGACTGTGATTGGCTGAGAGTGTAGCCACACCTACTGGTAGGTCTTAAAGGATTGCTCCTAGCCAGACCAGGTCATTCTGGACTGGTCGACCTACTTGTGATATGCTCCAGTCTTTTAGTTTATAAAAGCCTTCAACAAGTCTTTGGTTCTTTCGACGTGCATTACAATTTTATTAACTAAAAGATTGGAGCATATCACATGTAGGTCAACCAGTCCAGAATGACCTGGTCTGGCTAGGAGCAATCCTTTAAGACCTACCAGTAGGTGTGGCTACACTCTCAGCCAATCACAGTCATCCTACACTACCATCTGTACATATGTACATATACATATTGGTGATAGAATCTGTACTATCACATACCAGAAGTATTTAAACCTACAGGGCATGGGTTTAGGTTAGGTGGTGAATGGCTTAGAGGGGATCTAAAGAAGAATATTTTTACCAAAGGGTGATTGAATCTGGAATGCTCTACCTGAGGCCTGGTGGAGGCAGAACCTCTTGTATCATTGAAGAAGTACATGGGTGAACATTAGAGTTGCTGTCGACCAAGTCTGGATGGCTTTGGATGGTCATCATAGACAGGGTGAACTGAAGGGCCTGTTTCTATGCTGTCCAGCTCCATCGTTCTATGCTTGTTAATGTCTGGGGAGTGCATCAAAAATAGTTGAGGACCAGCTTCTGTTGGAGAGCTCGAGAAGATCATCCACTCAGCATTCCTACTTGAACATGGTTGCAGCTGCTTAAACTATGGCTTTAGTACTGACATGGCATCATTAACATTAGGGATTTCCTTAGAGCCCCATTCTCCCATTAGCTGTTCAATTACCCCTGAGATGTTCAGAAGTTCAGATCTGTGTTCTGATCAATTGATCATGTGATCACAGATCTTGGGCTGTTGCATGTTCTGTTTTTCATTTTACAGGCATATGTTTCACTTTCATTAATTTGGCACCTCAATTTTGATCTGCTTCCTTGTGTTACTAGCTAGGCCTTCTATACATCACAATGAATCAGGGTTGGTCCATCTGTATGATAATAATGGTAGAATCAGAGATATGTTGAGGCATGAGGTTACAGATTGTGGTGGAGTACAATTCAGCCACTACTGATAATTCACAATGCCTCGCGGAAACTGAGTTTTGAACAACCTGATCTGTACTATGACTTCAGTGTTGCAAGAGAGGATGGTGTCCTCTTTGTGAAGGCAAGATTTTACCTCCACATGGAGGTCACAACTATCAATGCTATCATAGGCTGATGCATCTGTAACAGGAAGATCTGAGAGGATGAGGTCAAGTAGGCTATGCCTCATGTTGGTTTATTCAGTACCTGCTGCAGACCCAGTCTGGCAGATATGTGCAAGAATCGAGATTTGTCCAGCTTAGTCTGTGGTGAAGGATATTGAGGACGCCAATCCATGGTTTTTTTTTTCCATGAATCAAATGCGAATCATGTTTTATCTATAGTCATCCAAAAACTAAATTTGAAGTTCACAATTTATATATGTCCTTTGCAAAAAGATGTAACCACCTCAAATGGATCAACTGTCTCTCACACGTTTAACAGCAGGGTGGAATCTTGTGGAATTAATTTCAAGGATTACTTACAATTCTACCAAGAGCTGTGTTTACACAGTACAGGCTACATATCTCTTTAGTACCATAGTTAAAGAATTCAATTGCATCTTTAACACTAACAAAGCTCAGAATTCTGTAAGAACTTTACTTCCTGAAAGAATTGCATTTTACCAAAGTAATATATCAATAGATAACTTGCCAATTGAGTATATCCCAATTTCTTTTCAGTGACAAATGCACCAATGTTACTTAGCAATGCACACGAATTACCTAAAAACCTTTAATTGGTTTGTTGATTCGGTTACCAAGTTCCGATTAATCTGCTCCTGAATTACTGTTTCTATATATTCCAAACTGGTATAATGTATTTAAGGAAATGTGGGGGTTGAGGACACATTACATTACCATTACTCATTTGTAAAGTCATTATTTATATGCATTAACATGAATAAGTCTGCTTTGAGAAGTAAGACTGACCTGAAGTACACCTCTGTCTCAATGCAACTAATGTACTCTAAATGATTATGCATGGCAATACCACAATCATACAAAATTACACTCTCTTAGGTTTAGGTGAATTAAAAAGGCTTGAAGTGTATCAAAAATGTTTTTGATAAATGAGCCAGGTTGTATTCTATACTTGAGAGTAAACTTAGACATGGCTCCTTGCATGATTTACACCCTTAGGGTAGTAAAAATGCTTTACTGCATGCTCTGTACAGACTGACTCCTCTCCTACACATTATTTGGAATCTGCAGAAAATCACTCGTGCTGACAGTGAACTCTTTCATAAACTTTTTTTGTTTTTTGTTAAATAAGCACAAGAAATGTTTCACGAGGTCCAAGAAAAGTTCTTAATGGTGTTCATTAAGTGCTGCAAATTTTAAACATGAAATATCTGCTCTCTTCCAGATGCCAACAAGTGATTTGTTTGAAACATCAACTATCCTCGTATTAAATATCTTTTATGATTTTCAGCATGTGAAATGTATAATCGTCTGAGCAGAAGTGCAAAGTAAAAACGTCAAGAGTGTATATGGGTTATCCAATTATTATTGCAGAATTATACAAATAAATATGATCATTTAACAATTGCTTGAAAATATTTAGATTCAAATACAAGTGCTGCCATGGAACTAGGTAGCAGTTTGAAATCTATATCTTCTCAGAGTAATTCTGAACAAATTATGTGATCAGACAATATTTCCGATAGCAAGTGGGAATGGACAGAGCCGAGTTTAACAGTCACCCATTTGTAGTTAAATTTCAAAGTTGAGAACTAAAAGCACCTACGCTAGACTCAGTTGTTGCACTAAGTTCAGAAAGTGATAACAATGAAAGGATTATATTGTATGAACATTGTCATGCAATCATTTGGAGTTGCTATGTAATTCCTTGAGCAGTTTTGTTTTAGGAACATTTTGTTGACAAAGCTGTAAGTTCATTGGACAAAGAGGTTCCATATGATAAAGGGTTGATTTAATTGGGCAGAAGGAGACAGGAGGAATGGTGTGCATAAATCTCCTCTACTATAATTTCTGTTGGATGGTGTAATTTTAATATGTTTGGAATGCTGAAAATTTTGTTATGAAGGCTATTCTCATCTTTTCTCATGTGGCTGTTCAGCCTTTGGTTTCACTGATGAAATGGGTAATTAGAGTTCAGAGATTCAAACCTAACACCAAACCAGCATGAACCCCACTCTCTCATATACATGGGCATTATACATGAAGCATCTCAAAGCATTGGGGAAATGTGACCAATACTGATTCTGCAAAATCCTCTAAGTCCATTGATGGTGTAGGTGAACCAATGGCAAGATCCTCTCCCAGGCCAGCATCTCCAGTCATGAGACTCCAATCAGGATCAACCATCTACAGTGGCCAGGCCTTGTGTGCTGCATTACCTGACCCACCTCCTGAAACAAACATTCAACCAAAGCTCCACCACAAGATTTCTTGGAGAACACAGAAAACACTGGATGAGAGGGGGGAGGGATGGGGGGGTGGCTTGGGAGGAGGGAGGGGGGAGGGAGAAAAAGTCACTGTAAATGTGTGGAAAAGAAAAAGTGTATATCATGGCTATTGTGATTTATGGTGTGAAAAATAAAAAATTTAAAAAAAAAAAAAAAAAAAAAAAAAAAGAGAACACAGAAAACACTTCAAGGGCATTCTTCAAGCCTGCTTGAAGAAAATATAACATCCTGTCCACTTTCAAAACTCCCAGGCCTATGATCACTAACAATAGAGAAGAAGCATTTGGAAAGGCACCCATTTTCTCGATGCACTGGTGTATGGAAATCCACAATCATTGGAAAGTGCATACTAAATCCATGCAACCCATCCGTTCAACATCATCCACTTCAGCAATTGCAGAACCTGTGGGTTCCTGAGGGATTGCCTAGAAAAATGATGATTTTCATGTTGGAACAGAAGAATGACGAGTGAAATATCTTTCCTCAGGCCATTGTAATTCTCTGGAATTCTCCACTTCAGAGGCTCTGAAGGTCAGTCATTGATATTTGGACAGTAAGGTAAATGAAGGAGAGAGGAATTAGCAAGGAAAGTGGCATTGAGATATAAAATCCACATTTGATGATGGAGCAGACTCAAGGAGCTGACAGGTCCATGTAATTTTTTAATTTAATTTTAATTTTTAATTTAGACATACAGCACAGTAACAGGTCCTTCCAGCCCATGAGTCGATGCTGCCCAATTACACCCAATAAACCTATAACCCCATACGTTTTGAACAGTGGGAGGAAACCAAAGTCCCCAGGGAAAACCCACGCAGACACAGGGAGAATGTACAAACATCTTACCGACAGCGCGGGGTAGACATACAGTATGGGAAAATGCTCTTCGAGCCCACGAGACCTTGCCACCCAAACGCACCAATTAGTTTAACCTACAAACCCCATATGTTTTTAGAGTGTGCCGGGAAACCAGAGCACTCAGAGGAAACCCATGAAGACACAAGATAACTATAAACTACTTTCAGACAGCGTCAGATTCAACCCTGGGTTGGTGGTGCTATAAATAGCATTGCACCAATAATTGTGCCTTTTCTTATGTTTTTATTTGCATAAGGAACTTGCCAGTTACTTATTCAACTGCATCTCTTCCTCATACATTGTTGGAAAGCAGCCTTTTAAGCAGATCTCTAAGGGGTCAACATTCCTGATGGGCTCTGCCCTCTTCCTGATTCCCCAGCAAATATTCCAGACTCTTGGGCACCATATGGGCCATTGTTCTTTGATTTGATGATGAAGCAGAGGGAGTCAGAACCAGCAGGTAGCGACAAATACTGTACAACCTTTGGTTTCATGAAGGGGTAGCAAAGGAGAGCCTGAGTTTCCTTTCAGATCTGCTGAGTGGACTAACCTCAAAGCCTAACAGCATGCAGAGAAGTGGAAGGTATGGAGGTCCACATTCGGCTTCTGTGACATGATTCCTGTGACATGGTAACTGTGGTTACCATCTGGACATGTGCAACAGGCCACACAAATCTACCCTTGCAAGCTTAGCAATTTTAGCTCAAATTCAAGAGTCTGACGTGTAAACATTGGGCTGCAGTTTGGAAAGGCAGTTGTTGAATTATAAGTGACTGACGAATCATATACATAAAGATTCTCAAAGTGCTACACATTGCGGTCTGTTCCACGAGACCAGTATGATCAGCCCACTTCCATGGGCCAGAATGAGAGCTGGTTCCCAGACCTTCTTTTCTTTTTTGTAGATGATTATTCCTGATGTCTAATTCCTAATTTCTGCAATGTGAGAATTGTTCAGCCACAAGCAGCTAAGAAAATTAAATCTATATTGGGGTGTTATAGACAGTGAAGGAAGGAAAGGTTAGATTGATCATAGAGTAGTTTATATAGGTGGGCATGACATTGTGAGCTGAAGGGCCTGTACTGTGCTGTGTTCTATGTTCTATATTCTTTGAAGTTTAGAAGAGTGAGGATTGATCTTATTAAAATAAATGACTTGGTGTATGTCAAAACGTTTCCACTGCAGGCCCTCCCTGATTTATGGACATCCCATGCATATGAATGAGGTTGCATTAATATTAAATTGAAACAAGAACTAGTCTTGGAAAAAAATCTGTTTACATGTAACCTCCTCATCATAACACCATTTTCTCTCAACAGTATTACAGCACCAGTGACTTGGGTCCAAATCTACTGCTGTCAATAAGAATTTTGTATGTTTTACCTGTGACAGTGTAGATTTCCTCTGGATGACCCTAAGATGTAAGAGCACAAATAAGAATATAAGACATAGGAGCAGAAATAGGCTATTCAGCTCATCATTTAATCATGAGCTGATCTATGTTCCCACTTAGCCCTGCTGCTTGGCCTTCTCCCCATAACCTTTGATGCCCTGGCTAATCAAGAACAATTATTCACTGCTTTAAATACACCTGATGACCTGGTCTCCACAACCACCATGGCCACAGACAATACCCTGTAGCTAAAGAAATTCCTCTGCATCTCTGATCCTAGAGGTCACCCTTCAATCCTGAAGTTGTGCCTTCTTGTCCCTAACTCTCCCAACATGGGAAACGGCCTTTCTATATCTAATCATGCCTTTCAATAATGAGGTTCCTCCTCATTCTCCTAAATTCCAATGAGTACAGGCCAAGAGCTGCCAAATGCTGCACATGTGATAAGCCTTATGTTCCTGGAAACATCCTTGTGAACTTCCTCTGCACCCTCTCCAACATCAACGCATCCTTTCTTAAATTTGGAGCTCAAAACATAACTGCTCACCATACTCCAAGTGAGATCTCATCAGTGTCTTATAAAGCCTCAACATTCTATAGAACATGCCATTCCTCTTGAATTGAAGGCCAGCATTCAAAATGTAAGTTTACCTTCAGGCTATTCTGCACGAGAACTCCCAGGTCCCTTTGCATCTGGGTACCAACGAGACAAGATGCAATACCTGATCTCCTACTAGGGAACCTGGCAGGTCAGGTGACAGATGCACGTGTAGCCGAACATTTTGGGTCCAGTGACCATAATGTCATTAGTTTCAAGTTAATTATGGATAAGGATAGATTTGGTCCTCGAAAAGAAGTTCTAAACTGGAGAAAGGTCCATTTTGTGGAAATGAGAAAGGATCTAAGAAGAGTGGATTGGGTTATTTGTTTTCTGGCAAGGATGTGTTCAGTAAATGGAAGGGCTTCTAAGGCGAAATTTTGAGAGTGCAGAGTTAAATCTGGGCAGGATTAAAGGCAAAGTTAACAGGCATAGGGAACCTTGGTTTTTAAGGGATATTAGCAATCTGGTAAAGAGGAAGAGGGAGGTGTTCAGCAGGTATAGGCAACAGGGAGCAAATGAAGTTCTAGAAGAGTATAGAAAATGTAAGAGAATACTTAAGAAGGAAATCAGAAAGGCAAAAAGAAGACATGAGATTGGTTTGGCAGATAATGTGAAGGTAAACCCGAAGGGTTTCTACTAGTATGTTAAAAGGATAGTAAAGGACAAAATTGGTTCCTTAGAAGATCAGAGTAGTTGTCTATGTGTGGAGCCTCACAAGATGGGGAGATCTTGAACAGTTTCTTTGCATCAGTATTTACTCAGGAAACTGGCATAGTTTATAAGGAAGGAAGGGAAACAAGGAGAAGTGGTATGGAACTTAAAGAGGAGGAGGAAGAGCTTGCTGCCTTTCAGCAAATATAGGTAGATAAATCCCCTGGGCCTTGCATGATATTCCATCAGACCTTGAAGAAGACTAGTGTATAAATTGCAGGGGCAATGGAAGAAATATTTAAAATGTCCTTAACCATGGGTGAGATGCTGGAGGATTGGAAGGTAGCTCATGTTGTTCCATTGTTTAAAAAAAGGCTTCAAAACTAAACCAGGAAATTACAGGCCAGTGAGCCTAATGTCAGTAGTAGGTAAATTATTGGAGGGTGTTCCGAGAGATCAGATATACAAGTATTTGGACAGCCAAATCCTGATTAAGGATAGTCAGCATGGCTTTGTGCGTGGTAGGTCATGTTTAATGAATCTTAGTTTTTTAAGAGGTTACCAAGAAAGGCGATTAAAGAAAGGCTGTGGATTTTGTCTACATGGACCTTTGACAAGGTCCCACATGGGAGATTAGTTCAGAAGGTTTAGACAGTAGGTATGCATGGAGAGATTGTAAACTGGATTTGAAATTGGCTGCATGGGAGAAGACAGAGAGTGGTAGTGGATGATTGCTTCTCAGACAGGAGGCCTGTGACTAATGATGTGCCTCAGGGATCATCACTGGGACCATTGTTGTTTGTTGTCGATATCAGTGATCTAAATGATAATGTGGGAAAATGGATCAGCAAGTTTGCTGATGACACTAAGATTGGAGATGTTGTGGACAGAAAGGAAGCCTTTCAAAGCTTACAGAGGAATTTGGACCAACTGGAAAAATGAGACAGAAAACGGTGGATGGAATTTAATGCAGACAAGTGTGAGGTGTTGCATTTTGGAAGGACAAACCAAGGTAGTACATACACAGTAAATGGTAGGACACTGAGGAGTGCAGAGGAACAAAAGGATCTGGGAATGCAGATATATAATTCCCTAAAAGTGGCATCACAGGTAGACAGGGTTGTAAAGAAAGCTTTTGGAACTTGTGCTTCATAAATCTAAGTATTGAGTACAGGAATTAGGATATTATGGTGAGGTTGTACAAGACATTGGTGAGGCCAAATTTGGAGTATTGTGTTCAGTTCTGGTCACCTAACTACAGGAAGGATATCAATAAGATTGAAAGAGTGCAGAGAAGATTTACTAGGATGTTGCTGGGTCTTCAGGAATTGAGTTACAGCGAAAGATTAGGACTTTATTCCTTGGAACATAGAAGAATGAGGGGAGATTGATTGAGATTTACAAAATTATGAGGGGTATAGGCAGAATAAATGGGAATAGGCTCTTTGCACTTAGATTAAGAGGCATAGATATGAAAAGTCATGGCTTTAGGGTGAAAGGAAAAGATTTAGGGGAAACATTAGTGGGAATTTCTTCACTCAGAGAGTAGTGGGAATATGGAACAAGCTGCCATCTGATGTGGTTAATGCAGCCTCACTCTTACGTTTTAAGAACAAATTGGATAGTTACATGGATGGCAGACGTCTGGAGGGTTATGGACTGGATGGAGGTCAGTGGGACTAGTGGAATGATGTTTCAGCATAGACTAGAAGGTCCGAATGGCCTGCTTTCCATGCTGCAGTGTTCTATGGGTATTTTCAAATTTTCTCCCCATTTAGAAAATAATCTGACCACTTATTTTTTCTATCAAACTGCATGTCTTTACACTTTCCAGCATTGTGTTTCATATGCCATTTCTCTTCCCATTCTCCTTATCTGTCAATGTTCTTTGGCAGCCTCCCTGTTTGCTCAAGACTACCCTTTTCTCCATCTACCTTTGTATCATCTGAAAACTTGGCTACAAAGCCATTCATTCCATAGTTTAAATAATTCATATACAACATAAGAAGAAATGGCCCCAAATCTGACCCCTGTGGAATACCACTATCAATTGGCAGCCAATCAGAATATGATCCCTGTATTCCATCCCTCTTGATTCCTGACAATCAGCCAATGCTCTACCCACACTAGTATATTTCCTGTGATACCACATGTCTTACCCTTGTAAAGTAGCCTCATGTACAGTATCTTGTTAAAGGTCTTCTGAAAATCAATACACAACATCTGCTACATCTCCTTTATCAACCCTGCTTGTCACTTTTTCAAATAATTCCAAAAGGATTGTCAAGTAAGATTTTCCCTTTCAATTTAGCCTATCATGTCAGGTGCCTCCAATTACACTGTCACCTCATCCTTGACAATCAACTCAAACATCTTCCCAACCACTAACATCAGGCTAATTGGTCTGTAATTTCCTTTTTGTTGCCTCCCTTTCTTCTTGAATAGTGTGGTGACATTTGTGGCTTTCTATTCCTCTTGGATCATACGAGCATCTATTGATTCCTGAAAGATCATTACCAATGCCTCCACAATTTCTATAGCTACTTTTGCAGAACACCCAGGGTGAAATCCATCTTGTCAGGGAAATTTGTCCATCCTTAAACCTTTCAGCTTTCTGAGCACCTTCTTTCTTTGATATCTGGCACACTGCTAATGTCTTCTACAGTGAAGACATGCAAAATATTCCATTAGTTCCTCTGCCACTCCTTGTCTCCCATTATTATTTCCCCTGTTTCATTTTCCAGAGGTCCTATATCTACTCTCACCTCTCTTTTACTCTTTATATACTTGAAGAAGATTTTTCTATCTCTTTGGTATTATTTGCTGGCCTACTTTCATACTTCATCTTTTTCCTCCTTCTGAGTTTTTAAAAAACTCCCTGCTAGGATATTGATTCCCCTCCAGATCAGGTGCAACCTGACCCACTTGTAGAGGTCATCCCCCCCCCCCCCCCCCTTTCCCAGGGAAGGTTCCAATGATCCAAGAACTTGAAACCTTGTCCCCTGGACTATCACTTCAATCACTCATTTGTCTGCACTGTCTTTCTGTTTTGATCCTTCCTTGCTCGTGGCACCAGGAGTAATCCTGATTTTACCACCTTGGTGGCCCTGCTCTTCAGCCTTTTTCTAAACACTCTAAACTTACTCTGCAGGGCCTCTACCCCACTTTTACCTATGTCATTGGTACCGTATATACCACGACCTCTGGCTGCTCACCCTCTCCATTAAGAAAATTCTGCACCCATTCAGAGACATCCTGGACACAAGCACCTGGGAAGCAAAACATTATCCTGGAGTCTCTTTTGTGGCTGCAGAATCTTCAATTTGTCGCCCTATCAAGTCCCTTAAGACTTTCGCTCTACCTGTCTTCACCCTTCCCTTCTGAGGCTCAGAGTTGACCACAATACTATCGGCCTGGTTGCTTCCTTGCCAAAATAGGTCATCCCACTCAGCAATACCCAAAGGGGTATACTTATTGCTGAGGAGAATGGCCACAGACGTATTCTGCACTGCCTGCCTATTCCCTTTCCCTTTCCTGACTGTCACCAGCTCCCTTCCTCCTGCCTCCTAGTTACAGGAACACAATCCTAAGTGCAATTGTGTCCCTGTAATTCCTATCTATCGCCCCCCTCAGTCTCCCAAATGATCTGGAGATCATCCAACACCTACTCCAATTCCCTAACAATGTCTGTAAGGAGCTGCAGACAGATGCATTTCTCACAAATGGACTGGTTTCATCCCATTTCAAAGACATATGGGGTTAGTAGGTAAATTGGTCATGTGGGTGCACTTCGGCAGCATGGGCTTGTGGGCTGGAAGGGTCTTTTACAGTGCTTTATCACTAAATTACATTAAATTTGAAATTAAACTGGCTATCAGTTTCAATGGAAGGAATGAGTCATTTCTAAGAGTTATTTTGGAAATTTACATAACTTTTTTCTAATGATTCTTGTGTATTCATACTCTATTGAACATTGTATTAGCCATTGATATTTCGACCCCATTGTAACTAGCCTTTGAGTGTGGGTCATCCTGATATTGTATCATTGTATCTACGGAGGGGTATGAAGTAGATAAGTATTCATGTTAATCGGCCTTCGTCAATACTGTTCATTACAATACTGTAGAGGTCTGGTTTTCTTATCAGGAGATTTTGTTTATTTTCTGACTTATGAACAAAGTTGACTTCAGGACATCTGTGAGAATGGAACCTGTTCATAATCCTGGGACAGTTTATAGGGGAGGATCTCGAACAAGGGGACAAGGTTACAAGATAAGCAGCAGGTCATTCAAAACTAAAGTGCATAGGAACTTATTCTGGTAGGCAGTGGTGACTGTCTGGAATTCTCTACCAAAATTACAAAAGTAAATAGAAAAAACATCAAAAGGGCAAAGTTATGGTCGTCATGTAGGACTTCAACTTGCATGTAGATTGGGAAAACGAGGTTGTGACTGGACCTCAAGGGAAAGAATTTATAAAATGCCTATTAGAGCAGCTTGTGGATAAACACACAAGGGGGATGGGCTGTACTGAATTGAGTTTTGTGTAATGCACCAGTGGGAATTTAAAGCAAAAGATAATTTTTTGAAAGATCGGGGATCTGCAGGCTAAGGAAAACAGGTAAAGAAGAAAAGATTAGGCCTAGGGCAGCCACTTGGCAGGGACCAAGTATCCTAGATCTGGTGTTTTGGCAGCCACTGACATTGACATGGTTTATATTCTTTCCCAATTGAAAAGAAATTAGCAACACTTCAAGAAAAAAGTTCTGAATCTTTAGTCATCAGGAATGTGTGTGGACAATGAAGGCCTTGGTTACTTCTCACATCTAGTTTTGTAGCTTTGCAAATAGTAATTCAGTATTGAAAATTCATGGTTCCATATGGTGAAAATGCACATTTTCATGGCATATTTTTGTTATCATAGTCTTTATTGCACCAAGACAATAAAAGTTAATAGATAATTAATGTATATTCACGCTGCAAATACCTATAGATCATTGCGGCAGGGTCCCTTCTGTCATTTAAGAGAAGGTTGGATGTGTACATGGAGGTGAGGGGGTCGGAGGGTTATGGGCGGAGAGCGGGAGGTTTGAGCTAGTGGAGTTGCTCTAGCAAACCGGTGCGGACTCGAAAGGCCGACGTGGCCTGTTTCCGCTCTGTAAATGGTTATATGGTTATATGGTTATTGCGTTACTGCATTTTCTTCAGTCTATTGGAACATTAGAGCAGGAAGTGAACAAAAGTTTACTTTCGAATATGGATGAAGCTCCTTTCAAAAAAAATTTGGGCTTGGAAGTGTAAGAAGAGCAAGTTCAATCAACCAGCAAGCTCTGTGTACAAGCTCTGTGTACAAGCTCTGTGTACAAGCACTATGTACAAGCTCTGTGTTCACCTCTTCAAGGTGATGCAGTTCATTAGATAGCATCATATAAATGCAAATGTGAGCAATTCATCAGCCACCCTTGAACTGGGTTGCAACTGTTTAGTTAGGCAAGGCGATGTGATTACTCAGACTTGCTGACAAGGGAACAAAAATTCCTCCAGGTGCCTTCATGTTCTTTATTTCTAGAATATTAATAAATGAGCTCAAACTGCTGTATGAGTTATATATACTCACGAGAGAAATACTTCTCTAGTCAAGTTCTGTGATTTCATAATTCAATGCTGTGAGCTGTGTTACCTCAAACTATTCCAGACAGAACTAGACCCCAGTTTCTGCACTGCATGTTCTCCCAGGAGGCTACACAGCTATGAGAAAGAGTAGAGTGTAGTCATAAGTAAAACACGAAAGTCTGCAGCCACCATTATTGAAGTAACAACACAATGCTGGAGAAACTCACGAGGTCAAACAGTGTACTTTATATAGCTAAGATAAAAATACATAAGCAATGTTTCAGGCTTGAGCCCTTCATCAAAGTATCAAAAAAAAAGTTTACTCATGATTCTCCAGCTATTGTTAGGTACTAGTTGTATTTTTAATCTCCTGGGCAATTTCATGTGCTCATAAACCAAACAGGGCTACTTTCTTGGTTGATGAATATCTGCCTTACTTTGGAAAAATACCCTCTTCTGAACATTAATAATAGATTTAATTGGCTAGGACAATTGGAATTTAGCTTCAAGGAAGTTCGGCCCATGCTCCTTTTCCCTCAACAACTTCTACAGGTGCACCACATGCATCACAGTTTGATTTGGGAGCTGCTCTGTTTAAGATTAAAAGAGGCTACAGAAGGTAACGATTGCAGCTCAGAACAAAATGATAACTTCCTTCCACTCTATGAACACCATCGATATCCCTTGCTGTCCAGGAAAAACTACCAACATACTAAAGGACCCATCACATCCTGGACACACTCTTTTCTCCTTCCTGTCATTGGAGAGAAGGCTTAAGAGTTTGAAAGCATGTTTCAGCAGACTTCCCTGCAGCTATCAAATTCCTGAATGAACACCGTAACAGTGCTGCCCTTGTTTGTTACTAATTGGTCTTTCTTTTCATTGCAATCCTCTACTGTGTAATTGTGATCTATTATGAATGCTATTGATAAACTGTTAGTCTGTTCCTAGAAGAACCTTTCTCACTACACTAGGTACTCTTTGCAAATAAATTTAAACCTAAACAGCTTCTTAATCACTCCTTCATACAGAAGTAATATTTCAAATGGAGCTGTGTTTTAAAAACTCGATATTAAAAAACTCATGAGTAAGATCATTTGGTATTTAATTCTACTATGCACACAAGTTCAGAGTAGATGACATACCTAGGCAGGAGTTCTAAGTTTAAATCTTGTTTATGGGGAGAGCAAAGTGAGAAAATGATTTTGAGGTTCTACAACTTTTCCAGAGATGGAACCTACCTCAAATACATCACCTTCAAATTTGTATCAAAGGAAGGATGTGATAATATGGGCCCTTCTCAAATCCTATCTTCTTATGACAGAGAAGACCTTTGGTTCATCAAGTCTCTGAAGGGTTTTGGAGCAACCCCATCCTTGTGCTTGTTTCTTTGTGACTCATTCTATCACACCTACACATCAACCCCACCTCAATTCTTCAACCACCCACCCCCACGGGGTAATTAATACTGACCAATTAACCTGATAAAACAAACTCTGAAGATATGAAAGAAAGCTATACTGACAGAACTGTAGGTCAGGGTCAACTCCACAATGTACCTACTGCCCTGACTTGAACTGAATGGGGATTGAAATATAGGATATTATCTGCAAGAACAGCTCTTGCTCTTAACAATGCTATTCTCAAAGATCTGGTGAGCTCAATATGTGGATTTATTTTCCTATGTCAGTTGCTGCCTGCCAGCAGTTAATTGACTTCTTTCATCTACAGCAGTCACCAATCAGAATGAGAACCAAACATGTTGAGGAACTCTCTTAAAGAGAAAAACAGGAAGTAAAAAACACTGATTCTTGGCAGATTATTGTTGTTAATCTGTTCCCCATCCTCCCCAATTCTTGGTCAAAATCCTTCCTTTATCAACTCTGGACATTGGACATATTGACAATCCAAAACTCCACCTCACGCCTTACATAAAGCAGGTCCACATCCACTTCCTCTCTCTGCTGACCACACCAGTCAGGACACAGGCCTAATCCCTTTTGTCTGACCACTTCCAAATCCAAGAATGAGCAGTGCCTGTTCACAGACATAGACCATCGCCTCTCTTGGGATTAACAGAAGGGCACCTGTAACTAATGCAGTCATTAGGACCCTGTTTGGTGGTCTATAATTCCTGAACCATAACGATTTAACTATATGGATTCATTCCTGTCCTTATTTTTAGATTCTTAGAGTCATTGAGTGATATAGCATGGAAACAGGCCCTTTGGTCCATTGTTTCACATCTTCTTTTCAGTCGTATCAGCAACTGAAAATTTATATTGAGCCCTTCAAACAACAGGTCCCCTATGCCTCGGATGCAAGATCAAAGCAAGAAACAGGGGCAATCCAAGGGGGAACCTCTCTACTGTTATACTGTTAACCATTCCACCATCTGCCTGACTTTGGGGTTACATTAAAGTCAGTTTACAAGAAACTGTTGTTACTGTCATATCATTCTTTGTCTTGTACTGATTTGTGAATAGCGAGAAATGTTAAAATTCCAAAACATCCAGCACAATGAATATATTACAGACCAAAAACAGAAGCAAAGCTGTAAGGGTGGAATGAGGTTGTGATTAAAATACATCGAGATTCTTGGGCAATTTACATTCTTAAGCATCTAAAAATTGTATTAACATTTTTCATGACTTCCAAATGTGCTGATATTCACAAGCAGACATTTTGCAACAATGATGACTGATGCAGATTGGCAGAGTGACAAATGGTCAAGGGCAAACCCAAAATTCAATGCGCACAATCAGCTTTTGGTTTATAGCAAAGATTGTTAATTGATTCTTCATTTTCCTTCTCACCATTTAAAAAATAGAAGTAATTAGCAAAGGTAAACATCAATGAAATAAGTTTTCAACACATATCTAACATATTTACTAAGCAGGAACGATAATAAAGTGGCTGAAAATTTGATCTCTTTTCCCTCCCTTTCTACGCAGCTCATATTAGATCTGTGTACAGGCCAAAGTGCATTTTTATCATGACTCCAACGTGGTAAACATATCTACACTTGTGCACTTTGCTCCTTGACAAATCATTCACAGTTGCACAATTTATGACCACTTTGTTTCAACTGAAAGAACCCCACATCAGACTTGCCCAGGAGGCTTGCTTTATTTCCTTATCAGTACAAAAGGTGTATCTGAGGATATCTGCTCAAATGACACGTTAATGTTCTCTGGCCGAAAGGACGCACATGGAATGAAGATGTCTGAAACATTAATTATCAGAAGGAACATAGGAATCACCTCAGATAAAATAATTGGTTATGCTGAATGGGGAATAAGAGAAACAAGAATCCTTGAATATTTCCAGCTCCCTTTGAACCCTGTTTTATTTTAATATTCAGAATATTACCCAGAACATAAATGGTTTCAGATTGATTGTTCATCAACTATCGAATAGAAACACATGATAATGGCAGTGAATAACTACGCATGGTCCAACATCTTGAAGCTTGTTGACCTAAACTGACTCTTTTTTTGAATATATTATTTATAATTTTCCAGACTTGGACTTAAAGAGCTTTCAACAATATAATTGTCAGTGTGTACAATCTACACTCATTACTATTTATCCAAATTCAGACAATATAGATTCCTCTGATGAGTCCAAATTTATCCCCTTCCCTACCCTCCACCCCCCCTAACTCCCATGACACATAATATTTAATGCTTAACTAATCAAAAAAGGGAAAAAAAAGAAAACACACCGGACAATAAAAACATTCACAACAAAGGAATAAATCATGCATCGGGGGTTATAGGTTTGTCGTGGCAGAGCGGCCCAGGTCCAGGCCAATTTCTTTACCCGGCTGGAATGAGACAGATCCCCCACCTCCCCCCCACCCCCCACTGACTGAGGAGGAAGCAGGGAAGGCAGAGCAGTGAGGTGTAGCAGTCCTCCATTCAACCATGCTCCTATAAAGTTTAGGTATGGTTGCCAAATCTTTTGGAAAGTGCCATACCTTCCCTTTAAGTTACATGTGATTTTCTCCAGGGGAGCACAGCCTGGCATCTCCTTGCTCCATTGGGCAATGCTCAAACAAAGGTCTGCCTTCCAGGTAACCACTATGCACTTCCTGGCCACCACTGATGTGATCATTACAAATTGAATTTGAAATTTGGACAGCTTCATTTTAAATCTTGTGTCCATTATATTACCCAACAGGAATAACTCCGGGTCCTGTGGGAATTCTTGACCTATAATTTTCCCTAGGACTTTGCCAAGTTCAGTCCAAAAGGGCCTCACCTTGGTACATGTCCAGATCGCATGCACAAAGGTCTCTGTCTCAATGCAGCATCTCAAACATTGGTCTGATCATTTTGATTTGGATCTATTAATCTTTTGCGGCGTAAGGTATAGCTAGTGCAAAAAATTCTATTGCACCAGCCTATACCATGCATTGATGATTATAGTCAAGCTGGTCCGACCATCGCCCATCAATTGTTATTCCTCGGTCCAACTCCCATTTCTGCCTTGATTTATGAAGGCTTCGATTGGGTCCTTACACTTGGAGGAGGAAAAACATGGGTCAAATAAATTTCTGGGTGTTTCCCCTTCTTATCATGGTCTCTACGTCACTGCACTTTGGTAGGGTCATGGTTGGACCTAATTTGTCCTGTAGAAAAGATCTTATATGAAGTAGGAGTGGAATGTTCTATTTGATCAATCCTATTTCTGTCCAAGTCGGGACACCAAATCTCGAGATCTAATTGACAATTAATGCTCTGGCACATGTCTCAATGTCACTGGATGGCCTCTGGCCAGCGCATGAATCGGTCTATGAATGTCAGGATGTATTTCCTGTTCTGAGATACTGGCAATGGTCTGACCAGGTCTATATGCACATGTTCAAAATACCGGTGTACTGTTGGAAAAGGTTGGAGAGGCGCCTTGGAGTGCCGCTGAATTTTTGAAGTCTGACAGGGGTCCCACTGTGCAATGCCTTTCTTAAGTCCATGCCATACTTACTTAGTTGTCATGAGCCTGCCGTTTGCTCTGATGGACGGATGAGACAAGTTCCAAGACACCGGAATCACCGGTCTAGGGTAGCCCAAAGACATGTCACAAAGCAGAATTGGACTACCTAGTTGTGGTGCCACCCACTGTATGTCCTGGTTCATAATGGCAGTACTGTACCCCTGAACATCAGGATCCATGGCCTGTGCAATCGCCAAGTCAGAGATATCAATGGCACCCTTGACAGTACCCTTGTACTGTCGGTTTGGATAGTACATCAGTGACGAGATTGTTATTCCTCAAGACATGATGCGCATCCCGTTGTGAATTAAAAAATGTACAAGTGGTGTTGTTGCCTGGCCGACCATGGGTCCGATATTTTGCTGAAGGCAAAAGTGAGCGGCTTATAGTCCATAAAAGCAGTGAAATGGCGACCCTCCAAAACATATCAAAAGTGTCATGTGGCTAGATACAGTGCTAACAGCTCAGGATCAAATGTTCTGTATTTCATTTCCAGTGGCCGCAGGTGGCAGCTAAAGAAAGCTAGGGGTTGCAAAGACTATAGACAGACTGTTCAAGAACTGCACCCACCACTCTATCTGAGGCATCAGTGGTGAGTGCCAGGGCAGCGCTGGGATTAGGAAGCGCGAGCATTGCTGCATTAGCCAGAGCGTCTTTGGCAGTTGTGAATGCAAGCTTTACCTCTGTGGTCCAATTAACTTCCTTGCGCTTCGTGGTGAGGAGCTGAAACAGTGGTTGAAGATTGTCAACAGCTGCTGAAATGAACTGGTGATGGAAATTTAACCTTGGTAGCCTTTGGAAAGGCACAGACTGCGTCCACTTTGCCGGATAAGGGAAAGACACCTTTGGCCTTGATCTTGTGCTCCAGGAAATCGATGGTTGACTTGCCAAACTGGCATTTTCTAGGATTGATGGTAAGTCAGAATTCATACAGCCATTGGAATGGGCGGTGTAAGTGCAGGTGGTGATTATGCTCATTCTGACTGGTGATGAAGATGTCATCTAAGTAGATATAAGCAAACTCTAAATCCCTGCTCAAAGCATCCATAAGCCGCTGGAACGTTTGAGTGGCGTTCTTCAACCCATATGGCACCCTAAGGAATTCAAACAGTCAGAAATGAGTAATAATTGCTGTTTTGGGAATGTCATCCGCATGGACTGGGATTTGATAGTATCCCTTGATAAGATCGACTTTGAAGAAAACACAGCAGTCGTGCAGATGGGCAGCGAAATCTTGTATATGAGGAATGGGGTATGTGTCAGGTGTAGTTATATTATTCTTTCTTTGGCTTGGCTTCGCGGACCAAGATTTATGGAGGGGTAAAGTCCACGTCAGCTGCAGGCTCGTTTGTGGCTGACAAGTCCGATGTGGGACAGGCGGACGCGGTTGCAGCGGTTGCAAGGGAAAATTGGTTGGTTGGGGATGGGTGTTGGGTTTTTCCTCCTTTGTCTTTTGACAGTGAGGTGGGCTCTGCGGTCTTCTTCAAAGGAGGTTGCTGCCCGCCGAACTGTGAGGTGCCAAGATGCACGGTTTGAAGCGAGATCAGCCCACTGGCGGTGGTCAATGTGGCAGGCACCAAGAGATTTCTTTAGGCAGTCCTTGTACCTCTTCTTTGGTGCACCTCTGACACAATGGCCAGTGGAGAGCTCGCCACATAACACGATCTTGGGAAGGCGATGGTCCTCCATTCTGGAGACGTGACCTACCCAGCACAGTTGGATCTTCAGCAGCATGGATTCGATGCTGTCGGCCTCTGCCATCTCGAATACTTCGATGTTGGAGATGAAGTCACTCCAATGAATGTTGAGGATGGAGCGGAGACAACGCTGGTGGAAGCGTTCTAGGAGCCGTAGGTGATGCCGGTAAAGGATCCATGATTCGGAGCCGAACAGGAGTGTGGATATGACAACGGCTCTGTATACGCTAATCTTTGTGAGGTTAGTTATTAAGCCTGCGGTAATTGCCGCAGGGTCTCCATCCACTGGTATTCTTGGGTACCATGTGCAAAGGTGATGCCCAAGGATTGTTGGAACTCTGAATGATACCTAATTCCTCCATGGCAGTAAATTCTGCCTTTCGCCTGCTAAAGCTTATCTAGCAGGAGATGATGAGCCTTGACGTAAATTGGCGGGCCTGAGGTGTTGATGTAATGGGACACACCATTGTGCATTTTGGAGGAATTGAAATTAAGAGAGAGCACACCAAGAAATTTGTTGAGCAGGGCAGGATAGGTGCACACTGAGCTGGGAAACTTGCCCTTTGCTGCATATCAACAGGTACGTTTGGAAAGTGATGGCATTAACTCATTTCCTCTGCTTCACATTGACCAGCAAGTCACAGGATCGTAAAAAAACTGCACCCAAAATGGTCTGCGGGATGGAAGCTAAAACACAATCCCAATGAAATGTTGCTCGTTCTATCTTAATCGTGATGTGTCGAATGCCAAAGCTGGGAATAGAAGTTCTGTTTGCTGCTTGAAGACCAAGGTCTTGTCACTTATGTGTCCTCTCAAAGAATGTTGCTGGGAGCAAGCTGACCTCAGAGCCTGTGTTTACAAGAAGCTTGCGTTAATCAGTGGCATCTTGATACAGAAGACCAGTACTCGTGCCAGCTGCTGAGGTCACTACTGGCAGCTGGCTCTGTCGTTTCCGACCCCTTTTTTTTTGGTAGCTACATGGGCATTTTATCCCCTCCGGCGATGGTAAAATCAGCATTCACGGCATCTGTCGGTATGTTCCTTCTTCTTGCTTGAACCATTGACACAGATGGTGCGCAGGGCATGGAAGATATATCCGCTGTGAATACAGGCTGAATGTGAGCACACTCTTGGTATACGGCAGAGTCTGTCAGCCTCCTGGGCCACATCACTGGGACAGCGGAAATCCATGTTAGCTATTGGTATTGAGACAGGACCCAGGAGTTTCAGCAGGTGTAGAGCCTCAAAAAGCAAGCGATGAGAATGACTGTCCACTAATGCGAGCATTTCATTCATCAGATTGGATAGATTCCTGTTGTCCAACCCCTCCATATTCAAAAGCTGCAGGCCATGCTTGTGCCTGGTCAACTCCAGTGTGTCCAGGAGAAACTGGTGGAACCTGGTGCATTGATTGACTCCTGGGGGGAAGCAGTGTCCAATGCCCCAACGACGTGCCAAAATTTCGTGTCCTCAGCCGTTATGTCACAAAGACGAAACTGGACTTCAACCTGATTAAAGCCACACTCAAGGTTGATGGATCCAGAAAGGAGGCAAGTGAATTCCCACCACGTTATCTGTAGCCGTGGCAACAGCTGCTGCTGTGACCATGATAACTGTAGATTCAAGCTTCGGCTGAATCTTGCTGTCGGGATCACCTATTGTAGTGACTACTTAGGTAGAGCTACTAAATCAACACACATGCACAAGTTTAGTCAGCTAAAGACTCTTTATTTGAGTTTGCCATCCTTTTATATCCCTCCCATTCCGGGCTCCACGGGACGGGGGGGGGGGGGGGGCGTGGTGACTATGTGTTTGCTGCCAATCCGTGGAGCTGATGTGTTTAAAATAAATATGGTGGGAGACCCACACCCTCTAAAGAGGCAGCTACTCAGCATGCAGTACCACGTGTACATGGTCCATTGCTCAGGCTCCACACATCCGTTGGACAATGGTTCACAATACCACGCTATGCGCTCACTCGGTCTGCTACATGGCCATTACAACCTCTAACATGAAGAGGACCTACACAGGGAATGGTAGGGATCTGGGGAGTAGAGGAATGTAGTATAAATACACAATATCTTTAAAGTGGTATCACAAGTAGATAGGGTGGTCAAAAAGGCTTTTGGCACATTGACCATAATTAAAGTATTGAGTACAGAAGTTGGGAGGTCATGTTGAAATTATATAAGACATCGGTGAGCTTCCATTTGGAGTATTGTGTTCAGTTTTGTTCACCATGCTACAGGAAAAATGTCAAGATGGAGAGAGTACAGAGAATATTTATAAGGATGTCACCAGGAATTGGGGGCCTGAGCTATGGGGAGAGTTTGAGAAGGCTGGGCTTTCTTCCTTAGAGTGCAGAGGGATGAGGGGGTGTTACGCCATGTGTTATGTCACAAACCAGCAGCAATAGAAATTTGCCAAGACAGTGTTATTTTTAAAACACTATTTTTATTACTATTAATACTATAACACCTTAAGTAACTTATCTTGACATCCAACTATCCACAAATACTTATATGTTTTTCTGTGTGTGTGTGTGTGTGTGATACCCAAAACCATTTTAGCTTAGGCACAATTCCAGAAGGTTATTCCAAAGTCAGTCTTAGAAATCCAGTGTTGACACAAAGACTCTTAAACTGAGGCAAAGAAGTAATTATGAAGAGGTGGGAGAGACCTAGTGACCAGATTATTGTAAACTCACAAATCCTTGTTGCTTGCTTCCAGAGCTAATGCCCTTCAGACACGTGGTTGTCACAACAAACCCTTTTCCATTCGTAGAGGAAATAAAACAAGTGACTTTCCAAAGCTTCTTGAACCCAAGCATGGGCCAGATGAAATGATCATCTCAATGGTCACAATCCAAATGCAGTAATTCTCCTGCTTTCATAAAGCCAAATACAGGTCAATCAAAGTGATCTTTCCTTTTTGCTATGGTGGGAATTGTGACAGATTATCTTGTATTTTATGTTGTATATAGATATGTTTTAAAGGAGATAAATTGTGGCAGATTTTTAGTGCAGGTCACATACAAACACTTCGAAACAGATCTCATTTAAAATACTGGAGATCTGCTCAAGCCAGTCAGCCTGGCTCTGAGTGCCTTTGAAAAAAACTTTGAAGAGTGCCTAAGGGACTTCACTAATGGATTGTTGTATTGAAAAGCAACAGTTGAAAAAATTTGGAGGATTAGGTCCGGAGCCGCAGGCTGTCTGAGTGCAGTTTGCTGTTCTAAGAGAGTCATGTGGTTTTGCAAGCAGAGAGGGAAAAAACAGGCTGTTTCTCTGGGGGGAGAGAGAGAGAAAGAATTCAGTTCAGCAGCAGCAGCTGGGACTGGAACAGGGCAAGCTGGAAAGCTTGTGGGAAAAGACCGTTTTGAAGATGAGTAGTGTGTTCTTAGTTCAGCCTTTTCAAAGCCCTTGTGGTCCATACAAGAGCAGATGGCTGGCTGTATAATGTTTCATCTGAGATAAGAGAAACAAAAATTAACTCTGTGATGACCTGAAAGAAAGAGGTTATCATCTGGAAAACTTTGATGGGGCAAGTTCTTTCAAGTTTCTTGAAGTTTTTGAAGGAATCAAAAAAAGTCCAGCGAACAACAAATCTCTCTCTGAAAACCAACAAGAACCTTCCTGAGCAATAACCATCTATCTTTCAATCTTTCAATCTATCTTACAAGCCTGGTGAACTTCATAAATGGTCAATTCTGTGCACAGTATAAGAATTGCCTGCAACCAGTGAACTTGGAGGAATGAGAAGTGAGATTGGAATGTGAATCAAAGAACTTTTCTAAACTTATTCACATATTACATACACATGCAATTAAAATTAGAAGGAAGTTAATAGTAATAAGATAAAGTTTGATCCTGTTTTCATGTTTAAAGATAATTAAAAGCAACTTTTGTTTAAGTAACCATTGGTCTTGGTGAATTTCTCATGCTGCTGGGTTTTGGGGTCCTCTGAGCTTGTAACAGAATCACTAATTCCCCTATCAAAATGATGTTTCCTTCGTGACGATGTGGTCCAATAAATCCCCTGACAGGGAGAATCAACTGAATTGTCCAACACCACACATAGTCTCTCCAGTTCAATGTGTTCACAGAAGGGTTCTTGGTCACAAAATGTGCTGTTCCTTTAATGTTCATCACATGACTCTCTCCACTTGTGTCCCTGGAACACTTCCTTTCTCCTCTTCAAAGTATCATTTTGGGCACAGTCCCTACCTGATTGTTGCCACACCAGTCTCTCCAAACCTGTCCAGGTTTGCAGCTTGATTTGTTAACTCTTAAAGTGACAGTCTCACTTAAATAAAAATGGGAGCTCATAATAAATGGAATTATGCAAAATCATGACTGGATGAACGCAGAGTGTCCAGAGTAGGGGAATCAGTAACCAGAGAACATGGGTTTAAGGCAAGGGGAGGGTGGAGAGATTTAACAGGAACCTGAGGTGTAATTTTTTTACAGAGGCTGGTGAGTGTATGGAGCAGGCTGGAAGAGGAGGTGGCTGAGGCAGGCACTATTGCAACATGTAAGAAAAAGTTGGATGGATATTTGGATAGGATAGGTTTAGAGGGATACAGACCAAATGCTGCCAGGTGGGACATTTTGGTCAGCATGAACAAGTTGGGCTGAAGGGCCTGTTTGCAGTAGGAAAATAAGACAGTAAGGTTTCCTCATTCACTCATTGTGGAGCTGGAGATGAGCAAATCCAAAGGATGGTTCGTAGGCCATGAGAATGATCATTCTTTGATAAGAGATTGGTTTATTCTGGAGGTTACTTTCACCACACCTCACCATCCTGGTAAACATTATCATTGGTACAAGAGGCAGGAAATCAAATCATTGTTTTAATGAAAATCTAGACTCTGCCAGAAGTCCAAGAGGTTGCTGACATTAATGAGGCCAAAAAGGGAGTCTGAGCAAATCACATGAAAATCAAAAAGAAACTACAGATGCTGGAAATCAGAAATAAAAAGTGAAAATGCTGAAAGACTTAACAGATCAGACAGCAGAAAGAAATACCTAGTTAATGTTTCAATTTGGAGATATTTCATGGAATGCTGAAGGATCTGCTGGAATATCACAGACCTGAAATCTACAAGGACCCGCCATATTTTCAACAAAGGCACTTTTTGTCATTTATTTGTTCTGTAATCCACATTTTAAAATTTGTAATCAAACAATTCATGTGATTAGAATGCACATTCCAGATGTTATTTAAGTTATTTGTAGGCATTTTGGTTTCACCATGTGGAAATTACAGCACTTTTTAGACATAGTCCCCTCATTTCAAGGCACCATAATATTTGGGACGTAGCAATGGAATGTATATTAAAGTAGTCATATTTAGTAAGTTGGTTTTTTTAATATTTTATTTTAATTTTCATAGACTCATAAAATTGAAACAAACAATATAATCTCTTTTTTAACATTCATGTAACATATAGAGTGTGTATTTATCACCCCACCCTCGTACAACTGAAAACACATTCAATTAAATTACATTGATACAAATTCCGGTGGGTCAAGGACCCCTACAGAAACCTAAGGAAAAACCTAGGAAAAAACCAACAATAAGAAATTTTTAAAGAATTTTAATTAATTAAATTAAACGAAACTAAATTAAAAAGAAAGTAAAACACTCAAAATTAAACTGAAAGAAATGCATTGCCTGCGCCATGTCCCATTTCTTTGATCAAATTAATTTCTTTGCTGGGACAGATTGCTACAGTACCGCTATTTCAAAGGGGGGGCGAGCTAATCAATCTGTGTGCCAATATATTTCAGGTAAGGTTGCCACACCTTCACAAATGTGTTATGTTTCTTCCTTAGATTGTATGTGATTTTTCTCCAGGGGAATGAAACTCTATATTTCCACATTCCATCGTGTGGTATTTAGTTGGGAGTTGACCTCCACTAAATTGCTATACACTTCCTGGCTACCTCCAAGGTGACCTTCACAAGCAGAATTTGGTATTTGGTCATTCTAAAACTCACATCCTCAATGTCTCTCAAAAGGTACACTTCTGGATCTTGTGGAAAATCCACTTTTGTAATTTTTTTTAGAATGCCACTCAGGTCTTCCCAGAAAGATCTTACCTTTATACATAGCCAGGTAGAGTGGACAAATGTTTGAACCTCCACTCCACACCTAAAGCACATTTCTGAAATTTCAGGCTTTGATTTATGTAATTTTTGTGGTGTGAGGTACAACTGGTGCAAGAAATTGTATTGCACCAACCTGTATCTGGCACTGATGACTCCAGACACGCTGTCCAGACACAGGTCTTAACACCATTCTTCATTGATTGTTGTGCCGAAGTCCAACCATCTCTCCCTCAACCTGTGTAAGCCCGGCATTGGGCCCTCACATCTTAGAGATAAATTTAAATACATTCCCCTGTCAAATTAGAATCTCCACATTACTACATCTAGGTAGGGTCATAGATAATCCCAACTTTTCCATTAAGAAAGATCTTATTTGCGGATAGCAGTAAATGATCTATTAGAAAAATCGTATTTGTTCCTCAACTGTGTGAATGACATGAGCTGCCTTTGCTTGTAACAATCGTTGATACACCTGATCCCCTTCTGGCACCAGCTGTCCAAGATTTTATTACCAAGAATCAAGGATATTAAGTTGTTCTAGGTCAAAGGCGTTTTGGGAGATAACCCCACCTTCAATCCAATGCATTGATTTATTCTTTGCCATATCTGAAATTTGCGGTTATCACAAGATCACAAGACAAAGGAACAGTAGCAGGCCACTAGGCCCATTGAGTCTGTTCTGTAAAACTACTCTAAGCTACTCTACACTAGTTCCAATTTCCAGCCTTTTCCCCATATCCCTGATGCCCTCACTAATGAGATACTTGTCTATTTCTTGTTTAAATACTTCCAGTGATCTGTATGCGGCAGTGAGTTCCACAGATCGACGACCCTCTGGCTAAAGAAGTTCTTCCTAATCTCGGTTTTATATGGATAACCTCTAATTTTCAGACTATGACCCTTTGTCCTCGATTCACCCACCAAGGGAAACATCTTACCCACATCCACCCTATCTAAACCTTTCAAAATACGAAATGCTTCGATGAGATATCCTCTCATTCTCCTATATTCCAATGAATACAACCCAAGAGCTGCCAAATGCTCCTCGTACATTCGCCCCTGCATTCCAGGAATACTCTTAGTAAATCTCTTCTGCACCCTCTCCAACAACATAATATCCTTTTTAAGATAGGGGGCCCAAACCTTCACCCAGTACTCCAAATGGGGTCTCACCAGTGCCGCATAGACCCTCATGAAACCTCTTTACTCTTATACACTATTCGTTTTATTTGAAATTAATTTTCTGACCCATTTGTGTATAAACTCTCCTGTTATCTTTTCACCTACTTCATGTAGTCCAATTTGTGCCCAGGAGCCTGCCCAGTAATATTTTTTGAAATCAGGTAATTTTAATCGCCCCAAATTATAGTTCCACTTCAACTTTTCCATGGAGATTCTAGCAACCTTCTGACATATTTCATTGAGCATCTTTAAAAAAACCTCTGGGCAACAAAATGGGTAATGATTGAAAAAGCTACTGGAACTTTGGCATCACCTTCATTTTGACACAGTTAACTCTGCCCACGGGGGGGCCTATTTAATAAAGTTAAATAGGAAGAAATATTGCAAGAATAATATATTTACATTTTAAGTTGTATCCAAATAAGATAAATCTCATCATTGGATCGTCCACTGGTGTCTCCAAGGAATTTAAAGGGAGGCCTCCATCACAGAGGGTGCCTGGATCTGGAGTTGTGACGAGGTCCCGACGGAAGATTGAGATGGAGGGGATACTTGCAGATGCATCCCTCCCGGATTGGGGAAAATGGCATTGGACAAGAAAGAAGTGTGTCACAGTACATCTCTGAATCAGCGAGCATGCACAGGCCATTTGAGGAAGTATTTGGTTCAATGGAAGAATTATATGAATGGAATTTCTTGCAAGGAACAGAATCTAAAGAGACTTCACAGGAAGTGCTTGTAAGAACATTGTTCCAACGTATGACGGGACTGGCTAAAGAAATAGTATATCTGAAGTCTGTAGTAAGACATATGAATATAAAGTTTATCAAGTTGACAGCTGATAATGGAAAAGATCCAAGATGTGGGTAAAATAAATCATAAGGTTAAAAAAGTGGAAGCAAAGGTTGAAAATGTACAGGAGAAAGTGGGAAAATTGGAGAACGAAGTTAGTGGGATCTATTGAAAGGAAAAAACTTTTTGAAAAAATTGATAATGTTGAAAATTTTAATAGAAGAAATAATATTAAAATTGTTGGATTGAAAAGGGAGAAGAAAAACAAGATACGATTTGATTTTTACAAAGATAGATACCTAAAGTTCTGGGGGTGCATAAATTTGAAAGATCTATTGAAATTGAAAGGGCACATAGAGCCCTTAGGCCATGACCACAGCCAGATGAAAATCCTCGCTCTATAGTAGTTAAATGTGAAAATATTAAGATAAAAATTTTTAGCTTTGGCGTTTGAAAGAGCAAGAATAAGAAAGGGCCCATTTGAATATTATGGATCAAAGATTTTCTTCTACCCAGATATTAGTACACAATTGTTGGCTGGAAGAAGAGAGTTCAATCCGGTTAAGAAAACCCCTTGGGGGGGGGGGGAAAGTTACAAATTCGTATTTCGTTACCCAGCTATGTTGAAGATCTCATTGCCAGATGGCAACAAGAAATTCTTTATAGATTATATACAAGCAGCAGAATTTGTGGAGACATTGCTCATGATTGAACCAAGGGAGTGAGATGTGTTTATTTTATTGGTCGATGTAATTTGATTATTACATCAATAGAAGATATAGATACCCGGGAGGTCAGAGGTGTCGGGTTCTGGGAGCCTTTGATCATGTACTTTTTTGTGGCAGACCCCACATCCTGCACAAAAGAGGGGGTGGCGCTGTATATCTTAAACTGCACCAGTAGGGGGGATTCTTATTTACTTATTATTAATTATGTAGTAATTAATATTATTGATTTAATTCATTATTATTTCTCTTATTTTTCTCAATATTTGGATTTTAAGAGGAGTTGATTTCAATTATTGCAGGATAGTTTGGGTAGATATGAAGGAATAGTAGGTTGAAGTAAGATTTGAATTATTGGAGAATAGTTTGGGTAGATATAAAGGAACAATATATTGATATGTGGCGGCCCCTCATAGCCCCCTTGGGTGGCCTCACAAAATGAAGGACGAATGTGATAATCCAGCAGGTTGCATGAGGCCCACAGCACTGACTTCCAATTGGCCACAACTAAAGGAGCCTAACTGGCCTATCAAGGAAAGCGGATCGCAAATGCACCAATCAGTGCTGAGGGGGTTTTGACCACGGCCCTCTGCTTGAGAATAAAAGCAGGGCTGTGGGCCCAATAAAGCTCAGTGTTAACTACATGTTGTTCTTTCTGGGAGCAGCATGTTCTTTCTGAGCTAACCTGCATAGAGCTATAAGCTCTCCTGCACTATAGGCTCCGCAGAGCTATAGCATGTAGCAGCTAGCTACAGATACATATTAATAAATGGAAGAAGTACTTTATTTATGTTATATTTAATTAATTGAAAAGGAATGTCTGGAGATGAAGAAATTAATATGAGACTACTTTGTAAATTGGAGGCCTGTATTTATTGGTTAAATATTAATTTAGAAATTATATTTTTATATATATATGACCCTCCTTATGTGTATACACACACATATGATATTGTGTTGTGAAGAATACTTCTGAAATAATCCTCTTCTATATCTATTTTATTTTTTATATTTCTATTATTTTCTTTTTTTCTTTTGGGGGTTTTAAGATGGAGGGAGGGAGAGAGGGGTTGGGAGATTAAACACAATGTATTGTATGTATGAGTAATATTTGATGTATGTATTACAATTTTGTAATTGACTGGATGAAAACTTTAAAATAAAAAAAACTCTGCCCACCAGTGTTATGGACAAAGTCCTCCATCTAGCAAGGTCCTCCTCAGTCTTCTGGAGGAAAAGGAGATAATTAAGTTTATATAAGTTGCATAAATCTTTGTCTACTTTTATCCCCAGATATTTAATGTCTTCTTGTGGCCATTTAAATTAACTTCTCTGTTGATATTGTTTATAATCCCCGTTCATCAAAGATATAATCTCACTTTTATCCAGATTTACCTTAAACCCCAAGACCAATCCATAATCCTCCAATGTGGTCCTCAGCCTGGCCAACAAATCCCCAGGGTCTGTCATCAGCGAAAAGGTTGATTTTGTGTCCCACCCTGAACCCCTTTATATCTGGATCCTGCTGAATGACTTCCGCCAATATGAATAGTGCTGGAGACAATGGACAGCCCTGCCTACTGGACCTGCTCAATGGGAATACTGGAGATATCTGTACCTACTGTAAGGTAAAACATCATGAGATGGGAATGTGTAAGGAGTTACCCTGTACAGGGCTGTAACAAGATGTGAATGCATCCTTGTACTTACAAGATAAGGGAGACATTGATGGATTGAGAGGCAGGAAGCTAGCAGGGAAAGGATAGCAACAGTTTTAGTCATTGGACAAGTAATGATATGATGATGTTCTAAGCACGTATCCAAGGGTATAAAAAATCACCATTTTGCTGATAACGGCAGAATGCATTCTCCGACTAACATCGTTAGTCGCAAGTGTTACAATCCGGTAATAAAGAACAAAGAACCCTGATTTCGACTCAGTCTGGTGTTTGTCTCACTCATTCATGAACAAAGCAGACCTAACACTACTCAATGGGAATATTGGAGATATCTGCCCATTTGTAATAATTTCTGCTTGGGGTTTTACAGTAAAGTGTCCTTACCCAGTTAATAAATCTTTGTTCCAATCCAAATTTCCCCAGTACCTTGAACAAAAAGTCCCACTCCAATTTGTTGAAGGATTTCTCTCCGTCCAGAGCCACGGCCACTCCTGGATCCACCCCTGACTGTGCCAGATATACTACATTAAGCAATCTAGCTATGTTGTTTGCTGATTGTCTCTTTTCTACAAATCCATCTTGGTCTGGATCATTAATTTCGGCAAATATTCTGCCAACCTATTGGCCAATGCTTTTGAAATGATTTTATAATTTCTGTTGTAGTCATTTAGAAATGAACTAAATGCCAACCAGTCACCAGAGATAGGATCAATTGTCTTACTCGACTCTGGTGTGTGTTTTAAAGCACTTGGGCTCCCAATGACCTTTGCGCTGCTCGACCTGGTAGTGACGTCTTTCAGGATAATTGACAGCAAGCTCGACACAGCCCGGTTTCCTGTTGCTACCAGCTCAGAACTCCATGAGCTGGTTCGTATATGCTGTGCTACCGCGATGATGGCTGTTAAGAAAGACTCTGGGAGCCTGATCCACCACCTTCATAAGAACTCTGAAAAGATCTTGCCAGTGTTTTGACAGCCTGCAAAGAGCTCAGGGTCCATGCAATTGAGAGGAACTCAATCTCTCTTGCTCTTCCTAATGCAAATTTGGTAGTTCCAACGAAAGCAAGAAATCATCTAATTTGGTAGGATAACCCCCTGACTCAGATTTATATAATTCCTTATAAAACCTTCCAAATGTTTCCTTTATTTCTTTTTGTTATTTTCTGAGATCTTGCCTTCCCCTGTTTGAATTGCATTGATTGTCTTTGAGGCCTTTTCCGCCCTAATCTGCCTGGACAAGACTTTAGGGACCTCTTCCCCCAGCTCATAATACTGCTGTCTAGATGTTAAAATCAACTTTTCTGTCTTACTTGTTTGTATCGTATTATATTTGAGATTTTTATTTACCATATTCCTGTATTTTTTTTATTCTGTGCCCGCTCTTTGATAGTCCTTTTCCAGTTGTGCTATCTCCTTGTTCTAGAGCATCAACCTCCTTCGTATGCCCCTTTTTAATGCTTGGTATAACCAATTATCTGGCCCCTTAAATAAGCCTTCAATGTGTCCTATAATGGAAGTTATTCTCAGTCGAGGGGCATTTCATCTCAAAGAACAATTCTATCTGTGCTCCAACAAAACTACAAACTTCTCATCAGCAACATATTCAGGTGCCATCTTTACACTGAGGCCTGCTTATCTGGCATTGTAATGGACAGAGTCAAGGGTGAATGGTGTTGGACTCTTGGGGCCGGGAGGAAGGAACCCTGATGGGGTATGGATTGATGCCATTGGCCAAGCCCGGAATATTCCGGATGAATTTAAATTAGCCGATGAGATTGCAGCTGGGTTTGAAAGTTTTCCTGTTTTTAGTGCAATTTTTCCCATCACTGTAAATAAGAATGTTAATAGGATCAACCTTATTCACTATAATGTCCAGCGCCTTGCAAATTTGACCAGGGACGTTGTTGAGGCAATACATCAACAACTGTCAGAAACTTCCCTTATGACACTTCAGAATAGGATAGCGATTGATATGGTCCTGGCAGAGAAAGGTGGAGTGTGTGCTATGTTTGGAGATCTGTGCTGCACTTCTATCTCTAATAACACAGGGCCAGATGGATCACTCACTAAGGGGTTAACGAAACTTAGGGCATTGGCGAAAGAATTAAAAGCCCAGTCTGGAGTCTCCAATCCTGTTTTATCCTGGTTACAGGGAGTGTTTGGGAGATGGAGCACATTGTTAGGACAACTTTTGCTGGGTTTGTTCATTTCTGTATCAATTTTTATCACTTGTGGCTGTTGTTGTATTCCATGCATTCGAACGCTGGTCACGAGGACCATAGAGAAAGCCTTTGCTGACCGTGATGAACTGCCTCCGAAATATCAAGCTGTGCAGGCTGTGGAGCAAGACTATCTCACATTACAGGAGACGGAGAAAGTTGCTGAGATCGATCTGGAGTCTGAAGGGGAATGTGATGGGAAGGAGGGATTGTGAATTAGATTGTTACACATATAATTTTAACCTTGCTTGTAACCTAAATATTATAACCTTGATTGTAGAACAAATATTATAACATTGATTGTAACACAAACATTATTAATCAGATTGTAGACCATATGTTAACTTGGGTATTTACTAATGTACGGGGGGTTAGCTAGTTTTTTGCTTGGGGGCAAATGGGATGAAACTTGTAAACGGGCAATGGGATCGGGGTGACAGATGGGGGGTGTACGCAAAGGAGGGTTGGGGGAGCCCTCGCCCACCAGCCGAACTACCCTGTGAACAGAACCCGTATAGAGCTTGGCAATAATAGGCGAACTAATGTAACGCAGTGGTAGCATAGTCAGGGCGAGATTGTCCTCTAAAGAGGACAAAGGAGGGATTGTAAGGTAAAAACATCATGAGATGGGACCAGAGAAGGAGTCACCCAGTACTAAGGAGTAACAGAATGCAGATGTGACCTTGTACACTCAAGATAAGCTTTGCACTAACAAGAATGATGAGCAGCAGACTAACAGAGAAGGGTAGCAACAGTTTATTCATTGGACAATGTCATGGTATGATAATTTACTAAGTACGTATCCTGAGGTATAAAAAAACACCATTTTGCTGATAACGGCAGAATGCATTCTCCGACTAACATGTTTAGTCGCAAGTGTTACAATCCGGTAATAAAGAACAAAGAACCCTGATTTCGACTCAGCCTGGTGTTTGTCTCACTCATTCATGAACAAAGCAGACCTAACAATGGTCAGACTGTAGTTGAGCCATACACTCAATCTCCACTATCCTACCCTCCAATTGGGCTGATGCCAAAAATAAATCAATTCTGGTGTAGGAATTGTTCTGTCTTGAGTCAAAGGAATAATCCATCTCTCTCGGATGCTGCCTTATCCAGATCTCTATTAAATTCAGGTCTTTCATAAAGGCCAGGGTAGACTTGGCTGCCCTGGCCCTAATTATTTTCTTTGCTGACTTTTCCATGACTGAATCAAGACAAAAATTGAAATCCCCTCCAATCAAGACATTCTCACACCTCTCTGTTACCCTCAGAATATATCTTGTATAAATGGTTCATCATCAAAATTCAGGGCATAAATATTCATAAATGTTCATGATTCAGAGTATATTTGACAATGCATTATCACAAATCTCCCTGATGGATCAACGACCACACCCCAGACCACCGCTGCTGGAACATTCTTTCCTATCAGGATAGTCACTCCCCTGGCTCTGGAATTAAAGGAGGATGACACTCCCTAACGATCTACCCACCCCCTCTTTAACTTTATAATGCTTTTGCTTTGTAAGGTGGTTCTCCTGCAAAAACACTATATCTGCATGCATTTTTTTAGGTATGCCGCCAACAGTGCACCCACCAACCCTCCGTGGCCACCAGTGCACCCACCAACCCTCCTGCCGACCATCTGTGGTCACCCAGTGGTGCTCCTGCCTCCTCATTCTGGCTTGCTCTAGGCCTCCTCATGCTCCCCTTCCAACAAAGTCATCTTTACTCACCCGGTAGGGTGAGTTTTTGTCCCTCAGGACGGCCCGGGGCTCTGCTCCCACTGTCATCACAGCCAATACCTGCATGGGGCGGAGGTCAGCCTCCTTCTCACTTCCACCACTACCACCTCGAGGCGATCCTCTCCAGTTTTCTCTTCTGTTTTGAATCATCGATTTTTTGCTTTCTTCCTTTTTTTTGCTTCTTTATTGTTTCTTCGATGTCTTCTTTGTTTTTTTAAAGGGGATCTTCTTTTTTCTGCCTTTATTTTTCTTTATCCTGGAGTGCTCTGTCTTGCACCTACTGACTCGTTGATGCCACCTTAGAACCCCTCTGTTTAGTATGTTGTTGCATGTTCCTTGCATGCAATGACTGCTTGAGGTTTGTGATTCATAGACATCACCAGGTGCTGAGTATCTTCTCTTGTGATGCTCTGCCAGGCCTCTAATTCAGCCATCTTCAGCTCTTGCTTTTTTCAGGGCCTTGTCCCCTTAAGTTTTCTCTTCAACGTATGGAAGGCATACTCAATTAGATTTATACTGGGTGACTGACTTGGCCATTCAAGGATTTTTCAGTTTTTAGCTTTGAAAAAATCTTTTCTTGCTTAAGCAAAATTTTGGGTTCATTGTCTTGTTGTCGGATGAAGTGCTGTCCAATGAGTTTGGAGGCATTTGCTTGAACTTGAGCAGATAAGATGGTTCTATACAGCTCAGAATTAATTTTGCTACTGCCATCAGCAGTGACATCATCAATGAAGTTAAGTGTGTCAATGCATGTGGCTGACCTACATGCCCAGGCCATTACACCTCCCCAATCATGTTTCACAAATGAAGTGGTATGCTTTGGATCTTGCGCAGTTCCTTTACACCTCTACGCTTCGCTTTTGCCATCACTCTGATATATAGGTTAATCTTGGTCTCATCTGTCCACAAGTCTTATCCAGAATTCTGCAGGCCCTTTTAATACTCTTGGTAAACTGTCATCTTGCCACCCTGCTTTTGTGACAAACTAGTGGTTTGCATCTTGCAGTGTAGCCTCTGTATTTCTGTTCATAAAGTTATCTGTAGATAGTAGTCATTGACACACCCCACCTGCCTCCTTAAGAGTGGTTCTGATCTGTCTGAGAGGCGTTTGGGGATTTTTCTTCATTATGATGAGAATTCTTCTGTCATCAGCAATGGAGTCTTCCTTGGCCTACCAGACCCTTGGTGCTTACTAGGCTCATCATCTTCTTAATGATGTTCCAAATAGTTGATTTTGGTCATCCCAAGGTTTGGGCAATGTCTCTTACTGTTTTATTCTTGGTTTTTCAGCCTCGTAATGGCTTCTTTGACTTTCATTGGAAAACTTTGGTATCGTGTTGAAAAATGACAACTCCAAAAGTGATTAAAAGCTTAGAAATAAGCTGAGATCTCTTATAACTGCACCAATGAAGCAATTAAACATACCTGAGTAATCACAATAAACACTTGTGAAGCCAAATGTCCCAAACATTGTGGTTTCCTGAGATGAGGGATCTATGTATATAAAGTCCTCTCATTTCTACATGGTCAAACTAAAATGCATAAAAATAACCTTCAATAAAATCCAGAATGTGCACTTTAATCATGTGAATTCTTTGATTACAAATTTAAAACTGTGGAGCACAAGGGCAAATAAAGGAATAAAGTGCCTTTGTCCCTAAAATGGAGGGCACTATAACTCTGTTTTTATTTGCATGTTTAACTGGCCATTCCTGATCAAATGAAATCATCTTTAGCAATCAAATAGCATTTCAAGTCCAACTAATTATCTGTCTAGCGTGGCCAAAGTATTATGTTGAAAGTTTAAAATGGCAAAGAGCCAATCCAATTAATTCTTGTCTGCCTGCATTTAGCGCACAGGGGTAGTTGGCTGCCAGGCTGCTGACTGGCCAAGATGAGGCAACCTTGAGGCTTCTCAAAGTTTGTCGGGATGCCTGAATTGGGAGAGCTCTCCCACTGACAAACTTCACCCTAACAAAGTGGTATTTGCCTTATGCACCAAAGGCCAGATTTTTCCATCAAGTCTTTGGATACATCCTACTCCCACCAGTAGATCAACCCCACTGATGGTATACAGGTAAGAGTAAATAGTTCTGTGCGTCCTTAACATTGAATCAAGACGGTAATCAACATCATAAAAGACCACATCATCCTAGCCATGCTCTCTTCTTCCTGCTACCTTCAGGCAGAAGGTACACAACCATTAAGTCCAGTACCTCTAGATTTAAAAACAATTTCTTTCCAATAGCTATCAGTCTCTTGAACCTCCCTACATCATCTGAACTACAATGTAACAATTAGACTATCCAAGACCATCTGTACTACTGACACAACACATTTTTTTCCACTACTGGTAAACTATGAATATTTATTGTTCTTTTCTTTTCTCTTTTTATATTTATCAACTTTTTCCTATCCTCATGGGGGTTAATTATACTGAAATTGTTGTTTTATATAACTGTGAAGCTGCAGCAAGTAAGACTTTCAATGTTTTGTACTTTGTACTTGCGGACTGTAATGACAACAAACTCTCATTCACACATTTAGACCCAATGAACTCAGAATAACATGCCAATGTAAGCAGGAAGCCTCCTTCTGATCCTCCCCCAACTGTTGAGTCTCTGTTGCTGTATATTTTAAAATATTTTTTAGAGATACAGCACAGTAACTGGTCCTTCCGGCCCTCAAGCCCACAACTGCCTAAATACAGTCACGTGACCAATTAACAGAGTTTGGAACATGGCCGGAACCCAGAGCACCTGGAGGAAACCCATGTGGACACGGAGAGAATAAACTCCTAATAGATGGTTCCAGATTCGAACCCAAGTCACTGGCACTGTAATAGCATTATGTTAATCGCTACACACATGGAAGAAATTCTGAAAGTAAAAATTGCACAGTGAGGACTTGAATGCCCATTGCACAAAGTGTGTGGTGACACCACCACTGACCAAGCTAGACCTGTCCTGAAGGATATAACTGGCAGTCTTGGCTTGGGGGTGTTAGTGGAGGAAGCACCATTACTAGACCTCATCTTCACCAATCTACCAGTGGCATCTTCACACAACTAATTTCGTGGAAGTGACAAATGCACAGTCCTTGTGGGGTCAAAGTCCTGTTCACCTACAGAAGACACTTTCAATTACATCGTGGTCAACCAGCTCCATCCAGGCATCTGCTTCACTCTGCTATGACAATAAAGACAAGCTGTTCACCTTCATTCAATGAAGAGTTCGAAAGACCATGTTGTCAACTACACCAAATGTGCCTAAAAATGAGGTGCCACCCTGGTGAAATTATAACAGCACTAAGTATGTGTGAACAGCAAAAACCAGAGAGCAATAGATAGAAGGGACCTCACAGCCAACAGATCAGATCAAAGCCCTGTGCATTTAATCATAATTGGGAAGACAGCTAACTGGAGGAAGGGTCTTTGAGCACATCCACACCCTTAGAGATGGTAGGATGACCAGATGAGTTCTGAAGCATCCACAACCATTTATATAACCATATAATATTTACAGCACGGAAACAGGCCATTACGTCCCTCTAGTCCACACCGATTTAAGTGAAGTCCACTAGTCCCACTACCTGCTCCATCTCCATAACCCAATAGTCCCCTCACATTCATGTACTCATCCAATCCTCTCTTAAATGACAAAATTGACCCTGCTGCAACCACCTCTTCCAGAAGGTCATTCCACTCAGCCTCCACTCTCTGTGTGAAGAAGCTTCCTCTTATGTTACTTCTAAAGTTCTGCCCCCTAACCCTTAACTTATGACCTCTCGTTCAATTCTTACCTACCCTCAAGGGGAAGAGCCTATTCACATCTACTCTATATATCCTGTCTTAATTTTAAATACCTCAATCAAATCCCCCTCAACCTTTTATGCTCCAATGAATAAAGACCCAGTCTACTCATTCTTTCTCTGTATTCTAAATACTGCAATCCAGACAACCTTTTAGTAAATCTTCTCTGAACCCTCTCTACCTTTTTGATATCCTTCCTATAATTTGGGGGCCAGAATTGCACACAATATTCCTAACTTGGCCTCACCAATGCCTTGAACAGTCTCAACATCACCTCCCAGCTCCTATATTCTATGTTTTGATTTATAAAGGCCAGCATACCAAAAGCCTTCTTCACCACCCTATCTACACGAGAATCCACTTTCAAAGAATGATGAACTGTTACTCCAAGATCTCTCTGTTCCTCTGCACTCCTCAATGCCCTCCTCTTCACTGCCTATGTCCTGTTCTGATTATTCTTCCCAAAATGAAGCACCTCATACTTATCTACATTAAACTCCATCTGCCACCTTTTAGCCCATTCTTCTAAACAGTCCAAATCCTTCTGCAGTCCCTAAAAACCATCCTCACTATCTACAACTCCCCCTATTTTTGTATTGTCTGCATGTTTACTCACCCAATTTACCACTTCATCATCCAAATCATAAATGTAAATGATGAACAACAAGGGTCCCAACACTGACGTCAAACTTACTGGCTGATCATTGCTGGGCCTACACCTGGAGTCCTTTTTAAACAGAGGAACCACGTTTGCAACATGCAAATTTGTTGAGTGGATCATCCATCTCAGCTTCCCTTGAGATCCCCATGAAACAGAAGGTAATCTTCAACCAATTCAATTCATTGCACATGATATGAAGAAATTCTGAGATCACCTAAGGCAGTGGACCAGATGTGATGTTGAAGATTTAGTAAAGCCTCTAGCCAAGCTGTTCTAATACAATTGCAACTTTGACACCTACCCAAGAATGGGGAAATTTGCCTGGAAATCTCCTGTCACAAAAGGCAGAACCTACCCAATGCCCAATCCGTCCACTTATTAGCAACAAAAACTCAATAAAAATATTAAAAGAGAAATTATCAGCAACATGACGGAAGGTGCCATCAACAGTCATCAAAGAGAATTTATTCACCAATAGTCTGTTCATCAATACCCAGTTTAGGTTTCATCAGGACCACTTGGCTCCAGAACTCATCATAACATTGGCTTTAGTATTTTGCAGTGATTACTCACCTCCTGATGCTCTCAACCCATTGTATTTTGCACATGGCACATCAGGAGTGTGACATAATACTCTCCAATAGTCTGGATAAACTGTTCTACCTATGCTTTAGAAGCCTGATATCATCCTGCACAAAAATTGTCCCATTGATTCGTACCCAATGGCATTCCCACCACCATCAGCACACAATGACTATAGTGAGTATATTGTTTACAAAATGCATTGCAGTTACTCACCCCGACTGCTTCAGCAGCTCTCAGAAGCCTTTCACCTCTTCCAACAAGAAGTTTCAGGCACATGGGAGCACCAATACATGTGTGTGTTTCCCTCCCAGCTGCACACCATCCTGATTTGCTAAGGTATTCATATTTGTTGACCATTGCTGATTGTAAATCCTGGTCTTCTCTGTTCAATAGCGACTTCACCTAAAGAACTGTTGCAGCTCAAGAAGATGGCTTCCTACCAGATAGTCTACCCACAGTAGATTAAACAATGGGTAATAAATGCCATCCTTGCCAGTGACACACTGATCTCAAGAAATTAATTTGTAAAATGGTGACAAGTTTGGAGTGGTTGCCCACTCTCCTGGATGATGCAAACTAGCTAACTCCCTCTTTCACCAATTTAAATAAATTAAAGTTGTGAGAACCCAGTTTGGATCATGAATGTTAAAAAGTGCAACCCCTCACCCTTCCAAAAGATGCTGTTGGTCTTCACCGGATTTCTTAATAAGGGGTTAATATTTTGTCTTTTTTTAAGCAAGTTCTTGTTTCAGAATATACAATAAATGATGTTTAACAAGTCCCAGACTTATGAGGCAGATTTGATACCACTTATCACTTCTTGTGTTTTAACGAAAATCCATAAAGGAATAAATAGCTTGCATCACACTGAGAAAATTTTCCATTTTGTCCACCTCTATAAAGCTAAATTTCTGTCAAACCTGAGTTATTGTTGATCATTCAAAAAAATAAATCACCTCAATCAGGTTTGAGCAATATTGATATAATTCTCCCTTTGTGTTTCCCCTTCTGTTCTTGAGTACTTCGGACCCATCCCCATTTATTACAATGCCAGTGAAATGAAAATCAGTCTCTAAATGACTGTAACCAAAATTTCACAAATTGTTCCCATGCTAACTGAAGGATCGCACAACCAGACGGGATGAGTTCAGTGAGCAAAAACTGATTTATTGCAGGGTGCCTGGCTGGTCTTATACTCCCAACCCGGACCTGGCTGAGAACTGCGCTGGGGGGCCCCGATGTCACTGGGGCATCACATGGGTCCTCAAGCGCAGGCTTCTGAGCCCGGTGCCGAGGTCGGGAGGAAACCCCCGACGGTGCCATTTTGGCCGGCTGCCCCGCCGTGTGCGTGACAATCGGGGCCGGTTCGTCTGATTAATGGCGTACCGCCACACAGCCCCCACCCCCCAGAACCACCCCCAATGTCCTTTTTTGCTAGGCGGCCTTGTTTCTTGGGTTGGGCCACAACCACTGATTCGGTGGGTCAAGGTGGGCTGGCTTTAACCTGTCCATTGTAAACAATTCCCTCTTACCACCGATGTCCAGTGTGAAAGTGGATCCTGAATGCTGGATGACTTTGTACGGCCTTTCATATAGTCTTTGTAGAGGTGCTGTGGATGGGCCCCGCCTGAGAAAAACGTACTCTGTGGAGTACAGCTTGCTGGGGACGTAAGAGGCCTGTGTGCTGTGTCTGGGCGGCGGTGAGGGTGTGAAAGAGTTCAACTGGGCCCGTAGGCTGGGAAGTAGACCGTGCGGTGACTGCACCGTGAGGTGCGTTGACGAACTCACTGGGTAGGGCAAGCAGTGCACTGTAAACCAGCTCAGCTGATGATGCCTGTAGATCTTCTGTGGGTGTCGAGCGGATGCCCAGGAGCACCCAAGGCAGCTCGTCCATCCAGTCGGGGCCACTGAGGTGCGCCATGTGATGACTTAAGGTGGCGGTGCAATTGCACGACTAGTCCATTGGCCTGTGGGTGATAGGCCGTGGTGTGATGTAGCTCGATCCCCAGCCTGTGGGCGAGCTGTGCCCAGAGCGCAGAGGTGAACTGGGTGCCCCAATCACTGGTGAGGTGGTTTGGGACGCCGAACCAGGCAACCCAACCATTCAAAAGCGCTTGGGAGCAGGAGTCCGTGGAGGCATCTGGCATTGGGATTGCCTTGGGCCAACAAGTGGTGCGGTCTACCACTGTGAAAAGGTAAGGTTACCTCGGGAAATGGGTAAGGGTCCGACGATGTCCACATGTATGTGGCTGAACCATTCCCAGATGTGTTCGAAATCTTGTACGAGTGCTCTTGTGTGCCTGTGTACCTTGAGAAGCTTGCAATGGGTGCAGGTTCTGACCCAGTCCTCAATCTGCTTCCGAAACCCGTGCCAGACGAAATGTTCTGCCACCATACGGACCGTGGACCTGATGGAAGGGTGGGAAAGGTCATGGATATGGTGGAAGACTTCCCTGCACCACTGCTGGGGAACCACTGGTTGCAGGGTGCTCATGGAGACATCGCACAGGACAGTGCCCTCACCTTGAGGAGTCAGGAGGTCCTGGAACCGCGGACCCCTGATGGCAGTCCTGAAGGCCCGTGTCTGCTCGTTGGACTTCTGGACCAGGGCAAGCTGGTCAAAGTCGAGGCCTGGTGTCAGCACGCAAATGGCCGGTTGTGAGAGTGCATTGGCAACCACATTGTCTTTCCCCATCTTGTGCCGAATGTTGGTGGTGAACTCCAACATGAAGGAGAAGTGACGCTGTTGGCGGGCCGACCAGGGATCTCTTGCCATAGTGAGCGCCTGAGTGAGGGGTTTGTGGTTGGTAAAAATGGTGAAAGGCCTCCCCTCCAAGAAATAGCAGAAATGACGCACCGCCAGGTACATGCCCAGAAACTCACAATTGAAACTGCTATACTTGCGCTCTGGCGGGCAAAGAAGTCGGCTAAAGAATGCCAATGGTTTCTACTGTCCGTTCACCTGCTGCTCCAATACGGCGCCGACAGCTGTGGCAGAGGCATCGACAGAGAGCACCATATACAGGTCATTGCATGGGTGGACGAGCAGGGTAGCCTTCGCGAGGGCATCTTTCGTGACTTCGAATGCCCTGCTGGTCTCTGGAGTCTAGGCGAGTGTCTTGTCTTTGGCCGCGATGAGGGTGAAGAACGGCTGCATGATGCGTGCAGCGCCTGGAATGAAGAGGTTATAGAAATTGACCATACCTGCGAACTCCTGTAGCCCCTTGAGGTTGTCCGGGCATGGGAACTCCCTAATTGCCGCGACCTTCGTAGCGGCAGGTGTGGCTCCTTCGGCCGTAATGGTTTGGCCCAGGAACTGCATGGACTGCATGGACTCTTTCCTGAACTGGCACTTGGCCGGATTGATCGTTAGGCTGAAGTCGGCCAGTTGGGAGAAGGCTGTGAGACTTGTGTTGTGCCCGGTCTCTGCTGGCGTCAAGGATATTGTCCAGGTAAATGAATACAAAATTCAAATCCCTGCCCACTGTGTCCATAAGGCGCTAGAAGGTCTGAGCGGCATTATTAAGCCCGAACGGCATGTGTAGGAACTCAAACAAGCCGAAGGGGTGATGATGGCTGTTTTGGGTATGTCCTCGGGTGCTCTGGGATTTGCAAGGTCAACCGCGCACCAGGTTGACCTTGGAAAATTCCCTTGCGCCATGCAGGTTGGTCATAAAGTCTTGGATGTGAGGGATCGGGTAACGGTCAGGTACCATTGCGTCGTTAAGCTGTCAATAATCTCCACAGGGGCGCCAGTCGCCCGAGGCTTTCGGGACCAGATGGAGTGATGAGGCCCAAGGACTGTCAGAGCGTCGAATGATCCCCAGCTCCTGCAGATGTGAGAACTCTTCCTTCACTATCTGGAGCTTATCCAGCAGGAGCAGGTGTGACTTGGCATGGACCAGCAGGCCTTGGGTGGGGATGTAAAGAAACACCCCATGGCATGGTGAGGCAGTGGAGAACTGCGGCTTGAAGAGGGATGGGAACTCATCCAGGATACGCTGAAACTCATCTTTGGGCGTGCTGACTGTGGCCATCTGCGGCTGCTCTGTGCGGGAGGCGTTGAGGTGAATGGATTGGAAGGTACGGGCATCTACCAGTCGCCTACCTTGAATGTCGACCAGGAGTCCGTGGGCAAGAAGGAAGTCGACATCCAGGATGGTGGTTGGAAGGGACAAAATGGTGAACCTCCACGAGAAATTCCACTGGCCGATCTGGAATTGGACAGTCTTGTCTCCATATGTTCAGATCTCCGTCGAATTGGCTGCATGGAAGGGAGGTCCTCAAGGCTGATTCTGGGACCCAATGGCTGAGGCCAGAATGACACTGATCTGGGCCCCGGTGTCGATGAGGAAGCGTCGGCCACTGACTGAATCCCACAGGTAGAGAAGGCTGTGTTCTTGGCCAGCCACTGCAGCCATTAACAGTGGCTGGCCTGCTTATTTCCCTGGAACAAGCAGGGCTGACGACACTTCTGAGCCTTGGCTCCCCAGTGCTGGTGGAAGAAGCAGAGACCTGAAGTGGATGACTTGCTTCTGGCTATGCTCTTTGAGGCCCCTGCAGGGGCCGGGTGTTTCACCTCAGCACTAGAGGAAGGCTTGGCGTGGTCATGCCCGTGTCTCATAACCTGCTGGACTGCTGTGCCCTCCGGGAATTGTTCAAGCCATAGCTCCTGAGCCTTTTGAGTGACCTTCCTAGGGTCGACAAAGCTCTCCTGGGACAGTAACGGCCGGATGTCTTCAGGCAGATGGTCGAGGAAGATGCCGTCGAAGAGTGGGCAGTTGGTGTGATCGACCATGAGCGCGAGAATCTCGTCCATCAACTCAATTGGAGTTCTGTTCCCCAAGGCATCGAAGCGCAGCATCCGAGCAGCACATTGGTGCCTGGAGAGGCAAAGGGAGCCGGTGAGCGCCCGTGTGATGGTCCCGTATTTATCTTCTGTGGGTGGGTGCTGAACAAGATGCAGCAATCGTTTGGTGGTGGCCTGATCCAGGGCAGCAACCACATGGTAAAACATTGGTCGAATCCGGTGAAATCTGAGGTGGTGAAACTGAGCCTCTGCATGGCTGAACCAGGTCTCAGGCTCCAGAAGTCAGGAAGTTTGATGGCTACAGTGTTGATCGAAGGGTCGTTCATGTTGGGGTCAAAGACGTTTGAACCTGCCAGGGTCACCAATTGTAGCGGCGGCTACACTGCTAACTGAAGGATTGCACAACCAGACGGGTTGAGTTCAGTGAGCAAAAACTGATTTATTGCAGGCTGCCTGGCTGGTCTAAACTCCCAGCCCAGACCTGCTGAGAGCCGCGCTGGGGGGCCCCAACATTACCGGGGCATCACGTGGGACCCCAATCGCGGGCTTCTGAGCCTGGTGCCGAGGTCTGGAGGAAACCCCCGACGGCGCCATTTTGGCCGGCTGCCCCGCCGCGTGCTTGACAAACGGGGCCAGTTTGCCTGCCTAATGGCGTAGCGCCACACCCAAATATTTTCTTTCTTTGTATAGGCTTTTGACAGATCTTCGTTTTCAAAGCAAATAAAAGTGGCAATGGCATAAATCATGTCCAAATGCATTAACAAACCACTTGTGTACAACTTCATTGTGACAAAACAAAACATAGAGGGTCATCAGCACATCTTATAACACAATGGCACCTCAGTCATGGAGATAAACGTCTAGAAAGCTGTTGCTTCATTCTTAAATATGGACAATAAATCATTTATAACAATAGTTTATGGTTGACATCATTCTTTGCTAATTACTAAAGACGAATCTCCCATTTTCATCAACCTGACTATGGTTATTAATCAAAATTATCTAGAAGATCCATTAAAATAACTAAGACTATAAAAGCATCTGAGAAACTGGGTATTTTGCAGAAACTTCCCCAACATCCCAAAGCCTCACCACCAGCTATGAGCCACTAATAAGAAGTTTGATGGAATGGTCCCCCAATACTGAAGAAGGTCAGCACCAGGCCAAACAAAGTAGCCCACTTGAACAGTACACCATCCACCACATTCCCTCTACTACTTGTCAAGGCTTCTTTAGCAGCATATCCCAAATCTTTGAGGTAAACTAAGAAAATCAATGGAGAAATTCAACAAATCACACACCATCTATAGAAAGTAAAAGGCAGTTGACATTTCAGCCCTGAGAATGTTTTTGGCTCATTCCTGATGGCACGTTGACTGCCTTAACCTCCTGTGGATGCTGCATGGCCTGTTGAGTTTCTCCAAGATATTTGTGTACTTTCCCAAACCTCTGATACCCATAATAAAGGCTACAGGTGCATGTGAACCACAAAATGCAAATTTCTCTCCAAGCTGCATGCCTTCCCGCTTTTAAATCATTGTTTTGTTGACCCTGCATCAGAACTAAGAGTGGAGAGGGAAGATGGTTGGTATAAAGATGGGAAGGGTGAGGAAGGGAATGAGAGGTGGGCAGAGGTGAGGTGAGGAATGCTGGGCAGTTGGGGCCTGGTGGAGGATAGGAGGGTGTGAAAGTACAGATTCAATCACCAATATGTATATGTATAGACTGTAGTGTAGGATGATTGTGATTGGCTGAGAGCGTAGCCACGCCTACTGGCAGGTCTTAAAGGGTTGCTTCTAGCCAGACCAGATCATTCTGGACTGGTCGACCTACATGTGATACGCTCCAGTCTATAAAAGTCTTGCTTTGGATCAACAAGCTTTTGATTCTTTCGACGCACTCTACAGAGGGTGAAAGCAGAGACAGGGCCTGGAGGGTGATGACCAGGCCATAAGTGCTGTAATCTGATTGTGGATTTATTGTAATCCTTTGTACATGCAGTAAAAATCATCTGCAAGAGATTTGTAAAAATTAAAGCAATTAATTAAAAATTGCTTGATTGGTATTTGTGGTTAGATTTGATACTTTCAGGATAGCCAAAGTGACTACTGGTACACATAGAAGTACTATTTCCTCATTTTTATAACATTTACTGGCAATATAAGAGCTGAAATAACAAATTTCTTATTTTTCAAAGTAGACAAGTCACAAAGCCATGTCTTTGAAAAGTTTTGCTTAACCTTAATTGGTTGGAAAAAATGTGCAGGAAGGGTTGGGTTTTTCCCAGTGCTTTATGGGAGAGTTGATATGTCTTGGGAAGTTGTACCTTCTCAAGGACTGCAGATAGAGAACTTCAGAATGTACTATTATACCAGATATTACAACTATTTTGGATTTGGATGATGTGCACTTTTGTTTGAGGCTAAAGTGAACAGAATTTTATTTGTTCATACATAGGTTACAGTATCAAAGGGAAGAGTAAAATTTATTCCATCCTTATTTGATAGTGAACGCCATGGCGCGTTCCCCTCAAAAGCCTAGTAGGCTGTATATGAAGGTGCTCCTCCAGTGTTAACAGGAAAGGACATCCAACAAATCAATGTTTTAAAAGCGAGAAGGCATGCAGCTTGGAGAGAAATTTGCATTTTGTGGTTCCCATGCACCTGTAGCCTTTGTCATTATAGGTACCAGAGGTATGGGAAAATACACAAATATCTTGGAGAAACTCAACAGGCCATGCAGCATCCACAGAAGGTTAAGACAGTCAACGTGCCATCAGGAATGAGCCAAAAACATTCTCAGGGCTGAAATGTCAACTGCCTTTTACTTTCTATAGGTGGTACGTGATTTGTTGAATTTCTCTGTTGATTTTCTTAGTTTACCTCAAAGATTTGGGACAAGCTGCTAAAGAAGCCTTGACAAAACCAACAATTCCTCTCACACACTTTAAGGTCTCAGGCCCGAGACATCAACTGCCTTTTGATTTTCATTGATGCTGAGCTTTTCCAGGACTTTTGTGCACTGAACAAATCCTCTCTCCCTCCATGGATGGTGCTTGACTCACTGGGTCCAGCAGTTCATATTTTGCTCCAGATTACAGCACTCTTATGTCTTCTCAAAGGATATTTGTTTTGATTAGATTTCAAAACAAGCAGCTCTTTTAGCTGAAAAATTCTAATTATATATTTCATGTTTTAACTCTGGGATGAAATTGTTCACTAGAATAATTGACATTTATGACATATACAAGGTCATATATCATGTTCATGCCCACCAAAAATGTACCAGGTGAAAACCACTTCTTAGCTTTGATCTAAACTTCTGCAGATTGTGCCTAAAGTTCCCTTCCCACCACTGATTTGTAATGGATTTCTATTTCACCACGAGTTCAAGCAGTGGGTTTCTGACACACATCTCTCAATGGTGGAAATAATTATGTTACAAAATCACCTATAAGTTAACTCAAGGTTTTCCTGTCCAGGCCCCTTATAATTTTATGCATCTCCATAGTTCCAAAGAAAATCCCAGCCTCGACCACATCTCCAAACAATTTTTCCACCCTAGTAAAATCCTCATAAATCTCCTCTATGTCTTCTCTCAGACTATCACATCCTTCTTGTGGTCGCCAAAACTGTACATTAAACAGGACCATAATTAAACAAGTAAAAATTTTTGTAATCATTAAGTCAGAGGTCATACAGTGCAGAAGCAAGAAATTCCAACTCTTCCATCAGTATTATAGAGTAAAAGAAAAACAGGAATATTTCTGCAAGAAAAAGTGCTTAAGAAAACTGTGCACACACTTATAAAGTATTATTTTATGTTTTAATTACACTCGTATACGATTTGCTTCTCCATTTTTGCAATCATTACTCCCTCTAAAATTGTTCAGATACTTGGTTTCTGTCATGGAATAGAGAAGGCAATTCGATGTTTAATTTCATTAGATTGCTTACATGCAGGTACAGCCTGATATAAAGTTCTTTAAAAAACATTATATTCATACCTACTAATAATATTGAATAAACAAAAGTGAACAAGAAGTTCAGTCAGTTCCATTATCTCAGAGGCTGAACAGTGTATTAGACTGCACTCATGATAATACAGAAAAATTACACTTAGTATCTTCAAACATACATCAGTTGGAGACCTATTTCTTCCCACTGGTCTTGTGTTGATGACTGGGAACAGATCTGAATCTAGTGAGTGTGAATCTCTGTATCCAAAATCCAGAAGATTGGCGGCAGCAGTTTGCATTTCTGCATTTGTTTGCATTCCTTCAAAGCCTTAGCCGAAGTAACTATTTGACCCATTTTCCAACACCTCATAATCACTAATATCCCCTTAATTGCCTGTAGCTAATTTGTAATCATATGATATCTTTTGGTACCAGCCTTTTTCAAGTTCAAAAAATGTCACTAATTAGAATAGATTTGCAGTTGTAAGAAAACATGTTTTTATTCATTCATCCATCTTACATTTCTTCAATGATTTGAACTTGAGTATATTCAATCCACTCAAAGTAAATTCAAATTATGCTAAAGTAATTTCAAATTGAATGTGCAAATATTAAATGCACTATTGCTAACTGCACCAAATGGTTACTAAGTGTGATGAAATCTCAGTACATAACTACAGCATGCATTGTTAAACTCATAAATGTGACTCCTACAAATTTAAATGATTAACCAATATAAATCAAATCCAAAAAGTCACAAATGTTTAAAATTCTTCTAATGCCAATAGTTAGTTCGTCATCAAAAAGAATATTTTTTTCAAGATAGCCCTAGCTGTAGCAAAAAAATGTATTATGTCAACCTGGAAATTGGAAGATAATTTGAAAATACAACAATGGTATATAGAAATGAATAAATGTATTCCAGTAGAAAAAATAACATATAGTTTAAGAAATAATATTGAAATATTCGAACAAGTATGGGAGCCTTACATTAAATACAATAGCGAAAACCTACCGGGAACAAACATTACCTAAGTTGATGGAAGGAGAAGAAAAGAAAAGAATGGACTCAGTAGAATTTCTGGTGTATTTTTGTTGAATGACAACATTGTCTAACTGAATTAATGCAACCTAGATTGTATACCTAAAATGGATGAGAGGGGGGGGGGTGGGGGGGTGGCTTGGGAGGAGGGAGGGGGGAGGGAGAAAAAGTCACTGTAAATGGGTGGAAAAGAAAAAGTGTATATCATGGCTATTGTGATTTATGGTGTGAAAAATAAAAAATTATTAAAAAAAAAAAAAAAAATGTAATGAGAAAATAATGAGCTGGAAATGAATGATGCTAATATGGAGAAATGTTTCCAAACCAGTGGCCCAGCTAGAAGAGCCATTGCCTCACAGCACCAGAGATAAGGGTTGAGTCCTGATTACAGAAGTCTGTGTCGAGTTTGCTCATTCTCCTTGTGACTGCATGGATTTCCTTTGGTTACTCCAAAAAAATAAAGCTGGGAAGTTAAAAAAAAAAAAGAATATTTTTGTTCCTAAAAGCCTGAATTAGAAATCTGTAAAGAGAATTTTATATTTTCCTGAAAGCTCCAATTAAGTATAAGGTAGGAGACTAGTAATATTTTCAAAAAGTCACCTTTTAATCTGTTTTCAAAGAACAAATACAATACAAGCAATGACAATAAAAATACATGGACTGGCCTAAAAACCAGTTTGTCTTTTTATACACTGCATTATCAAAGCCTACAATCTCAAGACAATTGTTTCAGTAAAGTATTTACACTTCATCACATAGGTAGTAAAGTTTGCATTTCATTTTGTCTTGCATATATTTAACCTATAGACAGGCGATATTGATGTGTTTATTTTTTACAAAACTTACAAAAGGTAATACAACATCGAATTTACCTGAGAGGAAATTTGTTCTTAACATAAGGTTTCTTTTCCCAAACTACCAAAAAGACTACAAGGATGATTCTTAAAAGACAGAAAATGAATCCAGTATCCTGATACAGATACTGTCTTTGTATTGTCTTTAAATTATATTAAGTACCATTAACTTACAAGGTTTACATTCATTACAAGAAGGTTGTTTAATTTTGAACCATTTTGATTTAACACTGATTGCTGCAATGCTAATTGCATTTTGTTTTGTACAAAGAAGTTTTCATTATTTGGAAGAATGCATCCACTTTTTACCCTGTTTATTAAACAATTACTACATTGGGAACTTCCAGTGTTCACATTGCATTAACAAACCTGCATTGCCAGTGTGTTATTTCAAACATAATTTGTTTCCATCAGGCACATCAATGAAAGTGACGTTATGTCAGATTACTCTTGACTAAAGTACTGAATGTTCCTCAGTTGCATCTTCACATCAGTTTTGGCATCTGGTCCATTTGTATTCTGCAAGTACTCATTACAGCTTTTTTTGTTAAATAATACTAAATGGATTCAAAATAAACAGGCAGCTTTACTAGCTGCTGGAGGACGTGCCTTTCCTTGGAGATAGGGCGGGAATTATGCTCAGAGATGTGCTGTTATCTGACTCCATGGAGCTGTTCCTCATCTGTCCACATTGCTTGCTGGAATGGTTGATAGTCCTGCAAAACAGAAGTCAGAAAAGAGTCAAAGAAAGTCTGGCAAGTACTCCCTTCAATCAAAACTTGTAAAGACTAGGATTATGTGCCATTTTTACAACATGATATTTTTTTCAATATTAATTTGACAAAAATTTTTAAATATATGCAAACGGAAGAGATAGTGAGTCAATTAGAATTATAATGCCCCCCCCCCCCCCAACTACTGGTATCTGACAGGAATACCAGTTTCAGATGCAATGGCTTGATCCCTCATAGCCCTATTCTTGAACTACAAACATAAAGTGCACCATACCCTGGGCTGCTGCTTTGCCTTGCTCTGACATTGGTGAGAGTGGCCAGACAACAAAGATTAGAGATTGTATTAAAATGCATCTGTTCTGAGTAACACACTGTACTATTGCCTCATAACCAAATGTCCAATTGGCTTCAAATAAACATAAAGTTGATTAGCAAGGTGAAAGACTGCTCAAACGAATTTAATTTCAATGAGCAAGTGCACCTAAAATTAAAGATTTGTCAATTACCTAATTTCCAATGGAGAACTTAAGCACAAAAAAAAATCCTCGGTTCACCTGAGATGAAAATTCACCTTACCAATAGCAAACAAGCCCTTTTCACCCTGGCTAATCAGTAAATTGGACGTTCAGTGAACCGATTAAATAAGACGTTTTTGCCGTTAAGCTCGTGAGCCGACCTTAAGGTTCACACATGCCCATCGTTATTGAATGAAGATCTACTGGGACCAATGCCTGAAGAGGGCGCACAAAATCAGTGAACTGGTGCGGACTTGAAAGGACAACATGGCCTGTTTCCGCTCCGTAAATGGTTATATGGTTAGTGAAATGTTAACAGATTTCTGCATCCTTTCACACTCATCATAAGCCATTCCCCAGGATAGGGGAGTCTATCCTTCACCGATGATGTCTGAGTGACACATCGAGTGATGGTGGACCTTCCCTAAATCCTGATCAATGTATTATGTATGATCTTGTATTTAAACAAAATGAATCATGCCTAATTATAACGTAATTAAGCATTATGTACAGCACAGTATGAGCCCTTCAACCCGATGTTGTGCCGACCTATATAAACCTTTATACATTTATAAAGGACTGCAGGAAAAGTTGGAGCAGCAATACCGGAAAATTTATAAAGAACATGGGAAAGAGCGATGGCGGACCTTCCCTCCCAAAATTCTGTGCGGCAGAGAAAGGATTTTATGCATGGAGCACTTGGTTTCTCTACTGCATGGAATTCTGGGAGGACAGGCCAGCCATCGTTCTCTCTCACTCTCTCTCTCTCCCACTGTGACTTTCCCATGGTCCTTTAGAAATTTATAAAGGTTTATATAGGTTGGCAAACTTTATATCTTCTTTTTAATCTTTTGTTTTCTTCACATTCACTTGGAAAAACATCATTATGGTGTCATTACTTTGACCCTGGACAGTCCATGTCCCTTTCACACTGGGCTAATTGGCACGCTGGCATCAGATGATCCTGGGGATGATACAACCCTCCTAGGTGGTCTATCCCCGGTATGATGACATCTGCATGATGATTAAAGGCTTTCACACTCAACCCTTAAGGACAAGGTGCCATTTCACATTGGCTAAGCAGTAAATTGGCTGTTCATGAACTAGTTCAAGAAGCCATACATAGAAAATGGGTGATGGAACTATACAACTGAACTGCTTTCTCTCTAAGTACATACCTTAAAAAAAAATCAAATATATCCTTAGTGTCTGATAAACTGTTCAATCATGTAATAAAACCACCTGATTTCCTTTAAAGATGGTTTCCTAACCTTCCCAGTTTAAGGAATCAAAAGGCCATTTCAGGGAAGGAAGCCATCCATTGAATCATGTGCATAAAGATTATCAGCTTCCAATCACAGCAACCAGCTGACTATCAAAAAAAAATTGTCTTTAATCTCTTTTGATTTTCATATCCAAACTATAAGAACCAGTCACTCTTTTGGAATCAGAATAAACTACCAGTCATTCTCAATGGGGGTACACGAACCACCCCTTCCCCCTGGGGTAAACACAGCACATTTATGTGGGGGGGGGGCAAGGAGGGAAATATAAAAATAATTATGTTTTTTTAATGTAGTTCATAGGAAAGAAGTACAAAAGAAATCAACTAAACTTGACTGCTTCACAGGGAAGGGGGCCATAGCCAAAACTATGGACTAAACTCTCAGAATGATATACTGTACTTCAATTTATATAAGGTCCAGAAAAAAATTGGCATTATAATCAATTATTCTATTGTTTTCCTGAATGCAGTTTGGCATTGATTGGTCATGCAAAGGAATAAGATATTTAATTGAAGGGAGGATTTTGCATATAGACTAAACACCAGCATGGAACTATTGGATCATACATCTGGCATCTGTGTTGAAAATTACATATAAAGCATATATTCATTAAATTTACCTTACAGGCATTGAAACTGTTCATTGTTGATTTACTTAACAAGATACTAAAATTAAATGTATTTTGTTATTTTCCACTTGCTTACTGATTTCATCAACCTCATTTTGTGGGGTTTTGATCTCTCAATTTTGAGCAGTCCGAGTGAAACAAATAATGACCATCGATTTCAAATCTGTATCTCCAGACATAGAATCCGAGAAATCTATTTATTTGCTTTTATGACTGACAATTTCTTGCTATGCAAAATTTCTGTAAATGGTGTTTGTTTTTAATTAGACAAATGGCAAATCAGAAAGGTCTGTTATGAAAGCCTACCCCTGAAGTTGCGACTGTGGTCTGTTGGTCAGAGGGTGAGCAGCTTTTCACTCTTGGTATCTCCTCCTGATTGGACCTAGATGACGATGAGGAAGATGGAGTCATGGTGACTGTATTGCTTGTACCTGCAAAATATTATTTGAGCCAATGAGGTATCTTGTTAAAGGTGGATATGATATATATTGTAAAGATTATGTCAATTAATAATCCTAGACTCACTCGAAGTGCTCTTGGACTTGTTTAAATTTTTAGGCTTTCTTTTTCTGGTCTGGATTCCTTCTTTCTTCATTGCCAGAGGCCTTGGAACCTTTGCATATGAAAAAAAGTAGGTTTTAAAACAAAAACTGATTGTGGAACAAATTCAAGTATTTTAGACAAATATTTTCATTTTTGGTGCATTTAAAAATATTTTATTTTTAAATGATTATGTAACCTTTTGACAGTAAAATCCCTGCATTCCACAGTTCACTAGAATATTTGGAATCAATTTTGCAGTGTAGTTACAAATAAATATTCTCTGAAGCATACCCATTTGAACAAGAGTCAAAGCCAAGAATGATTTTTCCCTTGATACTGTTTGTATGCAAACATATAATCAAAACAACATTAGGTCATTTTTTTCTTTCCAGAACAGATGAAATGCAGTAATTACAAAGTTTGTATGTCAGTTAATTCTATCTGAAACTAGTTTCATGATGTATCCCAATGTTGAAAACTCTTGTTATCCAATTGGTCATTGATAGAAGAAAATAACATACCCCGTGAAGTTTCATGTAAAGCCCACAAGCATTGCAGACGGGTTCGCCTTCTGCGTTCCTGCGCCATAAAGTCGTGGTAGATGTGTGACAGTTGGCACAAGCCAGCCCAATCCGTCTGGTTGAGGACTGGAAGGTAATAACAACAAATAACCAAACTATTATACAGCTGTTGCACAAATGAAACACAGTTGCAATTGTAATTATTGCAAATATTTCTTAGAGTTAATACCATAACCTTGCACTTTTAAAAATTACAGGAACATTAAGGGTCCACTGAGCACTTCGAGCCTGTTTTTTTCAATCAATGAGCCTGAGACTGGCCTGTGATCCAACTCCAAATATATCCTCTATTCCTCAATATATTGGGTTAACGGAGGTTTCTCAATCTCAAATTTAAAATTAACAATCATCCTATCATCAAATTCAATACAGATTCATGAATGATCAAATAGTGCAGCAAAGAAATGGGCCCTTTTACCCACCACTTTGACAGTCCGTCAGCAATTTTGCCCCTCTATGCCAATCCATTTTGCCCAAACTAAGACTATCCTGCTGTGCCTTGCTTACTTAAATTGCTGTCTAAATGCCTTTTACGCAAAGTCATTGGATCTACTAATTCCATCACCTGCACTGGCAGTCTCTTCCCATGATCCTCCAATCCAAACAACATCCTGGTGAAACTCCTTTACATTCTCTATAGTGTGGCAACTGGAGCTGTCTGCAACACTCTAAAGGGACCTTACCAGAGTTTTGTAAAGGTGCAACATAACATCCCAACTCTTATATTCTATGCCTTCTTCACCACTTCATCTACCTATATTGCCACTTTCAGGGAACCAATCCAAAGGCCTCTCTTTCCAAAATGATTCCTTAATACCCTTCATTTACTCTATATATGTTACCCTAACTCAACTTCCCAAAATGCATAACCTCACACTTAGTTTTAATTTCCATTTGCCAACATTCAGCCTAGCTTTCTAATTAATCTATATCCTGCTGTATGCTGAGATAGCCTTCCTCACTATCCACAGCATCTTCATTTTCATGTCATCTGCATTCATATAAAGATGCTAATATATTTCTCAACAGCATGTGGCACATCAGTGGTCACACTTCTAATCAGTAAGCATCCTTCCGCCAACAACCCTCTGGCTCCTATCGAAGAACAATCCAAACCTACCAAAACTGGAATGCAGGAATGCCCCTCCTAGAATTGGCTTTCATGTTTCAACCATGATCCCCAAACCTGCAATCCTCAGTTAATTATATCCCGAATATGTCAATCAAATAACTAAGGATGTTCCAGAGAATAGAACCTTATTTTGTGAAATTTCTCGCCATGATATAATGAAAATACAGGGATTTTTCCAGCAAATCTACACTGCCACCAACATCAAGATTAATTGATTCTCTCTTGGGTGCTGTGATTGGAATGATTATATTACTCCAGATGCAGTCCTGCAGGGACCTTATGGATCTGTAGCACAATGTCTGTCCTATTAAATTCTAGTCTATTCTAACAAAGGCTAGTATGGATGATTTACCATACTTGACATTGACATTTTAGTAATGCAATCACATTCTTTAATATTTACACATTTTATGTAACTTTTGAATGAGGGACAACAATAATAATTAGGCTGATGCAAACATTTCTAAGTATTGATCATGACCAGAACAAAGCTAAGTCTGTAGGCAATACTGGTAGATATATTTATAAAGCTTTTAATCCGCATTGTGGTTGACAACATACTACACGTGGAATTTGTTTCCATTCAATTAACTAGAAGTAAAATGTAACTAAAAATTCAGCAATAGCCCAATGACTCATTATTATTTTATTTCAGTTTCACTTTTACCGTCTTTGCAGTAAATTGTGGATTACTAATACTGCGTAGGAGAACTAGTAAACTGGACAACATTTTGAAAATGGTACCATATTTGTAACTGGATTGGGGTTCCGTTTCACAATGAGGAAACCCCTAAAGCAAAAATATAAAGGAAGCACCGTTTTGTTCTTTGGAGTGTTATCAAAGTTTACCTTCCATTAGAGAGATATATATATTTCACCAATTACAATCAATGATTTTTTGAATGGATTATAGACCAGTTTCATTGCTTCAGCACTGTAGCCACATAAAACCTACATTATAACTGAAATGGTTCAATTTTAGGCTTGACTGAAAATGCAAAGGACCCAAGGTTATCCATACCCTATGCCAGAATATTGCATTGGATACAATAAAACTCAACCAATCGAAGTGAAGGTTAACTTCATTGTGAAAATGCCATTAAACCATAGAACACTACATCCCATTGATCAGCATCCAGTCCATAACCCTCCAGAACTGTCCCATCCATGTATCTAACCAATTTATTCTTAAAACTTAAGATTGAGCCCTCATTTTCCACATCAGATGGCCGTTTGTTTCACACTCTCTGAGTGAAGAAGTTCCCCCTAAACATTTCCCCTTTCATCCTAAACTCATGACCTCTCATATTTACCTTTCCTAATCTAGGGAAAGAGCCTACTCACATTTACTCTGTCTATACCCCTCATAATTTTATGTATCAAATCTCCCCTCATTCTTCTTCGCTCCAAGGAATAAAGTCCTAACCTGTAACTCATCTCCTGAAGACCCAACAACATCCTAGTAAATCCTCCCTGCCCTCTTTCAATCTTACTGATATCCTTCCTGTCATTAGGCAGCCAGAACTGCACACAATATTCCAAATTTGTCCTCACCAATATCTTACCCAACCTCACCATAACATCCCAACTCCTGTATTCAATACTTTGATTTATGAAGATCAAGATGTCAAAGGCTTTCTTTGATTCCACAATTTTTTAAGTGACCCAAGACCTGTTAAAAAAAATCTATTTTATGTCATAAATCGATATTGGTGCTTAAAAATCTTTGCAATATCAGGCAAGGTTATTAACTTAACTGTGTGTTTTATTTTTCTCACAAATTGCTGGACAAGATGCATAATTCTACAATTGATCTTGTGAAAAATAAATTCTTAGCTAGATCTCTGTCCCTTCATTGCAATCTTTGGGGATGATGATTTGTGTCTTTGAAGACCCTGTTTAAATGACATGATTACGCTACACAACTTGACGGCCAAAGAAGGGAACATTTAAAAAATGTTTACTCCCAAAAGTTGTTCATAGAAATTTTAAATGTTTTAATTCTTTGTCAATTTTAACTTTCTGTGTCTTTCTATTGTTATGTTAATAATTTGTTTCTTTCAGAGTAATTAATTTTCATTGCAATCCATGCAAGTTGTTTTTCTTGTTTTCTCATTCCTCAACTTGTCATAAAAGGCAATACAACTTGATAAAGCACCTAGATTTCCTTTCATTGCAATGGCTTAGTTTATTAATTCACATTTTCACATAATTTGCAGTGCAAAAATAATACAATCTGAATAGTTTGGAAAACTATCTATCTCCAGTTAAGCTGTAGGCCAAAATTCATAAGCCTATGAAATGTTTTCATTGTGTTTAAAAACACAAAAAGTGTATATCATGGCTAATGTGATTTATGGTGTGAAAAATAAAAAATTAAATAAAAAAAAAATTTGCTGATATTCTTTGATGTTGGAATGGTTTGAACTGCAAAAATAATATCAAATATTTTCTATCTGCTTTGCAAAGTTAACGAGCAAAGAGGCATAAATCTATTTCTGGTAGACAGTCCAGTGAAAAGAGATTGGCCAAAGTACTCATGATCAAAATGCAGATCACTGAATGAGTGCTAATAAACCTTACACCTTTATTTTACCTCTCCATTTAATCCATGGCCTCAGTGTCATCTCAATGCAATAGACTGACTTCCAGTTTCTGCAGAAACTCGCCTAAGATATGTTGCCAGGTTACTGAGTAACAGTAGTCTAATTTAATGATCCTAGACACTACTCTTGACAATTTCCCTTTGATTGAAGACAACACCCAAGCAAAAGCACAGCAATTATAAATAAAAAAAACTAAACCCACATTATATGCTACAGAAGAGATTAAACATTTGTTTTTATAGGATGTAGGTATTACATACAATGAATTTCCCCGTCTTGACATGGGGTGACAGTTAAAAAAAACATGCAGCATCAAAATAGCCTTTGCAGGGAACATATAAGAAAGAAATTCAAATATGATTGCACTTTACTGAGCAATATTTGCAGAAGATAGAAAGAATATTAGAAAGGTACAAATCCAAAGATTAAGCAACGTTAAGTAGATAGTATAATCAATTAATTCCTTGTTTTAGTTGAGCGCTGTGTTGATTATTTTCTGCTTGCATGACCATCCTGGAGATAATGAAATTCATTTGGAAAATGTTGGGATTGGGTTTTTTACCTCACCCTTCAGAATTAGGAATGCGAACTTGCATTTATAAACTATGTAGCATCACATGAAGAGTGTTGAAAGAAAAATTGATTTGCTCCAATGAGGTTTTTTTGCTGTTTCACTGTTTTAACGTCAGCCAAATTGAACATTGCAAATAATGTCTCAGTGATATTGATTGAAGTATACAAATTAGTCAAAACACCAAAAATCTAACTAGCTCTTATTCAAAATAATGCTTTTTTTTCATTCAATCTACCTGGAAGAATAAATATGGCCTAGGTTTAATGCAAAAGACAGCATCTCCAACAGTGCTGCACTCTAGTGGAGTGTCTAACAGGGGTTTTTTTTCCTCTCTGGAAGGAAATTTACAGTAAACCCATTAATTTGTAACTCAGATGGAAAAAAATACTGCCAATTGATCCCCAGTGAACACTTGTAAAGACTGGTGTACAAATGTACATAAGCACATCTTTTCAAATAAGGAAGGGAGATTAATTTGTTCATTTACAGCTTGCAAAAGGAGTCGGGTTTCTTTTATGTTTACTTGCTGATGAAAGATTGTAGTAAATTATTAAATAGTTCTGAACTCAAGCACATCCTTCATTTCTCTCTACCCACTTCTGAATTGCACCATTGTAGGCGCATTATTACCTGGAAAATCCATATTAACAGAGTCTGGGGCAGAAGTTCAAAGTTTAGTTGTAAAGAAGGGGTGGGTATACGTTTAATTGTAGGCAAAATTTCAACATTCTAAGTTTTTGTTTCTTTTTTTAAAAAAGTTGTCAACTTGTTCTTTTGTTCCAGATCATGACATGTCGATTAAGAAATCTAAAATTTTCATCTTGTTTTTGCAGTGCCTGAGAGCAAAAATAACCTGAACTCTTGCTGCAAAACCTCGATTTCATTGTGAACACAATTCACTACCGCCATATGCATTGCCTTAATCTCTTTGTTTTATCGGTCATCCTTTAATAATGCAAGCAAAAGAATATTCCCTGCCACCTTTTATCTCACCCCACAGGGACCATTTGCCTTGTTAAATTAAGTAGCTGGAAATGTTCAACGTTTTCTCGCAAAAGACATCACAGCAGTTGGTGTGGTGCCCTTTAAAAAGGGGAGGAGGCGAGCCAATTGGTTAAAGACTGGTAATGAGGGAAAGCAATCAATGCTCTTTAACGAGTTTAACATCATCAATCAAGATGGAAAATAGATTTAATAAATGTAATAATTAGATGTGAGGTAAAAAAAACTTCTTGCTTTGATTTGGATCTACAATGAGTTATTTCTTTGGTCCATAGACTGACACCATAATTTGCTCTGTATGGTACATCACATGTAAATGTTAACAAATTTTTGTCACATGGTGCCACAGGCATCAGGAAGAAAGACAAAAAAAAAGAGCATAAACCATTTAATTTCCTCTCTGTGAAAATTACATTCATTTTAGATTTTCTGCTTGAAGATTAAAAATAAATTAATGTAATTTCAAGTACAGTTTTTGAGCCTTAGATTAAGACAAGTTAACCTAGTCAGTTAAAGGATTGAAATACACAACTTTTACTGGTCTCAGTTCAACTCATATTAGAATTAGAACACCTCTGGGGGAGTTGGTTACAAGTTTCTTTTGCCTAATAGGGAGGGTTCTGCCATAACTAAAGGGTTGTTGTGCATTTCCAGTAAGATTTTGTTTTCGTTTTCCATGTTTTTCCAACTTCAAATGCATTCCCAAAGATAATATTCCTTCAGTACTTGTAAGCAAAACTGAATGTTGGTCATCATTAATAAAGTCACAGTAAGCACTAACTGAGGGAGGTGAAATACTTGACAACATAATGCACTTTAATTTATGTGTCCAAAATATGTTTTAATACCAAACCCGACATGTATAAAAATGAATTCTGGGAAGTAATGTAATATTCCTTCATTGGTCCGGTCCTAATTAATGATTCACAATCACAGGGCAGTATTTAAAATACATGTAAAATGGTTAAGTGCATGAATATAAATCTAGTGATGCATTGAATGACAGACGCGAAAAGAAAGTTAAATAATCTTTGTTTTCTAATTAACAGAAGCTTAACCTTTGCATCATAATCTTGGAAGTATTGCTGCCTTGCAGATTCAAGTTATTCATATTTAAAGGTAGTACCTGCTGTGTCTGGATTGGACTGGCGGGGTTACATAAACCGCTTACCATTCTCTTCTGAGGTTTGATAAGAGGTCGACTGAGTCCGTTCATCTTATGATACAAACCACAGGCGTTGCACAAGTAATGGCCGGTGCCGTCGCGCCGCCATAGGGGAGTGGACATGGAGCCACAATTGACACATTCGCGGGCTTCGGATAGCTCCTCCAGCAGCTCTGCCGTCCACGAACAAAACAAAAGTAAATAAAATGTATTGAAATAATGCACAGTTTTACCAAAACTGAAAATTATTCCAACTAGACAATATCCATAAAAGTAATTGAAACCCCAATTACATCCAAGTAACCTACAACCTGGAATGTTTTGGAGGTTGTAACGATTGTCTACACTTATTGATGAGGGTAAATCCCTTCAGTAGATCTTGAAAGGCCTTTGAAAAGTAACCCCGTTTTTCCTAACCACTTCAGTATCTACTGATCACAGGAAATCATTTTGAATCATCTGTGAAAACGATATTTCACAACAATTGGAGTAATGTGCTATATTGTTTGTCCATTACACGCTTTCTAAATTTTAGTTTTTCAGTATTTGTAATGTTCTCCCATTGTTCGTATTTATTCTCCGATTGAAAACAAAAGATCATTTTATGTCTAACTTTGAGTTCATTTTGTGTCAGTACATTTGTTCAAATTCTTTTCCTAGAAAAGGCAAAAACATTTTTTAAGGAAGTGGTTCGGCCGTTAGAAAAAACCCGGAGTTCACGGGCACTAAAAACATAGCCTTGGTTTAGGATAAACTTAGATTCATTGACAAACGCTTCAAAATATATGCTTTGGTCTGAATTGGCTCACTTCAGGAAAGGTGACTACCCCCGAAATGGATTACTTTCAACAAAAGAACTGATGGGAATTTAAAGGAAAGCGTTGCCGGATGGAATTATTATAGATATTCAACCATCTACCATTTCCCTAATTGGCCACACTTCGTGCATAAACTTTTTTTTTTACAAAATCTGACTTTCTTCCTAACTGCTGCTATACACCTTGTTCCAACCTAAACAGCACCAACTGTGTCCCCCCCTGAGCTTTCTCCGGTGAGAGCCGGGCAGGATCTGACTCCACCACTTGGCTGCTATTTTCGCCAACCTGAGCTTTCGAGAAAATGCTTGCCATCTAGATGATATAACTCTCGACAAATCTATCGAGCAGCAACAAAATATCAACGCGTTTAAACTCAAACAGATGGATGGTGAGCCTTTACAGCGGCAGCGATCGGGCGCGGGGTTTCCCGAGGGTCCCGGTTTCCTCCCACTGTTCGGTTGTGAGTTAATTGGATGGGTCGAAATTAAATCTATAAATGGCACCGCCTGGCTGGCCAACTTTTCTGTCTTTGCTTTATGCACATCCTTTTAAACAAAAAGGATCGACTTATTGTTATTTTAATTTTGATCAGATTTGTTCTTCCATTATTAATTACCCTGTAGACTGCAGTGAAGATTGAGGGTTCTAACCGGAACAGAAACACGGCTTAATCAATGCCCTTTCTATATAACAAGTCACAACGTGAAGTCATTTCGTTCAATGTCTGAACTCAGTATTAACTTTCCTTCGTGAATTGAAGATTCAGTAAAATTGGTGTACTTGGATGTGTATCCTCGAGAAATATATCATTCTATAATTCTAGTCAAGGTAGAAATGTAAGTGAGAACTACCCCATGATAAACTCCCGAAGGAGGGGTGGCAAGAAAGCAGAAAATGTTGGAAGGTCTCAGCAGGCCACACCAAGGGTCTTCAAACAACTTTCACTTCCCACAGATGAGCCTGTTCTGTGTTTGAGGAATTTTCTTTTTTCTTCAAGTTGTCAGGAACTAGATGTGCCCGAAACGTCGGTTGTGTATCTTCGTCTTTGCTACATGAAGGACACTGTTTGACTTCCTGTGTACTTCTCCGGTATTTTGGGGTTTTTTTTTAACATGTTTTTAACTCATATTATTAATTACTGCACGTGATCATCTGAAATGAAGTTTCTCTCGATTTATGCTACCTGACCCATAGAGTTGGTCCAGCAATTTTCTATTATGGAAAAGCCCGAGACCGAAGCAGCCCCCATAGATTTTTATATTGAAATAGAACCCCTCGGTCTATTCGGTTTTGTTCGAAGAATATAATTGGCTGTGAATGTTAATGTGTTGTAATATGCGCTGTTTCCGGCAAAAGGAACTGCTACGCGCCCGGCCATCACTTTCGGTTTTTCATCTTTGTATATATTGTATAAACATGATTTTAACCAGGCAAATATCTCAACAATCCCCTTGCCCATCCCAAATACTGGCGTGTCTGCCCTGCATTTCCAGCAACTGGCTACACTTTTGTGCAGTAAATGTGACAATAACAGTAGAATGTCTTCTATAACGATTAATTAAAACCGTACGAATTAACAACCCTTCCCTTCCCCCCCCCCCCCCCCCAACATTTGGTCCAACTCTGCTCGAAGGCGAAACCAGCGCCAAGTGAAGGAACACACGCCCTCCGCGCTTTTCTACGACCTTACAAGAACGCTCGACCTCCAGCTTCGGGCTATAAATCAATTGCACCATAATGCCATCGAGTAAGACGTCTGGACCTTCCTATAATTGTCCCAGCTAATAATGATGATAAATGGATAGAATCCTCGAGGGATTCATGAACGAAATCATGTTATTTTAGTGGGGGGGGGGGGACCCTTACAACAAGATAGTGTCTTTAATTTCAGAATTATGATATGTTCAGACGACTTGACAGTTTCCCTTTCAAAATCTTGATCATTGATTTCTTTCTCGAAAATGACCGGAGGGGACATGGGGATGTGTTAAGCGGCTGCAACAAAAAAATGTTGGGGAGGATTTATACGTAACCTGCAAATCTGCACTACAAAGAATTAGCCGAGACAATGTCTCCCAGACTGATCACTCCAACAATCATCAAAGCAGAGGATTAATCCTTATATATATTCGCAGCAGTTGTTGTATAAACGCAGTCTTCAAACACGTTGATGTGTTTCCACAGTCTAACAGTTTACTTTGCGGGTTCTTTAAATGTTAATTGGTTTAGCGCAATCGTTTCTACATTTAAACAATGCGCTTTTAATATCTAACTGAAGAGGTGTAACAATGTGGCTCCAAACTGAACAAGTAAATTAGCTGATCCACTACCAAATGGTGTGGGGTTGTATGGAAAGGTGATAATCACCGTCTGGGCCTTGTGCAGCAAACCGGGGAGGATTAAAAACGACTGTGTGCTAAATGCAAAATCCGAAAACTGCAAATTCTGAAACATGGCAGAAAGAGTTCAGATACCAGGCCAAAAACCAGCTACAACAGAAATATCTCCTTTCACTGAAAGGATGTTTTTATAATTTATCAGGCATTCAACAATTCGACAAGAAATTCTGGAATGGTGTTTAGATTTTAGAGATGACATTATTTCTTGATATAATTAAAAGGTAAATCATGGAGGGGTCAATTTGATCACATTTGGGGGACGAAAATAGGATTGAATTCCCTCAACTCTACGAACACTGAGAAAACAGCTTCTGACTCCATTACAAAAAGAAACACTTCTGAACTTCATGAACCAGTTTTCTGCAGGGTTGAAATTTACTAAATCGGATCTCCTTTTCTTATTTTGTTTCAAGAGTTGACCCAAAAAATACTCCCCATTATTGGAAATTCCTTAAAACAAAGCCATCCTAAATCGTTCATAACATATTGCAAAAACAACTTCAATGATCTTGTGAAATATTCTGTTCATTATAAATTATTAAATGTGAAATATTGTAAAAGTAGCCAAAAATCAATGCCTTCATGTCCTGGAGTTAAACATTGGTAGAGAAGTGTGATTTTTGTTTTAACCTGGTCTAGCCTCAAACTGGACTGAAAATTTGTTAAATGCATGCTTGAATTTAAGAATTAATTATTACAGGCAACTTATTAAAGTATTAATTGTCATTTATAGTCAACATTTTAGATTGTTATGCATTTGGATCATATGCAGTTTGCTTGATTCTTTTTTTTCTGAGACTTATGTGACCCCATCTAATCTATGATTCAGCAATGTTTCCCCTAAAAATTTTGTCTAAACTAATCTTGGTCATAACACCTTCTATCAATATAATAAGAGACACTAAAGCACAATCTTTAACATGATCCAGGAATGAGTGGATTAATTTAAGAAGAGCATTTGTTGGTTCTGGGCCATGAATTTCAGAAGGATGAGGGGAGCTTCAATGAAATCTACCTAATATTGAGTGACTTGAATAGAGTGGACTTGAACAATGTCTCCAGAAATGGGAGATTATAGGCCCAGGCACAGCCTCAGATGTTCTTTTAGAACAGAGATGAGAGAAATTTCATCAGCCAGAGGGACTGTGGAATTGGTTGGGAATATTTAAAGGGGAAGTTGATAAGTTCTTGAGAGAAGTGAGGGTTTCAAAAGTAATGGGAAGAAGGCAGGAAAATGGAGTAGAAAGGGAAAATATACCATAGTTGGAATGGCAGTGCATAATAAATAGACTAATTCTGCTCCTAAATCTTTTTTTATGGTGTTTTATAATGAATAGGTCATATCCTAAAGTAGAGATACCAATACTCCCAACAGGGAACAACCTGGGCACTTCAAGGTTCAATGCTGAATACCATTGTGGAACACAAGGAATATCTATGTGATCCATAAAGATAATTTACCTTTTAATTAATTTTATTACTTGTACTTTTATACTAATTTAATACAATTTTGTTAAATATTACTCATTACTGCAAACTCCAATGACATTGTAATTCTGAAATCATTTTATTCATTAAAACCTGGTCAGTAAAGAATGACTAATGTCACTGAATGCATATTGCACATGCAATGACTAATGCACATGGAAGAAACTAGACTTTATTTTTGGATTTGCGGTTTGACCTCAAATGTTGTGTTTTCATTTCGTTACTGGCCTGAACCCGACACATTCCTCTGAACGGCATAAAACAACAACATGGATACCGAAAAGATAGCTCACAACCTTTTGCATCACTCGTGACAGGCAGCGCGCTGTTCTCGTAGCTGGGGGACGGGGAGGGGGGGTGGTCAATATTGCAAATGCCAAAACAATTCCCCAGGATAACAGTTCGGTTCTATCCATTTATATAAAAAATAGTTTGTATTTTGTTTTCACAATTTTCTGGAAAGAAGTGCATTAGTTGCGCCAAGAGGAAGATTTTAACTTTGACATTAGTTGGAACGGCTTGGCTTTAAAATGTACTGCATCTTAAATACAGAGTAAATCATGACTTCAATTTAAATGTTAAATTAAACGAAAATAGGAACGTTTTTTTTCATTAAAGCGCACACATTTTTCAAGCAATGATTTCAAATGCCAGTATTCTTACTCCTGAAACTAGATTTTAACTTTCTCAAATGGACATGGTTTTGAATGTTGTTTGTCTGGTTTTTTTATATCTTACCTCGATGCACGTTGCTTCGATGTCATCATTACTACTTTTTTTAAATCTCGGAAGAGTAAATTATGTTCTCAGGGCCAGGTTTAGAGGAGGTGAAACATGAAAGTTTGCAGACTCAGTGATTGTAGTTAAAAAAAAAAGTAGTAGAAAAATGAAAATTGCTTAATCCTTGAAGAAGGACTTAAGCCCAATAGGTCGGCAATATATCTTTGGTGAAAAGACCGGCTGCGTTCCTCCAGCCTTACGCGAGGTTTATAGTAGATATCGGTCTATTATTAGAGTTTTTCAGTTGAAGGGTGCAGAGAAAGGGCATTGTTTCTTTTAGTAACTTGTTCTGAGAGTGAAGGAAATGAAGGCCTATTGTTCTACTCTTCAATACATATGATAAAAATTAACAGTTCAAATAAGCTACCGAAAACATGAAAACAGAGGAGACTTTTTTTTTAACTTGGTTATTTCAAATTCTTCATTTTATCGCTGCCTTTGAACTTGGAGAAAGGGAATTAATTTTGATTCCATTCATAAAAACGTGTTATTTTGTTCATAAATAGGAGAGAAGCCCTGGTTCTATTAACAGATAACCTGATGTGTACTTGATGTTACCAATGTTAGAGGTCGATGACGTAATTACTCCCCCGGGAGTTCATTTCACTATTTGCCCCTGTTCGATCTGGCCAGACATGTCTGAAAGTTAAGTAATTTTAAGAATACTTTTGCAAACCTGAATGGTTTTGTGCGTTTTAAATCCGCCTTGTTTTGAATTTGGAACCCAAGAAAATCATACAGATTTTTTTAAACACCGGAACATGATATCAACCAGCGTGTGTGTGTGTTGTATGGACTCCAACTCCAGGCTCAAATGACCTACTCCTGCTCCTATCTTCTCTGTTTCTATCATTGCAATCAAGTCTCTTGCCTCATTTATTGCATTTCTAATTTGGTGTTAATTTCAGAATGTGACGCAGACACGATTAAAATCAAGGATTAACATGATTATGTGAGATGATGTGGAACGTTTCAGAGAAATAAGTGGGAGAATGGGACCTACTGGGACGCCGATGAACTCGGCATAACAAAATCTGCCGGAGAGACTCGAGTTGCTCCAGCAGATTGTGTTTAGCTTGAGATTCCAGCGCCTGCAGACGACTGCATGTCTCCAGACGGCATAGCTCCATGTGCCGACCGGCCTCCTTCTCAACAGTGAGAATCAATGAGAATAAAAACCTTGAGATTATGCACAGGTACTGATCGCCAAATGCGCGAATATTGTTCCGCGCTGAGTAAAATAGATTGTGATTATCATCGGAATAATCAGATTTAAATAGCAAACCAATGTTAATGTGGTGTTTCCAGACTTTCATTTCCGCGTATGTATCATATAAAGTTACTTATTCGCAGTCTCCCGCGACAAATATATTCGCATGAGTTGTGAAGCAGAATATAATAACTGTGAAGTGTGAATGTAGCAAAAGAAAATAATTAAATAAGGTCAGAAAGTCACATTCTGCTTCGCAGCTCTCATTCCACTATGTGGACAACTCATTTGATTACCGCTGGTTTCTCAATTGTGCGTTTCAAAATGATTCGCTCACGTCCTTTGATTTAAGTGCAGCCGCAGCTTTAAACACGGTATTTTGCTATACATTTTTGGCTTGAATGAGCTCCGATGTTTTCAAAATTTCTCACGCGCTGTTGTGTGAGACGTCTTTCTCTGAACTAAGATATGTTCATAAAACGAACTGATCTCAAAATTTTAATCTCAAATTTTGTTCAGGTTATGATCCAATGGTGTGATCTTTGACCATGCTTTGTAAACGATGCCATGTTTGCTTGTATGATGCCTATCTACTGAAGAGCGTCCGTCTTCAACCTCGCCTATCGGACACCACCAGCAAGTCTTAAAGTAGTAACGAACAGAGAAGCCCCATACAGAATTTCACTTGCTGCTATTAAATGGTGAACAGAAATTCCTTGATGATAAACACTCCTGACCAAATCGAAGAATCGACCAAAACGAGAGACTGGAAATCTGCACTAAAAACAGCTCGATTTCATAAACACGAGCAGCGTGCCAAAGTACAACGCTGTCAATATTATTTTTATAAAGAACGTCCAATTTCACATTGACACGAAACTACCAGTGTAGACCAGAATTGAATATGTGAGGGAATAGGAGAAAATAAGTGAACGAATATCGGTCGGAATACAACCCGTGCGGATATTCAGAAAACAGAGGGTGACTTACCTCCATTGGGTCCTCGCACAGGTATATTTGTAGGTCTGCTTTGCAAGCTCTGCAGCATTGGATTTTCAAAGGACCCTGCTGCAGTCCAAGCTGAAGCCAATTGGGGCCCAACGTAAGAAGTATAAGGGCTGGGGTAAGATCCGTTAAGAGGTCTGGCCAAAGGGCTAGTGTACTGATCTCTGCCATTCAGACCGTTACTGTAGCCAGAATCTCGGACAGCTCCGTTTGAAATGGGGGGACTGGGGGAGAAAGAGAACCTGCTGGAAACCATATCATGAGATCTGCTCGAGCTGTAGGTTGAGCTTTCCGTGGCAGGCTGAGTCCATACCGAATGGTTAGTAACGGGATGACTCTGCTGGCTTGATCCGCTACCTTGGAGATAGGGGATAGTCTGGATCATGGAGCTAACCCTGGTGGTAGGAACATAGACGGGAGAACTTGTGCTGGAGTGCATGAAGTTGTTAGGAACATCGTGTGGGAAGGTACTCGGACACTGCACGGAAGCCACAGGCAAACCTTGGTACATTTCAATCGATGGATGTGCGACAAATTCCCTTTTTATTCCTCTGGGCAGAAAGAGTTTGCCTGTTTGATCCAGATCCGTGATGAAGTTGGCAAGTTCTTGCGAAGTATGCCCAAAAGGAATGCAAGCGTCTACTGGCCTCCGCTGAAGGAGCTGGTTCCTGTCAGTGTCCAGAACGGGAACCGAAGATTCCGCCAACCTCAGGCCTTCTTCTGATCCCGAGCTGCCCTCTCCTCCACTGTGGTGTCGACCCACAAACTTCAGGTAAGGCTGATCAGGGGGCGAGTTTAAGCCGTTTGATGCGAGGTGCTTTGACCAGTCGGGTTCATTCGGGTCCATCCAGGTTCCGAGAAGTCCAAACGCCAAAGTGCAGTCCTGAAGAATGGCCCAAACAAATGAACTGTAAATATAAAAGCTAAATGAGAGAGAGAGAGACAGACAGAGAGAGAGAGAGAGAGAGGGGGGGGAAGAAATGTACTCAGCAAGACAACCATTCTTCAGTTCGTTGTTAATTAAATTAACTCCAGCCTACTGTCTGTTTCGCCCAGTCAAACGGGACAATTGTATCGTACATCTAAAGATATCTTGCAAAACAAACCCAACAAAAAAATTCTGAGTGTTCTTTTTTACTACAATGCAATTTGATAAAATAGTTGAAGGTCTGAAGAATCATTGATAACCGTTCTCTGCTGTAGGTCACCTGAGGCCTATCTCCGTTGATCACTTGTTTGTGGTTCAGCCGAAAGATCCCGAGTGCATGTTATTCAATTGATCTAAAAATTACGTCCTAACGCTGACCATAAAATATGTACTTTCGATAGGCCCAGTGAACAACCACTGCCGGTCGAAATCGGAACAAAACTGGCCGCGCACATGGATTCCTTATAAACTGACAATTTGCCCTCACCTATTAAAAAGTGAAGTGACTTTAAAATTCAACAGTGAAAAGTGAACACCCCATCAAGGAAACGGAGAATGCGTGAGAGGGAAGGGGGAGAGACAGACAGACAGGCAGAGCGTGCGAAGGAGAGAGAGGAAATAGATGGACAAAGTATTCATAGAATCTACCTTTTACCTACCTGGTTCACGGGCATGGGTTTTTATACGATACCAATCCAAGCCATCGCAAACTCTCCCCTTACATTTTAGGTTGAAGTGGTTCAGCATTTCTGCCGAACTGAGTTCGCAAGACAAGCGTGTGACGAAACATGCCGCCGCCTCGGCTCTGCCGTATAAAGACGTTCCCCCCCCCCCCCCCCCCCCAAACGCAACGCTATTTGAAGACTTCGATTTTAAAACTAACATTCATACACTGACTACACCAAAAACGAACTTAGAATCCCCGGTAACAACCAAGCGGTTCGACAGTGCCAGCATGTAATTTGCAAATTAGGAAGTAATTAAATTTCCCAAAGTAGCGAAAACGCGGAGGTTTCGAAAGATAAGTTGGTCAGAAATCACAGAAACCACACATCAATACAGATTGCCCCAAAACGAACAGTAAGTAATATGTCTTAGTTACGCCAGGCTGGAGTAAGATAATTCAGAGATAAGAAATATAATAGATAAGAGCTAAAGGCACGATAAATAACCACAAAATCATCCAGTACTATCTCAGCCGTCATGCTATACTCGGAACAGACCGTCGAGCATCTGAAACAAGGAGTGTGGAAAGTAAGGTGCCGACCTAATTAATGGTAGTTTGCCATCAGGTGTTTGGAGAAGTCCAGTGTTTCTTAGGACCAGTATGTCCAGGTGCTGGGCGGTAGAGTGCGTGTCTCTGCTCTCTGCTGAGCTATTTGAGAGGAGGCAGCGCCTTGAACACAATTCACTGGAAAACTGGAGATCCTGATTGGATTCACACGGCGGTGACTTAAATGCGGACTCTGCAGCGCCTCCACAGCGGTGCCAGCCCTAACATACAGCATGACCCCAGCAAAACTGGCCCACAGAAAGACCGAAGTTCTCTCGTTTAGATCTCTAGCCTCGCAGATAGTTAGAGACGGGAAGACTGAAGCAATCGGAGACAAGATGCCAGATACAAAGAGATAACTAGGGTTAGAATGTGAAAATGATTGAGTGGAGAGGGGACAGCGAAGCCTTTGAACTCCGGCGTTAACCCGCTAACTGAAACCACAACCGACTACATTCAAGGACAGGAATGTGACACCGACCTTAAACTCGTAGACATTTTAAAATTAAAGACGTGCATGCATTATAATGCCTTGTTGTAAGTCAACCAATAGACAAGACTGATGAACATTCGCTGCACCTGTCTTGTGACGATCAGTATATATTTTAGGCGTTAATTGTATGGAACGAATACACTGGAAGGGTTAGTATGCAAAGTTAGATGGACACCAGCCGAACCACGATTTTGCCTGCGTTATCTTTCCCTGCAGTGACAGGAGAAACCTTGCCCAGTTGAAAGGAAAAAAAATGGTTGCTCTGAACTGAGGTCAGGTGCGCAGTTTAATTTTCTTTCCAATCCGGCGGGAGTGCCCAGGTTTCCAGCGATATTCGCTGCACAGGGACCTGTAAAAACAAGGATTAAAATGAAAGCGCATATTTAAAGAAATGCGGTTTCACAAAAAGGCTTCCGCTGCAAGTGTTTTAACTGGGTTTTTCATGTAATTTCTCCTGCTGTACATTTGCATCGAACCAGGGTCGGTAGCGAGCGCAGGCGACTGAAGAAACGCGGGCGTTGAACAGCTAACCATAAAGCGCGACCACGACACTGTACCAATGCAGACATAATTTCTGTATGCACGTATCCTTCAAAGTGTAAAACAAGAGTTTTATTCCAATCATTCAAAGCATTGTCCTACAAGAACCTTTCGTCGTCGTGTTTCCCCATTTGTAACAACTCAGGCGTATTAAAAGCAACAATTCTGCTATCTCCATTTCCCGCTTGCATATCTAACAAAGAACCCGATCCCCGATCGATATTGCCGTTACTCTTTAAGAAATATCGATATTCGAGCGCCACCATATCTCTGACAATGTGGGTATTTAATTCTGACACTTTTAAGTGGCTTGCAGTGCGGTTACCATGATCCAACAGCCGAGACATGCGTTTGATTTCGTTATCAGTTTTGTAAAATCCTACATACAATACTGCGAAGGAGTTAAAATTCTTTTTGTATCGCTGTTTGTGACATAAGAAGAGCTTATTAATTAATAGACCGTCGTCCTGTTGATTTGTCTACGACTGGATTCGAATCATTTGTAAACGTCTATCGCTTTAGCTAAACCATCTCGGCGTCAGGGTCCTGACACCTTCCATTCACTTGCCAGGGATCCTTCTTTGAACCTTAAAAGTAAGTGATAATTTATTCCCTGGATTCGTTACCCAAACTGCACAACGGACAAAGTGCAAATTGAAATAAACAATCAGTCAAATAATCACCCGAGTGACTTTTAAGCTGTGGAATGACAATATAATGAAATTGACTTTTGTCTGCTTAGTGAGAATGGAAATAGAACAGACCCTCCCTATATGTTTATGGTATGTAAATACCTCAACGTTTTACATATTAACAGATAAAATTCGCGTCACCATTGAAAACAGAAAACGATAAAAGTTCATCCAAGAATTCACTATCAAGAAAGAATAATAGAGGGCATTTGTTGGAAATATATATTAGGAATCTCATATGTGATACATATGATACGAGAAAGTGTTTACAATGAATGTATGTGTTCACATAATACGAACACACGAGTTTTGGAGGTTCCATAACAGTTGATCATAAACACCTCAACGATGCACTTGACTTGCATAAAGAGGCCATTTTCTGTGAAATATCATGCACCGGGGCAGTTTGTCCTAGATAATTCCTCTATCATCGCTTAAGTAGCCATATCCTATAGCCACGCTTTTCTGATTTTGTTCTGTGGATAAATTGATTTCTAGCATAGAGTTTCGAGTCTGCTTGATTTTGGAAAAGGTTAGTGCAGGATAACAAATAATTGCATGATCTGGAAAGTGGGAATACGATTTTTGTCGGTTGAATTCTGATTGTTTTGCGTGGTCGAGGATTAAAAGTATTTCCCCGGGTTATTGTTGCGCAGAAGAGCAAGGCTGAGAATTTCCACTCAGTTGATGTGACTGGCTCTTTCCTGCAATGGATGACGGCTATGCTTGCTTCCAGCGTGTGGAGATTGTTACGCTGCCGCGGTCAGCAGAAGAATGATGAGGTGGCGAACTAAACAGAACAAGCGGTGTGTGTTCTCCTCTGATAGCAGTGGCATACAGGAATGAGTGCTGGACGCCGGTCTGTCTTCGCATCCGAGCGCAGGCGACAAGGAAGGGAAAAAAATCTACATCCACATTCTCATAATCATTTACAATCGGCTTTTTACTATAATACATTACACAAATTGTGCTGGCTACAGGCTTCTGATCAACTTGCCATTTGTGTTTGATGTTTTTCAATTAATTTTTAAAAATTTTATTTGTCATAAACAAATAAAATGTGCTTCCTTGTGCAGACGAATGCCTTTTAATGTGATTTTTTTAATATGCAAAAGGGTGTTTGCAGCTTCGATAGGATAGTCATTTATATCGACTTTCAGGCTACGACACTATCAACTATCGTGAGAAATCAGTTCGAAAATCAATCGTTCTACAATTGATTTATGTTGCTGTGAATTTCCACGAAGAATCGAAAAATCAACAGCATTTGCATTTTTCAGTGCTCCGTCTGGTTCCTTGAGATTGAAGCCAAACTAAGTACAAATGTTGAAACCAACTATCTAATTATAATTAGTGAAAGCGAATGCTTTATCGAATTTTAGTTTGTCATTTTATGCCGGCGATCACGCTGCAAATGGTTTGTTCGGAATGTTTCTATTGGGGCGTGCGCGGCTATCTTTTAAAAATGATTTATGAGGAATCTTTTCAAATTTGCTAAACTTTATAGAGGGTAAATTGGAAAGATGCCCCAGCCCTTATATACATCCAAGAAAACACCTAGTTTTGTGTTGAAAACGATATATATTTGGTGCAACCCTTGATTTAAAATGAATGGTGCTTAGAGCGCTGCACGCAAGGTTTTGATCTACAATCACACTATTTATACCATTATAGTTGTATGCTATTAAAATTGGGTTTTTTTGTGTGAAGTACCTGCTTTGGGTCAGCAAGTAAGAATTTCAATGCATATATACGTTGAACAATGTAAAAGACAATCAACTCATTCTCGTTATCATTTAAGCTTTCAGTAAGATAGGGACTGCCTCGTACTTAGAGTATGGTAACGTGATTAGAAGTCATAAATATTCTTGTGGATTTAGAAAGAGAACTGATCACACACGTCTCCACCAATATCTCAAGTAGCGAACTGAAGATATTTTACTCATCTATCAGATCAAACATTGGTCGTTTCCTTTCGAAATTATAGAAGGTTGTACAAGGTATAAACAATTCAACCTTTGTTTGGTTCCGTCTACGTGAATAAACGTAACTGCCTCAAATGCAAGTCATTGTATATGTTGACATTTTGATCCTGGCTATGATGTTTTAATTAGAAACGCAATAAAATATCAAGTCAACATTTGCAATAGATAAATGTTGCCTGTGGTAGATGAACATTAAAAAATGAGAAAGATATTCCACTTTCTGAAAGCCACTTGATGAACTTTTACAGTCGAGATATATAGTTTAGTGCCTTTAAAGTCGTCATTTGGGATCTTGGTGCATTCTGCAACTGACGGTGTTGCATTTGTTGTTTCTTTCCCGACTGAAGATTAATATCCTGAACGTAGAACTAATTTATTCCTATTCGACTATTGATTCGTGCACTAGATTCCACTTTCAAGGGCTGAAACTGTGGATTATTTCAGTCACCAGTTCCATTGGAGATCTACCTGGTCTGCAGGTCACGTGGTAGATCAGCTCCTCATTTTTTTTCCTCCATGGGTGACGTTGGTCCTTAAAAGAAAAATAGGGAAACATTTCTACATCTCTTCTCAGCTCTTCGTCTATCGACTGCCCTTCCCATTCCCCGATCCCTCTATTTAGGCGATTCAACTATTTGAGACTTGAAGTGAGAAGTAGTCACATTAGACAAATTCTGGGAAAGATGCACCAATGGGAACTTACTTTCTAGTAATCAAGGGATAATTACTATTTGCGCGGTACTTCTATTGAAACCAAACACCAAAGAATTCAATTGTAACTCATTGTCACTGCTTCCTTGCAAGTATTTTTACCCAGATCACATCTTTGATCATCTCACTTGCTGAGTGGCCCAAGTACAATACTTTCTGTTTTAGTTCAAATGTCAGGCATTGGCAGCTTTACTCTTCGTGGTGCTGTTGTCATTTACAAACAAAACCTATGTAAGGATGTTCAAGATTCCTCATCTGAATAGCTGGTGGCATAAGTGACTGCCGATGCTGGAATCTCGGACAAACAATAAATGGCTGGAAAAACTCCGCGGGTCAGTCAGCATCTGTGGAGGCAAAGAGAGTAGGCTCTCGACTCGAAGCCCAACCAATACCTGGTATATATTTTAACATTTAAGAGTGTAAAATCAAATATTCGTAATCGGATGGGATTGATATCGTTTCAGGGTTGACACGCACTTCGCTCTGAAGCAGGTTGGCGGTTCTTTCTGTCATGGTTGTTTAAAGAGGCTGGAATTATTCGATGCTCATTCCACAGGTGAGGGGAACGGATGCCTCGATAAAGTCAAGCTGACATCGGAATAATCATATTAACATAATCCATAACCACAATATGTTAATTTTACCGTTTCGTTAAATATGGACATTGTAACCAACCCTTTTTATTTTGGCGTGGAAGGGTTTAAAGAGGGACAACACTGAGACCGATGGAAAAGCGCTATATTGTCATTAGTGTTCAATGAGAAGCTGCGATATCTAATAATTCCGACATTTCCGCAGGTATCAGATGTTCGTTGCTTTAAAATCAATCCTGCGAACATTATTTACTCTTAGATTTCATCGGGGAAAGTAGATGGGGGTACAGGTGTTTTACGTGGCTGAACGGTGAATGAGGTCATTGTCACAAAGTAACATGTGGCAAAGTCTCCTTTCAGGCCACTGCGGATAGGCTCAAATCACAGTATATATTTCTCATCCCGGTAAAATTCCCAAGACGTTCTAACCCAGGTTTTTGCAGTTACATTGGCTCGGTGCGAGGAGGTGTGTTAAGGTCTTATGTTTAAAATCTGCTCTCCATCCTCAGATGTCACATCATGCGAAAATTTTGACTTAATCCAAATATATCCAAGTAAACGGAATATCGTATCTTCCCATGTTTTGCGGAAGGTAAACAAGGAGAACGAACAAGATAGAGCTGGCGCTCGCACTGTCATAGGGTCATCTTATCTTTCCATTATTCCCAATCCAGATATAAACCAAACAGCTAGTGCTTTCTTCTTCGGTACAAAATAATCCTTTAAACGGACCTCTCTTTTGATCCTGTGTCTCAATGTTACGCTAAGTACATTCCTATCTGACTGACAGAAAATCAGCCTTTCTGTTCTGTAGTCAGAAAGTGTTCTGCTTTTTTTCCTCGGGTCCCTGTGTAAAACAAAATAGTCACAGTGTAACTGATAGTTGTGACCTCCGACGTGTGTAGTTGTTCGACAGGATGACCATATTCTGGGTGGAAGGAAAATTCCAATTTGTTAACATTTCCTGTGCTTCATTGTCAGGATATTGTCAAAAGTTACTTGTTTTAGAATCCTATCATGTGAATTCGAGTGAATAATATAAATATTGTTTACAACCTAGAGCTAAAGCAATAAACTATTGACCCAGAGTTGCAGATAAATCAAGAGAATGAACATAATCGCTGAGGGCAGAAATAACTAAGTTTGAACATTGGTCAGTTCTGAGACTAATAGGAGGAAAGTTGTGTGTTCAACCGTTTATTTGCAAACTATAAAGCTCAAATTTTTTAATTGGTAGTTGCAACATGCTGTACTGTACCATATTTGTTTTCAGTGAGTGGAATGAATGGCTCCTACCTGCTTTATGCCAAATCTCTGATGCTGAGCAATATTAGGCATCAAAGATGTTTGACTATTAATGTTATTTAGTAAGAAGTCTGAAATAGAGATTAATAGCATAACTAGTTCAAAATATAATATTGTTTATCAATAAGCAAAGCTGAATTCTTCTATAAAGGAGTAATTGATTTGTTCTGGAATACTATAATCAGATCAATGCAATTTTAAATTCTAAACTTCATAAAACTACAAAGAGAGTAAGTATTCAGTGTATGATTCAACTACTGTTTGTTTAATAATAATTAACAATTCATTGTTAACAAATGGGAACTGAAAACAGAAAGAATATGGAAGGCACAAAGTGAAAAACATTTTATTAAACAAACAGTAGTTGAATAGACTACTCAAATGGATCTGCACACTCTTCATTAATACAAAAATGTTTCAATTTTATATTCATACAATTCAAGAATTAAGATTTCAAACTTGATATCACATCACAAATGGTGAAAGATTTCTTAAAGAATGACTGACATAATCTTAACAGCAATACTGGTTTCTGTTTTCCTATCATCAGTGGAATATTTGCATTAAAAATTTACTATTTTATCTGTGATGTTACTAAGTTCATAGTGTCAATTTTTAATTGGTTGTTTAGCTCAGTCAATGTGCATGATGGAGATGATTTATTTGGATGAATTAGTTTTGCTCAGGGCTGGTCTATGTTCCTCTGGTCTCAATATTCCCCCCACCCACAACCAAATCCATCCACTATATTTTCATTGTAAAACAAACAAAAATAACATGGTAAACATGGCTATTTTTGTGTAAGGTACAGATCCGTTTTGATTTCAATATTACTTAAATGCCGTATGTTTATGTTTATGCTGCAGAACGTGGAAAATACATGTATATTTCATATCCCAGTCACTGGTACATTTTGGATTAAATGAACAGAAAACTGACAGGCTTATTTTGTTGCACATAATACCAGAACTATATCCAAGCTAGCTGGGTGGAGAGCCCAATATAAAGCTAAACATGCGTGAGTTTTGTTTGCATTGTTAATTTGATTTGAATTTGGGTAATGTGGGATAAGTTACTTCTTTTAGAGAGTTCCTTCAGCACTGCTGTTAGTATTTCATCTAAAGATGTCACAAAAAAAGAATGGGAGAATGAGAGAAAGAGAGAAAGAATGGTTAGATGGACACCATGGCTAGTTAGGAATAAACCTTCATGTAAAGTATAATATCCTGGGTCTCCGCTCTGATCCATTTGAATTTGCATTAATAGTTTGCTTTCACATTTAACCAAACACTAACTAACTAGAAGTCTCCAGAGAATTTAGAACATAGAAATGGACGATTTGACTGAATAGACTTTGTAGATGTTTACCTTTCGCATAGACCTCTTCACATTTTACTTTATGTTGCACTGACAACATATTTTAAACTTAGTCAATTTTTCTGTTCATTTATCCATTTACTGAATTTGTTTGGCAATTTCTCCAGCGATGGGCTAATGGCATTTTTATTCTATTCCCTCCAAAAGCTGACAAAAATGACATGAAAATTTGCAGTTTAACTAATTTCCTCAAATATAGCGACAAAAGTTTGGTGTTCAATCATTGCCCTCATGTACCTGGCCACTGAGCAAATACAGATATTCTTTGCAAAAAATGAATCACTGACCTTATGGAAGTGATGTTGAACATTTTTGTGTGTTTAGACATACAGCCCTTTCAGACCACGAGTCTGCGCTGCCCAATTTACACCCAATTAACCTACACCCCTGGTACGTTTTAAACATTCAAACGATGGGAGGAAACTGGAGCCCTTGGAGAAAATCCCAACAGACATAGGGAGAATGTACAAACTCCTTACAGACACCAGGGGACTCGAACTCCAGTCCTGATTTAAAAGCTAAAGAAACCAGTAGGTAAATTCCATGTTATGATAGGTTAACAATTTTGGGTTTTGTTTTATTTAGATCAGGCAGTGAAGGTGGTTTATTTGGTTTAAATAGTTTTGTTCAGACAGGGCCCCAATTACCTAGTCTCAATGTCCCAATATCTGTCATTATCTTCCATTGGACTTATCTGATATCATACTTCATGTGCAGAAAAACAATTGGAAATTGGTAAACATGGCTACTCTGGTAGTTGAGTAGTTTATCTTCAATCATTTACTGTTACATGCTTATGCTACCAATTCACATATTTTTCATATTACAGTATAATTACATTCAAAACACTGTGAGTTAATGAAAAAGAAAACATCAGATGCAATAAATCTCAAACAAAATCATAAAATGTTGAAAAAAGCCAGCAGGTCAAGAAGCATTTGTGAGAAGAGAAACTATCAAAAGCTTGGGTCTCCAGTTCTTTTATCAGAATAAATTAATGTTTGGTTATGGTTCTTTGTTGGATCCATATCACTTCCAAGCCTCTGTCACTATCCATCTGTCCCTTCCCACCTTGCTCCACCTACCCATCAACCTCTCCTCACCTGGATACACCTGTCATTTGCCAGCTCCTGACTCACCCCAGCTATCTTTATACTGGCTATCTCCCCTTTACTGATGCTGGATCTTGATCCAAAATATCAATGATCTCATTTGCCTCCATGGATGCTGACCGATGCATCAAATTCCTCTATAAGCTCATTTGTTGCTCCATTTTCCAATGTAATTTACTTGTTTAATTCTTCCCTCTGAGATAGCCCTCATTTTAATTGTTTCAACTTTGACCTGATAGCTTTAATTGTCCAGGACCCAAGATCAAGAATTTCCCCAATAAATATTGTACCCTTTCTGGCTCTCTGCATAACAATTAGGGATTGCCTTTTTGGCTAAGCTTTGACACAAGTTTCAGTATATATGCACTTGGTTGTTATGCTTGGTGCCAAGATTTGTTTGATAGTACTCCTGTAGTCTTTAGCCATTTTGCTGCATTAAATTAATGATGGAAGGGAATAGAACATAGAACCATAGAATAGTACAGCAGAGAAACAGGTCCTTCAGCCTATCTAGTCTGTGCTGAACAATTATCTACTAGCCCTGTATGTTTTTGGAGGGTTGGAGAAAACTGGAGCACCCAGGGAAATCCATGCAGGTCACAAGGAGAATGTACAAACTCCTTACAGACAGTGCTGAATTCAACCCAGGAGGCTGACACTGTAGTGGCATTCCACTAACCACTGGGCTAACCATACCAACTTAGAGATGTTGTCCAATACTAATTGAAGTGAAGTATGGAAGCAATTTTAGTGGATATAAACATTCTATGTTAATTCAAAACTTTCATTTCAACAAACTAGTGCAAATATTTTTACAGAAAATATAAGATTGGAAGTCACACAATGCTTTTGATGTTTGAGAGACAATATGTTGGGTTATGTAATTAGGATAGGGTTACTGCAACCCTTATTAAGGAGTTCCGAAGACAGGAAAGGTGGTAAGTTGCTGGGTTAGTTAAAATCCTGTTGAGCACCTGAAATTTCATGATGTTGACTTGATTGAAGAAATTTCCCCTCTTTTTCCTGCTTTGTGTCTCTTATAGCTGCTAAACGTTGCTCGACATTTTTGAATTGACTAAATCAGGAGATTGGCTGATCCGAAGAACTTCAATGCCTTTTTTTTTAATCATAAATACAAATGAGAGAGACAGAGAGAGATAATTTATTCCCATTAATCTTTAGTATAATAAGTAAAATGTATTTTGGTTCATAGTAGCTATTCAAATAATCACCTGCAGTTGCCTTAATCCATGTGGAAAGAATGTAGCACCTTTTTAAAAGTTGCTTTCTAAAATATTGAAGCCTTTTTTAAATGTTGTTAGCAAGCATCTCAACATTATTCCCAGCCTTATGTTGACAATCTGTCTTACTAATGTTGGATGGTTTATTGTTAATTCAGAAATGTGTTGTTAAAAATTATGAAATCTAGTCAAAACCTGTTTCTTACAGCCTTCCTCAATAGTGCATATTGGAACAATCAAGTATAAATTTTAAAACACAAGTAATTGGAAATGCTGGGATGTTGAGCTAACAAACAGAGCGAAGCTGGAGGGACTCAATAGACCACCAGTCAGAATTTTGGGTCAGGTCCCTTTCTTGGGACTGAAGGGGAGACAGCATATATGCATGTGTTCAAAATTAATATAGACAATCTCACAAAACTGACAAAGAATAGCCAGCCTCACATTTTATGGAATATTACTCTCTGAGCACTTTCCATTCACAAAATCTTATTTAGTTAATCTTCATAATTTTGTATGAATCTTTTAATTATAAAGTTATATTGCCACATTTATAATGGAAGTTGCCTAAATAAAACATCAGTTCATAATCGCTCAAATTGGGACAAGGCTATTCACAAATTGCTCAAAATGTATTCTGATTATTTTTTCACATTGATTATTTATGTGGAAATCTCTAATGTTGAAAGTTGGATCTTGCAATGGATGGTCTTTCAGATATGGTGTTGTTTGTTAAACGTTTCGATTTGTGGTTTTAGTACCTTTCATTTTGGGATGATGAAGGAATCAATATTTCACTCTGCCATTGAAAAATTCAGGACATTAGCAATAAATCACTTATGATGAGAAGAAATTCTTTATGCATACATAGTATGTTACCAATCTTTTGAAAATTAAATTATAAAAATGTTACTATAGGCAGGTGACTTGCTTTACTTTGCAGTCAGCTAGTGAATTTGTGGAGTAGAGGTTATGAATAGATTTTCAATTAAAATTACATTAAAAAACACAAGAACGGCAGATACTGGAATGCTTAGAGGTTAAAGAGATTCACAAATGTGGTCTCCTTGTTTAAAAAAGGTAATAGGGAGAATTCTGGGAATTATGTCAGTGGTGTGCGAACTATTGGAAAGGATTCTTAAGGATAGAATCTATGAGCATTTGGAGAAGTACATTCTGCTCAAGGATAGTCACCATGGCTTTGTGAAGGAAAGGTGGTGCCTCACAAGCCTAACTGAGTTTTTTGAGGAGGTAACAAAATAAATTGCTGAAAGTAGGGTGGTAGATGTGGTCTATATGGATTTTAGTAAAGCATTTGACAAGGTCGCCCATGAGAGTCTCGTTCAGAAAGTCATGAGGCATAGGACCCACAGAACCTTGGCTGTGTTAATTAAAAATTGGCTTGCATGTAGAAAGCAGAGAGTAGTAGTTGATGGAAAGCATTCTGCCTGCAGGTCAGTGACTAGTGGAGTTCCGCAGGGATCTGTTCTGGGACCCCTACTCTTTGTGATTTTTATAAATGACCTAGGGGAAGAAGTGGAAGGATGAGTCAGTAAGTTTTCAGATGACACGAATGTTGGAGGGGTTCTGGATTGTGTTGAAGGTTGTTGTAGGTTACAAAAGACAGGATGCAGAATTTGGTGGAAGAGAGAGATAGAGTTCAATCCAGATAAGTGTGTGGTGATGCTTTTTAGAAGGTCAAACCAAAAGGCTGAGTATAGGGTTAATGGTCAGATACTTAACATTGTGGAGGAACAGAGTGGCCCTAGGGTCCAAATCCATACATCTCTCAAGGTTGCTTTACAGGTTGATAGAATAGTTAAGAAGGCCTCTGGGATGTTGGTCTTCATTAATTTGGGATTAAGTCCAAGATTCGAGGGGTCATGTTATAACTCTACAAATCTCTGGTGAGGCCACACATTGAGGCAAGGTTAGCATAGCTGGGACTTTTCTCTTTGGAGCAAAGAAAGTTGAGAGGTGACTTAATAGAGGTCTATAAGCTTATGAGAGGCATAGATAAGGAGGCATACATAAGGTGCACACCCAGCGTCTTTTTCCGAGGACAGGAATGGTAAGCACCAGGGAACATCTGAGCAAAGTGAAGGGAGGAAAGTTTAGGGGAGCCATCAGGGGTAAGATTTTTTTACCTGGACAGTTGTAGGTGCCTCAAATGCCTCTCCAGGGATGGTGGTGGAGGCTAAAACATTCGAGGCATTTAAGAGACTCTTAGACTAGCACATGAAAGAAAACTAGAGGGTTATGAGCTAAGAATATATTGGTCTGCACAACATCAAGGACCAAAGGGTCTGTACTGTGCTGTAATATTTAATGTTCTATGAACAAGAGAAGCTGGAGGGACTAAAAGATCATACACCATCCATGGAGAGAAATGGAGAATTCATGTTACTGGTGGGGAACTTAAAAAGACTAAAGTGGAAAGAGGAGATAGGAAGGATAAAAAAAGGGAGTGGGAGCTGGGGAGAGGCCAAGAATTGATAGGATACTACACAAATGAAGATGGGAGTTAAACAAAAGAGTCTGAAGATGCTGTGATTGTTGTTCAACACACAAAAGTTCAGCAAATTCAACCTTCTTTATGTAGCAAAGATATGTATCCAGCCTTTCAGGCCTGTGCCCTTCCACAAAGTATGAGCAAAAGCAGGCAGGTGCCTGAATAAAATGGTGGGGGAAAGGCAGAAGGAAGGAGCACAGGCCCATAAGCAAAAGGTCATAGGTGGATATAGGTAGGATGGAGGTAGACCAAAAAAACTGTGAAGTGTTAGGGGAAGGGATAATTCTCTGAATGGAGAAAGTTGTGGGGGGGGGGGGTGGGGGTTATGAGCTGGAGGAAAGGAGAAAGAGGGACAGAGAAAGAGCAAGAGAGAGATACCAGGGAGGGGACTAATGGAAACCAGAGAAGTCAATGTTAATGCCTTCTGGTTGTACAGTGCCCAGATAGAACATTAAATGCTAATCCTCCAATTTGTGGATGGCCTCAGTTTGGCAATGCACAAGGCCATGGACATACATGTTGGTGTGGGAGTTGGGCATATAATTGAAATGGAGGTCCCCGCTATTGCAGCAGACAGAGAAAAGTTAACAAAGCGATCTCCCACTCAGCATCCACTCTCTCTAATCTAAAGGAGGCCACAACAGGAGCACTAGATGCAATAGAAGACCCCTGCAGATTTGCAAGTAAAGTGTTGCTTTACTTGGAAGGACAGTTTGGGACCCTTTGGTGAGGGAGGAGATGAAGACTCAAGTGTGGCACTTCCTGCAGTCACAGGGGTGGTTCTAAGGGGGCAATTAGTGGGAAGGGATGAGTGGATGGAAGGAGCAGTCCTGGTGAAAGGTGGAGAGAAGAGGGGAGGGGAGATATGTCTGGTGATGGGATCACATTGTAGGTGGCAGAGGATAATATGTTAGATGTAGAGGCTGGTATGATGGTAGGTGAGGACAAATTTAATCCTGTCCTTCTTGTGTCTTGGGGCAGAAGGGGGGCCAGGGAAGATGTGCAAGGAATAGAGGAGCTGCAGGAAAGGGCTGAGTTTATGGTGGTAGAGGGGAAGCCACATTTCTTTTGAAGAAGGGCACCTTGGATGATCTGGAATAGAAGACCACATTCTGTGAACAGATGCGATGGAAGCAGAGCAATTAAGAGAAAGGAAGGAGGGGACGGGGTGTGAAGAGGTGTAGTCAAGGTAGCTGTGGGAGTTGGTGGGTTTGTAGAAAATGTCTGTTGATAGTTTGTCTCCTGAGTTGGAGACAGAGGGATCGAGAAAATGGAGAGTATTACCAGAGATGGACCAAGTGGATTCAACAGTGGCTGGAAGGGAAATGCCAGAGATTCGTAGTGAATAATTGTTTGTCAGGCTGGAGGCCGGAAACAAGTGGTGTGCCTAAGAGTTCTGTATTGGGACCCTTGTTGTTTGTCATTTACATTAATGATCTGGATGATGGGGTGGTAAATTGGATTAGTAAATATGCAGGTGATACTAAAATAGGTGGAATTATGGATAATGAAGAAGATTTTCAAAGGTTGTTAAAGGATTTGGACTGCTTAGAAGAAAGGGCTGAAAGATGGCAGATGGAGTTTAATGCTGAGAAGTGTGAAGTGCTTCATTTTGGATGGAATAATCTAAACAGGACGTGTGTAGTAAATGGGAGGGCATTGAGGAATGCAGTGGAGCAGAAAGATCTAGGAATAACGGTTCATTGTTCCCTGAAGGTAGAATCTCACGTGGATAGGGTGGCGAAGAAGGCTTTTAGTATGATGGCCTTTAGAAATCAAAGCATAGAATACAGGGGTTGGAAGGTGATGTTAAGACTGTTCACAGCATTGGTGAGGCCACATTTGGAATACTGGTCTCTGAATTATAGGAAGGATATGAACAAGTTAGAGAGAGTGCAGAGAAGATTAATGAAAATGTTACCTGGGTTTCAGAATCTAGATTACAAAGAAAGAGTGAGCAGGTTAGGTCTTTATTCCTTGGAGCATAGAAGGTTGATGGAGGTATTTAAGATTATGAGGGGGATAGATAGAGTTGATGTGGATAGGTTTTTTCCCTTGAGGGTAGGAGAGATTGAAACAAGAGCCCATGAATTAAGAAGCAAAAGTTTAGAAGTAACATGAGGGAAAACTTCTCCTCTCAGAGAGTGATGGGTTTATGGAATGAGATTTCGGGAGAAGTAGTGGCGGCAGAGTCAATTTTGTCACTTAAGGAAAAATTGGATAGGTATATAGATGAGATGGGAATGGAATATTATGAGTAAGGTGCAATTAGGTGGGACTAGAGGAAAGTACTTCGTTCGGTGCGGACTAGAAAGGCTGAGATGGCCTGTTTCCATGCTGTAATTGTTATATGGTTATAAGTGAATTTGAGGTCACATGATTTACAAGAAAAAGGAATAGAAGTAGGCCATTTGGCCCATTGAGTCTGCTCCACAAATCCACCCTGAGCTAACCTGTTCTCACATCTAGTTCCATGTTCTGGCCTTTTCCCTATATCCTTTGACACCCTGACTAATTAGATAGCCATCAATCTTCCCCTTAAATGATCTGGCCTCCACAGTTGTATATGGCAACAAATTCCATAAATCCACGACCCTCTGGCTACAGAAATTTCTCCTCATCTCTGTTTTAAATGGGTACCTTCTAATTCTAAGACTGTGCCCTCTTGTCCTGGATTCACCCACAAAGGGAAACATTTTATTTGCATCTATTCTGTCCAATCCTTTCAGCATTCAAAATGTTTCAATGAGATCCCCTCTCATTCTTCGATATACCAATGAATACAGTACAAGAGCCGCAAAGTGTTTCTCATATGTTAGCCCTTGCATTCCAAGAATCATCCAGGTAAATCTTCTCTGTACTATCTCCAACATCATTTCATCCTCTCTAAGACAAGGGGCCCAAAACTGCACACAGTACTCCAAATGAGGTCTCACTAGTGCCCCATAGAGCTTCATCACACCTCTTTACTCTTAAGCACTATTCCCTTTGAAACAAATGCCAACATAGCATTTGCTTTCTTTACTGCCAATCCAAGCCGGTAATTAACCTTTAGGTTATCCTGTATGAGGACACCCACTTCTGAATTTTGAATTTTATCCCCCTCCAAATAATAATCTGTCTGTTTATTTCCTCTTCCAAAATATTCAACTGTACATTTCTCAACATTGTATCCCATCTGCCATTACTTTGCCCACTCTCCTAAAGTGTCCAAGTCTCTCTGCAACCTTTCGGTTTCTTCAACATTTCCTATTCCACCACCTATCTTGGTGCCATCTGCAAACTTTGCCACAGAACGATTCAATCCATAATCTAAATATACATTGTAACAAGAATCGGCCCCAACACCAACCAACCCCTGTGGAACACCACTAGTAACCGGCAACCAACCAGAACAGGATCATTTCATTTCCACCCAGTAACCCACGCCACCACCACCCCCTCCCCAATTAAATTTGCTCTTTAATCTCGACAAAAGGTCCTGACCCAAAACACTGACTGATCAATTCTCTCCATGGATGCTGCCTGACCTACTGAGCCCCTCAGCCTTGATTTGTTTTTTCAATTAAAATAGTATGAATTGCCTTTATGTAATATTCCAAACAAGAAATTAAAATGCAGTGCTTCCCCACATCTTGCTTGGGCTTGAATAAAAGAACAAAACTGTTCTCTTTCCATCTCATCTTTTTAGTTTCTACCTTCGGCTGACATTTGTCACTGTCAGGTGAAGGTAAAAGCTCAGCATGTGGTAACACGGTGTTTGCATGCTCTGGCTCTATGCACAGCTTGATGCAGTCATGGCTATCAAGATGAAGTCCAGGTTGTGTACAGTACAGTATCCCCCCCCCAGCCCTCCACCTTTGGTGGCATGTACATCATGACTTGTCAGGTACAATGCATTCTGGATCTCCAGATGAAGCAGAAGATGACTTACTGATCACCACAGTGCAAGGAAAGGTATGGATCCAATATGTTATGTCCAGCAACATGTACAGCACCTCACACCTCATGACCAGTTCCTGCCCACCACCAGCAAGTGCTACCCCCACATTTCCAACTTCTATTTCAGTTTGCCTATCCACTCCAGCCAATTCTTGCCACGTGCCTTGTCTTCTCCAGACTAGACATTCAGAGATGTGCACATTAGCACATCAGAGTGGAGGGTGAAGAGAATAGAAGATTAGTCAAGCCAATTGCGAAACAACATGGACTCACTCTTGCTGTGATCAACCTTGGTTCCTAAGGTCAGTTCAGACTAGACAGAGATACTGATAAATCTGTGGACTAGTCTGTGCATAAGAGAGTTATGTCCATGCACAGGCAAGTCTGCCATCATTACCTTTCTGTTTGATCACTCTCCAACCAGACAGCATAAACATCAACTTCTTTGGTTTCTGTTAGACTCCTCCCAACTCCCATCTATCCCTGTGTCTCCTTTCCTATAGCTTTCTCTCTCTCTCGCTTTTCCCTTTTCCCACTGTCTCCTTCCCCCACCTCTGCATTCACAGAGCCATTCGACCCCACCCCCCAATAATTCTTACTATTCCTCTCTCCTGCCCTCCTCTCCATATCCAATTAACACATTTTGTCTGTTGGTCTGTAGTTCACCCCTTCCCTTTCTTATAATTCAGGCACTGCCTGCCTTTTACTCATACCTTGAAGAAGTGCTCAGGCCTGAAACATAAGTTATATATCTTTACGTCCAATATGAGACCAGCTGAGTTTCTCCAGCATTTCTGTGTTTCTACTACAATCACAGTATATGCAGAATTTCATGTTTCAGTCCATTTGGAAATGTCTATATAGTGCTGTTTTATCCAATTCCTGTTTCCCAAACATCATTTTGGAGAGTAATTCCATTGTGCTCATGTGCAATATCTTTAAAAATATCTTGATGTTCAAGCTGGCAAAACACCTGATCACCTCCTATCACATGTGTGAGAGATGGTTTTCCTGCTGAGTACAGTGTACGTCTAATCTGGATGGATAACCTGTCCTAGTGCGGACAATCTGGTTGGTGATGGCCTTGGACAGGATTGTATAATCCATGTTCATCATTGATATGAGTTGCCAATTCCTGATGTACGTCCTTTCTCCCTTCTGCTTGGAGATGAGAGTGATGGTGTCTTTTCTCATGGATTATGACATATTGCCAATTGGACATATGCGGTTGTATAGTTCTAGTAGGACTTGACCAACTCAATCCCACCGAGTGAAAACGTGTCGCTTCCAGGAATTTTATTCATTTCAAGGGATTGAATAAAACTTGTCAACTCCTCCAGGGTTTCAGGCTGGTGCAAACTCTACTTATTTCTGTTTTTTAAAAGTTCCAAGGCAGAAGACAGGAAGTTCCAGGAGATAATATTGCCTTGCTTTTCTGTCCAGCAGGAAAGGATTTTCAGATCCTCATTATGTTTAGCTTCAGCAAGTCAAGAATTTCAGTGCGTGCATACATTGTTCAACATATTTTTAACCAAAAATAGACGTTATTCACAATAAATTATTAACAGTAGGAAAACCATTTAAAGTCTTTTCCCACCCTTAGTTAATATCCATACATTTTAATCACTGAACATTGTTTCATTCATTTCCATGTTGTTACTCCCCCTTCTGTTGCTGAGGGGCTTCCCCTCAGTTTCAGGCCCTCAATGCCCAGTAACGGATGAACTCTAGACTCTGATGCTTCCCCACAGTACCTTCGTGTTGGCTGCGCCATCCTCGGTGTATCCCTCAGCCTGGAATGTACAAGACGGCAGTATTCCTGCACTGACATCTCTCTGTGCTTGAAAGGCCAACAGATTTCAGGCAGACTAAAGTGGTTTCCAACAGCTCTGATGTCTGACTCTGTGTGCATCCCTAGAAACAGCCCATAAATTGGAGAATCCTTATGTCAAGCTGCTGCTGGGGATGAGCAAACCTGCATTCTGCAAAGAGATGGATGACTGTCTCCACTCCACTGCAGTCATCTTGGGGACAACACACATTGTGGGCACTGATCAAGGATCTGACTGGGAGACTCCTCTCACCACCAGCCAGGTCAAGTCCTGGTGCTTGTTTGCGAGCACTGGTGATGAGACATTCTGCCAGATGACCTGGATGGTCTGCTCAGGGAACCATCCCACTGGTGTCCACCGAGTCCTCACTATCTGCAATGCAGACCATTTTCTGATGGACCTTTGCAATCTGCTCTGACCAATTTTTGTTGCATGCCTTAGCTCCTCCAAATAAAGTCAAGGTAAAGATGAAATAGTGTTTCTCCAGGACCATGGAGCATATTTACATCATTATGCTAGAATAGAAATTAAACACAATGAAATATTAAAAATTAAAACATATAGAGTAAAAGTCCACGGTATGCTATCTACATATGTTCTGGGAATTCAGGAGCCAAATGATTTTGGGGAAAAAACTGTTACCCAATCTGGACATAAGGGCCTGAGTGCTATGGTACCTCCTACTAGATGGCAGGAGGGAGAACAGTTTACATGAGGGGTGTGTGGAGTTCATCACAATGCCTGCATCGAGTGTTGTAGATATCCTTCAGGTAGGAGGAGAGCCACCAATTATTTTTTCCGCTGACTTCTCTACCCTCTGCAGAGTTTTGTGGTCTGAGGAGGTACAGCTACCAAACCAGGTGGTGATGCAGTTGCACAGGATGCTCTCGATATATCCTCTGTAGAATGTAGTGAGGACAGAGGGTGGGAGATGAACTATCCTCAGCCTTCGCAGGATGTAGAGGCATTGCTGGGCTTTCTTGGCTATGGAGCTGGTGTTAAGAGACCAGGTGAGATTCTCCACCAAGTGCACTCCAAGGAACTTGATACATTTGATGACCTCAATGGTGGACCTATCAGTGGTCCACCCTGGACCCGCCTGATGTGAGCACAGTGGTGGGTCAGCAGAGTGAACAGCAGTGGGCTGTGCATGCAGCCCTGGGGGAACCCATGTTCTCAGTGTGATGGTCTTGAAAGTGCTGTTACTGATCTGGACTGCCTGAGGTCACCCTGACAGGAAGTCGAGAATCCAATTGCAGAGGGAAGTGTTTAGACCCAGCAGGCTCTACTTCCTCATCAGAAACTGAGGTATGATTGTATTGAATGCTAAACTGAAGTCAATAAACAGCATTCGAAAACATGTGTTCTTATTTTCCAAGTGGGTGAGGGCTAGATCCCCAAAACCTTCAGGTAGTCAGATCTGACCAGTCAGACCATTTACCGAAGAGCATTGCCTTGCTCTTCAAGATGATAAACTCATAGCATTATCATTAGAACCATAGAACACTCTTTCTTTGGCTTGGCTTCGCGGAAGAAGATTTATGGAGGGGGTAAAAAGTCCACGTCAGCTGCAGGCTCGTTTGTGGCTGACAAGTCCAATGCGGGACAGGCAGACACGGTTGCAGCGGCTGCAGGGGAAAATTGGTTGGTTGGGGTTGGGTGTTGGGTTTTTCCTCCTTTGCCTTTTGTCAGTGAGGTGGGATCTGCGGTCTTCTTCAAAGGAGGTTGCTGCCCGCCAAACCGTGAGGCGCCAAGATGCACGGTTTGAGGCGATATCAGCCCACTGGCGGTGGTCAATGTGGCAGGCACCAAGAGATTTCTTTAGGCAGTCCTTGTACCTTTACTTTGGTGCACCTCTGTCACGGTGGCCAGTGGAGAGCTCGCCATATAACACGATCTTGGGAAGGCGATGGTCCTCCATTCTGGAGACGTGACCTGCCCAGCGCAGTTGGATATTCAGCAGCGTGGATTCGATGCTGTCGGCCTCTGCCATCTCGAGTACTTCGACGTTAGGGATGAAAGCGCTCCAATGGATGTTGAGGATGGAGCGGAGACAACGCTGGTGGAAGCGTTCTAGGAGCCGTAGGTGATGCCGGTAGAGGACCCATGATTCGGAGCCGAACAGGAGTGTGGGTATGACAACGGCTCTGTATACGCTTATCTTTGTGAGGTTTTTCAGTTGGTTGTTTTTCCAGACTCTTTTGTGTAGTCTTCCAAAGGCGCTATTTGCCTTGGCGAGTCTGTTGTCTATCTCATTGTCGATCCTTGCATCTGATGAAATGGTGCAGCCGAGATAGGTAAACTGGTTGACCGTTTTGAGTTTTGTGTGCCCGATGGAGATGTGGGGGGGATGGTAGTCATGGTGGGGAGCTGGCTGATGGAGGACCTCAGTTTTCTTCAGGCTGACTTCCAGGCCAAACATCTTGGCAGTTTCCGCAAAGCAGGACGTCAAGCGCTGAAGAGCTGGCTCTGAATGGGCAACTAAAGCGGCATCGTCTGCAAAGAGTAGTTCACGGACAAGTTTCTCTTGTGTCTTGGTGTGAGCTTGCAGGCGCCTCAGATTGAAGAGACTGCCATCCGTGCGGTACCGGATGTAAACAGCGTCTTCATTGTTGGGGTCTTTCATGGCTTGGTTCAGCATCATGCTGAAGAAGATTGAAAAGAGGGTTGGTGCGAGAACACAGCCTTGCTTCACGCCATTGTTAATGGAGAAGGGTTCAGAGAGCTCATTGCTGTATCTGACCTGACCTTGTTGGTTTTCGTGCAGTTGGATAATCATGTTGAGGAATTTTGGGGGACATCCGATGCGCTCTAGTATTTGCCAAAGCCCTTTCCTGCTCACGGTGTCGAAGGCTTTGGTGAAGTCAACAAAGGTGATGTAGAGTCCTTTGTTTTGTTCTCTGCACTTTTCTTGGAGCTGTCTGAGGGCAAAGACCATGTCAGTAGTTCCTCTGTTTGCGCGAAAGCCGCACTGTGATTCTGGGAGAATATTCTCGGCGACACTATATATTATTCTATTTAGTAGAATCCTAGCGAAGATTTTGCCTGCAATGGAGAGCAGCGTGATTCCCCTGTAGTTTGAGCAGTCTGATTTCTCGCCTTTGTTTTTGTACAGGGTGATGATGGTGGCATCACGAAGGTCCTGAGGCAGTTTTCCTTGGTCCCAACAAAGCTTGAAAAACTCATGCAGTTTGGCATGCAGAGTTTTGCCGCCAGCCTTCCAGACCTCTGGGGGGATTCCATCCATACCTGCTGCTTTGCCACTTTTCAGTTGTTCGATTGCCTTATATGTCTCATCCTGGGTGAGGACCTCATCCAGCTCTAGCCTTAGGGGCTGTTGAGGGAGCTGGAGCAGGGTGGAATCTTGGACTGAGCGGTTGGCACTGAAAAGAGATTGGAAGTGTTCTGACCATCGGTTGAGGATGGAGATCTTGTCGCTGAGGAGGACTTTGCCGTCTGAGCTGCGCAGCGGGCTTTGGACTTGGGGTGAGGGGCCTTACACAGCCTTTAGAGCCTCGTAGAAACCCCTGAAGTTGCCAATGTCCGCGCTGAGCTGGGTTCGTTTGGCGAGGCTAGTCCACCACTCATTTTGGATATCCTGGAGTTTGCGCTGAAGATGGCTGCATGCGCGACGGAAGGCTTGTTTCTTCTCTGGACAGGACGTCTTTGTAAGGTGAGCCTGGTGGGCAGCTCGCTTCTTTGCCAGCAGCTCCTGGATTTCCTGGCTGTTTTCGTCGAACCAGTCCTTGTTTTTCCTGGAGGAGAAGCCCAGTACCTCTTCAGTGGATTGCAGTATGGTAGTCTTCAACTGATCCCAGAGGGTTTCAGGGGACAGGTCCGTGAGGCGGGTTGCATCATCGAGCTTTGCTTTGAGGTTTGCCTGGAAGTTTCCTCTCGCTTCGTCTGACTACAGGTTTCCAACATTGAACCTCTTTCTGGGGGCTTTACTGTTCCTGGGCTTTGGCTTGAAGTGAAGGTTGAGCTTGCAGCGAACCAGCCGGTGGTCAGTGTGGCATTCCGCGCTGGGCATGACCCTGGTGTGGAGCACATCTCGTTTGTCACTTTCTCGCACCTGGATGTAGTCCAGGAGGTGCCAGTGTTTGGATCGGGGATGCATCCAGGTAGTCTTAAGGCTGTCCCTCTGCTGAAAGAGGGTGTTTGTAATGACAAGCCGCTGTTCTGCGCAGAGCTCCAACAGGAGGCGCCCATTGTCGTTGCACTTGCCGACGCCATGCTTGCCCAGGATTCCTGGCCAGGTTTCTGAGTCTTTGCCGACGCGAGTGTTGAAGTCGCCAAGGATGACAACCTTGTCGGCTGTAGGGGTGCGTTGGATGAGGTTGCGCAGGTCAGTGTAGAACTTGTCCTTTTCTGCTGGTTCCGCCTGGAGGGTTGGAGCATAGACACTGATGAGGGTGATGCAACGCTTGTTTTGAAGGGGGAGTCGCATGGACATGATTCGGTCCGAGTGGCCTGTCGGAAGGTTTCGAGTTTGGAGGCAATGAAGTTCTTGACCATGAAGCCTACACCAGATAGGCGTCGTTCATCCGAAGGCTTGCCAGACCAGTAGAGTGTGTAGCCCGCGTCGCGTTCTTGGAGGCTGCCTACATCTGCCAGGCGGACTTCACTGAGAGCGGCTATGTCGATGTCAAGTCTGAGGAGTTCATGTGCAATGAGGGCAGACTGACGTTCAGGTCGGTGGCTGTCAACCTTGTCTAGCATGGTTCACTACAGCACAAAAAACTGGCCATTCATCCCCTTTAGTCTGTGCCAAAACATTATCCTGCTAGTCCCACTGACCTGCACCCATTCCATAACCCTCCAGACCTCTTCCATCCATGAATCTATCTAATTCATTCTTAAAATGAAAGAGTGAGCCTGCAGTTCCCACTCAGATGGCAGCTCATTCCACATTCCCACCTCTCTCTAAATTAAGAAGTTTCCCCTTCTGTTACCCCTAAACCTTTCCCCTTTCACCCTAAAGCCGTGTCCTCTTGTATTTATCCCTCCTAATCCCTTCTCATACTGAGAACACAATGGCCTAGAAATTGCAGTGGGCAATATTAACAGCTGACCATTTAATTTGCTCTTAGTCTAATTTAACGCTTACCTTAAATGAGTTAATGTCTTTATTAAAAGAATAGACAGAAGACTGTCATACACATGCAGCAGATAGAATTGACATCATCAACAGTATATCTTGTGAGACAATGCCTTGAAGCCAATATTCAAACAAATCATGAAAGAATTCTAGTCCTTTGGAGAATTGTCTCTTACCTTTGTTTAATTATCAGACAAAGCATCCAATGGAATCCACTGCTGGTTGTTTATACACATTGTCTGGAGACTTCAGGATAAGAACTCAGACAGATATCAAAAAGGCTTGTGAGAAGCCCAGCTGTGTGTGTGGCAGAATTTTTTTACATGTACTTTCTGGATTGTAACCTTTGCTAATTGCTCTCTGCATGGTCCTATTTAAACTGAAATATGGTTGCTGTGTAGTGGGGAATTGTAGAACTCTGGGAAGGCATGGTAGCTCTCTGCATTTCAAGCCTTTGTAGGCAAGCCATGTCTCACCTTTGTAATTTTGAGAGGCTGAAGCTTCCTGAATGGACTTCAAGGGATGATTAGCAAATGAAATCTGTCACAGCTGATTTTCACCTGATTGTCACTTGGAAAATAATTGACAACTTTGAAAGGCTGAGTGGGGTGGGGGGTGGGGGGGATGGAGACAGACACCTCAGCTTCCCTCTTAAGGTTTTAATTCTTGCCCAATGCAATCTTTAGGCACATAAAAAAACAGACCGAATCCAATCAGTGTCAGGGAAGGCTTTTTTGACTAGTTTATTTAATTTTTTTCCATACATGTAGTAGCCAGAGATTAATATTATAATACAATTTGCAAAAAGAAAACAAACTAAACACTACATACATGATGATATATACCCCCACCCACCCCACTCCAAAACAATTAAGAAACAATATAGTTATATAAAATAAAAGAAAAAAAACTTTCAGGATTGCACAAAGGGACACCATCTAACATACATATTTAAACAGAGTTCTTTAAAACAAATATTTAATCCTAATATTTGAGTTTAAGGGCTCTAGATTTGTAAAAAAAATATAGCTTATTTATTTCTCAAATTATATGTATTTTTTTACAAAGGAATACAACTTTGAATTTCTGCATTCCACCTTGCCATACCCAAATACAGATCTGATTTCCAAGTAACTGCAATACATTTCTTTGCCACCACTAATGCAACTTTAACAAATTCCAAATGATATGTTGACAGTTTTAATTTAGGTCTTGTTCCTTCAATATTTCTTAATAAAAGTAAATCGGGATTTTGCAGAAATACACCTGTAACGTTCCCCAAAAAATCCCTAAATCCACCCAAAAAGATCTTACCTTGGGACAAGACCAAGTTGAATGTAAAGAAGTTACTACATCCTCACCACATCTAAAACACTGAGCTGATAAGTCTGGTTTCATTCTATTCAATTTTTGTGCTGTAAGATATAACTGATGTAAAAAAAATACTGAACTAACATTAATAGTGTTAGTCATCTCTTCTCGGCCTTTTGGCTAAGATCAAGTGTGGGGAAGGCTTGATGACATTTGCAAATTAAGACTTTATGTCATTTTCACAAATCAAGCAAAACCACAGAAATACTGGAGGAACTCAGCAGGTCTCACAGCATCCATAGGAAGTAAAGCTATTTTATCGACATTTGGGGCTGACATGAACCTCCTGTGGATGGTGCGAGACCTGTTGACTTCCTCCAGAATTTCTGTGTTTTTGCTACAATCACAAATCAAGCAGCTCAGTTAGATAATTTCAAAGAATTAAAATCACAAAAACAGCATATGCTGGAAATATGAAACAAAACAGAAAATGGTGGAAAATCTGAGCAGGTCAGGATTTTATAAAAGTTATTTCAAAGATTGTGTTGACAAGGAGGTTGAGACCTGTTTTGTATTTTCTGACAAGAGCCCTGTGATTAGTCATGTGCCTCAAGGCTCAGTGGAGGGTCTATTGTGTTTGTCATCTATATTAACAATCTGGGTGATAATATGGTTAATTGGATCAGCAAATTTGCAGATGGCACTAAGATTGTGGGTGGAGTGGACAGCAAGGAAGGCTTTCAAGCTTGCAGCAGGATCCGGACCAGCTGAAAAATGGGCTGGAAAATGGCAGATGGAATTTAATACAGACAAGTATAAGGTGTTGCCCTTTGGGAGGACAAACCAGGGTAGGATTTACACAGGAAACAGTAGAGATCAGCCATCTGCAGGATGCAGCAAATTTAGATTCTTGGGAGTCAAGTCACTAATTCAGAGGATCTTTCCTGGACCCAACACACCAAAGGCATTGTAAAGAAAGCATGTCAGCACTTCTACTTCATCAGGAGTTTGCAGAGGTTTGGTATGACACCAGAAACCCTGGCAAATTTCTACAGAGGTGTGGTGGAAAGTGTGCTGACCGGCTGCATCATGTTTGGTATGGGGACATCAATACCCTCCAAAAGGTATTGGCACAGCTCAGGACATCACAAGCAAAACCCTCCCCACTATTAAATACATCTACAGAGGAGGGCAGCAGCTTCATCAAAGACCCACACCACCTAGCACATGCTCTGTTCTTGATGCTGCCATCAGGAAAGAGATACAGGTGCTACAAGACTCGCACCACCAGGTTCAGAAACAGCTTCTCCATAGCAAGCTCAATCAGAGACTGCTTTGAGGCTCTTACTTGTGCACTTCATTGATTTTCTTTTGTTCTCTCTGTATTGCAGTCAGTTTGTTTACATTCATTATCTGTTTATAGTTCTTTGTTTACATGTTTAAACTGTGTACAGTTTATTTTTGCACTACCAATTAATGGTAATTCTGCCGCATCCGCGATGTCTGACAATAAATCTGAAATCTGAAGTCAATAGAACTAGGCCAGAATGGGGGAGGAGAGGGTGGCTGGTGGCCCAGTTGGCATGGGTCAATGATTTTGAGGGGACCTACTCGCTTTGGTAGAGGAAAAGGGGTGAGTAGGACCTTTGCCTTGGTAAAGAATATTGATAATGTAAAGGGGGGGAGTCCTTTAGCACAAAATATTAATATTTTAAAGAAGATTCATAAAAGATTAATACAGATAAAACATAGATAAATAAATGCAGATAACTGAAGCCAACTTATGTTCCAAATTTATTACACATACCTTGTTGTGGTGGCCACACACACAAATAAAAATATACATTTTCCCACTCTTCTCACAACCGCCACAACACTCATCGTACAGGCACATCATGTGGGAATAAGTGATCGTCTATGCCTTGCTATTGAGTGGTAGCTTGATAGAGCCTGTCTTCCCCCATCAGTTTCTTTGGCTCATATATTTGTTGTGTTGTGTAATTGGTTTATAAGTAGATACTATATCTGCATTGAGCCTGCGCAGGACCCTCACACACTCACAACACAACCATCTCTTTATTAAATTTCAGCAGATAAATGCTGTCACTGAGTTGTCAGGCCTGTGAGTAGTTTTAATGCTTGTTAATAAAAGATACATTATTATGTTTTAAATTAGCTTTGTCGTTTAGTGGTGTCTTTTGCATTTTATACACTCTTGTTTTTATTTTTTGTTAACTGTTAATGTAAAATAATTTTATGCTAATATATTTTACATTATATTAAATATAGTTGGATAATCATGTTGAGGAACTTTGGGGGACATCCGATGCGCTCTAGTATTTGCCAAAGCCCTTTCCTGCTTTTCAATCTTCTTCAGCATGATGCTGAACCAAGCCATGAAAGACCCCAACAATGAAGACGCTGTTTACATCCGGTACCGCACAGATGGCAGTCTCTTCAATCTGAGGCGCCTGCAAGCTCACACCAAGACACAAGAGAAACTTGTCCGTGAACTACTCTTTGCAGATGATGCCGCTTTAGTTGCCCATTCAGAGCCAGCTCTTCAGCGCTTGACGTCCTGCTTTGCGGAAACTGCCAAAATGTTTGGCCTGGAAGTCAGCCTGAAGAAAACTGAGGTCCTCCATCAGCCAGCTCCCCACCATGACTACCAGCCCCCCCACATCTCCATCGGGCACACAAAACTCAAAACGGTCAACCAGTTTACCTATCTCGGCTGCACCATTTCATCGGATGCAAGGATCGACAATGAGATAGACAACAGACTCGCCAAGGCAAATAGCGCCTTTGGAAGACTACACAAAAGAGTCTGGAAAAACAACCAACTGAAAAACCTCACAAAGATAAGCGTATACAGAGCCGTTGTCATACCCACACTCCTGTTCGGCTCCGAATCATGGGTCCTCTACCGGCACCACCTACGGCTCCTAGAACGCTTCCACCAGCGTTGTCTCCGCTCCATCCTCAACATCCATTGGAGCGCTCACACCCCTAACGTCGAGGTACTCGAGATGGCAGAGGTCGACAGCATCGAGTCCACGCTGCTGAAGATCCAGCTGCGCTGGATGGGTCACGTCTCCAGAATGGAGGACCATTGCCTTCCCAAGATCGTATTATATGGCGAGCTCTCCACTGGCCACCGTGACAGAGGTGCACCAAAGAAAAGGTACAAGGACTGCCTAAAGAAATCTCTTGGTGCCTGCCACATTGACCACCGCCAGTGGGCTGATAACGCCTCAAACCGTGCATCTTGGCGCCTCACAGTTTGGCGGGCAGCAGCCTCCTTTGAAGAAGACCGCAGAGCCCACCTCACTGACAAAAGGCAAAGGAGGAAAAACCCAACACCCAACCCCAACCAACCAATTTTCCCTTGCAACCGCTGCAATCGTGTCTGCCTGTCCCGCATCGGACTGGTCAGCCACAAACGAGCCTGCAGCTGACGTGGACTTTTTACCCCCTCCATAAAAAATATTAAATATAATAGAGGTGCAAAGTTTGTGAAAATCTTCTAGGTCAGTAATTTTGCTACCACATACTGTCCAATAGATTTTACAATATTTGTCGCAATATTTTATTTTTAACCAATGTTAAACAAGTAAAGGAACAAAAAATTACACACTTACATTGATTCTTGTTTTATTGGTTAATATTAAAATATTATGACAAATATTATATAATCTATTGGTCAGTGGGTGGAAGCAAAATTACTGACCTAGAAGATTTTCACAATAAAAAGAATATGAAAGTGGCGCAGCAAAGAGAAAGCAAGCCAAATTACAAGAAGAAGCTGTCAAAAAGTCCAAATCAATTACTGACTTCCTAGCTAGACATCACTATCAATGTGAATCTGAGAATGACTACACTGATCTTGATAATCAGGCTGTTGGACCAGGACCAGCTTCAGATACAGAAGGGAATACTCCTAAAGAAACTGATAGAGCAAACAGTGGAACAGTTATCATTCATCAACAGATATGTGAAGAGGGAAGATACCAGATTTTCAATGGAAGAACCCTTTCTTGCATATCATGAATTTTCCAAAAAGATGGGTGAAGAAATTGTAGAGAAAATCTTAGACTTCGTAGTAAAACTCAATCTGAACTTTGAAGATTGCATGGATCAAGCATATGATAATGGCTCCAATGTGGAAGGAAAGTACAGTGGTGCACAGGCTATCTGAAAGAAGAAGGATGAGAACTGCATTTTCTCCAGTTATGCCAATCATACTCTAGTTGTACCAACCTAGTTGGTACGGATTATGCTGAAGCCTGCAGTGAAGCTATAACATTCTTTGGAATCATACAGAAAATGTTCAATGTCTTCAGTCCAAGTCCACAGCAGAGGGAGATAGTGAAAGAACACCTTCCTGTCTCACTCCAAAAAAATGTCAAAGACAAAGGTGGTCAGCGAAAATTGACTATGTAAGACCAATTGCACCTCATTTGGTTAATGTTAGAAATGCAGTGGCAGAGCTGAGTGAAGTTACTAATTTGACAGTAGAGGGTAAGTCTGATCTTAGGGTATCAAAAAATGCTTGGATGCCTTTGAATGTGTACTGATGTCAGACAATGTTAATACAATGATCCATGAGGTCATCCTGGTAGTAGAATCTTGTGATGCCACATTCGATGTGGAAAGGGACAACATTGATCAACTACGGGTAGATATCCTGAAAATGAGAGAGAAATGGAATGATATACTTGAAGAAGCGCAGCATGTATCAATCAAAATTGATATGCCAGATAGTTTTGATACTCGTAAAGGGTACCCGCAACTGAAAAACCTCACAAAGATTAGCGTATACAGAGCCATTGTAATACCTACATTCCTGTTCGGATCCGAATCATGGGTCCTCTACCGGCATCACCTATGGCTCCTAGAACGCTTCCACCAGCGTTGTCTCCGCTCCATCCTAAACATTCATTGGAGTGACTTCATCCCTAACATCGAAGTACTCGAGATGGCAGAGGCCGACAGCATCGAATCCACGCTGCTGAAGATCCAACTGCGCTGGGCAGGTCATGTCTCCAGAATGGAGGTCCATCGCCTTCCCAAGATCGTGTTATATGGCGAGCTCTCCACTGGCCACCGTGACAGAGGTGCACCAAAGAAGAGGTACAAGGACTGCCTAAAGAAATCTCTTGGTGCCTGCCACATTGACCACCGCCAGTGGGCTGATATCGCCTCAAACCGTGCATCTTGGCGCCTCACAGTTCGGTGGGCAGCAACCTCCTTGGAAGAAGACCACAGAGCCCACCTCACTGACAAAAGACAAAGGAGGAAAAACCCAACACCCAACCCCAACCCACCAATTTTCCCCTGCAACCGCAGCAACCGTGTCTGCCTGTCCCGCATCGGACTTGTCAGCAACAAACGAGCCTGCAGCTGACGTGGACATTACCCCTCCATAAATCTTCGTCCGCGAAGCCAAGCCAAAGAAGAGAAAGAAGAAAGGGTACCCAACTCAAAAGGATGCCAAAAATTATTTCAGGGTGAATGTATTCTTCAACATAATTGATTTTGTTATCGATGGCCTTTCATGTCACTTTCATGCAGTCAGGGACATTTGTGGACCTTTTGATTTTTTGTGGCATGTTAAGCAGTTAGATGAGAATACGTTGTTTCCAAAAGTTAATCAGTTTCAGCTGCAATATCTAAGTCATATTTCAAGTGACATTCAGAGTGAAATGCTTCTTCTTAAATGAATTTTTGATGTGAATTTCAATCTTGATGCTGCGTTACAGAAAATTTATAGTCTACTATTGAACGAGATTGGGCAATGTTTTCCCAAATGTCCTCATCGCATTGTTCATTTTTCTGTCATTGTACAGCAACAGTGGCCTCTAATGAGAGGGGATTCAGTGTCCTAAAATGAATTAAGTCATGCTTTTGGTCCATATTGGTGTAAGAACGCTTGAATGGATTAGCAATTTTGAGCATTAACAGTGACAAGGCAAAGTTGCCTGATTTTTCTGGTGTAATTGATTAATCTTCCCAAAGAAAAGCACCTAAAGCATTTCTGAATGTGAAGAAGTGATGACCATTTCTGATCTGAAATTCCAAATACAGAATAAACATGAATGTACTATGGTATTTACTGCTTCATACAGTACCGTACTCTATTGTCTTCTCTACATTTTGAATAAATTTGCTTGCCTTCACCTTTTTTATAAATTGTTCAAGTTCTTTTATTCTGTTCTGTTACTTGTAAGAATATCATGTACATGTACATACCCATACATAAATCATATATATTTAGCACTGATTGCAAAAGTACTTAATGAGCAGTTTGAAATGTGGCCTACATTCTCCATCTGGCCTGGGCCTATTACCAGCTTTACACAGGCCTGAATAGAACAAAGGGATCTGTGAATACGAATACATAATTCCTTGAAGGTGGTGTCATAGGTACATAGGTTTGTAAAGAACCAGTCTATTTGGTCTACTGAGTCCATGATCCTTTTTAATCTTCCCACATTCCAATTAACTCCTTCCAGATTCCATCACTTGCCTACACTCCACGGTCAATTTATAGTGATTGATTAACCTACCAATCTATACAACTTTGAGATGCAGGAGGAAACCATAAAATACGGAGGAAACCACACATAATTACAGGAGAACTTCACCCGGACAGCACCAGAGGTCAGGATTGAACCCATGTCACTGGAGCTGTAAGGTAATGGATCTATTTGGTGTTCCACTTTATATCCTGCTTGAAAGTTGCACAACTAGGGTGCCATGGTTGGCATAGCTGTTAGCACAACACCTTAACAGCGCCAGTGATCAGGACCTAGGTTCGAATCCCGCGCTGTCTGTAAGGAGTTTGTACATTCTCCCAATGTTTCTGTGGGTTTTCCTCAAGTGCTCTGGTTTCCTCCCACCATTCAAGATGTAAATTGGGCGGAACAGAATCAATGGCCAACATGGCGTGTTACCATGCTGTATGTTTAAAGTTAAAATTTAAGCTAATATTCTGGTGTATTTGTAACATTATAACATTTGTAACATCTTGCTTAGATTTTATAAGCTGCCAAGAACTCAATGGATTTTCCACTTTCAGCACAAATTCATACAGAATGTATTAAATCCAAGAAACTTTCTGTCAGCCAAATTCTCAGATGATGTCTGAGGCATAAGTCTCTTCTACCCACACTTGGAGTTATGAGGGAGATTTTACTCTTTGACTCTAAGAGGACAGAAATGAGACTGAGGATTAAGATGATTGACAGTTGAATAAACATACAAAATCCAACACCAATCCTCTGCAGATGGACACCACTCCACGGTCAATTTATAGTGATTGATTAACCTACCACTCTATACAACTTTGAGATGCAAGAGGAAACCATAAAATACGGAGGAAACACAGTTGATTAAGGAAATTGTTGGAATAATCTACTCTGGATAGACACAGCTAATGTTCTGATGGACATGTGTCTCTGGTCATTGATTAATATGTTAACACTTCCATTTGTCAAATATTTTAAATGAATCAAATTTATAGATGGCTGGGTGGGCTTGCCAGCAGCTAGAGGTCTCAGCAATGAAAGATAAATGGGTTCCTGAAGGGCAGTGTCCACTTGGCCAGACCAACCAAGAATTCACTGTTGAACAGTTAAACACATCTTCTCCCCTGTTTGTCTCTCTGCCCCAGTGCGATCAGAGATTTTTCAAACAAGTTTTGTTTGGTTCTTGAAACTCAGTGTGACTCCATGTGATGCAAGTGGTGTCCTAAGCAGCAATGACAATTTAACTTGCATTTAGTGAAATATCCCAGGCCAAAGTAAACACCAAGCATGGTTGCTGAGTATTGTTAAAGATCTAATAAACAATTAAGCCACTTGATAGTGATCAGTGAAGGTGGGAAATGCTTCATTTACAACCTTTCAAAACAGAGGTTGACCGATGAAGCTGTTGGTGCAGATTTTGGTTCTGTACATCTAACTGTTTCAACATTCACAGTTCACCTGATAACTATGACCATATGTATTGTTTGTCTGCATGTCCATGTGCTTTGCACCAAGGACCAGAAAACTTGTACTTGAGCAATCAGATCACAATAAACTTGACTTGACTTGACTAAGCCCATATTGCATTGAAAGATGAACCTTTTGGTCATATTTGGTGATTCTTTGTTAAAATTTAATAAAACTCTATTCAGATATCCCTTGAGAATTTGTGGAAGAAGAATTATTTTAACCACTTTTTTATTGCACTATGGTAACTGAATACTTTTTATTTTTTTAAGTAGTATTACTTTAATTTACTGTATACTATTGTAGTTGGTTTTATTTATAAAGTAACTGTTCAGCTCACCAAGTAAAAATTTTGGTGTATATGTACATTGTACAATGTATATGACAAAAATGTCACTACCCTTATTGTCATAAAATACGGTAGTTTTTCCACAGTGCCATTCGTAGTCTCTATCAAGCATTACAGACATTACAAAATAAAATCATGCAATGTCACATTCTCAAAGGTATTGCTCAGCATTCTGCAATCAATTGTAAAATAGTTAATAATTATTTCAGATGTTTTGTGTTCTTCATGTTAAAAATTAATCATGGAAGTTTCAAACCATTCTCAGAATTTATTCGAAATGTTTAATGCTTTCAGTTTCCTATAATTTTATCAATAAACAAGGATACTTAGTGTTCATAAGTAATTCTCACTGTGTCCCATTGAAATCTCATTTTCACTTTGATTTGGCGGTTTTCATATGCTCCAGTTATCTTTCAATCTTTATGTCTAAAGTTAACAAAAAGACAATTTTCTCCTGGTTCGCAATGAAAATGTTTTGTTCTATTTTTATAGAAATTAATTATTTTTAAGTGATGAATAAAGCTGGTAGGGGGAAACATTTTCTCTATCCTTTAAAGAGACACAATTAATCAAATAATTTTTCAGAAAATTGAACCGTGTGTGTCTATCCAGCCTTGTGTTCCAATGCTGAAGATTGGCTTCAGGAAGATTTAGACATTTTCCTGATGGCTCCATTTTGGGGAGTTGAAGATTCCAGTTTTTTTTTTACAAAGCAAACACTTGAGATTTACCATAGTAACTTATGCTGTGGCTCAGACCAGATGGAGCAATGGTGGAATGCTGAACATCTCAAAATTGTTGTCAAGTTTTGAAGCCAACTCCTGTGAACCACAACATAAAAGGAGCTGTTCAAGCTTTGCGTGTATCCCAGTATCCTTCCTCAAACCACTGAAATTAATTCCTAAATAAGAATTGGAAAGAAAACTGGCTTCTGGCATTTCATTTTTAAAAGATCAAAGAGGCACACTTAATAATAAACACAATCTTCTCCTCTTGCGAAGGTGTGAGAAACTTTAAACTTTAGTCATGTTGATATCTTTGATATGATTAAATCTCTCCAACTATTGCAAATTAATTCTCATTCTTTCCTTTGTCACAGAACATCTGAGGAGTCAGCCCTAACTGGGACCCATTCAGATCATGCTCCTAAAATAACACTGATGTACAAGTTTCAACGTTGCTGTGTTTACCTGTATAAATGCCTGCAAATCTGGGACTATGCCTCATGCATATTGTACATGAACTTACTGACCAATTCTCGCCATTAAATCTGCCAGCACCCTCTACTAAAGAACTTGCTAAGTTCTCCCAACATGTAAGATGGAGAATCACAGGTGCTGGAATCTGGAATAAACAATGCAAAGCTGAAGGGACTCAGCAGGTCAGTCAGTATCCATGAAGAGAGATGTACAGTCAGTGTTGAACTGCCTGGCAGTTGTTTCTTTAAGGTGGAGAAACTGCTTGTTGATCTCACATCAGTGTATGAGCTAATTCATTTTATGGCTGCCAGGAAGTTACATTTCATTTTAATTATTTTGCTGGTGTCATGTTTGTTTTATGCATTTAAAAGTTTTAAGTACTATTTTAAAATGTGTGTTAAATTTGTATTTTTGAATTGCTTTTTTTTTGTTTTGCATTTTGAATTGTTCTGAATGTCAGGGGAACAATTTACAACATGACCTGCTATACAAATATATTCTAAACTATTTGGTGTGAGTTTTGGCCCAACTGATGATAAGGCATCAGGCTCTGGCCCCACACAGTGCCTTGATGATCCAGGAGGTATCGATCAAACAAGTTTGTTCTTCTGGATATACTTAAAGAAAGTATGAGGCATTTGGGACTGCAAATGAGTGCAGATCGAAGACATCATACTGCAAGGTGAGCCGATAATAAATAAGTACTTATTTAATCAAGGCATGGAGAAAGGCAATATGGAAAGCAAATGGTATGATAACCTCTACTGAAAGAGTACTTCAGTATGAAAGTATAGATGTCTTGCTCCATTTATATAGAGCTTTCCTGGCACTGCATGTGGACTTTGTGTCTTGGTTTTGTCTCCTTATAAAGAAAGAATATGCAGTGCCCTCCGTAATGTTTGGGACAGACACTTTATTCATTTATTTTCCCCTGTGCTCCACATTTTAAAATTTGAAATCAAACAATTCACATGTAATTAAAATGTATATTCCTTATTTTATTCAAGGTTACTTGTATAGATTTTGGTTTGACCGTGTAGAAATTACAGCACTTTTTATACATAGTTTCCCCCATTTCAGGGCACCAATGAAGCAATTAAACATTCCTGAATGAAGGAGGAAGGTAAAGGTAACAAAAAGAATATTTGTGGAGGACAGTCTCTCAAGTGCATACATTTTAATGCAGAGCCTTGTAAATAAGGAAGATGAGCTTAAGGCATGGATGGCCACTTAGAACTACGATATTATGGCCATCAGTGAAACTTGGTTGCAGGAAGGGCATTTATGGCAGTTAAATATTCCAGGATTCCATTGTTTTAGGCATGATAGAACAGTGGGGGGGGGGGGGGGGGGGATAAAAGGTGGAGGAGTTGCATTGCTTATTAGAGAGAACATTACAACTGTGCTGTGGCAGGATGATTTGATGGGATCGTTCAGCGAGGCTATTTGGGTGGAATTGAGGAATGGCAGAGGCATGAATACATTAATGAGAGTGTTCTATAGACCACTGAATGGGCTGAGGGAATTAGAGGAACAAATTTGTAAGGAGATTGCACATACGTGTAATAAACATAGGTTGTGGGAGATTTCAACTTTCCAAATATTAACTGGGGCGCCCATACAGTTAGAGGGCTGGATAGGGTAGAGTTTGTTAAGTGTGTTCAGAAAAGCTTTCTTAATCAATACATAGAAGAACTGACTCGAGAAGGGGCAGTATTGGATCTCCTATTAGGGAACAAGATAGGTCAGGTGACAAAGGTTTGTGTTGGGGAACATTTTGGGTCTAGTGATCACAATACTAATAGTTTTAGGCTAGTAATGGAAAAGAATGGAGATGGGACAAAGGTTGAGATTCTTGATTGGAAGAAAGTAAATTTCAAGGGGATGAGAAAAGATTTGGAGGGTGTGGATTGGGGCAAGACATTTTCAGGGAAGAAAGTAGCAGATAAATGGAGGATATTCAAAGGAGAAGTTCTGAGAGCACAGAATCAGAATGTCCCCGTGAGGATTAAAGGAAAGGTTAGAAACTGTAGGGAGCCTTGGTTTTCAAAAGATATTGGGAACTTGGTTTGGAGGAAGAGGGATGTGTGCAACAGGTATAAACAGTAAGGAAGGGATGGACTGCTTGAGAAATAAAAGGAGAGTAAAAAAATCTTAAGAAGGTAATTAGAATGGCTAAAAGGAGATATGAAGCTGCTTTGTCAGGAAAAGTAAAAATAAATCCAAAGTGTTTCTATAAAAGAATAGTGAGGGATAAAATTAGATCCCTTGAAGATGAGGAGGGTAGACTCTGTGAGAAGCCAATTTTAAATGATTTTTTTTTTCAATATTCACTAAGGAAAGGAATATTGAGCCAGATGAAGTGAAGAAATATGGTAGGGAGGTCATGGATAATATAAGGATTAATAAGGAGGTAGTGTTGGCTATATTAAAAAAGATCAAGGTGGATAAATCTCCAGGTTGGACAAAATATTCCCTAGGACACTGAGGGAGGTTAGTGAACAAATAGTAGGGGGATTGACAAAAATATTTAAAAAGTCACTGGCCACGAGGGAAGTGCCAGAGGACTGGAGAGTGGCACATATTGTTCCGCTGTTCAAAAAATGATCCAAAAGTAGACCTGGTAATTATCGGCCTGAAAGTTTGATGTTGGTGGTGGGTAAATTAATGGAAAGTGTTCTTAGAGATGGTATATACAACTATTTGGAAAGACAGGGATTGATTTGGAGTAGTCAGCATGGTTTTGTGCATGGTAGATCATGTCTAAAAAATTTTATAGAGTTTTTCGAGGAGGTTACTAAAAATATTTGATGAGGGGAAGGCGGTGGATGAGCAAATTGTCTATTTGGACTTTAGTAAGACTTTTGATAAGGTTCCCCATAAGAGGTTAGTAAGGAAGGTGGAAGAATTAGGTATTAACGATGAAGTAGTGAGATGGATTCAGCAATGGTTGGATGGGAGATGCCAGAGAGTAGCGGTGGAAAACTGTTTGTGGAATTGGAGGCTGGTGATGAGTGGAGTACCTCAGGGATCAATACTGGGTCTACTGCTGTTTGTCATATATATTAACAATCTAGATGATAGGGTGGCAAATTGGATTAGTAAATTTGCAGATGATACAAAATTTGGCAGTTTTGTGGACAATGAAGAAGATTATCAAAGATTACTGGGTGATATAGGACAGTTAGAAGAGTGGGCTGAAAGATGGCAAATGAAAGATGGCAAATGGAATTTAATACTGATAATTATGAGGTGCTACATTTTGGTAGGACTAATCAAAATAGCTCATACACATTAAATGGTAGACAATTGAGGAGTGCAAAGGAACAAAGGGATTTAGGAGTCATGGTACGTAATTCTCTGAAAGTTGAATCACATGTGGATAGGGTGGTGAAGAAGTCATTTAGTATGTTGGTTTTCATAAATCAGAGTATAGAACACAGGAGTTGGGATGTTATGTTGACATTATATAAGGCATTGGCGAGGCCAAATTTGGAATATTGTGTGCAGTTTTGGTTGCCGAATTACAGGAAGGATATAAATAGTATAGAGAGAGAGTGCAGAGGAAATTTATGAGAATGTTGCCGGGGTTTCAAGGTTTGAGTTACAGGGAATGGGTGAGCAGGCTGGGTCTTAATTCTCTGGAGTGTAGAAGGTTGAGGGATGATTTGATAGAGGTATTCAAAATTATAAGGGGGATGGATAGAGTCAATGTGGATAGGATTTTTCCACTGAGAGTGGGGGAGATTGAGAGTAAAAGGGGAAAAGTTTAAGGGAAAATTTCTTCACGCAGAGGGTGGTGGAGGTATGGAATAAACTTCCTGCAGTGGTGGTAGAAGTGAGATCGATGTTAATATTCAAGGATAGGTTGGATAGGTACATGGATGAGAGCGGTATAGAGGGTTATGGGCCAAATGCGGGTCAATAGGACTAGGTGGGAGATAATGTTCCGCGCGGACTAATAGGGCCAAATTGGCCTGTTTCTGTGCTGTAAATGGTTATATGGTTAAGTGTTTGTGGGTATTCAGGAACGTTTAATTGTTTCATTGGTGCAGATATAAGTCAGCTAGGTTTGCTTCCAAATTTATGATCACGTTTAAAGTCTATAGTTGTAATTTTTAAACATGAGGACCAGAGTTGTGACAATGAAAGTTAAAAAAGCCATTATGAGGCTGAAAAACAAGAATAAAGCAGTAAGAGACATCACCCAAACCTTAGGATGACCAAAATCAACCGATGGGAACATCATTAAGAAGAAAGAGTGTATTGACGAGCTCAGTAATCACCAAGGGACTGGTAGAGCAAGCCAGACTCCATTGCTGATGAAAGAAGAATTCTCATCATAATGAAGATAAGTCCCCAAACTCCTGTCCGACAGATCAGAAACACTCTTCAGGAGCAGGTGTGGATATGTCAATGACTACTGTCTACAGATGACTTCAAGAACAGAAATACAGAAACTATACTGCAAGATGCAAGCCACAAGTTCACCACAGAAACAGAATAGTGAGATTACAGTTTGCTAAGAAGTATTTAAAAGGGCCTGCAGAACTCTCAAAACAGGTCTTGTGGACAGATGATACCAAGATTAACCTGCATCAGAGTGATGGCTAGAGCAAAACATGGAGGCGTAAAGGACTGCCCAAGATCCAAAGCGTACCACCTCATCACTTAACCATATAACCATTTACAGCACAGAAACAGGCCAATTTGGCCCTATTAATCTGCGCGGAACATTATCTCCCACCTAGTCCTATTGACCCGCATTTGGCCACAACACTCTATACCTCTCTCGTCCATGTACCTATCCAACCTATCCTTGAATATTAACATCGATCTCAGTTCTACCACCACTGCAGGGAGTTCATTCCATACCTCCACCACCCTCTGTGTGAAGAAATTTTCCCTTAAACTTTTCCCCTTTTACTCTCAATCCATGCCCTCTTGTGGTGGGGGTGTTATGGGCTGGCCATATATGGCTGCCAGAGATACTGGCACACTTATAATTTTTTTATTTTTCACTCTATCAACCATATCAATCAAAATACACACAAATATTTCCCACTTGAATATACACAGTGGCATTTTCTCCCCTTTTTTACCCCCTAGCTTCCCTCCCTCCTTCCCACCCCCCTCCAAACCCATTAAACGTTCAACATATACAATACAATAAACCCATTAAACAATGTCATCACGCAATGAAAATAAACAAGAAAAATGTGTCATCTACTTTTACACACTGGATCAAGTCATTTTGTCTTCTTATCATTTTAGCGGGTGGAGGTCTGAGGCAAGCCCTTTCTGTTATGTTCCATGTACGGTTCCCAAATTTGTTCAAATAATGTGACTTTATTTTTTAAATTATATGTTATTTTTTCCAATGGAATACATTTATTCATTTCAATGTACCATTGCTGTACTCTCAGGCTCCCTTCTGATTTCCAAGTTGACATTATACATTTTTTTGATACAGCTAAGGCTATCATAATAAATCTTTTTGCGCTTCATCCAGTTTGAGGCCTAATGCTTCCAAACTCATTGGACAGCGCTTCAGCCGACAGCAAGACAATGAACCCAAACATTTTGCTAAAGCAACAATTTAAAAACTGGAAAACCCTTGAATGGCCAAGCCAGTCATCTCATCTTAATTGAACTGAGTATGCCATCCATATGCTGAAAAGAAAACTTAAGGAGACAAGCCCCCGAAACAAGGAGCAGCTGAAGATAGCTGCAGTAGAGGCCTGGCAGAGCAACACCAGAGAAGATACTCAGCACCTGGTAATGTCTATGAATCACAGACTTCAAGCAGTCATTGCATGCAAGAGATATGGAACAAAGTATTAAACATGGCTATTTTATATACATGCCATTGCTATGTCCCAAATATTATAATGTCCTGAAATGAGGGGACTATGTATAAAAAGTGCTGTAACTTTAACATCGTCAAACCTAAATGTATATAAATAACCTTGAATAAAATCTGGAATGTGCACTTTAATTACACGTGAATTGTTTAATTACAATTTAAAACTGTGGAGCCCAGGGACAAATAAATGAAAACAAGGACTTTATCCCAAACATTATGGGTGGCACTGTACATGCCGAGGGAATGCAGTGGACATTTACCAGATTCCTCCCTGATCAGTTTGTTGTATGAGAAATATTAATCAAACTAGGCCTACATTCCCTTCAGAATGAGAGGTGATCTCATTGAAACCTACAAAATTCTTACAGAACTTGAGAGGATAGATATGGACTTGATGTATCCCCTGGCAATAATGTTTTATGTAGGAGTTGGGGAAGGGGAAGGACATGAAAAGTTGCATTTTAACTGTGTGATTGATTTCCAGTATGATCTGTTACTTAGATGTTGGTGTGACAATCAAAAAATTTCAAAGTGGACATGGTAGTTAAAGTGCAAAGCTTATTTCTGTCTCTGATCCATTCTTTTGTTGCTAAGAAACCAGTGTGAGAGATCGTCATGTAGAGTCTGTGGGGTTCCACTGTAGATAAGTTTGCTTGAATTAAATTGAGTAATTATCGTTTAGCTGCCAAGATTTAGGAGAATGTGGGCAGCAGATTCAATGCTGGATAATCTTTAACAGAGCACGTGAAGGCCTTTTCATCAGCTCGGTGCCTGCTTAAGTTTTTCAACTCTCTGTGAAAAGGTCTTTATTTAAAGGTTCCTCCTAATTCAGATTTTTAGGCTAATGTGCACATCTTTGAATTATTTAAGCACAGAAGTTTAAATTATTTTAACACAATAATCCACAATTTACACTGTTATTTTAAAACAGAAAAATGGACACATTTGTTCTTGATAAGCAGTGAACCTGAGATGAAAATCAACAGCCATGTATCTTGCATGAACTTTCAACCATTATTGCCTCTTCTTGGTTCATTCAGGCAGTCCATCAGTAAAGAGGATGACTTAGTTCTCTACACTCCTGAACAGTTAGTTTTGAAGTGGCTGCAGAGACCAATATGGGACCTGCAAACTCTGCCACAAATGAGGCATTTCTTTTGGGAGCTACGCATGCCCTCCACCAGGTTCTCAATGCCTCCATGAAGACTACTCCTCCCAATTGAAAAGTCATAGGTTAGGGATTTCTGATTCCTGCAAAAGTGTTATACTTTCCAAGGGGCTTTGAGAACACCCTCAAATTGATTCTGCCAATCATGTGCTGTGCTAGGGCTCAGATCAATGTCTCACTTCCTCATGTAAATGTTTTTTCCACAGCTCATTCCAGGACATCTATTTCCATATAAATAATGATGGAGACGGAGGAATGGGCCGACTTGCCTTCTATCTATCTCTGCTTCAAGTACTGCTTGGGACCAACAACTAAAAGTATGAGGGCCTTCAGTGGGAGTTCACACAATCAATCAAACTGGAGGCAAAGCACTTGGTTGAAGTTCTCCTTTCTTTAATTGAGATGGTGAAGCTCTACGTTAATTTTAATTTAATTTTGCTCTCATCTCTTTTGCTACTACATGGAAATTCCACAGCAACACCTCCTAATATTCTGCCACTGCAGGAAGGTTGTTTTTTGCTAGTCCAAGTTTTGCCAGGAGGTCATCATAAATATCCAATAATCCATCATTGTCCCACCCTCCCCCACTCCGACTCTTTCTAACTTAGCATTATGTTGATGTCAGAGCAACAGGCAAACGTCCTGCCCCAACTTTCAGGCAATTAAAATCAAGAAAACCTGTACACTGTTGAAAAATTCACATGAAAACCTACCCTGCACAGCAAGGGACTGACAAGGTGAGACAGTTGTCCATTTCACACAGTGCAAGACTAACATGAGTGAAAGCTTGAGTGAGGTTTACCTACACATCATCAACCCTGTCGTAGAGAGAGTGGAGAGCACCAAATTACTCATAGTTCACTTAACTAGTGAACACTCAACATCTCCTCTTTTGACAGGAAGACAGAACAGCGACTGCACTTCTTGAGAAGACTGAAGCGGGCAAGGATATCGGACATCATTATATCAACCTTCAATAGGAGCTCTATTGAGAGCAAACTGGCTGGCTACATCACAGTGTGGTACAGTTGCTACAGAATGCGCATAAATAAATTAGCAAGGATAGAATTTAGAAGTCAGCAGAGACAGAAAAAATGCCACATACATCATTTCAAAAAATATTTGGACAGGTATATTGATTGAAATGGGTTAGAGGGATGTGGCCAAACTCAGGCAAATGGGATTAGCTCAGGTAGGAAGTGGGCCAAAGGTCTGCTTCTGTACTGTATAGCTCCATGACTCTACAACTTAAAAGATTGCATTTACAGTGAAATTTCACAGCCTTTTAATGTCCCAACATATATTGCACCCAATGTAGCATTGTTGAAGTTTAATCCCATTTGGAATTTAGAACTATAAATGGAAAAATAAAATCATGAAGTATTGAATACTAAATCAGCTGGAATAACATTTCCCATAATTCATAAGCAAATGCAAGAGTGTCTTGGACAAAAATACCATGATATTTGCTATATCTCTGAATCTTCTGCCTTGTATCATTCTTATCTGATAAATCAGATGTCAGTGACATCCTATCAGGAATACAAAATATCTTGTTTTTAAACATTTATCTGGATTAGGCATCACCATGTGGTCATTGTTTTGTGTTCCATCATCTGGCATCTGGAATAAGATTAACCAGCAAAGCAACTGCAGCCACTGTTCTTCACAAAAGGTGTGGATGACTAAGAACAAAGGCCAATATTGCAAGTCACAAACCATAAACTAATCAGGAACCTTACTAACTAGCCTGTTGTAATCTCATTACTCTTTCGGAAATAGGGCAAAATTAATGGTTATTTCAAGATTACAGGAAATGGAATCGTGCATTCATTTACCTGCCATATCAACAATACAATTTTTAAACATTTTAATTTGTCTAGAATTTGTTGGAGAATTTCATTATTGAACACCACATCTGCATGCTGACTAGATTTACAATAAACACATCCCAGGAAATTATGACATAAGTAACTGGATGCATTAATTTCTTGAGATATTCACCTCCCCTTTTGTCAACAGAGCAAATTATTATGGCATTAACGGAGAACAGATTAGGTTAAATATTTGTGCTTCCTTCACGATAGGTGACCTTAAATACTCAGACACCCATGGTCTCCAGAAATAGAGCAGAGATGGTGTTTATCTGTAGGAAACTAATTGTTGGTCACTAAGCTTAAACAATAGTATAAATTCAAATGATTAGCTTATGCACTCTAAGTGTGATTTTTCAGTAATGACAAAATGCTCATTTGCACCTTAGCACAATTCAAGTAGCAACTGAGAACCAGCACAGAGATGACACATTGTTTATACAACAATGCAAAGTGCAAAAGGTTAATGATCAAATTTAAGAACTGATTCCCTTCTGAGAGAGACCTTTGGTGTTCAGGATGAATCAATTCCACTCCAGGGCAGAGGAACAGAACTTGCCTGTGTGTGCATTTTTTAAATACAAGGTGGTCATTGCAAAACTACAATACGTCAAATGTAGTGCCAACTACAATATAACTCTATAAATTTTTTAACCAAAAATATACTTTATTCATAATACATTATTTACAAACAAGAAAATCGTTCATCTGTTTACACTCATAATGTAAGTCATAACTATACATTCTCATCAAGTACACTGTTATATTTGTTCTCTCAATACCCTGTTACCACCACTGTGGCACCTTGTCATTTGTCGTTTCTTACCCCCCCCCCCCACCCCCTTTCCGTTGAAGGGCTTCCCTTTGGCCCAGTAATACCTAGTAATGGGAGGACTGTAGGATGTGGTTCTTCCCCACAATCCCCTGGCTGCTCTAGGCCTCAGTGCATCCCTCAGCACACACTTCTGCAGCCTGGATTGTGACAGTCAGCAGCATTTCCAGACCGACATACCCATGAGCTGAAAGACCAAAGGGTATCTTTCACCGAGGTGATGATCTTCCAGCAGTTCTGGATGTTTGACTGTGTGTATCCCCCAGGAACAGCCCATAGATCATAGAATCCTTTGTCACATTGCTGCTGGGAATGAACCATGACAAGGACCCTTGCATCCTTCTTCACATACTCTTTGCAAATCTGCATTCAGCAAAGAGGTGGGCCACTGTCTCCACTCCACCCCAGTCATCTCGAGGGCAACTTGCTTGGAAGGTGATATTCCAGTTCTACAAGATGGATCTGACTGAGATTAGGGTAGAAGGGAACTAGGTGTTAGGGTCAGGCAGGTGTAAAGACAGGATAATTTGCGGTACAATAGAAATGCAGCAAAATCAGTATCAGATACTGTTCTAAGTGTACTGTGTATTAGGAATAAAATATATGACCTTGTTGTGCAGCTACAGATTAAAAGATATGACATTGTGGCTATCACTGAGACACGGCTTAATGATGGATGTGATTGGGAGCTGAATGTCCAAGGGAACACAGTAGATAGGAAAGATAGGCAAGTAGGTTGAGGGGGTGGCATGGCCCTGATGGCAAGCAATGTTATTAAATAACTAGAAAGAAGAGACATAGGGTCAGAGGTGATAGAACCCTTATGGGTTGAGTTAAGAAATGGCAAGGGTAAAAGGATCCTATTAGCCCCCAAGCAGCAGCCAGGAAGTGGGCTACAAGTTACAGATGGAAATAGAATAAGCATGTCAGAAGAAAAATGTCAAAATAATTATGGGGGAATTTTGACATGAAAGGGGATTGGGAAAGTCAGGAAGGTACTGGATATTAGGAGAGAGAGTTTGTAGAAAGCCTATGGGATGGGTTTTTTTGAACAGCTGTTGATAAGCCCACCAGGGGATTGGAGGTTTTGGATTGGGTGATGTGTAATGAACCTGAGGTGATTAGGGAATTAAAGGTAATGGAACCCTTAGGAAGTAGTAATCATAAAGTGATTGAGTTCAGTTTCAAATTTGAAAAGGAAAAGCTGATATCAGGTGTGTCAATATTTCAGTGGAACAAAGGAAATTACAGTTGTAAGAGAGAAACTCGTCCAAGTTAATAGGAAAAGTTAGCAAGATGGAGGGACAGCAGAGCTTAATTGGATGATATATCTACAAGAAATAAAGTCCATGGAACTATAGGAAAGAAAAAAAAGAAAATTATGAATGAAAAATGGTGCAAATGTGGCTAACAGAGAAGTTAAGGCTAAAATAAAAGCAAAAGGGAGGGCAGACAAGGAAGCAAAAATTAGTGGAAAAACTAAGAACTGGGAAACTTTTAAAAACTTATAGAAAGAAAGGATGGATTTAAAATGATGCTAGAAAATTTATAATGGGTAACAAAGAGATGGCAGAAGAACTAAATGAGTATTTTGCATCAGTCTTCACTGAGGAACAGAACAGCAATGTACCTGATAGTCAGAGGTATCAGGGAGCAGAATTAAGTACAGTCAGGATTACTAAAGAAATAGTGCTTAGAAAACTGAATGGACTAAAGATAGTTAAGTCTCTGGACTGGATGAGCTGCATCCACAGGTTCTGAAGGAGGTGGCTTTCGAGATTGTGGAGGCATCGGAAATGATTTTCCAGAGATCAATAGACTCTGGCATGGATCCGGAGGATTAGAAGGTTGCAAATGTAATTCTGCTGTTTAAGAAAGGAGGGAGGCAGAGAAAAGGAAATTATAGGCCTATTAGTCTGACATCAGTAGTTGGAAAGTTATTGGAGTCAATCCTCAAGGACGTGGTTATGAAATACCTTGAGGTGCATGACATGATAGATCCAAGCCAGCATGATTTAATGAAGGGAAGATCCTGCCTGATCAACCTATTGGAATTTTTTTAGGAAATCTCAAGTAGGATGGACAAGGGAGAGGCTGTGGATGTTGTGTATTTGGATTTTCAGAAGGCTTTCAATAAGGTGCCACATAAGAGGCTGCTTAATAAGATAAGAGCCCATGGAACTATAGGAAAGATATTAGATTGGATGGAGCATTGACTAATAGGCAGGAAGCAAAGGGATCCTGTTCTGGTTGGTTGCCGGTTACTAGTGGTGTCCTGCAGGGGTCATTGTTGGGGCCGCTTCTTTTTACAATGTATACTGATGATTTAAATTATGAATTGAAAAGTTTTGTGACTAAATTTGCAGATGACACCAAGGTAGGTGGTGGAGTAGGAAGTGTTGAAGAAACCAAAAGTTGCAGAGAGACTTGGACACTTTAGGAGAGTGGGCAAAGAAATGGCAGATGGGATACAATGTTGAGAAATGTACAGTTGAACATTTTGGAAGAGGAAATAAACAGGCAGATTATTATTTGGATGAGGAGAAAATTCAAAATTCGGAAGTGCAAATAGACTTGGGAGTCCTCGTGCAGGATAACCACCAGTTTGGATCGGCAGTAAATAAAACAAATGCTATGTTGGCATTAATTTCAAGAGGAACAGTGAGTAAGGGTAAAGAGGTGTTGGTGAGGCTCTATGGGGCACTAATGAGACCTCATTTGGAGTACTGTGTGTAGTTTTAGGCCCCTTATTTTAGAAGGGATGTAATAATGTTTGAGATAGTACAGAGAAGATTTGATGACTCCTGGAATTCAAGGGCTAACATATGAGGAAAGCTTAGTGACTCTTGGACTCTTTTCATTGGAGGATAGAAGAATAGGAGGGGATCTCATCGGAACATTTCAAATGCTGAAAGGATTGGACAGAGTAGATGTGAATAAGATGTTTCCCTTGGTGTGTGAATCCAGGACAAGAGGGCACAAACTTAGAATTAGAAAGTATCCATTTAAAACAGAGATGAGGATTTGTGGAATTTGTGGCCACATGCAACTGTAGAGACCCGATCATTGGGGGATTTAAAGAGGAAATTAATAGGTATCTAATTAGTCAGGGTATCACAGGATATGGGGGAAAAGCCAGAATTTGGAACTAGATGTGAGAACAGTTCAGCTCAGGTTTAGAGTAGACTTGATTACCTTGTGATCTTGTGACGAGGAGGGCTCCTCTCACTGGTGTTTGTTTGTGAGCTTGGGTGATGAGGCATTCTACCAGATGACCTGGATAATCTGCTCAGGAAATCATTGCACTGGGTCCATCGAGTCCTCATCTCTTAGTTTCTGCAGGACGTTCCATTCTGACCACTGCCTGATGGTCTTGTGGCCGAAGATGTTGTTCTGGAAAAACTTTTCCCCAAAGTATCGGTGGTATGGCAAAGTCCAGTTGATTGGGATGTTACATGACAATGGGGCCAAGCCCATCCTTCACAACTCCTGGATCAGTTAGAACCTCAGCACATAGTGGCACTTGGTGCCCTCGTACTTTGTACCAAGATCATGCTATATGGCGAGCTCTCCACTGGCCACCGTGACAGAGGTGCACCAAAGAAGAGGTACAAGGACTGCCTAAAGAAATCTCTTGGTGCCTGCCACATTGACCACCGCCAGTGGGCTGATATCGCCTCAAACCGTGCATCTTGGCGCCTCACAGTTCGGCGGGCAGCAACCTCCTTTGAAGAAGACCGCAGAGCCCACCTCACTGACAAAAGACAAAGGAGGGAAAACCCAACACCCAACCCCAACCAACCAATTTTCCCCTGCAACCGCTGCAACCGCGTCTGCCTGTCCCGCATCGGACTTGTCAGCCACAAACGAGCCTGCAGCTGACGTGGACATTTACCCCCTCCATAAATCTTCGTCCGCGAAGCCAAGCCAAAGAAAAAAAAGACTTTGTTCCACACACAGCCTGATGCAGCCACACATGAAGATGGTCACTCTTGCCCCCATGACCTGGCAACTTGTACATAGTGCTCCTTCACACCATATCCATTTTGGACCCCCATATGAATTTGAAAACTGCTCTGGTAACCACCTTCATCTTTTGCATGGCCCCCCTGTACCAATTAACAATTTGTTGCTGATCATCAATATTCTGAATACATATGAGGAAAACTTCCTTTTTAAAATGGAATTTATGCGATGCAGGTCATTAATGAATGCCTTCATAAACTTGTCACTTGCCACATTTGGTGCTCAATACTGGTGACCATTTCCTTCATGGACCAAGGTACAGCACTCTTGCTTCTGACCTTAGTGGTAAGTTCCAATCATATCCTCCCTGTTACCCTGAATACATCTTGGTGGGAAGTGTGGGTCCTCACTGGCCTGGTGCAGATCGTGATATTACTAAAACCAACTGCAACTTTTGAACACCATACAATGACTTATTGTCAATGCTTTTTGTTGTTCTTCCAATCCCAATGGCCACTGAATTACCAGAGATGGAATCAACTCTTGTTTCTACCTAATTGGTTAGAATACCCCGAAAATATATGGTAATGCAGAAACTGAAGTAAAAGTGTAATTGCAAACTCAAATACTTCCAGGTTTCTTGCATGCAAGGTAACCATTCCCTTCCCTTTCCCCCACCCACCACCAGTGGTCTTAAAGTCTAGGGCACAAGTGAAACACCTCTTGTGAGCTAAGGAGAGCTCCTAAGCTCATGGGATGGAGCAGAAGGGAAAACTTTGTGCAAGAGCAGAGAGCATGAGTTATAAGAATTAGAGTACATGTAATTATAGTCAGCTGCAAATTGTGCTCTGAATTTGAATGCTAAGTTTCTATATTAAAATAGCTGCTGCAGTTGGATAATAAAAACAAGTAATTCACAAATTTCTTCATTAAAATGGGCTTAGAGCACAATTAATATGTATTTAGAGCACAATTAATATGCATTATAATATTTTAAAATATTTATAATAATGATAATGAATTCATTGTTATACACATCAGGGGAAGGCTTTGTGAATGGAGAAGAAAGGTATTGGAGAGTTGAAGAAGACTGAGGATGGGGAAGAGAGTTAGAACAAGGAGTAGGCTAGCAGAAACTGGAGAGGTCGATGCTAATGCCATCCAGTTGGAGAGTGTCTAGAAGGAAAATTATGGGTGGTCTGGGTTTGCCAGTACATGAGGCCATGCACAGATATGTCAGTGTGGGAGTGGGGCGCAGAATTGAAATGGTTGGCCACTGGGAGATCCCTATCACTAGCCCCTTTTCCACTGGCATCCCAGTTAATTGGCTGTGCAGTGTCCCAGGATAGGAAGCCCTTTGTGCTGGGCCACCCTTAACTGAGACACTAACTGCTTTTCCACTGAACACACTCATCCCTGGGGATTGGAGTGTTCAACCTTCAACTGAAATGTCTCTTTTCGACTGGTTTTATCAGCATGTCGGCGTCAGCAAATGCCGGGGATATGAGTAGGAGTAGAGATGGTTAATCCCCGGTGTGAAGTGACATCATTTGACATCGGCATTCAGACAGTGCTCCTTTTCCACTGGACCCTGTCCCAGTAAATTTCCAGTTAATTCCTGGAACAGGGGGCCAGTGGAAAAGGGACTATTGATGTAGTGGAAGATGGCCAACCATTTCAATTCTGCACTCCACTCTCGTGCTGACATGTCTGCCCATGGCGTTATGTACAGTCAAACCCAGATGACAGGGATTAAGCACGCAGCCTTGTGGTGCCCTGTGTTGATGGTGTGGTTAAATTACAGCATTGGTGAATTTTATATTCAAGGATCACTAAGTAATGGTTTACTGAGACCTGCTATTTACTTGTTTATTAAATAAAATTGTAAAGTTTCTTTAAATTTAAAATGGTTCACAAAAATCATTGCTCTCCTGAGAATGTGCTCACATTATGCTCACATGGCCATTCTCAACCTTGAGATATTGAAACAAAAGTACAGAATTTTTGCTTAAGTATGCAAGGAGCTGATAATTAATTTGATACAAAACACTCCAAGTCTGCAATAGCAGAAGCAACATATTAACTGAATTTTGTAACAGTTGGTATTTTGCTTTCAGAGATAACATGTCAAGGTCTACTTGCTCACATTTTTAAAAAATCCTATTGAACCCGCTGCCAATAAAGACACTACCGCCCTTCTGAGAGAAAAATATAATTAAAATGCCTTCTGTTTAAATTTAACCCATCTTTAAAATTACAATGAAAATAGGACATTCTATCAAATTGTAAACATGTTCAGCTTTTATATTAATCGTTCCATATAATGTGGTAGTCATCGTAAATTCCAGTAGACAGCAGCTGGGATCATTTTGAGTAAAAATATTATAATTTTCTTCGTAAGCAATCCCTTAGGTTCGAGGATGACTTGCTTCTGCATCAGCTCTGTGGGTTTCGAGGTGACACAATGTTGGAACCGCATACTCTGCCACAGGCAAGGCAGGAAGTGCTTGATATTGCAGGTGGGTGGGTAGTTTGAGAGGATTATGCAGTCCTTACACCATTTGCATTGGATTTCTGTGACCTTCTGACGAATGGAATTAAGGCTGCCAATGTCATCCCCAATGTACTCAGCTTCACTTTGAGCAATCATGGATCAGGGCCTCCTGCAACTCAGTGGGAAGGTGACCCTTTTTCAAGGAGGGTTTCAGCACACCCTTGAATCTTCTCCTTTACCTCCCTGGTAATTTCTTACTGTGACAGAAGTTGGAATACAAAGTCTTTCAGGAGTCTAGCGCCATGTGTACAAACAACCTGATTTAATCATTGGAGCCAACCAATCGTAGATTGGTGCAAACTGAAGATAGATTGAGTGACCACTTCGCCAAACACCTATACTCTGTCTGTGGGTCTAAATTTCAGCTTCCAGTAGCCAACCATTTTAATTCCGCAAACCATTACAACAGTGATATGTGTGATCCATTGCCAGAGTAAGGCTAAGCATAAACCTGAGGATTAACACATTGTATTTCTCCTGGACAATCTTAAACCTAATGGTATGAACATTAATTTTAGGTAACCCTTTCCCATACTTGATTCCACTGTTCCCCTCTCTTCTTTACCTACACATGGATTTCCTCTCTTTTTTCTCTCTCTCCCTTCTCTTTCTCTCTCTCTCTTTCTCCTCTCTTCTCTCCTCTCTCCTCTCTTTCTTTCCCCCTTCTCACTAACTTTTCTTTCCCCACATCCTTTCATCATGATTTATTCCTCCACATGTCTCTCCGCTGTCTCCCAGCTCCACGCCTTCTGTCCTATATCATCTCTTGCCCCTCCCCCAACTTTTTTCTATCTTAGTCTTGATAAAAGGAGTCAGACTCAAAACATTGACTGACCACTTCAACCCATACACACTGTCTGACCTGCTGAGTGCCTCAGCAATTCTTAGTTTGCTCACATTCCAGTATATGCAGATTTTGTGTTTCTCTTTTGATAGTAGATTTCATCCATCTAAAGGCACAATGAACATTATTTTTTACTGTGTAACAACTCTAGGAGAAAAGCACTGAGCATTCTATATATACCATCTTTTTGGCCTCACGAGAGCCTTTGATTTAATGAGAGTTTACAAACCAATGATCTATTTTCAAATTTGGTTACATTCAAAATTCTGCCCCCATCATAGGTTCTGTTACATGATGGCATGCACGCTGTGATTTTAAGCAACAGATAATCTCAGCCCAGTGGCAAGCAAGGCTACCTAATTGTTTTTCAATAATTTACTCAGCCTTTCTCACCAAAGGGGTTGCATTTTGCCTCCAAAAATCTTTCTGTTGAAGTGGTATGAATTATGGGTCTCATTTAAATCAAATTTATTACTGCAAAGGAATAAGAAAATTCTGATCATAGAACATGTAGAAAGATAACTTACCTCACTGCCATTTAAAGAAGGATATAATGGGATATGTTCTTAAATATCACAAACTCTGAATATTTTGAAATTTACAAACAAAAGATTGTCTCAACATCACATGTTATGAACTGAACTGAATTCATTATGTTGTAATCAATCTCCCACATTTTTAGTTGGTTTTGAGCAGATTTGAAAGGTGTGAGTGATTTACATTATATAATCCAGAATCCTCTGTTCCAAAACACAATGCCAAGCAAAAGGTGCATTTCTTCCTGGGGTGGGATTTTAAGGAAACACTATGAAAGAAGATGTTTATTATCTATGTTTTCTATTCATTCTCCTAATTTTGCTATTTCCAGCAAGGTTAGGCTTTATTGTTCATCAACAATGGCTTTAGATGATGATTTAGATGGTGAGCTTTTCTCTTGACCTTGCTATGATCTCTGGGATAAAGATACTCTCGCGTAAGGTATTAGTAGTTCCTGAATGTGGACCTAGTAACCATGAAGGAACAATGGTAAATTGCCATGTTGGGATGGTTTGTGAATTGGACGTCTATCTTAGTCTATCAGAGGGGAATGTTCTGGTCCTGTTCTAGGAGGTGAAGGCTAGGCACCTGAAATAGTCCCAATAAACTCTCCATACTTTGTTTAGTCTAGTGTGCAGAAAGGGGAATTCATTTAAGAATGAACAGTGGTTTAATAAAGAAAACTGCTCAACCTTAAACCCTGTAGGAAAAATAGTGGCAGCAGATGAAGGGAGCACGTTGAGGCTCACCTCCAGCACTGCTCGGCACCTACTCCCCATCCAGTCTGTCTGGGGGCCACCCTGAGAGGTAGTTGGGAGGCAGTTGCTGTTACGGTGGAGTCCAAGGCACCAGCGGTTATCGAAACTGCAAAAGAAGCATTGGTGACTGGGAAAAAGAGACGAACAGCTATAGGGGTGGAGTCCAGTACGAACAGGGAGAGCACGATAGCTACTCAGGTGGAACCATGAAACCAGATAGTTATGGTGGCTACGGACACCAATCTTACCGTCTATGATTTTGATTTGCCTATGTTAAAATGCTGGAACTATTTGAACATTGAGACGATTCATTATTTTCCCTGGTATTTGCTTTCCATGTGGTTACGGCAACATTTTAAAATCAAAGTAGCATCGCATCATGGCATCATTTGTATAGCATGCAAAACTACATTTTAATTTTTTGATTTGATTTATACACAAAGCACGGTAACAGCCCCTTCTGACCCATGAGCCCATGCTACCCAAATACCCAAATTAACATACATTTTGAAGGGTGAGAGAAAACCAGAGCACCAGAGTTAACCCACGTAGACGTGAGGAGAATGTAGGAACTCCTCACAGACACAGCCAGATTCGAACCCAGGCCACTGGCACTGTTATAAGCTCTAACCTGTCGCAACATCTTTGTACATGTGAGAATAAACTGAACTAAACAAAAATGAATTAAACTAAGACCCTTGTGAGCTGACAGCATTGAGTAACACTGCAGACCACACACTATTATCTGGGTCAAACCTCAGCTGTTTGCATTTATACCAAGATACTCATAAGCATCCAAAGCCCAGAACAATGTTTAACTTTATCAAGAAGCTGATCAATCAGTTGTTGCAGAGTTTAAAAATGACTTACGACTTTTAAAAAATCGCTTCATGCTAATTACATTTTATGTTGATTATAATTACACTGATTACAATTACATTTCAGAAATGTGAGGGATAAGATTTTCACACTAAAGATGATGAATTATTGGAGGTAAATAAGACATCTGCAGATGCTGGGGTCCAGTACAGTGCACAAAAATGCAGGAAAAACTCAGTAGCAAAGTCGAAGGCAGTTGAAAGCACAAAGGGCCAAAATGTTGACTTTCTGCTTAGTTTCCCCAGCACTTTTGTGGACTGATGAATATTTGGAACAAGCTGCCAGAGGAGGCAGATAATGTTACAATGTTTAAAAGGCATTTGGACAAGTATTTGGAGAGGCAAGGACTAGATAAATACAGGCCTAATGCAGGTAAATGAGATTAGCCCACTTAGACATCGCAGTCAGTGTGGAAGAGGTGGCCCATAAGAAGCCATTACTGTGCTGAACAAGAGTTATCAAGGTGTTGTTGAGCCATCCAGCTCTTTCTTTTAATCTAACTCTCTGGAATAATTGGAGTTATGAGGCAGATTATATGTTGGTTTTTGTATCAGCACCAAAAGCATCTACCCAGAGTCATGCCCCTTTTGATAAACTAATTAAAACAATTAAAAGATTTCCAACAGCAAATTCATGCAAGAAATTTCCCATTTTCCAACTAGTGCTTCATCTTAAATTAAAAGTCAATGAAAAACAAAAGATTTATAAGGAAACGTGAAAATTATGTTTTTTTTTAATGAAGAAATTGATCAAAATTGGACATGGACTTGAAATTCCAGTTTTTCTCAGCATTTCATTTAGACCTTATCTTAAAATAAATTGTGTTTGTAATGCCAGCAATAAAACAATCAGTCGAACTTATTTTCCACATAAATGTGTAGTCTGTGACTGTTTGCTTTAACAAAGCTTGTCCATCTTCATTATCCAGCACTGAAATTTATGTGCAATCAGTCATTCATTATCACGCATGCACCAGCTCAGAATTACCTGTGTGATGACAAGGAGGCAATTTCAGCTGTCAGCTCTCAAAGCAGTTCACTAATTAAAGATTGACAAACTTCTTAAAAGGGTTTAGATGTACAATATTTTCAAAGGCACAAGTAATCAACAATCCGATCAAAACAACATTTCTGTAGTCACACCATAATGTTTTTTGAAAATGAACACACCATAAAAATTTCTAACTTAATTCAGTGAATAGTTTGAAACATGAAAATCTGCATACACTGTAATGAAATAAAAACACCGAAATGCTGGAGGAACTCAGCAGGTCTCACAGCGTCCATAGGAGGTAAAGATATATCAGTGCCATTTCAGGCCTGAGCCCTTCTTCAGGATTTGAGCAGAAAGCAGACAAGTGCCTTAATAAAAAGGCTTGGGGAGAAGGGAGAAAAGAGCCCCCTCCACCTCCACACACAATAAGGACGGGATTACCCTTGTCTTCTCCTACCACCCTACTAGCCTCTGCCATTTCTGCCACCTGCTATATGATCCCGCTGCCGGGCACATCTTCCCCTCTCCTCCTCTCTCCCCCTTAGACAGGGACCACTCCCTCCATGACTCCCTCCACTCCTCCTTTCCCACTGGCCACCCCCTTGACATTTACCCCTATGAGTGCAAGAAATGTTACACACACCCACACCCTCTCTCTTGTCACTATTTGGGGCCCCAAACAGTCCTTCCAATTGAAGCAACATATCACTTGATAATCTGCAGTGGTCATCTACTGTGTCCAGTGCTTCCATTGTGAGTTCCTCTACATTGGGCAGAGTCGAGGCAGACTGGGAGATCTCTTCCTTCAGCACTTTTGCTCTGTCCATTGCAATAGTGGGATCTCCCTGTGGTAACCCACTTCAGTTCATTACCCCATTCCCTTGCTGACATGTCTATCCATGGTCTCATGCACTGCCAGACTGGGACTACCCATAAATTGGAGGTACAGCACCTCATCTTCCATTTGGCACTCTCCAATTGAATAACATTTTAATATCGACTTCTTCGGGTTCTGTTAGCCCACCACCCTACTCCCATCTCTCATCTTCCCCTATTCCTATTTCTCCTTTCCTCTCCCTATCTCTCTCTCTCTCTCTCTCTCTCTCTTTCACTTCCCTTTCCCTCTGTCTCCTAACTCCATTCACAGAAATACCCCCTCCCCCATCAATTCTCAGCTTTTCTCTCCTGTCCTCCTATCCACGTCCAATTTTCACCTTTTGTTTGTTGGTTGGTCTGTCCTCCTCCCTCAGCCTTTTTATTCGGGTGTCTGCCTGCTCTTCACTGAAGAAGGGCTCAGGTCCAAAACATTAATGTAAAAGCACAAAGCTGGAGCAACTCAGCAGGTCAAGCAGTGTCCTTTATGTAGCAAAGATAAAAATACATAATTGACGTTTCAGGCTTGAGCCTTTCATCAAAGTATGGAAACATATCGTCAGGTGTCTGAACAAAAAGGTAAGGGGGGAGGCTTACGGGGAGGAGCTGGTAGCAAAGGCAGGAGGTAATAGGTGTAGGAGGGAGGGAGGTCACATCAGTAAGCAAGGGGAGGAGGAATGGCTAGGCGAATAGAGAGGGAAAGGGGTGGAGAGCTGAGGGAAAGTAGACAGGGGGAAGGGAAGGGAGGGGGAAAGAGAGAGCAAGTTATCTGAAGCCGGAAAAGTCAATGTTAATCCCAGATGGAAAACTGGATTTTCCTCCATTTTATGGGTGGTCTTGGGGGGATAGTACATGAGGCCATTGATAGACGTGAGTGTGGGAGTGGGATGCAGAAATGAAATGGTTGGCCACTGGGAGATCCTTGTCATTGATGCAGACAGAGTGATGGGGCTCAGTGAAGCGATCTCCCAGTGTGCGCACAGTCTCTCTGTTGTAAAGAAGGCCACAAAGGGAGCACCGGGTGTAATAAATAAATCCTGCGGGTACACAAATGCAGTGTTGCTTCATTTGAAAGGCCTGTTTGGGGTCCTGGACTAGCCACTGGGAGGTCCCTGCCACTGATCTGGACAGAGTGAAGGTGCTCAGCGAAGCAAGCCTCTGGGAGATCCTGAAACATTAGTTATACATCCTTACCTCCTATGGATGCTGCGAGACCTGCTGGGTTCCTCCAGGATTTCTGTGTATTCAATGAATAGTTTAATCTATTTAAAATATGTGAAGTAATTGAATTTTTTTTTAAATGCCAAATTTTATTCTGCTAATTTGGCAACAGCGTTTTTAACAGGTGCAATAATGGGATTTCCAGCATCGTGCTTATTAAATGGACTGGATTTCTGTGAATTCACCCAGCCCTGAAAAAAAGGTTCAAGCAAATAGCATCCAAAACATTATAAAGTGGATGTGATGACAGTGATAAGATCTAATGTATTCTGCATTTGTCCATGAAAACCAATCTCCCACATGATAGACAATAGAACAAAATGCATGTGATAAGAACGTCAATTTTTTTAAAGCTTTGCAATCATATCATTGTAAGGGTGGAGGCTTACGGGGAGGAGCTGGTAGCAAAGGCAGGAGGTAATAGGTGGAGAAGGGAGGGAGGTCACACCAATATGCAAGGGGAGGAGGGATGGCTGGGTGAATAGTGAGGGAAAGGGGTGGAGAGGTGTTCGTTTTATTTATTGAGTCATGGAGTCCCACAGCACGGAAACAGGCCCAAAAGTTCAGCTGATCTGCACCACTCTTGCTTTTTAGTCCCACATTAGCCCATAACCCTGCAATCCCCTCTCATCCATATGGTTGCTCAAGTGTGTTTAAAGGAAGCGAACCTGCCTCTACCACTTCACCTGGCAGCTAGTTCTATATTCCCACTGCCTTCAGAGTAAAGAACCTTCACATCCCCTTTAAATCCCACCCACCCCCTCACCATATAGTTATGCCCCATCCCCTAATTAGATTCTCCAAACAGACTGTCACTATTCACTTTATTAATGCCCCACATGATTTATTTTCTCAATAAGATCCCATCTCAACCTTCTGTGCACTAAGGCAAGCAGGCCTTGTTTTTCCAGTCTCTCACAATAATTCAACCTCCCTAATCCTGACATCAATATCATAAATCTCTTCTGTACCCTTTCCAACTATATAATATATTTTCTATATCAAAGCAACAAAAAACTATGCACAATATTCCAAGTGTGGCCTCACTAACATCTTGTGTAATTACAACATGACTTCCCAAAATTTGTATTCAATGCCTCGACCGATGAAGGCAACGCCAAATGTTCTCTTCACTACTTGCTTATTTGTGCTACCAACTTTAGATCCCTCTGCTCCATAACTCTTTTTAAGGCTGTGGCACTAATAGAGTTAAGTCCTGGCCTGGTTCAATTTAACCAAATCCAGCATCTAGCATTTCTCTCAGTTGACTGCCTTAGTCATTCCTTAGCTCATTTCCCCATTTTGTCTAGATCCTTTTGAAACCCCAGGTAAACTTCGTCACTGTCCATCAGAGCACACTTTTTGTGTCACAAACAGACTTATTCACCTTGTCACAAACATCCTTATCTCAATCATTTATGTACATTACAAAAAGCAACGGTTCTCGCTCTGAAGCATGAGTCACACCACTGAACACAGTCCTCCACTGCCATCTAAATCACTTTCTGACTCCTATCCTGAGACAATTTTTTTATCCAGTTTGCATCCAATCCTAAGTGCCCCAACCTTCCATACCAACCTATCATGTTGGACCTTATCACACCTTTTACTAAAAGCCAGATAAATAATATCAACTATCTTGCCCTCATCTCTCTTCTTTGTTACCTCTTCAAAAAATTCTATTATGAGGCTCAATATCCCACACATTTTCACCTGGCTATCCAAAAGTCAATAGGTTCTATCTCTCAGAATCCTCTCCAGCTGTTTCCTTTACCACTGATGTCAGGTCTGTAGTTACCCAGAATATCCTAATACTCCTTTTAAACAATGGCACCACATTTTCCATTCTTCAGAGCTCCCCTGTCCTCAGTGATGAGCTAAAAATGTCCGTCAAGAATCCAACCTTCGCACAATTTTCTGGGTTACACCTGATCTGAGAGCCCAGAGAGCTATCCAACTTGAAATAATCTAAGATTGCAAACACCTCTTCATTACTGATGCAGACAATTTTATCTTTAGTTACGTCATTCCCCCTTCTCTCACCTCTGCTTATTCTTTTCAACTGTGAACACATTTACAAAATATTAATTTACGTCCTTCCTCATCACTTCTGGTTCCATAACATAGACAACTCTCCTGATTCATAAGGGGGACATTCCCTCTTAACTATCTTGTACTTAATATACATAAAAGTCTTCTCAAATTCTCCCTTATACCGTCCATCAAAACCTCCTTTAGACCTCATTTCCCTCTTCATTATACATCTGCATTTCTTATACCTCTCGCAGGATTCCCTTGAACTTGTCTGATATATACATTCTTTATCTTCCTGATCTGTGTCTAAATCTCTTTTACCTTGCCATTTCTGCCCTTCACCTCACTGGGAACATCTTCGTCCTGTTTCTTCATTATCGCCTCTTAAACACATCATGATTTTACTTTCTAACAGTTGCATCCAATCAACTGTTGCTAACTCCTGCCTAATCTTGTCAAAATTGGCCTTGCTCCAATTTAATTTGAGGACCAATGTTATCCATTTCTCTGACTAGCTTAAAGATAATAGAATGTGGGTTACTGGTCCCAAAGTGTTTCCTACCATTATGTCAGGTACCTGATCAACTTCACACTGCACCTCAGGGCTGTGTACTCAGCCTGCTCCTGTTAACGCCACTGACTCACGACTGCATTGCCAAGATCCAGTTCCGTCAGTGTCATCAAGTTTGGAGATGACACAACTGTAGTTGGCCTCATCAACAGCAATGATGAGTCGCACTACAGAGAAGAGGTGGAAAATCTCATGAAATGGTGTGAGAGAAACAACCTGAATCTTAACATGGACAAGATGAAAGAGGTGATTGTGGACTCCAAGAGGACCAAGAATGACCACTCTCTACTACACATTAACAATTCTGTAGTAGAGAGAGTGAAAAGCACCAAGTTCCTTGGAGTTCACTTAATTAGTGACCTATCGTGGACCTTCAACATCTCCTTACTTGTCAGGAATGCGCAACAGCAACTGCACTTTCTGAGAAGACGGAAGCAGGTAAGGCTACCGGCCGCCATTATATCAACCTTCTATAAGAGGCTCTATCAGGAGCGTCCTGGATGGCTGCATCATACCAGGTATGGTAGATGGAGTTCACTCCATCCAATCTGCCAACACTTTGGCATTCCTTGTCAGTGTTGGGGAAATTAAAATCACCCAAAATAACAGCCTTGCTTTTTGTACAAACCCCAGCAATCTCTCTACATATTTAACCCTTGCTCCTGGTGAATGTTTGCACTCATCAGGGTGACTACTGCTTTCTGGTTCCTGATTTCCACCCACATTGCCTCACTTGATGTGTTACATCAAAAGATAATAACTTGTTATAAATATCAGAACTTTAAAAAATCCATGGCAGATTGTCATAGTTTAAACATCAGCTACAAATGGTTTGGTCTAGATCTAGAGCATTTCTGGTGTTGGAGTGGGGGAGAAGATAAACTACAGATGGTGAAATAGGTGAAAGCAGTGAAGGATTGCTGTAGGGCACTATCAGTAACCACCAAGGCTAGGCTGAGGGAACGATAGGCTTTAATATACAGAAGAAACTTGCTGACCCGGATCCAAGTATAGGAATGGCGGGAAGGGTGAGGTGGCTCGACCTTTTTGGCCCAAGACCACATACCCATAGGGTATGACTCATCAGTGGGCGGGCCAGCTCCATATATACAGTAGCCAACAATAGCTATATACAATGGAGGAAACTTAACCATATAACAGTTTATGGCAATGGAAACAAGCCATCTCGGCCCTTCAAGACCATGCTGGTTCACTCAAACAATTCCTCTAGATCCCCCCACCTATTCTCCCCCATAACCCTCCAAACACCTCCTATCCATCTATATATCCAGTCTCCTCTTAAATGAAAGAATTGGTTCTGCCTCAACTATTTCCTCTGGAAGATTATTCCATTCAGCCACCACTCTCTGAGTGAAGAAACATCTTCTAATGTTTCTCCTAAAATTTTGCCCCCTTACCCTCAACTTGTCTCCTCTTGTTTCAACCTCCCCTACTCTCAGGGGGAAGAGTCTACTTGTATCTCGTCTATTTATCACCACAATTGCATTGACAGGTTTAAAGAGAGAAGTATGGATGGTTGGATAAAGGAGGAAGTGGATGAGTAGGCATAAACAGATTGTGGATAGGTTACTTAAGGAAGGGGTGATGTTAATGGACTTAAAAGCTCTTGGAATTTAACTGAGAAAAAGGATGTTAACATCCAGAGGTACTGAGCCAAAGATCTTTTGGACAATTATTTTGAAGTTTCTTTTGTGGTTTGAGTTACTTTCAACATTACAGAAATTGTCTCCATTAAGTATTACAAGACTTCTGTAACAACTATTAGTCATTGTACTTGAGCCAATTTTCACTTCCTGCCTCAATCAGACAGCCATCTCCTATCTATTGCAACCAGCATTGGATTGTCCTGTTTGACCTGCAATAATTTTAATAATTATTTTATTTCGTAAGTATTATTAAAAAGGTCAAAGTATTTAACTGTCACATATTGAACATTTTAAATAAAAACTGTAAACATGTTGTTGAATTAAATATTACTTTAGATAAGTGTTATATAAAACAGCACCTTATCCATTCTAAACAAAGATTTATTTGTAAAATTTATTTAAAAATTGGTGCTCGTCCATATGAGGAAGCTTGAATGGAGGAAGCAAATGGAAAAGAGAATCTCAAAAATGAAGAACTATTGTTGCTACAGCATCCCCTACACAACTGTCACCTGTGTGAAAGGAGTTCTCAAGCCCATGTTGGTCTAATCGGCTACCTTCAAACACTGAAGATTCATTGTCATGGCCTTACTCTGGAACGAGTGATAAACATTAAAGCACGTGCGCTAATGGATGCGGAATGCTGCTCATGAGCACACAAGTCCTCAGGTCCAGTAGTCAATGTAACATATGTAATGGAACCAAGGTAAAAGTCATCTGAGTTTAACCAAATTAAAGAATTTATTTAATATTATTCCTCTGGATCCTCCAGTACAGTTGGCCTTCTTTAACTGATGAACCATCAGGTCTCCTTGCGAGTCATTTGCAGCCATTTGTGTTGAAGTACATACATTGTAAAACACCTGTAAAACAGACATTAGGCATGTATATTTCACACATCTGTGATCAAGAACAGAAATGAAAGTTCCGGTTTGTCTTGTTGCTAGTCAAGGATTTAATACAAGCAGTTTTTGACATTTTCTGGAATTGAATTTTGTAAAATGTAGAATTACATGTTTCATGTTTCAGCAGTTTGTTTTCAGGCCTATGAATGTTTTTGCAGCTGCCCCTTAACTTGTTTTGAAAGATAATTAAGCTGTAAAGGCAGGTTTAAAAGTAACCTTTGTAGGTTAACAATTTTACAAATAAATCTTTGTTTAGAATAGATAAGGTGCTGTTTTATATAACTCTAATCTAAAGTAATATTTAATTCAACAACATGTTTACAGTTTTTATTTAAAATGTTCAATATGTGACAGTTAAATACTTTGACCTTTTTAATAATTCTTATAAAATAAAATAATTATTACAGTATTAGCTTTACTTCTAAATTGTACTTGGAGAAAATTTATGTTAAAGGGCACTCATAGATTGTGTAGGTATGTTTATCTCAACAGTGAGAATATTGTGTAACAGACTGATGACAAACCACATGTGATTATTGAAGGACAATCAAGTATGCTATTAATCTCTCAACATACCTATCTCAAATTATATTAATGTTAAATTAACTAAATCATTTACTTATCCTTAGATTCCATGACAAAGACAATAATGTTACTATCTTACAAATCATTTATATTTAAAGCAGACACTTTTCCTGCTTTACTGGATTACAGGCTTCCTTGTGAAGAGTTGTCAAATCTGTCAGCCTGGCGTCCTGAAGAACCAGGCTCAGCAGCAAGCTGTGGTTTTAAAGCAAAGGTTGACCACTTCAGCTTCCAAAGCAACACTGGGTAAATTTCCCTTTAGATTCTGAGACAGCGTGCAAAACTCTACAATGCAAAACGAGATAACAAATGTGAAGTGAAGAAGATTGGATACTTTTGTGCTGGATACTTTAGTGAAAAGTAAAAACTTATTTGTTCAACAAATGACCTGATATATTTAACAATAACTTTTGTGCTTGTCCAGATGGCTAAGGTGAATGATGGTTTGGAGCTCCAGGTCAATTGCTTGTCAATGTCGACCAAGTTGGAAGCATTCCCCCCACTACCTTCCCCACGTCTTCCTTCCCACCTCCCTCCTACTGTGCCCCCTCCCCCTCCAACTCCCCGAGTACTAATTGTAATTATAATTCAGAATTCAGTTCATGTGGCTCATGGAGGAGATGCTGGTGTTGGGTTGTCTGTTTTATCACACTGGAAATGTAGTTTGAGTGACCTCCTTTCTCACCTCTGCTTATCCCTTTGTTCCTTGTCTCTATTCATTGTTGAAGCCCTATTTTTGTGTTGGTGTTTTCTCCTCAGCCGTTTTCAAAAGCAGTTTCAGACACTGAACTCAACTCTTGATGAGGTTTGAGAAATACATTGTAAAATGCCTTTACAGGGAGTGCAGGAGAACATTCTCCAGAAATAAAAGACTTGCACAGAAAGCCTGGCAAAGGCGATCACTCAGTAGATGATGGCATTAAAAATGATTTATGTCCATTGATCTCAGCTTCCACAGGTCTATGTTAAAGGATACTGATATGAATCAGGAGGATTAGACCAGGTCATTTTTTTTTGTTCCAGCAAAATATAAACAGGCAGCGAAACTCAGCACAGCATCTGTAGGAGAAGGATTTGTCTGCATTTCAGGCTGAAACACTGCATCAGGACTCAAAGGATAGATGGGTGGTCATATTTGTTGGATGAAATGATCATCTCCTCTGCTCTAATATAATGGCCTGCCTTTTGTTGTGTTTTGATAGCTTTTTATTCCAGATTTAATGAATTATTCCATTTCTCGGTGTGTTGGTCAGTTCCAGAATCTCCTTCGTAAATTCTGTTTTCCCATTAGCATCTCTGGCCACTCTCCTCCACTGAGTCCAAAGAATTCCCCAGTGCTTATGAGAAGATACAGCCCAAGACAAACCTGTTACAGAGCATGAATTTACTCTAATTTGGCAAGAGGAAAGTTAAAAGCAAATTATGTTTTGTTCGATAGTATTAATTATTAAAATATGCTTTTTGTTTTGTGGTGATTTTGTATAAAATTATGTAATTATTTAATTTTAAATAATTTTTAAAGGTGACATTAACAACTTTGACACAATGCTGGGAAGGAGAATTTCCACAGAAAAATTATTATAAATAATGTGAACAGTCACTTTCAAATATGTGGTTATGAAGTTTGACTGATAATGGACTATTCTTTTTGTTTGTTTATGTATTTGCACAGATAATATCTTCACCATTAAAATGTAGAGGTGACTGATTCATCCCAGAAGAGGTTCTGCCTTCAACATTGAACCATTTTTGGATGGTAAATTTTGGATTTTTAAAATATTTTAACCATACAACATGATAAAAAGTGCTGCTGGCCCATGAAACCCATGCTGCCCAAATACACCCAATTAACCTACCAACCTCATTCGTTTTGGAGGATGGGAGGAAAACCCAAGCAGATCACAGGGTCAACATACAAACTCCTTACAGACAGCGCAGGATTGGAACCAGATGGTGCTGACCGTGCCACCTTAACTGTCTCATAGTCATAGAGGTTGACAGCACAGAAGCAGGGCCTTCAGCCCTGCACTAGTGGTTTTCAAACTGTCCCCCTAAACCCAGATTCCACCTTAAGCAATCCCTATGCCAAAAGTGCTCTGTGATTGGAAAAGTGATTGCTTAAGGTAGGTATGTGAGTGGGAAGGGAAGGTTGAGAACCAATTGTTAATGAAATATTTTACTTGACAAAAAGTGTCCTTTGGAGTTCTGAAACTGTGCACATAATGAGTCAATTAGGTACAATTAAAACAGTGGATTTCAAACATTTTCTTTCCACTCACATGCTACCTTAAGAAATCCCTTATTAATCACAGAGCACTTATGGCATAGGGACTACTTAAGGTGGAATGTGAGTTTACAGGGCTAGTTTGAAAACCACTGGTCTACACTAATACTATTTGCCTACATTAAACAGCACCTTTCCTTGCCTTGTGTCTATTTATGTTTGTCTAAATGTCTCTAAGTGAAATAATTCTACGTGATCCTACCCCTTTTTCATCAGTATGCTCTGAATATCAACCATTCTCAGTGTAAAAATGTACCTTTAAGATTCATTGTAAAACTCCTACCTCTCATCTTACAAGGTATGCTCCCTTGTTTCTGATTCCCCTACCATGAGAAAAAGATGTTGACTCTCCATTTATTCCTCTCATGATGTACATTTTGATCAGGTTGTGCTGAGCCTTCTTTACTCCAGCGAAACTAAGCCCAGCCTATTCAATTTCTTCCTATTGGGAGACTAAGGTCCTCTAATCCAGGAAATATGCTGATGAATCTCTTTGTAACTCTCTCTAGCACGAATATATCTTTCCCATAATGTGTCAGTCAGAGTGGTACTCCAAGCACAGCCGAACCAGTGTTTTGTAAATTTGCAATATAATGCTCCAATTCTTACATCCCATGCCATGACCTAAAAAGGGCAGCATTCCATATGACTTCTTCACTACTCTATTTTTCCTGTATTGTACTTTCAGGAAATTGGGTCTTGGATCACCTGGCTCATTAACATTCCTTATTACCACTTATTGTAAATGTCATCCCTATTTGATTTTCCAAAGTGCATCACCTCACACTTGTCAATATTAAATTTCATCCACTAATGATCTACCCAACTTTCCAATTGATCTATATCCTGCCTTCGCCTTAGACAAGCTTCCTTACTCTCCACAATGCAACTAATTTTTGTGACATTCACAGGTCCCAGTAGCAGCTGGTGTGATACATCACTACTCACAGACTAGTAATCAGCCACTACCTCTGCGTCCCATCTCCAAACCAAATTTGAAGCCAATTAGCTAGCTTTGCTTGAACCCCATGTGTCTTAAGCTTCTGGACCAGCCAATCATGTGGGATCTTGTCAAATGCCTTACTGGGCATATGTATATGCAGAGTTTTGTGTATTCACTGTGTGATGTCACAATTTGATAAGACAGGGATGACTTTGGGTTTGTCTGTATTATCCTTTTTATCTAAAAGCTTTGAAATATCATTTGGAAATTTAGCAAACGAGTTAAAATTGGAACACTTAAAGAGTAAGGCATTCAGTTCTCTGCTTATTCCTGTCACATCAGGAAAAAGTGACATCTCAAACACGTGTGAGCCTTACAATATATATGTTTTTTTTAAATATGAAGGAATAAGCATGAAATAGAGGATCATATTATGAGATCTCTCCTCATAGGAGGACACATCTCTTCCACAATCTCCATCAGTACAGGAGCCCCTCAGGGCTGTGTTCTTAGCCCCTGCTTTACCTGCTATACACCTATGAGTGTGTGGCTCAGTACGACAACACCACCAAATATAAATTTGCTGAAGATACCACGGTAGTGGGTTTGTATAAAGAAAGCCGATGAGTCAACATACAGGGAGAGATGGAAAACTTGGCTGAATGGTTCATCAACAACAACCTTGCACTCATTGTTTCCAAAACCAAGGAGAAGATTGTTACTTTCAAAGGGAAAACCAGATGCGTATGATTCAGTGACCATTGGAGGATCAGAGGTGGAGAGGGTAGGTAAATTTAAGTTCTTGGGATCTTCTATCTTGGAGGATCTTTCCTGGACCCAACACACTAATACCATTGTGAAAAAAGCATGTCAGTGCCTCTACTTCCTAGGAGTTTGCTGAGGTTTGTTATGACCTCGGAAACACTGGCAAATTTCTAAAGATGGTTGGTGGAAAATGTGCTGGTCAACTGCATCACATTCTGATATGGAGGACACCAATACTCACGAGTGTAAAACTCTGCAAAAGGTAGTGGACGCAGCCCAGGACATCACAGACAAAACCCTCCCCACCATCGAGAACATCTATGGGGAACGTTGCCATCGGATAGCAGCAGCAATAATCACCCACACAGCACATGCTCTGTTCTCACTGCTACCATCAGGCAAGAAGTATAGGTTCCACAAGTCTCACACCACCAAATTCAGGAACAATTGCCACCCCTCCACCATCAGAATCTTCAACAGTAAACTCAATCAGGGACTCATGTGAGGACTTAGTTCTTCACTTTATTGTTTGTTTTTCCTCTCTGTTTTTCACAGTCATTGTTTTTTTTCTTTATTTGTTTACATGTACACATGTGCACATATTTTTTTCACAACAATTAAGTGATATTTCTGCATTGCCCGCAGGAAAAGAATCTCAGGGATCCTATGTGATGTGACGTCATGTATGTCCTCTGACAATACATCTGAAATCTGTAAATCTGAAATTATTAAGAAATAATTTAAGGACATATATCTTTAAGTTCATTATTACTTTCATTTTGCGGTTAATTGTGCTTTATTGTGTTTTTACCCATGATTTTCTGTTACAAATTATTGGTGGACTTTCAAGCTGAAGCATCTTGTTTTAGCTTTATAAAATGTCCTCAGCAGATCAAATCTCCCCAATAGAAGCATCTGTTTGGCAACAACCTAAGTGGTTGAAAGGGATGGTGAAGGAAATATTTTGGACTTGTGGTGGCTCAGACCATGCAATTCAGAAGACAATAACATAGCCTGTGGTACAGTGATACAATTAGTGGAGTATTTGCCTCAGTATCAAAGACCCTGACTATGGTGCAGTCTCAGGTGCTGTCTGTTTGGAAAATGCATGTGTTCTTTGTGACCATATGCCCCCACGTGGTCCAATGTCACAAAGGTGCATGGCGGGGGTGGGGGTGGGGGAGGGGTAGGTTAATTGGCCACGATAAATTACCCCTACCGTGTAGGTGAATTGTAATATCTGGGGGAAGTTGAGGAGAATTAAGGGAGAATTTAAAAAAATGAGATTAATGTAAGGAACAGTGTAAGTGGAAAGCCAATGGTTGGGATGGACAGTGTATATTTTATGTATATTTACCACTAAAACAGCTGGAGGCAGGTAATTTGGTGTCAGTGTACTGGGTTGAAATTTCTGTTAGACAAATCTGCTTCTATCTCTCCATGATTCTGTGATAAAGGTAAAGGGAAAGGTTCCATTATTGTCATGTAATACTACATTTAGAATGTAATAGGCATGAATTTTTTTAAATGTTTGTCTACCGTGAGGCAGAGAGTCGCCACTTTGTTCAGCGCCCCTCATCGAAACCTACAGCATCTGGTGTTCCCAGGCCGTCTCCCCTCCAAGTTCTAATCCTGCTTTGCTATTTTGTTGCTTAACATTGAATTAATCGAAGAGGAAAAAAAATGTTGATTTTCTTAAGGTCCAAAAAATAAGTAGTAACTTATTTAAAAGAGTCATTAATTACTATGTGATTTTGTAAAGTATTTTTGAATTAATTAATTAATGTCACATAAACAACAAAGGCACGTGTGTTCCTAAACCCGTCACAAAGAAACGAACCTGATTTCTAGCAGCATTAAAGGCAGACCTGCAATGTTTTTTCATTTCTGTGAACTGAGCATTCTTGCTGTAAGAACTCTCGAGATCAATGTGCATTTTCTGGTAAATGTCTGAATCACATTAAAGGAGGTGGTTGTCAGGGAGGAATGTTAGAAAGGTGCAAGTATTGGAGTTATGTGGGAACTGTTTGAGGTCCTTTCACTTTCAGCCAGCTGATCAAACCCAATGCTTTTGGTACTGATTCTTTTCACCTTTTCATTGTGACTTGTGCTCAGGATTAGAATATGGTTCTTTGTAGGTGCATTGTTTAAGAAGGTATATTATTTTGTGTTTTGATGCTATGCCACAATGGTGTTGATTTTACATGCCTATTAAGCTGCTACAGATTTCTAAATCTATTAGCCAGCTGTGGTTGTTTCTTTTTTTAATGTATATTTACTACTAAAACAGCTGTGGGCACGTAATTTGGTGTCAATATACTGGGTGAAAATTTCTGTTGGACCAATCTACTTCTATGTAAGAAGGGGGAACAGCACCAGCAGCCAGCATGCTTTCCCTGTGACTGCATGGGTTTCCTTGCATATCCCAAGGACATGTGGATTGGGAGATTAATTGGACATTGTGATTTGCTCAGTGTGTAAATAACTGGTAAAACTGGGCAGAAGTTGATGACAATGCGATAAGAATAAAACGTGATTAGTTGGAACTAATATATGGTTAACGTGGACTTGGTTGGCCAAAGAGGCTGTTTCTGTGCTGAATGACTCTTTGAATCTGGGTGGCCTGGTTGATGTGCTCTTGGCATCACTTCAAGTCTTTGCTTCACCAGAAGAGCTAAAAATGGTTAAAAAAAATAGACTGGAGGCACACAGGAGACTGTAAATGCTGATATCAGGGGCAATTTGCAGGAAGAATTCAGTGGGTTACGCAGCATCAATGGGAAAGAAAGAATTGTCAAGGTTTCAGGCCTAAACCCTTCATCAAGACCTGTTGAAATTAGGTTTCCTCAAGGTTTTGATGAAGGGTTTCAGCCCAAAATGTTGACAATTCTTTTTCTCCCACTGATGCTAATCAACCTGCTGAACGCCTCCAGTAGATTGTTTGTTGTGAAATGTAGTGTTGACTGGATACCAGGTGAGCTGATTACAGCACCTACTTTATATCAGCACAGAAGTAATTTCAATAATGGTACCACATCTAAAAAAGTAATGCTGATTTCCTCTATCCTCTTATCAATATGTACTTATTTTTAAAATCTTATAAACACATTTATAAAGAAGTTAAAATTTCTCCATTGGCCAATTAACTGTGGCCAATAAAAAGAAGGGAAAGCCAAGTGGAGCGGGCAGTGTGCAGCACCCAACTGGAAGAGTGAGGATTTAGAAGCTTTGGCGCGAGGAGCTTTAGCAGACTGACGATGTACATCAGGTAAGGTCAGATCTTTGCGCAGTAACAGAGTAGGTAGTGGAGATGGCAACTAGGGGAGTGGAATGTTCCGATTGTAGGATGTGGCACGTCTGGGAGAGCACAATTGCCCCTCAAGATTACATTTGTAAGTGGTGCATCCAGCTGCAGCTCCTTACAGACTATGTTAGAGAAATGGAGTTCGAGCTGGATGAACTCCAGATTATTTAGGAGGTAGAGGGGGTGTTAGACAGAAGCTATAGAGAAACAGTCACACCAAAAGGGCAAGAGACAGCTAACTGGGTGACTTTTAGGAGAGGGAAAGGGTATAGGCAGTCAGTGCAGAAGACCCCTATGGCCATTCCCCTCAACAATAAGTATACTGTTTTGGATACAATTGGGGGATGATCTACCAGGGATGTTGTAATGGTCAGGTCTCTGACACAGAGTCTGGCCCTTCACTTAAGGGGGGGGGGAAGAGAAAAGGTGAGCTATAGTGATTGAGGATTTGATAGATGAATAGAGGTTCTGTGAACAAGACTGAGACCACAAGATGGCATGTTGCTTCCCAGTGGCCAGAGTGAAGGATGTCCCAGATCGAGTCCACAGCATTCTGAAATGGGAGGGAGAGCATACCTCAAAGGTAATAATCTGGATTGATGCTTGTGCCATGTGCCAGTGAGGGTAGGAATAGGAATTTGTGGGAGATAAATGCATGGCTAAGGAGTTGGTGCAGTGGGCAGGGGTTCAAATTTGTGGATTATTGGCAAAATATGACCTATACAAAAAAGAACAGGCTGCACCAGAACTGGAGAGGGACCAATATTCTGGCGAGTAGGTTTGCTGGGGCTGTTGAGGAGGATTTAAACTAGTTTAGAAAACAGAATGTGAGGGCAGAGAATAGGGCAGAAGGTGGAAAGGATAATACAATGTGGGTTTGTGAGAAAGGACATGCAGGGGAGGAAGCATAAATGTATTCAGTTAGAGGCTTTAAAGAATGGGAGTAAAAGAAGGTGGGGGGGCAGTAGCATTTTGGTGAGAGTGACCACAACTCCCTAAGCTTTAGCATAGCTATGGACAAGGATAAAAGCAGAGAAAATGGCAAAGTGTTTAATTGGGGAAGGGAAATTACAATGAGATGAGGCAGGAACTAACGAGAGTAAATAGGGAATAGATTTTCATGGGAGAAAGCTGAGAATAAATGTGGAGGATGTTTAGGGACAACTTGCACAGGGTTCTGGATAGGTTTGTCCCACTGAGACTGGGAAAAAATGGTAAGAAAAGGGAACTGTAGTTAACAAAAGAGGTGAGGCCAGCTGGTTACAAGGAAGAATGAAGCATACATTAGATCTAGAAAGCAAAAAAATAGGAAGGAACTGGTAGCCAGGAAGGAACTTAACAAAGGTCTTCGGAGAGCTAGAAGGGGATATGAGAAGGCCTTGGCAAGTAAGACTGAGGAAAACCCTAAGGTGTTCCATGCGTATGTGAAGAACAGTAGGATGATGAGAGTGAAGGTAGGTCCACTTAAGGATAAAGAAGCCAACATATGCCTGGAGACAGAGGAGCTTGGGGAGATTCAGTATTCACCAGAGGAAAGGAAATTGCTCAAGGTGAGGTCAGAACAGAACAAGCTCATGTTGAGGTTAAAAAGGAGGGAATACTGGATCTTCTTTGAAACATTAGGATTGATAAGTTCCCAGGACCGGATGAGATGCACCCTGGTTGCTACGGGAAGGGAGGAAAAAGCCCACTGAGGATCAGGCAATGATCTTTGTGCCCTCCTTGGCCATAGGTGAGATGCCGGAGAATTAGAGAATGGCAAATGTGTTCCTTTTGTTTCAAAAAGATAATTAGGAGAATCCTGGGAATTATAGACCAGCAAGTCTTACATCAGTGGTGGGGAAACTATTAGAGAGGATTCTTAAGGATAGGATTTATGAGCTTTTAGAGAAGTATGGTCTTATCAGTGATGGTCAGCATGGTTTTATGAGGGTAAGGCCGTATCTCACAAGCCTGATTGAAATTTTTGATGAGGTCACAAAAAGATAGATATGGTCTATATGGATTTTAGTTAAGCATTTGACAAGGTCCCCCGTAGGAGTCTCGTTCAGATCATCATGAGGCATGAGATCCGTGGAACCTCAGCTGTGTGGATTCAGAATTGGCTTGCACATAGAAAGCAGAATGTAGTAGTGAATGGAAAGTATTTTGCCTGGAGGTTAGTGACCAGTGTTGTTCTGCTGGGATCTGTTCTGGGACCCTTGATCTTTGCAATTTTTATAAATGGCCTGGATGAAATAGAGGAATGAGTCAGTAAGTTTGTAGATGATATGAATGTTGGAGGTATTGTGGATAATGTTGAAGGTTGAGGTAGGTTACAATAGGATATGGAGAGGATCAAGAATTTGGGCAGAAAAGTGGCAGATGGAGTGCAATCCAGATAAATGTGAGGTGATGCTTTTGGAAGGTCAAACTTGAAGACAGAGTACAAGGTTAATGGTAGGATATTTAACAGTATGAAAGAACAGTGGGAACTTGGGGTCTAAATCCTTGGATCTCTCAATGTTGCCACACATGTTGATGGGATAGTTAAGAAGCCCTATGGTATGCTGGGCTTCATTAGTTGGAGGATTGAGTTCAGCAGTCATGAGGTCATGTTGCAGCTCCATAGATCTCTGATAAGACCACACTTAGTACATTGTGTTCAGTTCTGGTCACCTCATTACAGGAAGGATGTGGAAGCTATGGAAATGGTATAGGAGATATTTACCTGGATTGGAATATTTGATTTATGAGGCAAAGTTAACAGAGCTTTGGCTTTTCTCTTTGGTCCAAAGAAAGATGAGAGATGACTTAATGGAAGTCTACCTGATTATGAGAGGCATAGATAAGGTGGACAGCCAGCACACTTTTCCCCAAGGTAGGAGTAGCAAACACCAGAAAACATGTCTGCAAAGTGATTTGTGGAGACATCATTTCACACAGAGAGTTGTGGGTGCCTGAAAAGCACTGCCAGGGGTGATGGTGGAGGCTGCAACATAGGGGCATTTAAAAGACTCTTAGACAGCACATGGATGAGGTAGTGAGGGTTTAGTTATTTTTTGTAGCTATATATAGTTAAAGGCCTGTACTGTGCTGTAATGTTCTAATAGTGACAGATGGATTTCATCCAGATAATAATGAGATAATGCACTTCAGGAATTCAAATTCTGGTAGGACATATTTTCAGATTTTCAGATCAGATTCAGATTTCACATCTATTGTCAGAGTACATGCATGACTTCAGAGTACATGCATTACCACTAATTGGTAGTGCAAAAATAAACTGTACCAGTGTATATTTATAAACAAATTAAAGAACTGTAAAACAGATAATGAATATAAACCAACTGACTGTGCAATACCAAGAGAACAAAGAAAATCAATAAAGTGCAGAAGAAAGAATCCTTAAATGAGTCTCTGATTGACTTTGTTGTTGAGGATTCTGATGGTAGAGGGGTAGCAGCTGTTTCTGAGTGGTGCGAAGAAATGGCAGAGAAGTTAGAGTATTGTCTGCCATTCTAGAGAGAGAGAGAGAGAGAGAGATATGTAACACTCCATGAATCTATGTTATGGATATAATTCATCTCAATCTGGTTCCTAAAAATTCCCATTATCTCCTATAGACACATTCATGTACTCACTCATAGGGAACATAATAGAATTATAAAGTTCCCTCAGGTGGCATACTTGGCATCAGCAATCGGGTCTGGGCTTTGAATCTCTTGCTATCTGTAAGGATTTTGTACGTTCTCCTTGTGTCAACATGGGTTTTCCCTGGGTGCTCCAGTTTCCTCCCACCATTCAAAACATACTGGGGGGTATCGGTTCATTTGGTGTAAATTGGGCAGCATGGACCCGTGGGGCAAAATGGCTGTTGCCGTGCTACATGTCTAAATTTTTTTAAATTAAAATTTCTAACAGTGTGCCCTTCCCCTCCACCATTATAAATCAGCAAAGTGAGGCCAGTCGAACATGATGTGACTAATTGATGTCATGATTCTAAAATTGGAATGACTAATCGGTCTCTCTACAGCCTTGTTCTTCTCTATCTCTTAAAGTACATTCCACCCAATAGCTCTGCCAGGAGCTTAATTCCTCTAGCTTTAGTGCTTTTATTTCCCTTCTCTTCCTTTACTCTGCTATTGTACTATTGACTCCTGTTCCATCCACAGTCAAAGTCATAAGTTTTGAACTTTCAGCCTTTATGTTCCCTCCACCCTTCAGGACAGTAGAAGTGACTCATTCCAGTGGCTCAGAAGAGATGGGAACACTGTGTAGGGTGTTTTAAGTGCACTGTCAATTAATTATATGTATATAAAAATTGAGTGTGTGTGTGTGTTAATTGAAAAGAAACATTACTGCAAAGCTTCAACAAATAACCATATACATTAATTTTACCTTACCAGAGCTAAGTACCATATTCTTACAATCCTTTACAAGTAAATTGCCATTGGTGTTCCTTTTTTTTCTAAATGTTAAACAACTGTAATATAAGGTAAGAAAATAAGTTGATGGAATGCATGGTGTTCAGAATTAAGTAAAACATGCAAGCCTGCAGACACTGTGGTTGAAATTGACACAACGCTGGAGAAACACAGCTGGTGTACTTTATATAGCAAAGATAAAGATATATAAGGAATGTTTTGTGCTTGAGACCTTCATCAAGGTAAGTAGAAATGATGGGAGGGGGAGGAATTGGGGGAGGAGCGTAGTCCTTAAGGCAGGAGGAAATAGGTGGAGAAGAGAGGGAGAGCACAGCAGCGATCAGGGGGAGGAGTGATGGCCTGGGGAATAGAGAGGGAAGTGGGGATATCTGAGTGAAAGAAGACAGGGGGAAGGGAAAGGAGGGGGAAAAGGGGAGTAGGTTAGCAGAAACTGGAGAAGTTGATGTTAATACCAGATGTTCAGATTTAACTCGACCTAAAGGCACCTAGCTTTATAATTAGTTTCACAAACTTCAAATATGCCTTGAACAATCATTCATTTAGAATATTCCTTCATACATCTCCCACTTATCCAGTACAATGATAACTCTGCTGTCTAACTCTTTATCAGGTCACTTGGAAAGTTTTCATTCTATCCCCTTTCATTCTTTCCTCCCTTAATCTCAAGGTTGGGATCATATTAGTACTACTTCCTGATTTATCTTTTATTCTCTACTCATTCCAGCCTTGGCAGTGAACCACAAACCTTGGCCTAGAATTCTCAACTTTGAAAAAGAAATTCTGAATCTCAAATAACAAGGACACTCAGGAAAGGGGAATGTTGGCAGGAAAATAATAGGTAAATAAAATGAAAAATTATAATGAATAGATATTAAAGAGAAATAAAGACATTTTTCTTGCAGTGTTAACGCAAACTGGAAGGAAAATATCTTAATGAGTCTCCTATTATTATATTATTGCTTTCCAAAGAGTCATTTTACTTATTATTTTCAGATTGATTGTCAGAGTACATACAGGACATCACATACAACCCTGAGAATCTTTTTACTGCAGACAAGGTAGAATTATCACTAATTGATAGTGCAAAATAAAACTGTACCGTGTATACATATAAACAAATAAAGAACTGTAACAGATAACAGATGTAAACAAACTGACTGCAATAGAGAGAGAACAAAATGAAATCCAATAAAGTGCACAAGTAAGATCCTTAAATGAGTCTGAGTTTGTTATTGAGGAATCTGATGGAGGAGGGGTAGCAGCTGTTCCTGAACCTGGTGGTGTGAGTCTTGTGGCACCTACACCTCTTTCTTGACGGCAGCAGTGAGAACAGAGCGTGAGCTGGGTGGTGTGAATCCTTGATGATTGCAGCTGCTCTCTGACATCAACTGTAGATGTTCTCAATAGTGGGGAGGGTTTTGTCTATGATGACCTGGGCTGCGTCCACTACATTTTGGAGGGCTTTACGCTCAGGGGTATTGGTGTCCTCATAACAGACTGTGATGCTGCCGGTCAGCACTTTGCACCATACATCTGTAGAAATTTTCCAGGGTTTCTGGCCTCATACAAAACCTCCACAAAGTCCTGAGGAAGTAGAGGCATTTAATTGCTTTCTTCACGATGCCATTAGTGTGTTGGGTCCAAGATAGATTCTCTGAGATGGTGACTCCCAACAACTTGTATTTGCTCACCTCTCCACCTCTGATCCCCCAATGATCACTGGACTGTATACCTCTAGGTTTCCTTTCCTGAAGTCAGCAATCAGCTCCTTAGTTTTGGTGGCATTGAGTGCAAGGTTGTTGTTGGTGAACCATTCAGCCAAGTTTTCAATCTCCCTCCTGTAGGCTGACTCATCCCCTTTCTTTATACAACCCACTACTGTGGTATCGTTAGCAAATTTGTAGATGGTGTTATTGTCTCATTGAGCAATGCAGTCTTGGGTGTAAAATTATTAAAGCAGGGGGGCTAAGAGCACAACCCTATGGTGCTCTTGTACTGATGGGGATTGTGGAGGAGATATTCTTACCAATCCTCACTGATTGTCACCTGGAGATGAGGAAATCCATGATCCAATTAACAGCGGGGTGTTAACTCCCAGCTCTTGGAGTTTGCTGATCAGTCTTGAGGGGATGATGGTGTTAAATGCCAAATTGTAGTCGATAAAGAACATCCTGTCGAATGCATCTTTGCTGTCAATGTGTTCCAAGACTTTATGTTAGCCAGTGAAATGGCATCTGCCATAGACCTGTTTCTACATTAGGCAAACTGGAACACTGCTCAGACAGGAGTTGATATGTTTCAACACCAGCCTTTGAAATACTTCATCACTGTTGATGTAAGTGCTACTGGTCATTAAGGCAGGTTCTTGGGAACTGGTATGATTGATGCCTCTTTGAAAAAGGTGGGTACCATCTGATTTTGAAAGTAAAGATCCATCGTATGATGCCACACCAAGGAAACGTTACAAAATTAGATACTCTGTTGTTCAGGTGAAAGATTAAAATAAGACCCTTTCCCAATGTAGTTTCTTCTGGGTACAAATTCAAAGTAAATTCTCATTTTGTCCAGTTGGCAATCTTACTCAGAATTATCAGATAATGGGCAGTGAAGTGAAATCAATAAAGCTGCGGATACTGAAAGTCTGAACTAAAAACAGGAAGTGCTGAAAACACTCAACAGGTCAGGGAACATCTGCACCAAGAGCATATTTTCAGCTCTGGGAACTTTGTTCAGACCTTTCTTCAGAACGCATGTCCCAGATGTGAAATATCAACTGTGCTTGTTTCTACAGATATTACCTGATCTGCTGATTGTTTCCAACATTATCTGGTGTTATTATATTGTAGATGTTCTTAATGCAAGACAGAATATACCTTTTGTGCAGAATATGTCTGGTGGTCTTGTGGGCTTCATGCTGTAAAGAATTTCACTGTGGTGGAGAGAAACATTTACAAATCCACAACATTATTTGAGGAGATATTCAAATGTGGAGTTGTTTTGGTTAGCCTTTGCTCCCCAGCCAGCACAAGCTCAAATGGATCAATTTCTTATTCGTCTTAATGCTGACAGGAAATTTCTCAGACTGAAAAGAAGTCAAAGCCAGCCAGAAGCAGCAAATGAAGCTATGGGAAAGCCTGTGCAGAGTGTGGAAAATAAATTATGTGGAAATGACAAGAAGCTGGAGGTGACAGCAGGCAATATCTATGGAGGGAAATGGTTAGTCAACGTTTTGGGTTAGGACCATTTGTTGAGACTAAAGTGGGAAGGAAGGTAGTAAGGATAAAAAGGGAGGGGAAAGATGGAGAGACTGGTAGCAAAGGAGACTATGTGGTCAGGGCGGAGTGGGGTGAAAGAAAAGTGAGAATGGGAACAAGTAAAGAACACATGGAAAGTATGGAACTGGATCGGTGTGGAGAATGGGGAATCTAAAATTAGAAAACCCAACTTTCATTTATCAATTGATAAATTATTATACCAATTAGAAATGAGCTGGGAAGGAAGTAAAGAGTGAACTAATTAAATGGAGATCTTTGAGATGAACTACCAACTATCTGATAGCAAATCACACCTGAATAGCAAATCACACTGGACCAGTTATGTTCTTGCATCCCTCAAACTGAAAAATTTCAACTTTTATTTTAGTTTCAAAATGGTTCTTTAGGCATTAATTGCTGCTGAATTATCACTTGAACTGAAGAAATAAATGCTGAACCCAAAAATAATGCCTGAGATTAACACGAGTTTGGGTGTTTTCTATGGGATGGAGGTGACAGCATCTACAGGCATTATTTTTGGCATTAATCAATAAGGTGTATCAATAAGAACCAAACCGAGCTATAAGGTAGCCAGTACAGACCAACATGGAATAAGGGGAAGAATGTAATAAATTTACACACAGCTATCAGTAAGAACTTTAAGTTGCATTCAACTTGAACCCAGGTCAAACTGATTTCCCTTTCAGATTCTATAGAACATGAGAAGATTTTAATAGCCAAACCACTCAAGAAAATCAGGTAATCATTTAAACATTAAAATTAGGTTGCTTTGTTTCATTTTCTTTTTTTTAAATTTTATTTTTCATTTGCATCAATGCAATACATATAAATCTTCATCATATAACAATATAATGTATTGAAAATTATACAAAATGATTCCCTCTCCAAAAGAAAAAGAGAATAAAGAAAAAACACCTGAATTTATTTAACATTCACTATTCATATATTCCTAACATATTATTCTATCCTGTACATATTAATTGGGAGGAGTGGGTGTTATGGACGATCTGGATAGACTCTTACTGATGAAATCCATATATGGTTTCCAAATCATATAAAAATTCTCAGGTTGATTCCTTAAATTCTAAGTAATTTTTTCCAATGGTTATAGAGTTTTGAATTTCCATATGCCATCTATCCAACCTTATAAAAGTATCTAACTTCCATGTTACTGCCATACATTTCCATGCCACTGCTATTGCTACACTCAAAAATTTTCGTTGATAATTGTGTAACTTCAGTTTAGTATCATATAAATCACCAAGCAAAAATCTGGGATCTTTTGGTATCTGTATCTTCATAATTTTTCCCAATAATATATTCAAATGTTCCTAAAATTTTCCCACTTTTTCATAAAACCAAACTTCATGTAACAAGGTTCCTGTTTCTTTGTTACATCTGAAACATTTGTCAGTAACAATTTGAATTAAGTCCATGTAATTTATATGAAGTGTAGCATAATTGGTGTAAAATTTGATATATAACATTAATTGTATTAGTTACACTCTTCTGGCACAATCTTGACCAGGCCTCATCATAAATTTGATTATTTAAATATTTTTCCCATTTTTAAAAACTTGTATAGATCCTTTTTCAGCATTGTGTCTTGTAATTGTATGTACATATTAGTAATACATTTCTCAGTAAATGTATAAATTGTTAAATACTTAAATGGGCTCTGTTCCGGAAATCTAAAATTTGCACATTTTATCTTTAAACAAATGCACTTTCTTCATTCACAGTAAACCACCACTCCCATCCATGCAAAATATCCTTTCTCTGCTGGCAACCATCAAACTGTGCCAACCACTACCTATTTCCTCATCATCTACTCTCTAATCACCATGCTCTGGCCATCATGGAACTACTCATACCACCACCTGCTATAGCCCTTGCCACCATCTGCTTGCCTCTGTCCAACATAGGAAGCCTCGATGATCTGGACATTTTTGCTTTCGGTACTGACTCTTGCTTGCAAATGAGCTTTCATTGTGATACCCCTCTGCTCCTGCCATCACTCCTGCAGTTTTTTTTTAGCTGGTCTCATAAACAGTAAACTAGGCCAGCAGCAAGTACACTAAATCCATATTTTAAGAGGCCCGACTGTTAAATTCTGTAAGGTGCCCATTGGAACTGTTGCCACGTTACTCTAGTGACCTAAGTTCAATCTGTACTTCCTGCGCTGTTTATTGGAGTTTACACAATCTGCCTTTAATCATGTGGGTTTCCTCTGGGAGCTCCAGTTTCTTCCCATACCCCAAAGATGCAGGTTGGTTGGTTAATTGACCTCTGTTAATTATGTGTGGTGTGGTGGAGAGAGGGAGAATGGATGAGACGATGCGGAATGCAAAGTGGGATGAGTGAAAATTGTTGTTCAATGGTCAACACAGACTCAACAGGATGAGGGGCCTGTGCCCATGCTGTATCACTTCATTACATCAGGCATCTTCCACAGATCTCACCTTCACCCTGTAGATGTTCTCGATGGTGGGGAGGGATTTACCTGTAATGTCCTGGGCTGTGACCACTACCTTTTGCAGGGCTTTTCATTTGGGGCATTGGCATCTGCACACCAAACCATGATGCAACCAGTGTGCACACTTTCCACCATACATCTGTAGAAATTTGCTAGGATTTCCGATGTCATACCAAACCTCTGCAAACTCCTGAGGAAGTTGAGGTGATGATGTGCTTTCTTCACGATGCTATTAGTGTGTTGGATCCAGCAAAGATCCTCCAAGATAGTGACTCCTAAGAACTTTAAAATTACTCACCCTCTGCAGCTCTGATCCCTCAATGATCACTGGATCATACACCTCTGGTTTTCCTTCCTGAAGTCAACAATCATCTCTTTGGTTTTGATGACATTGAGTGCAAGGTTGTTGTTGGTGCACCATTCACCCAAGTTTTCAATCTCCCTCCTCATCACCTCTTTTTATACAACCTGCTACTGTGGTATCGTCAGCAAATTTGTAGATTGTGTTATTGTCGTACTGAGCCACACTGTTGTAGGTGTAAAGTGAGTGGAACAGGAGGATAAGAACACAGCCCTGCGATGCTCTGGTACTGATAGAGACTGTGAAGGGGATTGTTCTTACCAATCCTCACTATCTGTGGTCTGGTGGTGAGAAGATCCAGGATCCAATGATACAGTGGGGTGTTGAGTTTGCTGATCAATTTTGAGGGGATGGTGGTGTTAAGTGCCAAACTGTAGTCAATAAAGAGCAAACTGATGTATACATCTTTGATGTCCAGGTATTAGGGCGACCAGAGATGGAATATAAATCCATCCCTATAAGAGTCTCCTCCATAACTTTCATCATAAAAAGTCTAATTTCCCGCACTCTTTTAAATCAGTTGCTATTAATTTACTTTGAGAAAATAAGGATATTCTGCATTTACTTTCTACTGAGAAACTAGTGACATTAACACTGAAGGGGTATCTAAGTACCCAATAGCACATACTTTATGTTTTTTTTTTGTTATTTACTGTTGAAAAAGCTAAAGACATAGCAGGTTTTGTTCTGGCAGATATAAAATGACAAAATGATAAACAATAGTAAATAAATATTATACCACTTTATCCTAATCTCTGTTAAAAGTCTATTTATCATTAAAGTATCACAGATAATAAGCTTTACACTTTCCCTTCATGACCTTCCCACCTGTAAAATGACGTGATCAGCCAAGAAGCAAATTTATCTTCAGTTATCATTGCATCTCATATTTTACAGCCTTCTCTGTGTAAATCGTATTTGAAGTGTTTGCTATCAAAGCTAATTTACTGATATTTGAATTTACCTCAGTTCATCGAAATCCATTATAAAGAAGTAATTATATGTAAAATAATGGTTTACTTTTTATGGGATTATAATTGTTATTTCAGATTTCAAAATATTCATAAATAAATGAGCTAACACTGATTTTCATTACTGAAAACTGTTTGGGGGTTGGGCTGGGGTGAACATAGATATAATAGGTTTCAAGAAATGTTTGAAGGAAGAGTGGGAAGAAGGACAAGAAAGTCCATTTTTGGAATGAGCTTCTGAGGTCATGGAATTAAGGCAAGTATTGGGATCCTGGCACAGAGGAGGAGATGTAGGAGTATAAGTAAGGCTATATGGGTATGAAATACTTATGCTTATGACAATAAACTATCTCTACTTAATACTCATGTTAACAATGATTTGGCATTGAGCATGATTGCCATTGTAAAGGATCAGAAATACAGTATGAGGCTCTGCTGAGTATAGTAGTGATACCATGGTTAATCAAGATAATTATCCTGAGATGGTAGCCTAAAGGCATGTTTATGCCAATTGAAATTGAAAATGTCAGATTTGGTTTGCCAGACTTTGGACTTGGGAAGCTTTATCTTATCTCTACTGACATTAAAAAGGTAAACTATAAGAATAGCATAATTTCATAGTTGGAAAAATCCATTCATTTATTTATTTGTTTGTTGGTTTGTTTGTTTATTTATTTACAGTATGGTGGACGCCAATCAAATGAAAATATGGTGGATGCCAATCCAATGAAAATATGCCAAATAAAGCAGGAAGGAATGAAAGATATGACCCATGGGGATTTATAGCATTCATACCTCCAAAGGAGGATTAAAAAGGAGTGGTTTAGCTGTGTTAACTACAGCAGAGAATTAAAAGAGAATGATCAAAAATCAGTTAGTCTTTGACCAGGGAAATTTTGAATATTGTTCTCTAAACCTTGATTGTTGGATCAAAAGACAGAATCACTAAACACAAAATAAAATCTATCACAGAAGGTGTGTTGATAGCCAGAAAACCTAAGGTTTGCAATTGATAACATTCCTCAGTGTAAAAAAAATGGTTTCAACAAACCAACCACTCCAACTCACCCTAATTAATTTAGAGGTTTATATTTGTAAATTTGAAATTTAATTAATCAATGAATGATGTATGATAAATACAGGTAGGCATTTTTCTTTTTTTTCCTACTTTTTTGGGGAGGGAGGGTAGGGGGGAGAAAATATAAAATTATGTATTCCTTTTGCATCATTTTATTACTCTGTATGATTATGGATAAGCAGGTTGTATTTGTCATTGATGCAAATGATAAATAAAATTTTAAAAAACCCAACAGGAAATAATTTGACAGAATATTTTCCACTGTTCATCCCTCAACAGGTATCTCCTACCCCATTCTGTATGACTCCTCTTTCTCAACCAAATCCCCAGTTTTTTTTCTTTTGTCTCTCTCTTTCTTTCTACCTTTGTCCAGCACCTGCCAATTACCTCCCTCTGCCACTGCAATTGTCCATCATCCTTTACCTCTCCCTGGTTCCCAGATCTCCTATTGGTCCCCATTCCACCTTTCCCTCTCCTCATTTTACTGGCTATCTTCTCGCTGCACTGTCAGTCTTGATGGTGGGAAACATTAACCATTCTTTTCTCCTACTAAAACTGCTTGACCTATTGAATTCTTCCAGCAGTTTGTCCTTTGCTCGAGAATCCAGTATCTCCAATCTCCTGTGTATCAACAAAATGTTCCATTGACCAAAATTAATATATAGAGAGGAATATTTTGAAGTTGTAAAATCAAGTTCCTGTGTGCAAAAGAATGCTATGTGCAATGGAGTATTATTTTGGTCCAGCTCATGATCACAATCTTCTCGTAAATAATTTGCTGCCAATTGCACTGGCCCCCATCTAGAGGACCAGTGTTAATTTGAAACCTCGGACTTTTGTTTCCTAATGAACTAAATAGGAGGAGAGACCTTGTGAATTGTACAGTTGTACCTTGGTTGTGTAGTATCAGATAACTTTTTAAAATTATTTTTTTATTTTTCACACTATGAACCATATCAACCAAAATATGTACAAACGTTTCTCATTAAATTTACACAGTTGTCTTTTCTCCCTTTTTTTTCTCCCTTTCCCTCTCTCCCCTCTACCCACCCCCCTCCAAAACCCATAAATATTCAACATAAACAATACAATAAAACCATAAAACAATATCTTCAGACAAAGGAAAATAAACAAGAAAAATGCTTATTACACACTGAATCTAGTCATTTTGTCTTATCATTTTAGGGGATGGAGGTTGTAGGCAAGCTCTCTGATATGTTCCATGTGTGGTTCCCAAATTTGTTCAAACATTGTGACTTTAGTTTTTAAATTATATGTTATTTTTTCCAATGGAATACATCTTTTCATTTCCATGTACCATTGCTGTATGCTCAGGCTCTCTTCCATTTTCTAAGTTGACGTTATACATTTTTCTGCTATTGCTAAGGCTATCGTAATGAATTTTTTTTGCACTTTATCCAATTTGAGGCCTAATTCTTTACTTCTTATGTTACTTAAAAGAAATATCTCTGGTTTTTTTGCTATGTTATTTTTTGTAATTTTATTTAGTATCTGATTTAATTCTGCCCAAAACGTATTCATTTCCGTACATGACCAAGTTGCATGTAAAGTTGTTCCCATTTCTTTCTTACTGCGAAAACATCTGATAATGTTGAATTCCATTTTTAAAAATTTTTGTGGAGTAATATATACCCTGTGTAACCAATTATACTGTATCATGCGTAACCTTGTGTTTATTACATTCTTCATAGTTCCAGAACATAACTTTTCCCATATTTCATTTTTTTTATCTTTATGTTTAGATCCTTTTCCCACTTCTGCTTAGGTTTATAGTTTATTTCATTTTCCTTATCTTGCAGCTTAATGTACATGTTGGTTATAAATCTTTTAATTATCATTGTGTCTGTAATCACATATTCAAAGCTGTTTCCTTCAGGTAATCTCAATCTGTTTCCCAATTTATCCTTTAAATAAGCTTTCAGTTGATAATATGCAAATATTGTGCCATGAGTTATTCCATATTTGTACTTCAACTGTTCAAATGTTAATAAATTATTTCCCAGAAAAACAATTTTCTATTCTTAGTATCAGATAATTTGAAAATTGAAATGTTAGTGAGATAGATAGTATTTTTCTTCGATTATGGTATGAAAATTTACTATCAGGAAGGGAATAATTCTCAATTGCTACTGTAAATTATCTATGTTCTGGCATTTTGAAATGGTGCTTGAATATGTTAAAACTTTTTGCAAGAACTAATCAGGAAATGTTTTATTGTATAATTGTCAAACTTAAATGTGACTACATTGTGCAATATCTATAGGGAGTGACAAATCTAAATATACAGATTGTGTCTGATTCACATTAACTGTCTCTTTAACATTGCACTCTGAAGAAACAAGCAAAAATATATCAATAAGGGGTATTTTTTTTTAATGGATTTAAATAAAGGCAACATTAGACTAGTGGAATACTGATCCACTCAAACATGTTCTGATCTACAAGTCAGTGGAATATCTGGTTTATTCTACTTGTCTTCATAGAACCAAAGAACACCACAATACAGAAATAGACCCTTAAGCCCATCTTTTTCATGTCATACTATTTTTCTTCCTGGTCTCTGTCCTGCACCCAGACCATAACCCTCCATACTCCTCCCATAGATCGAATTCACATGTGCACATGCAGATATTATACACAGACTCACACTTCCATTGTCTCTGCCACAATTTTCCACATAAAGGTTAGCAGTGCCCATCTTTAAGGTGCCATTTATTGGTTGAAATAGTCTAAAATTATTCCTATTTTTCTGCTTTTATAGATTTCTCCAAGACTTTCTTTTAACATGATAGACTCCACAAAAATCGCCATTGTTAAATCTACTATATTTAGTTAGCCCTTGAAGTAATATGGAAGAAATTAATGCCTCTCACAATCTCAGGATTTCCCACTGTGATTTAAACTCAATAAAGAGTTTGTGATGTGTAATCAGATGAAATGTAAGATCACAATTTTATGGTTTGAATGATTAAGGCTTGAAAGAATGAGAATAAATTGTGAAGTGAAGCCTTTATCTGATCACAAACTAATCTGAATCGGTGAGGGTGCTCATGGGCCACCAGGACTTCCTACAAGTTAGGATACAGAGAATGGTCTTAAATGAGCTCTCGCCTGTGAAGGGTGGAATGGGATTCTGTCCAGAGGAATGCTGTGACGAATGAACTAAATGTAACAAAAGGATGGATGAAGGTATCAGGGATGGATAGGTTGATGCCAATATCAAGTCTATATTGTGCAGGCATCATTCACTTTATTGATTGTTCAAAATATGTTCTGATGTATGTTTTGGCTTAAAAAAGGATATTATAACAGTTAAAGGACAAAAAAAATCAGAACGATTTAAGCAAAAAACATTTGAATTGTCAGCTATTATGTAAATTAAATGTTATCAACAAAAAAAAATCATGTTTGCTCTTCCTTCTCAAAAAGAATAAGATGATATTCTCCAAAGCATTTCATCTGTGTCCAGAGTAACAGAGTCAGAAGGCATAACCTGCACTGGGTGGGAATATTAACTCAAAATATATGTATGGAGACATTGGCATTGATGTTAATCAAGAATCAGGCCCAAAATGTCAACTGTTTATTGCTTCTCAAGGAAGATGCATGACCCGCTGAATTCCATCGGCACCTTTATGCATTGACACACTATCTGCATTCTTCTTGTTTAAACTGCAACTGTTTACATTAAATTACTGCATGGAAAATTATAATAAATATAAACAATAGAGAATAAATATTCACAGATACAGTTGTTCAAGAAAAGAAGTGGCATTTCAATAGTGCAGACAGGTTTTTCTGTGGTGTCAAAGTAGTTTATAATTAGTGTAACAAGGTAAGATTCAATAGATTGACAGCCATTGGATTAAATCGTTCTTGAACCTAGAGATGTTGAAGTTCAGGCTCTGGCACCTTCTTCCTAAATGTAGCAGCATGAAGAGGAGTTCAATCTGGATAAGTGTGAGGTGATGCATTTTGGAAGGACAAATCAGAAGGCTGAGTACAGGGTTAATGGTCGGTTACTTAAGAGTGTGGATGAACAGAGGGACCTTGGGATCCAAATCCATACATCCCTCAAGGCTGCTGCACAGGATAGTTAAGAAGGCCTATGTGATGCTGGGCTTCATTAATAGGGGGATTGAGTTCAAGAGTAAAGAGGTCATGTTGCAACTCTACAAATCTCTGTTGAAACCACACAGATTATTGTGTTCGGTTTTGGTCACCACATTATAGGAAGGATGTGGAAGCTATGGAGAGGATGCAGAGGAGGTTTACCAGGATGTTACCTGGATTGAAAAATAAATTTTATCAGGCAAGGTTAGCAGAGCTGGGACTTTTCTCTTTGGAACGTAGGAGGATGAGAGGGAACTTAATAGAGGTTTACAAGATTATGAGAGGCATAGATAGAGAGGACAGCCAGTGCCTGTTTCCCAGGTTAGGAAAAACAAACACCAGAAGACATGAGTACAAAGTGAAGGGAGAAAAGTTTAGGGGAGACATCAGGGGTAAGTTTTTTTTTTACACAGAGAGTTGTGGATGCCTGGAATGCTTTGCCAGGGATGGGAGTGGTGTCTAAAACATTAGTGGCATTTAAATGTTTCTTAGACAGGCGCATGGATGGAAGAAAAATAGAGGGTTAAAGGGTAGGGAGGGTTTAGTATTTTTTAAGGAATATATGGGTCGGCACAACGTCAAGGCCTGAACGGCTGTGCTATTCTATTTTCTATGAGAGTGATGGGGGTCCTTAATGATGTTAATTGCCTTTTTTATTTTTTTTTCACACTATGAACCATACTGACCAAAATACACACAAAGATTTCCCTCTTGAATATACACAGTGTCATTTTCTCCCCTTTTTCCCCCTCCCTTCCCACCTCCCTCCAAACCCATTAAACGTTCAACATATACAATACATTAAACCCATTAAACAATGTCATCACACAATGAAAATAAACAAGAAATTTGTGTCTTCTTCTTTTACACACTGGATCAGTTCATTTCGTCTTCTTCTCCTTCTCTCATTTTAGGCGGTGGAGGTCCGCGGTAGGACTTCTCTGTTTTATTCCATGTACCGTTCCCAAATTTGTTCGAATACTGTGATGTTATTTCTTAAATTATATGTTATTTTTTCCAATGGAATACATTTATTCATTTCTATGTACCATTGCTGTATTCTCAGGCTATCTTCTAATTTCCAGGTTGACATAATACATTTTTTTGCGACAGCTAAGGCTATCATAATAAATCTTTTTTGAGCTCCATCCAAATCGAGTCCAAGTTCTTTACTTCTTATATTATTTAGAAAAAAGATCTCTGGATTTTTTGTTATGTTGGTTTTTGTGATTTTATTTAATACCTGGTTTAGATCTTCCCAAAACGTTTCCACTTTCTCACATGCCCAAATTGAATGAACTGTTGTTCCCGTTTCCTTCTTACAGCGAAAACATCTGTCTGATACTGTTGGGTCCCATTTATTTAACTTTTTGGGCCTGGTGTATAGCCTGTTAGTTGCCTTCTTGAGGAAGAGCCTCATATAGATGTCTTCAGTGGATGGGAGGTTGGAACCGATAATGGACATGGCTATGTTTTCTACTTTTGCATTCCTAAACACTTGAATAATGAAACCAGGCTGTGATGCAATTTATTCACTGGGATCTCAGAATTTCTTTCAGGCTCAGGCCAATTTAAAAGCATAGCCTGAATGCCAATTCTTGGAATCAATTTTCTTGCTGTACATAGATGAACTGAGGAGCTGACTGGCTTTTGGGCTGAGAGGCCTTTTCTTAAGAAAGCAAAAGCAAGAATGGAGATGTTAGGTGCCATGAGATTATTAATTGAGCAGTTGAGGTGCACGTTGGGATGCCATAGAGTTGCCTTTGAAAGGAGTTTGATCTATTAGTGGGAAGAAATGAGGAAATTGAGATGCGGGGTGGGGGGGGTGGATTGAGGGAGATGTTCACAGGGAACTTGGTAGAGCATGGAAAAAGATCAGGAGGATGTTAGGTGAGAGGCTCAGGAGGCCAGGAAGAAGGCATGAGTTGTGGGGAATGTGAAGAGATAATCAGATGCAAGGAAATGTGGGGGTTTCATAGGTTAACCTCACAGGGGAGAAACTGAGCGGATCAAGTAGCATCAGTAGGAGAAAAAGAATGGTCAGCATCTCAAGCCAAAGCCTGAAAATTTAGTGGAGAACCTGATGTGAAGAGGACCGGGTTGGAGGGGTGGGTTAGGAGTCCCACTTAGAATGGGTCAACCAGGTAGAGGTGAAATGTGGCAGGCAGAGGCAGTAGATGGGCAAGTGCCAAACAAAGGGAGAGAGGGAAGATAAACAAAGGGGTCAGGCGGAGAAAGATGGATCATAAGAGTAGGTTGGGTCATTAGAAGACAAAGGCTGCCAGTGCTGGAATCTGGTGGGAAGAGAAGGTGAGAATGGTGGGTTAAAAAGAGACTAGATGGCATTGATTTTTACAGGTTGATCTGGAGGCCCAGCGCAAGAGTGCAGAGAATATTTCTGCTTCTCCTGTCAACAAGTAGTGTTGGAAAAGCATTTGCCAGCTCAATGCAATTGCCACCTTCCCTTTTAGCTGCCAGGATTTCCTACACCCTGAGAAACCAGCAACCCATTGTCAAAGCTGGAACAGAAATAGTCACAAAGCTTTTCAATTGAATAACCATCAAACAAATTGTTCACCTGTCCACAGTCCAAGCCCTTTTTAAACCAGATGCAGGCAGGTCAAGGTAAGTGGGCCTCAGGCCCAATAGTTTTGCATCTTCATATCTCTCTGATCTAAAAATTTATTACTTCATGGAAATCAGAAAATAGCAGTGATAGTTTGTTCTGATTCATTGAATCAGATTGAATAAGTTTCTTTCATAAAATAATATTTCGATACAGTATTATGAGTAATTGGAAACAGAATAAGGTAGATACACCATCCTCAGGAGGTAGAGGTGAGTCAGATTTATGCTCCTTAATGCTCTCTGCCAAGGGATTTTGTTCGTCATTCCTAGATCTAATATTGAGTAATTATCATGAGATTAATTGCTATAATTGATCAACAACTCAATTTCATTGCATTATGCAATTATCGGAACAGTAGGAAGCGAACCAGATGGACCATAATCTTTATTTATCCAGCAGTTTCTATGTTTCTGTAACGAATAAGGCTCCAACACAGTTTATTTTAAAGAAGGAGCATTCAGCTGGACATAAATTGCACCATGTACATAAGATTTGTTCATGATGATTATTATTTAAAATTATTTAATTAAATAAATGTCTCCATGGCATTTTGGTTGTTTAAGGGAATTGTACAAGCTGGAAAATTTCAATACTAACCACAAATCGAATCGTTGAATTGTAGCAGCAGAGAAGTTTGTCAGAGCGCAATCCTTTCACTCCCATTCCCCATTCTCTCTCTGTAGCTCCGAAAATTATTCTCACAAGTTGTTTTTCCTTCTTCCTGTCTAAGATTAACCCAACATAACAAACAGAAATAGTTAACACTTCAAGAGCCTTGGAGGAGTTCACTGTTTGGAAACTGGATCATTGGACAGGTAAAATCACATGGAAATGCTGCAGGAACTCAGCTGGTTCATAGGAGGTAGATATACAGGTACTTCCTGACTTGTGACCTACTCATGTCCATCCACACATAAATAACTGATTTTTAAAAAATTATATGAAAAAATGTAAAATTTACGGAGTTTATGTTTATGACCATGCACATCATCATGTCAACCTTCGACAGGAGGTCTATTGAGAGTGCCCCGGCTGGCTGTATGGTTGCTGCAGAGAAATGGATCAGAATTCAATCCACAGGACCATAAGAATGGCAGAGGATCACGGGAGTCTCCCTCCCTCCGCCCCCCCCCCCCTCATCAATGTGATCTACTGGCTTCATTGTCTCAAAATCATTGAGGACCCTTCCCATTCCCCACACAGCATCTTTCAGCTGCTCCTGTTGGGAAAGAGATACAGGAGTATCAGAGCCAGCACCACCAGGCTGAGGAACAGCTTCTTTCCATGGGCAGTGAGAATTCTGAACGACCAAATAAACTGCTCACACTAACCATTCGTGACTCTCATATTTATGAAACAATATTTTGTTATTTATTTGTATCTATGAATACTTGTCCTGCATGTGTATAGTTTGTCTGTATGTTTGTTATATCTGGTTGTATGTCTTCATGTTTTGGACTGAGGACTGGAGAATGCTGTTTCGTTGTGTTGTATTAGTGCAATCAGATGACAATAAACTTGACTTGAAACACTTTCTCAATTTTTCTCACTGAAATGTTGCACTTCACCTTCAAAAAAAATTTGCTGAAGTTTTAAATCTAATCCTCAGAGTAAAACGTAACAGTTCAATGTATGGCGATTCCATTCCAGAACCAGTGTCTCCTGAATGTCAGTGTTCAAGCTTGAGTATGCAGATGACACTTGAATTTGTGTATTCACAGAGGCTGAGGTCCAAGCTATCCTTGACTCATTGACTGAAGCATATGAAAGAATGGGACTTATATTCAACATTCACAAAGAACATGCATCACACTGGCCTCCAACAATAGAGATTTATTGTGAGAGCTCCCTCAAAAGTGTGGGCCATTTCTCATATCTCTTGGCAAAGGCAAACCTCCTTTGATGAACTTCACCACCACCTTTCAATAAACCAGCCCAGCTTTTGGATGATTGGAGAACATTGTATTTGAAGACCAAGAGCTCAGACCTAACACAAAGCTCATGGTCTAATGGGCAGCAATGATCCTCGTCTTCCCATTTGCTCCTGAGATCTTGGACTACCTACACCACCTGATCCCACTAGAACTGGTTCTGCAAAACCTATCAGATGACTGATTTTTGTCAACATGTGTGTGATCTTTCAATGACACACTTCTCAGGAAACAATCTTACTCTGTGATGCAAGGGAACAGTTTCTTTTCCAGAATCCGTTGATTTTTGTAGAGGTACATCACAGTTACAGACCCTTCCGGCCCACAAGCCCACGCTACCCATTTACACCCATATGACTAATTAACTTACCAACTCGTAAGTCTTTGGAAGGTGTGAGGAAACCAGAGCACCAGGGAAACCCAACAGGGAGACGTACAAACTCCTTTCAAACATGTAGTTGTAAACACAATCCTCCAAATTCAAAGATTCTTCTCTACTTTTATCAAACTCTTAAATGGTTCTCGCACTGGCAGAAGATCCTGCCTTTGCATTGATTTTAACTGTACTTTTCTCCATATCCTGTATTACTTGATTTATCACAACACAACTCTCTACATTGTTGGTTATCAATTTGTTTTTTGTTATTATTGCTCTACTAATTTGACTTGTCTGGATTAAGCTTTTTAATATATCTCAGTACACATGTCAAGAAACAATTCAATTCAATATTCATTGATTAGGGTGCTTAAGAGGTTGTTCAGCAATAAAGACCCTGAAGTACAAAAAAATTACATATACATGATGACATACTGCCCAAGAGGTGATTGGAGCAGAATCCAACCTTGATGTTATGAGAGCTAGGCAAACATATTGGGCTAAGTCAAGCAAAATGTTGCCATCTCTTTGACTTTGCTGCTGCCCTCATCCTTCCATCCTTCCCACATTACCTGAAATCTCACATTTTGTGGCCTTGAGGAATTGAATTGGTTTGTTTCTTACCATGTGCTCTGAGAAAGAGAGAACAACTTATTTTTAGGTCTCTCTGCTCTGCCAATCCCATTAGATAGTGTGTCAAATATCTCAGGACCAATTTTAAACATCTGTGATGGTCAAACATTTAAAAACTGTTCCAAAAGCATGAACAATTACAAGAAAATAATTTTGAAAAAATAAAATTATTCATGTTTAAAATACACTTGCGATGTAAATCAAATATAAACATTAAATAATATAAAAGGGATAAATCCATGCACTTACTTGCACTAGTCATTTCAAACTAAGTGTCAACCTCATTTATTTTTATTTGCTTTCTTCAGTACCTATGGAGGGACAGATTAACAGTGCATGCAGTCACATAGTTCTAAAAAAGGCCCTTCTGCATACCATGTCCATGGACACGTGTCCATTGCTCACATTTGGTCTGCAACCATGTGTCTGGTAGGTCAACTCAATATTGTGTGTTCTATCTTGGACTCAGTGCAGGGTCCAACATCATCAATCATCTGATTTCTGTACCACAGTTAGCAGACTCGGAGGTTATGGGCCAGCTTGTCCAAGAATAACATCTCGCCAGAAAGGTATGTGAAATACCATGAAGAAGGGCTCAGGCCTGAAATGTCGGTTATATATCTTTCCCTCCAATGGAGGCGGGAGATCCATCGAGCTCCTCCAGCACCTCTATGTTTTTACTACAATGGCATCATCTGTAGACTTTTGTGTTTAACTCGTAAAAGGACTACTGAGGCCTTATCACTGTGCTGGAGATTAAAAGTTGATCATCTCAAGAAAGAGATAGGGTTTCATCAATAGGCCGAAACAAAACTCATTATTTGTTATTTCTTGTTCAATAGTTTAATTGGATATTTTGTGTTACCAATTTGCTAATTTAAAATGAAAAAAAAGGCTCACAATCAAATTTGTTTAAATAGCTAATTTTCTCTTCCACCTTCATGATTTTATAAATTTTCCCTCTAAGTTGAAAAGCAAATCTTAATTTGGCATTTAAAATTGTTTTTTTTTACTGTGTTTTAATATATTAATAATGCATGAACTGAAATAGTTGATATTATTCAATTACTTACAAGGGCTCCAGTTTGGAAGATGAATGAAAAAATAATTTAATACCTGTCATTTTTAATTCTGATAATTCGATTCACCCCAAATACCCCTCTAAGAACTAGTTGACGTATCTACTAAAAGAGAAAAAAAATTGAATTTCGACAAAGGACCTTCCTAAATTACCCTGAAATGATATCTGCATGACCATCAGCCCTAACAATCTGACAAAGGAGGTTGGGCTGGAAATGTTATCACAGATGCTGCCAGACCTTCATTAAATTTTTGGTGATTGCGTCAGATTTCCAACATCGGCAGTTTTTGAATGCTTCTTAATTATTTTCCATCTCTTTATTCTTCTGGCATGCTCTTGCCCAGCTTCTAGCTCAGATGGTGCCCTTGTGCTACAATTCTTTTCAGAAGCTTGATATGATTCAGTTCTACTTCTCTTTTGGGTTCTCTCCATTTATCCAAAGTTTGTTTTTAAAGTTGCACTCAGAGGATTTGTTGTTTTTGGCTTTAGTGTTAATTGGAGTATGATGTGGAATTATGCAGTGAATAATTAAAGCCATGTGTTTGTCTGCTTCCAGGTTACTAACTATTTCTGGTGAATTGTTGATTATTAAATGCAATATCAGCATTAAACCTAGTCTTTGTTACCTTGTCATGCACTGCAATTCACAAGAGCCAATAATTCAGAATTATAGTTATCTTTATTGAAATTAAATTGAGCTTGCATCAACACCATCTCAACTTCTGACTTTAACGTAAAAGAAATATGTTTACTTTTTTTGTTTTCAGTTGTACTTACATTGTCTCATTTTGCAATTACTGTTGTGTCTTTGGCAGAGACCATAATCTCCATGAAATTTTACCTCTTAACTAGATCGGCTGCTAACAAACAGAGTGACCTTGGTACTTGTTACATTGTAGATAACAAGCCTGGAAAATCGTCACTGAGTATGCACGTGTGTGACCTTGTGATGCTTACAGCTTGCAATTTGCTGCTGTGCAAAGTTCTGATATCACTATTAAATTACAAACAAAAAGTACAGTAGAACATCAGTAGAAAACCCATTGAAAATTTCCAGTTGATGAGAGAGTTTTATTTTAACTTCTCCAATTCAAAATTTCATCTTAGCTTATTCTAAATATGTTGTGTGTCTGAGTGGTTTCATTGCAGAGTGTTTTATTCATTTTAAAATCTCCTGACTACAATGCAGCTACTTTGTCCAACATAAAACACAATTGGCTTGGTGGTTCCGAGATTGTATCAGACGGTGTAATGTTTGATGAAATGAAGAACATTAGCTCCAAAGACGGAGTGCTTCCATTGGTGGTGACGGTCTCTCTGTCCTTGAAACCCCTCCTCTCTTCTTGACACTCAATGGGGTGGGTCCTTTGGTGGTGTTGTAGTGAGCTCTTTGTGAAGCATTGAATTTGTGAGGAAATTATTTCTATTCACTTTAATCTCATTGAGGTACCGGATACATCTTGGACACGGGGATTTGCCAGTATTACTGGTTCCCCTGTGTAGACAGCCACTGATTGCCTACAAGAGCTCCTGTGGAGAACCCAAATATTTTCGTCAATATTACAGATTCCTCCATCTCAATATTCAGGTAGTGGTTCTTCATCATCATTAGCGAATGTCATGTTTCTGGAAGCACAAATATCAACTTGACCCTTGAGGAGACAGTAAGACATCACATTTTCTGAGGAAAAATGCCCTTGATCAAGGAATCTTCAGGGGCTAGATTTTCCCTCTACTGGCTCCTGACAGCAATTTGCATACATAATAAATCACCAGATAACACTAATTCAAGAGCTGCACAAGTACTAGCATAATTGTAGAAATTTTCAATAGTCTTCCGGAAATGAAATTCCATTACTTGCATCAGACTCCATTACTCCCTCAGAACAGGGAAGATGCCTCCCTCCACTTGTGTACACAGTCTGCTGTACATGCTGGAGGCTAGGCTGTATGCTACACAATCCAGCACAATGAAGATAGAGAAAGAGCGGCAGGAGATTAAAGGCAGTTATTGGATGATGAGTTACTGGAGCAAGAGAAACAGAAGTTGATGTGGTAGGCATTATCAGCGAGTGAATCCTTGATAGAGACACATTGCTGGTAAAGAGTCTGCAAAATCATAATCTCCAAAACAAACCATGACCTCCTTACTTCCCAATAATTATCAACAAAATAAAGCAAATACTCAAACGATGAGCGACACTTCTTAATCACTCATTTGAAGCTTTGCAGACTCACTTGCACTGACTATTGACATCAATAGATGAACCCTTGATCTATTTGCTGAAATACATCTATTTTCAGCATTCTTCCAGCTCACCTGGATTTTTTTGGCCTCGACGTGGAATTTGTTTGTGCATTGTTCTATTGAAGGAGGAGACAGCTGCAAACAGCTCCTGCCAGACATATCTTTATCTAAGCACTTCTGCCTCCCACATTCCCAACACACCAAATCTCTTCTCTTCTCTCTCCAAAGTAGCCTCTCCACCCCCCCCCCCTCCCACTCCATGACAGTCACTACATGTGTGAGCAATGTCTAGCTGCCATGAGAAAAGGCCTTGGAGGGTTGATGATCTTTTCAGATTGGTGGACAGAAAGTTGTTGGAGGCCTTGTCTAACTGAATGTGAGCCAAAGAGGAACTGTGTGAATCATGAAAGTCTGCCAGATGCTGTGATTGTAGTAAAAACACAATGCCCAAGAAACTCAGCAGGTCTTTATTTATCTTTACTAAATAAAGAACAACGTGTGTCCTATTGAGTTTCTCAGGGATTGTGCTTTAACTATGAGGAACTGTGCACATTCCGCTTTGGCAGAAAAATTCATGGTGCGCTATTTCAAACACCTTTGTAGCCAAATTCAAGCTATTTAGCACTGTTGCTACAATGGTTTTGTACCCTAAAAACAGATGAAGTATAATTCTGAGGTGTATGAATTATTCCTTGGCGACCACCATCAGCGGCAGGAGATTTGGGTAAATGGAATCACTTGCCTATTAAAGACTATGTTTCATTTCCATTTCTATTCTGCGAATCAATGAGTGAATGTGCATTTTGTCAGGCAAGATGAATTTATCAACAGCTCATATTATTATACCCATTTGAGTTTTTTTTTTCCATCCTATTCAATCAATGAATGGATTCTTTCACCTTTTCCAAAATGAATAATGTATTACCAGCACAAGAGGCTCAGGCAGTGGAGATGCTGCCTCACTTCTCCAATTCAGTTCTGACCTTTGGAGCTGTCTGTGTGGAATTTGCATGTTCTCACTGTGTAACGTGGGTTTCTCCCATTTTCGTTTCCTTCCACATCCCAAACACATGTTGGTTTGACAGGCAATTGACAGATCACTGTCAATTATATTTACTGTGTATGTGTGTGGTAGAATCTGGGAGGGAGTTGATGAGAATAAAGTGGGATTAGTATAAATGGGTGCTTTATGGCTCTAAGTTAACATCTACAGTATGTGCACTTCATGTTTGTAAAACATTACTTGCTATGGTTATGGTTTGTCTCACTCTTGTTTGTTGTGTAGCCATTTTTATTTCCCATGTCCACATTTCGAGATTCAACATTTCTTTATTGTCATAACACAGAAAATATAATATTACATAAACTTTTCTTTAGCCTGAACTAAGGCAGACAAAAATTGCCATTTGTGTTACCTGGTGCCCCTTTCAGTAAGATAAAGAGAAGCAAATGAGGGTCCTTTCAGAGTCCCTTCAGGTCTGTGTGAATTCCCCTCCAGAGCTCCCACACCCTCTGCTGTTCTACAATCCATTGGTAACCCAAGCTCCAAATCCAAATCTCCGGTACAATCAAGAAGTCCTCAGCACCTGAGGCCCTTTGGGAGCCCTTCTTGCCCTCAGCACTGTCTTGAATCCTGGTTCCCATGTTTCCAGCAGCCTGCAGCCTTTGTGGGGTCCTTTGGCCATACATTTATATCTGTACAGTGCCCTCCATAATGTTTGGGACAAAGAGACTTTTTTTCCTTTATTTGCCCCTGTGCTTCACAGTTAAATTTGTAATCAAACAATTCACATGTGATTAAAGTGCACATTCCAGATTTTATTCAAGATTATTTGTATACATTTTGGTTTGACCATGTATTAATGAGAGCACTTTCTATACATTGTCCCCCATTTCAGGGCACAACAATGTTTGGGACATTTGGCTTCACAGGTGTTTGTGATGACTCAGCTACGTTTAATTGCTTCATTGGTGCAGGTATAAGAGAGCTGGGCTTGCTTCTAAGCTTTTGCTTGCCTTTGGAGCCTGCTGTTGCCATTTTTCAACATGAGAACTGGAGTTGTGCCAATAAAAGTCAAATAAGCTATTATGAGACTGAAAAACAAGAATAAAATGTAAGAGACATCACCCAAACCTTAGAATGACCAAAATCAACTGTTTGGAACATCATTAAGAAGAAAGAGTGTACTGGTAAGCTCAGGAATCGCAAAGGGACTGGTATTCCAAGGAAGATCTCCACTGCTGATAACAGAAGAATTCTCATCATAATGAAAAAAAATCCCCAAACGTCTCGAGGAAGCAGGTGGGAAAATGTCAATGACTACTTCACAGAAGACTTCATAAACAGAAATACAGAGGCTACACTGCGAGATGGAAACCACGTCAAAGGTGGTGAGCTTTGGACCTTGGGCAGTTCCTTTACACCTCCACAATTTGCTCTCACCATCACTCCGATACAGATTAATCTTGGTCTCATTTGTCCACAAGACCTTTTCCCAGAATTCTACAGGGTCTAATACTTCTTGGTAAACTGTAATCTGGCCATCCTTTCTCTGGCTAATTTGTTGTAAAAAGTGTCCGTCTCAAATATTATGGAGAGCACTGTATATTCACATGATGAAAATCCAGAATAAACAATACAGCCTCAATTTACAAGTGTGAGATCACGCAGCACCAGATTAATTGACAGTTTCTTTCCTGCTGTTATCTGACTCTGGAATGAACCTCACAAGAGTAAATCTATGCCACCTTTGCTCCATACCAACTGATCTCTATCACTCTGCAACTTTGAACTGTGTGTTACTTGCTATACTTGTATGAGATTCTAGCTGGACTGCTCACAAAACAAACTCTTATCACTGCATCTTGCTGCATATGACAATAAACCTGACCATGAACGTTCATATTCTCTCAGTTCTGCGTCTACACTGGAGAGAAATGTCCACATTTCCAAACAGCATTCATAGAGAAGGTTTGATAACACCGTGCTTCCAAACGATCAAACATGAAATCAGTGGCAGCCTGTCCAAAGCGAATCCTAAACTTCTCTTCAATCTATGAGCTGCTTTTTGGCAACAATAAATGAAATGGTGTCATCTCTCCTTGAAAAGAATCAGAATCAGAATTTATTGTCATGAACAAGTCACAGAATTCACTGTTTTATGGCAGCATCACAGTACAAACATTCACATAAATCACTTTTACAACAATAAATTAAAAAAAAATAGTGCACAAAAAGGAAGGCAGTCTCTTTGGTTCATTGATTATTCAGGAATCTGATGGCAGCGGGGAAGAAGCTGTCCTTGTGCCACTGAGTACTCGTCTTTTGGGCTCCTGTACCTTTTTCCAGATGGTAGCAGAGTGAAGAGGGCGTGACCTGGGTGGTGGGGGGTCTTTGAGGATAGAGGCTGCTTTATTAAGACACTATCTCATGTAGATGTCCTCGAAGGAGTGAAATCTGGTGCCTGTGATGTCACAGGCTGAGTTATCAATCCTCTGGAGTTTATTCTTGTCCTGAGAGCTGGCACATCCGTACCAGGCAGAGATGCAACCAGCCAGAATGTTTTCCACTGTACCCTTGTACAAGTTTTGAGAGTCTTCAGTGACGTACCGAACTTCCTCAGACACCTTACAAAGTCTAGCCACCGGCAAGCCTTCTTCATGATTGCATTGACGCGGAGGCCCCAGGACAGATCCTCGGACACATTAACACCCAGGAATTTGAAGTTCTGAGCCCTTGATGAGGACTGGGTTGTGTTCCCCAACCTCCTCCTGAAGCCCACAATCATCTCTTTGGTTTTGCTAACATTGAGCACAAGATTGTTGACATGATACCACACAATGAGCTGATCTATCTCCCTCCTATACACTTCCTCATTGCCGTTGTGATTCTGTGGTGTCATCGGCAGATTTGTAGATAGCATTGGAATTGTGCCTGGCCACACAGTCATGGCTGTATAATGAGTAAAGTAGTGGGTTAAGCATGCATATTTGAGGTGCGCCTGTGTTGATAATCAGTGAATGAGAGACGTTTCCAATTTGTACTGACTGCAGTCTTCCGATGAAGGATAGTCAATGACCTTCTGCCTCAGTGAATTGCATATTGTAAGTATCTCCACTCCATTGAAGGGTTCTTGACTTGGATCTCTGAACAATCACAGATGGCATGGTCTATGCTCTGTACTGAGGTTGTAGCTGTGCCTCACACCGAGAGCCAGGTATCAGTGGAATCATCCTTTTACAAGCATAGACATCTCATAGATAAGTCTTCACTGAGGTCGGAGAGGGAGAATTACTCCATGAGTGCCCTGAATGAATATATGCCCAGAAAGGCATTTCCAATTGACAGTAAACATCCTATGGAGGGACTTCAGCATGTAATATGCCTCCAAATCATTTCCATTCACTTTGAAGAATTACCTGAAGAGTAAATAGTTCTGCATTTACCCAAATTTGACACTAACTGATGGAACACACTGAATCATTTACTGATCATTTTATTTGATGCTTTATTTTACATACTGGAGATGGGGCCTAGTTTGCAGTATTTGCCTAGGTTATTCTGAAGATATTTTGGTCATTTTCATTTGGCTGATAATAAGCCATGCAAATTCCAGGGACTCCCCTATAATAGTTACAGATTTTAATTTTCATCTACATAATGAAACATTAAGTCACTGGAAACATTAAAAAAGATCTAAAGGTGTACTTTAAAATCTAGTGTGGATCTAGGGAGAAGTCCACTGCCAGTGTTAGGGTAGATCCACTTGCACAGCAAGCAATTGCTTTAGCTGCTTTCAAACTTAGAAATGTCAATAGTTTCTAGAGCCTGGCCCAAAATCTGTTGCCTTTACTTGATACATAGATTGCTAATAAGGTAGAACCAGCTGTTCTTGATGTCATCCTGCTGGTGTGTGTCCATCACCACAGTGTTATCAACAATCCAAGGTACCCTGGTGAGCTTGCAGTGTAAACAGGGCAAGATCTGTTAATTATCTTTGTGATACCTGAATTGAACTTTACCCGAGTCAGTCCAAGTGGTAGTAAAAATGTGTTTTAACATGCTGCCACCTCTTACCGATAGCAGGAGACTACTTCTTAAAATTCTTGCATATGTTTATGCATGTGATTCAAATACAATTAATATCAAATACAGTGACAGGGTAGCACCTTGCAAGATGTGGAATGTTAACATTCCTCATCGTGCAAGTCTGCAATATGTTTGTTGATGAAAATTTGAGGGATAAAACAGCCAGGAATATGTGCCTTTCAAAATTACATACATCTCGATTTAATTTTAATTTAGAGACACAGAACAGTAACAGGCCCTTCTGCCCCACGAGCTTGTGCTGCCCAAATTACACCCATGTGACCAATTAACCCACTAACCCATACATCTTTGGAACTTTGGAGGAAACTAGAGCACCTGAAAGAAACTCCTGCAGGTCATGGGGTAAATGTACAGACAACAACTGATTTGAACCTGGCTGCAATAACATTGCACTAACCGCTGCCCAAAGTTTTCCATTGTTTTTGTTCATGTACGAAAGAAAGGAAATATTATTATTTATTCCTGTTAGTTGGAAAATATATGGTGAAAAAAATAATTGCAATTGGAAGGTTTTTATTATCTTATCTGCTTTAGCTTTATTCCTTTAAGGTACATAGTGAGCGGAAAGTTTTTAGCTTCACTATTAGGCGGGCACATGAGGAGCAAATGGAATTTAACCTAGAGAAGTGTGAGCTAATGAATTGCAAATAAGACAAAGGTTACATGATAAACTCTAGAATACAAAGAGTTGCAGAGGAACAGAGGGACCCTGCAGTGCCTGGTCACTGATCTCAGAATAGAGAGGTTGCCAAGAGGGGAGTAAGTGTTGGGGAAAGAGCCAAGAGCAATGGTGTGTGCTGAGAGGGGGTTTAGTGGGAGGATCAAAGAAGGGTGTGACTGAAGGGTCACTGGTGGGGGAGGGTGAATGGGGATAGAATTGTGATGCTGGGAAATGTGAAGGGGAAGAAGAGAGAGGGCGGGGAGAAGAAGGAGCTAAAAAAGGGAGGAGTGCGTGAAGGGAAGTGAACTGAGAGGAAATGGTGTGTGAAGGAGAGGGCACTGTAGAGTGGAATGAGTGAAGAGCTGAGAGGGATATTTGAAAGGAGATGAATAAATTGAAAGGGATTGGTGAGAGAAGCTATGAATAGTCCTGGTCTCTCTATTATAGGAGAAGTGGCAAAATTGATTTATGAGACTGTTGCCAGGGCTGGAAATGTTTAGTTATGAGGAGAGAGTTCCTAGGTTGGGGCTGCTTTCTTTGGAACAAGAGCAGGTGGAAGACAGATGTGATTGAGAGGTAGAATAAGAGAGGCAGAAACTTTTTATGCCAGCGAGTGTATGAAGTGAATTGTATAAGGACATTCTGGGGGAAGCCAGATACATTTATAAGGAAGGAAGGAAGAAAAGACCCTACTGATAGATTTAGTCAAGGAAAGACTGGAGGGGGAAAAATGAGACTTAAACTCTCTCATGGACCAAGTTGTTTATCTTTAGAAGCATCAGTGTGAATAGAATCAAACTAGTTAACTTCCCCTTTTTGAGCTGAACAGGAGCAGCAATGTTTCCCAATTAACTAGCTTTAATAAAGGTGTGGGCAGCCCAATGGCATGGTTAGTAGATTCCAGATCCAATGACACTGTTCAATGCTGATCTCCAGCGCTGTTTGTATGGAGTTTATTTGTTATCCCCATGAGCACATTGGTTCCTCCAGGAACTCTGCTGTCCTATATCTCAAAGATGTGCAGTTTGATTCATTAATTGACCTCTGTACGTTCCCTCAAGTGTGTTTGGGTGAATGGTAGAGTCTGGAAGGATTTGAGGGAAAAAAAGCACAAAACAGATGATAAAGAAAATTAATGGGAGGATGGAATGATTCTGTCCACTGGCATAGATTCAATGACTAAAATGGTCACAAGGAAGTATGGACGTTCATACATTTTAGAGGACTTTTATTCCATTCTTAGCCAGTGAATATGTGGTTCCCACCCATATAAAATATAAATGATCCGAAAGTAATTAGGATATGGTATGTGGTCAGATTTTCTTTCCAAAAATGGTCAACATGTCTACCTTATTGCCTTTAAACTGGCAACAAAAAGAAACTGATGATGCTGGAATCTGGAGCAGAAGCAAACTGTTGAGGAACACAGAAACTCAAGCAGTATCTGTGGAGGCAGAGGGATGGCTGATATTTTGGGTCTGAACCACATGTTTTTTCAAGAACAGTAACTGTGGAATCATCATTACTGATTCAACACAAACCTTTTAATTCCAGAATTCCATTTATTTAAATTCCCTAGTTCCCAAAAGAAACTTGAAATCATATCTCTGCAACACTGTGTGAGCTCTTGATTTAACTGAGCTGCCAAAGAAATTACTAGGTTGCATTACTATAGATATCAAAGACTATGAAAGATCTAAAGAATTAGTTTTATGTTTTTCCTTATTTGGTATTTTCTAATATTCTTAATACCTACTTCCCATTTGATTACTGAGCTCGTTGGCCTTACAATTACCAAGAGTCACTCATTCATCTGCAGCATCTTTCAAAGCATCCGAATTTGGAAAAATAATTTCTCAGCCCATTTTTTGCAATAGCCCAGTTTCGAGATGAGAGAAACCATCATTTCACAAAAGGTTTAAACCCCATTCACAAACTCCCCACCATGATATGAGATCAGGAATTGGCAATGATAAAAAAAATGCAGGACAAAAGCAATGAAAATAATAAAGTTTTTAAAAATGTTTTTGAATGTCAGTGTATGTTTCTAGAGTGTCTTTATTGTGCAATGTTTCTTTATTCTCATGACAGCCGATGCAAAGGAGACATTTCAGGGGAATAACATAAACAATGTAAAATGCAGTGACAAAGAAAAACAAACAAGCTTGTACAATCACACTAAGGAAGGACTGGCTGCTACTCTGTCTCATAGTCTATTGTAGTTAATCAAAACAAACAGTAGGGTGCTTTAAATTGTTTTGTTTTCTTAAAAAAAGGAGCCAGAAGGAATAATATGTGAAACTGCCAACTGTGTGAAGAGTGACTTGAGAGCGTTAGAACTGCTGGAGATAATGGTCACATCTTTGGCATAAATATATCCTTAAGGTATCGATTCAGTTCAAATAATTGTCAACTTCAAACCAAAAAAAATGAAGTGGCTCCATAAGATTGTTCTATTTTCCATTCGATTTAGGGATGCAGTTCTGGATAAGCAAGCTGAGTTTCAATTCTGACTCACAGCCAGGATATTTTACAACTGTTTGATGTTTTGATAATTCTCACTTGGATGCCTGAATGTAAGACCAATGGTCTTAAATTGTGATAGTGACAGATTTGAATAATGCAAAAGGGATACAAGTTAAACTCCAGAGTTTCCCCTTCCCTTTTTTCCATCAAAGCAAAAAGTATGTAAAACGTAGTCTTCAAATTTATTTGTCTATAAGAGCCCCAATGACCATTTAAATGAGCTAACGTGAACATAGTAATATTTATGGCAGATTAGTATCTGGCATCGATTATCATTAGTAACTATATTATCATGACCTTCAGACCAACCACCTCTAAATCCATCACCATCAACAGTATCACCCTGACAATATAGCACCAACAATCCTTAGGAGACTTAAGATAGTCCAAGACCAACAATCTATTGGAGCTACTCCTGCGGGACTCAACACCCACCCTGCCATTACTGAGGGATAAAACATTAATATACAGCTCAAAGTAACTTCAGCAGCACCTTGCAGTCCCTTGAATTTCTACTACTGACTCAATACAGAAGATGCAATACAATGGAAATAACACAAGGTGTTATCCTGAAGGAATTGATTGGGAGAAGGTTCAGGTTGCCTAGAATAATCCACCTCCTCCCAGCTCATTCATAACACAATTCGCCAATCCCACCACCCGTCACCACACCATTATGGGCCTCTACTTTTCCTCTATTGATATACATATCTAAATGTACTTGGGAACCCTTGCACTGAGTCAACCACAAGGAATCAACTTGGAGGCCTGGAGGGCTACTCCTGATCCCATTTCATGTTCTCAAGGATTTTGTTCTGCAGTTACAGACTAGTACACAGCTTCAAATGTTCAGTGAGCACATGTCTCTGATGCAGGAAGCACTCTCACCAAATCGAACTTGCAGCCGAGGCCTAAAACAGTCAGGTTCCGCGACACACATGTAGGGTCATTTGCTGTTGTACAAGTGCAATCTGAGCTTGAGTTCACACAGACAGACCCATTCCTGACTAAAGGCCATTTCATGTCAGGCCTCTGCCTGGAGCCGGCTATAAGAGCGGATCAAAAACTTAAAACTTACTGTTCATAGAGCAGCCCTAAAAGGCAGCTCCAGCATCGCATTCATATTGAGCAGCACCTCGTAGCCCCCTCCGGATCCGATGGAGACAGGGCGACTGGTGTCATAGCGCCTCCTGTCATAAATACACAGCAGACCAATGGCCATCTTCACTACCCATAATCCCCCACACAGCTGGAACTGCTCTGTGTTTCCCAGAACAGATCCAGCTGCATGGGGGATTATGGGTAGGGAAGATGGCCATTGCTCTGCTGTGTTTTGAGCTGCAGAGAGCGGTCCCAAAGGCCGAAGCGGCCCGGTGAGGCTGTCACAGACCGCACCGTCCATCCCCAATGGCTCCCGCTGATGACTCCTGCCTGCCGCCCCTACCTTGCAAGGGTTATGGAGAGAGAAGGCTGAACGAGGAGATGGGTTGCGGGCTGACGGTGTCATCAGACCGCCCCTAACCAGCCGCTTGCAGCGGTTGTACATTCAGATCAGGTGGTGGAGCGCAGCAGTCTGCCGATTATCCTTCCCTGAGAAGGGTTGGAATCGGCACATTGGAGACACAGTGCATTCAGAGAGGTAGTCTTTAGGTATAAGGGCGAAGAAGCTCTGCCTTTACAGATGGGCGTTTTCCTTGCTTGAAAGGCAGGGCACTTGCTAACTTTCATGAAGTACTTTCGAGAAGTACAGAAACCTGGTTCAAGCTGAGTGATTTCCCACATACAAGTATATGAGGTAGACAGATTCCCACCTCCTAACACCCCCCACCCCTCCCCCAACCCAACCCTTCCCTTTCCGAATTTCCTAAATTAGTTCAGGGCAGTATAAACAAGGCGTCTTTTTTTGTCCCACACAATCAAAACCTGGTCTGCAACTCAAATCCACAACTAGAGGAAGGGGGATGAATCAAGTTAGATTATCAAGTCAGTGTCAATGAAAGGCCAGTTCAACTCTGCACCATCTCCATAATTGGGCTGTGGAGTCAGCTAAATTAAACTTAGGCATGAACTCCAGGAGGTGGTTTCACACTGACTTTGCACCAGTTTTGCCCCAGGCAATGCTGCATAAATTAAATGTCTCAAGCAGATGGTCCTTCTAGTGGTTTAGAACATTTAAAGTTTAATTCCTAATTTTTTTTAAAACACCGTGTAGATCATTCAATTTTCGGATAATTCATGGATTGGATACAACTATGCAAAGCTTGGGGAAATGGTGCAAGTCTACTTCCTCCGGGGAGAAATTGGCATAAAATTGGCCTGAGGTTCTAAATCAAGACCAGACAGATCAGCACCAGACTCAAAACAATACCTGCAATATAACCTATGCAGATGGGAAATCTTTGAATAATTGATAAGATGAATACAACAGACTTTCACAACAATTTACTGAGAAGGAAAGTTTCTTACAATTTTTTTTCTGGAGAACTTTAAATACTGTAAATAAATCTTCATTCCAGTGATTGAAAACTGTTCCTCTGGCCATTTAACTCCTTCAAGCAATGGAAAAATCAGCATTATGTTGCTAAAAATATGTTAAAATAGAGTGAAGCAAATTTTCTCATATCTTTCACTCTTTGTAAAATTACCTCTTCATTTTCCAGCATGATGTTTACCAAGATGTCCAAGATGGCAGCACGGCTGTAGCCTGCAGCGGCCTCTCCAGGTCAGGTTCTACAGGAACCCTTCCAAGTAGGCACCGTGCTCAATCCTTGAGCTGATGAGGATGGAGCCTAGAACACAGGGAGTCAAACGTTGAAATTTGGGGAGTGTAAGCAAGACCAGACTTCCGAAAGAGGCCGGAAAGTGTACAGGGGAAAGACCTTACGTTGTGGATTTGAAAGGCTGAGAGGATTGAGGCCTCGACTGGGATGATGCGCACTTTGGCGCAGGAGTTGGACATTGCCTGTTGCCAGGAGCCGTGGAAATGGCGAGGCACAGTCGGAGGAGGTGTCCGGAGTGGCAGAGTCATCGGCACAGTTCGGGGATCCTGAAGATGCATGTCCAGGATTGCTGGGGCCTCTTGGGGGAGATGCTGTGGCTTCTACCTTGAGAGACGGCGAACTGTGAGGTGATTTTCCCTTTGAAAAAGACAATTTGGTGATGGAGTAGTGGCCGGACGGTGAACTCCAGCCCTCTCCAGAAAAGTCGGGAAAAACAAGAGAAAACACAAAGGCACAGAAATAAAAGTTACAGAAAAGTGAGTATAAAGGTGGAAAGAAGATGGCGACAAAAAAAGAAAAATCGAAAGCAACGGCAAGAAGAGAGGAAGAGAAGACAAAGGAGGAAAAAGGTGAAGGCCTTACCTGTCCGAAGAGGCCCGCTGCGGAGAGAGAAACCCGCTCCCTCAGGTCGGTAAATAATGGACTACAAAAATGGCTCGCTGAGCCGAGTAAAAGTGCGCAACCGCGCATGCGCGATACTTCGCGCATGCGCGATGCGAATGAAAAAAAACACACCGACGGGAGGGGGGACCAGCTGGGGAGTCGATCTCCACAGCCGGCAACGACAGCTGCAGAACACCTGCAGCAAGAAGAGACCACAGAAGACAATAGAAACAAGAAAGAAGAGGAGGAAAGGGCAACAAAGAAACAACAGATGGCCAACCCAGAGGAAGAAGAAGAGGAAGAGTATGGTGAAATAGAAGAAGAAAAGATAGGCAAGGTAAAGGATATACTTGCTCTTATTAAAGGATACATGGAGTCATTTAAAGAATGGCAAACACAGGAATTTAAGGATTTAAGAAAAAGAATAAACAACACAGAAGAGAAAATAAATAAAATGGAGATGACCTTAACAGAAATGGGAAAAAAAATGGACAAGATGGAAGAGCGGGCAGTAGCAGCAGAAATGGAGGTAGAAGACTTAAAAAAGAAATTGGAGAAATCTAATAAAAAAACTAAAGAGACACAAGAACTACTAGCTCAAAAAATAGATACAATGGAAAATCATAACAGAAGAAATAACATAAAGATAGTGGGCCTTAAGGAAGATGAAGAAGGCAAGAATATGAGGGAGTTTATAAAAGAGTGGATCCCTAAGACCCTAGGATGTCCAGAACTACAGCATGAAATGGAAATAGAAAGGGCACATAGAGTATTGGCCTCTAAACCACAACCACAACAAAAACCAAGATCTATTGTAGTAAAATTCCTAAGATATACTACAGGAGAAAAGGTACTGGAGAAGACAATGGAAAAAGTAAGAGAGGGCAACAAACCACTGGAGTATAAAGGGCAAAAAATCTTCATTTATCCAGATATAAGTTTTGAACTCCTAAAGAAGAGAAAAGAGTTCAATACAGCAAAGGCGATTTTATGGAAGAAAGGGTATAAATTTATACTAAAGCATCCAGCGGTATTGAAAATATTTATTCCAGGACAACAAAACAGACTATTCTCGGATCCAGAAGAAGCACGAAAATTTGCAGAACAATTACAAAAATAGACTGAGGGAGGAAGACGGGTAATGAGAGTTAAAATGATCACGATTGATATGTATGTGGGTAAAGACAAAAATAGACTGAGGGATGAAGACGGGTAATGAGAGTAAAAATGATCACGATTGATATGTATGCGGGTAAAGAGGTATAAGAGTGAATAGAGACAATGAGCATACATGAATGTATCTGTACTTAGAGGAAAATATAGATAGTATAGACAAGAATTAATAAGGGAAGGTAATGGAATAGAGAGAATAAGGAGGGAATTAAAAGAGTGACCTTTGTGACATATGAAAAGTGAAATCTTTTCTGGGGGAGGCGGGGTGGGGGGAAATAGCGGTCACTGCAAAATCAGTTGACGCTTGCGAGTGGATTCGCAAATCCAAATGGAGAGGGGAGATGTGGTTGTCCGACAAGGGATAAAGGACAACTCAGGAGGTGAAGGGGAGATTGGGGATAAATAAGATTGAAATAGGAGAATAAGGAAAATGTTAGATGTTGTAGGAATGTTGTCTTATAAAGAGTTGAAAATAAGAAAACAGAAATGGAAAAGGAGGAAAGGTAATGATGGAAAAACGGAAAGAGAAGATAAACAAAATATAAAAGGGCTACGCTGAACTATATGTCTTTAAATATTAATGGAATACATAACCAAATTAAAAGGAAGAAACTACCAAATTTAAATGAATAAATGTATTCCATTAGAAAAAATAACATATTGGTTAAGAAATAATATTGAAATATTCGAACAAGTATAGGAGCCTTACATTAAATACAATAGCGAAAACCTACCGGGGACAAACATTACCTAAGTTGATGGAAGGAGAAGGAAAGAAAAGAATGGACTCAGTAGAATTTCTGGTGTAATTTTGTTGAATGACAACATTGTCTGACTGGCTTAATGCAACCTAGATTGTATACCTAAAATGGATGAGAGGGGGGGGGGTGGGGGGGTGGTTTGGGAGGAAAGGGGGGGGGAGAAAAAGTCACTGTATATGTGTGAAAAAGAAATAGTGTATATCATGGCTAATGTGATTTATGGTGTGAAAAAAAAAAAAATTAAAAAAAAAAGAAAAAGACAATTTAACATCAAGAGTCCAGCAGATGCCTGGAAACCTGGCCTTGATGGCGCATGGTAGTAGCCTGCAGCGGCCTCTTTGGATCAGGTGAATGGTCTCTAGCAGACATTTTAACACCTAAAAACATATTTCAATGGTCTCTTCTGTAACCATGGACCCAGCCTCTGAAAAATCTATGTATTGTGGCACTGTTTTTTAATATACATTTTAAGTAGTTGTATGTAATTGGAAATGTGTGTGTAAGAGAGAGAGAGTTTAATTTTATGATACTTCACTGTCCAGCAGGGATGTAGTGGCGGCTAAGGGCCAAGATGGTGGTGCATCAGTCACTCACGGCAGTCTCTTCGGGTGCTGATGCTTCTGTTCCTACGCTGTGTGTAGTTGTTATGTTGTTTATATGTAGCACCGCGTGTTCGGAGAAACGTTGTCTCGATTTTTCTTAAAACGACAAATAAAGACAACTACTACTTCTAGGAGTTTTCTTCAGCATGAAACTCCCGCAAATAGCATCAACAGTTGTTCAGCGATCAAGGTTTGTCATCAATGAGATTTTTTTAATTTTAGAGATACAACATGGTAAAAGCCCTTCTGGCCCTATAGGCCAATAAAACCATGTGAACAATTAACATACTAATCCCATACATCTTTGGAAGGTAGTAACTGAATCACCTGGGGAAAATCCACGTGGACATGGAGCATGTACAAACTCTTTAGAGACAGCAGGGGATTCGAACTCAGGTCGCTGGGGCTGTGATAACATTGAACTAACCGTGCCACCATATCAGTTTGAAATTTGTCAATAATTGCTCACTTACAGAACCAAGTCCAAGTTTTAACAAATGCTGATTATTTTGTTTGCTATTTAAAGAGCTAATCACAGTGATAGAAAGCAAAGAATTGCCAGAGGAACAGGTCAGGCAATATCCAGAAGGAGAAGTAGTCAATAGTTCAGGTCTGGATCCTTTATCGAGATCAAAATGAAGAGGCGATAGAGCAAAGGTAAAGGGAATAAAAGTTGGGGGAGGATCCCAGAGGAACTGACCACCTGGAAGATAGGGTGGGGGAAGAAGAGAAGAAAAATTAGAGAGAAGGAGGAAAAAGTAAGCACAGGAACAGGTAAAGATGGAAACAATAAAATCAGATGGGGGTTGAAGATTACCTAAAATTAGAAAAATTAATGTTCATGTTATTAGGTTTAAGGCATCCAGGAGGAAGATGATGTATTGTTCCTCAAGTTTATGTTTGGCCTCACCCTGACAATGGATGAGGCTGAGGTCACTGCAAGAATAGTAAAAAGAACTAAAATGGGTAGCTACACAAAGATCATTTAGACCAGTGTTTTTTTTTCCTTTCCACTCTCATACCACCTTAACATAGAACAATACTGCACAGTACAGGCCCTTTGGCCCTTGATGTTGAGCTGACCCATTTATTCCTTCCTTAAAAAAAAGTACTAAACCCTCCCTACCCCATAACCCTCCATTTTTATTTCATCCATGGGTCTGTCCCACAATGTTTCAGCTTCCATCACCATCCCCCCAAGGCATTCCAGGTGCAATCCACTCTATGTGTAAAACACATACCCCTGATGTCTCCCCTAAATTTCCCTCCCTTAACTTTGTATTCATCTCTAGTGCTTGCTGATCCTGCCCTGGGAAACAGGTGCTGGCTGTCCACCCTATCTATGCCTCTCATAATCTTGTAGCCTTCTATTAAGTCCCCTCTCGTCCTTCTATCGTCCAAAGAGAAAAGTCCCAGCTCTGCTAACCTTGCCTTAAAAATACATGTTTCCCAATGCAGGAAACATCCTGGTAAATCTCCTCTGCACCCTCCTCATAGCTTCCACATCGTTCCTATAATGAGGTGACCATAACTGAACACAATACTCTAAGAAGTGTGGTTTTACCAGAGATTTGTAGAGTTGCCACATGACTTCTCTACTCCTGAATTCAATCCCCCATTAATGAAGCCCAGCATCCCATAGGCCTTCTTAACTATCCTATCACCCAATGTGGCGACCTTGAGGAATGTATGGATTTTAACCCCAAGGTCCCTCTGTTCATCCACACTCTTAAGTAATTGACCATTAACCCTGAACTCAGCCTTCTGGTTTGTCCTTCCAAAATACATCACCCCACACTTATTCGGATTGAAATCCATCTGCCACTTTTTTTGCCCAACTCTGCATCCTGTCTATATCCTCTTGTAACTTGCTTCAGCTCCATCCACAACTCCTCCAACCTTTGTGTCATCTGCAAACTTACTGACCCATCTAGGTCATTTATAAAAATCTCAAAGAGCAAGGGTCCAAGAACAGCTCCTTGCAACACTCCACTGGTCACTGACCTCCAGGCAGAATACTTTCCTCCATGGCTACACTCTGCTTTCTTCCTACAAACCAATTTTTTATCCACACAGCCAAGGTTCCACTGATCCCATGCCTCATGACTTTCTGGATGAGTCTCTCATGAAGGACCTTGTCAAATGCCTTACTAAAATCCATGTAGACCACATCTACTGCCCTACCTTCATCAATTTCTTGTTACTTCCTCAAACAACTCAATTAGACTCATGAGGCATGACCTTCCCTTCATAAATCCATGTTGACTATCCTTGAGTAGACTGTACTTCTCCAAATGCTAAAAGATCCTATCTTCTCCATTAGTTTGCATACCTCTGATGTAAGACTCACTGGTCTATAATTCCCAGGATTCTCCCTATTACCCTTTTTAAACAAGGGAACTACATTTGCCATTCTCCAATCCTCCAGCACCTCCCCTGCAGCCAAAGAGGATTCAAAGATCATAGCTACTGCTCCAGCTATCTCTTCTCTCATAGCCTGGAGTATATTGCGTCCAGCCTCAGCCACAGCTGAGGTGAGGAGTACCCTATCCAAGGTGAACCCACATAAGGTGGAAGGACCAGACAACATACTTGGTTGGGTACTGAAGGACCATGCAGATCAATTTACGGAGGTCTTCACGGACACCTTCAACACCTCACTGCAGCAGTTCATCATTCATGCAGGGTTCAAGATAGACATCATTATCCCGGTACCAAAGGAACGACAATAACAAGCCTCAATGACTATCACCCTATGGCACTAACTTCTACCATTATGAAATGCTTCAAGCGCCTGATGGACGTAATGCATCAAATCACACATTCCAGAGATGCTGGACCCATTTCGTTTCACCTACAGAAGAAACCATTCCACAAACAATGCTAGAGCCTTTCCACTTTACTCTGTCCTGGACCACGTGGAGAATGACGCCGCATATGACAGGCTGCTGTTCATTGATTTCAGCTCAGTGTTTAATATGATCATTCCCCAGAGCCTAGTGGAAAAGTTGTCCTCGCTGGGACCCAATACCCCTCTCTGTAATTTGATCCTGGACTTCCTAATGGAAAACCACAATCTGACCGAGTCGGTAGCAAAATGCCAAGCACCATCATGCTGAACGCACGGGCACTTCAGGGCTGTTTGCTCAGTCTGCTCCTGTTTACGCTACTGACCCATGACTGCATTGCCATATCCAACTCCAATAGTGTCATCAAGTTTGCAGATGGCACAACAGAAGTTGTCTTCATCAGCAACAATGATGAGTTGCACTACAGAGAAGAGGTGGAAAATCTTGTGGCATGATGCAAAAGTAACAACATGAGTCTCAATGTGGACAAGATGAAGGAGCTGATCGTGGACTTTAGGAGGACCAGGAATGACCACCCTGCACTACACATCCACAACCCTGTAGTAGAGAGAATGGAGAGTATCATGTTCCTTGGACCTATCGTGGACACTCAACATCTCCTCACTTGTCAGGAAGACATAATATCAGCTGCATTTCCTGAGAAGACTGAAGCAGGCAAAGCTACCGGCTACCATAATGTCAACTTTCTATCAAGAGTGTCATGGCCGGCTGCATCACAGTGTGGTATGGTTTCCACAGAGAAATGGATCAGGTCAATCCATGGGACCATAAAAATGGCAGAGAAGGATCAATGAAGTCTCCTTCCCCACCATCGACATGATCTATAGGGATCGTTGTCTGAAAAGGGCACCCCTTCTACCCAGCACTCAGTATCTTTCAGCTGCTCCTGTCAGGGGTATCAGAGCCAGAATCAACAGGCTAAGAAACAGCTTCTTCCCACGGGTACTGAGAATGTTGAACGACCAAAGGAATTGCTCACACTAACCACTCAAGTCTTTCATTTGTACAAAGCAATATTTATTTATTTATTTGTATAGATAAAATTCTTGTCCTGCGTGTGTATTGTTTGTCTGCATGTATGTTATGTCTAGTTGTACATCTGCAGGTTTTGCATCGAGGACTGGAGAACACTTTCATCAGATTATACTGGTAATATCAGATGACAATAAATTTGACTTGACTTGACTGGGAGCATTTCCTCTTTTAGCAATCAATTCACTTATCTTGTATGATGCAAGAAGACCCTTTTCTAATTTCTCTGACATTTCAGTTTCAAGAAACATGGAGTAAAACTTTTTGGCCTGCACGCTTATTTCCTGGAATTGAAGGCAATGGAACAAAAGAGGAAAACTAGACAGAAGGTAATTCATAACCAAAAATGGTTCTATGTCAGTCAAACACAGTCACGTCAAAATAAAGAACACTCTGAAAACATTGTCAATTTTCCACATTTATCTAGGTTATTCTAAGCTATCTCCAAATTCCTCCAAACTAGAAAAACATCTTGCATTGCTTGAAAACTATACAGCAAAGCCAAGTAGTAAAATCCTTTCCTTCCCCCCAAAAAGTTCCCTTTCCATGTTCCCTACCCCCCACCACCCATTCATCTTGGGACCCCCTTATTAAGGATTTCAGTCTGTGGACCCCTTAAATGTGTTTGGCTCCCAGGGTGCTAAATGGTTTTTAGCCTAAATTGTCCACACAGAAAAAGTTAGTCTCATTTGTCTTTGTTCACAACGTACCTGTCTAAATATCTTTTAAACATGACAATTGTCCCTATCTCTACCACTTCCTAAGGCAGCTCGTTCCACTCTCTGTGCGAGGAGGGTGAATTAAACCCTTCCAACCTTGTATCTTTATCCACTAGTTCTGGTTTCCCCTTGCTCTGGGACAAAGACCATGACTACTTACATTATCTCTGCCCCTCATGATTGTACAAACCTCTGTAAGGTTCCCCCTTAGCTTCTACATTCTCGGAAGAAAAGTCCCAGCCTATCCCAGCCTCTCCTTATAATTCAAGTCCGATAGTCCCAGTAACATTCTCATGAATCTTTCCAGATTAATAGCATCTTTCCTATAGTTGGGTGACCACAAATGCACATAGTACTCCAAGTACAGCCACACCATTTGTAACATGACCTACCTGCTCCTGAACTCGGTGCCCTGTCCAAGGAAGGCAAGCCTCGCAAATGCCTGAATCCCTGTGTGAGTGAATCACTTCCAAAGTGAAGTGAGGGTTTCCTGCTCTGCTCCAGCTGGAAAGGATGCAGAAAATGTTCACCGATTTAAAAGGGACTAGAGTGGCAAATGTTTCACATGGTGCATATTTGGAATATGAGAAGCCAGAGGAAATGGCAGAGGGAGGTACAATTGTGATAATTAAAAGATATTTAGACAGATATATGGATTGGAAATGTTTGGTGGATATGGGTCAAACTTAGGCAAATATTTTCGTGCTGCATGGCTCTATGACTCCTGAGTGAATGTGACTATGGGCTCTTCACATAGAGCTGATCTGAATGTCCAGACGTTGCTCTATGTATTAAAGGGTATCTAACCAAGTTCCTTCTCCTAAACACCTGCCTTTGGAGCATTTAAGTATCTCCTCTTTCTTCCTGCCTCATGATGCTCATTGATCCCTCCATGAATGAAACAGCTCTAATCTAATGCATTCCTTCACACTGCAAGTGTCCTCAACAGGAAAATAAGCCCTAGTACAATGAAAAGGCCATATGCTTGAGAGAAAATAGATGAAATGAATGGTTTTCCAAAGATATCCATCCGTGGCAGATTTCCCCAGCACTGCTGTAACCTGAATCAACGCATCAGTTCTGCGACCCTTGACCAGAACTGGCAGATCTTCAGAGAATCAGACTCACCGCAGAAAATACCCTTTAGCCCACTGAGACGTGGCGAACATTCAAGTACCCATTGATTCTAATCCAATACAACTCCTGTTTTATTCTCCTACGTTCCTAACCACCCATCTCACAGATTCTATCACTCATCCACATTCTTTTCTTTCTTGTTAAATATTTTTATTGAATTTAACATAAGTATATATAAAAATGACAATTACACAGTGATACAAGAAAACATACAGAAAGAAAAGAAATGAATAAAAAAGAAAATATATAAAACATCAATAGCTACTTGCAGTCCCTCAAACTATTGATAAGAATAATGTATACAACTCAATTTTTTGAAAGAATTTAATAAAATAATAAAGAAAAAAAAGAAAAAAGCGAAAAACTATAAACTAAATTAATCTAATCTAACCCCTCCCTCTAGTTAAGGTTACCTTATATGTTTAATGATAAAATAAATAATAATGTAGAATCACTGATGACCCCCAGAGAACAGGCAAAGAATCACCGGAACATATAGTAATTACTAATTCTTCCAATTATAAAAAAATTCTAAAAATGGGCCCCATAACTTCATAAATTGAAACGTTCTAGCTTTAATATTATATCTGATTTTCTCTAAACTTAAATAGGATATTACATCATATAACCTAAGGGGATGAATCTCCTTTCCATTTCAATAAAATAGCTCATCTGGCTATCAATGTAATAAAAGCTAAAACTTTTTCCTGAGATGTTGATAAAGGTTTATCTGAGTAACGAGAAAATCAGAAAGAGCAATGAACAGGCAGAGTTCCAAATGAATCTTCTTTAAATAAATTTGGCTATTCGGTTATTCTACGTATATTTGGCAGGAAAAAAACCCACATATAAATAAAGCCTATCTTCCAAAGACCACACTAAATGGAGGATTATCACCACCAGATTTTAGATTATACTTTTGGGCGATTAATATATGTAATTTACTTTCATTATTACATTTGGATAAATCAGTGGATCACCCTTTCTGGGTAAAAATGGAATTATAGTTTACTAAAAAACGTCGATGTTGGCCATTTTAGGATATTTTTTACTATTTTCATTTTCCAAATTAACAAATAATTCATTGATGAGAAGTAGATTGAGAATTTGGGCTCTGTTGAGGAAATTCTTTGGAATTAATGGTTTTTCACTGGCTCATCCAATTATAGATAACTATCTATTTCAACCGTCTTTGTTGGATGTGGGTTTCAATGAATGGCATATAAAAGGTATTCAAAGTTTCAAGGATCTCTTTATTCAAATTATTTAGCCTCTTTAGAACAATTATCAACCAAATTTAATCTTTCCAAAAGGCATTTTTCAGATATTTACAAATTCAGTCAAAGCTTTTGGATTTTCTGTGAATTTCTAACACTAAGATTCTTATCAGTTTTTTTTTAATATACACTGTACAATTTTATTTTCATGGTGGATTAATAGTATGTATTTCGAATAACTTATTGGACTTAAATTTAGTCCCCATGGCTGGGATCAAAAGAGATTGGGAATGAGAGTTGAAGATAACATTTTCAGATGATGATTGGTATCCCAATGTCTTCAGTTTCTAAGAAGTCTGAGGAGCTTTGGCACATTGCCAAACATTCTATCACAGTTCTACTGCTAATCTGTAAAAGGTTTACAGGCTGGTTTGGAAACTTGCAAACCTAACCAAGTCCATCATAGGTACCGACATTCAATCCAATGAAGTGTCAACATCTATGAAGATCTATCCTGGGGTCTTCATGTTGATGCAATCATGAAGAAGGCATGCTGGCAGCTATATTTTGTTAGGTCTTTGATGAGATTTGGTATGTCACCAAAGATTCTTGCAAATTTCTACAGGGGTACTGTGGAGTGTATTCTGACTGGTTGTATGGAGGTACCAATGCACAGGACAGGAAAAGGCTACAGAGGGTTATAAACTTTGCCAGTGTCATCAATGGCATTAGTGTTCACTCTGTTAAGGACATCTTTAAGAGGTAGTGTCTCAACAAAGCAGCATCTATCATCAAGGACCTGCACCACCCAGGCCATGCCCTTTTCAGGAAGGAGGTACAGGAGCCTGAAGAAGCACACTCAATGTTACAAAAACAGCTTTCTGAATGGACAAAAAACCACAAATGCTACCTTACTTCTCTTTTTTGCACTACTTATTTTTTAATATATATATATATCTATATACATAATTGTAATTGTGCAGCTTGTTATGCACCATACTGCTGCAAAAAAAAACCCAATTTCATGACATGTTCATGACATTAAACCTGATTCGGATTCTACTTGAAATGCTCTCTCAAGAATCTCTTTATATTGGATTATAAAGGACCTCAATCACCCTGGTCACAATCTCTTCTGTTACCTTCAGACAATAGCCGCTTTCAGATATCTGATAGAAGATTAGGCCACTGCAGGCACGGCTAGAGGAGTTCAGCTAGCACATTTAGGTGGCCACAGAATGGACGGCTTTCTGGCACCTAAACGTGCCAGCTGACTGCTAGCTGTCTAGCAGCGAATGCCGGCTACTCCGGACAGGTGCCTAAACCTGCCCACGCTGACCTCACATCATATCAGCGTGTCAAGGCATGCCTGACAAAAAACTCAGGCATGACTTGACTCCCACTGCTGGTTTCCCCCCACCCCACCTTCACCCACCCGACTCCCGCTGCTGGTCTCCTGCCCCCACCCTCGCCCGCCTGACTCCTGCTGCCACTGCTGGTCTCCCTCCTACCCTCGCCCACCCGACTCCCGCTGCCGGTCTCCCCCCACCCCACCCTCGCCCACCTGACTCCTGCTCCCGGTCTCCTGCCCCCACCCTCGCCTGCCTGACTCCCACTGCTGCTGTTGGTCTCCCCCCCCTCACCTGCACAACTCCCGCTGCCGGTTCCCCTCCCACCCTAGCCTGCCCAACTTGCGTTGCCGCTGCCGGTTCCCCACCCTCATCCGCCTCCCACTGCCAGTCTCTCCCCCACAATCCTCGCCCGCCCGACTCCCGCTACCAGTTCCCCCCCCCACCCTCACCCGCCTGACTCCTGTTGCCGCTGCCAGTTCCCCACCCTCGCCCGCCTGATTCCCGCTGCCGGTCTCCCCCCCCCACCCCCGCCCATCCGACTCCTGCTGCTGGTTTCCCCCACCGTCCCCCACCCGACTCCCGCTGCTGCTGCCGGATCAAAAACCACCCTCACCCACCCGACTCCCATTGCCACTGCCGGTTCCCCCCCATCCTTGCCCATCTGACTCCCGCTGCCGGTTCCCTCCCCCCACCTTCGCCCGCCCAACTCCCATGGCCGCAGCCAGTTCCCCACCACCCTCGCCTGCCCGACTCCTGCTGCCAGTCTCCCTCCCGCCCCACCCCTGAAGCAGCAGTGGGAGTCGGGCGGGCGAGGGTGGGGGTGGAGAATGGCAGAGGCAGCGGGAGTCAGGCAGGCGAGTGGGGGGAAGGGAGACAGAAAGCAGGATTTGGGAGGGCGAGTGGGGGGGAAGACCGGCTGGACAACGGGAGTTGGAGGGAGAGGGTGGGGGGGGGGAACCGGTAGTGGCAGTGGCAGTTGGGCAGGCGAGGGGGTGGGGAGACCGGCTGGACAACAGGAGTTGGAGGGAGAGGGTGGGGTGGGGAACCGGTAGTGGCAGTGGCATTTGGGCAGGCGAGGGAGGGGGTGGGGAGACTGGCAGGGGCAGCGGGAGTCAGGTGGGTGAGGGTGGGAAAGTGGGGGGGGGGAGACCGACAGCGGGAGAGGGTGCAAAATAAAATTTGAAGAAGTCTACTTTAGTCTGGCTTCCTTGTCTCAGAAGTCGATGGCTGACGACGTCACCGCGACGTCAGCCGTCTGCCCCCTGGCAACCCGCCATTTTCAGCTGCCCCAATCAATACTCCGAGCAGGATAGTTATATCTCTTGGAGAAGGATTAGGTAAGTAACCCTCCTGGCCGGCTTTTCTGGTTTCAGATGGCCACCCGACAGCCGCACAGGAGTATTCTGTGCGGCTTTACAGTTGGACTTTTTTGCCACCTGAAAGCAGATAATAAGTATAGAAGCCTGAAGGTCAGCACCTCTCGGTTTAAGAACACTTTCTTTCTAATGGCTTTCACTCTGGTCCACCATCCCTTGTTAAACTAATCATATTCTACTGTGACACCACAAAAGGACTGTGTGCTCTATTGTAGCACCACCATGGTAACTGTGAATATTTGTTATCTAACTTTTGTCTTTATTATTTCTCTTTAGTTTAATTTAATATACACAAATGTCATTTTATATGAAGTTCCTGTTCATCTGTGGCAAATAAGAACTTTGCTACAAATGTACATTGTACAATATATATTTCAATCAACTCACTATAATTTTCACCCTAATCACAATCCCTTTTTGCTGCTATCTTCGAGGAGAATGTACAAAACCCCAAAATCCAGCAATTCTAGATTTGTGGATGTAAACTTCATTTTACATATGAATAATTGCTCTCTCTCTCAAAAAAAACCTGCAGATACTAGAAATTTAAAATATAAACAGAAAATGCTGGAAATACTCAGCAGGCCAGTTCAAATTCATGAGAAGAGAATCAGATTTAATGTTTCAGGTTGGAATTCCTCTTCAGAAATTAAAAGGAGACAGAAAAAGCAAAGGCTATAAATTGATAGCTCAGAGTGAGCTGAAGAATTAAAGTGGCTGGCAATGGAAAGGTCAGGGTTGACCCTGTGGTCTTAATGCAGGCTCTCATCATGTAGAGGAGACCACAGTGTAAACACTGATTGCAGTGTATTACTTCGACAGCTTCTATCCATCTTTATCCCAGTCACTGGGTTTACTATGGCTGTACAATCTCACTTGGTCTCTTAACACCAGCTCCATAGCCAAGAAAGCCCAGCAGTGCCTCTACTTCCTGCAAAGGCTAAGGAACGATCATCTCCTGCCTTCCATCCTCACTACATTCTACAGGGGATGTATCGAGAGCATCTTGTGCAACTGCATCTTCGTCTAGTTTGGAAGCTGTACCTCCTCGGACCTTAAGACCCTGCAGAGGATAGTGAAGTCAGCAGAAAAGATCAATGGGGGCTCTCTTCCTACCATGAAGGACATCTACAACACACGATGCAGGCGAAAGGCAATAAACATTGTGAAGGACTCCACACACCCCTCCTGCCATAGGAAGTACTGCAACAGTAGGGCCCTTACGTCCAAATTGGACAACAGTTTTTTTTCCCCAAGCCATAAGACTCCTGAATTCCCAAAACATATGTGCATAGAGTATCTCGGTACTGGAGACTCTTACAGTATATGTCTTAATATTTAATACTTCATGTGTTTAACTTCTATTTTAACTTCTATTTATGTAAATGTGGTCCTGGAGAAACACTGTCTCGACTTTACTGTTTGACCATGGTATGAACAATAAATAAAGGTGAAATTTCATCAGATTTTATCAGATTTCTGCACAGTTAACATCATTTAACTCTTCATGCCCTCTATAGAGAGGAATGGTAACATCCATAAAGATAAAGGTCATCAGAATGCTGACATTACCTTGAACATTATAGAGGCACAGGACAGCTATATGGTTCCTCATACCTGCTCAACCATTCATAGATCATGGCTGATGTTGTACTTCAATGCCACTTTCATGCATTGCCTCATACCCCTTGATATCCTTCAACATGTAACTGTTGGCAGATGTAGTTGAACAAAACTTAATTTGAATGTCAAACATTTAAAGAAAATGAAACTTTCAGCTTGCTAAAATGGTTCCAATTTGTAGAATCAAAGCCTTACCGCTGAAACTTATTTCTAAGATAAACTCAGACGACAGTGTCTCAAACAGCACAGTTGAGATAAAAGTAAAACACAATGCTGGATAAACTCAGCAGGTCAAACACTGTTCTTTGTATGGTGGTTCCCAGATGGGATTGCATAGCAGGAATGTCAAAACAAGAGCAACATAACAGAACTCCCCTAACAGTGAAACCAGAAAGGATTGTACAAACAAGATTGCCAAAACAGGAAAGGCAAAAGAGGTTTTCCCAAATGGTATTCCCAAAGCAGGATACCCAAAACATAAGTGCCCAAGCAGACACTTTTGTTCCCGTGGCCTGCTCTTGGACTACCCTGTTTATTCCATCCATTCCTAACTTATCAGCATGGTCCTGGGTGGTGAACTTCAATGAGGGGGGTCTCTCCTAATGCCACTTTGACTGCAGGTGAGGCCTCACCCTTGGTCTTAATTGTCAAAACTACAATTGTTACTGTCCACTTATGAAAGGCTTCAATGTTCACAAACATTCAAAATCATTCATAACCTGCTGAAAATAAAATTAATGACAAAAATGTTAAAATTATTCAAACTTTTTTCAAATTATGTACTTTCAAGCTTTAAAACAGATGCATGCACATAGACATACAAAAATTATAAATGTGTAGAGTAGCTTAATTAAATTTCAGATTTAGATTTCAGATTTCAGATTTATTTTCAGAGTATATACATGACATCACATACAACCCTGAGTTTCTTTTTCCTGTGGGTGAGGTAGAATTATCATTTACTGGTTGTGCAAAAAAAGACCTTACATAATGTACACCAAATAAAGAACTGTAAACATATAACAAATGTAAACAAACTGACTGTGCAATTCAACAAGGAGAATTTAAAAAATCAATAAAGTGTACAAGAGTCCTTAAAGAAGTTCCTGATTGAGTTTGTAATTGAGGAGTCAGATGGTGGAGGGGTAGCAGCTGTTCCTGAATCTGTGCAGGCCTTGTGGTGCTTTTACCTCTTTCCTGAAGGCAGCAGCAAGAACAGAGCATATGCAGGGTGGTGTGGATCCTTGATGATTTCTGCTGCTCTCCGACTGCATTGCTCCCTATAGATGTTCTTGATAGTGGGGAGGGTTTTGCCTGTGATGTCCTGGACTGTGTCCACCACCGTTTGCAAAGCTTTACAATCATGGGTATTGGTGTTCCCATACCAGACCATGATGCAGCCAGTCAGCACACTTTCCACCACACTTCTGTAGAAATTTGCCAGGGTTTCTGAAGTCATACCAAACCTCCACAAATTCCTGAAGAAATAGAGGTGCTGATGTCCTTTCTTCACGATGCCATTAGTGTGTTGGGTCCAAGAAAGATCCTCTGAGATAGTGACTCCCAAGTACTTAAATTTTTTCATCTTCTCCACCCTTGATCCACCAATGATCACTGGATTGTGTACCTCTGGTTTTCCCTTCCTGAGGTCAACAATTAGTTTCTTGGTTTTAGTGACATTGAGGTGGAAGATTGTTGTTGATGAACCATTCAACTAAGTTTTGCATCTCCCCCCTGTATGTTGACTCATCGCCTTTCTTTATACAACTCACTACCATGGTATCTTCGGCAAATTTGTAGATGGTGTTATTGTCGAACCGAGCCACACAGTCATAAGTGTAAAGTGATTAGAGCAAGGAGCTAAGATTGCAGCCCTGTGATGATCTGGTACTGATGGAGATTGTGGAGGAGATGTTCATTGATTGTGGTCTGGAGGTGAAGAAATCCTAGGTCTTGAAGTTTTCTGATCAGTTTTGAGAGGATGATGGTGTTAAATACCGAACTGATGAATGCATCTTTGCTGTCCAGGTGTTGCAAGGCTTTGTTAGAGCCAGTGAAATGGCATCTGCTGTGGGCCTACTGCAATGATAAATCAACTGGAACATATTCATGTCACCCCTCAGACAGGAGCTGATTTGCTTCAACACCAGCCTTTCAAAATACTTAATCACTGATGATGTAAGTGCTATTGATCAATAGTCATTAAGGCATTTTCATCCAGAATCTCCACTTCACCAGAGAGATAGCTTTTCGCAAGTCATACCTGCTCATTCAGTAGTGATCTGCATTTCCTGTCTTAAATGTCTGTGATCTAGCTCTCTGAAGGTTCCAGATGTCATTGTTTATCCGGGGATTCCAGTTGGAGAAAACCGTCAATGATTTAGTGGGGACACACTCGGCCACAGTTGTTTTGATAAAGTCTGTGACAGCCCTGGTGTCATCATTCAGATCCTCAACTAAGTCCTTGAACACTGACTAATTTGTTGACTCGAAGAAGTCCTGTAACCATTCTTCAGCCTCCTGCGACCACTTTCCAGGTGTCCTGTACTCTAGAGCCTCTCTTGTTAAGGTGTCTGTATGAAGGCAGAAGGACCATAGCCAGGTGTTCTGACTTGCCAAAGTGTGGTCTCGGGAAAGATCAGTAGGCCTCCCTTATCTTGGTGTAGCAGTGATTCAGTGTCCTGGGACCTCTGGTACAGCAAGCTACATGCTGATGGTAGTCGGGCAGGATTTTCTTGATACAGGCCTAGTTAAAGTCACTGACTAAATCAGTTGAATCTTTAATTTGGAAATTGAACCATCCAGAGGGTACTTTCCTCTCATTTTATTGGACCCGTTGGACATGATCCAGTTTAACTGGCATTGAGTTAAACAAGGAAATCTGCAGTTGCTGGAGTTGAGTGAAATTCATAAGTGTGTGTTTGAGAAAATCAACAGGTCACACAACATCCAGAGGAAGTAAAAGATAATCAACATTTCACGCCTGAGCCTTTCGTCAAGTATAGGCAAGGACGTCTGAATAAAAAGGTGGGGGAGGAGGAGAGAGGGAGGAGGAAGGGGAAGTGGGAGCAGGACAAGCTAACAGGTAGGAGTTAAAAAACATAATGCTGGAGAAACTCAGCAGGTCAAACAGTGTACTTTATGTAGCAAAGATAAAAATATATAACCAACAATTCAGGCTTGAGCCCTTCATCAAGGTGTGTCAAAGTGTAGTCAGGAGCCCGAACAAAATTACAGATGGGGAGCAGTGAGAGAGATTTCCACAGAACTCCCTCCAGAAAGCAAAGAACTTCTTCAGGTAGGGAAAGAGGGAGACCAGGGGGAGGGAGTAAACGGAAATTGGAGAAGTCAACGTTAATGCTGTCGTCTTGGAGAGTGCCAAGGTGAGATATACACTGGCACAGTCTCAGCAGCCAACTCTCCCAGATCAAGAACTGGAAACTATGCAATGGATGGCACAGGTCTGGTGGACTCCATGGCTTCACAGGCGCACTGCTTGTGTAAAAGGCTGAAAAGACTGGCTGCAGCTTATGCTCAAGATTAGTCCTGTTAGAGGACTACCTGCCCACAGATTCAAGCACATCTCAGTGAAAGTTTTTTCGACACATTTTGAATGCCTTGTGACTGAATTATCCAACTGGAGAAAGGAATGATAGTCACCAGAGTATTTGGACTAGATAGATTGGGAAACATATCTTTATGATAAAACGTTTTAGGAACAGCTTACCAGTGAAGTTCAAATTTACAACAGGACTTCAAGAAGGATCTGGATATATTCCTCTAGGCAGGTGGGAGTTAAGGCCAAGGTGAGAACTGCCATGATTTTAACTAAGCAATGCAGTTAGCTTGTTTAGTGAATCAGATGGTTGTCTTCTGAGCTCAAGAACTGTTTCCAAAATTGATCAGCTCCAGACAGGCTGGACAGATCAGATAATGTTTTCTGGTCCCTCTTTGTCCAATCTTCTTGTGAACTACTCATTTTTCTGCAGCTTTCACTGTCCACGGTGGAGTACTACTGTGGAAAACCAAGTCCACTGGCATTATCCCCAGTGACTGCTGGGGATACAGTCTTTGATTGCCTAAAGTGGAGAAGGAGCATTTAGGACAGGATTGAGAATACATAGAAGGCCAACGTAACTGGTAGTAGGAGCACACCACTTCAGATCTCCCTGTCAGCCATCTCCAGTCCCATCTATGGAAGAACCTGCAGTTCCCACATTGGCCACTTCGGAACCCACACAACCAGAATGTAAGCAAGTCATCGCTGATCCCCAGGGGCAGCCTAAGAAAAAAAATCATTAGCCATAAAACCACCTGATCGATGCAGTGTACTACCATCTCCCCTTCCCTCATCTTCCCAGAAAAAAACCTGTATCTGAAATCCTCTCCAAGATTGAAAAATGCATCTAAAAATCCTATTGGTTAATTGAAATATGAAGTGACTCCAATAGATACAAATCAATTTCTTCTAGGGCAGAGACTAAAGAATAATGCACATATTTTGCTTAAAACAGAAGGTTAATACTCTTGAAATTGGATGCTATTAATTTAAATAGCTTTAAAGTGAGTGATCAATTCCCTTTCAGGAGATTTTGCAGCTTTTCCTGACTTTGTTTTCAACACCAGTGTACTCTCATGAAAACATTCAAAGAGAAAATGTTGTTTACCTCCTAGTCTGCTGTTGAACAATTTGCCTTGTTTACCTCAAAAGCAACTCACAGATACTTTGAATGACTCCAATTATATTCAAGTTGTTTAGGCATTCAGAACCTGAGCCCACTTATATATGCATTTGCTGGGACAACATTCAGGACCAGGTTAACACAGAATATTTTAACCCTGCAGACAATGTCTTTAGATGTTTCAACAGGGGTTTTTGTACTCCCCCATGTTTACTCTCATTGGTCAAGAGTAATTCTCTCATGTATCTAAAGGTAATGTCTTTGTAGTTTGGCAATTATTTGGTGCATGGTGTGTGCATTATATGTTCTTGACAAACATCTTCACTGCTCAAGAAGCTGACCTCCCCTGTATACTTACTACAGTGCTTTGGTCCCCATTTGTTCTGTCAAATGAACACAATGCACACATTCACCTCAGGTTGACCTGCAGCCGACCTCAGCCTCAGGACAGCACATACCAGCCACTCTCACCATCAACTTTCTTTATCTACACATGAGATGCAAGGTTTCTGAAACCTTCAGCTTGCAGTTACACCTTTGAAGGTCAGCAACCCATGAAACTAGTTGTCAGGCTGCCTCCAGATGGAAATTGAGCAGATATTGAAAACAGGAATAGAGATTTCATGCAGACGCAGAACAGCCCATCCTGAATTATGGGTAATCCTATCTCCCTAAAAGCACTTTGATAGAATTGCTGCCAATGGCGCATGCCTACATTGGAATTTGCATCAGATCCATAGGAGAGATTTGCAATATGTCTGAGGGACTCAAGACAGAAATGGTGAATACTGGAAAGAAAAATCAAATTTCTGATGCAGTGCTGGAAAAGGAACTCTGAATTTCAAATTTGTAGGCTAGAAAGTTGTTTATTTATGACCCTAACCCTTCCTGAGAAGGTATCTCTGACATAAGACACTAGAGTAGAAAAGCATCCCTCACCGCCCACCCACCCCCCCCCCGCCCCCATCAAACTGAGAAGGAGAAGCCTGGGAGAGACCCTAACATGGAAATTGATAATGGAAGTGGACCAGCAAAGGGCTCAGTGGCTGAAGGACTCAGTGGCTGAGGGCTGCTGGAGACTTCTTGTGGGTATCAAGATTTACGAGGGGGCTGATGGCAAGAAGGGCTCCGAAAGGGACTCTGATTGTATTGGAGGGATCTGGGAGCTTGGGTTTGCTGACGGAGCAGACAGGAGGCCTTGTTGCTAGAGAGTTTGCAGGACAGGACTTTCTTCTCTAACTGGTGGAGTGCTGGGGTCAACTAGTGGCACTTCTTTGTGTGCCTTTACAACAAGCAAAAGTTCAGAAATATTGTGCATTTATTACATGACATTATTGAATCTACCCTCAGCTAGTCCCTCCAAAACTAATGAAGTAGAGCACTTTGACTCCCACGACCTGCCATGTCTCTTTATCCAACCATTCCTCAATCTGTACTCTCCAACAACTTAACAAGGCAGCACTAAGCCAATGAAACTGTGAAATGTATGGAAATGTTGGCTTGGTATGCTAATACTCAGAGGCAATGTGCCACAGAGCAAGACAATAGTTCAGATTCAGGTCTTGTAGCTCAATGACATCAATAACATCAGGGAGCAAGAAGATTTCAAAATATAGAATGCACAGCATGTGGAAATGAAGAACTCTATGTTATTGGAATCTACATTATTAATAGCAATCTGTGCAGAGCAAACAGTTGTACAAAGGAATTCTTTTAAATACAAAAATTACTAGCATTCAAACTATTTAATCAATGAGAACTATTTTTTTCCTGTCTTGCATATATTTGGCTTTCTCCTTTTTTCTGGCACCGATGACCAGAAATGTATTTTTCAGATACACAGATTTTTTAAAAGCCATAGAGTCAGAGTTCCATAGCATGGAAAAAGGTCCCTTGGCCCAACCAAATCACTGAGGGGTTTCCCCAACCAGAAGCCCTGGATGAAAAAAGAAATCTGGATCATGCTAACAGCAGGTACAACCTATGGAAATCCACCTCCCAGGCAAAATGGACAAGAATGGAAGCAATTAAAGATATCCAACAGCCATAGCAGGGTCGAAATGACATAACTCTGCTACAAAACCAAATCCAGTGCCATTGGAGACAGCAAAGCTTCACTTCCAGCTCAATGCCTTCCACACCTAATTTGACCACCAGAACAAGGAGCACTATGAACTTTATTGTCCCCTGATGATTCTCTACTCTCAATATCCGAGGATGAGAGCCTTCAGGAGAGTGAGTCCAAGGAAAGCATCCAGTCTGGATGGAGCACCCAGCCAAGTCTTGACCAACTTGGCATTGTATTCACAGATATCTTCAACATCTCACTTCCACCTATTTCAAACAGGCTTCAATTGTACCAGTGCCGAAGAAGAGTGTGGTAACCTCCCTAATAACTACCGATCAGTGGCACTCACATCCACAGTGATGAAGTGTTTTGGGAGGCTGGTGTTGGTGCATATCAGCTCCTGTCTGAACAGCAACATAGATCCATTCCAATTTGCCTAGTGCAGTAACAGGTCTATCTCAGTGGCTCTGCACAAAACCCTGAAACATCTGAACAGCAAAGATCCAAACATCAGGATGTTCTTTGTTGACTACAGTTTGGCATTCAAGATCATCATCCCCTCAAAACTCGACACTAAACTCAATGATCTGGGCCTTAATATACCAAGTGATTTCCTCACTTCCAGACACCAATCAATGTAGATTGACAAGAACATTTCCTCTACAATCTCCATCAAAACTGGAGCATCACAGGGCTATGTACTTAGCACCCTGCTTTTCTTTCTTTACACCTATGGCTGTGTGGATCAGGTCAACAATGCCATTGACAAATTTGCTGATAATTCCATGGTAGAGGGCTGGATAAAAATGGGCGAAACCAAGGCTTTAATTAACTCGAAGACTGAAGCGTAGGTCGACCAGTCCAGAATGATCTGGGTCTGGCTAGGAGCAACCCTTTAAGACCTACCAGTAGGCATGACTACGCTCTCAGCCAATCACCACCATCCTAAACCACAATATATAAAAATACACATTGGTGATAGAATCTGTACTATCACACTCACCCCTTCTTTGAGAACTGACCCTGGGGTGAATGGAGGGCTGTAAAAAAAAAGGGGGGGAAAACTGGTGGGAGGTTAGGGGCTGTAAAGGTCGGTCGGCCTGATCGTCTGGCGTGACCGACATGGTGCTGGGATTGGGGTCGCTGGAGTCGTGTTACTGGTGGGCTCGTTGGGTGAGGCCACCGCTTCGCTCAATTCCCCAACGACATTGACGATAGACTGGCCTGAGTTGTGGGGTGGTGCTGATCCCTCTGTTCGAGCACGTGACCTAGGGGAGAAGGAGTTGGAGGAGGTTGGATTGGGCGCACTGCTGGGTCCGATCCGGCTTGGGCTAGGTCTCTTACCGAGACTGTGTACCCCCGCCTGTCCAGGTACTCAATGTATGCATAATGTGCGTTCACGTGGAGCAGCATCACTCGGTCAACCAAAGGGTCGTTCTTTGAGTACTGGACGTGGCGTCGCAGGAGGACAGCCCCGGGAACCGTGAGCCACACCGGCCTAGTTATTCTCGATTCAGATTTCCTCGGGAAAGAGAACATCCTTTCTTGGGGGGTGGCATTGGTCACGGTGCATAGGAGGGAGTGGATGGAGTGTAGGGTGCTAGTGACCCTACAATCCAGCGAGCAGTGGGGAGGCCTTTGGATCAGAGGGCAAGTGTAACCGCTTTCCAGAAGGTGGCATTCTCTCTTTCAACCTGCCTATTACCGCGTGGGTTAGAGCTGGTGGTCCTGCTCGAAGCAACACCATGCTCCAGAAGGTACTGCCGCAGCTTGGTGCTCATAAATGAGGACCCCCCAGTCACTGTGGATGTAACTGGGGTACCCGAAGATGGTGAAGGTGCTGTGCAGGGCCTCTATGACTGAGGCATGTCTGAGGAGGGCACAGCGAATGGGAAGCGAGATACTCGTTGATCACCGTAAGAATGTAGGTGTTACGGTTGGTCAACAGTAGGGGAACCTTGAAGTCCACGCTTAGACGTTCAAAGGGTTGGGTGCCTTTGATGACGTGGGTGTTCTCTGGACGGAAGAAGTGGGGTTTCCACTCAGCGCACACCAGGCAGGCTCGGGTCATGGAGCGAATCTCCTCAACCGTGTAGGGCAGGTTCCAAGCCTTAACAAAGTGTGTGAACCTCGTGACCCCTGGATGACAGAGCTCCTCTTGGAGTCTCTGCAGCCTGTTCAGTTGTATGTTGGAGCAAGTCCCCCTGGAGAGCGCATCTGGTGGGTCGTTAAGTTTACCAGTCATGTCATAATTGAAGGTGGAGAGTTCGATTTTCCACCTAGCAATCTTGTCGTTCTTGATCTAACCTCGCTGGGTATTGCTAAACATAAAGGAGACTGCACGTTGGTCGGTCAGCAGTGTAAAGCTCCTGCCAGTGAGGTAGTGCCTCCAACGACGTACTGCTTCGACTATGCCCATCTTTCTCTACAGAGGAATGTCAGCTCTCAGGGCCCTGGAGAGTCTTGGAGAAGAAGGCTAGCGGCTAGCCGGCCTGGTTCAAAGTGGCTGCCAGTGCAAAATCGGATGCATCGCTCTCTACTTGAAATAGAATGGACTCGTCAATGGCATGCAGCGTTGCAGCGGTGATGTCTGATTTGATGCGGTCGAAGGCTGGTCTGGCTTCGGTTGACAGGGGGAAGGAGGTGGTCTTGATAAGTGGTCATGCCTTGTCGGCATAGTGTGGAACCCATTGAGCATAGTACGAAAAGAAACCCAGGCAGCGTCTGAATGCCTTTTGGGCGTAGGGGGTGGGCAAGTCCATGAGGGGATGCATGTGGTCAGGGTTTGGCATTACCATCCCGTTCTCCACCACACAACCTAGAATTGTGAGCCGAGTGGTCTAGAAGACACACTTGTCGAAATTGTAGGTTAAGTTCAGCCGAATCACAGTCTGAAAAAAATTCTCGAGGTTGGCATCATGGTCCTGCGTGTCATGGCCGCAGATGGTGACATTGTCCAGATACGGGAAAGTAGCTGTTAGCCCATTCTGGTCTATCATCTGGTCCATTTCCCGCTGGAAAACCGCAACACCATTCGTGACCCCAAAGGGTACCCTGAGGAATTGATACAGCTGCCCGTTCGCTTCGAAGGCCATGAAAAGTCAGTCTTCTCGGCGGATCTGTAGCTGGTGATAAGCCGAACGCAAGTCAATGGTGAAGAACACACGGTATTGGGCGATATGATTCACCACATCCGTGATCTGTGGGAGGGGGTACACATCCAGAAGGGTGAAGCGGTTGACTGTCTGGCTGTAGTCAACCACCATCCGCGGCTTCTCCCTGCTTTTAACCACCACCACCTGGGCCCTCCAGAGACTTGAGCTGGGTTCAATAATGTCCTCATCCAGCAGTCTGCGCACCTCATTTGTGATGAATTTCCTGTTTTCATAACTATACTGCTGGCTTTTGGTGGCCACTGGTTTCCAGCCAGGGGTGAGGTTAATGAAGAGTGCTGGAGGAGCGACCCGGAGGGTGGAGAGGCTACACGTGGGGTGCCGGGGTGCGGGGGTGGGTGGCTTGGGCTGTCACTGGCAGGAGGTCACTGGGGTGGAGTGGTTACAGAGAGAGTGGGGCGTGGGGCCCCTCCCCCCATAGTGCAAGGAAACAGTTCGGAACTGGCACTGAAAATCCAGTCCCAGCAATAATTGGGGAGAGGACTAATAGTTTAAAATCAGTAAATGTGATACCCTGGAGTTTCAGGGTCACTATGCAATACCCCTTTACCCCAGTCGAGTGTGATCTGGTCGCCAATGAAAACCTCTGGTCAGTGGGGAGAATAACCAGTCCGCAACGGTGGGCCAGGTCTGGACAGATAAAACTCTCGGTTGACCCCGAGTCAAATAAGCAATTGGTATGGTGTCCATGCACTTTAATTAGTTCCATTGCTTTTGAAAGGGGATGGGGCAGTCCTGGTCCAGGGTCACTGATGCAGAGACCTGTGCTGGGAACAGTGGGGTCTTACGTGATGACGTCACACCGCGTCGGGCCTGAAGTGCACTACGTGTGCTTGGTGACATCACAGAAGCAGACGGGTTGGAGCTGTCAGAATCAAGGAGCTGGGGCTGCTGCCTGCAGCCTGCTGGGTATGTTGGCCAGCCCACGGTAAGTGCTGGGGGTCGCTGTGTGCAGTCAGCGGTGGTGGGGCAGTCAGGTGGGCAGTTGTTGGTGGTAGTGGTGGTGGGTACCGGGTTGGTAGCATCAGCGGGTACCAGTTCGGCAGCGTTGGTGGTGGCGGTAGCGTCAGTAGCAGGGGCCGCCATGGCAGGTACCTGGTCGGCAGCATCGGTGGTGGTGGGTCCCTGGTTGGCAGCTGCGGTAGCGGCAGCCTCAGCATCAGGTTCCTGGTCGGCAGTGTCAGTAGCGGCGATGGCAGCGGCCGTGGCGGGTGCCTAGTCGGCAGCATCGGTAGCAGTGATGGTGGTGACAGCAGTCATTGAGGTTGGGGCTGGGTCCTGGGGGGTCATTGCTCTGTGTAGGAAGTCCAAGCAGACCAACATCATCATGGCGACGGTGGGCTGTACCTTCCCCACTCGGCGCCTGCCCCGTGACATCAGGCACTGCTGCGCGGTGGAACCCTCACTCTCATTGGACGAGAGCTCTGAAGAAGAGATGTTTGAATGGGAGGGTGACGGTTGGGCCTCACATGAGGCGCTGTGTTTGATGGTGGCCATTTTGAAGCGACAGACTACATCAAAGTGGCCATTTTTAAGGCATTCAGGTACCTGGCTTTCCTCACCGGACACTAGGACCTGCTGTGCTTATCCCTCCTGCAGAAGTAGCACTTCAGGGTCGCATCAGGCAGTGGAGCGGTGGCCAACAGGCCATCGGTGGGCTGTGGGGTAGTAGGGTTGAGTGAGGGCATCCTACTCACTTCATAGCGTGGGATCCAGCCCTGAGAGTAAGCATCCATACTTAAGACCGCATCCTCCATTGTCTCTGCGATCCAGATCATGTCCACTAGGTTTTTTCCCCCGTGCTCTAGCAGACGCTGCCTCACCTCATTCGATCGGACCCTGGCCACGTCAGCATCTCGAATGGGATTGTCGGTGGTCTCAGCAGCAGTTCTCTCTGAGCAGGCACAGGCTCTGCCCAGTACCCTTAATGCTTGGCTATAAGCTCTACAGGATTCACCAGGCAGTTGCCTCCTGGTCACTAGTTTGTACCGGGCGTAGACCCTGTTTACCGGTCACTCATAGAGTCCTTTCAACACCTTCATGGCTGCGGCATAAGTGGCTGCGTCCTGGATGCTCTCATAGACTCTCGGGGACACCATAAACATCAATACTAGTAGTCGATGGCCGTCCTCCTCCACGGCAGGGTCAGAGAGGTTGTAGGTAAGCTTTGAAACACCTCACCCAGTATTTAAAGTCATTCGAATCTGTAGCCGATTGCGGGTCGATGTTGAGGTGTTCCAGTCGCAGCATACGCTCCATCCCTTGAAAACTTTCTAGTTAATAAAATTGTAGTGCACGTCGAAAGAATCAAAGGCTTGTTGATCCAAACCAAGGCTTTTATTAACTAGAAGACTGGAGTGTATCATATGTAGGTCAACCAGTCCAGAATGATCTGGGTCTGGCTAGGAGCAACACTTTAAGACCTGCCAGTAGGTGTGGCTACACTCTCAGCCAATAACAACCATCCTATACCACAATATATACACATACACATTGGTGATAGAATCCGCAAAAACCTTGCACTCAATGTCATCAAAAACATAGAGCTACTTGTGGACTTTAGGAAGGGAAAACCAGAGGTACAAGGTCCAGTGATCACTAGGGGATCAGAGGTGGAGAGAATAAAATTTAAATTTCTGTGAACCACTATTTCGGAGGACCTTTCCTGGACCCAACACACTAATGTCAATGGGAAGAAAGCACATCAGCGCCTCTTCTTGGGAGTTTGCAGAGGATCCATATGACATTAGAAACCTTGGCAAACCTCTGCAGATTTGTATTGGAAAGTTTGCTGACTGGCTGTATCGGGGCCTGGTATGGGGATATTCATACCTCTAAGCGGAAAGCCCTCCAAAAGATTTTTCTTCAGAATTGCACAATCAGTTAGCTTACATTTCTTTCTTTGTTTACATCTTTTTATTTTGTATATGTTTCTTTCTTCTTGTGTACATAGAAACATAGAAAATAGGTACAGGAGTAGGCCATTTTGGCCCTCAAGCCTACACTGCCATTCATTTTGATCATAGCTGATCATCTACTCAGTACTCAGTACCTGCCTTCATCCCCTACCCCTGATTCCCTTAGCCACAAGGGTCAAATCTAACTCCTTCTTAAATATAGATAAGGAACTGGCTTCAACTATTTCCTATGGCAAAGGATTCCACAGATTCACCTCTCTCTGAGAGAAAAAAAATCTCATCTCAGTCCTATAAGTCATCTCAGTCCTTATCTTTAAACTGTGACTTCAGTTCTGGTTTTCCCAAACATTGGGAACAACCTTCCTGCATCTAGCCTGTCCAATCCCTTAAGAATTTTATATGTTTCTATACGATCCCCCCTCAATCTTTTAAATTCCAACGACTATTCTCTCTCCCTCCCTTCTTAAAAAGTGGGGTTACATTTGCCACCCTCCAATCCTCAGGAACTAATTCAGAAGTTAAAGATTTTTGAAAAATTATCACTAAAGCATCCACTATTTCTTGGGCTACTTCCTTAAGCATTCTGGGATGGAGACTATTCAGCCCTGGGGATTTATCTGCTATTAATCCCTTCAATTTACCTACACAACCTCTCAACTTACATTTATTTCCTTCAGTCCTTCCCTCACATTAGATCCTTGGTCCCCTGCAGTTTACAGAATCAGAATTCAATGAAATTTGATGTTTGTGGTAGCATCATAGTATAAACATTCGTATTATAACCATCTTATAACATTACTATAAATTTTTTAAAAGTGCATGAAAAGTAAGGCAGTGTTGTTGGTTCATTGATTACTCAGGAATCTGATGGCAGCAGGGAAGAGCTCATCTTCGGGTTCCTGTCCCTTTTTACGATAATAGCAGAGTGAAGAGGGCATGGCCTGGGTGGTGGGGGACTTTGAGGTTAGAGGCTGCTTTTTTAAGATGCCACCTCAGGTAGATATCTTCGATGGAGTGAAGTCTGGTGCCTGTGATGTTGCAGGCCGAGTTAATAACCCTCTGGAGTTTATTCTTGTCCTAACAGTTGGTGCTCCCGTGGCAGGCAGTGATGCAATCAGCCAGAATATTCTCCACGGTACACCTGTAGAAATTTTCAAGAGTCTTCGGTGACATACGCCATCTCCTCAGACGCCTCACAAGTATAGCCACTGGCAAGCCTTTGTTGTGATTGCATCGGCATGGAGGCTCCAGGACAGATCTTCAGAGATGTTGACACGCAGGAATTTAAAGTTCTTGACCCTCTCCACTTCTGAGCTCTTGATGAGGACTGGGTCGCGTTCCACTGAATTCCTTCTGAAGTCCATAATCATCTCCTTGGTTTTTCTGACGTTGAGTGCAAGGTTGTTGTTGTTACACCATTCAACGAGTTGATCTATCTCCCTCCTGTACACTTCCTCATTGCCATTTGTGATTCTGTCAACAACTTTGGTGTCATCGGCAAACTTGTAGATCGTATTGGAATTGTGCCTACCCACACAGTCACGGGTGTAAAATGTGGGCTAAGCACACATCCTTGAATTGTGCCTGGGTCAATAATCAGTGGGGAGGAGACATTGGTTCTAATTGATACTGACTGTGTTTTTCTGATGAGAAAGTCAAGGTTCCAGTTGCAGAGTGGGGTACAGAGGCCTAGAGTTTGTAGCTTCTTGACCAGCACTGAGGTATTGAAGGCTGAGCTGCAGTCTATGAAGAGCAGCTGTATATATGAATTGTTGTTTTCAAGGTGATGCATAGCTGAGTGGAAAGCCAACGATATTGCATCTGCTGTGAGCAATTGTGTTGACCGACGAATTGCAGTGTGTCCAGATCTTTGCTTAAGTACGTGTTAATCTGGCCATGACCACCCTGTCAAAGCATTTCATTGCACTAGTGCTACTGGGTGGTAGTTGTTGAGGAAGCTCACACTACTCTTCTTGGATAAGTAGAAATTCTGCCTAGCCTGCAGGAATGAGAAACTCAGGGTTGTGTGTAGGGTAGCTATTCCAAGCAGACCATGTCCTCCTTTGGAATGGCCACCCTAGTTGTAAGTGATGTCATGTATCTACACTGACAATAAATTTGAACTTTGACCAAGCTTGTCCCATTTGCCTGCATATGGTCCATATCCCTCCAAACCCTTCCTATTCACATACCTGTCTCAGTGTTTTTTGAATCTCACATTTGTCTTGGCTCTACTACTTCCTCTGGTAGCTCATTCCATATACCCACCACCCTCTGTATGAAGAAAGTGTCCCTCAGGTCCATTTTAAACCTCCACCCCTCTCACTGTAACTCTATTCCATTTAAATTTAGATTCCACTATCCTTTCCCACCTCATCTGTATCCTGTTGTTTAATTGTTTTTTTAAAATTGCAGTATTAAACCCCATACTCCTTGGTTCAAATATGGCTTTATTTGATGACCTCATAATTTGAATTGTTAGCAATAAATGCAAATTTGGTGTGTTATTTAATTGAAAATTATTCAAAAAATAAAAATTCAATGATCAACTGGCTTCTTTCAATTACGTGAAATAAATTATTATTGTTCATTGATTGGAGGAGCTATGATCACATGACCTTGGGGACTCTTCAGGAGAGAGTATCAACTTCAGTTGCAGCTAGCAAGCAGGTAATTGGAGGAACTGTGATGATTTGACTAAGGGTTCAAGTGGAGCATCAGCATAAAAGTAGGGAACCATGTTGTGGAGCAGCCAGTGTGTGAATGGTAAAGTATAGGAGTGGGTCCTTGATGCTCTTCCCTGAGAAGCTTTGGTGACAAGAGGATGAGCTTTCAGGTAAGCTGAGGTCAGGTGAGTTCTTTGCATATAAACAAAGAATAGGTCATGGAGATGGCAGCCAGTGCAATGAAATGCCCAGAATGAAGAATATGGGAAATCTGGCACAGCACAATTGTCCCTGATTACTACATCTGCAAGAGGTGCATCCAGTTGCAGCTCCTTGGAGACCAAGTTAGGAAACTGGAGCTGGATAAACTCCAGATCATTTGGGAGACAGAAAGGGTGATAGACAGGAACTTCAGGGAGAAAGTCACCCTCAAAAGTCAGGAGGTAGGTAGCTGGATGACTGTTAAGAGAGGGAAGAGGAAGTAGTAATCAGTGTAGAGCACCCCTGTGGTTGTTCCCCACAGCAATATTTTTTGGATGTTGTTGAAGGGGATAATCTACTAGGGATAAATTGTTGTGGTCATGTGTCTGGCACAGAGTCTGGCCCTTTTCCTCAGAAGGGAAGGGGGGGGGGGCGGGAGAAGAGGAGAGTGATGGAGGATTTTCTAGTTAGGTGAACAAATAGGAGGCTCTGTAAACAAGATTGAGGCTCCCAGATGGAATGTTGCCTCCCAGGTGAGCTCTGAATGGACCTGAAAATGTGTCAAGATTGGTCATTTCAAAATTTATTTTGCATGTTGTGGAAAATTAAGTACTCCCACTTTCAGAGATGATTGGTCCTTCAGCAGAACACCTGGAATTACTCCTTCCCAATAATTCTTCCTCAACAATGTGGTATCTGGGAATGCTTTATTGTATGGCAACGCCAATGTTTAAATTTGAAAAACAATTAGGAACTTGGGTGTAAAAGCCTTAAGTAAACTTTGTTTTAGATATAGTGATTATATCCTTCTCCCTTCAGACAAATTCGTCACTGTCAAAGTAATCGTGGTGACAGTCCAGCATGCTCATGAACTAATAATGATATGTCAATCAGGCAAACGGGCCAAACATTAACTTCTATTGCAAGACCAACCAGAATGATTGCTCACCCCAAGCTAATCCAGCCTTTGACAGAAGGGTTCAGAGGGTTTGTCAAACCTAGTTCTCATGAAAATATTGATGCTGCTGTCACGAATAGGATGCAGTATCAGGAGCACAGACAATGTGAGTACAATTTTAATGGGGTTTCTTTGAGCCAGGCTTGCACCTTTTCATCATAGCATTGGAAACCCCATCCAAGCATGCAAAAAAATTTACACTGCTGATAAATATAAGCAAATCGTACCAAGATGGGAACTTAATTATGAGCCGAAACAATCTTAAATGCTGTCTGGGCAATTTGAAAATAAGATTGAACATTTCTGTTCTGTATTTGTGTGAAATGATTGTTTAATGGTTAGTGCAATTCTATAAGCACCAGCGATCCAGGTTCAAATCTGATGCTGTTTGTATGATTGCCCTTTGTCTGCATGGGTTTCCTCTTGGTGCTGCAGTTTTCCCCAACTCTTCAAAACATACAGGGGTTGTAGGTTAATTGGGGAATTTGAGCAGCATGGGCTTGTGGGCTGGAAGGGCATGTTACCCTGCTGTACGTTTAAATTAAGAAAACAAATATTCACATTGCCATTTTATTATAAAAACTTGTGAAAGATGATTTTTACATTTAATTATCAATGCCCATTCTAGATGTATGTCTAAGGGTTTCTTTAGATAAGTTTTTATTTCTTCAATCTTTTTATTGGTTTTAGAGAAAATAATATCAAATGCATAGATACACATGATATAAAGTTCAGGTAAAAGTAAATTATGGTAAATAAGATGCATATAATCCATGTTGATTAAAAAAGGAAAACCCTATAAGGTAATTTCTAACCCCAACCTATTTGAGAAATTCAATCAAAGCTTGATGTCAATTACTAATTTCAATACTAATAGTTCAAAAAAAATGAAGTTTTTAAAATAAAAAAGCAAAAACTATAACTTTTGAAAATAATTGAAAAAAAACCTCAGAAAAAATTACTCATTTTAGTAGTTGAGCACCTAGTTTTCTCAAGAGAGAGGGATGCCATCAAATCCAATAACCACTGTGTATGTGTGGGAGGGACATCTTTCCACTATAGTAAAATGAGCCGTCTAGCAATCAGGGAAGCAAAAGCAACTACATGGGATTGAGATGGAGTCAAAATTAACTTTATTGGACCACTCATTCCAAAAATGGCAATAAAAGGACTCAGATTTATATCAAGAATTAAAGATTGTGTAGTAAATATTCCCTTTCCAGTAGTAACAAAGGGAGGGACATAGCCAGAACATGTATAAAGTACCTCCCTGAGATGTACACATCACACTTAGAGGATATATTGGGGTAAAATTTGGCTAATTGAATTTTGGAATAGTGGGTTCTATGGACATAGAGAGAATTAATCTAATTTTTCAAAATAGACACCCATGTATCTTCAACAAACATTTGTTGAAAGTCATGTTCCCAACCTTTCTTAATGCTAGTTAAAGAACGATCACTAAATCTTAAAAGTAGTTCATAAAAGGCTGAAAGCAATCCCTTTTGATTAGGTCTAAAATTAGATATTTCCCCAGATAAGATTAAAATCTAAGTCTTGGGGAAGTCTCAATGTTAGGGAGTTTAAGAAACTCCTAATCTGTAAACAGTGAAAGAAATGTTCATCAGGTAATTTAAATTTGGCAGACAATTGCTCAAAAGAGGCAAGGTTTTGGTTTATATAGAAGTCCAAGAAAGACTGAATACCTAACCTGGACCATAAGTATATCCAATGTCTTGAACCAAGGATTTTTAAAAAATTGTAAAATTGGACTAATTAATAAAAATTTGATAACCAAAATGCTTTCTAAATTGTAACCAAATGCGCAGTTAGTTTGGAGAGCATAAAAGGCAAATGTGGTCCAATTATGGAGATAAGAGAATGCCTTTTAATGGATTTCATTTAAGTTGATCTATAGAGGTACCTGAATATTCACTGATGTAGACAAATGATGATGTATCTAATGTTCCTCTGTCCGGTAATAGGTCTTAAATTAGGTAATACCAAGCCCCCACTTCTCAGTATTTTGAAGGATTTTTTCCCCAATATAAAAGATGAAATAATTTTCCATTCAGATTTCATTTTGGGGAAACAAAATCCTGTGAAACAGTGGCTGAATGGAGTTGGCAGATCTGACCTTAAAACTGCTCGAAGGTGATCATTGAGAGTCATCTCATCAATGAGTCATCAATCTTGTGTTGCTGTTTGCCTTTTTGGAAAAGCCAAGAACAAAAGACTTGCTGGTTTTCAGAGATGGAAAAGACATTTTCAATCCTACATAGGCCATGGATGGAAAAAGTGGTCAATGTCAGGAGCAACATTCCAGGAAGTAGACAAAAATGGAACTTCTTGATTGGCCTGAGGAGCGCAGCAAGGCTGAATGCAACTTCCTGTCTCTCATCAACATTTGGTGCCATTTTTTTCCTCTGTAGTGATCAGTAGCATTATCCAAGGAGCAGTGTGGTCTTCAACAGTGCCCTTCATAATGTTTGGGACAAAGACGGCTTTATTTGCCCCTGTGTGCTCCACAGTTTAAAATTTGTAATCAAACAATTCGCATGTAGTTTAAGTGCACATTCCAGATTTTATTCCAGGTTATTTGTACTGTATACATTTTGGTTTGACCATATAGAAATCACAGCACTTTTTATACATTGACCCCTAATTTCAGGGCACCATAATGTTTGGGACATATGGCTTCACAAGTGTTTGAGATCACTCAGGTATGAGCTCAATCATTAATTGCTTCATTGGTGCAGGTATTTGTGAGCTAGGCTTGCTTCTAAGCTTTTGATCATCTTTGGAGTTTGTAATTGCCATTTTTCAACATGAGGACCAGAGTTGTGCCCAATGAAATTCAAAATAACCATTCAGGATGAAAAACAAGAATAAAACAGTAAGAGACATTACCCAAACATTCTTCTTTGGTTTGGCTTCGCGGACGAAGATTTATGGAGGGGGTAAATGTCCACGTCAGCTGCAGGCTCGTTTGTGGCTGACAAGTCCGATGCGGGACAGGCAGACACGGTTTCAGCGGTTGCAGGGGAAAATTTGTTGGTTGGGGTTGGGTGTTGGGTTTTTCCTCCTTTGTCTTTTGTCAGTGAGGTGGGCTCTGCGGTCTTCTTCAAAGGAGGTTGCTGCCCGCCGAACTGTGAGGCGCCAAGATGTAGGGTTTGAGGCGATATTAGCCCACTGGCGGTGGTCAATGTGGCAGGCACCAAGAGATTTCTTTAGGCAATCCTTGTACCTCTTCTTTGGTGCACCTCTGACACAATGGCCAGTGGAGAGCTCACCATATAACACGATCTTGGGAAGGCGATGGTCCTCCATTCTGGAGACGTGACCTACCCAGCGCAGCTGGATCTTCAACAGCGTGGATTCGATGCTGTCGGCCTCTGCCATCTCGAGTACTTCGATGTTAGGGATGAAGTCGCTCCAATGAATGTTGAGGATGGAGCGGAGACAACGCTGGAAGAGTATACTATTAAGTTCTGTAATCTCAAAGGTACTGGTCTTCCAAGGAAGACTCTACTGTTTATGATAGAATTCTTATAATGAAGAATCCCTAACCACATTTCCAACAGATCAGAAACAGTTCAGGAGGCAGGTGTGGATATGTTAATAGCTCCTTTTACACAATCATTAAAAGAAGAATTTGACTGTCTTTAAATTGCTTTACCTACTTGTACAAACTCAATGAAGGTGGAATGGGGGTCATTTTCATTCCCATGTCTGATACTACCATGGTAGGTAGTATCAGAGCTGATGTGTTTCACAATGGCTTCTGTCTAAAAGGGTTAGGGCTTGCTGATGCTGTAATGCTACAGCCTCCTTTTACCAGTTTGCTTGTGTAAAAGTTGCACTAACCTGGTATTTCTTCGTTCAGTGTGAATGACCTGAACTGCCTTTAAAGACTGGTTGTTCACATGCCAATTAAGTGGATTTTCTGTTTTTTTTTTAAAAAAACCTAAAGACACAGAAAACTTCATGAGTGGAAAAAGTTGTCTTTGTCCCAAACATTATGGAGGGCACTGAATGTTCTGGTACTCAGAGACCAAAAAACGCTTGCTTTTGACAATTTCCCTGTGGGTTGCACTGCTCTTGAAAGGCAAAGGCTCCTTGGAAGCTGAAATATTTGCAGAGGTGAAGAATAACAAATTAGAGTTTAGGATGGAGAAGCAGGAATTCCTGAAGCAAAGATTATAAAGAGAATTGTATAAGGTCAGAATGGGTTAGAATAGGAAATACAGGGAAACTGTTCCCATTAGCTCTTGGCACCAGGAGGAACAGTCTCTCCTCTTGGGCCAAAGGTTCAAAAATTATATGAAATTCACCGGCAGTCAAGGTGGTGGAAATTGTCTTCATGAGAGAATTTGATGGGCACTTGTAACAATTATTTGGCATGAAATGCAATTGATGGGATTGCCTGACTAATAGTTGACAAAAAAACTTAATGGCTTCCTTCAATATTGCAACAATTCAATGAATTCATAGTTCCACTTGTGTGGGTAAGGAAACTTAACCAACAATGAGGACCTCACAGGCTGTGGTTGAAGGACTCGCACAGGGAATGGGCTGGCCTGTCCCCTGTAAGGATTCATTCCATTCTCTCCATTTCTCTGCCACATCTGCACCCAGGATGATGACTTCCACACCAGATCATCAAAGATGGCCCTCTAACAACATGGCTTTCCCTCTTCCACCATCAACTCGGCCCACACCCACATAGCCTCCATTACACACATATCTGTCCTGGCCCCCTCCAACCCTATGTGGAACAAGGACAAGATTCCTCTTGACCTCACTTACCATCCCACCAGCATCTGCATCCAACATATCATCCTCTGCCATTTCTGCCACCTACTACATGATCCCACCATTAAACACATATTCCCCTCTCCACCTTCTGCAGGGACGACTCCCTTGGCCACTCCTCCTACCCCACTAATTGTTTTCTTGGGACCTACCCCTGTGACCACAGGAGATGCACCACTTGAGCCCATATCTCCTCCCTCACCACAATTTGGGTCCCAAACAGTTCTTTCAAGTGAAGCAACATTTCACTTGTGAATCTGCTGGGGTCATCTACTGCATCTGGTGCTCCCGTTGTGGTCTCCTCTACATTGGAGAGACTGGATGCAAACAGGGAGATCACTTTGTTGAGCAGCTTGGCTCTGTCCATCACAATAGCATAGGTCTCCCAATGGCCACCCATTTCAATTCCCCACCCATTCCCTTGCTCATACTGACAATGGGGTCATGAACTGTCAGACTGGACTACCTATAAATTGGAGGAACAAACCTCCTCTTCCAACTGGTTGGCATTAATATAGACTTCTCTGGCTTTTGTTAAACCCCCATTTCTTCCCTATCACTTTTCACTATCTGTCTCTCCAATCCATCTCCTTTCGCTCCATCATGACGAATTCTTACCTCGTCCCTTATATCCAATAAGTCTGGATTCCTCCCCCATTGTTTGAATTCTGAGACTTTGGGATTTCCTGCTTTTGGATTATTCCTTGAAGGGCTCAGGCCTGAAACATTGGCAATATATCTTTGTCTCCTATAGACACTGAAAAGACTGGAGGAATTGCTCCAGCATTTGTTTTTTTTTTTGCTACAATCACAGCAGCTGCAGACTTTCGTGTTTCACTTTGGAAACTGGCTCAAGGAATCATGTATCGGAACTGAGATTCAAGAAAGGGCTTGGGCACTGAAGGCTTCCTGACCATATTGGAGGTTTGGATTTGGAGCTCAGGTTGCCAATGGTTTGAACAGGAATCTATGGCTATAGAGGTTGCAGGACGTACTGGAAGAAAATCCATGGACACTGTGTCTCTGAATGGACTCTTGCTTTTCTCTTGCGGGGGTGGGGTGACACTGCCAGGCAATGCTCATGGTAACTCTGTTTGCCTAATGAAGTATATCATGTATGATATTTTTCAAGATGTAGTATGTCAGGGGCCTCTAAAGGGATCAATGGGACTATCCAAGGGCTCGATAAATGCTGGGGGTTGATAATGTCGGGGAGGGGGGCGGGGGGGTCGACAGAAAATGGGACCTATGGCAGTGGTGGCCAACCTTGCAAGAGCTAGCCTTGGTGACCGCCATGTTGTATTTGGCTTCAGCCTTTAAGTTGAGAGTGAAAAGGACTGAGTAGAAGAAAGATGTGTTCTTTGTATCTTTGGTAATGTCCACACCACCCCCCCCCCCCCCCCCCCCATTCAGTGCTGGGATTCCATGCCTGGGGGTTGATGAGGAATCAAGTATTCCATGAAGAGCTCAATGGTCTAAAAAGTTTGGGGACCCCTGTATTATGTAATGATTAAAGGAACCTTTAAACTTTGAGACAATCAGTTTCATCAACTTTGCACAAATGCAAGGAAAAATAGAATTTCTGCAAACCAGAATTGTCACACTGAAAAAGATGGGGTATTATATGGTCACAATTTCTAAGATTTATGGGGGGAAAAAAACTGAAGGATAACAAAGATATGTAGATTTTAATATAGAGTGATAAAGAAAAGTGTCACTTTATTAAAATGAGATGCAGGTATGGCTATAAGAAAGCAACAGTCTTACTAATGAGTTATTTGCATCTATTGTCAGTGAAGGAAGAGGACAATACACTGGCAGAACATGGGAATGCTAAAATGTTAAAGGGAGGAATTTAAGGCATGTAAAATCAAGATTCCTTTAAAATATATTGATGCACAAATGCAATGATGCACAAAATTCATCAACTTTTGCCTGCCAATATATATTTTTAAAAAAACAGGTGCCACTTGCATTGCCCAGTGCCTCCAACAAGAAAAAGAAGCAAGAGTCCCGGCAGAGACACCGAATGTCCATGGATTTGCTGCCAGTGCTCCTGCAGCCACATGATCTATTGGCAAACCCAAGCTCTCGCAAACAAACCTCTGGTACAATCAGGAAGCTTCCAACACTTGAGGCCCCTTTAGGTGTCCCTCTGCCCACCACACCTTCAAGAAGCCCAGTCATGATCCACTGTTCCCACAAGCCAATCTCCAGCAGCCTGGAGCTTGGTGAGCCACTTGTTGTCATAGTCACCTTCACTATAGAGTCATCTCCTAGTGGCGGGGAATAAGCCAGAAGCAGGAAAAATCTTGCTGTTGCACCTGCCACAGCCTATTGGCTGGTTTAGTGAAATTGTTACAGACTCCATAAATTTGAGGACAAATCAGTGTTGTGGAGGTAAATTTAATTTTGGAACAAAATAGTGGGGGGGGGGGGGGAGAGAGAGATGGGAAGAATGTCTTTATATCAGTTGTACTTCCAATGTTTGTGTTTTAACTGGAAGATTCAGTTATTTAAATTGAAGCTTATACCTGCTCATCATAAGATGATTTTGTGAGAATGTGGGTCATGTCAGTTTCATTCTTTAAAGCTGTTCTATGCTTTAACACTCTTTTGGGTTAGTATTGTGATTTTTCCCTGTTCATTTTGAATAGAATGGATGAATTAATTCTAAATGCACACTCCCCACTCTCCTGCCCTCACCCTCTCATTGACACCATTGTTCTCTGTGAACACTGCCCAAGCTACGAGGCCCCTGGACCACCCATTGGCCGCTCCACTTCGATCCCCCATGATGATCCAAGAATCTCTGACCCCAGACAGAATGCCCCCCTCTGGCTGGTAGAAGAAGCAGAGGATCCTCATCGCAAGCATATTCGCGCTGCACGGTATGGTCTTAACGCAAGCATATTCGCGCTGCACGATATGGTCTTAAATCTCATTTCAAGAGTTTATCTAACTCTGTGGTTCTCAACATTTTACCACTCACATACCACCTTAAATAATCCCTTACTAATCACCGAGCACCTGTGACATCCTATGCCATAGATGTTCTGTGGTTTGTAAATATTTATTTATTTATTTAAAATGGTATGTGAGTGGAAAAAAAGGTTGGGACCCACTAATCTAAATACATCTCAAATGGAGGGAGATCCTGCCTCCACCAGCTCATCCAGCAGCCAACCATGGAGCTGAGCTCTGCCGCAGGAGGCAGATGCCTCCGGCTTAGACGTGCATGCGCTTTATTCAAATCCACAGCGTGAACATTGATTGACAGGTTGTGTTGGGACTGGATTGGTGGAGCCTGAGACCCACTGCTGATTGGGTGAATGTGGCTTCTGTGACTGTGAGGCACGAGCCTTGATTGAGTGACTGGAGAAGTTTGACTACACTAATATGTATAATAATATTCTTAGTACTAGTACATGACATAACATGCATAATAAAATATCCTGAAGACAAATTACATGAATCAATTATAACAGACCTTTTAATCCATATTATTATCCATCACAACTCAGTCACATCATGCTGTTTCTTTGCTGCCTAGATTATTTAGATGGTGTTGTGTTCATTTGGTTTATGGAAAAGCGAGTAACCTGTTGATGGGCAGGGTGTATCTGGCATATACTGGAATATACAAGGAAGGTTTTAGGAGCCCGGGCCCCCTCAATTCCCGACGAGCATGACCTTGGCCGGCAGCAGGCATCGAACTACCTATGTAACCTATCCCAGAAGAGGCACTGGTAGTTCGGTGCCTCAGCTGCTAGCCCAGGTCGTGTTGTGCTCATCGGGTCTCTTCTTCCCCCCCCCCGCCCCCCCATCCTCCATCTTCCCACCATCTTATTGCTGATTTTTAATGATCAATTTGGTCAGAGACGTTAAAAATCTAGTAGTTTGGTGGTGAGAGGAACTGAGGAAGGTGGAGGATTGGGGAGTGGGTGTTGAACTGCCAGTGGGGGTTGAATTTTTAAAGCAACTTGCGCAGAGCACCCGGAGCCTGAGTTGAGGCAGTCAGTTAGTTAAGTAATTAGTGGCACTTGTTGTGTGCCTGGCACCACTGGGCTGGGTCACTGGGTGATACTGAGGGGCCAGCTCTCTGTGACCTCACAGCAGTGCTCACCAGTGCCACTAATTACTTAAGTGTCTACCTCCAGGTGCTCTCTAGGGTGAGATGAGCTGTTTTTCAACCCATGGCCCCCCCACCCCACAAATCATCCTTGATTCCTCCACCTTCTCATCAAACTATTAGATTTTTAACATCCAATTCAATTGGAGTCTGACCAATTGGATGTTAAAAATCTAATAGTTTGGTGGGAAGGTGGAGGGTCAACCATTCACAACCATTGTACCCACGGGACACGTCACACACTCCAATTCTGTAAAAAAAAAACCCACAAATCTTCATGATGCTGCCAGCTCCCAGAAATTGGTCACGCCCATACTACTTCCAGCTTCTCCCACGCAGGCACGGATGCAGAGGGTAAAGACCAGGCAGCAGGTGCCTACCCTTTACTGAATAGGCACTGAAGCCTTGGGGCTTGGGCCCCCTTGCCCTCCAAGCCCCTAGGCTTCAGCCTATTCAGCCTAATGGTTAATCTGCCACTGAGCCTGGAATGTGGCATTTGGCAGCATTCCTGGACTGGCATCTGTGGGCTGAAAGACCAACAGGTTTTGGGCTGACCAAAGTGCACCTTTCACTGAGTTGATGGTCTTCCAGCAGTTCTGAATGTCGAACTCTGAGAATGTCCCTGGGAACAGCCCTGTTGTCATGCTGTTGCTGGGGATGATCCATGACAAGGATCTCTACTTCCTTCTCCATATCCTCTTTGTGAACCCACCTATGTGATGAACCATATACATAGCCAATAAACCTAGGTGCCTGCATTCATGTAATTCTTGAAAGTTGAGTCTGTGCCTCCACCATTCCTTCATGCAGAGCAATCCAAGTAATTTCAATGTTCTTTTTAATCATTTTAATATTTAGTGTTGGATTTGGCACTTAATAGGATGACATTGCATGTTTAATAATCCAGGATAAAGGGAATTCAGGAATGAAAAGGTAAGGCAACTGTTCTGACCAAGAAAGTATTGTAATACTACATGGGAAAATTGAGTAGAATATAAAAACATTTAAAAAAAAAAAAAAAAGTGAATCAAGGGGGCCCAGACTCCTGGAATCTTCCTTGTTATATTCCAGTATAGGCCAGTCACCCCCTGCCCCAACAACATTGATAGATAGAGAGCTAACATAAGGGAATCCTAAGATATTCCAAAGGCTTAAAGCAGTAACAGGTTGTACAATTGGGATTGATGAAGCATGAAAATGAAGATTTGCAGGTGAAGGCAGAAGGTGAATTAAAAGGCAGATCAACAAAAGAATCAGAGAACATCAAGGCAAATTTTTTCATGTAATGCATTTTCAATGCACTGCCTGTTTGAATGTTGGAAAGAAATCCATTAGTATCATTTGGGCCAGCATCATTAACGCAGCGGTTAGCACAGCATTGTTTTATCGCCAGAGACTTGGATTCAAATCCGGAACTGTAAGGAGCTTTTACAACCCCATGTGCAGAGGTGGGAATTTGACCCATCTCTGGAACTATAATTCCAAAAATAGCAGTCAATGGATTAGGTTGCAATCTAATACCTAGTATAATTGACAAAGTCTTGAAAATATTTGCCCAATACCTCTAATACAGAGCAAGACCAAAACGTGTGTGTTAGTGTGGCCACTTGTGATTTATATCCATTACACACAGGACTAAGAGCCTCATGGAAAGGTCCTAATTCACCTACTTTGATGCAATGGCTCTCTCGAGTTGTCATGTTTAAGTTTACAAAAAATTAGAAGTTGCACTTTTGATACCTCTAAGTTTGAAGAAACTTGGCTTCCTTTTATAAACTATTTTTGTATGTTAATTTATATTTTGATTTTACTTTCCAGATTGTTCTGGATTTCTGTTGCTTTTCATTGGCAAGGACCAGATATATAATTTGTACTAATCTGTTGTTGTGAACTCTCATTTTGGGCTGCCAGCCTTTTTTTGTTTATTTCTGTAGGTTAGATGGGGTTTTAATAATTTTTTTTCACATTTTTTTGAGGGTAAAGGGACAATATTGGTCAATGTTATAAATGTTATGTATTGCAATGTCTGTTTTTATTATTCTGTATTCTATTCTCCTGTATTGTTTACTATATGTTTAATAAAAATATTGAAGAAGAAAGGAAGGAGTTTTTATGTTCTCCCTGTAACTGCATGGGTCTCCTCCCACTGTTCAAAACCTACTGGGGTTGCAAGTCAATTGAATGGTACAGGCTCATGGACTTAAACGGCCTTTGCATGCCTACATTTAAATTTAGATATATAGAGATCAAAATGCAGGGCATGGGGAATGCAGAGATTCAGATTAACCCCATTTAAAACAAAATACTGGAAATCTGATATTACATTTAAACCAGAAATGGCTCAGCATGTTGGACAGTATCTGCAAAATAAGAAATGGATCCAATTTTTCAAGCTGATAACCATTCATCAAAACCAAATCGCTTTCTGAGAAATGCTGAGAACCCAATGGGCTGCTGATCTTTCTTGGAATTGCAGAATTTTTCCCCTCACAAAATAACCTCCTTTTTCTATAATATTCAATTTTAAATAGCTGTATACATCATAATAACTTAAAATTGTTTATCATCCATCTGAACCACAATATTTAAGGCTAACCAAGGTTTTATCATTACAGATGCTAACTTAACTATGTATTTTCAAATTTCTTCTCTATATTATGCACCTCCATTAAAATTGCATTGGATTCCATGTTGTGTTCCTATTTAAATATTACTGGAATAAAAAAATCCATTATTTGCTCCACATTAGAATGAATGTTTTCTTCATCTTATTGCTGATTTTCTTTTGTGTCAAATAATAGATTAGCTCAGGATCTATTCCAAAATAACCCAGTTAGACTGAAAAGCATTTTAATAATGTGACTGGTAGAGTTGTTGATCAAGTTTCATTTGTGAATGGTGACATTGCGCTGATATGTTAACACTTAACAAGCCAATTACAAGAAAAGGACCCAAGATGGCCATCTCTTCAAACCAAAATATTGAAAAGAGAAATACAAGGAGATAGTTTTACACAAATTATACTATGTTTATATCATTTGCTGCTGTGTTCAATTATTTTTATTGAAATGTGCTTTTAAAGCAAAGAAACATTTCCCCTAAGCAACAAGAAGATTATAAGGGGAAAATTATAAGGGGAACATGAGGGGAAATTTCTTTACGCAGAGGGTGGTGGGGATGTGGAATGAGCTTCCGGCAGACGTGGTCGAGGCGGGATCATTGGTTACATTTAAGGAAAGACTGGATCGTTACATGGATAGGAGGGGACTAGAGGGGTATGGACCGGGTGCTGGTCAGTGGGACTAGGAGGGTGGGGATTTGCTACGGCATGGACTAGTAGGGCCGAACTGGCCTGTTCTGTGCTGTAAGTGGTTATATGGTTATATGGTTAAGAGTTTAAATGTTCCCAAAATGCAATGCATAAATGAACTATGAACCTTGACGTGCCCACTTTAAAGTTGACACATCATCAATGGAGTTTCAACAAAAAAAATCAATGCTGATATAAGGATTTGTGGGAGCTTTTAACATAACCTATGAGAAACAAACAAATGACCTCCAGAAAAAGTTAATAAGTAACATGTTTATCAAATTTTATAGCCATGGGGTTATACCAAATCAATAGTCATTCTGCAAATACCTGCGTGGTGTTGGTATTAAACTTTGTAGGGTCAGTAAAATTGCTTTACTAAAAATAAGAAATGAAGTAGCCATGATAAGAATGTTTTATATTGTATTATGCACTATTGGATTGACTTTACTCTGTGTCCTTTATGATGCAAAACCTTCGAAAATGTTTAAAATTATATTTTGTTTCACTTTTTGATATTTGAAGCTCAAAGTTTAAAATGGTAATGCTTTGAAGCAAACATTAAGTTAGTGTTTAGAATCTCTATTGTCATAAGATCTATGTAACTTGATTTAAAATTTTATGGCTATTTATGAAGCTACTGATTTCCAATTTTTTTCATTTTTGTGAACGTTGGACAAATAAGTAAAGATTGGATCTAATGTAAAGGTGCCGGACGCTGTCAAACTTGGTGTTATTTCCTCAACCATGGGAAAGGCATTTTTGTCACTTGGATTCATTTCGTTCAGTGGTTTTCAAACTGCCCCCCCCCCCCCTTAAACTCACATACCACTAAGTATTCCCTGTGCCAATGGTGCTCTGTGATTAGTAAGGGTTGCTTGAGAATCACTGCTCTAGACCCAATTGTTGCTGAAATATTTTGCTTGAGAAAAATTGCCATTGGCCCATTTCCTTTGGAGTTATGAAACCGTGCACATGAGTCAATGAGGTACAATTAAAACAGTGGTTTTCAAACTTTTTCTTTCCACCCGCATACCACCATAAACAGTCCCTGACTAATCACAGAGCACCTATGGCACAGGAAATAGTTAAGGTAGAATGTTAGTTTAGGGGGGCAGTTTGAAAAGCACTGAACGAAATTAATCCAATGACAAGTGACAAAACCACTTTACTCATTAATATTAATAGAGGTTAAGTGAAAAGATCCAATGTCCAAACTATTTCCATTAAGCTGTGTAAATTGCAAGTCCTACCTTGTCATCAGGAGATAAGCCATTTGTTAATTTTAAACACCTGGTAATAATACTTTATTACTCAGCAGCATTTCCTATGGCATTTGCCTAACTATTATAAAGTAAAGGGCACTTGACAATTGACCATAACTTCAAGTTAGTTATGGAAAGAATGGTTAGTGTTTCTGTAGTTCTGCCCATTGAAGTGAAATCAGATAAAACAGAAAAAAGACTGAAAACAGAATCCGATTTAAAAAAAAACAAAAAAAAACACCTCTGGAACATACCTTCAAACCCCTGCCATCATCTCCTTCTGATGGTTGACTTCCATCTCCTTGTGGTAAATCTTTTTTAATTTTCTTCTCTTCACTAACCCCCCCCCCCCCCACTGACCTTACCTACCATTCTCCATCCAAACCTCACTCAAGTTCAAACTTGCACAAGACCACTGATCCTTAAAATTGAAAAAAAATGCACACTGATATTAATGCTTCACAAATAACAATGCTTATTTGACTGTATAGATGCATAATGCACTCTGAAGAAACATTATTTTCTCGTGATAAAATAAAATTTTCCAAAAAAAGAAACATTATTTTCTCAATCCTTTTTTAAAAATTTCACTGGACAGGGTTATGAAATGGTCACAAAATGAAGAAACAAGTTTGGAGGTGAAAGCATTTTCCCCACAAACTTTGTTAAACTTTGAAATCAAAAGTGAACCTGTTGACTTTGAACACTGAAAACCTGAAGGTTTACCATCGGAAATCAAAATACAAAATCTTTGTGTATGTATAATAAAGATAAGGATTTATAAATGCAACTTGCTAACTTGTTACATTTAATTGCACAATTCATTTGATATTTTACTATTACGTGTCAAATGTATTATGTTTGCCCTGAATAAGCCTAATTTCCAAGATATCCTAATGGTCTATCACCATTTGACATTAAACACTTCCTCCTGATTGTATGCATGAATTCAAAGTTCCAAGTTCAGATTTATTATCAGAGTACATACATAACATCACATATAACACTGAAATTCTTTCTCTGCAGGCCAGGCAGAATTTCTACAGAAAATTAAAATTACAGAATGAAGATCACACCTCCAAGTAAACTATATTGTTAATCTGTAAAGTTGGACTTCTTAGCTTGGTGAAAGATTGCAAATATAAAATGGAACCTGGAATCACAAATGGAAATTTTGCTTTTGAGAGCTGAATGTGAGTTTGTTGTTTGGACATTTATTGTAGTTTTTGAAATGAGAATGTGTCAACATTGTCCTCAGCTTGTGATTTCAGTGACAATTGGGAAGACTAACAATGCCATGCTAAACAGAAGTCACAAAGCTGTTTCAAATTTCATATCTGATAAAATATCTTCCCTAAATATACTATTTAGATTCACATGATATTTAAGTATTAAAATTGAAAATCCTTTGAAAAATGAGGAATTTGTGTTTATATTAAAAAAAAACATATGAAGATTCAATATGTGGATTGATTGTCAGTTCTGTGTTTAGAAGTATTTTTGCTGTAATGTTAGAGACCAACAACCATCTTCACTTTCAGTTACTTCACTGGCAAAAATGGGCTCAGAAGAGAAAATGTGGATGTTGCTGTTTGTACATGAATAACGCTGGAAGGGCGAGTATTTTATTGGGCCGTATAAGAAACCTTTCCAAGTAAATTTCCTGAATTCATCTTAATCTGCTATCTTTACAGACATTAGTGTTACTGCTTTTATTTACCAATTTCTTTCCATTCTCTACAAATGTTTTTACTGTTCTCTGTTGTGTCTTTCAACATTCACTTCAGTTTGACTATTTTGATACAAAATATTTAAATTTACAGTAATATTCTGCCAATCAATCAGATAATATCAATTGCTGATTGATTGGTAGAACATTGCTGAATTATTCAATAAAATCGATTATTGGAAAAAATGGGTTTATTAATGGGAAATAAAAATTCTGCTTGTTTCTGTATGAACAAATCTATATATCAGTCATTTTTATTCATATTTTAATATTGAACTTTCAATAAAATCCTCAGATTCAACCTCATTTCTCAATATTTCTGAACCTGGTTTCAAATTAAATCCTCAGATTCAACCTCAAATCTCAATATTTCTGAACCTGGTTTCAAATTAAATATAACAGAAGCCTTTCACTGCACTCTTGGCAGTTCTGTGTCAGGAGTCTTTGGCATTGTCACTTACAGTGTTCATGGTATAATTTTCCTCCAAGAAATGTATATCCATTATTCAGAAGTAGGCACTGAATTGTGATTTGTTTTGTCTTTCCCAAGAATGAATGTATCAGAATTGCAAAAGTGCTCCATCTAGCAGTCAAACCAAGAGGTAAAGTTCATAAACTCATAATGTCAATTCCTATCCCTTTGATTGATGAGCATCTTTATTTCCATTTGAATAGATTGTTCCAGAAAAGCCTTGTATTTCCATTATTATCACAGCTCATTTTTATTTTTCTGTACATGAGATGATCACTGACGTTGCCCAAAAGGAACAATGCTCTTAGTTTATTGCACCCTCCTCTCTGGTATCTGTGTCATTTGTTGGATACATCTTTAATGCTGCAAATCATAATTCTTAATTATATTTTAAGTTTGTCAAACCTAATTTCAGTTGTTGGTATTTGCTATTTCAATACCCTTTCAGACAAGTAAATATAAAAAGAATTACACATTGACATTAGGGTGAACTCCAAATGAGGATGGAAAATGATAAAGTAAAAAAATTCTCTTTCTCTCTGTTTCTCAATGGGATTTATATTAACAGATGAGTGTTGTGCATATGACATCATCATATACATATATATAATATGCTGTGGGGAACCATCTTAGTAATAAAGGATAAATGAAGCATCGTGTGTTAAAGGTATTTCTATACCTAGAATACACAAACCGATTGGCAACGAGGATTGAAAGCAGACAGCAGATTTAAAGAGGAAACGCAAGGCTACCACAGCAGAGAGCACCACAAAATACAGAGAACAAAGGAAAAGAGGTGGGAAAAATGACTCAAAATGGCAGAGGGATGGTTTGGAAATTCAAGAACTCAGATAAAGACTGGTATGACCATGTCAAAAGATTTCTTCAGCACTGTTTTGCCCATAATATTACTGACACACCAGGTCACAGCAAAAAACGGGCATTGTTTCTAAGCCAAGTGGGAAGTAAGATATTTAAACAGATGAAATCTCTGTTAGCACCTGAAAGACCAAGTACAAAAACTTATGCATAGTTGTGTGCTGTAATAGGAGAAAATCTATTTCCTAAGCCACTGGTTATCTCAAAGACACAATTTTATTTCAGAAAACTGGCAAATCCATAAGTGAATTATGTAGACTGTCAGAAACCTGTGAGTTTGGTGCATACTTAAACAAAGCATTAAGAGACAGATGGGTTTAGCTGACCACAGCCCCTCAGCAATGATTGCCAAGTACAAAAGATGTAACCATTAATTATACAAGGCGAACCACAGGTACTGGAAAAATTTAACTGACAAGAATGCTTCCGGTGTGGAAAAAGCAACCAAAGACCGGATAATTGTTACTTCAGAAAAGCTGGATGCCACCTATGTGACATCAGAGCCAAATGTCCAAGAAATAAAGGAAGTGTCAACAAGAGGAAAAAGCAAAGATCTAGATATAGGAGGAGGATGATGAAAGCCCTAGCAGTGAAACTAACAACTCTGAGGAAGACAAGGCACTGGAAGTAATGTACATTCGCAGATTAATGGATAAATCTACATCCATGTGAAAATCAAAAACGAACCTCTTCAAATGGAGATGGACAAGGGACCAAGAGTGTCATTAATGCCAATAAAGTTAAAAACATGGCAGTTACCTCATCTTACCATGAAAGAATCTAACATGATGTTGAGAACCATCACAGGAAAGAAAGTCAAGGTGTTTGGGAAATGCAAAGAAAACATTGAATATAAAGGACAGACACCAAAAAGATTATCCCTCTATATTATTGACACCAAGGGGCCAGTGTTTGGTTGCCACATATCCGACTAGATTGGATGGAAGTTGGATCCATAATGAAAGTATGTAAAGAGGGAAAGGCCAAGCCAAAATTTGATCAAGTGCTTAAGTGGTATCAGATGATTTTCAGAAAAGGCCTGGGGAAAATTCAAGGAGTCTAATCCAGCTACACTTAAAATCCGGTGTTGAACTCAAGTTCTATAAGCCCAGGATGGTACTGTTTGCAATAAAAGGAAAGATTGAATCAGAACTTTACAGGTCAGAAAAAGAAAGAATCTTGGAAAGAATTCAATAGTGATTGGGCAGCTCCCATTGTACCAGTCCAAAAGGCCAATGGAGAAATCAAAATTTATGGTGATTATCAAGTCACTGTTAATCAAGCTCTGCAAATTCCTAAACATCCTATGCCCAAAGTGGAGGAATTATTTCAGGCCCTGAAAGGGAAAAAAAATTCACGAAAACTGACTTTTCATAGGTGTATTAACAAATCGAATTGGATGATGGCTCAAAGAAATATGTGGCAATAATACTCATTTGGGGTTATTCACCTATACCTGAATGCTGTATGGAATATCAGCAGTCCCGGCAATATTTCAAGCAGTCATGGACAAATTGCTGCACGATGCTACCTCTATGAAATCATAATTGCAGGTCAAGACAACTCTGAGCATCTATTAAACCTGGAAAAAGGTCCTAACCTGATTGCAACAAGCATGCGTCTGTCTGCACCAGGACAAGTGTGTATTTATGGTACCTTAGGTAACATATTTAGGATTAACAATTAATAGTGAAGGAGTCCGAATGGATACCACTGGTAGCTAAGCCATCCGTAGAGCACCCTACCCATTGAATAGAGTCATTGATGGGTTTGATTAACCATTATCGGAGGCGCATTCCAAATACATTAATGCTGTGCAGCCCACTGAACCAATTTTAAAGAAAATAACAAACGGTGCTGCAGTGAAAATACAAGTAACATGGTCAATTTTTTGAAAGAACTGCTAACATCAAGTGATGATGTTCTTGTCCACTATGACCCAGAAAAGGAAGAGACCCTTGCAATGGATGCTTTACCAGTGGGCTTGGGTGTTGTGTTGACACAAGTGACAGATAAGGGGGAGCAACGGGCGGCTTATGCCTCCCGGTCTTTGACAGCTCATGAATGTAATTACGCAAAACTGGAAAAAGGGATCGCTATCATATTTGGTGTCAAAACATTTCTCCAATAGGAAGTTTACCTTGGTACAGACAACAAACCACTGAGTTTGACTCTAGGCCCTAAAAAAGGATACCAGTGCTAGCTGCAACAAGAATTCAAAGGTGGGCCATGCAGCCCGCTGCATATGATCACAAATTGAAACATAAACCAGCAACCTAAAACAACCATGCTGATGCTCTATCTCACTTACCTCTACTTGAAACTGACCAGAAAGATGGATGGTGGAGGCTACAGCTATTAGTCAGGAACAACTTCATTCCTTACCAATTACAGCAAAGATGATCAGAAATACAGGAAGAAGCTACACTGTCAAAGGTCCTATATTTCACATTAAATGAATGGCCTGAAGCCGAGGCCCATCTCTCTCCTGAAATGTAATGAAATATCAATTGAAGAAGGTTGCTTTTTTTTAATGAGGCCAGGACAATCATTCATACAAAATGGCAAGCTGCCATGTTATCAGAGCTCCACAATAATCATCCAGGATGGTTTGAATGAAAGCATTGGCAGATATGCATGTCTGGTGGCCATCAACGGACATTGATATTGAACAAACGGTGAGAAGATGCTGCATTTGTCAGGAGATGCAACCCAAAGCACCTCCAGCTGAAGTGAACCCATGGAAATGGCCATAGTGACCATGGCACAGGATTCACGTAGATTTTGCTATTCTCAGTATAGGAGAAAACCTCTTTATTGTTGTCGATGCATAAGCTAAATGGCCAGTAGCGTCACACATGAGAACAACAAACCAGACGACTGAGAGACTGCGAAGTACGTTCACATCATATGGATTACCTGTAGAATTAGTCTCAGATAATGGGCCGCGGTTTGTATCTGATGCTTTTAAGGTGTTCCTACGTAATAATATACGACACATCTCATCAAGCTCAAATAGGGAAGTGCAAACTTTTAAAAAGACTAAGAAATCCCTAAATATATCATGGAATCACAAACTCAGATTTTCTAATAGCACATAGAAACACGCTGCATTCTACTACCAAATGAACACCAGCAGAATTGATGTTTGGGTTGGACCCAAGGACAAGACTTTCCACGGTGCACCCGAACATCGGCCTTTGCATGGAACAATCCATGTCTCCAAGTAAACCTACTAGCTTTCTGGAAGTAGGAGGACAAGTACTAGTACAGGACTACCACGACAATAGGGACCTGTGGATCAGAGGCGTGATTTTTAAAAAGCAGAGTCCCTGTTCTTATTCCATACTGGTTGCAACTAAAATATGGAAATGCCACATCAACCAGTTAAGGGCAGTGGATGATCCAGTGGCCACACCCATTGGCTCATGACCTTGATGAGTTTCCATTGTGGGCTCATTCCAATGACAACGTTCCAGAAATATCTTCCAACGATGATGCCCCCTCGATGTCAACTGCTCAGCACATTACGTCCTGCTCAGCAGAGCAGTCTTGTGCAACGTCCAAATGGGGCAGGCTAAAACAAAGTTCACAGTCCTTACCGCCAACTGAGGAAGAGGTGCTGCTCAAGAAGGCAGAGTCCAGAGTAGTCACAGAGTCTCCCGGCAGATTCTATATCGCCAAGAAGATCAAAAAGGGAAAGATCTCCTCCCATACACCTGAGGGACAATGTAACAGTGACTTGGCTGCTTAACATGTCATACTTGCATCATAGTATAATTGTAATTCACATAATTAGTCCATGGGCACCTCGTAGCTATCATAGTTTAATACAAGTGGTGCCTATATGTTATTTTCACAAAGCATTTATTTTGTTGGGGGGGGGAGGAAAGTATATATTGTGTGCTGCAGGGATCCATTTTAGTTTAGTAATAAAGAATAAACCAAGCACCACATCTCCATATGCTAGTGTATTTCTATATCTAGAATATGCAACAGTACATAATGGGTAGCAGACAGAATAATCCACGTGCAGCATTTTTGCATGACTCTGTAAGAATGTATATTATTGTACTTCACTTACCTGTTGCTACAAGTGAGACTTTTGGTGCATTTGTAAATTCTATTCATGTATTGTAGTTGACATGAAACTCACTCATTCATTAAATGACATGGCTTGTTTGATACTGAGACTAGTTGGCTTGTATCTTAGTTTGTTTACCCTCATAAGATGGAGATGAACTTGTGTGGACAGAAGAATTTGGAGAGTGCGTTTCACAACCCCTCAGAACAAGTGGAGTAAAAGACTTTAGTTCGATAAAAGAAGGCTGATACTCTCCCTGCATTTTCCTTTAAATAGGTGGTTCTCAACCTTTTTCTTTCCACTCACCTACCACTTTAAGAAATCCCTATGCCATCGGCACTCTGTGATTAGTAAGGGATTGCTTCAGGTTGAGAATCATTGCTCAAGCCCCAATTATTACTGAAATATTTTGCTTGAAAAAAATTGTCATTACAATTTCATAACTCAAAATGAAATGGGCCAAACATAATGAGTCAATTAGGTATAATTAAAACAGTGGTTTCCAATCTTTTTCTTTCACCTACATACCACCTTAAGCAATCCCTTACTAACCACAGAGAACCTATGGCATAGGGAATATTTAAAGTGGTAGGTGAGTGGAAAGAGAAAGGTTGAGAACCACTGCTTTAAGTTGTCTTGAGGTGAAAATCATTATATTCATCATGTCTCTAGATGGATGGAATCCATACTGTGGTTTAGAAAGCAGAATTTTTGCCACTTGGAGGAGGGGGTTTCAGAGGACCTTGGTGTGAACTTTCCCTGGAGCCTAATAAAAGCCTTGAAGGCTGCATCAAAACCCACTGCTTATGCCTATACATTGAGATGATGTTATATCTGCATGTATTTCCCTGGTAAATGTTCACAACCTTATCTTTTGCAGTTTATATTCATAAATTAATTTTTAGTGTCTAAGCACACTTCTATTTACAATATACTAAATAAATGCTTCTAAATAAAGAGTCTGAAACTAAATCAAACTTTTTGGGAACAAAGCAATAAAAACAGAACTTCAGTTGCAAAAGTAGGCTTTGTTGGTTGATTTGTAACAACTGTTCTGGACGACAATGACAATTCACCTTGCGGATGGACTCAAAGACCATCAATCAAGAATACGTGCAATTGATATAAGCAATTCTTAGTTGGAGACTGGGTAATCACATACAGAAAAAAGCACAATGATCCCTGGAATTAGGTTCACCTCGAGCATGAGATAAAAATTGCTCTCATTTCCTGGTCCCAGCATTTCTTAAGCAACGGCAAGGGAAATTGGATAAAGGAATAAGGAAAAAATTGCCAACTCTTGGGGTGGGGTGACCAGGAAAAGAAATGTGGCCATTCTGAAAAGTCTTCAGTTTTTCCTGGTGTCCCTGAGAAAATTTGGATCGTCTTGCTGGGCGACAAGACTCCTGAGTGCACATTGCTTGAAATTTTTCAGGAAAGACAACGGGCAAGTCTGGAGGAACTGGTTGTGACGAGGACACAGGAAGCTTGCATTGTTTTCTGCAACTCTTATCTTGCATAATTTTGTACTGAATAACTGGTCATGAAAATGTGCACAATAAATTACTTTACTTTAGGTTTAAATGTCAAAATATGTGTGGAAAATTATTTCCACTGGCTGGCTGTTTGCTTTGAGGAGGGAATAAGCGATGCCTTTGCATGCTCACTACAGGAGGCCATTTACATTCGAACCAAAATAAATTAGGTGGTTTGTTACTTGTATTAATTCAGCTTTTATTGTGGAAATTTTATGATGTGATTTATATTTAGGAACACATAAACATGCAGGAATATAAAGTGTCATTAAAGTTCAAAATGCAAACAAGCATAAATGAATTTCCCAGATCACCTCTGTAATAAGGTCATACTGTGTGAATCCAGTCAATCAACTCAAGGAGAAACAATTGGAGTAAAGATAAATTAGAGATGCGAGGGAACACAAGACTCTCTCCCACTCACACAATTAAAATATCCCAATCCTAAATTAGGTGTAACATTATAACTCAGAGAAGATTGCTACAACAAAAGGAAGAATATGTTAATAGGTTGTGTCATGCTGTGAGTTACATAACATTAATGTGTAGCATATAAAAAGGCCAATGGCACCAACAGTATTAATTTTGTCAACCTACACGTTCTCACCCAGCCCAACTAGGTTATCTTTCAGTCCCTTTCTGTCCTGTGGACTTCAAGCCTCATTTTAAAGGCAATTTGCCATACTGTGTCATGTGGCAATGAATTCCATTTTCTAACTATTACTTGGTTAAAGAAATTCATCTTAATTGGATTTGTTAGTAACACATATTTATAGGTCTTGATTCTGGAAAGTTAAAACATTCCCTTTTTATAATCTTATCATCATTCACTCCTCCCATTCATAGATTTCTCAGCTTGTTTAATCTTTCCTGATGATTATAACCTCTGGGTTCTCAGAGAACATTTATTGACAAACTAAAGTCCATTTTACATAGCCACTTTGTTCCGGGGGATATTTGTGGCTTTATTACACTACACATCTTCTTATTTGGCTTGGCTTCGCGGACGAAGATTAATGGAGGGGTAATGTCCACGTCAGCTGCAGGCTCGTTTGTGGCTGATTGATCCGATGCGGGACATGCAGACACGGTTGTAGTGGTTGCAAGGGAAAATTGGTTGGTTGGGGTTGGGTGTTGGGTTTTTCCTCCTTTGTCTTTTGTCAGTGAGGTGGGCTCTGCAGTCTTCTTCAAAGGAGGTTGCTGCCCGCCTAACTGTGAGGTGCCAAGATGCACGGTTTGAGGCCACTGGTGGTGGTCAATGTGGCAGGCACCAAGAGATTTCTTTAGGCAGTCCTTGTACCTCTTCTTTGGTGCACCTCTGTCTCGGTGGCCAGTGGAGAGCTCTACACCTTCTGTATAATTCTGTATAAAAGGCACAGACATGGAATGTTGGGGAGGGGGTCATTCCAGTCCCATCTTTTTCCAGCAGCAGAGATAGTAACAGCACCAAGTCGCCGTCTGTGTAAAAGAGGCAATTCAGCATTCCGGAACCATGATGGGAAAGGATATGTTTGTGTACTGTATTTTTTAGTGTATTTAAAACTTGGACAAAATATGAAAGTAGGAAAATATGAAAAATATTTTTTTAATAATATTACTCTCTCCCAGCGGCCCACTGCCTGCTATGTCCCAGGGGTGTCTCCTGACAGCCCGCCACCAGCCTCCATATTGATCCTACTGCCCTGTACCCAGGTGTCCCTCGTTACCTTGTGCTGTGAGCAAGCTGTGGATTTGTCCTCAGTTTGAACAGTCTGAAGCCCGCTTGCCATTCTTGGCCCCCTCCATTTGGTGAAACAGTCATGGAAGCCTTGCAGTAGTTGGGGTCACCCAGCTGTAAAATGTTAGAGTTGCTGTGGGCCGCTTATGGAGAGGGGTGAGGGCAATCACAAAGTGTGGCTGGGTCCAGCAACGACCCAGCAAGGTATCATTCCCAGTACTTCACTGATTTGACACTAGGTCTGCCAGTCTGAACTGCAATTATACAGCAAAGGTAAAAGGCAGAGTCGATCTGGTTGACAGGGAGTAATTCACTAGGGAATACCTGACTGGCAGGCACTTGGGGTTTAGCCCGTCTTGGATGCCCATACATGCTCCCATAAATGTAGAAGACTGAAATGAGCTGTTGTTCAAATAGTGATGTATCCTCTACTAGACTCACCGTTTCGTTAGGTGGGTGAAGCACTGATGTGTTGCTGGAAGGAGAATGAGAGGTTTAATTCATAAGTACATAATTCAGCCCACCTCACTGACAAAAGACAAAGGAGGAAAAACCCAACCCCCAACCCCAATCAATCAATTTTCCCTTGCAACCGTGCCTGCCTGTCCTGCATCGGACTTGTCAGTCACCAACTTTGATGCAGACGTGGACAAACCCTCCAAAATCTTCGTCCGCGAAGCCAAGCCAAAGAAGAACATAATTCATGGTTTTGACAGGGCAAATGTGTGGAGGCTGTTGGTCTTTTGAAATACTGGCTCCAAATTGCTGACTGCAATCCCTTTCAGGGGAAAGGTCAGTAGCGGAGCGCTATGCTCCACAACCCGGCATGAATATACTGCATGCACCAGGCTAGGGGTGGGCTGAGGACATCATGGTGATGTCCTCAGCCCACGACCCATCCGGGCAGGGGCAGCTGGTGGGGGCCATCAGAGGCAGCCAGTGCAGGCTGTGATAGCCCCACCGGCACTCCTGTATCTCACTGGGCCGCTTTGGCCTTTGGGGCCGCTCATCAGCTTAATACATGGCAGAGCAATGGTCATCTTTCCTACCCTTAATCCCCCATGCAGCTGGAACTGTTCTGGGAAATGCATGGGGCATTATGGGTAGGGAAGACGGCCATTGCTCTGTTGCGTATTTATGATGGGTGGCACAGCCTATAGTACCTCTGGACGATGCACTGAGGCGCCGCTCTGCATAAAAGCAGCATTGAAGCAGGTAAGTTTAAAATTTTTATCCGCCTCTGCAGCTGGCCTTGAAGTGGAGGCATATCTGAAGAGGGAGGAGGTTAGTGTTAGGGAGTGGCGTTGTGATGAAAGATCATCCCCCACACTGATCCCACTGCCTTGTTCCCAGCTGTCCCCAGGTACCTTGTGCTGTGAACAAGTGGTCTGTGGGCTTATCCTCAGTTAGAACAGTCTGAAACCCTAACCCTCATTGCCCCTGACAGCCCACCAACAACCCCAACAATAGATAGTAGTGATTCGTAAGGGATTACTTAAGGTGGCATGTGAGTGGAGAGAAAAAGTTTGAAATCCACTGTTACAAATCAATACTTGAAGTAGATTTTCCCACACTCTTTTATGAACTGTGTGCGTTTTATTCCTGCTACGATTTCCCCATGTTCTTCTATTAATTGTTGTGTCAATAAAAGTCATGTTTGATTGCAAACCCTTGTGTCCAGACTTGTCTCTCTCGAACCTGATACTTTCTCAACCCTCCAATAACCAGTGCGGGGGCTGATAGCGGCGATGCTCGTGGGCCACGCAGCGACGATGATCACTGTCGGGGTTACTCACCATCATCACCCTAATTTCAAATTTGCATACAAGACTGGGGGATTATTTTTGAGCCATTTTGTTAGGGAAAAAAGTGGGTCTATACTGTCAAATACAGTATGTTATACGTGACGCTAGACGCCGACACTGTTGTGTCACATGGCCTACCTCTTTTGTTCCTGGAATGCTGGCTTGCTGTGTAAAATGACACACTGACCTGCATTATGCCGGCTTTGTTTGGTTCAGTGTAAATGACCAAAGCTGGCTTAATGATGGGTCTTCTTTATGGCAATATTGCAGGATTTCTGTGTAAAAAGTATATAATGTGCTCAAGTACTAAAGGTGATTTGTTATTTGTTTGTAAGCATTAAAATCTATATCTGCTTCTGTGCATACAGAGAAAATATATTGAAAGCTGTGTTGAGAGCATTGGCAATTAGTTAGTATGGAGGCTGTAAAAACTCAGAAATGCTCTAAGACGCAGAGGGTTGGTATTAAAATAAAATACCCTTTATGTACCTACTACTGCTTTAATGCTTTATGGGTTTTCACATTCAATATTTAAATTTATTTTTTTATTAAATTTGATTTAAAGCACAATAGAAACTGATACTGCCCATTGAGACGTACTGCCCAATTACACCCAATTAACCTACTATCCCATATATTTTGGAAGATGGGAGGAAACCGGAGAACCCAGGGAAAACCTATGCACACCGTTACAACACTCCTTACAGATAGTGTCATGATCGTAAGCAAAAGATTTAATGCAGAATTGGCTTATACTTTGCAATTCTCTCTGTGAAAATTCTATCCCTATAACAATGTTATTTTGAAATTGAGCTTTACCTTTTATATATTATGCCATGAATGTTCTAATACTAGATTCCACGCACAAGTTCTTGAAATTCGTCAAACACTTGTTGGAAAAGGCAACATGGTGGCTTACACCTGGAAACACACATTAAAGAGATCTGTTTGGTTCCTCACATAATTTGGTACACAAGGAAATTCTTGACTGTGCAAGAATGACAATCTCATCAACCCTTAGAAACATATTGTCCTGGTAACAAAATAACAGTGCTATGTGTTAAAACTGCAGTGAAAGAGAAAGATGGAGATAAAAATCCTGTGGCAGACACGGGGATCTGGTGTGTGCCAAGTAGCTGTCAGGAGACATGGCAGGAGTTGCATCCTGTATCCCCAAGTCTCTCTGTTCTACAACACTCTGCAGAGCCCTTCCATTCACTGTGCAAGCCCTACCTGGTTTTCTTCACTACCTTATGCACCTGAATTGTCACTTTCATGGAACCATACATCTGTACCCCTCTCTCTTTTCTTTATTCTACAATACTCTCCAGGGCTCCACCATTGATTGTGTAAATCCGACCCTGTTTTGACTTGGCAAATTGCAACACACAGTGTTAAATTTCATTTGTCACTCTTTGACCCACCTTCCCACCTGATTTAAATAGTTGTCAATTTAGATATCCTTCCCCACTATCCATTAAACCACTATCCATTAAACCACCAATTTTGGTGTCATCTGCAAATTTACTCCGTGTTAACTGTATTGCTATCCAAATAATTAATATGGTTTACAAACAGCAGTGGACCCAGCATCGACCCCTGTGGCACACAACTAGCCACAGGCTTCCAATCAGACAAGCAACCTTCCATTATTAACCTCTAATTCCTTCCATTTTGAATCCATTTGGCCAATTAACCTTTGAATTAACCTTCCAGACTAAATTTGCCATGCAGGAACTTTTCAAACCCTAACCCTCAAGTCCATACATACCAGTGTTCCCTCTAATTTTTAGTAGTCAATGTGTGCAAAAATCTTATGTTGTGCTTTTTTACCCCATGACAAAAGTATGTGTGCTCCAAATGTGAATTAGTGATGTGCAAATGTGATATTTGAAAAATCAACCAACTCGTTAATAGAAACAGTTAGCTAAGAGATTATTTTCAATAAGGATAATTATCAATTACTACATTATTTTAGGTAACTAACCTTTTGTGCGCTGGTTGCAAAACGTGTCCGCACACATGGGCACACAGCTGAGAGGGAACAGCGCATACAACATCCACTGTTCTGCCCTCCTTAATCCTCTTTAAAAAACCCAGATTCATTAGGTATAATCACCAACCTTTAATTAGTCCCGGCCTGTCTAAATCTGGGCAGAGGATAGGTACCTCAGAATCCCCTCCAGCAACTTTCTCACTACTGATGTCAGGGTTATTGTTTCCTAAAAATGCTTTTACACATTTTAAAATTATATGCCCCTTGCCATGCTTTTGTTTGGCATATATGTTGCCATCTTCTTTGTTATACTGCAGTGTCCTCAGTTTCCACAGTAGACCAGTGTGTTTCTGCAGAACAAGGTAAAATCAATTCTAATCTCACCCAAGGCTGAACAACAGTCCATCTATTCAGTCAGACTGCAGACTGCAGTTAAATTCTCTTGGTGGAAAGCCAGCAATAAAGTTTAACCATTGGAAAGAAGAGTCTAAATCATATGCATAAACAGTGGGGCAAGGTTAGCACATTCAAATTTCAACTGAATATGAGGTATAAACATGATAATATTGCTTCAAATAAGCAAATTTATTGCAACAGTAGTTTTGAAAGAAACATTGTTACTGCTTGAAGCAAAGAGCAGAACAATTTTAACCTCCATCTCTTAAGCCCCTTTCACACATGACAGTGATCCTAGGAATCGAATGCCAATCAGCCTTTAAAGTGGCAAGTGTTAAAGCAAAATCTGCAGACACCAGTGTTGAGATCAGGCAAGTGTGAAATGGGCAATTGCATTGCACGCACTTCCTATTAAAGGTAGATCAGACCGAACGCCGGGAATAAACCCTTGCAAGTGTGAAAGCGTTCAGTGTTCCAGTTGGAAGTGGTCAAGAGTGAAAGGCCAAACCCCCTATTCCTATCCCGGGACACAGAACGGCCTATTTAGTGGGATGCAAGTGTGAAAGGGGCTTTAGAATTCATGGAGCACGAGTTTCAAAATTTGATGTGGTTCACTTTGAATCATTGAAATAGAGCTGAAATTATTTAAATTTCTAGTCATTAGATTGCTCGTATTTAATGAGGAAATATCATTTCAACATTAATGCTAAAAAGTTAATGAAAATTTTTAATTCAAAATGAAATCACTTTAAAACTCCACACTTAATAATTATCATCCTTTGTTATTTCCATTCGATGCATTCCTTTTAAATATATATTTACAAGGATATTGGCCCCCAAGATCTGTGATAAGGAGTAACAATGATGTTTACAAGCATTCGCCGTCAAAATGAAGGAAATGCAGTTGGACAAATTCAGTGATTCCCTGCTCCTGTTTCTAGATCCTCCAATGAATCTACAAAAATTACTCATCAAATGAGAATTTAAGATATTGACAATCTTTGCTGGAAAGAGAACATGAAATATTGTGCTTTATTGAGTGAGATATAATTGGGATTTTTAACTGGTACATTAAGCCTTAATCTCTGGTCCCAAAATCTTATTTAGCTGGATTCTCATAATTATTTCAATTGTGTTTAAATATATTTTCTGGATTATCCCTATTGCCCTTCTTCCACAGAGGAACAACACTGCCTACCTTGAAGTACTCTGGGACCTCACCTATGACTTGCACTCCAAGATCCCCAGCTACAGGCAAGGTCCCAGAGGAGAGGAGAGTAGCCAAATTGTTCCTTTTTTCAGGAACAGAGATAGAACTAAGCCAGTAATAGAATGGTGAGCCTCAGAGAGCTTAATAGAGCAGATTCTTCAGATTTGCTCACACTTAGAAAAGAATACACCAGTTAGGGATAGTGAGCATAGCATTGTGTGGGACAGATCATATCCCATGAATTTGATTGACTTTTTTTTGAGGAGATAACAAAGTTGATTAATAAAAGTGGATGTTGTCTACATGGACTTGATAAGATCCCTCATGGTAGGCTTATCCAAAAACTAAGATGTATGAGTCCCATAAAGACTGGGTAGATTAGATTCAAAATTGGCTTGGCTATAGAACACAGAGGCTAGTGGTGGAAGGGTGTTTCTGTGATGGGAGGTCTATGACCATTAGTGCTGCGACATCCTGCTTGTGATATGCATAAAATGATTTGAACAAAAATGTAGATGGGCTAATTAGTAAGTTTGTAGATGACTCAAAAATCAATGGAGTTGTACATAGTGAAGGTGGTTGTCAAAAGATGCAGCAGTATATAGATCAGTTGGAGATACAATTGATGGAGAAATAGCAGGTGGAGTTTAATCTGAACAGTGGGAGCCATAGCACATTGCAAGGGGAAATTATACATTTGGGACAATTGAATTCTAGGAGGATTTTGGGTTGCAAGCCCATAGCTCTTGTAAAGAAGGTGTACCTTATTATTGGAGGCATTGAGTATCAAGTCAGGAAGTTATGAAGCAACTGAGTAAATCTTTGGTTAGCCTACATTTGAAGTATTGTGTGCAGTTCTGTTTGCCGCTGGCTACAAGAAAGATGTGGAGGCTTTGGAGAGGGTGCAGAAGAGGTTCATCAGGATATTGCCTGGATTAGAAAGTATTAGCTACATTGAGAGGTTAGACAAATTTGAATGGTTTTCTCTGAAGTGATGGAGGTTGAGGGGAAGCTAAAATTATGAGCAGAATAGATATTAGTCTTCTTCCCAGGGCATTTATGAATAATGCTAGAGGATTTAGCTTTAAGAGAAGGGAAGTAAACTTAAAGGAAATGCCCAAGCCAAGTTTTACCCCTACACAGGAAGTAGAATGGACCTGCAATGTGGAGCCTAGAGCAGGGAGGGGGTGGTGGAAGCAGACACAACAATATCTTTGAATAGGCATTTAGAGATTCAAATGAACTTGCAGGGAATGGAGGGATAAGGTGTGGGCAAAAGAGATTAGTTTAATTTGGCATTGTGGTTGGCATGGACGTCATGGGCAGAAGGGCCTGTTCCTGTGCTGCACTGTTTTATGTTAAACAACTTGCTCCAGATTATTCCCAACACAAGAACTGCCTTTCCATTGACTTCATTAATTAAGTCTTTTCATTTTAATTGTCTCAATAAATTTTAATACATCTGTGACTGAATGATTATTCAATTCATTCATTCTACAAACCTCAACAATTTAGAATCTAAGGGACTCAATAAATCAGACAGCATGAATGGAGAGAAAAGGTCAGTAAAGGTTTCAGTTCTGGACCCCTTGTTGAGACTGAAGTGGGGAGGGTAAAAATCAGGACCCCTTGTTGAGACTGAAGTGGGGAGGGTAAACATCTAGGCTACAGAGATAAAATATTAGGCATGATTTTATTGACTGGTACAGTAGCATTGGCTGATGTTGTGGTGTTTACAAGTAATCTTTAGCCTTCCCTTTCTATTTCTTGTGCTATTAGGCTCCCTCAGATATCTCACGTGAAAGTGATTCCGTTCGACAGTGTGGCATCTGTACATCAAAGTGAACTGCTTTCACTTGCCTCTGAATTCCTATATTCTCCGCCAAATGGAATACTTGTTTCGGCAGTTTAAAAAAAAATATTTTTCATCGCACATTTCTTCGATATCTACAGCAACTAATTACAAACATGTGATGTTTTCCATCCCTCCCTCTCTCACCCCTCCATAAAGAAAAACTCCTGGAAGGAAAAATTTAAACCAACCACCAGTTCAGCCCTGTATGATTGGACCACCCATAACATTTTAAAAAATGCAGCATCGGTGCTTCCAATGGATATCTGGAGAAGCAGTGGAGCCACTCCCTTTTATTATTTTTTAAATTAATCCACCTCTTGGTATTTTCATCAGGGTGCAGCTATAATTGCGCTCCCATGTGTGTCAAATATATTTTGACGAAGGTACTATGTCAGTTTTAAGATTATACCTGATTTTTTTTCCATGGGAATATAGCTATGCATCTCTGTAGTCCATTGACTGATAAGGATAGGGAAGTCAGACTTCCAGGTTATTGCTATACTTGGATTTATTTTCAAAGCAAATTGAACATGACAGCAGACTGTCAAAATTAGTGAACTTTTTCACTGGATGAATTGTCTCTTCACCCACTGTGATGGTAGATTCAATACAAAAAATTCCTAGAGCTAAAAGGTCAGTTACCTGTTGTAAATCTACCTTCACACGTAATCACAAAGTAAATAACTATTATCCCACCACATATCATGATCACTTAGGGGAACAACTATTGTACATACATCAAGGGGTTTTCCTCGACACTGTTGAAAGTTCATCTTGTTTAACAATTGAAAAGCATCTCATCTTCTCAGGCGCTCTGCAGAAAATTGATGGAATCATTATAATTGACAATATTTATCTGTGCATATTCTTATTCAATTGCTGCCAGGAGAATAAAGAATTTCCATTTATACAGTGACGACTGGCGATAGAAATATTGTGATTGGATCAGAACTAACCATTTCACAAGGTGCCCTCTAATGCCACCTTTTCTGAGAAAAATCTAAAATGCCATCAAATAATGTTAATATAATTAAAAATGGAATAGTGAATTGATTAAAAATACTCAGCTTTTAACGTAATTTAAAATGTCCAATTGCCAGTCAAAGTATTTGTCCACCCTTAAAGTATAGCAATTTTTTAATGAGAGCAATTTTAACAAATGGTAATGTAAATAAAATGAAAACAAAAATCAGCCTCGAGCTAACCATAGAACCATTTTTGTCTTTAATGCTAGTTTTCTCGATTTAATTTCAAATCTTTATGTAGCATATTTAAAAAAATTGTGCAATTTATCAAAAGAAAACTTTCCCATATACAATTTTATTATTTTGGATTTACTTTTCTCCTTCAAGTATCTTTTGTGTCTTTTTTCCCTGTAACGATGCAAACAATTAAATAATTTTTTTTAAAAAGTATCTTTTGTGTTTGGTTTGTCATGGAGATAATTACCTTTTTTATTTAAAAACCAAAAGGATGACGCAGTAAAACCCCTGGTATCCAGCAAGTGAGTTTCCAGTTGTTTGAGACTGCGTATTGCGTGAATGGAGAACTAACGGCAAGGCACACCAATTTTAAACATTTGTTTATTTTGCTCATTTATTTTCTGCGATTTTTTGGGTCACTTGCTTGAGGTTACTGGTTGCATGAATTCCAGATAACAAGTATTTTACTCTATCTGTGTTTGGCTTTCACCTTGTTCAAAATCATAAATCAGTGCTTACTTTAAAATTGTACTTGTAAAGAATGTGGAATAACGAACTTGTGCCTCTGTTCCCAACCCCCAACTCTATTATCAGTGAACTGGCAGGTTGCTATAGCCAATAGTGATCAACCACTTGGAACTCCACCCAATAAGTAAGTGCACAGGATTGTGGAAGATAGGTGACATCCATTCTGTTATCATGTTGCAATGATAGTAAAATGAATCTGCAGTAGTTCTACAAAGCTGTCAGATTTCAGATTTTTTTGTCAGAGTATATACATCACATACAACTCAGATTTCTTTTTCCTGCAGGCGTGACAGAATTACCAGGTAGTGCAAACAAAAACTTCACAGCGTAAACATGTAAACAAATAAAATTGTAAACAGATAAAAATGTAAACAAACTGACTGTGCAATACAGTGAGAACAAAAGAAAACCAACAAAGTTTGTGAGTCCTTAAATGAGTCTTTGATTCACTTTGTCATTGAGGAGTCTGGTGGTGGAGGAGTAGCAACTGTTCTTGAACCTGGTGGTGCAAATCTTGTGTCACCTATACCTCTTTCCTGATGGCAGCTGCGAGAACAGTGTGTGCTGGTTGGTGTGGGTCTTTGATAATTGCTTCTGCCCTCTGACAGCAGTGTCTCCTGTAAATGTACTCAATAGCGGGAAGGGTTTTGCCTGTGATGTCCTGGGCTTTACGCTCATGGGTATTGATGTTCCCATTATCAGGCTGTTATGCAGCCAGTCAGCATACTTTCCATTACACCTCTGTAGAAATTTGCCAGGGTTTCTGGCGTCACACCAAACCTACACAAACTACTGAGGAAGTAAACACTGATGTGCTTTCTTCAAGATGCCATTGGTGTGTTGGGTTCCGGAAAGATCCTCTGAGATAGTGACTCCCAAGAACCTAAATTTTCTCTCTCTCCACCTCTGATCCCCTAATGATGACTGGAATGTATGCCTCTGGCTTTCCTTTCCTGAAGTCAACAAGCAGCTCCTTAGTTTTGGTAACATTGAGTGCAAGGTTGTTGTTGGTGCACCATTCAGCCAAGTTTTCAATCTCCCTCCTGTATGCTGACTCATCCCCTTCCTTTATACAACCCACTACCATGGCATCGTCAGCAAATTTGTAGATGTTATTGTCATACTGAGGTACATAGTCATTGGTGTGACATGAGTAGAATACAGCCCTGTGGTGCTCCAGTACTGATGGAGTTTGTGGAGAAGTTTTTACCTATTTTCACTGATTGTGGTCTGGAGGTGAGAAAATCCTCCAGATCTTGTAGTTTGCTGATCAGTTCTGAGGGGATCATTGTGCTAAATACTGAACTGTAGTCGATAAGGAGCATCCTGATGTATGCATCTTTACTGTCCAGGTGTTCCAGGGCTTTGTGTAGAGCCAGTGAGATGGCATCTGCCATATACCCATTTCCATGCTAGGCAAACTGGAATGGATCCATGTCACTGCTCAGACAGGAACATATGCTTTACCATCAATGTTGATGTTACAGCTACTGGTCACTGCACTTTTCTTGGGCTCCGGTATGATTGATACCTCCACCACACCCAACATGAGTGAGATATTGAAGATATCCGTGAAATCCTTGGTAAGTTGATCAGCGCAGAATTTTAATACTCAGCCGGGTATTCCATCCAGGCCAGATGCTTTCCTCAGATTCACTCTCCTGAAGGCAGCACGCATGTCATCCTCAGATATGGACAGAATGAGATCGTCAGGGATGTGGGGGTGCAGAGGGGTTATGAAGTCTTATCCAGGTTTTTATTGTCATCTTAATCCTACCTTACATGGAACAAAAAAAAATAGGCTCAACTCTCTTTAAATACTCAGTGGGTTAGCCTTTAACTACGACCATGTGGAACCTAGAGAAATAGTTTGTTTCAGAAATAGGAAGACTTGAACATATGGCAGCTAAATGGCATTTTGTACTGTGAAGACAGCTGTTTTTTTTACTTAAATGACTAGGAAGCTGTTAGTCTGTTCTTAATGATGCAAGCATCATGCAAGCATAATTGGGAATACAATCCTGCAAAGATTATCCACCATAATTTATCGCACCAGTTAAATGAGCTTTTAAAAATTATCGTTAGCAAAGTCTTTAATTAGAAATTATTGATACACATTTTGAGTGTTTTTCTTAAATTTAAAGAATTTTCTCCCCTCTTAGGTCAATCCAATCTCCTGCCCAATTTCAAAGAAGGAAGTGCAGGACACCTGCTCCTAGATCACCAGGAATCTAGATTTATAAGTTATCACAAGGACTTCTGAGACAATGGTCAAAAATGTAGATTTCTTGTTCTGCTGTGAAAAAAATGTGATTTTATATGAGGACTCTCATGGAAAGCCAGTGAAGTACACACTTTTTTGAAGATCATACAAACATTTGAACATTAGATCTATATCTGAAAGGCTTGAATAAATTTCCTATTTAGGAAGTTGAAATTCCAAAAATAATTTCTGAATAAGGATTGCATGTGTAAATGGAACATGCAGCGAGGAAATGGGTGTTACATGCAGGTACAGTAAAGCAAAGGAATCTGGACATGAAATGAAATACTGGCTTTTAAAAAAATTAATAAAGGACAATAGGAATATTTTCTTGTGAACGCTAAAGTGGGATCAATCATGTATTTTGTAGTTTTGACCTTTTTGAACAAAGTCACCAAGAGTAGTGGAAAACTAGAAGAATGGGAAAACTTTAAAAAGCAACAAAGAACCACAAAGCGAACAAAAAGGGAAGGTAGATTATGAAAAAAGATTGGCACAAAACATAAAAATGGACATAAAAGTTTTTATAATTACTGGATATAAAGTGGAAAAGGGTGACTAAAGTGAACATACATTCCTTGGAGGACAAGAAAGGGAAATTGGTATTGGGTAATGAGGAAATGGCACAAGTTTTAAATGGCTATTTTGTGTCGGTCTTCATGCTCCACTGGCCACCGTGACAGAGGTGCACCAAAGAAAAGGTACAAGGACTACCTAAAGAAATCTCTTGGTGCCTGCCACATTGACCACCGCCAGTGGGCTGATAACGCCTCAAACCGTGCATCTTGGCGCCTCACAGTTTGGCGGGCAGCAACCTCCTTTGAAGAAGACCGCAGAGCCCACCTCACTGACAAAAGGCAAAGGAGGAAAAACCCAACACCCAACCCCAACCAACAAATTTTCCCTTGCAACCGCTGCAATCGTGTCTGCCTGTCCCACATCAGACTTGTCAGCCACAAACGAGCCTGCAGCTGACGTGGACTTTTTACCCCCTCCATAAATCTTCGTCCGCGAAGCCAAGCCAAAGAAAATGGTGGAGGACACGTCTACCAAGTCAAAGGCAGAGGTTATGCATGCCATGGGAAGTGAGTTCCTGGATATAATAGTGGTCACGAAATAAGTTGTGCTGAACAAACTTGGGGGCCTAAAGATAGATAGCCCCCTGGTCCTGACAGAATGCATCCCAGGGTACTGAAATAAATGGCATTAGTTATAGTTGACACTTTGGAGATAATTTATCAACGTTCTCTGGTGCCTGGGCAGGTCCCAGTGGATTGGAAGATGGCGAATGTCATGTCACTTTTCAAAATAGGATGTAGAAAAATGGCAGGTAACTATAGGCCAGTTAGTTTTACATTTGTCGTTGGGAAAAAGTTTGAAGTCATCATTAAAAAATAAATAAGGAGGCATCTGGAATGTACATCAGGCAGATGAGCATGGATTCAGCAGAAGCAGGTCTTGTTTGACAAACTTACTGGACTTTTTTGAGGATACTTCGAGTGCAGTAGATACAGTGGTGGGGAATAGGATGTTATTTACTTGGATTTCCAGAAAGTGTTCAGTAAGGTGCCACATAAAAGGCCTTACACCATAAGGATGCACAGAGTTGGGAGTGATGTATTAGCATGGATAGAGGATTGGTCAACCAAGAGAAAGCAGAGAGTTGAGATACATGGGTATTTTTCCAGTTGACAATCAGTGGTGAGCGTTGTGCTGCAGGGGTCAGTACTGGCCCTGCAACTGTTCGCAATATACATTAATGATCTTAAGAGGGATAAAGTAAATTGGGCTAAAAGTGAAATTTTGACAATTTGTAAAGATGATTATTCAGTGTATAAAAATATTACAAATTTGAAGTGGACTACACAAATTAAATATTTAGGAATTAATGTTAATACGAAATTTCAAGAATTATACTCAATTAATTATCTTCCTTTAATAAAAAGGATTAAATTAGATTTGATTAGGTGGAGGGATCTACCTTTGGGTTTACTAGGGAGGATTAATACCATAAAAATGAATATTTTTCCTAGAATACAATATCTGTTTCAATCAATTCCTTATTTAAAAAAAAGTTTTTTTAAGGACTTATATAAAGCCATTAGAGAATTCTTATGGAAGGGAAAATTTCCGAGAGTAGCAATGAGAAAATTGATGTGGGATTTTCAATTTGGAGGTTTAAGATTACCGAATTTTCAGCATTATTACGAAGCAGCTCAATTTAAATTTCTTAGTGCATTAATGAATATGGACGATCCACCTAGTTGGGTAAAGATAGAAATGGCAGTTATTTTAGAAAAATTTCCTCATGAGTTTTTGTTTCGATGGAATAAAAATTTACTACGAACTTACGATGTGCCAATATTGAAACATTTATTGAATTTATGGACAAGTAAACTTAAAAAACTGGGACTTAAAAATATATATTCTGGAAGATTGCCATTATATAATAATGAACTTGTTCCTTTTACGGTCTCCAATGCCACTTTGAAACAATGGGAAAAGAAGGGAATAAAAAATTTATCTGATTGTTTTTCTGAGGGTTGTTTTTGTTCCTTTGACGAATTACAAAGGAAATATGGTATTAGTGGAAATTCTATATTTGTATATTATCAATTAAGATCTTTTGTAAAAGAGTTATGTGGTCGACATGATTTTATTACCTGAATCTAGTTTTGAAGAATATGTACTGTCAATACCAAAAAAGGGATATATATCTGATTTGTATTGTATTTTACAAGAAATTGATAGTAAAAAAGACTGGGATAAAAATAAGTTGAAATGGGAAAAAGATTTAGGACATAAAATAGCTGAAGAAGCTTGGATGGAAATTTGTCAGAATAGTATTCGGAAATTAATTAACGCTAGACTAGCGATGATTAATTAAAATTTTATTCATCAGTTATATTTAACGCTGGAGAAATTAAAAAAATTTGGTCTTAGTAAGTTGGATTCTTGTTTTCGATGTGATCAGACGGCCAATACTTTTTTGCATACTGTTTGGCTTTCTGATCGATTGCAACAGTTTTGGAAAGGTATTCAATCTATTTTTAACAGTTTATATAATATCCATCTTGTATTAGATCCCGATATATTTTTATTAGGGAACATGCAATCATTAATTGATTTAGGTTTAGAAGATTATCAGATTTCCTTTATCTATTTAGCTTTAGTCGTAGCTAAGAAATGTATAGCACTTACTTGGAAAGATAAAAATATACTAACTTTAGATAAGTGGTATTTGGAGATGAAATTTTGTTTGACCATGGAAAGGAGATCTTTTTCAATTCAGGATAAGATGTCTTTTTATAAGTTAAAGTGGACTCTGTTTGCTAATTATATGCATTTAAGTTTGATTTAAATATATGTTTAAGCGTGATATTTTAGTATTGATAAAAATTTTCTTTTGTTGTTTGAATTTTTTTTAGGTTAAGTTTTATCTCTTTTTTTGTAAGTAGGTATTTTTTTTCCATATATAATATTGTTAATTTTATTAACTCTTCACTCTTTATTTTTGGGGGGGGGGAGGGCTGGACTAATTTTAAGTTAGATTACTAATATTGTGTTACAATTAATGGGGGGGGGGGGTTATTTTGTGTAGTTTTCTGATGTAATATTGTAATCATACCATTTTTTAAAAAATTTTTCTTTAAATGTAATTCTCTATTGTATTCATGTTATAAAAATTTTAAATAAAGTCTTCAAAAAAATGATCTTAAGAGGGGACTGTGCATAGAGTATATGATGACACTAAATTGAGTGAAAAAGCATATTGTGCAGAGGATAAGAGTCTAGAGATATAAATGAGTGGGCAAGGGTCTGGCAAATAGAGTGCAATGCTGGTAAATATGAGGTTATTCACTTTCGAAGGAAAAATAGAAGATTGTGGCAGCACACTCTCTCATGGCAAACCAGCCCTGCATGTAACGCCATGTGGCGGGGCAACCATGGGAAGATGGCACTGTCAGGGGTTCTTCCTGACTCAAACCTCCCTCTCAGCGTGCGCCTTGGGCAGCAATTATGACATCACCATGCACGTGGTGACTGAGCCAGCGCTGCCCTTAAAGGGGCGCGCACTAAATTCAAATAAAGTCGTTAACGACCCTCAACGTGGTGGCTATGCTTTCTACAGCTGCGCAGTGCACCACAGTGGTGACCCTGACGAGCCCAGACACCTTTCTGGACTCAAAGACATGGATCCGGCTGAGGTTAATACAGTGGCCATCAAACTTCCCCTCCCCCCCCTTCTGGACCCATCGCCTACGGACATGGTTTGTGCAGGCGGAAGTGCAATTCCACCTTAGAAACATCTCAGCAGATGCCACGATGTTCTACTATGTCCTGAACGCGCTGGATCAAGACACAGCAGCCGGGTGGTTGACGTCATCCATCATCCTCCAGCTGAGGATAAATATACCGCCCTCAAGAACTTGCTCCTGGGGACTTTTGGCCTCACACCCCAGCAAACGGGCTTCCAGGCTCTTGCACCTGGACGGGCTTGGGGATCGCAGCCCGTCAGCATGAATGGATGAAATGTTGGCTCTGGCGGAGGATCATAAGCCTTGTTTCCTCTTCTGCCAGATTTTCCTCGAACAAATGCCAGAGAATAATCCAGCTGCTCTTAGCAGATGAGGATTTTGCAGACCCATGTAAGGTCGCAGCCCGAGCAGATGCCCTCTGGTGTACAAAAAGGGAGCATGAAGCAGCCCTCAACCAGGTTTCAAGACCAGGAACCAATCATCCTCAAGTCGCCCCCAAGCACAAGCCAGAAGAAAGCCATTCGACCTGGTGTTTTTATCACCAGCGCTGAGGAGCGCAAGCCTGTAAGTGTCGCCAACCCTGTAGCTTCCAGGGAAATGACCAGGTCAGCCACCGTTGATGGCTGCCACAGCTGGCCACATGAACAGCCTCCTTTATGTCACTGACAAATCCACCAGCTGGTCGACACAGGGGCTGAACTGAGCCTCCTACCCCCCTACAGCGCTGGAGACTCGCAGTCCAGCCCTGCAGGCGGCCAATGGTTCCACCATCAAGTGCGGGCGTTGACCAGACTCTTGCTCTTCATGTCAATCTGCAAGCTGTGAGCCCTCAGGAAGTCGGCCCCCAACAGCACGGTGCCCACCGAGGCCAACACGAACTTCCAGTGAAATTTTTCTTTGCCAATCTGGATCTGCGCCCTGGTGGAGGCTACCTCAGTAAAGATATTTAAGACAAGACTGGATAGATTTTTTGCATAGTAGGGGAATTATGGATATGTGGAAAGGCAGGTAGCTGGAGATGAACCTATCATTAGATTAGCCATGATCATATTGAATGGCAGAGCAAACTCGACAGGCCAGATGGTGTACTCTTGGTCCTATTACTTATGTTATGATCTCCATCTCAAAAGAATATTAAACTTGCCTTGGAGATGATGCCACAGGGATATGACTGATCATTAGAAAAATTGCTATTGGCACTGGAGTTAAGACAACTAAGGAAATTTCTTGAAAAGTAAGATTCTGAAAGGGTGACACAGACATTGCTGCAAGATCATTGCTCTTGGCTAAAAAGTCCAAACAGGGTCCAGATTCCCAGGGTATGAAACATTTTAGTCTTACACAAGGATTGATTTCTTCAGACACTGTGCTGCCCCAAAGTTGGGAGGAGGTATGAAAGTCAATTTAGGGATGAAATTTCTCTGATAATCATAAAACAGAAGAGAAAAATCTTCTTGAGGCTGAAAAATAAAGAAAAATTAACAGATTGGTCTTGAGAGATAGAGTGAGGGAAGTTACAAGAGCAAATTTATAAACAAACAAAAAAATTTCATAAGGAATGGATGGACAACAAGTAAATGCTGGAGATTTACACTGAAATTATATATTCATATGGTTACATTAAAAAACTGTTTGCATTCCATTTGAAGAGAAATATCACTTGCCTTCAATGTCACACTCTTCAATAGTTTGCATTTCTTTTATGGTTTTAGGTGAATTTGAATACCACAAACAGATCTTGCACTCTGGATGATGGCAGAGCATTGGCTGTGCACAAGTTTTCTCAGATTTTAAAATCACATCAGACAGATTAATGAAGGAATACAAATGAGATTTTATTCTAAAGTTTTGACCTGGCTGTGCACTTTTCATTATCAAAGCACAGAACTGTTGCATTCAGACACGAAATAGCATAGTAAAAATGATGAGCAGATAGTTTGGTCAAAATTCTCCCCAATAAAAGAATTCTTGTTCCCACCCCATCATGCCAAAATTGTAAGGAATAAAGAAAGAAAAATAAGCAATTCTGCTTTAAAAGACTATTTTCTTCGTAAAACAGAAAAAAAAGGGTAGAAATTAAATTTAAAATGTCCACATATTCATTATCAATTAGCATTTGAATGCTTAAATATTAAGTAATTTGGCGAGACAAGTATTTTCAGACAATTGGCATAATTACAAAAACCTCATTACAAGTAACTATACATACTATAACATAATAAAAAGCCAGTAAATTAACGTCATCAATTTTACACATAAGTTCATTCTATCACATAATTGATGTTAAGTATATATCTATGGCATTCCGAAGATTACGCAACAAACAAAAAAATACTGCAACATAAACCCTTTAGACGATATTCTAAATATTCCATAATGTATTTCACTGGTATTGAATCGCTTATGAGGCAAAGTAAACTTGCAGTCGCAACTACTACAGCAGGAATCTTATAGCTGTGAAATGCATTTTACCTCAAACTGAACAACCATTTAACAGAATCCTATTATAGGTAACAAAGCCAAGGTTAAAAATTACAATTTCTCAAATATTCTCCTTGATTACAACCAATCATCTCAATCTTACCCATCCCCACTAACCATTACTGCAGTATGGCCGAGGCTTACTAGAGTAATGGACTATTCTAATCACTCAAAAGGTCTATTCAAATTGTGAGAAAAATGGTTGAAATGATACTAAACTTTCAATGACAATAAAGGCAGAACTGTATGCAAGTGACGTTCAGACTATCAGAGGCAATTTACATTTTCTTTCAGCTACCATGCAAAGCTGAGTTTAGAAATTACATTTGGAATAATTAATTTTAATTCTGAAATGCAATTAGACAAATGAAGTTCTTGTGCAAATTCTCTTATTTCCATATTTCCAATATTTTAAATTCAAAACATTTCTATAATTAAACTCAAATAGTAAAAATGATTTCACCATTCTGAAAAACAATTGAGGTTGTATTGAAGTACAATCCTAAAACTAAAATACTGTAAAATTAAACAAAAAGTAAACATCATGCAGAACAGCTAAATTCCCAGAATCCCAAAAGGAGTAAAAAAAATCAAATCACCATAAAGACACAGGAGACACAAATAACTAGATAATGAAAAAGGCAACCCCTTACATTTTTGAAGTAAAAACACTGAAATAATTCAATCTGCTTCCAGGCTAATTATCACTTAGCATTGTTATTGTGGATGGAGGAAGCCAAGAGCTTATTTTAATCAGTGACCAGGTGTCATGATTTATTAGAAGCAAATTATGGAGATTTGCATACTCCAGAGATTTTAAAGTACAAATTTAGCAATTTTACATTTAAATGTAGTTGTAAATAATTTCATTGTTGATCCTAATCCAGTTTCCTCAGCTTTGGTTGATAAAAGCTATTTTAATTCAAATTCAATCCAGAACTGGAATTTTAAAATTAGTTTATCCCATATAATGAAGCTTAGAAGCTCATTGTTTTAGATCTCCAGGATGCTGTACTTAATTTCAGAGGGGAAGTGGTAACAGGCAATAATAGCAGCTTCTCTTTGCATTAAGACAATGGATGGCTGGTGCAATTCTGCAGTGTAGTAGAGGATACATTTCCAGTTGATTCGGAGCCAAAATATTTAAATGGCATTATTAAAAAACATCAAAAGACAAAAAATTGTGAATATGAATTAATTCACTTTAAACTAAATTTCATACAATATGTTCCTTCAAAAGTTACTCTTCAAGAGATAGTGAACAAACTACAAATAAGATGGTTTATAGTTAAGGATCATCAATATTTGATCAGTCCAATGATACAACTATCTTGGTGTGTCAATACATTACACCATTGATTGCTTTGATTTAGACAGTCAACGATAATTCTACAGCAGGCTTCCAATTTTTGCCAGCTAGTGAAATGCTGCTGAACACAGATGAGGCACTTAATCAAACAAAATCTGCTTTTATAATATATATATATATATATATATATGCCTGAAGCCTGTAAAAATATCAAAATTTAAATAGTTCAACCACGATCATGATTAGAATTTGAACTGGTGTGCATTGATACATCGAAACATGCAAAAGTTAAGGATCACTTGCCTCCACTAATTAACAATACAACGTAAAATTTCAGGTGGCTTACAGACAGAACATAAACCAATTTCCATCAACAATAATTTTTAACTCTTTCCTTGTGGAAAAATGATAAAACTTAATTTTTCCCTTTTGCAGCACATTTTAAGCATATTCTGCATTGGCCTTTTCAGTACTATATTTAAAACACTATTACGATGACATTTTCTCAAATATTGATCAATGCTAATTTACTAACAAAGCCAAGGAGCTACTAAAACAATATTATAATTACATGGATCATGCTCTTTTGGTGGATTGACCTTAGAAAATGCTCCAGAAATAAACTAAAGGGATTTTTACAATGGATGTCAATTTTATGTAGAAAAAAATGATGAAAATACTGCAGTATTAAAATTAGATAGCATATACAAAGTACATTTGAACTACTTAAAATTCTCAATTCTACACAGGATAGCACCCTATTCATTGCTGAGGTATTATTCAGGATAAAACAGCACACTTTAAACACCTATAATCCAAATAAGATTAACTAAACCGCAATTTTAAAATAGTTTTACAATTGAACTTCCTGTGCTTTTTCTTCAACTGCATTACTGGATGATGCAGTTAATAAATCATTGCTTATTACTGTATTTTTATTTCTAGAAAATTAGTTCAGTTGAGTTATAGTTGTCTCTGTAATATTTGTTTGGAAATCTAAATGCATTTACAAGAATTTATGCACGTTTTGTGAAGTTGTTAAAATAAATTTAATGAACTAATAACTGTTGTACAAAATATCAAGAAAATGTTTGAAGCGTACAGCAGGTACATGTTCTTTGTACTTGCGCAGTCAAAAAAAAACTATTTTGTGATTTTCCTATTGTAGCCCAAAGAGCCTTTTTATCCATTATATAAATGCAACCGGATGAATCAGGAGATAGGGTTAGTTCTGATACCATCCATAAAACCTCATCGACAAGGCATTTTGATGACTGTTTGCACAGAACTAAGTAGATAAATTTTCAATTTCCCATACTACATTATAACATAGAAAAGGCTCTCGATTTCATGATCCAACTATCATACCACAAACAAAAGGACTACCAAAAATAATTTATTTGCAACTATGATGCGGTGTAGTGCTCCGTTTTGTACTCAGACAATACTGTCTCAGTTTAATACAGTAAAATCCTGCGTTCTATAGCTTTACGACAGATAGGGCATTCACTCATTCGATCCCCACAAAGTTGACATGTCCCATGTCCACAGAGAAATATCATGTTCTTCAAACGATCCAGGCAAACAGGACACATAGTCTGAAACAGATCACACATTAAACACTGATAACTATCTGTTCTACTGAACATCAAATATCCTTCATTTTAGCAGATTGCATTCTTTTTTTAAAATGTTTTTAAATTTTTCACACTATGAACCATAATGACCAAAATACACACAAACATTTCCCTCTTGAATATACACAGTGTCATTTTCTCCCCTTTTCCCCCTCCCTCCTTCACCCCCCACCCTCCCCACCCACTCAACGTTCAACCTATTGTGATACATTAAACCCATTAAACAATGTCATCACACAATGAAAATAAACAAGAAATTTGTGTCTTCTACTTTTACATACTGGGTCAGTTCATTTCTTCTTCTCCTCCTTCTGTCATTTTAGGCGGTGGAGGTCCGCGGTAGGACTTCTCTGTTGTGTTCCATGTACGGTTCCCAAATTTGTTCAAATACTATGATGTTATTTCTTAAATTATATGTTATTTTTTCCAATGGAATACATTTATTCATTTCTATGTACCATTGCTGTATTCTCAGGCTATCTTCTAATTTCCAGGTTGACATAATACATTTTTTTGCTACAGCTATCATAATAAATCTTTTTTGTGCTCCATCCAAATAGAGTCCACGTTCTTTACTTCTTATATTACTTAGAAGAAAGATCTCTGGATTTTTTGGTATGTTGCTTTTTGTGATTTTATTTAATACCTGATTTAGATCTTCCCAAAACTTTTCCACTTTCTCACATGCCCAAATTGCATGCATTGTTGTTCCCGTTTCCTTCTTACAACGAAAACATCTGTCTGATACTGTAGGGTCCCATTTATTAAACTTTTGGGGCGTGGTGTATAGCTTGTATAATCAATTATATTGTATCATGCGTAACCTCGTGTTTATTGTATTTCTCATAGTTCCGGAGCATAGCTTTTCCCATGTTTTATTCTTTATCTTTATGTTTAGATCTTGTTCCCATTTTTGTTTGGGTTTACAGCTTGTTTCCTCGTTCTCTTTCTCTTGCAGTTTGATGTACATGTTTGTTATAAATCTTTTAATTATCATTGTGTCTGTAATCACATCTTCAAAATTGCTTCCTTCTGATAACCTCAGTCTGCTTCCCAATTTGTCCTTCAAGTAGGTTTTCAGTTGGTGGTATGCAAACATTGTACTGTGAGTTATACCATATTTGTCCTTCATTTGTTCAAATGATAATATTGCATTCTTTTTTTTTATTTAAATTTTTTATTTTTCACACCATAAATCACATTAGCCATGATACACACTTTTTCTTTTTCACACATTTACAGTGACTTTTTTCTCCCCCCCCTCCCTCCTCCCAAGCCACCCCCCCACCCACCCCCCCCTCCCATCCATTTTAGGTATACAATCTAGGTTACATTAAACCAGTCAGACAATGTTGTCATTCAACAAAAATACACCAGAAATTCTACTGAGTCCATTCTTTTCTTTCCTTCTCCTTCCATCAACTTAGGTAATGATTGTCCCTGGTATGTTTTCGCTATTGTATTTAATGTAAGGCTCACATATTTGTTCGAATATTTCAATATTATTTCTTAAACTATATGTAATTTTTTCTAATGGAATACATTTATTCATTTCTATATACCATTGTTGTATTTTCAGATTATCTTCCAATTTCCAGGTTGACATAATACATTTTTTTTGCTACGGCTAGAGCTATCTTAACAAATCTTTTTTGTGCATCCTCCAAATCAATTCCAAATTCTTTGTTTTTTATGTTACTTAGGATAAAGATCTCTGGATTCTTTGGTATATTGTTTTCTGTTATTTTATTTAATATCTGATTGAGATCTTCCCAAAATTTTTCTACTTTCTCACATGTCCAGATTGCATGAATTGTTGTTCCCATTTCTTTTTTACATCGAAAACATCTATCAGATACTGTTGGGTCCCATTTATTTAACTTTTGAGGTGTAATGTATAGTCTGTGTAACCAGTTATATTGTATCATACGTAGCCTCGTATTTATTGTATTTCTCATCGTTCCAGAACATAATTTCTCCCATGTTTCCTTTTTTATCTTTATATTTAAATCTTGTTCCCATTTTTGTTGAGTTTTACCATTTGTTTCATCATTCTCCTTTTCTTGCAGTTTAATATACATATTTGTTATAAATCTTTTGATTAACATTGTATCTGTAATCACATATTCAAGGTTACTTCCCTCTGGCAAACTCAAACTGCTTCCTAATTTATCCTTCAAGTAGGATCTCAATTGGTAATATGCCAGCGCTGTATCTCCAGTTATATTGTACTTATCTCCCACTTGTTCAAAGGATAAGAATCTACTTCCTGAAAAACAATTTTCTATTCTTTTAATCCCTTTTTTTTCCCATTCTCTAAAGGAAAGGTTATCTATTGTAAAAGGGAGTAACTTATTTTGCGTCAATATTAGTTTTGGTAATTGATAATTTGTTTTATTTCTTTCTACATGAATCTTCTTCCAAATATTGAGGAGATGATGTAATACTGGAGAAGTTCTATGTTGTACTAATTTTTCATCCCATTTATATAATATGTGTTCAGGTATCTTTTCCCCGATTTTATCTAATTCTAATCTCGTCCAATCTGGTTTTTCCCTTGTTTGATAAAAATCTGATAGGTATCTTAATTGTGCGGCTCTATAATAATTTTTAAAGTTTGGCAATTGTAAGCCTCCTTGTTTATACCATTCTGTTAATTTATCTAGTGCTATCCTCGGTTTCCCCCCTCTCCATAAAAATTTCCTTATTATTTTCTTTAACTCTTTGAAGAATTTTTCTGTCAGTTGTATTGGCAATGCCTGAAATAAGTATAATATCCTTGGAAAAATGTTCATTTTAATACAGTTTATCCTTCCTATTAGTGTTAGTGGTAAATCTTTCCAATGCTCTAAATCGTCCTGTAATTTTTTCATTAGTGGATAATAATTGAGTTTATATAATTGGATAATAATTGAGTTTATATAATTGGCCGAGATTTTTGTTTATTTCTACACCTAGGTATCTTATTGCCTGCATTTGCCATCTAAATGGAGATTCCTTCTTAAATTTTGAGAAATCCGCATTATTCATAGGCATTGCTTCACTTTTATTTACGTTTATCTTGTAACCCGACACTTCTCCATATTCCTTCAATTTCTTATAAAATTCTTTTATTGATAGTTCTGGTTCTGTTAAGTACACTATAACATCATCCGCAAATAGACTGATTTTATATTCCTTGTCTTTTATTTTTATTCCTTTTATATTATTATCTATTCTTATCAATTCTGCTAGTGGTTCTATAGCTAACGCAAACAATAAAGGTGATAGTGGGCATCCCTGCCGCGTTGACCTGCTTAAGTTAAATTGCTTTGATACATGTCCATTTACTGTCACTTTCGCTAACGGTCCCTTATATAATGCTTTAATCCAATTAATATACTTCTCCGGTAAACTGAATTTTTGCAATACTTTGAACAAATAATTCCATTCTACTCTGTCGAAGGCCTTCTCTGCGTCTAAAGCAACTGCTACTGCAGGTGCTTTATTTCCTTCTACTGCATGAATTAAGTTAATAAATTTACAAATATTGTCTGTTGTGCGTCTTTTTTTGATAAATCCAGTTTGGTCTAAATTTACCATTTTCGGTACCTGCTCTGCTAATCTGTTTGCTAATAGTTTAGCTATTATCTTATAATCTGTGTTTAGTAAAGATATCGGTCTATATGACGCTGGTGAGAGTGGATCTTTCACTTGTTTTAGTATTACTGTAATTATTGCTGTTTTACATGAATCTGGTAAGCTTTGTGCTTCATCAATCTGGTTGATTACATCTAGGAGGGGCGGAATTAATAAGTCTTTAAATGTTTTGTAGAATTCTATTGGAAATCCATCCTCTCCTGGTGTCTTATTATTTGGTAATTTTTTTATTATCTCTTGTATTTCTACTATTCCAAATGGTTCTGTTAATTTATTTTGTTCCTCTATTTGTAGTTTTGGTAGTTCCATTTTAGTCAAAAATTCATCTATTTTCCCTTCTTTCCCTTCGTTTTCAGTTCGGTATAATTGTTCATAGAATTCTCTAAAGTTTTCCTTAATTTCTTTTGGATTATATGTAATTTGTTTGTCTTTTTTCCTTGATGCCAATACCATTTTCTTAGCTTGTTCTGTCTTAAGCTGCCATGCTAGGATTTTGTGCGTTTTTTCCCCCAGTTCATAATATTTCTGTTTTGTCTTCATTATATTCTTCTCTACCTTATATGTTTGTAATGTTTCATATTTTATTTTTTTATCCGCCAATTCTCTTCTTTTAGTTGTATCTTCCTTCATTGCTAATTTTTTTTCTATATTTACTATTTCCCTTTCCAACTGCTCTGTTTCCTGATTATACTCCTTCTTCATCTTGGTTACATAACTTATTATTTTCCCTCTAATGAATGCTTTCATTGCATCCCATAGTATAAACTTATCTTCCACTGATTCCGTATTTATTTCAAAATACATTTTTAATTGTTTTTCAATAAATTCTCTAAAATCCTGCCTTTTAAGTAGCATGGGGTTTAATCTCCATCTATACATTCTTGGAGGGATGTCCTCTAGCTTTACTGTCAATATTAAGGGTGAATGGTCCGATAGTATTCTAGCTTTATATTCTGTTTTTCTTACTCTATCTTGCATACTAGCTGATAACAAAAATAGGTCTATTCTTGAGTATGTTTTATGTCTAGCCGAGTAATATGAATATTCTTTTTCTTTTGGGTTTTGTTTCCTCCATATATCCAAAAGTTGCATTTCTTGCATTGATTTAATTATAAATTTGGTTACTTTGTTCTTTCTGTTAATTTTTTTCCCCAGTTTTATCCATATTTGAATCCAAATTCAGGTTGAAATCCCCTCCTATTAGTATGTTCCCTTGCGTATTAGCTACCTTCAAAAAGATATCTTGCATAAACTTTTGATCTTCTTCGTTAGGTGAATATACATTGAGTAGATTCCAAAACTCCGAATATATCTGACATTTTATCATTACATATCTCCCTGTTGGATCTATTATTTCCTCTTCTATTTTAAATGGCACATTTTTACTAATTAATATAGCCACTCCTCTTGCTTTTGAATTATACGATGCTGCTGTTACATGTCCTACCCAATCTCTCTTTAATTTCTTGTGCTCCAATTCAGTTAAGTGTGTTTCTTGGACAAATGCTATATCAATTTTTTCTTTTTTCAGTAAATTTAGCAGTTTCTTCCTTTTAATTTGGTTATGTATTCCATTAATATTTAAAGTCATATAGTTCAACGTAGCCATTTTATACTTTGTTTATCTTCCCTTTCCGTTTTTCCATCATTACCTTTCCTCCTTTTACATTTCTGTTTTCTTATTTTAAACCCTTTATAAGACAACATTCCTAAAACATCAAACATTTTCCTTATTCTCCTATTTATAACTTCTTTAGCCCCAATCTCCCCTTCCCTTGTCGGACAACCACATCTTCCCTCTCCATTTGGGTTTGCGAATTCACTCGCAAGCGTCAACTGATTTTGCAGTGACCACAACTCCCCCCCACCCAGCCCCCCCAGAAAAGATTTCACTTTTCATATGTAATAAAGGTCACTCTTTTAATTCCCTCCTTATTCTCTCTATTCCATTACCTTCCCTTATTAATTCTTGTCTATACTATCTATATTTTCCTCTAAATACAGATACATTCACGTATGCACATTATACCTATACACTCTTATACCTCTTTACCCACATACATATCAATCGTGATCATTTTTACTCTCATTACATGTCTTCATCCCTCAGTCTATTTTGTAATTGTTCTGCAAATTTTCGTGCTTCTTCTGGATCCGAGAATAGTCTGTTTTGTTGTCCTGGAATAAATATTTTCAATACCGCTGGATGCTTTAGTATAAATTTATACCCTTTCTTCCATAAAATCGCCTTTGCTGTATTGAACTCCTTTCTCTTCTTTAGGAGTTCAAAACTTATATCTGGATAAATGAAGATTTTTTGCCCTTTATACTCCAGTGGCTTGTTGCCCTCTCTTACTTTTTCCATTGTCTTCTCCAGTACCTTTTCTCTTGTAGTATATCTTAGGAATTTTACTAAAATAGATCTTGGTTTTTGTTGTGGTTGTGGTTTAAAGGCCAATGCTCTATGTGCCCTTTCTATTTCCATTTCTTGCTGTAGTTCTGGACATCCTAGGATCCTAGGGATCCAATCTTTTATAAACTCTCTCATATTCTTGCCTTCTTCATCTTCCTTAAGGCCCACTATCTTTGTTATTTCTTCTGTTATAATTTTCCATTATATCTATTTTCTGAGCTAACAGTTCTTGTGTCGCTATAGCTTTTTTATTAGATTCCTCTAATTTCTTTTTTAAGTCCTCTACCTCCATTTCTGCTGCTACTGCCCTCTCTTCCATCTTGTCCATTTTCTTTCCCATTTCTGTTAAGGTCATATCTATTTTATTCATTTTTTCTTCTGTGTTGTTTATTCTTCTTCTTAAATCATTAAATTCCTGTATTTGCCATTCTTTAAATGACTCCATGTACTCTTTAATAAGAGAAAGTAAATCCTTTATCTTGCCTTTCCCTTCTTCTTCTATTTCACTGTACTCTTCCTCTTCCTCTTCTTCTTCCTCTGGGTTGGCCATCTGTTGTTTCTTTGTTGCCCTTTTCTTCTCTTCTTTCTTGTTTCCATTGTCTTCTGTGTTCTCTTCTTGCTGCAGGTGTTCTGCAGCTGTCATTGCCGGCTGTGGAGATCGACTCCCCAGCTGGTCACCCCTCCTGTCGGTGTATTTTTTTTCATGCGCACCGTGCATGCGCGAGGAGTCGCGCACTTTTACTCGGCTCAGCGAGCCATTTTTGTAGTCCCATTTCTACCGACCTGAGGGAGCGGGTTTCTCTCTCCACCGCGGGCCTCTTCGAACAGGTAAGGCCTTCTCCTTCTTCCTCCGTTGTCTTCTCTTCCTCCTCCGTTGTCTTCTCTTCCTCTCTTCTTACCGTTGATTTCGATTTTTCTTTTTTTGTCGCCATCTTCTTTCCACCTTTATACTCACTTTTCTTTAACTTTTATTTCTGTGCCTTTGTGTTTTCCTTTGTTTTTTCCGACTTTTCTGGAGAGGGCTGGAGTTCACCGTCCGGCCACTACTCCATCACGTGACTCCTCCCAATATTGCATTCTTGAGTTTGGCTTTTCACTGCACTAGTGAAAATGATATTGATAATGATATTGTGCATTATATGAATTCTGTTGTGTGTGAGAAAAATTTATCTATGAAGGCTAAATCAATTGATCAAGATTTGAAATAGATACCTTTTTCATTATTTTCTATTTTTTCTTCACAGCATTACAGAACTGAACAAATGCATGTTATTTTGTGTCTAATTCAAATATATGAACAGTATAAACAAGTACATAACCACTTGAGCATATTCAAAATATTCTCAGTGAGCTAAATTGCAAGTTATTGTAGCCAAACCAATAGTATCCACTTCCCAGATGTAGTTGTACTTGCTCTGTGACAGTATTTAAAGGAGTCAAGAGGTTTGATTTTGCAGGCACAATTATTGCAGCACAGTTAGTGCGACACTATTAAACAAAAATGAGCTGAGTTCAAATCTACCACTGTCTGTAAAGAGTATGGACGTTTTTCCTGTGATGATGTGGGTTTCCTTCAGGTGCTCCAGTTTTTTCTCACATTCCAAAGATTAAGAGGGTTAGTATGTTAATTGGTCATATGACTGTAATTGAGTGGCAGGGCTTGTGGACCAGAGAGGCCTGTTACCACTAAATTAAAATTACCAGCTGCAATCACTCTACATTCAAATTGATCTAGTTTTTTAAAAAATCTGGAATGAAGGATCCTTAAAGTACAGCAATAAATATCTGAGCAATGGCATGGCCTTCTTGGTCACAATTTAGAAACCCTATCCAAAGCTTTGTTGATTGCTTTGGTAAGTATTAGCTGTAAAAAGCTATTAAGAATTTTTACTTGAAAACATTTTGCAATGTATCTGACATTCAGAGATGATGATAACTTAAAATAGAAACAAATAAATTTTAAAATTAATATTTTTAAGAACACAATATATTCTTAAAAGCAAGAAATTGTTAGATACATTGAAGTGAAAGGAACTTAATTTCATATTTCTTCTCAGTCAAAGGGACTGCAGATATTACATTAGGTCTAATCTGATGCAGAATACTAGAGCCAATAACTCTGAGTAAATGCTGAATAATCTCTTCAAGTTGAAGCATTTTGAAAGATAAGAGCACCAATTAATGATGAATACATTTAAAATCTCCATGCGATCATATATGTACAGACGTTATAAACCAAAATCAGGCCATTCTTACTTTATTCCATGGCTTCTTAAAAACATTAATAACAGTCATTCAGAAATATTCCAGAGGCACTATTTGAATACATGTCCCAAACTAGTTCACACCAACCAAGCTGGCCTGCTGAGCTAATCCCATTTGACGGAACTCAGTCCATATCACTCTAAGCCCCTCCTATCCATTAATCTGTCTAAATATCTTTTGAATTTTGTTATCGTGCCCATTTCTACAGTTAACTCTGGCAGCTCTTTCTGAATGCGCACCAACATCGGAGTGAAAAAATTGCCTTTCATTGCAAATCGAAACCCTCAAGATGAAGACTCATCTACCCTTGGAAAAAGACTATTAGCATTCACTTTATCCATACCCCTCATGATTATGTAAACTTCCATAAGATTACTGTCAGCCTCCTTCTCTCTAGTGGGAATAAAGACCCAGCCTATCCAACCTTTCTTTAAACCAACATTTCAGTGAAACTCTTCTGCACCCCTTCCAATTTATTGATGTCTTTCTTATAGCTGGGTGACAAGAACTGCACAAAGTGTGTTCTCGCCAATGCCTTTTACAGTTGAATCATGAGGTCGCAACTTTCACACTCTAAACTCTGCCCAATGGAGGCCTATTTGCATAACTCTTTCTTCACCACCTTATCAACCTGACATGTTACTTTTAAGGAACTGTGGACCTGTACCCTCTAAGTACTCTGTTCTACAACACTCTCCAGGGACCCACCATTCACTGTGAAAGTGTTGCCCTGATTTGACTTACTAAAGTACAACATCTCACACTTGCCTGAGTTAAATTCAATTTGGCGCTCATTGAACCACCTTCCCAACTGATCTAGATCCTGTTACAAACTTAAATATCCTTCTTCACTGACCACTACACCATCAATTTTGGTGTCATCCACAAATTTACTAATCATGTTAACTACATTGCCATCCAAATTGCTAATATAAATAGCAGTGGACCCAGTACAGTTGCGACACACAACTGTACACAGGCCTCAAATCAGGGAAAAACATCCTTTCACTATCTCCCCCCCCCCCCCCCCCCCCCCACCTTTCTCCTTCAATTAAGCCAGTACAGAATCCAGCAGGCATTTTACATGATTTTAATCTTCCGCACTAATCTGTCATGAAGCACTTTGTTAAAGGCCTTGCTAAAGTCTACATGTACAATATCCACTAACCTTCCCTCATCAATCATCTTTGTCACCCTTTGAAAAAACGCTACCAGATTCATGAGACAAAATTTGCCACACAGGAATCCATGCTAATTCCTCCTCTCAGTCTCTAACCAAATTCTGTTAGATCCTGTCTTCTCTAGCAACTTTCAAACCATTAATATTAAAGTCACTAGCCTGCAGTTGCTTAGTTAGTCCTTGCTGCCCCTTTTAAATAACAGCACATCATTAGTCTTCCTTCAGCCTTCAAGCACTTCACCTGAGGTCAAAAAATTGTGTAACTATCTCAACAAGTGCCTCTGCAATTTCTTCCCCAACTTCTCAGAAGATGCAAGGATATAATTCATCAGGCTGTGGAGATTTGTCTTCTCTAATATGCTCTAAGGCTGCCAAGACCTCCTCCCAGTTGTTCCAATGTGATTCAGTAACTTGGAACTCATTTCCTTGGCTTCCATAATATCCTCCACAGACTGGTATTGATTCAAGATCCCACAGATCTCATGTGGCTCCACACAAAGATGACCCTGTTGATCTTTTATGGGACCAATTCTCTCCCTAGCCACCATCTTAATATGTTTATAAAATCTCTTGAGATTCTACCTGCCAGCTCCAACTCGTGTTTTCTTTTGACCTCCCGGTTTTCCCCTTAAGCATACTCCACTTCTTGTACTCATCAAGGGAGTAATTTGATCCAGACTTTTTAAATCTAAAAAAAGCCCTTTTTCCTAACTAAAGCTCAATATTCCTTTCAACCCCAGTTCCTTCAATCTACCAGCCTTGCCATTTACCCAAACAAGAACATGCAGAGCTATCTCACCTTTAGTGCCTTCCCCTAAACAAGGTAATAAAGTTAAAAGGGCAATCTGTAGAAATTGGATTGTAGTGGATAGTGAGGAAGGCTCTCAAAGTTTGCACTGGGAGCTGGACCAGCAGTAAAAAATGGTCTGTAAAATGACAGATAAACTTTCATGTTAACGTCTGAAGTGTTGTACTTTTGGAGAATGAACCAGGGTCGACTTGCTTGGTAAACAAAGGAACACTGTGGAGTGCAGGGGAACAGGTATCCGGGAAAACAGATAGATAGTTCTTTGAAAGTGGCGTCACAGATAGATAGGATCATAAAGAATGCATTTGGGACACTGGCCTTCGTAAATCAAAGTATTGAGTACAGGAGTTGCTTTTTTAAAATTTAAATTTAGACATACAGTCACAAGCCATTTCGATCCACAAGTCAGTGTTGCCCAATTTACACTTAATTAACCTACACCCCCACCTGCTACGTTTTTTGAATGGTGGGAGGAAACTGGAACCCCTGTGGAAAACCCACGCGGATATGGGGAGAACATACAAAATCCTTACAGACAGCTTGGGATGTTATGTTGGTTGTGTAATGCATTGATGAGGCAAATTTGCAGAACTCTGTGTTGTTTGGTCACCTACCTGTAGGAAAGACATCAATGAGTTTGAAAGAGTGCAAGAGAGATCTATAAGGATGTAGCCAGGACTCAAAGAGCTAAGTCATGCGGATCAGTTAAAAAGGTTAGATCTTGATTTCTGATTTGTTGGAAAATGATGGGATATTGGTGAGGGGACATGGGTTAAAGGTAAAAGTGAAATATTAAAGAGGAACATTAGGGAACTTCTTTACTCAGAGGGTGGTGAAAGTGTGGAATGAGCTGCCAGTAGAAGCTTAGTTTGAATTTGACATTTAAGAGAAATTTGGATAGGAATGGGAGGGCTATGGTCCAGGTGCAGGTCGATGGGACAAGCAGAATAATTATTCAGGACAAACTAGATGGGCTGAAGGATCCATTTTTGTGCTATAGTGTTTTATGGTTCAATGATTGTATTTTCAAAAAAACACTTTTCAAAAGGAGATCCAAGATGAATTTGGAATGAACATCAGTTGTTTGTCAGGATCTTTGTAAAATGCACAACTTATGAATTCAAATTGCATAGTTAACAAATTTGAGCATTTCATCTCTGGTTTCCTGTTCCTGAAACCAGAAATTACAATTAAATTCCTATTTTGTTAATGGTAGCATTTTACCTGTTCCTTGATATCCTGCAACTGTTGCTGAAGCTTCTGTACATCAGCATTGACATTGGTATTGTCCTTGTCTCGCTGAAGAGGTGTAATATTTCCACTACCTGCAATACAAGAGTTCATATAGTTCAATCATTGTAAAAACAGATTTTTCTTTGGATTTAATCATTGGTAATGATAAAAAAACTGAAGTGAGATGTTTTCTAAATTGTGTCATATTTTACAATACAGGTACACGATCCTTTATCCGGACATCTAAAATCCGGAAAGCTCCAGAATCTGGCAAGTGGGGACCAGCGGTTGGAGGAGGCGGCCAAGGGACCAGCGGCTGGGGAAGACTGCCAGGCGGCTGGGGGAGACGGCCGGGCGAGACAGCCGGGCAGGGTTGGGGGAGACAGCCACGCAGCCGAGGGACCGGCAGTCGGGGGAGACTGCCAGGTGGCCGACGGTCGGGGGAGGTGGCCAAGGGACTGGTGGTCGGTGGAGGCGGCTGAGGGACTGGCGGTCAGGGGAGGCGGCCGAGGAACCAGGGGTCGGGGGACCGGCGGAGACTGCTGGGGGTCCGAGGGACCGGCGGCTGGGGGAGGCGGCAGCACAATTTGGGTGGGGTTTCTGAAATTCGGAACACACTGTCCCCCAAGGGTTCCGGATAAAGGATTGTGCACCTGTATTAGAAAGGAAAGTTTGGTCAACTGCACTTATGATGGTTTCTCGTTTTCAATCATATTATGATTTGTAATGCAATCTTTGTGATTCGAAAGAGTCATGTCACAGGCTCAAAATCCTTTTACCCTCACCACTCACTGCAGAGTTGATTGGTACAGATGTGACTTTGTTGGGTCTCAATGTCATGCTGATGAATTACATCATAACTGAAAATGGAGCTGCACACCATTCTGCCCTTTTCACACTAATTTTCTCAGTTTTGTGAATTGTGCCTGCATGAAGAATGATTCATTTTCTGAACTAAGCTACCAGAAATTTTCCAGTATAGACAGATGCTCAACTTCTAGTATATGAAAGCTAAATGTAAATATCATCATTTTATAAACAGTAATGCTTTGACAGGCAATATCCATATAAAAATAGCAATATATCTCAGGAATTAGTCCAAAACTCGATTTAAAGGAATTGCTAAATGAAGTATTCAAGTTGTGAAAATGTTCTTTTTAAACCTATAATTTTCTGAAATTTGCAAGAGCAGCTTTTATTCAATAAGTGAAAGTGCTGGTAACTTTGAAAAGATGTACTGATGCTTTAAGGTGCTAAAAAAGTATGTCAGTAAGTTTCTGTGGAATGGGAAAGTGGCTAGAATCTCCATGGATTATAAATTATGGGGTTTAAATTTACCTGACTTATAAAGTATTATTGGGCATCTCAAGTGAGATTTATCGCATCGCTCAGAGAGGGGACCCCAGTGTGGATGAAGATTAGGTTGCATTCGTTAGGTGAAGAGATAGCTGAAGAATTTATTTATAAATGGGATGTAAATCTACTCTCAAAGAAAACAGATGATCCCATTCTAAAACATGTGGAAAAGGACAAAATAAGGCATTGGATGGAAAGTGGAGGTATCTCCCAAAGCGCCCCTGACTCAGAAAAATACCCTTGACTCTGGGTGATAAGATCCTGGACACCTGGTGCCAGAGTGGAATCAGGTGTACTGAGGATTGTTATGAAGGGGGGCAGCTTATGTCATTTAAGCAATTGAGAATCAAGTATAATCTGTCCAACAGAACATTCTTCTGCTATCTTCAAATAAGATAATTTTTGAGGGAAAAATTGGGACCAGCCATGAACCTGCCTGAATGTTGCAACATGGAGATTCTAATTCAAAAGGGGAATGTGTGTAAATTTATTTCTAAGATGTATAACATATTCCAAAGTGAGGGCCCGAAACTGAGCCTATAAAGGTCGAGGGAGAGATGGGAGTCGGGACTTGGGTACAATAATCAATGAAGAATGGTGGCAGGACCTGTGTCTAGACAGTGTGACGGGGTCATCAACACCAGATACAGGATGATGCAGTATAATTTCCTGCTCAGAAACTACGTAAATCAAAGTTGGAGATTTCAGAAAAGTGTTTCAGATGTGTTGTGGAGGTGGGAACTTTCATCCACTCTACCTGTCTATGTTCAAAAGTGAGAGCTTTTTGGGAAGACCTAGGGGATATTCTAAAAAAAATTAAAAGAGTGGATTTTCCTCAGGATCCAGAGCTGTTCCTTTTGGGGGCTATTGGAGAAGTGCAGTTTAGACTGACTAAATTCCAAATTTCGTTTGTGAAGGTCACTTTGGTGGTAGCCTGGAAGTATATAGTGATTTCGTGGAAGTCCAACTCCCAGCTAAATACCACACAGTGGAATATGGTAATGCAGAGTTGCATTCCCCTGGAGAAAATCACATATAACCTACAGAGGAAACATGACTCATTCGTTAGAGTATGACAACCTTATTTGCAGTACAATGGTATGCAGAAAGATTGATTCCCCCTTTTAAATAGGGATAAGATTAAATTATCCCAGAAAGTCAGAGGTGTGATTACGGAAATGGGACTTGACACAGGCAACACACCTGCCATTCTCTTTTCGTCCTTAGTTTTCTTTTGTCTTTTTTTGAATGGCGTTGCCACTGTTATTTTTTCATTACAGGTTTCGATAGGGGTTGTGTGCCCCATGATGATTGGGATCGAGATAAGTTTTTGGAAGGTATTCGCTGAGGCAGGTGGGTGTGGGGTGGGGACAAATACAGACTTTGGGTTTCAATATGTACATGTACATGGATGGCTTTGTTTATTGGACTTAGTAAGTCTGTTAAAACTAAACTATTTAAAAAAAAGATATATGCTGCAAAATCCCTGGTATCTGGAACCTATGGGAATTGATAGTTGCTGGATAATTGTATTTTCTGGTTGTTTGACTTACTCTTTCAATACCAAACTAAAACTATCTACTGCCTCATGTTCTGCCGATTTCTGCTCACCAGACAAGCCTAATATATAAATACCACGATGAATCTTGAATATGCTAAGCCAGCCATTTGAAAAAGAACACTGTGCCTCAATACTCACACCGCCATCAGACTCTTTAATAATAAATTTATTTAAGGTCTCTCGCTTTTTCCTTTATTGCAGTCATTTGTTTACATGTGTACATTGTGTACAGTTGTTTTTTGCACTACCAATAAGTGGTAATTCTGCCTCACCCACAGGAAAAGAATCTCAGGGTTGTATGTGATGTCATGTATGTACTCTGGCAATAAATCTGAATATTCATCTTCTTGTAGAACTTCTTTCCTTTTTCTTGCCACATGGGTCCTGATATGCAACCTCCTTCTGACCTTTTCAAACTAAACTATTCAAAAAGAGCCTGGTCGAGTAAGTCCATCTTGGAGGTGTGAAGAGTGTGACATCGCCCAAGACTTTTATAGGTGTCGGACTTTATATAAAGCTGCTTAATTTTCTTTTTTTTTTAAACTTTATTTAAAATTTTATGACATGAATAAAATAAAAATTACATTTAAAGAAATAATAAAAAATAAGATAATAAAAATTAGAATACTACATCATTAAACTACACAAATTAACCCCCCCAATAATTATAACACAACATTAATCGTCTAATTTAAAATTAGTCCAACCCTCCCCCCAAAATAAAGAGTGAAGAATTAATTAAATGTTGTAAATAAAATAGAAAAAACCCCACTTACAAAAAAAAGGATAAAACTTAACAACAAAAATTACTAACAACAAAAAAAATATCAATACTAAAATAATACACTTAAACATATATTTAAATCAAACATAATACATATATTTAACAAATGAAATCCACTTTATAACTAAGTTCAAATATTAAAATCATATATCAACCACATATCTGTTATACAAAAAAATCATAATTAATAATACATAAATACAGAATTTCCATTAATACCAAGTTTCCTTTATAATTCATCGAGAAAACAAAAACATCCCTTAGAAAAACAATCAGATAAACTTTTTATTCCCTTCCCCTCCCCTTATATAAAAAAAGAAAAAAAAGAAAAAAAAGTTCAAACTCTTATAAAATTCTCCATATTCTTCATTTATAACATCTTCAAAATTCTCTATCGAAATTAACTTAATTTTATTAAATTCTTCTCCCTCAATGTATTTGTACTTGATTTTCTTCTTTTTCTTCTTATCACCTTTCCCCTCATCTTCCTCTTCATCTAATTCAACATCCTCAATTTTTGACTTATTATCTTGTGACATCATCCTCTTAAAAAAGAGAAACCCCCCCAAAAAAAGAGAAAAAAAGGAGAGAAAAAAAACCTAATTCCTTCTCAATTACAATCAGAAAACAAAAAGAGTTAAAAAAAATTATTTATTTAAAAAAATAATTAAAAAAAAATTTCACTTCTTAACCCAAAAATTAAAAAAAAACAGGTCGGAGGTCACGACTACCTCCTCCTGTTTAAACCACCCAAAGCAGTAACTCGCCCAAAGCGGTAACTCCCCCAAAATATTGGGTGTGAGATAACTCACAGGTAGCTGATGACTTCTGGAAACTAGTGCCCACCCAATTCCCTCTCCCAACTCCCATTTCATTAAACTATCATCATTATTTAAACTATTTAAACTCTTCTCAAAAAAAAGATAAAAGATTTATTTTTTTAAATCAACGTTACCACTTCGGTCACCATTGCTTCCATTTCTTTTAAAAATCTGCATCCCACCTTACATCTCTACTCTCTTTGGAGACCTTAAAGGACTACATCGTTCCTGAAACTGCATGATTGGTAGAGACTGAGCAAAGTCCATAACCTCTTTAGGATTGTCAAAGAACTTTGGCTGATTTCCATCCTGAAAAATCTTCAGTACTGCAGAATACCTGAATGTTGAGGTATGTCTTTTTTTCCACAACCATTCTTTCACAGAATTAAATTCGCATCGTTGAAACATAATTTCTTGACTCAAATCTTGATAGAAGAAAACAGGATTATTCTGAACCATCAAAGGAGATCTATTTTGCTGGGCATTTCTAATAGCCGTATGTAAAATTGTCTCTCTGTCACAATAGTTTAAACAACGGATCAGAACAGGTCTTGGATTCTGTCCTGAAAAAGATTTTCTTCTTAAAACTCTATGAGCACGTTCCAGTATTAAACCTTCAGGGAATTTATCCTGTCCTAACACTTGTGGAATCCATTCAGTAAAAAATTTTCTTGGATCTGGTCCTTCTATGCCTTCTGACAAACCAACAATTTTCACGTTGTTCCGTCTAGATTGATTCTCCAAATAATCAACCTTTTTTGCTAAATTTTTATTTTGGATCTGCAATGTTTCAATTATTCTATTTTCATTTTGCAGTTGATCCTGTACATCGACTAAACCTTGATCACACATTTCAAATCTTTCAATGGTTTCAAGCTTAAAAGCTCCATTAATGGCTTCCGCCATCGCATTAATCTTGGAAATAAACGGGTTCACAAAATTAGCTAAGTGACTCAATACAGAATATATCTTATCTTCAAGATCCTTAACAAACATTTCAACAGAAGTAGATTCAGGCATAATGGGGTCTTGCTGTTCCTTAGAGACCACGGGATCTTCTGTCTCTTCCCTTAATTTAATATCTTTTCTAGCAGTTTGACTTCATATAAAAATCCCTCTCAAAGTCCCCCCAGCAATGCCAGGAGACTGAAGATCAGGGTTATCTTTAAGCAAAATCTCTTTAATCATCTTCACTGAATCGATGTCTGGAAAAACCGTTGTAATTGAAGATGCATTTTGCAGCGCCACCACTGTAGCAGTCGAATGACAGCTCTTTAACTCTCCAGCTGGTGGCGCCCCAGCTGATTCAACTGTCAAAGTCTCAGTAACACCACTCACAGTGGCCGTTGTGTGAAATACTGGCACCCGGCCAGCCCTTTGTTCTGTAAGCTGTTGAGTGCGACCTTCAGAAAGCCTTACCAGTTTAAAACTGAGTTTCAATGCCGAATTCTGTACGTCTTCTTCTGGATCCATTCTACGCTGAGTCCTGGCTTCTTGTAAACAAGTAGGCTCAGACAATTTCGGAAAATATAGTTTTTTAACAGTCTGTTGATGTTTTCTTTTACTTTTTTTTTGCATATAAACCATTAGGCACGAATCCAGCACCTCTTATTATTTATAAACTTTTAAAAGAACTTTAACGGGCACTTAAAGACAAAACAATAAATCAGAGTCAGGAGAGGTCTGGAAGGCACGTCTGTTCCCTACGCCATCTTGCCACGACCCCCCTTAATTTTCTGAGATTGGGCCCTAATGTTGTAGTTGGTTAATGAGCCACAAGCACAGTATGACTTCCACCTTTTTCAGTCTCTTCCATACCTCCATCTTCTGCTTAAGGGCAAGTACTACATGTTTACACCTGCTGGTTGTTTTTCTTTTGTCATGGCAATGGTTAAGGGGGAAATTTGCCCAAAATAATGTCCTGCGAAATGAAATCTCTGTTTACGTTGGTCACAAGGCAGGCACTGGTTGCAGGTGTTGCCTGGTGCGCAAGTGGTGGATTCATGAACTAACAGCGAGGCACGCCAATTAAAAACATAACAATTTTTACCTATTATTTTATTCTTGTAAATTTTAATTTATTTTTCTTGTTTGCTTGAGGCTGTCGAGTTGCTTGAATTACAGATACCAGGGAGTTTACTGTATTAGGAATCAGTGGGGGTACTTAATATCATTTGAAACACAATATGAGCAGAATATTACCTCTCATCTTTGACCTTTTCAGGAAATTCCGACAAAGAAGAATCATTACGTTTCAGAGTTAATGCCCAGCAAAACACAATATTGGCAAAAAGGGGATATAGAAAGAAGAAAAATCAGCCCAAGTTCCATTCTTGATTGCTACGTCAGATTTTCCCATTGGGATAAAGCTGGTTAAACTTAGTTCTGAATCCAAATGCAATGGAAAAACTCACCAACCCGCATTTGTTAGACACTATGTCACTTAGCAATCCAAAACATAGTGAAAATTAATTATTTGGAAAATGCAATGACTTCAAACATCAGATTGAGTACCCTATAGTGATTTTTTAAAATTCCATTTTACTTTGTTGAATTATATTTGTTGTAATTATTTTTTAAAACAACTGATCACCTCCCTTATGAAACCATCACTAATCGGCAGAAAAACATGGTTAAGGATTTAATAAATAATGTAATGGTTTTGTGAGGCAATAATCTAATACTCTCATCATCAAAGCCCTAATTTTGCTGATGTAAATGCTAACTGATTTCATTTACTTTCATATAAAATTACAGTTAAATTGATGTCACATACAACTTATGATATATTGGAGGTGAAAATAAAATGAAATTTTCAATTCAGTTTCATTCATAAATTGAGCTAAAATATCAAGATTTCAATGCAAAGAAAATTTAAAAAATGGATTGTGTTAAGAAGTGACTCACTAAGGTCATCATTGGAATCTTCCGTACCTTTCCCACCACAACACATGATAAAAGGCACTCTTCGTTCCACAACAGCCCGGCATTGTACACACTTTTTCATTAGGCTTGCACAATCTGAAAAAGTTTATAAAAATTCCCCATTTGTATGTATTTAATCATTTACATACATTTTAAAATTTCCAATTAGTTTTAAAAGCTTCAATTTTATTGACACATGAACAAGTCAGACTTGGCAAATCATTTAAAGAAAACCAGTTATTAAATAATCTTCAGGCCCTTCTCTCATTTTATGTAGATATATTAGATTCAACTTTATTGTCATTTGTGCTAAGTACAGATATAAAGCCAAATGAAATGAAATTAGCATCTAACCAGAAGTACAAAGAATAGTGCTATTTACAAGTACAGTACAACTTTGATTATCTGAAATGTTCTGGACTGGACCTATTTTAGATGACTGAATTTTTTAGGTAACTGGTCTTTTTTTTTTTACAAACAGCCCTGTAGTAACAGCAAATCACTTGTATCAGTTTGGCTCTGAAAAAAAAATATAACTGAGGGTTTCGGATGGTTTCAGATATCCTTGTTTATCCAAAATTTTTCAAAGATGAACAGATGCCACTTCCGGGTCGAAAATAAATTATGGATAAGTGAGGATTTTGGATAATCGGAGTTGTACTGTAACTGCAAATAAAAGCAAGCGCTCTAGCAAACAAACAAGAATAAAAGTACTGACAGTACAGCATGGGTGCAATACTGTTCAGCGCTGTGATGCAAGGTTCAGCAAGGTCACAGCTGCAGGAAATAAGCTCTTTCTGAGCCTGCTTGTTCGGGAGCGGAAGCTCCTGTAACGCCTACCCGATGGAAAGAGAGTAAGAAGTCCATAGATAGAGTGAAATGCTTCCTTTATAATGCCAGGCAGTGTTTCTGGTAGATGTTCTCAATGGTGGGCAATTGGGGATATGGAAGTCTTAAAAATGTATTTGTATAAAATTTGTCCCAAGTTCTGGTACATAGCCAAACAGTTTAAAAGATTAGCTCAGCCTCTTGGTTATTTGAATCATGAATCAAACTGTTTTGAGATTTTAAATCTCCAATGGAGAGCAAATATTTACTAATTCCTATGATGAACTGTTGAGATGGTGTAACTAGAGACAGTTTAATATCTCTTGCATCATAATTAATTCATCTGATAAAAGAAATGGTGCAAGTGTTTACAAGAGTCTACAAACTGTGTTGCTTCGTTTGCATAGATCCAAGGGATGTTCTGATCAACCAGTGAAAGAGAGAAAGTTGAAAATGGGACATCAGTTGAGAGTTGCTTCTTAACCAAATGTGGGGCATGTAAGTGAATAAAAATGACATAAACTAGATTTCAATTAGTAAGTACTCAAAACTGTCAGTGACAAAATATTAGGAATAATGATGTTTGTCTTTTTAGTGCAGACACTTTATTGTAAAGTAACTGTTCCAGTTTGAGCAAATATAGGCCTGATCTATGGACTCATGAGCAATGAAAGATCTCGAGCTTTTCTTTTTAATACTTCTTTTTTCTAGAACATAACTGGAAGTAATCTTGTTGTGCAGAAATATTCATGATTTGCAAAAAAGGAAGCACCACAATGATGAGTAATGGCAACATAGCAATTATATCACTAAGGTGGCAACTACATCACCATGAAGATTTAGTGTACAAGCTCTTGTGGAATTTGCAATATGGACTGTCTCTATATCCTCAAATGAGGTGTGGCCCTCATGTATACTCAAGGAGCACCCTGTCATTTTGTCCACAAAGGATGACACTACCTGCTGCCATTTTCCTGCTTGCTGCTGTTCTTGCACAGAAGGCAAAGATTGTACTCTTGTGAATGCCAGGTTGTGAAATTTGCAGCAAAGTATAATATTGCAATCCTCTGAGTGAGGTAAAACACTAAAGACACTATGGTTGAAGTAAAAACACAATCCTGGAGAAACTCAGCAGATCAAGTGTACTTTAAAGATAAAGATGAATAACCAACATTTTGGGCTTGAGCCTTTCATCAAGGTATGAAAAAATATAGGCAGGTGCCTGAACAAAATGGTGTGGGGGAGGGACCGCTGAGTGACATAAGTGTGAAAACCACATCTCAAAGATCTGAAAGCCAATCCTGTCTCTGCTCCTCCCCTTACTGGTACTCAGAGATTAATGCTGGAGCCTCAACTACTGATACAATCTACATCAATATAGGATCTTGTGTGTCTAAAATTATAGAATAGTGTGATTCACATGCAAGACAGAAGCAGATTATCAATTTTTAATAATATATAAACAAAATAAAGCATATGGAAAAGAAAAAAATTAAATTTTCATCCATGCATGAAATTTCTTTTAAAAAATTAAAGAACTAATGTTCAAATGTTCATAAGCCAATTTAAATTTAATGACTCTTTTGTTCCTGTTTATTGCTGATGGCAGTCCGCACGTCTGCCTGTGCACCCAAGCGATTTCTAGATTTTGTCTTGATTGACAAAAGGGCACTAAATCCAGACTCGCTTAAGTATGTGGTCGCGAATGGGATGAGCACAGTTAGTGCTTTTTCACAAAGTCTTGGAAACATGTCCATTGTCGAACACCAATATTGTTCCAAAGTTTTGCTTTCAAACTGCATTTCAAGAACATGATTTGTGCGCAGTTCAATAAGATCTCCCTTTAGCTCTTCATCATCCGACATATTATCCAAATTGAAGGAGTATGGATTTATAAAAAAAACTGAAATGTTATCTTGCACCCCCTGGAATGCTAGCTCGCACCCCCAGTTGGGAAACCCTGTCTTAAAAGATAGAGGTGTTACTTAGCTAGCTGTCAAAGATTTTTCAGCAATTTCATGTGTTGGCCTTATGTGGACACCTTTCTCTTCTCACCTCAAATCTCTATCTCATATAATAGGACTTAAAACAGAAAATACTGTCTCAGAGTTGATTTTTATAAGATGTAAGTGCAATCTGTGCCTATAATACAGCATCACTGGCAGGAAAGTAAAATTACATTGTGAATTGTTTACATAAGTTTTTTTTGCGGAGGTCTCTGAATTGCTGAATTGGAAGTCTTTCAGATTTATACTTCAACTACTGCTTCAATTTGGTGGATAAACACCAGCAGCCAATTTTCATAAAAATTGTAGAGAAAGAGAACTTACAATGAAAATAAACGAGTGAAAAAATTGCTTCCTTGTACAAAATCACAACAGATTAAATGATGTTCTTGAGCAGTATATATATCTACGTTACAGCTTTCAAAAGATGCAAGTATTAAAAAAAATGTCTTGAGTTACCATTGGCCATCAGAAAAGTGGTATAGGTGCCACAAGATTTGCACCACTAAATTCAGGAACAGCTACTACCCCTCCACCATCAAAACTCAATCAGGGACTCATTTAAGAACTCTTACTTGTGGACTTTATTGATTTTATAAATTCTCTCTGTACTGCAGTCAATTTGTTTACATTTGTTATCTGTTTACAGTTCTTTATTTGTTTACATGTATATGCTGTGTACAGTTTTTTTTGCACTACCAATAAATGGCAATTCTGCCTTGTCCACAGAAATAGAATCTGAGAGTTGTATGTGATGTCATGTATGTACTCTTGTCAATAAATCTGAATATGTTTGAGAAGAAGAGTAGTTTCCCATCTTGTATTGCGTCTGCAATTTCTACTTGGTTTGTTACGAGCCCAAAGGACCCCAAAACCCAGCAGCAATAGATATTCACCGCGACAAGTAGTTACTTAAACAAAAGTTGTTTTTAATTATCTTTAAACATGAAAACAGAATCAAACTTTATCTTATCTCAATTAACTTAACTAACCCAACCTAACTCCCTTCTAATTCTAAGTGCACGCATATGTAATGTGTGTGTAAATTTAAGATAAGTTCTTTGGTTAACAGTTCAATCTCACTTCTCATTCTTTCAAGTTCTCTGGTTGCAGGCAATTCTTATACTGTGCACAGAATTTACATGTATAAAGTTCACCAGGCTTTGGTGCTTGAAAGGTAAATGTTTACTCATCAGGAAGGTTCTTTTAGGTTTGCAGAGAGAGATTCGTTTTTTCAGGATTTCCACAACCGAGGTACCACCATTAGTCACCTCAATGTCTTGCTGATAAAACTTGTCCCATCGGGGTTCTCCAGATGATAACTTCCTTCTTTCAGGCTACCAGAGAGTTCCTTTCTGTTCCACTTATTCCTAGAGCAACATCAGACAGATAGCACTTCTAGCCATCTGCCACTCTGGAGCTTCTGTTTCAGTTCCAACCAGCTTCTCCTGCTTGTTTCAGCTGTGACTTTCTCTCTCCATCTCAGATTCCAACTGCCAGCCACATGTCCTTCCCTCTCTCTCACTTGCAAAACCCCCTCCTTCTTCAGCAAACAATAGGAGTTAGTCTTCTGCTCCCATCTGTTGTTTTAGGTAAACAAACCTTTGAGTGAGCACTTTGCAGAAAGGTCATAAGTCTTGTAAAAATGGTCAACACAGGTGACCTGTCTCAAGTCTATTAATTTCATGTCATCATTTCAATTAGCACCTATTTGTGAAATTTGCATAGCATTCTCCATAGTTTCTGTAAAGTCACTGAATATGAATTCTTCAGTATTTCAAATAAGATCTGTTTTAAAATGTATGTATGTAACCTAATCTAATTTTACCAATTTATCTCCCAAATACATCTATGAATATTTCATCACAGGTTCACACTTTTGATTTACTTCCAGTCCCACTGAGTTTACAACAGTGGACTTGGCTGTGGGCTTGCACCCAAACATCAAGGTCAGATGTAGGACCAGTGAAAATAATAGGGCTAGAGTTTGAATTTAGAAATAAGATAGGATCTGGGAGATACGTTCAGGACTGGTAATAGACTTCTTTTGAGAATTTCAGGTTTGCGTCTAAATCCAGATTAAGATTCAGAATGGTTAAGGTGCATGTTGGTGGACATCAGGAGAATTGTCCTTCATATCTAAAATTTTTAGTTTGACTAGTAACAGCCAACTTTGATTTGGCATTTCACTCTTCACTGGCCTCAGTCCAATTGCACTTGAGCTTATTTATTTCTGATAAGATCATACTAGAGAATTCAAGTTTATTTCTAAAAATAATTTAGGATGAGGATTTTTGTTTAAGTTTAAGGGTTGTCACTAAAAGGAAAAAAATAGCATGTCAGAAATTCTTTTTTTGCCTTTACATTCAATGGTGATTATTGATCAAATATATTGCAATAAAATTAATTATCTTTTAAAAAATCTATTATAAGAGATCTTCTTTGAATTTCTTTATAAATGAGAATTCCATGTAGGCTAATTGAATGTTGGTTAACTCAGTATTCTATAATTTCTTTTGAATTAACTGCACAAATCTTTGAACACAAGTTAGGGATTTTCAGCATACAGATCAGAAATCAGTACTGGATAAGTCAAAATTTCAGTGAAAAAGCAAAGTGATAAATACAATTTCTTGGTTTCCACATCCAAATATATGCAAATTAAACTCATACTCACTCTCACAGGCACACATGTGACCACAAGGCTGGAAAAGCACTGCTGCCTTCTTATCAGAACATACCACGCATTCCTCAATCTGTTGGTAAATGAATTAGTTTCATTTTAGTCAGGAAAATAAAATGTAACTTACAATTCCTTCACCCTAAATGATTTCCAACTTCCCTAAAGTATAACCTGATTAGTTTTTCTTTACAATTTTTCATGTTTACACCAAGAATTAATAATGGTTAAGAACAGACTAAGAATAATGTATATTATATGTATGTGTATATTTTTTCTTTGGCTTGGCTTCGCGGACGAAGATTTATGGAGGGGGTAAAAAGTCCACGTCAGCTGCAGGCTCGTCAAAGCACCAAGAAATGGATCTGATCTTCCATTCTCAAATTTGAAGGTTTCACATCAAGAAAATAAAATCTTGGACCAAATTGGGAGGGGGAGTAAATTTCAAAACTGAATAAATGTTCAGGAAAAGGTAGAATTACATCAATCCACTCAGTTATATAGCAACCACACACACATCCTGACCCTTCATGGTAATGAGACTAAAATCTGTTTAATTTAATGGATCACTCTCCCTGGAATTTGACAATATAGAGAGAACCTATGACTGTGAGGTTCGGAACGACAATACCACCATCTACAAATTCGCTAATGATACCTTGATAGTGGATTATATAAGTTAGCATAGAGGAGGGAAATTGAAAGCTTGGTTAAATGGTGCATGAACAATAATCTTGTACTCAATGTCACTGTTACGAACACAGAGGACCCCAAAACCCAGCAGCAATAGAAATTCACAAAGACAAATGGTTACTTCAACAAAAGTAACTTTTAATTTTCTTTAAACATAAAAACAGGATCAAACTTTAACTTATTACTATTAACTTAACCCTCTTCTAATTCTAAGCACACATGTATGTAATGTGTGCACAAGTTCAGAAAAGTTCTTTAATTCACAGTCCAGTCTCACTTCTCACTCCTCCAAGTTCATCAGTTTCAGGCAATTCTTATACTGTGAACAGAATTTAACATTTATGAATTTCACCAGGCTTTGGTGCTTGAAAGGTAATTGGTTACCACTCAGGAAGGTTCTTGTTGGTTTTCAGAGAGAGATTTGTTGCTTGTTGGACACACACAAACTGATTCCTTTCGATCAGCCACTTCAATGTCTTGCTGAAGAAACTTGCCCCATCAAGGTTTTCAAGATGATAACCTCTTTCTTTCAGGTCACCACAGAGTTCCTTTTCTGTTTCCCTAATCTCAAGTGAAATATCATACAGCCAGCCATCTCTTCTTGTATGGACCACAAGGGCTTTGAACAGCCTGAGCTTAGAACTCACAATCTGTCTTCAAAATGGGATTTCAAACAACTTCCAAAAGCCACTGCAGAAAACCAGCAAACTCTCTCTTTCTGTCACACTTAGAGGAAAAAAATCTGATTGACTCTCTCTTTTTGCAAAACCACATGACCCTCCTAAAACAGCATACGCCACCAAAACAGCTTGCTGACTCCCAAAATCAATTCATGAGAGATCTTATCAGTTTCCTGACATGGGCCCTTCCATTTGCACCTCGTTGTGAAAATCTCCAGCACAGAAGTCTATTGTCTTTGCAGACTTGTGGGCACCACCTTATACATAACTCTTGCATTTTAAAATGAGATCTGTTTTGAAGTGTTTGAATCTTTTTGTGACCTAACTAAAACCCCACAATCCATCTTCCAAAAACATATCTATACATAACATAAATTATATCATAATCTGTCACAGTCACCAAAACCAAGGAACTGAATGTTGGCTTCAGGAAGGGAAAACCAGATGTATACAATCCAGTGATCATTGGGAGATCAGAGGTGGAGAGGGTGAGCAAATTTAATTTCTTGGGAGTCACCATCTCAGAAGATCTTTCCTTGACCCCACACACTAATGGCATCATGAAGAAAGCACATCAGCACCTCTACTTCCTCAGGAGTTTGCAGAGGTTTGGTATGACATCAAAAACCCTGGGAAATTTCTACAGATGTGTGGTGGTAAGTGTGCTGACTAGTTGCGTCACAGTCTGGTATGGGGACACCAATACCCACAAGAGTAATGCCCTGAAAAAGGTAATGAACACAGCCCAGGACAATATAGGCAAAACCCTACCCAGCATCGAGAACATTTAAGGGGAATGCTACTGTTGGAGAGCAGCAGCAATCATCAAGGAACCACACCACCCAGCATATGCTCTGTTCTCACTGCTACCATCAGGACAGAGGGAGAATTGCCACAGGACACTCGCATCACCAGGTTCAGGAACAGCTGCTACCCCTCCACCAGACTCCTCAACAATAAGCTCAATTAGAAACATTTAAGGACAATTGCACTTATTGTTATTTTTTCCTCCTCTCTGTATTGCACAATTGTTTACGTTTCTTTATTTGTTTTGGTTTTTTTTATTTAAATTTTTTATTTTTCACACTATAAACCACATTGACCAAAATACATAGACATTTTTCTCTTGAATATATACCGTGTCATTCTCTCCCCTTTTCCCCCTCCCTTCCCTCCCTCCCTCTCCCCCCACTTCCCATTTATTCAAAGTCCAATCTATAAGATACATTAAACCCGTTAAACAATGTCGTCACTTAATAAAAATAAACAAGAAATTTTTGTCTTTTACTTTTATATTCTGAGTCAGTTCATTTCATTGTCTTCTCCTTCTGTCATTTTAGGTGGTGGATGTCCATGGTAGGATTTCTCTATTGTATTTCATGTATGGTTCCCATATTTGTTCGAATATTGTGATGTTATTTTTTCTAATGGAATACATTTATTTATTTCTATGTACCATTGTTGTATTCTCAAGTTGTCTTCTAATTTCCAGATTGACATAATACATTTTTTTGCTACAGCCAGGGCTATCATAATAAATCTTTTTTGTGCTCCATCCAAATCAAGTCCAAATTTTTTATTTTTTATATTACTTAGAAGGAAGATCTCTGGGTTCTTTGGTATATTGCTTTTTGTGATTTTATTTTACATGTACATTGTGTAGTTTTTTTGCACTACCAATAAGTGGTAATTCTGCCTTCCCTGCAGGAAAAAGAATCTCAATGTTGTATGCACTCTGACAATAAATCTGAAATCTAATAGAAAGGGTACATCTTCAGAAATTAAATGAATGGAATTACACAAAGACAATCCACAAAGAGGTACTATTACCTTTGTTCGAGACTGCACTTGATCTTTACAGATAAGGCATTTTTTAACCCGTGGTGAGCAGAGGAAGCAAGTAGCAATGTGTCCACAAGGTCCAAACAAAGTGTCGCGTTTCATATCTGAGCAAACCATGCACTCTTCCAAAGTCTCTGTATCATTGTTAATCATAGAAGGACTACGTGATCCCACCTGTCCACTGAAACAAGGCGTAAAATAATTAATATCCCCATAAATATGTCAGTTTTCTATTGGGATAAAATACTTAAACCAATTAAAGTCTACAATCAAGTCATCAAGCTCAAAAATAAAGTTTGGTTGTTTTTAAAGAATATGCAAAAGCTTTCTTCCACTCCCAGCTTCAGTAGGTATAGTTCTAAGGTCATATTTAACTTTGGCTATGCCACTACCGGTAAATAGATAATTTTCCCTTCCATAACTGAGAGGTTTCAAGGAAAATTAGCACTTGCATTATCTACCAAGATGAACTAAAACAGCAGGGATCGAACTTTGAAATTGGGACATTTCTAGAGTGGACAGCTCAGCATCAAATTAAGAAGTGCTTTAGGAAATCTTTCTTTGGCTTGGCTTCGCGGACGAAGATTTATGGAGGGGGTAAAGGTCCACGTCAGCTGCAGGCTCGTTTGTGGCTGACAAGTCCGATGCGGGACAGGCAGACACGGTTGCAGCGGCTGCAGGGGAAAATTGGTTGGTTGGGGTTGGGTGTTGGGTTTTTCCTCCTTTGCCTTTTGTCAGTGAGGTGGGCTCTGCGGTCTTCTTCAAAGGAGGTTGCTGCCCGCCGAACTGTGAGGCGCCAAGATGCACGGTTTGAGGCGAGATCAGCCCACTGGCGGTGGTCAATGTGGCAGGCACCAAGAGATTTCTTTAGGCAGTCCTTGTACCTCTTCTTTGGTGCACCTCTGTCACGGTGGCCAGTGGAGAGCTCGCCATAGAACACGATCTTGGGAAGGCGATGGTCCTCCATTCTGGAGACGTGACCCACCCAGTGCAGCTGGATCTTCAGCAGCGTGGACTCGATGCTGTCGACCTCTGCCATCTCGAGTACTTCGACGTTAGGGATGAAAGCTTTAGGAAATACTGGGTAGAAAAATCACTGTTTTTGTGGTTGATCTTGTAGGCCATTCACCAATTGTGTCTCAGTCAACAGGACCAGAAATTTAAAATGTTATCTGCATCCAGCTGTTACTTCACAAAAAACTTGAGGGGAATCTGGTTAAAGCTGCTGCTGAATCCAATCATAGAAGAACACAATATTTGATGGAAAACTTCAGCATGCATCCTGCTAGTGCAAAAAAGTCTTGTATTTTGGGGTCTGCAAGAAGGACTTGTGAGGCAAAGGATATTCATAAGACGTAGGAGCAAAATGTAGGCCATTTGGCCCATTGAGTTTGCTCTGGCATTCAAATCATGGATGATGAGTTTTTCCTCTCAACTCCATTATCCTGCCTTCTCTCCATAACCTTTGAACCTTATCAATTCCTGTGAGTCTTTTCAAGTTACAGCAATTCAGATAGTTTTGGGGACATGGGTAAAAATTACAGTTTTTGAACATGCCATTTTGTTTTTTTTTAATTAGTTACTATGCAGCAGCAGAAGTTCATTGCTATTGTGGGTCAGATTGTATTGACCTGGGCTCTTCACCAAGTTAAAGTAAAATAAAGTATAAAAATTGAGTGGTGCTGTAAACTTCAGCTCGAATTTTAAAATGATTTACTTTCATTTTAACATTTAAGACTATCTGAATCTTTCAGATATTTAAAAAATGACTTGGTTTTGACAGAACACAATGGCCCGTCACCAGCTTTGTGTGGTTTTCTACACAAAGCTTTCTGGTGTTGTAGGGACACTCTGTCCAGTTCTCACTGCTAGACATCAGGGCCATGAAAGAGGAACTCTCCACATTTGGTCAAGGTAGGTAGAGGTGGAAAGGTTCAACAGGCAGTGGTATCAGGTTGGGGCTGTGAGTTGTTATGGGGGTTTAGGGAGGAAGAGTTTGGTAATTGCAACATAGTACCACATACCATTACACCTCCATAAATAGTTAAGAGTACAAAATATTGTTAGCACTCACTTATACCCTCCTAAAGGACTTGAGTAACATTAAGACATTGCTGTGATCAGTAATAACTTTTGTCCATCAATTGTGTGTGGCAGAGCCCAGCAATATATGGGTTCTGCAGTACAGGAGATGCCTTTTAGTGTTTCATGTACAAACAAGAGAACTTCCACAGAAATATTTAAAATCTTACATGCGGCAACAATCTTGTACTGTTTATTGATAACATAATCTCTGCTACTGAATTACCTACCACTGGCATTTTCAATAACTTGATGGTCTCTGAACATATTATAAGCAATATAAAATATCAAACTAATCAATAATCTTAAAAAAGTCTGAAATTAATACACTCCACTTGACACAATTCATTAATGATTGTAACAGTGACAAATAAATATTGGTGCACCAACCTGACTTTTTCTTTGTGACATTTTGCCAGGACCTTACAGAGGTTTGGATCTGGGCAAAGATCTAGTGGTGACTGTCCTTTTTTATTGCGAATAGCAAGATCAGCTCCATTTGCAGCTAGAAAGCAAGCAATAGAAGCAGCACTCTTTTTATCTGCTCCTTGTGTCCCAAGACCCATAAGCAACTAGAAAAAAGAATGATACATTTTAAAACATGCCAGCATGATTAAATATTAGCAACTTTTAAAAATAAAGATCAAGATTTTTTCCAGTTATAACATACAAAATTATTGTAAGAAATGTTTTCCAATGGTACGAGAACTCCTCATACATATTTCATATTACTTGCAGTTTTCAAAGGTGAAGTTCCTTTATTCAGTTCGAATAAAAATTATTCAATAAAACTGCAGCTCCCACTAGTGGTTTTTCCACACATTTAAAAAAATTATTCCTTCACCAAAACCAACTTTCCCAACGTGGGAATCTTTGTTAAACTCTCTTTCTTGAAACTCTCCTTCTCAACCTCTTCCTCCAATTCAGTTAAGTGCAAGGCTCTCTATCATCGATAGATCCAAAAACAACATTTGATCAAGATTGTTTGTGGCATCAACACCAGAGACAGCTAGTATGCAGGAAATATAAGAAAAGGAAGAAAATACGTTGAAGATTTGCAAGTTGCGGCTGTTTAATGTCAAAAAAGTATCAGATTGAAATCAAAATAAATTCTTTGCTCAATAATTCTAATTAGGCAATTTTAAAATAAAGGCAAACACAGTATAGATACACACCAGCTATGATAGGGAGTACAAGTCATAACAACCTACAAAGCAATGGCTAACACCATACATAGCTGTGATGCTTCATTACCTGATGAGCTGAACACCTTCTATGCCCACTTTGAGAAGAAGAACCAAACCATGCCTATTAGAATCCTTGCAAAGGCTGAGGACCCTGTGATAGCTGTCAGTGAGGATGACGTCAGAACACCATTCAAGAGGGTGAACCTTTGCAAGGTGTCAGGCCCTCACAGCGTACCTGGCAGGGAACTGAAAATCTGCGTCAACCAACTAGCCAAATGTTCAAAATATTTTCAAAGACTCATTGCTGCAGTCAGAGGTTCCCACCTGCTTCAGAGTAGTGTGTGCTGCCTCAACAACTATCGCTCAGTAGTACGAACTTCTACTGTGATGAAATGGTTTGAGAAGCTGGTCATGGCCAGAATAATGTGTACCTAAATTGTCTATCGTCACCATTGCTCCACAGCAGATGCAATATTGCTGGCTTTCCACTCAGCTCTGGATCACCTTGAAAACAGCAATTCATATATACAGCTGTTCTTCATTGACTACATTATTCCCTCAGTGCTGGTCATGAAGCTACAAACACTGGGACTCTGTACCCCACTCTGCAACTGGATCCTTGACTTTCTCATTGGAAGACAACAGGGAGTATGAATTGGAAGCAACGTCTCCTTCTCACTGATTATCAACACAGGCACACCCCAATGGTCCGTGCTTAGCCCTCTGCTCTATTCATTATACACCCATGACTGTGTGGCCAGGGACAATTCCAATGCTATCTACAAGTTTATCAATGACACCACAGTTATCGGCAGAATCACAAATGGCAATGAGGAAGCATACAGGAGGGAGATAGATCAGCTCTTTGAGTGGTGTCACACCAACAACTTTGCATTCAATGTTATCAAAACCAAGGAGATAATTGTGGACTTCAGGAGGAAGTCAGGGGAACATGATCCAGTAATCATCGAGGCTCAGTAGTGAAAAGGGTCAAGAATTTCAAATTCCTGGGTGACAACATCTCAGATTTGATCTGGAGCCTCCATATTGATGTAATCATGAAGAAGGCTCGCCAGTGGCTATATTTTGTGAGGTGTTTGAGGAGATTCTGTATGTCACCAAAGGCTTTCGTAAACATCTACAGGTGTACCGTGGAGAGCATTCTGGCTGGTTGCATCAGTGTCTGTTATTGAGGTGTCAAATCTCAGGACAAGAAAAAATTCTGGAGGCTTGTTAACTTGGCCTGCGACATCACAGGTACCAGACTTCATTCCATCAAGAACATCTACATGAGAGGGTGTTTTTTAAAAAAAAAGCAGCCTGTATCCTAAAGACCCCCACCTCCTAGGCCATGTCCTCTTCACTCTGCTACCATTGGGGAAAATATACAGGAGCCTAAAGACAAGCACTCAACAGCACAAGGACAGCTTCTTCCCCGCTGCCATCAGATTCCTGAATAATCAATGATCCAAAGACACTGCCTTACTTTTCGTGCACTATTATTTTAATTTTGTTTTAGATTATTGTTGTAAGATGGTTTATAATATGAATGTTTGCTCTATGATGTTGCCACAAAACACCAGATTTTGTGACTTGATCATGACAACAAATTCCGATTCTCAGTATTTGTATCCAAATCTATACTGAACTCCAATAATCTGTCCTCCTTGCACTTTTCAACTACATTGTAATTTGGTCATTAAAATATCTTAAATTTAAGGGTTTACATTTAATCATGGTCTTACTGTCCTCCTCACAGTAATGTTCTCCAGGCATCCTTTAAAAAAATTGTAGCCTTTGTCTCTTGAAAAATGCAAGTACTCTCAATGGTGTAGGCCAGGATTCTGAATTCCCTCCTCTCCAAATCACTACCTTCCTCTCACTCTTTATCCTCTTTTATTTTGTCCTGATGTTAATTCTTGTCTGTAAAGTACCACAGGATCTTACAGGACAGAAACCGGCCCCTTCAGCCCTTCTAGTTTGTCCTTAACCATTTTTTTTGCCTACTCCCACTGACCTGCACCCAGATGGTAGTCCTCCAGACATCTCCCATCCATGTACCTGTCCAAATTATTTTTCAATTTTAAAATGGAGCCCGCATTCACCATTTCAGCAGGCAGCTCGTTCCACACTCCCACCACTCTCTGTGTGAATAAGTTCCTCCTCATGTTTCCCCTTAACTTTTCCCCTTTCCCTCTTAACCGCTGTCCTCTTGTTTGTATCTCATCTACCTTCAGTTGAAAAGGCCTACCTGCATTCACTCTGTCTATCCCCTTCTTAATTTTAAATATCTCTTTCAAACCTCCCCTTGTTCTTCTACGCACCAGGGAATAAAATCCTAACCTCTTTAACCTTTCCCTGTAACCCAGTTCCTGAAGTCCAGGCAACATACTAGTAAATCTTCTCTGCATTCTTTCTATCTTATTGATATCTTTTCTGCAGTTAGGTGACCAAAACTGCACACAATACTCAAAATTTAGCCTCACCAATTTCTTATACAACTTCATCACAACATCCCAACTCCTAAAGGTCAATATGCCAAAAGCTCACTTTACAACCCTATTCACCTGTGACACTACTTTCAGGGAATAATATATCTGTATTCCCAGATCCCTCTGTTCTTCACACTCCTCAATGCCCTACCATTTACTGTTTATGTCCTTTCAGCATGCAACACCTCACACATGTCTGCATTAAATTCCATCTTCCATTTGTCACCCCATTTTTCCAGTTGATCCAGATCCCTCTAAGCATTGGAAACCTTCTTTGCTGTCCACAACACCTACAAACTTGGTGTCATTTGCAAACTTGCTGATCCAATTTAGCACACTACCATCCAGATCACTGATGAGAAACAACAATGGTCCCAGTTCCAATCCCTGAGGCTCACCACTAGTCACAGGTCTCCAGTCTGAGAAGCCATCATCCACCACTACTCACAATATATGTTTGCTTATGCTGTAAACTGAATATAAATTATTGTCGAGGAGTTATTTAAACCTGACTGCTTATTAATGTAACATCTACATGAGATGCCACCTCACGAAGGCAAGCAACATCATAAAAGATCCCCATAACCTTGATCATGTTCTCTTCTTGCTGCTCTCTTCTGGTCAAAGGTATGGAACCCTAAAGTCCAACACCAATATGTTCAAGAACAGTTTCTTTCCAATAACAATCAGGCTTTTGAAACTCTCCATATCATTTAAAGCACAAAGCTACTACAACACTACCAAAGGGCTGTCTGCATTGGTGATAGAGCATATTCTTTTGCACTCCAAGCTAACCAACTGTGAATATCTATTATTTATTTTATTTTTCTTTTATATTTAGTATATATATTTTTTCCTCTAAGGCCCCATAATTATCCTCCATTTTCATTTGTGTCTTTAATGCCACTGGAAGCTGCAACAAGAAAACCTTTAATTCCATCTGTACATTATACTTATGCAACTGACAATAAACTCTAATTTATTCATATAACTGCCGATCTAATTTATCCAAATGAAGCACCTACAATAATCATATTGTTATGCAGGCTATGTTATTTCCAGTTGTAAAACCATACATTAAGCCATCCCTTCTTTTAAAGTGCTCTTTCAATGTAAGCCATCAAAATCTTTTCAATGTCAATAGTTGCCAATATTAAAGCGTTTTTCTTTAAACATGTACATCTCAGTAATTGATTTAAAATAATCTTCTGTGATGTATCCTCCATATCAACAAGCATGCTGAAATGAAATTTGCTGATGAATCCACAGAAGAGGGTTGTATAAAAAGGGTTGATGAGTCAGCCTACAGGGGGAATATTGAAAACTTGGCTGAATGGTGCATCAACAACAACCTCGCAACTCAATGTCACCAAAACCAAGGAGCTGAATGCAGACTTTAGGAAGGGAAAACAAGAGGTGTACAATCCAGTGATCATTGGGAGATCAGAGATGGAGAAATTGAGCAAATTTAAATTGCTGGGAATCACTATCATGGAGGATCTTTCCTGGATCCAACACACTAATGTCATTGTGAAGGAAACACGTCAGTGTCTCTACTTCCTCAGGAGTTTGCAGAGGTTTGGTATGGCAAACTCCAAATGTATAGTGGAAAGTGTGCTGATCAGCTGGATCATGACCTGGCGTGAGAGCACCAATACCTCTAATCAGAAAGCCCTGCAAAAGGTAGTGGACACAGCCCAGTACATTACAGGCATAACTCTCCCCGCCATTGAGAAAATCTACATGAAATGCTGTAGTCGGAGAGCAGTTGTAATCATCAAGCTTCCATAGCTCCCAACATATGCTTTGTTCTCACTCCTGCCATCAGGAAAAAGGAATAGATCCCTCAAGACTCATACCACCATGTACAGGAACAGTTGCTTCTCCTCCACCAGACTCCCAAACAACAAACTCAGAGACTCATTTAAGAACTTTTACTTTGCACATTATTTATCCCTGAATACTTTTTTTCTGTATTGCAATTTGTTTACATTTTTGTTGCTTTACATTTCTTGAGTACGGCTTTTGCACTATTGTGTAAGTAGAAATTCTGCTTGGCCCAGAGGAAAAAGAATCTCAGGGTTGTATGCTAGGTCATGCATGTGCCCTGACAATATCTCTGAACTTTGACTTTGAACTGTACCTCATGAAACATAATAATTTTTAACATTTAAGTTTAATTCAAGAAACTATCAATCTTTTTGTTTGGAATCATGCCAGCAAAAAGATACAACAGCTGTGTTTTCCCAGAAACTGGGTTGACCCATTTTCCCCATCATTACTACATATGGATTAATCGAAACAGGATCATCATCAGAACTGAGATTTGGCACAACCTAGAGATCCCTCAGCCCACTGAAAATTTGCTGATAATCAACCATCCGTTTTCATACCAAGTCTCTCCTAACCTATTTCATTCACCCCACATTCCCATCAGGACCCCTCAGATTGCATGACTCATTTACAAATTGGAGGCAGATGAAAGTGGCCAACTATCACTCACATATTTTTGGAACATAGGAGGAAACCCAGGCACTCATGTAACCTCAAGCTGAACCAAATTCATAATAAAAAAGTAAAACGCAAAAGTCTGTAGTCTCCATAGTTGAAGTAAAAACACAAAGCTGGAGAAAACTCAGCAGGTCAAACAGTGTTCTTTATAACAGCAAAGATAAAGATACATAAATCATGTTTCAGCTTGAGTCCTTCATCAATGTATGGAAAATTGTCAGCAGACAGCTGAATAAAAAGGTAAGGGAGGAGGAGATGATCGCAAAGGCAAGAGATTATAGGTGAAGAAGGGAGGTAGGGCACAGCAGCAAGCAAGAAGAGGAGGGATGGCTAGGTGAAGAGAGAGGGAAGGGGATGGAGAGCTGACGGAAAGAAGACAGGGGGAAGGGAAAGGGAAAGGAGAGCAGGTTCCCAAAAACCAGAAAAGTCAATGTTAATGCCATCGACTTTAGTGTGCCCAGACGGAAATCAGGTATTATTCCTCCAATTTATGGGTGGTCTTGATGGGATAGCACGAGGCCAAGGACAGACATGCGACTATGGGAGGGGGACACAGAATTGAAATGGTTGGCCACTGGGTGGTCCCCGTCGCTGGTGTGGGCAGAGAGAAGGTGCTTCACGAAGTGATCTTCATTTCAGCCAATTTTGAGTCAGTCTCCAGCATACTGTAGCCTAGTGCAAGTCCCTTGACTGCAGTCTCCAGCAGCCCACAGGCTGCATGGGCTGTTCGCCTCAAGCCCAACAGCCCACCGCCTGTGTGGGTCCTTCAGCCACAGAACCCCTCACTGGTCCGCTGCCTTGGTCATTGTCCCGTGGGTCATCTCTGCTTCTCCTTCTCAGACTTGGATGGGGATTCTGTTTTCTGGTGCTCTCCACAAATCTTTCACTTCCTTGAAGTCTGCAACCCCTTGTTGCTGCTGCCATTCATAGACACCACCATCTTGGGCGCAGACCCCATGGTGGAAGGATTTTAAATAAAACTATCTTCAGCTCTTTTAACAGGTCGTTCAAAGCCTGTATGAAGCTGACAGCATTCAGACTTGACAGTTGGACCCCACAGGAGCTCTCTGTGGGTCCGCACCAGTGGCAGTGGTGCTACTACAGCAGCTCCAATGCACTGTACATTAGGACACTTTTCCCACTCATTCTTCTCCTCTATCAATATAAAAAATAGATAGATACAGAAAATAGTATCAATAAACCATATTTACTGTGTTCTTGGAGGGCTCCCATCCACTATCGACTTTCCCCACATCCTGCATATCTTGCAGTTGACGGAGTTGGCACAAAGTATGATGGCGCAGGGCTTCATGAAGAGGTGTATCACCATCTTTATCTTGAATGTCCAATTTTGCACCAGCACGAACCAATAGCTTAAAATAAATTATAATCCACCGTTATAATTTTCTGTTGAAGGTTAATAACTTCAATTTATTTTTATTTTCAAAACTCTACATCGCACAAGTATTCGCTCTAACAGTAAAAATGAACTTAGTTATTATAGATTTCAGATCAATTATTGAATTAGAAAATTGTTATGTATGATATATAGTAGTGAAAATGAGAGGAAACACAACACACAATTGAACCCTGACAAAAAAAAACTGAATAACTTAAAGGCAGTTAGTCAATGGAAAACAGGAAAGAGACATCTGGTTTAAAGAACTGAGAATCTTTTTTCATTGGAAAGAGATACTTAAATAAAACATTACAATTAATAGCTTTATGTAAACCTTTATTCATATTGTGATTGATGCTGCTGAGGTTGTTAGCACATAGAAATTTCTTGAATGGGAAATACTGTGCAGACATACAGATTTGCTTCCAACAAATCCAAATGAAGCCAAGAAAGGATTTGGCCTGCCTGTCAAATTATGGAGCATAGGCTGCCAGTTTCTAGCAATGCCATCATTCATTGTGATGCAGCCCTAAGCCTCATCTGTCAGCAATGAGTGGCCTCACCACTTTCACCAGTCCAACACCAATTCATGTGGAAATTCATTGGCACAAGAATGCCAGTAGAGGGCAGAAGTATGGACCAAGTTTCCAGCACAGCTGTGCATAGCATCAGGGAGGATAAAAGTTTCATTAGTGCTTTGTTTCCTGGGAATGCCTCCTGAGCATTAAATAGCTATCAATAAACTGTTTAATCTTGAAGCAGAGTATTTTATGAGCTGAAGCTCTGATCACATTATACAAGGCACAAATTAATGTAACTTAAAACCTTATAACTGTGGGTCTGACTAGTTCTGCTTCTCAGATAGAAATCTGAGCAGTTATATAGCAGTCTAGTAAGATTTTGGTCATACCGCATCACAGTGATTGCTGAGAACAAGAACATAAAACAATGATACAATGCATTCACATATTCACAATATTAATGTTCATGGTAGAAGATGCACATATACATAACAATTTTAGAGTCTAATATTTCAAAGAATTTCCACAAGTATAACTTTGAATTCACAACTTCTGTCTTACCCGAACAATTTGAGTATGCTGCCGCTCAACAGCTAAATGTAATGCAGTTTGCTGGTTTACATTCTGGATATCCAAGTTAGCACTGCCCTGAAAAAAAAATCCTTAAAACACTTAAATATTTGTGATTTATGTGACAAATCAATTGTTTCCTGATTAGATAATAATACAGTCACTTAAAAACAAAGGGAAATCTAAGTATTACAAATATATTATTGATATTGCTAGTTTTCTAAAGTAGTTGCAGTTATTAATCAAATATTCTGGTTAATTACAGAATTAGAGTAAGAAATGTACAGAAAGGGCTCTTCAGTCAATGTCAAATGCCACCTCTTTTGTTCGTCCACACTACAAAATTTGACTACATTTGGGCTGTTTCATTTATGCTTGTCTATTTAAGTGTCTGTCTTAATGTCCATTAAACGTAACACTTAAATTATATCTAAATCCACCAGCAAGAACCAGATATCAACCACTCTGTTTTAAATGTTCTCCTCGTATCCTCTTTAAAACCTCTGCATCTCACATAAAACCCAAACGACCTTGTTTTTGACACTTCAACCATGGGAAAAAAAAGATTTTAAATGCCCTTTGACAATTCATTCCTCTCTCATTATTTTATCAATCATGGAATAGTGTACAGTTCTAATGCACTATCAGAGCAACCAGGAAATCAAATAATTCATGTTCAATCAGGAAAAAGAAAAGGTATATATCATAAAATAGATGGTGGCACATGTGAGACTGCAGATGCTGAATCAGGAACAAATAAATAACAGCCAAGCATCCTCAGTGGGAGAAAAAGGATGGTTGATGTTTTGGGTTGGAACCCTTCATTAAGATGAACAGTGCAGAGGCCCTGAAAGGGGGGTGACAGTGGCGGCCCTGAAAGGGGGGTGTCAGTGGCGGCCCTGAAAGGTGGGGTCTCAGTGGCAGCCTTGAAAGGGGGGTCTCAGTGGCGGCCCTGAAAGGGGGGTGTCAGTGGCGGCCCTGAAAGGGGGGGGTCTCAGTGGCGGCTCTGAAAGGGGGGGGGGGTTCAGAATAATAAGGACAAGGTGTGAGGGTTTGGAAAGGGGCTAGTAGGGCACTGGTGAATCAGGGAGAGTGAAGGATGACAGATGGGGAGGAGGAGGCAGTTCATTGGCTGGTACCAGATAAAGAGAGAGAGGGAAGAGAAACAAAAATAAACAGCTTGAGGAACAACACTTCATATCCACCTGGGTAGTTTGCAACCTAATAGGATTAACATTGGGTTTTCCAATTTCAGATGAGTCCCCTCTCTTTTCTTCAAAGCTACATCCATTCTTCCCCCCCAATATTTGTTCTCTTTTCCATCCACATCCCCACACATTCTCATTCCCTGTGCATGTGGTTCCATCCACTTCTACCTACATTTGATCAATAGGACGCGCCCCATCCCTCAGTTCTATCTGGTCCCTTCTGTCCTCTATCTCTCTCCCCTAATAACTTCCATAATATCAGCAGTGACATCTTCTCTACTGATCAGATTGCAGCACAGATTGGCTTTGTCTCCACTTATCACCCTCCCCAAACCTGTCTCTTACTCCAACCTGTACAACACATCTTCCTTCACCCAACACTTCTTACTTTTTTATATCTCTCTCCCTTTGTCTGCCATCCGCCAATCACCTCTCTATCCATCATCCTTCATGTTCCTTAGTTCACCAATCTGCTACTGGCCCCTGTCCAATCTCTCCCACCCGTCCTCATTATACTGGCCATCTCCCCTCAGATAGCTGTCTTGAACAAAGGGTTCTGACCTGAAACATAATTTCTCTCCATCTCGTGCTGCTCAACCTGCTGAGTTCCTGCAGCAGAAATTATTTTTTGCATAAGATAGGTGGTCTTCAATTAAGAAGTTTCTCAGTCAGATCATCTATAATAGTAGCCTCTTTCATCAGCCAATCATAATCACTATGAGTTGCACAGATGCGCCTTTAGGAGCTACAAAGACAACGACACATCATTGTTTTTATCAGGAATTGTCAGATTCCAAAGTGTTCATGTTGCTATTCAGTGTTTTTATATTACTTGCCAGCAGCATGTTTATGAGCAGGAAAGAAATTAAGCTTTCAAAACATGTGGCTGATATCCTCCACAAACTGAGCAGATTCTTCCTGACATCCTGCTGGCTGTTGCAATGTATTTATTGCTGTTAACTCCAATATTCAATTTTGGAGCAAGAGCATCAATAACATTTAGGGGTCCTTCCCTCCTTATTGTAACCATGGCTGTTAACATTATCAGGCAACAATGAATTCAAATAATGACTGCTGTTAATGAAAGGTCATGGAGTTTAAATTAATTTTTAAAATATTTAAATTTAGACATACAGCACAGTAACAGAGCCCGTGCTGCCCAATTAACCTACAACCTTCGGTACGTTTTGAATAGTGGGAGGAAACCAGAGCCTCCAGAGGAAACCCATGCAGACACTGGAGAACGTCCAAACTCCTTACAGACAGTGCAGGATTCAAACCCCAGGCCTGATCACTGGTACTGTAATGGCACTGCACTAACCGCTACACCAACTGTGCTGCCCATTTCTCTCAAGTATTGTGTTTATTTCAAATTTCCATTCTCAGTAATATTTTGCTTTTGGATCAATGAATCCCAGTTGGGAAGAAGTGCAAAGGAAGACTAGGGCTATGAGTATCTGCTCTTCAGGGCTTAATTTTGATTGAAAAATAATGGGATCGCATAGGAAAGAAATACAGGTGTATATATTTTTTAAAATTCTATCCCATATCCCACCTAACTCCATGGGGATAAGAGATTGGGAAGCAGACTTTCTCCAAGAGATTAGAATTTTATTGAGGCTCCATACCCAAGATCATTGTTCTTCCACCATTATTAATGCCCAAGACAATTTCCCAGAATAATGAGAAAGATGCATGTTGAAGAGAGTTTTGAATTGTTAGATAGAAAAGGAATTTAACATTCCAGCAGTATTTGTGGCTCCTAGAAGAATGCAATTTTCCTTGGAGCATAAAGCTACAAATTCCCCAATGATCAGACACCTTCTCCACCCACCCCATGATCCTAAGAACCAAGCAGTGATCTTCTCAATGATGTAATGTTATTTCCATCTCACTTAATATTTCCCCTTGATCCACAATATTGATGAATATACAACCAACTTCCCACCCCACGTTCTTTCTCTCCAGGATGGCCTTTTGTTGCACTCCTATCTACCCAATAGTCAGCCTCTTAATTTGCCTCTAATTGTAACCAGGAGATAAATTCCAATATTGGTACCAGGTCAGTCCGCAAGTCTGTAAGAACCTATTTACATCTCTTCTGACCATTGGTCAACCATTTTTGCTCTGTCAGGTCATTTGCCTGAGTGCTACTGGTAACACGTAACCTGTTGCATGGTCGGGTGGTCAGCGACTGAACCAGCTCCCCCACCAGACTTGCCTGATGCAGAGGGTGGCTAGACACCCTGGAGGATGAAAAACAAGCCCAGTCAAAGAGCAGACAAACCCTATCGTAGGATCAAAGGTCACCAAGTAAACATGTGCCATGAAGTGCAGAAGGGGTATCTCTTGCATTGAAGCTTGGTCTGGCCATTCACTGCAGAACCCCCCAGCCATCTTGGACCTCATCATGTCGCTGGATCCAGGAGGGGGACCTTGAGAGGGTGGGCCTGGACCTGTGCAACACTTCTTTCCTAAATCCATTCACGCACATGCTGTTCCTTTTTGAGGAGTGGGGTATCCTCATATCAACCTCCACAAATTGACTGAAAAGAACCATCACCATCCTATCAGATGGATAGTCAGAAGAAGATTATTGATGCAACACCTCCATCAGCCTGCCTCCAACTCCCAGCATCACCAGTATGAATAAATATGGGGGCTTATAATTAAGGGAGATTTCTTAACTATCAATTAGGACTTCGTCTGCAGTATCTTGAATAACTTTTGTTTGCATGGAGTAAAAATGCATCTTGTGTAACTAAAATAGGGCACTGTTAAAGGAGAGCTCCAAAAAATGTGGTTGTGAAACTTTTGTTTGCATGGAGTAAAAATGCATCTTGTGTAACTAAAATAGGGCACTGTTAAAGGAGAGCTCCAAAAAATGTGGTTGTGAAAGTCACTGCAACTCTGAATGTCGTCAGCTGACAGCAGGACAGCATTTCTGGCAAACAACATAAACAATCTTTTACATAACCCTTACTGTCCCAACTCTAAATTAATTCACCCTCATTGTGCACCCGCAATCCAACTTTCCAGACCCTAACTCAGCAGCTGCAAAAATGCTTTTATCTATTGAACTCCCCAAATAATTTTTGCACTATCATTAAAATACTGCAGTGCTGAATACTCCTATGTATCCAGTCCGTTTCTATGATTTAAAAAAATTAAGATGATTTACTGCACTGGTGAAATATTCCCTCAATTCCCATCAAAATATAAACATTTTCAGAACAAGGCAAGTCACACCTGATGCACCAATAATTCAGCCACTTCAACGTGATTGTTCAGTGCTGCTAAATGTAAAGCAGTATATCCATCATCCTTTTTCTCATCCACAATCCATGGCCTTGGAAGTTTGGAAAGTAACACACGCATGGCACTGAAGTTGTAACAAAAAATGTCAAATGTCAATTTCATTGGCACTTTTCCCACAAATACTCCATCAAAGTCAAATTTCAAATATATCACACATTTTCAAATTCATGAAAAGATTAGCACAGGAAGTCTACCTAAACACACTGAAGATTTATGTTCAGTTTTTGATTTACATTCACTTGAGTACAGTTAATTTATTGAATGAGCAGCACATGGATAAGTACATTTCAAGATTATTGTTACTAACAGGCCATTAATTAGTTGGTTAAAGCCAGGGAACAATTGGGGATCTACAATCAGCATAAGCAAATATAGTTTAAAAAAGAGAAAAAAATAGCGAGGCTAATTGTTCTCATGTGATTTATCCAAGAATGATGAGTTAATCATTGATTTAATGCAACGGAGAGCTAAGCACAATTTGAGCAAAGCATGATACAATGAAAATTAACAGCATGCATTCTCCAAGATTTGGTGGAGATGAGACAATATATTTTCAAGGTTTAAGGTTCCTTTTATTGTCATGTAATAATGCATAAAACTGTAATATACATGTTACATTTCAACTTTTGTCTGCTGTAATGCACAGTCACCAATGAGCACTGCCTGGCACCCCTACCAATAACAAAAAGAGAAGCAAAAGAGAGTCCCTTCAGAGACACAGAGTGTCTGTGGATTCACCTCCAGCGCTTCTGCAGTAGCATTCCATGATTTAAAAAAAACCTTTGTTCCTTTAAAAGACCATTTAAAGCCTATACAAAGCCATCTGTATCAGGATCAGGCAGTAGGACCCTATGGAGCAAATCATTGGGAACCTGTGCTCCAAGTCCAAACCTCCAATTCGATCATGAAGCCTTCAGTGCCTGAGACCATTCGTGAGCCCCTCTTCCCCTCAGTACCCTCTGGAATGCTGGTTCTGATACCAGGTTCCCACGAACCAGTCTCCAGCAGCCCGTAGTGTGCGCACGTGTGTGGGTGCTTTGACGACATGTAGCCTGCAGCCTGCGAGTACTTTTGACCGTAAGTCACCAATCCTGCAGTTTGTTGCACATCGTGGGGTGTTCTCTGTTTCTGGTGTTCTGCGCCAGTCCGCTGCAGGACCCTCGAGCACAGGTGCCACCATCTTGGGCACAGACATTTGTGGTTCCATGATTAAAAAAAAACTCTTTGCTCCTTTAAAAGACCATTTAAAGCCTATACAAAGCCATCTGTATCAGGACCAGGCAGTAGGACCCTATGGAGCAAATCTGTCTCCCCACTTCCTGCTTTCCCAGGTCTGCACCAGAGGCATCATTGCCATTACAGTCCCTCTGACAGTGCCATCATTTATTCTGCAAGGATAAATATACTTTCAAGTAGAAAACAACAGTACTATTTTTCGTGAAGCTGGGAATACCAAGAACAGCAGAAAATTATGATGGGTCACAGTAATAAATGAGGATTTTTTTTCACTTGGATAACTGATGATGAACATAATGCATGGAGCCACAAGAATGGAACAGAGAAATGATTCAGAGTTTAAGTAACACTAGAAAACGTGAATGCAGATATGGCTATTAAAAGGGACACTTTTTATGCTGCACATTTCTATCAATAACACTTCCTAGAATTTAGGACATTTAAGAACTACTTGAAACTTGGCTGTAAACACTCTTCAAGGAACAGCCCCATTGCAACTCATTGCTCACAAATAGGCCAACAATACCAATGGATTCTAAACCCCTACAAAGATAAGTAAATGTAATGAAAAACTGGAAATTGTCAGACAAAAAAGAAGCAAAAATACAGAAGAACATTCCTTGTATAATTAGTCTCATAAGGGATTGAGTAAAATAAAATCACATTCTCCAATTCTGGCTTCCAAGCTACACAATATCTTCTGAACCACTGAAAGCTGATTAAACTGCACCTAAAATTTATGTGAAGTCATTAAAAAAACTGAAATATGACTTTAAGATAATCAAAATGTAATTTGTGTGTTGAAACACTGCACCAATTTAAAATTGCTTATCATTTCAAAACACAATGCTCCTGCCAGATGTGGAATGTCAAGGATCCTTGTGCTCTCCCTGTTGACTATGTTTGTGGGAGGTATATACAGCTGCAATTCCTGACAGCCAGGGTCAAGGAACTGGAGCTGCAGTTAGATACACTTTGGATCAGCAGAGATGCCAAGAATGTTATGGATGAGTTTTTCAATGAGGTGGTTACATCTAAGGGGCAGCAAGCAGATTGATGGATGATCACCTTGAGAGGCAAGGGGAGTACCCAGACAGTGCAGGGTTCTCCTGTAGCCATTCCCCTGAATAACAGGTGTACACTTTGGATATGGTTGGAGGCGGGGGGGGGGGGGGGGGGGAATGACATTTCAGGAGCTAGTAGTAGCAGTCAGATCATTTGCCCTGGCTCAGAGGCTCAGAAGGTAAGAGTGCAGGCAATATAGGGAGATAGTGATAGGAGACTTGATAGACCAATAGGAAATTCTGTGCCATGTGAGAGTAGTTGGGATCATTTGTGCCTGGCAGGTGTTAGGGTTAAGAATGTCGCTGAATGGTTGAAGGACATTCTCAAGGGGAAGGCGAACAGCCAGAGTTCATTGCACATGGTGGTATAAAGGACATTGGTAGAGTAAAGGAGGAGGTCCTGGACAATGATTATAGGCAGTTAGGTAGGAGGTTGAGAAGCAGGACTGAAAGGGTGGTGATCTCTGGATTACAGTACAACTCCGATTATCCAAAATCAGATTATCTGAAATCCTCAGGTGAGAGTTTAGAAGTTGGAATGGAGGGTGATGAGAGAAAAGTTGGTGGGCAGGAGAAAGGCAAGGAGTGAGGATGGGCCATTGGTTTAATTGTGTGAAAGGCTTGTGGCCCAATGCTAGAGGCTTGTCAGGTAGGACAAATGACCTTGAGGCATGGATAAACAAATGTGACTGGGATGTGGTAGCCATTATGGAAACTTGGTTAAGAGAGGGATAGGCTGGCAGCTCAACATTCAAGGGTACAGTTGCTTCAGGAAAGACAGAGGTAGAATAAAAAGAGATGGGTTGTTGTATTATTGGTTGTCAATATAACATCAATGGTCAGAGGTGACATGACAAATGGGTCAACTTGTGAGCCTATATGGGTGGAGCTAAGGAACAAGAAAAACATGATCACCTTGTGGGAAGTACTCTACAGGCTCCTAAATAGACAACAGGAATTAGAAGAGCAAATATGCCAGGAGATTGCTGCCAACTGTGGGTCAAATAAGGTTGCCTAGTAGAGGATTTTAACTTTCCAAATATTGAATGGGGAAGTAATAGTGTGGAAGGTTCCAGACAGGTGGAATTTGTGAAATGTGTTTGGGAAAGTGTCTTCTGGTAATGTGCAAGGGATCCCACAAGGGAGAGGTCAACACTTGGGAAGGGCAAGTGGTTGAAGTGTTGTGAATGAACTGTCTTGTACCAGTAGGGTTTAAAATAGTTATAGGAAGAGACAGGGCAGGACAAAGAGTGAAAATTGAGAACTGGAGCAAAGCCGACTTTGAAGATAGAAGACAAGAATTAGCTTAAGTTAATTGGAATAGATTGCATGAAGGAAGAGTTCAGGACGTCTATGTTCTTTTTAGAGTGAAAGGTCAGACATGCAAGCGTATGGAAGTTTGGATGATGAAGGAGATTCAAGCACTCTTCAAGAGCAAGGAGGCTTGAAGCAGATAAAAGGAGCTGGGATCAAGTGCATACCTGGAAGAGTTTCAGGAATGGAGAAGCTAATTGATAAAGGTGATCAGAAAGGGAAAAAGGGGACAGGAAATAAATTCTGGCACATAACATTAAGGACAATCACAAAAGATTTTAAATACATAAATGGAAAATGGAAAAAGGGCAACCAGAAGAAAATGGACTCCTCTGGAATCAATGTGGTCAACTCTGAGTGGAGCCACATGAGATGGGCAGGTACTCAATGAGCACTTCATCTTTGTTTTTACTGTGGAGAAAGACACAATGGACTGGAGAATTTGGGGCACACAACGGCAGTGTCTTGAGATCAATTAGTATTAAAGTTGAGGAGATGCTAAAGGTCTTATTGCATATGAAGGCAGACAAATCTCCTGGGTCTGATCAAATATATCCAGTGCCTTGGCTGAGATTTTTGAGTGGACAATAAGTAGAGGGGAGGTGCCAGAAGATTGGAAGGTGGCAATTCGTGTGCTTCTATTCAAGAAGGGAAAAGCTGAGGAACTACAGGCCAGTGAGCCTGATATCTGTGGTTTATAAGTTACTGGAAAGTATTCTGAGGGAGAAGCTATACACACACTTGCATGGACAAGGGCTGATTAGGGATAGTCAGCACAGTTTCGTAACTGAGAGATCATATCACACAAATTTGAGGTTTTTTAAGATGCAACCAAAAAGGTTGAGGTGGGCAGATCCGTAGATGAATTTGAATTTGAGCAAGGTTCTACATGGTTGACTGCTGAGGAATGTTAGATCACATAGGATCAAAGGTGAGTGAGCAGAAGGGATAGAAAATTGACTTTATGGTAGAAAGGGTGATGGTAGAAGTTTTTTTTGGACTGGAGGCTTGAGATTAGTGGTGTGCTACAGGGTTCAGTGCTAGCCCCATTGATGTTTCTCATCCATATCAATGACTTACATGAAAATGCACAAGCCTGATGAGCATGTTTGCAGATTACACCATAGTCTCTGCATTTCTAGACAGAGAAGACACTCGTCAAAGATTGTAGCAGGATCTTGACCGGTTGGGCAATGACCAGAGGAATGGTTGATGGAATTTAATACAGACAAATGCAAGATGTTTTTCTAAAGTGGATAGGACCTACATGGCGAATGGGAGGAATCTGATGAATTCTGTAGAGCAGAGAGATCTAGGAGCATAGGAACATAGCACCTTGAAATTGGTTTCTCAGGGAGATAAAAGATTTCTGTATGTCAACTTTTATAAGTCATAGTTCTGAGTATAGAAGTTTTGAGGTCATATTGTAGTTGCAGAAGATCTTAGTGAGGCCCCATTTGGAGTATTGCATTCAGTTTTGGTTACCATGCTGAAGGAAGGATGTTGACAAAGTGGAGAAGACAGAGAAGATTTATGAGGACGTTGCCAGAATCTAAGCAATAGGGTGAGCTTGAGGAGACAAGGGCTTTATTCCTTGAAGAGCAGGAGGATGAGGAGTAATCTCATGGAAATATATGAGAGGAAATCATGAGAGGAGTCTGCAGACACTGTGGTTGAAGTAAAAACGCAATGCTGGAGAAACTCAGCAGGTCAAACAGTGTTCTTTATTAGCAAAGATAAAAGATACAAAAGCAACGATTCAGGCTTGAGCCCTTCATCAAGATATGGCAAAATGTAGGCAGGTGCTCAAACAAAATGGTGGTGGGGAGGAGCAGGTAATAGGTGGAAAAGGGAGGGAAGGCACACCAGCAAGCAGGGGGAGAGGGGATGGCTCTGTGAATGGAGAGAGAAGGGGTGGAGAGGTGGAGGAAAGCAGACAGAGGGAATGGGCAGGGAGGGAGAATGGGAAGTAGGTGAGCAGAAACTGGAGAAGTTGATGTTAATGCCATCGGGTTGAAGAGTGCCCAGATGGAAAATTAAATGTTGCTCCTCCAATTTAAGGGTGGTCTTGGTAAGACAGTAAATGAGGCCACGAAAAGTCATATCAGCATGGGCTTAGGGCAAATAATTGAAATGGTTGGTGTTGTGTGGATTGAGAAGGGTCATGTTACCTCTCCACCTGGATTTTAGTAGGAGGTCGCATCACTTGCCAATCAAGGTGGGACTATGCCCACTCATTTGTGCACACCTGACCATTAGCCCCTTTAAATCACTCACTAATGACAATTGGCTCCTTTAAATCACTTACTGATTACATGGACCAGACTTCCCCATCTTATTGCACTTTAAAAGCTTACACAAATGCTGTTCTATTCCATGTTGTGACTGTGGACATTGCTGGAAGGGGTGTACTACACTTAGAGCGGGATGTAGTATTATGTGGGAATTCCTAGCATTCAGCCGCTCCTTCCCCACCCTCCCTCCTGTTGGTACAGGGAATTGGGAGTGTGTGTTGAAGCCCCTGTCTTGTAAGAGTGTGTTAGTAATCATATATTACTTAATTAACACTGAGCTGCACCCCTTTAGTACTGGGAATCAGAAGTGTCTGATGAAGTCCCTATCTTGTAAGAATATAGAACAATGCAGCACAGTACAGGCCCTTTGGCCCTCGATGGTGTGCTGATCCACATAAGAGTACATTAGTATCCATATATTACTCCATGTATGTAACAGAGAAAGAGTAGGCTGCCAATGGTATCGGAGATCACTGTATCCGATATAAATGCCTATGTAGTTTCAGTATTTGTTATTTTGTGTCTTCCCTGTGTATACAATAAAGACGACTCCTAGTTTGTCAGCATGCGTCTGGACTCACTTTCCTGTGAAACCATTGAAACTGATTTAAATCTCACATAAAAGTTGGCCACTGGGAGAGATCCCTGTCACTGATGTGGACAAAACGATGGTGCTCAGTGAAGCGACCTCCCAGTCTGTGTCCAATCCCTCCAATGTAGAGAAGGCCACAACAGGAGTACCAGATGCAGTGAATGACTTCCGTGTATACACAAGTGAAATGCTCATGCATGCAGGAGATGTCCATGAGTTGGAATATGGTTCTGTACTCCATGTTTCGGTTGGATCTTGAGAAATGTTGAGTAATAATGCTGGGGAATTCTGCAAGGATTCTGGCATATTCATTGTTCGAGAGCATCATCGAGGCAAAGAACTCGAAAGTCTTCAAATTAACTAGATGGCGACCTTTGAGATATACTTGAAAGGAGTGAGCTCGCAAAAAAAAACAGCTCCCAGAAGTGGCTGTGATGCATCATCAATGGTGAAGGACAAGCTGAACAGTGACAAACCGAAATTAAGTGGAATTATCTGTATCCATATTGTTGGCCATGCAAGAAACTGTTTTGGTAGATTGTCTTAAGCCGGCACATGTGGACCTAGATCAGCTGTTACGGGTGGCATTCTCCGGGTGCAGAGGTGTCCACCAGCCGTTCTAGCCATATAGATGAGACTGCAGTGTCACCTCCAAACTCCGATTCGGGGGGGGTGGGGGGGGGGGGAGGGGTTATGTGGCGAACTGTGCCACTCCATTATGAAACCAGAGTTCATAGGTGCAGGCCCACGCAGGATCAGAGTTCCTGGTGGCCAGGGGGCACAAAGAACTCTGGGAAGCACATGACTTCAGGTCAGGTGATTGTAATAGTGCGCCAAATGTATAGTCATTTAAACTCCTGCAAAGTTCTGTTACTTCAGCTGTGACGGATCATAGATATCTTTTTGAAGGAGATAGATTAACAAGTAGGTGTTAATCGGACATGCTGTAAGTGATGGATTATTGTTTTGAAAGCAACAAATGTACTGACTCAGAAGATTGGGTCCAGTGCCACAATCTGTCTGAATGCAGTTTGCTGTTCTAAGAAGGTCATGTGGTTTTGCAAGCAGAGTTAGAATGAGAAAGAGAAAAAGAACTGGTTTCTGCAGCATGGCAAGTTGGCAACTTGTTTAGAATGCCATTTTGAAGACTGGTTGTGAATTCTGAGTTCAGCCTGTTGAAACAACCCATGTGGTCCATACAAGAGGACATGGCTGGCTAAAGTGCTTCACCTGAAATAAGGGAAACAAAAAGGAAGTCTGTGGTGATTTGCAGAAGAAGAGGTTATCATTTGGAAAACCCGGATGAGGCAAGTTTCTTCGGCAAGACACTGAAGTGGCTGATCGGAGGGAATCAGTTTGTGTGTGTCCAACGAGTAATGAATCGCTCTCTGACACCAACGAGAACCTTTATGAGCGGTAACCAATTACTTTTAAACACCAGAACTTGGTGAAAATTCATAAATGTTAAATTCTGTGCACTGTATAAGAATTACCTGATACCGGTAAACTTTGAGGATGAGAAGTGAGATTGAATTATGAATCAAAGAAGTTTTCTAAACTTATACAGATAACATGCACGTGCGCTTAGAATTAAAAGGGGGTTAAGTTAATAGTAATAAGTTAAAGTTTGATCCTGTTTTTATGTTTAAAGAAAATTAAAAGCAACTTTTGTTTAAGTAACCATTTGTCTTGGTGAATTTCTATTGCTGCTGGGTTTTGGGGTCCTCTGGGCCTGTAACAGAGCTTACAGACTTCTGTTATGCTTTGTTCACTGCAGCACTCGCTACAGCACATTATTTTCTGTATTGCAGTTTGTTTGCATTTCCTTCTTGTTTACATTTCCTTCTTTGTATACATATCTTTTTTTGCACTACCAAAAAGTAGAAATTCTGCAGGAAAAAGAATCTCAGGATTGTATGTAATGTCATACATGTACTCTGACAATAAATCTGAACTTTGAATTTTCTATCAACTCTAATTTCACCACTTTGGCTTGGACTGGATCTTCTGATTACCCTTGTTAATATTTGCTATAACCTACTTGGCAGTTGTTGAGAAACTTGAACATAGGCAGTACTTTGGAACTTCTGCTCATATGATTGTTAACCATAGGCAGTTGCTCTATGAAGCTCAGTTAGGCAGAACAAATTTATGCATCAAAATGATCTGCTGGAAGAAGTCAATGGGTCAGACAGCATTTATAGAAATAAGAAGTCGTGGATGTTTTAGGTTAGCATCTTGCATCAGGACTAATTTGTGTCCTTACAAAATTCGGCAGGTTTCCTAGACTTTACCTGCTGAACCTGTGCCACACTAACTTGTCACAAGGTCAGCAGGCCCAATGATTTCAATGGAGAAAAATTATGAATAAAGTGGAACATACAAGTCAATTTCTTTTTCTATTTAAGTTTATTTAAATGTTATTACTGTTTTCAACTACTATAACATTCGTCGATCACTTTCTATTTGTAATCGTATGTCATTTGTATAGGTTTATTTTTTTAATTAGTTGAGTGCTTTTGAATGTGCGTGATTGCCAGAGATTAAAACATTGAATACCATTCATTAAAAAAAAATTCCAGCACCTCAATCTACTGAATATCTCCAGCAATTTCTGCTTCATTTCAAATTTATAGCATCTGTTTCACTGGCTCTTAAAAATATTTTGGGGAGGTGGGGTGGGCCAGACATCTGTTCACTCAGGGTCATTGTATTGTACTGATCAGCTGGGGACACTGCTTGCCAGTAACAGAGAGCAGCTGCAGGTCAAAACATGGTTTGAGGGAAAGTGAGATGCATCTTTGGGCAGCTCAGCGATGTGTGGAAACTCTGGCCCGGTGTAAATTTCTGCTGGAAACAGTTGCATTTAACTCAATGGAATCTGATCTGGTTCTTACTTAATCTGTAGCAAATGCAAAAAAAGCTTTAAATGTGATTTACTATTCAGATTTTTATCAATGCATATAATCTGATTAATTTGCTTTAAAACTCAAACTGATCTTATGGGATTATGGAAGCTATGCCATAGCTGTAGTTTTATTTAAAGATAAAATTAAATGTTCTACCACAAAATAGCAAAACATTGTGAATGCTTAAATGTCATACTAAAAAAAGGAACAATAGATGCCCTTTAGATGGGCGACCTTTCAAAAGGCTATGATTAGAGTTTACTTGCCTGAATTGTCAACTGTTTCTCATTCCATGGACACTCTGCTGAGTATATACAGACTACCTTTAGTTTCATGCCAATATATCATAAACTTTGATTATGAATAACACTGAAACATCTTATAAAAGTACTGTAAATTAATTAATGATTTGGCAAAATTCTTGAAACAAAATCTCTAATGTGCTTTGATTTTTTGCTATATTAAGATGGCCACTGTGTAGTCAGGAAATCACGCTCATGTAGCGTGTTGTGCGTGAGCACAATGAAAAGACTGAGACAGCAGTTTATGAGCTTGTTTAGCACAACTGATTTACTTCAAAGTTCACGCTGCAACCTTCAAGGCTGTCCTCAGCCTGCCCCTCGCATTCTGGAGCCCACATCATCCTGATTTACATGCTCTTCTGGTCTGCACCAGAAGAGACGGACCCACAACGCCATCTTTGTCACGGCTGCCCCGCTGATCACGTGTGACAGCGGGGCTGGATCGCTGCTACAATCACGTGCATAGCCACACTCAAATTAATTTGCTTGCGAGAAGCAACATAGACTGTATCAGAACAAAAGAGTAAACACAAAACACTAAAGGAACTCAAGAGGGTCAGGCAGCATCCAAGGCTATAGTCAACATTTCTAGCCAAAAAACCTTCATCAGAACTGGGAAGGAGGACAGAAGCCAGAATAAAAAGATGGGACTCAACCTGGTAGGTGAAAAGTGAATGCAGGTGGAAGCAATTTGATTTTCAAAGAATTATATTGGGCTTTCATTTTTTTTTGTTATGTTCAACAATAGCACCCCATTCAAAATAACTCAATGTTTATTGTTACATACATGGTATGATGTACATGTGTACAGAAATTCTTATTTGCTACTGAACAGGTAGTTTGTTAAAAAAAAATTAATTGAATTAGAAAGAGAATAAATACAAAAAATGTTCAGTTATCTTAGTGCAAAAAAATTAACAGCAGTCCTTTTTTTGGTGTCAGATGTTTTGAAAGTGAGGGCATGATCTGAATTGGATTTTCCATGAACTAATACAAAGCAAATTTCAAAGGAAGGTGTTCTAACAAAATGAGAAATAATATTGTTGTAAAAATTTTACTATTTTACCAAGCATCTGGGCATCACTTTCACATTTTATAAATCAATCTGAAAATTATTTTTGAATACAATCATTCTCACATTCTCTCTTGTTCAATATTTACTTCAGAATATCTGATTAAAATAAATGAAACTTTACCAACTGAAATTAGTTTTCAATTGCTAATAGTGGCAAGAATACCATCCTCCTTGTTCTGTTCCTTCATTTAAAACTAACCAAATAAAAACAAACTAATGAATCTCACCTCTATTAAACTTATGGTTGGGAAATTTATTTTGAAAAAAGTGAACAGACCACAAATATGTTGAAACTCAAATAATAATAGAACTATATATTGAATATTTCAAGATTTTTGCAAAAAATATTTTTGAAGCGAATTGCTCAGCCCAAATAGACCATGTTGGTTTGCCATGTAATTAATACATGTACCAGTTTTATTCTTCCATTTCCATTGCTTTACCCTCACATATCCCATGTTTTGAACAGCAACTTTTACTAACTTTCAAGAAGTAAAAGACATTTCTGATCTATCCCATGTTAGGTACATTACTCTTGCATTCATCTAAAAATTATCAAGGCAGAAAATGTGCGGACACTTTAATGGATATGAGAATGATGGCAGACACATCATTCTCATATCCAATGAAGTGTTCCAAAAGATCCTGAGTATGTCAAATTAAGAATCTTCAGGAATAAAAATGGCATTTGCACATCATCTCAAGCACAAATGCAGTGCATTCTTGAGTAAATTACAGAACTTCAAACTTACATGGCAAGCATAGGTTTTTTCTTAAATATTTAGGTAGCAAAATCATTTTGATAATTTTAATGTAGCAATAACATAAGCATTCATGTTAGTTATAAGAATTTTTTTTTGTAATTCTTTATTTATCGCACTATGAACCATATCAACCAATATATTTACAGATGCATCTCTAAGTATTCACAGTGACATTTTTTCTCTTTTTCCCCATCCCTCCCTTCCCATCCCCCTCCAAAAACAGGAAATATTGAACATATAAAATATAATAAAACAATATCTTTATACAAAAGAAATACAAACAAAAAAGACATATATCTACTTATTCACATTAAATCTGATCGTGTTTATCTTCTTATCATTTTAGGTGGTGGTGGTCCGAGGCCTGCTCTTTCTGTTATGTTCCATACATGGTTCCCAGGTTTTTTCAAACATTGTAACTTAGTCTTTCAAATTATATGTGATTTTTTCCCCCCAATGGGATACACTTAAACTTGGTTATATATTCCGCTAATGTTTATAGTCATATAGTCCAACGTGGCTATCTTATATCTTTATTTTCACTTCTTTTCCGCCTCTTCACCACCTTCATCCCTTTTTTCCATTACTGTTTTTTAAGTTTTCCTTTTTAATCTCAATATATGACAACGGACTTAAGACATGAAATACCCCAACAATCCCCACAAGCAATAACCCTTTAACCCCAAATGAACCTCCCCTCCTTGGATTGCCCCTTGTCCCTTGACGGCAACTACAACCCCCCTTTCCATTCGGTTTGTGAACTTACTCGCAAGCATGAACCGATTTCGCAGTGACCATTATTCTCCCCCCACACCCCGAGAACACTATTTTCCTATACTTATAACAAATCTCTCACTCTTTTTTTCACCTTCTTCCCCTTCTCTTATCCATCTTTAAATCTTTATATTTTTACATATTTTGTATATTTTCTTGCCAGTCATCCTTCTTGTCACACCTCCTCCTCTCTTCTCCTGTTCTGCAAATGTTCAGCAAATTCTTAGGCTTTCTTTGGGTCCGAGAACAGTCTATTCCGTTCCCAAGGAATAAATACTTTGAGTACTGCTGGATGTCTCAATATAAAGTTATACCCTTTCTTCCATAAGATTGTCTTCGCCGTGTTGAATTCCTTCCTCTTCTTTAAAAGTTCGAAGCATATGTCCGGGTAAAAAAATATTTTTTTGTCCCTTATATTCCAACAGCTTATTGTCTTCTCTAACCTTCTTTCTTGCCTGTTCCAGTATGTTTTCTCTTCTTGTATATCTTAGAAATTTTACCAATATGGATCTCGGTTTTTGATGTGGCAGTTTCGGTACTAGTGTTCTATGCGCCCTTTCAATTTCTATTTCTTCATGTGAATCTGTTGTTCCCAGCACCTTCGGGATCCATCCTTTTATAAATTCCTTCATATCTGACCCTTCTTTTCCTTCTTTCAGGCCCACTATTTTTATGTTGTTTTACCTACTGTAGTTTTCCAATATGTCAATTTTTTGTGACAATAAATCTTGTGTCTCTTTAATTTTCTTTTGCTCTTAAATCATTTATCTCCATTTCTACAGCAGCTTCTCGTTCCTCCACATTTTCTACTCTTTTCCCTATTTCAGTAATGACCAACTCTCAGCTTTGCATTCTGTCTTCAGCTCTTTTTTTTTGATTGAACTAAATTCTAATGATAGCCATTCTTTTAATGACCTCATTTGTTTTCGAAAAAGGCTTTATCTAAATGTTTCCTTCTATTTTACCTTCTTCTTTTCTTTGAAATTCTTGGTCTTCTTCCTCCTCTTCTTCTGTGTCTGTATCTATGTCTGTGTCATCTTCATCCTTCTCTGGTGAGCTGCTTCTGTATCCTTGCTGGGCCTCCAGCTGCTGTGTCTCCTGTTGTTGGGCCTCCCGCTACAGGTTGACCCGCTGCTGGGCTCCCTGCTTGCAGGCCGACCCCCTGCTGGGCCTCCTGCCGCAGGTCGTCCCCCTGTTGGGCCTCCTGCCCCCGTTGCCGCTCACCCTCTTCCAGCCCTTCATTCTCTTTCTCACCACTCTTCTTCTTTCTTGCTTACTTCCCCCCAGCCGAACGCTCCGATACTGGGCGTCTCTCAGCTGGCCACTCCTCAGCTGAGACCCCTCCCGCCGGTGTGAACCTTTTCTTTTACTTGCGCACCTCTTCTTGGCTCTGAGAGCCATTTTTGGAGTCTGCCGGTCGGGAGGACACCGCCCCTCTGGGGACTCACCAGCACCAGAGATCGGCCACTCCTCTACACGGTGGCTCTTTGCTCCGACGTGCAGGCAAGGCCTTCTTTCTTCTCCAGTGATTTTCCTTCTTCCCTTTTCTCTGATATTCTTACTTTTTCTCTTTTGGGTGCCTTCTTCTGTCTCTTCTCTATAACTTTATCTTTCTCTTCCTGCATTTTATGTTTATTGAGCTCTGTTTTTTCACACTTTTTTTTCTTTTCTCTGGAGAGGGCTGGATCCACTCGACCAGCCACTACTCCATCATGTGACTCCACTCGTTATAAGAATTTTTAAAGCAGGTGTAAATAATTTGATACTGAAAAGACCATGAAAATGCAACACATCCCATGTGAGCCACAAGTGCCACAGACGAGTACAGGAGTCATTGTCACACATTAAAATAGGAATCAGCTGTCCACTGAGTCAGCTGGGGATCTGGGTACAATAACCAGCGCCCAATACATGCAAGTGAAGGTTACTCAATGTCGGAGAAGTAAAATACATCTTAATGACATCCAAGAACATGATCAATTCAATTATCAAAATACCATACACTTCGAATCCACACTGCTGAAGATCCAACTGCGCTGGGTAGGTCACGTCTCCAGAATGGAGGACCATCGCCTTCCCAAGATTGTGTTCTATGGCGAGCTCTCCACTGGTGCACCAAAGAAGAGGTACAAGGACTGCCTAAAGAAATCTCTTGATGCCTGCCACATTGACCACCGCCAGTGGGCTGATATCGCCTCCAACCGTGCATCTTGGCGCCTCACAGTTCGGCGGGCAGCAACCTCCTTTGAAGAAGACCGCAGAGCCCACCTCACTGACAAAAGACAAAGGAGGAGAAACCCAACACCCAACCCCAACCCACCAATTTTCCCTTGCAACCGCTGCAACCGTGTCCGCCTGTCCCTCATCGGACGTCAGCCACAAACGAGCCTGCAGCTGACGTGGACATTACCCCTCCATTAATCTTCGTCCGCGAAGCCAAGCCAAAGAAAGAAAGATACACACACCATTTTGGCCCATGAGTCCGTACCATTTACACACCATTAACCTATACCCCCAGAATGTTTTGAATGGTGGGAGGAAACTGGAGCCCCTGGAGAAAACCCACACGGATGCAGGGAGATTGCATAAACTTTTTACAGACAGCGTGGGATTCGAATTCCGTTCCAGCCCCAGTTGGTGGTGCTGTAAAGGTGCTGCACTAACCGCTACGCCAACCGTGCCACCCAACATAATAACAATTAAAAGCTGCTGATTAAACAGCCTGTCATGTACAAGTTATGATTCTGTTGGGACTAAGAGTAGTTTTGAAAACAAAAATAATCCACATACTATGATTCAGACAAAATTACAAGATAAAACAAGATTTGAACAAATTGCAAATATTACAATCATTGAAACATTGTTATTGTTATCTACATTTTCTACAATGTCATGTCTGTATTCAAGTTACACTCTTGTACTTGAGCACATAGTATAGGATGAGTGAAGTTCTGAGAAATGCTCTATTCATTAACTCAGTTGGTCAAGGGGCTGTTTCTATGCTGTATCTCTCTATAAACGTGTTAAAGGTTCCACTACCAATTGAAGTGATAGCAATAAAATTCTTGAGGATCAAAGCCTAAGGGGGCTCTTCAAATGGTCTTGTGAAAATATAATCAATGTACAAGACATTAAATATTTCCTTCACTAGTTACTGTGGATCCCCCTCCTCTTTTAAATAATTGTTGATATTTGAAGGAACTAATTAAGTGTGAAGCATCACAGAAAGTCCTCAGCCATCCCCTCCCTTAAAATACAGTGTATTCAAATTTAGTTTGCATCACTTTGGAACCCTCAGTAATATCTAGGAAATATATAGGAATGTCCATGTATTTGTATTAACATCCTAACATACGGTAAAAACTGTACATTAATTAAAAAAATACAAATCAACAATTGAATAGCCCACAAACTCACCAGTTGGTGAAGCAGACTTGAGGGACTGAATGATCTAGTCAATATGCTGAGGGTTACCTTTGAACAGAAATTGGAGTAGCCACTCTCAATTTTAAATTTAAATTTAAATTTAGACATACAGCAGCGTAACAGGCCATTTCAGTCCACAATTGCTACCCAATTACACCCAATTTACCTACAATACCCAATACGCTTTGAATGGTGGGAGGAAACCAGAGCCCCTGGGGAAAACCCAAGCAGACACAGGGAGAACATACAAATTCCTTATAGAGAGTGCAGAATTCGAACACCAGTCCCAATCACTGGAGCTGTAACAGTGTTGCACTAACTGCTATGCTAACCGTGCTGCCCCAATGTTAAGAGCTTGAATAACTAATATTGCAACTCCCCAAAGCCTGTCCAACATCAACGAGACTCAAATAAGGAGTTTAATATTCCATTAAGGAGTTTAATGGAATAAATTCCACTAACTTGATAAGAGCTGTTTCAACAAAATTCAAGAAGCTTGACTCCATACAAGACACAAAAGCCTGCCTGATGAGCACCCCATCCACAACGACTTATTCACACTACCACTGACACATAGTAACACCAGCTTCTATCATTTACAGGATGCCCGGCTGCAACTCACCAAGACTCCCGAAATATCAGCTTCTAAACCAATAGCCTCTATAACTGGGACAAGGGCAGCAAAAGCATGGGGGACACCACACCTGGAAATTACCTTCCAAGCCACATATTGTCATTCCTTCACTGTCACAAAACCAAAACCTGGAACTCTATCCCCATAGTTTTATACTGTAAAATTCTCAGTATTCGGCACCTACGGGATGATAGATGCTGGACATGCATATTTTCTGGGTTGCCTAAGACATGCTCTAACAATGCCTAATTAATACACCTGCATTAAGAATAAAGTTTAATTGCTCGTCTGGCTATCAGCGAAGTAAAAGCTAAAATTCTCTTTTGAGTTGAAGTCAATGATGTGTCCTCTTCTAAAGAAAATCTAAATAAGGCAATTAAAGAGCATGGTTCTAATTTGATCTTAAAGTTTGGAATATATTTTTTTCAAAATCTTTCTAAATGAGGGCACTCCCAAAACAAGGAAGCTTCAAAGATTTTACACTTATCACATATTGGATCAACATCAGAATAGAAACGAGATAATTTGACATGTGTATTCTATGCACCTCCTTAAATTGTAACAATGTTGAGCACAAAATGAGTAGTCATTAATCAAATTAAGAGTGGTGTCCAAATCTTCGTCTGAAAATGATATTTAAATCACGTTCCCAATCATTCTTAATCCCAATCAATGAGATGGAAGGATAACTCTTCACCTACTCATATTCAATCATTACATAATATTGCCTTATTTAAGTTTGGGGAAAAAAATCAGATATAACATTAAAGATAGAAAGTTTAAACTTAATAAAATGTGGGACCCATTCACTGATTATTATCACAATTTGAAGATTTAGGGGTATGGATGCTCCGGAGATTTACTGTTTGCTATTCGAAGGTTGTTACTTGATTCAGATCTTTATAATTTATACAAGTTAACCTTGTTAATAGGATGGGGGTAGATTAACTAGGGGCATTTTTCTTTTTCCTTTAAAATTTTTTTGTAGAGATCATTGATAAAGAAATATAAAAATATTTTAAATAGCGTAAAATGTGGAGTGCCTTGGATGAAATTATAAGATTTGTGTAATGTATCCTTTTGAATTTTAACATGTATCTATATATACTCTGTATTTTTGGATGTGAAATTTATATGCTAATAAAAATATTGAAAAAAGAAAAGAATAAAGTTTAAAAAACAAAAGGCAATGCAAAATGTAAAGTAAATTGAAATAAATCAGTATTGAAGTCCTTAATTATTTAGAGTTCACTTTAATTAGGTAATACCCATAACTTACAAAATGTAAATTTAAACTAGAACTCCAGTATCTGGCGCTATAGTAGCGTGGCGGTAACAGCTATGTTAACCATGCTGCCATTATAATTAATCCCCCTTCCCTCGTTTATACATAAAGCCCTATTAATATACTAATGAAGATTCTTACTAGGCTTACTAGGAAGACACCTTGGGAGAGTCGCCCCAGCATCATCAGCCGGTTCTTCATTCTGGGCATGACCAGGGGGTTCCGTTGACTGAATGTTTGCTCCCAGGGGGATGTGTGGTGCTTTGGAGAACATTAACTTTTACAATTGTAAATTTGTTATTAAATTCTTATTTATCCAAAAAAATATTTAATTATTTTCTTCCTTGATTTTTTTTCACCGGTTTCTTGAATTCCAGATACTGGGGATTTTACTGTAGCTACACTTACACCTCAAGAGCTGCAGAGGTTCCAGGCAGCTCGCCACCACCAACAGAAGTACAATTAGGGACAGTCAATTAAATGTTTGCTTGCTCAGCCTGTGAAGGTCACATCCTTTGAATGAATTTAAAAACAATGCTTACAACTGGTACAAATCACAGGGGCAGGGTTGCACAATATGAATCAGGATTTATTGTCATGAATAAGTCATGAAATTCGGTTTTGCCGCAGCATCAAAGTGCAAACATGCATATTATAACCATCTTACAATATTACTATCATAAAATAACAATAAAAGTGCACAAAAACTTTGTCTTTGGTTCATTGATTATTTAGGAATCTGATGGCAGCAGGGAAGAAGCTGTCCTTGTGTCGCTGAGTGCTTGTCATTAAGCTCCTGTACCTTTTCCCTGATGGTAGCAGAGAGTAGAGGGCATGGCCTGGGTGGTGGTGGGGGGTCTTTGAGTATAGACACTACTTTTTTAAAAAAAAAGACACTGCCTCATGTAGATGTCCTTGATGGAGTGAAGTCTGGTGCCTATGATGCCACTGGCCAAGTAAACAACCCTTTGGAGTTTATTCTTGTCCTGAGAGTTTGCGCCTCCACACCAGGCAATGATATAACCAGCCAGAATGCATTCCACGGTACCTAGGTACAGTACAATCATGGGTTTCCCAACAACTTTGCACAATCTAGCAGCATGTCTGTCAACTACATTCAATCAACTGCTACCAATGATAGACTGCTGGTTACAAATATATTCTGCAATGAATTGCTTTGGTAGTGGAAATGGCAGCCAGGGATGTTTTATACTCCAAGTGCATGATGTAGACAGAACAAGTGTCCCTAATGATTACACCTGCAAGAAGTACATTCAACTGTAGCTCCTTACAGACCATGTTAAGAAACTTCTGATCATTCAAGAGGCAGAGAGGGGTGATAGAAGTTACAAGGACACAGTCACACTCAAGAAGCAAGAGGCAGGTAACTGGGTGACGGTTAAGAGAGGGAAGGAGAACAGGCAGAGCACCTCTGTGGCCATTCCCCTCAACAATAAGTATACTGTTTTGGATACTGTTGTTGGCTGGGGGAACTCAGGGACAAGTCATGGTGGTCAGCCTTTGGCACAGAGACTGACCCTTCAGCTCAGAAAGGAAGGGGGAGAAGATGAGGGTGTAGTGAAGGTGGAATCAGAAAGGAGGTTCTGTGAACAAGATCGAGACTTCTGGATGCTAGGTCCCAGGGTCATGGAAAGTCTCAAATGGAGTCTATAACATTCTCAGGTCTGAGGGGGAGCAGCCAGCTATCGCGTTTCACATTGGTATCAAAGTTCAGATTTATTGACAGAGTACATACACGACATCACATTCTTTTTCCTGCAGGCAAGGCAGAATTTCTGCTTATCAGTAGTGCTTTAAAAAAAGTATTCAAGGAAAGATATGTATATAAAAGAGAGAAATGTAAACAAGAAGCAAGTGCAAACAAACCGTGCAATGCAGGAAATAAATATTCGATAATAAATAATGTGAGAAGTAAAAGACTTTAAATGGGTCTGAGTTTTTGATTTGAGTCAGATGGTGGAGGGGTAGCAATTGTGATCAATAGGTACTATTTTTGTATCAAGATGACTAATTCAATATGGACTTGTTTTTTAAAAAAAAATGGAGTGAAAAGCTTTTACATCCATGCATATCAATCCATACTTAATTAGGGCACATCGTGCAATTGAAATTAGAAACACAAGAGTTCAGAATGATTAGGCCTTTATCCAACACCCAACCCCAACCAACCAATTTTCCCCTGCAACCGCTGCAACCATGTCTGCCTGTCCCGCATCGGACCTGTCAGCCACAAACGAGCCTGCAGCTGACGTTGACATTTACCCCTCCATAAATCTTCGTCCGCGAAGCCAAGCCAAAGAAAAAAAGAAAAAGATTATAAAGACAGATATTCTGTCTTTAAATGGCTTCATTTACCTTCATAAAAGGTCTGAAAGCATCGTCCCCTGACCCAGGAGCACGAATTAAAAAAAAACCCAAAAGGTTAATAAAGGCTATTTCGTTATGCAGGAGATCTGCCAGAGTCCTAATTCTGGTTGCACAGATGTCCACTAGCACTCCTACCTGCTCTTCGGTCGAGTATAGCTGCTTTCCCTTCTTGGCATTTATGTCACGGTGGCGGGCAGCACTATTGCAAATTTTCACCCCGCGTCCTTCAGCTCAGGAAGCTGGGTCCTGACTCAGCTCTGCATAAAGGATCTGCATCATAGGTCGTGACCATAAAAGGTAAATTCACCTTTTTTATAAAAAACTTGTTGGCTATCATGCAGGGTTTCAGCATAAAAAGGGCTAGCGTAACACATGCAAATAAAGGATATGCGAGGAACAACTTCAAAATGTTGTTGCACTCTGGCATCAGGCTCATTAATCTTTACCAAGCTGGTAAGTGAATCATTCATACCAGTTCACCAGCTTGTAAAATGCTTTCATGGTATGGAATGCATGTGGCTGGCTGTGCTATACTCTGATCATGGTCACCATAATGATCATTCAGAGATCTGAGAAAGAGTTAGACGTTCCTGTAAATGGTCATTTCCTGTCACTTGTAAAGCTGCAATATTTCCCTCTACTTGAATCCAAAGTTTGGATGGTTTGAGGTCATTACCCAGAGGCATGGAATGCTACACTACTTCAGCAATTAATGGTAGATACTTGTATATTATATATACTGAAATTTCTGAACAGCACTGTGTACATAAGTCATGTTGAAAAAATATTTTCTGTGAAATTGAGGGAGAATTTGGTTTATTTAATACAGTTCCAATCCTTGGAACGCTGATGTTTCGTTGTATTTGAATTCTTTAAAAAAACCTTTTAAGTCGTCCCTCAGGGTCTGTGGTGACTTGCCTCCACTCCAGTTCCTTGGGTACATGGAGACTGAGATGCATGACATTTCCAGGCAGATGAATTGTGCATTTCTTCTATGGACTATGACTCATGTTTGAATGATTATTGCATGGCAAAAGTGGAGTGCATCCTTGATGGATGGTGGAGATACCTAGAAATCACTCAACGTCCATTGCTCTTGACTTGCCAATATGAAACAAATTTAATTAGAAAGCAAAATTGAGAACACATATGGACTTTTGACTATTTTAAGACAGACTTGGTCTATCTTCAACTGGTGTGTTTGTTGCTGTTGTTTTTTGGATAGTGGAGGGGAGGGAAACCAGAGCATCTAGCTTGATAATCAATTGGTACAGAAGAGGAGTAGGCAGAGCAGCAATGTGATGTGGATAGGAGCTCAAAAGATTGGTTTCACCATTAAACCTGCTCTAAGTTTTCAAAACAACTGGATACATCCACAGTTTAAAATACAGGTTGCACGCAGTAGAGTTGACATTATCACTTGCTTGGATATGACATCTCTCAAATAGGTAAGGTAATTAAAATCAGTTAGAATTCCTAATTTTTAGTATAGATGAAATAATTGGTAAGACTATATCCAATGAGGTTGTGTACTCTAGAAAAGTATACAAAAGAGAGAAGTGCAAACAAACTGTGCAATAAATACTCAATAACAAATCATGTGCAATGTTAGAGTTCTTAAAAGAGCCTCTGATTGTGTTTGTTGTTTAGGAGTCTGATGGTGCAGGGGTAGCAACTGTTCCTGAATCTGGTGGTTTGAGTTTTGTAGCACCCTACCTCTTTCCTGATGTCAAACAACGAGAACAGAGCATGTCCTAGGTGGGGTGGATCCTTGATGATTGCTACTGCACTCTGATGCAGCGTTCTATGTAGATTTTCTCGATAGTTGGGAGGGCTTTGCCTGTGATAATAAGCTGGGCTGTGTTCATCACCTTTTGCAGGGGTTTCTGCTTAAAGAATAAGATACAAAAGTATGCAGACACCGTGAGTGAAGTAAAATCCTGACAGAATTCTCTTCCGTTCTCTCAATTCCTCAATCTCCATCGTATCTGTTCCCAAGATGCGGTCTTCAAGTCCAGATCATCCAAAATGACCCCTTCTTCCAATAAAGTGGTTTCCCTTCCACCACCATGAACTCAGCCCTTACTCGAATCTCCATTTCTCGCTTATCTGCCCTGGCCCCCTCTAACCCAGATGAAACAAACACAGGATTCCCCTTGTCCCTCTCTATTCACAGAGTCTTTCCCCCTCCCTCCCTTGCTTGCTTGTGGGACTATGCTCCTCACCCTCCCCCCCACCATTATGTTCGAGCAAATGCCAACATTTTGGTCATGCCTTGATGAAAGGCTCAAGTCTGAAACATATGTTATGCATCTTCAGCTTTGCTATATAAAGCATCTTTAGCTTTGCTATATAAAGTACAGTTTGACCCGCTGAGTTTCTCCAACATTTCCATTCAGAGATATTGGTGCAACCATACCAGGCCATGATGCAGCTGGTCAGCAATTTTTCCACTACTTATAGGTAGAGCTTTTCCACGGTTTCTGATGTCATACCAAACCTCTGAAAAATCCTAGAAGCACTGACATGCTTTCTTCATGGTGACATTTGTGTTTTAGGTCTCGGAAAGGTCTTCTGAAATAGTGACTCCCAGGTATTTATATTTGCTCACTCCCTCCACCTCTTATCCCCTAATGATAACTGAATCCTACACCTCTGTTTTTCCCCTCCTTGTCCACAGTCATGGTCCACATTGAATCAGAAGGTATAGAATCCCTGATGGCAGAATTAGGAAACTGTAAGAGTAAAAAAGACCCTGATCCAAGTTGTACACAGGCCTCCAAAAAGCAGGCAGGTGTGGCATGCAAACTACAGAGGGAGACAGAGAAGGCATGCAAAAAGGGCGATGCCTCAATAGTCATGGAGGATTTAAATATTCAGGTTGATTAGGAAAACCAGGTTTGTGCTGTATCCAAAGAGAAAGAATTTATCAAATGCCTTCAGGATTGCTTCTTAGAACAGCTTGTGACTGAGCCAACCAGGAAAATGTCAATTCTCAACTGGTATTATGCAAAAGCAAAAGAAGGAATACAAGGAAGCAAAATAAAAATCAGTGGAAAGATAGAGGACCGACCGGGAAGCTTTTAAAATGTTACAGAAGGCAACTAAAAAGGCCATTAGGAAGGAAAAGATAAACTCTGAAAGGAATCTAACAAATAGTATCAACAAGGATACTAAAAGCTTTTTTAAGAAAATTTAAAAAAAGGCGAGAGTAAATATAGGACCAATAGAAATTAATACTGGAGAAATTATAATGGGAGACAGGGAGATGAAAGAGTAACTGAATGAGTATTTTGCATCAGTCTTCACTATGGAATTTATTAGTAGTATATCTGACATTCAAGAGTGTCAGGAAAAAGAAGAGAGTGCAGTCATGATTGCCAGAGAGAAGGTCCTTGGAAAGCTGAATGTTATAAGGGTAGACCAGACTCCCAGACCAGAGGGAATGCACCCTCGGGTTCTGAAGGAAGTAGCTATAGAGATTATGGAATGACCTTCCAAGAATCAAAAGATTTTGGCATGGTTCTGAAGGACTGAAAAATTACAAAGGTCTCTGCTATTTAAAAATGGTGGGGTGGGGTGTAGTAGAAAGGAAATTATAGACCTATTAGCTTAACATTAGTGGTTGGGAATTTGTTATGTGCCATTTGTCAAGGATGAGTTTGCAGAGAACCTGGAGGTGCATAACAAAATAAGCCAAAGTGAGCATAGTTTCTGAAAGGGAAAATCTTGCCTGACAAACCAACTACAATTTTTTTTAGGAAATCACAACCAGATTTGACAAAGGAGATGCATTAGATGTTGTATATTTGGATTTTCAAAAAGCCTCTGTCAAGGTAAAGCATATGAGGCTATTGAACAAGATGAAAGCCGGAATTACAGGAAACATACCTGCATGGGTACAGCATTGGCTGATTGGCAGGAAACAAAGAGTCAGAATACAAGCATCATATTCTGATTGGTTGCTAGTGGTGTTCCATAAGGGTTGGCGTTGAGGCCGCTTCTTTATGCTGGAGAATGCTCTTTATGGCGGAGAATCCTACGGCATTCCCAATCACTAGTAGTGTCAAGCAGAACTGTGTGCTTGCACACACACTGTTCAGCATGATGTCTACTGCCATGCTGAATGATACCTTCCAGGACAATGATGTTGAGATCAGCTTCAAGTAGAAGTGGTTGGGAAGCTCTTAAACCCGAGGAGACTTCAAGCTATTACCAAAGTGAGAGGCTTCTTCTTTGCTGATAACTGCACCTTGTATGCTGGCTCAGAGCCAGAGATGCAAGTTAGTATGGATGAATTCTCCACAGCTTGTATAAACTTTGGACTTATCATCAACATTAAAAAGATTGAAGTCATGTACCAGCCTGCTCCTCATGCTCCATATACAGTACCCAAAATCATAATCAAAGGGCAGAAACTACAGGCAAAGGACCAGTTCACTTACCTTGGCAGCACCCTCTCCCGAGCAATGACTATTCATACAGGTTAACTGCAGAATAGCAAAGGGAAGTTCTGCTTTCAGAAGGCTGCGTTCCACTGTATGGGAACCTCGCAGAATCAGTCCAGCAACAAAACTGAAGGTTCACAGAGCCGTGGTACTCATTCACCTCGGTATGCCTGTGAAAGGTGGACTCTGTATTGAAACCATACAAGATACCATTTTCACGACTTATCTTCACAGAATATTAGGTATCAGATGGCTAGACAAAGTACCAGGCACTGAAGTTCTCTCTTGAGCAATTCTCCCATCAGTCCATACACTGCTGATGAGAGCACAGACCTGAGGGGCAGGTCATATCATCTGTATGCCAGTCGAGCGCATACCCAAGCAGCTCCTTTTTTGGGAACTCTCTGCGGGTAGATGCTCACATGGAGGGCAGGAGAAATGTTACAAAGACATACTAAAGGTCTCCCTGAAGTTGCTTTACATAGTCACAACCACCTGGGAAACGCTGGCCTCATCCACATGGGCTGTCAAGCTTACGAGGCAAGGTGGACTGCTGAAACACCACATAAGTGCGAAAGTGAAGAATAAATAAATGCTGGCATTTACTTCAAGAGGAATAGAACACAACAGCAGGGATGTGATATTGAGTCTTTGTGAGGCACTAGTGAGACCCCCCCCTCCCCACCCTTGGAATATAGTGAGCAGTTTTTGACTACTCATTTAAGAAAGGATGTTCTGACATTGGAGAGGGTTCATAGGTTACTAAAATGATTTCAAGAATAAAAGGGTTATTGTACAAGGAGCATTTGTAGCTCTTGGCCTGTATTTGTTGAAATTTAGCAGAATGAAGGAGGAACTAATTGAAACATTTCAAATGTTGAAAGACATGGAAAGAGAAGTTGTAGGAAGGTTGTTTCCCATGGTGGGAGAGCCGAAGACAGGAGAGCAGAAGACAGGAGAGCAGAAGTTTTGGATTGAAGGGTATATGCATAGAACAGAGATGCTGAAAAAATTCTTTTGCCAGAGGGTGACAAATCAATGGAATTTGTTGCCACTGGTGGTTGTGGAGGCCGGGTCATTAGGTGCATTTAAGGCAGAGATTGATAGGTTCATGTTTCACGGCATCAAAGGGTATGTGGGAAAATGGATTAGATCATGATTAAATGGAAGGGCAGAGTCGACAGGCTGAATAGCCTATTTCAGCTCCTTTGTCTTTTGGTCTTCTTTCATAGCAGCCATATTGATCACTTGACATCCACTCTTAACTTGGGTTGTAAAATATATTCACTGGATGCGAACTCATCATCTGGTCACAATATAATAGTAGCAGATGAATCAACATTCAGGATGCAAAATTGACATTCAGCCCTGGTAATATTTTCCTCCACTGAAATATTGTGCACATCATCAGGACAATTGGATTTGCTAGAAAATGTAAATGATAAAGTACCTGATCCAAAATTATTCAGCAAATGTGCGAGAGAAACTCAGCTGATCACATAGCATCTACTATATGAAGCAAAGAGGAGTGAAATAGGGATGGGGCAAGCACAGGTCAACAGGTAAGAGGTTGTAGCGGCGCTATGACTGCACTACAACTCCAAGGAGGCATCGAACCAGTCATGTGATGTTAGCGCGTGATGACGTCAGTGTGTGTCGAGCACGCGATTCCAGCTATTAAAAGGTTGCACGGATGATGAAGAGTAAATCAGTTTGATTCTTTCTCGAAATGCATTGTGTGGTTATTTCGTTGTGTCCACTGCGATTTCATTGGCCACAATTGGTGACCTCAACGAGTCCAAAAACGTATTTTTGGACAAAGGTGGACTCTGCAGCCGTTGCTGTGAAACTACCACCTTTCTGGACAGCTGAGCCTGAACTGTGGTTCCAACAGGCTGAAGTGCAATTTCACCTTCGCAAAGTCGAATTGGACACCATTCATTATTACCATCTTATCAGTGCCATGGACCAAGCCATGAGGGTCAGCGACTTCCTACAGAAAGCATAAAGCTTTAAAAGCATTTTTATTATGTGTATATGGTATGTCCCAAAGGGAAAGGGCAGCCAAACTACTACAATTCAATGCGTTGGGAAACCGTGCCCCTTCAGAACTAATGGATGAAATGCTGATCTGGCAGCTGGCAAAAGGCCAGCTCTTTTTATAGTGAATGACAAATATTAGGCTCCTGTTATCCAAGTGTTCATTTGAAGACCCAAGGCCTGTGGCGGCAAAGGCAGACATTCTATGGCTGGCTAAAAAGCACAGCAAGGAAAGACAAGTCTGCACAAACAAACACTCTGATATTGACCGTATGTCACCCTCTAGTGCTCTTAGCACATTACTCCATAGGAGCAGGCAACGCCCCAAAACAAGTGAGCAGCCTGTGGACACCTTGTCTTGGTGTTATTACCACAGGCGTTGAGGAGTAAATGCCCGCAAATGCCTTCCACCATGCCCATTTGCAGGAAATGCCCAGGCTAACTGCAAGTAAGGGCTGCAGCGGTTGGCAAGAAACCTGCAAACCTATTGTATGTATAGGACCAGTCGTCCCAGTGAAAATTTCTGGTGGACACGGTTCAGAGGTTAGTGTATTTCCACCTACCTGTTTTGATACACGCCATCCTACCCTGGACCTGCAACTACAAGCAGTTAACAGTTCCAACATTCCGACCTTTGACACCAGGAAGATAGATGAATGTCAAGTTCGAGAATCATCTCTACACTTGGCCATTTATTTTAGCAGCAGTATCTTGACCGTTGCTTGATGCAGATTTTCTTCGGGCTCATTCATTCCTTGTCGACTTAAAGGGCATCAGCTAATAGATGGAACTACTTTTCTGACTATTCCTCTGGCAGACACATCTACCCCTGCTCTGCACCTCCAAACATTAAGTAAACCAGTAGATGAATTCTACAAGCTGTTGGAAGATTTTCCTAAGATTACTATTCTACAACTTTCTGCCTCCACTGCAAAGCAGTGTTACTTATAGCATTTGTACTAAGGGCCCTCCTATCCACGCTAAAATATGCCGCTTACCTCCAGAGAAGCTGCGCTTAGCTAAGGAAAAGTTTGCCAAGATAAAGAAACTAGGCATAATTTGTAGGTCCGACAGCCCTTGGGCATCTCCATTACATATGGTCCTGAAACACAATGGAGGTTGGTGACTTTGTGGAGATTACAGGCGGCTGAACGACGCCACCATCCCAGATCGTTATCAGATACCTCATATTCAGGATTTCTCAGCTAATTTGCATGGAGTGAAGATCTTCTTGAATATAGACTTGGTATGTGGCCATCACCAAATACCAGCAGAGCCAGAAGACATTCCAAAAACAGCAAAAATTACTCCGTTTGGGATGTTTGAAATTTTATGAATGCCATTCGGATTAAAGAATTCTGCTCAATCATTTCAACGGGTGATGGATGCTTTAGGACGTAGTATGACCAACATCTTCATTTATCTCAACGACATTTTAGTAGCAAGTGGGACTAAGGAAGAACATTTGGAACATATTCGTACATTTTTTATTCGGCTTCAAAAGTTTGGACTGACCATCAATCTGGATAAATGTGTTTTTGGACAAGAAATTATTGATTTCTTGGTGCATAGGATTACTCAGAAAGGCGTGACTCTGCCACCATCCAAAGTTGAGGCCACTACCAAGTGCTGAAGACGTGCTATGGTTAAAAGACTGCAGGAATTCTTGAGAATGGTAAATTTTTACTGTCATTTTCTTTCAGGAGTAGCTCATATCATGAAGCCTCTTTTCGATTTACTGTCCAGAAATGCCAGAACCATCCATTGGACTGAAGAGGGAAACAATGCCTTCTGGAAGACCAAACATTTGCTGACTCATGCCATTATGCTTAGCTACCCAGTTTTAAATGCCGCCACTACCCTTTCTACACACTTTCAGCATGGCCGTAGAAGGTCAACAGCCAATGGAAACCATTAGCATTCTTCAGCTGCCATCTTCATGAAACAGAGAAGAAATACAGTGCTTTTGGCCATTTATTTGTCCATTCAACACTTTCATTATTTTTTGGAGGCCGGAGATTTTACTATGTACACCGACCACAAGCCCTTAACATTTGCATTTTCCAAGGTTGCAGAGCCCTGGTCAGCTTGACAACAACGGCAATTATCATTCATTTCTGAATTCTCCACAAAAATACTTAATATTTCCAGAAAAGACAATGTAGTAGCTGATCCACTTTCCTGCTCTGCTCCACTCGAGGTTTCGTCTGTAGATCAAGGTATTGACAACACAGCTCAAGAACATGACCATGAGAAGAAAGCTTATCGAACTGCAATCACGAACCTGCAATTGAAAGATGTCCAGTTTGGAGTTAATGACAAACTACTCTGTGATATATCAATGGGACACCCATGCCCAGTAGTTATGGCATCAAGGAAACAAAACATTCAACTCTGTGCATGGCCTCTCACATCTATCGATTAGATTGACAGGTTGTATAGTTTCGGATAGGTTCATGTGGCACGGTCTTAAAAAAGACATTTACACAAATGGCGATGTCCTGCATTACCTGCAAAAAGCAAAAGTTCAGCGGCATACTAAGGCACCATTGCAGTCCTTCCTGGCAGTTATTATGCATTTTGCTCATGCCCACGTGGACATCATTGGTCTGCTTCCTGTTTCAAGAGGATACCTTTATCTTTTTATAGTTATAGACAGGTTTACATGGTGGCCTGAGGCCATGCCTATGGTAGATGCTACTGCAGACATTTGTGCTTGGGCATTCCTGGGTGTCTCGTTTTGGTTTATCAGCGCATGTTATTTCGGATAGAGGACCACGATTTACTTCCTCGCTGTGGACGGCCTTGTCTTGCTTGCTCGGTACAACAATTTATCATATGAACGCCTATCATCCCGAGGCCAATGGAATAGTGGAAAGATTTCATCAACATTTCAAATCAGCCTTGATGGCTCGGTTAGACAGCCAAACAGAGTTGGTGTGCTGCCCTGGATATTATCGGGCATTAGAACAACTCCAAAGGAGGACCTCCAAGCTTCATCTACAGAACTAGTGTACAGTGCACAATTGGTGGTTCTAGGGGAGTTTGTCTCCTACCATTCCAACTCCAGTGATGATCCTAAGGAACTGTTGAGCAGGCTAAGGGAGACTGTTGGAAAATTGATCCCTATACCACCATCGTCAAATGGAGAACACTCTTCTTTTGTGCCTGAAGACCTCAAAAACTGTCCGAAGGGGAACACTTGGTCAACCTTTACAGTCCCACTTTGAAGGACCTTATTGGATATTCAGACAAACTAGGTCAACCTATACTTTGGACCTTCGAAGGAAGTCACAGTCTTTCACCATTGACAGGCTTAAACCAGCTCATTTGGACAAGTCTTCCCCACTGCAGCAGCCAACAGTCCGTCGCAGAGGTCGACAACCTAAAAGACAGAATCTTTTCTGCCAGCTCTGGGTTGTGTGGGGGGGTGGGGGGGGGTGTAATGGCATTGTGGTGGCACTACAACTCCCAGGAGGCATCAAACCAGCCATGTGACATCAGCGTGTGTCAAGTGCGTGTTTCTGGCTTTTAAAAGGCTGCGCGGATGATGAAGAGTAAATCAGTTTGGTTCACTCTAGAAATGCCTTGCTTGGTTATTTCGTTGTGTCCACTGCGATTCCAGTGGCCACAAGGTTATGGATGGATTTTTTTCAATGGTATCCATCGATGACCTCTTACCAATAGCCTGTGCTACTCCCCCCACCCCTTCCTTCCTCCACTCCTCAGCTTTTTATTCAGGTATTTGGCTGTTCTTTGTTTATATGTTGACAAACAGCTCAGGTCCAAAATGTTGTTTACCCTTCACTTCCGAATAGATCAGCCCAACAGCCCCCTGGGGTGGGGCGCATTTAAATCAAAGGACTTTTTAAAGTAGTTGGGAGGAGAGAAGTAAGGAAGAAACCAAAACATGACTGGGAAGAGGTCCATAAACTGAGCTGAGTCCTAAGGTCCCAAAAATGGTTGAGAATGGCTGCTCTCGATGTTGCAAGACTTGCTGAGTTTCTCCAGCAAATTTGTGCATTGCATTTGACCCCAGTATCTGCAAACTTAATTGTTTAATTTCGTTTAGCAAATTCATGTTTCAAAATAAAATATTGAACGTTGATTTATGTTTAGAGTTGCTCCTAAGAGCTGTGAAATTTTCTGCAAAATAGTTTTTGGAAACTTATGATAGCAAGAAAATTAGTACACATGATCCCTGAAATCATACCTCTACACTATTCACATTTTTCCCCAAGCGTATACAGAGCCGTTGTCATACACACACTCCTGTTCGGCTCCGAATCATGGGTCCTCTACCGGCATCACCTACGGCTCCTAGAACGCTTCCACCAGCGTTGTCTCCGCTCCATCCTCAACATTCATTGGAGTGACTTCATCCCTAACGTCGAAGTACTCGAGATGGCAGAGGTCGACAGCATCGAGTCCACGCTGCTGAAGATCCAGCTGCGCTGGGTGGGTCACGTCTCCAGAATGGAGGACCATCGCCTTCCCAAGATTGTGTTATATGGCGAGCTCTCCACTGGCCACTGAGACAGAGGTGCACCAAAGAAGAGGTACAAGGACTGCCTAAAGAAATCTCTTGGTGCCTGCCACATTGACCATCGCCAGTGGGCTGATATCGCCTCAAACCGTGCATCTTGGCGCCTCACAGTTTGGCGGGCAGCAACCTCCTTTGAAGAAGACCGCAGAGCCCACCTCACTGACAAAAGGCAAAGGAGGAAAAACCCAACACCCAACCCCAACCCACCAATTTTCCCCTGCAACCGCTGTAACCGTGTCTGCCTGTCCCGCATCGGACTTGTCAGCCACCAACGAGCCTGCAGCTGACGTGGACATTTTACCCCCTCCATAAATCTTCGTCCGCGAAGCCAAGCCAAAGAAAAAGAGAAGAAAGAAGAAAACCTCTACACTATTCACATTTTCCCCCAAGTAATTTATTGTATTACAAATGAGATCAAATTACACAATCTTTCTCCTTCCCACTTTCCCTTGGTTCTCTGCAGTGCTTCTAAGTATAGTGCAGATTGCATCAGACTCTACCATGTGCAGTGCAGGAACCCCTAAAAGCCATGAAATATTAGAAGAAACATGAGAGACTGCTTTATTTGGTCAACTAAAAATAGAACCCAAATGGCACAGCCTTGCCTGGGATCTGCAGGAGAAGCAATCAATAGGCTGAATGCACGATAGAATTCCCCAGCTCTTGGATCGACAATCAACAGCTGAAAGGCTATTTTTTGCTGTGGTTGACTAAATATGGTCAGGGAGGGAGAGATACTGGAAAGATTGGTTGCCTGGTAATGCATGTTTCAAATACTTAACTGACTATAAAGCTACGGCAGTTTAGTTTTTTTTTCTTTTGAGTGCAACGTGTATCCAGCAGATTTTCGTGTGCGGACAACCTGACCTCAGTAGCAGACCTGACCTCTGAAGAAGCATAGTTGTCTCCAACAGATGTTCAGTCTATACGTAAAGCAAGAAGTGAGAAGTGACGCAGTGCAGCGTCGAAGCAGGGTGAAGATCCATCTTTCCACCTAAAGTGCCGAATCTTTTTCAGCATCCTTCTCTCTCCCTCTATATCTTTCTGCTTCTCAGCTACTGCTAATCACCTGAGCAACAACCCTGCTGTGTTCAACTTCTGGCAGGGCAAGCATAAAGGTATTTGTTTCCCACTAATGTAGGCCAGCCTGCTTGTTTCATATTTTTTTTAAAAACAGAAGCTGCTTAAAGGCTTGTACAAACTGCCCATTTAAGACATTTTCCATTAACTGTAATAATGGAATCATGCTGTCTTTTTTAAAAAAAATCAGTGCATAAATGATCTGTGTAACTATCCCAGCAGAAACAGATGATATAGCTACTGCAACACATAGTTTTGGCTGAATGACTGCGGCTCTTTCTCATGGCCATTATTTTAATTGAAGATTACTGCATGTTCCTAACACACTTATTTTGCATTATATGCTGAAATGGTTAATGCACTGCTATCAGTGACAGCTGCAAGCACCTGCCCACAAAATGCCACCCAAGTTAAATAGTTATTTAAAGTTAGAATTTTGTTTGTTTAAGATTTTGATTAATCTTGAAACTTTTCTCTAAAACAGAAATACCAATGACAAAAGCAGCTCTAATCTTAACAAAATCATAGTTAAGGCCATGGATTCCTGCTTGACTTTAGAATTTGTTACAGTTAGTTTTCAAAACTATGAGCTTGCCTGCATGAAACTACAGCTGCAGTAAGAATAACCTATTTTCAATACGCACCCTTCCTATTTTTTTAATGCTGCAGTATTTTTGCTTGTCCCTCTCTTCTAACTGCATTTCAAATGTGTTCAGCTACTTTTCTTAAAAATATTGTGATAAGAATTTAATAATAATGCTTATCCCATGATTTAATAGCCATTGAAATGTCTGAATATGATACAAATAATGAAAGAATACAAGACATTTATGGAAATGCCACAGCTGAATACAGTGCCATACCCAAAGAACTTTTAACAACTACATTGCTCACAAATGCCTACCAGACCATCAATTTTAGTAATGCAGCTTCTATTAAAAAAATTGCATAATTATTTGGAAACAAACATTTTTCTTCTTCTAAGGCACTAATTACTTGTGGCATTTTTGATGAGAAATGAATGGAACAGATCTGTGCCTCTTCCATGCTGTGGAAGTTAGTGGACAAAGAAAATGTTCAATAAGTGTTCTATAAGCATTGTTTCCCGTAACATTTACTTTGTTTGTCCTTTAAATTCCACACATAATTGCTCTATTCTGAAATATAATTTAAAAATTCATCAAAACTGAATTAAGTGGGTCAGCATGACAAGAAGGAGAAATGGACAAGCTGCTAAAATATAATTTAAAAAATCAAAAGCAAAGAGAAATAAATTCTTAAGATGGTGCACGTAAATACAAATATTCCAACAAACACTGGTCCTTATAACAACTCCAAATGAAAGTCTTTGTACACACAAACACAAGATAGATTACAAATGGAACTTTTGAATACGTTGAAAAGGATCAATCCAATTTCTGCAGGAAATGGAAAAGTTTAGATAAATAGGCAACAGAAAGTGAAGTACAACTGCTAGCATTTGATTGTGTTGGTGGAAGACTGACTTCCAAGTAATTTATGAAACTGCTTTAAGAAAGATGGTATTTTCTGTAATATTTCTACCATGTTAAGTTCAATTTCTTTGTCCTTGCAATACAGAGGAAAACATGTTTCAGCCACGGATGAATCTTGCAGCAAAATACATAGTTTTTAAGCAGCTATACTCAAGATAGATGATCTGCAAATGTTTTCCCTGCCTGGAACACATACTTCTTTATATGCCCATATGAACCAAAACAACTATGGAATGTAAAGAAGTATGTATTTCTGGTAGGCAATGAACAACCATGACCACCACAAGCTCCCAAAATATGGATCAAAATATACAACGGAAAACAAATAAACCCCTTGGACGTGTATCATCTATTTAAGATAGGTCAATGATTTTGCCTTCCTTGTTGAATACGACACATCTTTTGCAGATAACAAATTTGGTTGGAAATAAAAACCTTTTGCTTGACAATGCTTATTACATAAACCAACATGATAACGTATATCTAAGTATTTGAGTGTGTAACTTGAACTTTTAATTTTACAAACTGCACAGCTAATTAAAGAGCAGTTAAATTATAACTTATCAAACTGAAATTAAGTTTTTTGACATCATGCAAAATAACTGAAGATACAGAAATGTTAAATTTGAAATATTTTCAGAAAGTTTTATCAAACTAAAAATATTAATAATACCAGTGTAATCAATTCAGCTTCCACTGAATAAAACAGGAATTCGAGGCCTCTGAGTGAAGTTTATCATTCAATTTTTGTTGCAGAATTTCACAAATATTCAATACAATAAGAAATATGGCAATGCAGAAGTTGTACTATCAAAGCCATTAGAATGATCAATGTTGATTATTCACAAAAAAAATTTCAATGTGTAAACACATTGTGTTCTGAGCTAATTAAATATTTTGCTTGACAAACGAAGGATCCTGTCCTTTATTCAACTAGCTTCGCACAAAAGATACGATTTGAAATAATACTAAGCAAAAATGGGGACTGTGGCTAATAATTCACAGTGAACAAAATAATTTTGAGATTAAATTTATAACAAAGCAATAACAATATTAGTTTCTCAGGTTACTCTGAATATGCCAGTTTGTCAAAGACAATTAAGCATTTGTGGGTATACAAAATTTCAATGACTGTGACTAATTTTAAAAGTCACATGGTAGATTGCCATAAAATTGAATTGCCTGCATTTTAAAATAACTAGTTTAAAGTTATCAAATGCGAACGCACACTATTTTCATCAAGCATGCAATATTACATTTTAACATTTCACACTTTCTAAATTCTCCTGCGCATGAAACAAAATCAAATCTTTTACAAGATTCAATAGTTAAGATTGGAAGCATAGGTGAGATAAACTAACATTTTACATTCTATACTACTTTCTTAAATAATTTGATTCAAAACTTGTGCAATTTCTGAAGACCAAATATTGCATCAACATGTTCAGATTTTAAATTAACTTCTTTTATCATATTCTACATGGAAATTAACCTTAGTTTCTGAAAATTTGAATACAAATTGATAACTAATCATCCAATCAACAAGTTGAAGATTTTATTTGGAGGGATTCATTATTCCACAATACATTCCTTCAGCTGTGTTTCCAATATTACAACAATTACAAATACAGAACTTATTTGCCTCTTGCCTGTTCTGGAAAATTGTGAAGGGTCTCAGTCTCACAAATTAATCATATATACGTAGTACAATTACTACCAGTCATCCCCTCCCCAATCCTCTGATCATACAATTTATTCAATCCTGTTTCCTACAGCTGAACATTTTATATATATATATATATAAAGATAGATATATAAATATATAAAGATAGATATATATATATATATATAAAGATAGATATATATATATCTCTATCTACAGAGGGCTATAAAATAAACAAACACCAAATTTTCTAAGAAATAGGCATATGAATGGTATTGAAATGAAAAAACAGTCAAGTAAGAGAAGATTCAATCAAACATTATTCAAACTGTACAGAACCATATCATTCTGCAGTAAGCAGGATAGGAATCAGAATTAGAATTTATTGTCAAGAACAAGTCATGAAATTGAGTGTTTTGTGGCAGCCTCATTGTGCAAACATACATATCTTACATTACTATAAAAAGTAAAATAATAGTGCATGAAAAGTACGGCAGGGTCTATAGTTTATTGATCATTCAGGAATCTGATCGCAATGGGGAAGAAGCTGTCCTTGTGCCGCTGAGTGCTCGTCTTTAGGCTTCTGTACCTTTTTCCCCGATGGTAGCAGAGTGAAGAGGGCATGGCCTGAGTAGTGGGGGTCTTTAGGATAGAGGCTGGTTTTTTAAGAGAACACCTCATGTAGATGTCCTCAATGGAGTGAAGTCTGGTGCCTGTGATGTCGCATGCCGAGTTAACAACTCTCTGGAGTTTTTCTCGTTCTGAGAGTTGGCACCTCCATACCAGGCAGACATGCATCCAGCCAGAACGCTCTCCATGGTACACTTGTAGAAGTTTATGAGAGTCTTCAGTGACATACCTAATCTCCTCAGATACCTCACAGACACCACAGTATAGTTGCCGGTGCACCTTATTTGTGATTGCATCAACATGGAGGCTCCAGGACAGATCCTCAGAGATGTTGACACCCAGGAATTTGAAGTTCTTGACCCTCTCCACTATTGAGCCCTCGATGAGGACTGGACTGTGTTCCCCTGACTTCCTCCTGAAGTCCACAATCAATCCTTTGGTTTTGCTGATGTTGATTTGAGTGCAAGGTTGTTGTCGTTATTCCATTTAATGAGCTGATCTATCTCCCTTCTGTACGCTTCCTCATTGCCAATTTGATTCTGCTAACAACTGTGGTGTCTTTGGCAAACTTGTAGATCACATTGAAATTGTGCCTGTCCACACAGTCATGGGCGTAAAATGAGTAGAACAGTGGGCTAAGCACACATCTTTGGGGAGATGAGGAGGAGACGTTGTTTCCAATTCATACTGACTGTGTCTTCCAATGAGAAAGTCAAGGATCCAGTTGCAAAGGCCTAGAGTTTGTACCTTCTTGACCAGCATTGTGGGAATAATAGTATTGAAGGCCGAGCTGTAGTCAATGAAGAGCAGCCGTATGTATGAATTTGCTGTTTTTGAGGGTGATCCAGAGTTGGATTGAGAACATCTGCCATGGAGCGAATGAGACGATAGGCAAATTGCTGTGGACCCAGATCTTCTTCATATTTTGCAAAGCTATGGCTTATCTAATCCTTGCCGAATGTTTCAGTGATAAAGCTTAATTACCAAAAGTTCTGTTTATTTGCACCTGTTGTCTTCTGTGCTTTCTACCCACCAAAACAGACTTTTCAGGGTGTCTTCCAGTCAATTGAATTTGAGCATTCATTCTGTCACTATTGCTCTCTTCTTCTCTGAACACCAACTACCACAGTTAACTCAGTTTGTATTTGATTTTAGAATACCACATGTTTCTTAAAAATTTTGCAAGAATTTACATGGAAAGAGCAAATGTGAGAGAGCCTTCAAGCAACTGTTCTTGTGTAACTACAATCATTCAAGACTTGTCCTTCAATAAGACATCCACAGCAAATATTCCTCCAAGTTTTTCATTTATTTCCACATAACAATGGTGCAGGAATGGGTCAAGAAGGACTATAGTATTTTGACAAACAGGCCAATTTATCTCAAAAAGTCAGATGGGAGAATGCGAAAACTCATGAAACAAGAGCACAATATTTCACAGATCATCCAAAAACCTTAACAGTATTTGGAGAAAATGTTTCTGACCACATAAATACAAGGCATCAATGTTCCTCAAGAACCTATAAAGATAACATGTACAATGGGTAAATAGGTATAGAAATATGCTAACTGAGGGAGTCATGTGATGGGAGTAGTGGCTGGTCAGGTAAAACCAGCCCTCCACAAAGAAAGTTAAAAAAAGTGACAAAAAAGCAGCTTTGAAATAAAACATAAAAAAGTAGTTAAATAAACAATGCTGTGCAAGTTTTAGTATTCCCATATTTAATCCATTGAGACCATCCAAACCAGCATTTTTTTCTAGAAATATAGCAAAGATAAGCCAGAGAATTTCTACGACTGATTCCACCTGCATTGAATTCGTCCATCGTTATTGAATGAAGATCTATCGGGACCAATGCCTGAAGAGGGCGCACAAAATCAGTGAACCGCTGCGGACTCAAAAGGCCAATATGGCCTGTTTACGCTCCATAAATGGTTATGTGGTTATATGGTTAACAGTACAAGAAAAGTCTGAAGGTGGCTCCAAGTAAAGTAAAGCCTACCACGACAAGCAAGGAAGAAACAAAGAAATTGCCTGACAACAAAGAAGACCTTACCAGAACCCATGAGCCGGGAGCTCTCTCGAAGAGGACAGCACAAGCTGCAAAGCTGGCATGCGGGCAGCTCGGGGACAATGTATCACAAGGCAGGTTTGAACGTTGGTTCATGGAGCCAGAAAAAGAAATGCCAGCGCATGTGCGAGAAGTCGTGCATGCGCAGTTTGCATTCTAAAAAAGACACCAACAAGAGCAGACGCCAGCAGTAGGAAAAAATGCAAGGTTAAAAAACAAATCCAGATGGTGAATAAAGAGCATTTTGATTAATAAATAAAAACTTTAATGGAAACAATAATGTTTGAGTTTAAAGCTATTAGAAAGAATACAGATGCAAAAATCCAAACAATGGAGAATGTAACAACAGAAATGAAAAAAGAGTAGTGAAAAAGTGGAAGACAGGTATGGAAGTGGAGGTGAATGAATTAAGAGAAAAATGGAAGATAGAAACAAGAAATTAAGAAGTCACATGACTTATTGGTTCAGAAAATAGACATTTTAGAGATTTTAGTAGACATGTAAATATAAAAATAGTGGGCCTGAAAGGTGAAGATAATAAAGGAATTTTAAAATGATGGATCCCGCAGATTTTAGGAGTAGAAGAATTCCAAAAGGAGATAGAAAATGAAAGAGCCAATAGGGCGTTGGCGCCAAAACTGCCACCACAGCAGAAACCACGTTCCATACTGGTAAAACTACTACGATACACGGCAAGGGAGAAAATACTAGAGCTGGCGGTTAGAAGAGTATAAGAAATCAAGAGACCATTGGAATACAATTTCTTCTACTTTTAAAGAAGAAGTTTCGAACTTTTAAAGAAGCGTAAGGAGTTCAACTTATCAAAAACTTTACTATGGAGTAAAGGTTACAATTTTGTATTACGATCATCCTGCAGTTTTGAAGATATTCATCCCCAGCAGACAAAGTAGACAGTTTTCAGATCCAGCAGAAGCCAGTCACTTAGCAGGTAGCAAAGGCAACTAATTAAGGGGGAATTGTTTGTTGTTTTCTTTTCTACAACTCTTTAGTCTTTTTATAATTTTTGTTATTTAATCGTGTTAGTGCGTAAAGAATAAGAAACAATTTTAAAAAGAATTAATTATAATATATCAGACGACACAATCTTTCTTTTCTCGTTTCATTTGTTTTTCTCTTTTTCTTGCTTTATGTTATGGGGTGGGGAGGAAAAAATAAATATGTCACTGTGCACATATTAATACTGAACATCTTTATATATTGTTACTGACGTGGTTCACGGTGAAGTGTTAAATAAAAAGAAAAAAAATAAATATGTTAACTGTTACCAATTGCACATGATTTTAAGCTATGTTATTTATTGTTTAAATTCCATGTTAGCACCCATCATTTGGCTTGATGCTTCAGTAACTACAATGACTTGCCTCACTTATAATGGGAACATAACTAGAAATAAATCTATTCTTAATTAAATGACAGGCCATATTTAACTGAAAATTTTAAAACAGTTCCTACAATCTCTGAAAATTTTGAATTTTCTTTTGTAACAAATACACCAGAAATTGAGACTTAATTTTTGGTTCACATGCAATCATTTTAATTGAAAAATACTTTCAAAATCTCAAAAATCCCTTCTAGTGCTCAAAGTCAAAAGTGGCTTTGAAAATTTTTCTCTTCCATTCCAATTCGACAAATTTTCAAAACAGAAGGTCAAAGATAGTGTTGCACTGTGGTGGAAAAGAAAATCCCTCCAATCAAGTAATCATCAATGCCACATCTTTCAACTTGACTGGATCCTAATGTACAATATCAAAGCTTGATCATTTGCTGATTATGTTAAGATTTACAGACATCTAACTTGTAGAGTAAGCAGATATTGATATTATTTAATATTAAAACTTAAAAACGGACAAATCCAAAGGCTCCAGTTAAGTGCCAACGATACAAAAGCTGTGCCAATGAATCTGACTCACCAAATGGCTCAGTGCAGATAATTAAAAGATATCTGTTGATGGTCAGCTACAAACATTTTGGGCAGCAAGGTTAGTGCAGCAGTGAACTGGCATTGTCTGCGAGGAGTTCGTACTTCTTCCTGTGTCTGCATGGGGTTTGCTCCAAGTACTCCAGTTTCCTCCCACCCTTCTAAAAGTACAGAGGTTGTAGATTAATTGGGGTGGCACTGGCTTGTGGGCTGGAAAGGCTGTATGTCTAAATTTTAAAACATCATTTCCTACTCAACCAACACCAACTTTCTGTACAAGTAAAGCAGCCCAATGAAATGAAAGGTAGCAAATGTTTGCTTACAAGTTAGTTTCAATTTAACTTTACCATGTAAATATTTGTTATTAATTTTTATATATTTTTTAAACTTCAAGGATAGTTTTGAATGTTTATGAGTGTCAGCTAGTGAGCTTCAGTTTCACTACCAAGATGCTTTCGGGATCCTGTAATTCTCTATGCAGACTTATCAATCAGCTGGGAGAAAACCTTCCTGAAGGTAAATGCATCTTGAACAATGCTGAAAAGAAAAATGCACTCCAAGGACTGACATCTGACATGTTCTGGTGGCTTACTAGTTGTCTCTTGATAGAGCACAAAAGCATACTGCTCTTGAACCAGACACGCAAGCACAGTACCTCATTTATTATTGTTAGCACAATTTACAGTTGATGTTATCACTGCTGCTCCAATACACAACACCTGAAGAAAATGGCAGTGAAAATGTCCCAAAAGCAAAATTGAGCAGAACAGATTATTTCAAAGGATGAGACATCACATATAATTTTTCATCCAATGAAACATTCTGAACAAATGAATTGTTTACACAAGTGCTCAAGTGATTCAAGGATAGACAAGACTATATATGTAGAAATGCATAATATGAATAGTTTCCCTGAAGGGGGAGTTAATGAAATTGTGAAACAGGAATATATATCCAGAAATATCAGCAGCGCATCAAATGGAAAATTGCTGTAATACGTTGATTCACATAGATCAGGCTGGTTTTATTAAGAATCGGTATTCTGCGGATAATATTGTAAAGTTGATCTCTTTGATTAATGTTTCTTGGGAGCAACCCGACCAACCTATGATAGTTGCTTTAGATGCTGAGAAGGATTTTGATGGAGTGGAATTTTTTTTTAAATTTAAAGTACTGGAAAAATTTAAATTAGGGCTACCTTTTATTAGTGGGGTGAAGGCTTTATATAAAAATCCATCAGGTAGGGTAGTGACAAATGGGCAAATATCTTCTTTGTTTACATTATCTAGATCGACCAGACAGGGGCGTCCTTTGTCACCAGCTTTATTTGCATTGTTTATTGAACCATTGGCTCAAATTATTAGATAGGATGGTAATATTAAAGGTTTTAAGGTGAATGTAGATGAGTATAAAATAAATCTATTTGCAGACCATGTTTTAAAATATTTAACACAACCTATGAAATCATTGGGGTATCTTCATATGCGACTGGAGCAATATGGCACATTATCAGATTATAAGGTTAACTCCAGATGAACAATTCAATGTTTTTTGTCAGTAAAAATGAATAAGCTGATCACATGGGTATAATTGGCCAGAGTGAACTCGCAGGCTGGAAGGACTTGTTAAATTAAACTAAAATTACATTTTAACAAATTGGAGAAGTTTAAAACAAAGTGTTAGAATACAGGTCGTCCTCAACTTACAATGGGGTTACGTTCCAGTACTCCCATCATAAGCTTATTCAGCTTGTAAGCAGGTTTCCCTGAAGGGGGAAATTTAAGTGGTCTGACAAAATTAAATACCTGGGAATAACCACAGATGATAATTAGAATCATTTATATAATTTGAATTATTTGCCATTACTGACTAAAATTAAACATGACTTAAATCGGTGGAAAGATTTGCCAAAAACTTTGATAGGTTGAGTAAATTGTATTAAAATTAATATCTTTCGTCATATACAGTATCTTTTTCAATAGATTCCATGTAAAATTCCAAAAAGTTTTTTTTAAAAGATTTGAATGCGTTAGTGAGGACTTTTCTATGGAAAGGTAAATTGGCGAGGGTGTTGTTACAAAAATTGACTTGGAAATATGCTTTAGGAGGATTGCAGTTACCTCACTTTCAAAATTGTTATGATGCGGCGCAACTAAAATTTATTAATAGAAAGTTTAAAGTCTATCAATCTTCGGTAATGGCTAAAATTGAAATGGCTCAGATTCATGAACATTTTTTCAAAATTACAATTTACCTATGTTGAAGCGTTTAGTGGAGCTATGGTATAAGAAAAACCATACTATAGGGACTGAAAGTAAAATTTTGGCTAAATCACCTCTGTTTCAGAAAAAGTTTCTCTTTCAATGAATAATCAGCTTTTGAACTTTGGGAACAGAGAGGTATTAGATTGGTGGAGGATTGCTATGAAGCTGGATATTTTATTTCATTTCACAGACTGAAGGAAAATATGGAATTTCTTCGAATACATTGTTTACTTACTATCAGATTCGGGCTCTGTTGTTAGATAATTTTGGACGTACCCCAAGGTTACCTAGTGGAACTGAATTTGAAAGCCTTCTTACTGAAGGAGGTAAAAAAGGGTTTATTTCAGAGATGTATGCCTTACTGCAACATAAAATGTTTAAACCAGATATTTATAAAATTTCTCAGGACGACTGGATGACTATATGTGAGGATAGTATGATAAATTAGTGAATGTAAGATACAGATTAGTCCATTATAATTTTTATACATCAGCTTTATCTAATTCCTGAGAAGTTAAAGAAATATGGATTTATTTATTCGGATTTGTGTTTTCGATATGGTTAACAAGTTGGTTCTTTTTTTACATTCAGTATGGTTGTGTGAGACAATGAAGCCTTTTTGGAGTACAATTATTGAATTTTTGGAAGGTTTATTTAAATTTAAGTTTTCATTTGATCCTTTAATATTTTTATTGGGATATATTAAAAAACTGATTTTGGAATTAAAATTAGAAAAAAATCATATTGCGTTCATAAGATTAGCATTGGCTGTGGTGAGAAAATGTTTAGCTATTACTTGGAAAAATGAAATTGAGTTGAGTATTCAAAGTTGGCACATGGAAATGAGATCCTGTATCCCACTGGAAAAGATTACTTATAATTTACATAATAATTATTCCTTTTTTGTTAAGGTGTGGAGCCCCGAATATGAAATATATGGGTTTAAACATGTAGTAGAGTTCTTTTCCCCATGGGAGGAGCACCAAACATGCCAATGGTTTGATTGTCATATGTGTTTAACTCCTTTTCTTTTTTCTTTCTTTTGGGGTAGATGGGGGGGGAGTGGAGGGAAGGGAGGAGGGTGGGGGGAGGGGAGGGAATTATAGTGGAGAAAATTATGTAATTATGTATATTTGTATTTTATATTTGATTGTATGTCTTATTTTAAACAATAAATATACAAAAAAAAGAAAATTGCTACAATGTCTGTAAACAAAGCACAAGATTTAGTGTATTGTTTCAGACATTGGAATGTGACCAAGGACGCTTAGAGAAACAAAATCATTACATAACTAATGTTTTTGGCTGAATGCTAAAGTGTCCCTTTCCCAAAACATTTAGATCTTCATCTTCCTCCACCATGCCAGCACCAACCAGATATTTTTCAAATATATTCAAATTTCCTTTAATTGCTGATCGTTTATTTTTATATCTTGCTTTTTGAGGTTTTTAAAAGAAAATCCATACAAGTTGATGTCACCATACATTACACATTTTCCACCAAAAGGATCAGAAAGATGATCAAGTTCAAAAATACTGAGAATGAAATGACATTAAAAACACATGAAAACTATAAAATTAAATACAGTATATATTATTAAATCTGTAGCAGAGGCACCATTTAGCATTCTTATTGAACACAGTAATGGGGGGGTGGAGGGTGGAGGGGAAGAAACAATGAAAGACATCATGGGAAAAAGGTAAATGTAGATGCTAGGTCTTAAAAGAATTTTTACTGTTTATTGGGCAACTTTTCAACAGCCAATGCTTTATTAAAGCTGGTAAAATGGAACCAAATCAACTTTTCAATGGATTTGGTCCCCTTCAACCAGCTATAGCTGGGCATTGATCACAACAAGAGTGGGGAAAAAAAGTGTTCACTTACCATCTGAACATTTAACACTGTCAGTCTAGGAATCAGAGGATCATGGTAAGCTAATACATTAAAAACTGTTTTTCAAATCTTAATGTTTATATAAAAATCCAATTCTGACATTTTTTTTTAAAAGGTATAACCCAATGCTATTCTCCGACTGCAATTTACATATATTTGTATATTAATAGTGAAATTGCATTGTATAAATGAATTGTATTCTAACAATGAACAAAATGACTTGATCTAAGGTTCTGAAATGGCATATTATGAATTGTTCAGATGAACAATTCAATGTTTTTTGTCAGTAGAAATGAATAAGCTGATCACATGGGTGTAATTGGCCAGAGTGAACTCGCAGGCTGGAAGGACTTGTTAAATTAAACTAAAATTACATTTTAACAAATTGGAGAAGTTTAAAACAAAGTGTTAGAATACAGGTCGTCCTCAACTTACAATGGGGTTACATTCCAGTACTCCCATCATAAGTAAAAAAAAAAATCCTAAGTCAAAAAAGGGCAGTAGGATCAGTATGGGGCCTGGCACAGGGCTATGGGGAGAGAGTGAGGCATTGGGATCAGTGTGGGGACTGATAAAGTGCTGTCGGGAGACACTGAACATCATAGCCTAGCCAAAATGCAAAAAGTACTTGGCTAATAAGCAAGAAAGCCAAAACAAATCAATGAAGTAGCCCAATTGTTGGATTAAGGCAAAATAACTGGTACAATACATGTTCTTCAAAAATGTTCAGTTTGGAAACAGATGCAATGATTGTGTTGCTTTATGAACACAATTATACAAATGCTGCAAAAATCTATTTGGATTCACGCAAACATTCTCAATGACTTGATTTACATGTATATTCTAATATATACGAAAGCAGACATTCTCAGCTGGTGCCATATGGACCCCCACTTCCAAATTCAGGAGCCATAGCACTAGATTTTTATTTACAGTCGGTAGGAGAGTACGGACAAAACCAATGAAACTTGACTGTTTCACAAGGAAGGAGTCCCTTAAACTGAGCAGAATTTTAAGGGCACCACAGCCAAAAAAAGTTGAAAAATGGTTGTACTGAAGTATTTGTGATTATGATACAGCACTCAGTGTGGACTACAAATTTTTAGTCAAAATATAACCTTTGATTTGGCCAGATGAGGAACCATATTATAAGGCCAAAAGACAAAGGAGCAGAAATAGTATATTCAGTCTATCGACTGCCCTACCATTTAATCATGAGCTGATCTATTTTTCCACTCAACCTCATTGCCTGGCCTTCTTCCCATAAGTTTGATGCCCTGTCTAATCAAGAACCTATCAATCTCTGCCTTAAAAACACCCAATGATAAGGCCTCCACTACCACCTGTGGCAACAAATTCTACAGATTCATCACCCTCAGGCAAAATATTTTTTTCTGGATATCTGTTCTAAGCAGACACCCTTCAATCCTGAAGTTGTGCCCTCTTATCTGAGACTCTCCCACCTTGGGAAACAACCTTTCTACATCTACTTTGTCCATGCATTTTAACATTGTAAATGTTTTAATGAGATCCCCCCCCACCCCATTCTCCTAAATTCCTACAACATTCCTCGTGATAACTGTTCCATTCTCAGAATTATCCTTATGAACTCCATCTGAAATCTCTCTATCAGCACATCCTTTCTTAAATGAAGAGCCCAAAGCTGCTCACAATACTGCATGTGAGGCTTCACCAGTACCTTATAAAGCTTCAACATTACATCCTTGTTCTTATATTCCATTGCTCTTGAAATAAATATCAGTCTTGCCTTTTTCACCACTGACCTAATCTGCAAGTTTACCTTCAGATAATACTGCATAAAAGTACTTTAAATTGGTCTTATTGCTGTATCTTAAAGCATTTGATCAATTTTGCTAATAATCCTCTCTTGTAAATACATATTTACATGCAAACTAAAAATATTGTAAGTCTCTGAGACTTCAAATGTACATTTTCTAGCCAAGATATAAGCAAAGTTGATTTTTTTTAAAAAAAAACTGCACACAATTTTGCAGCAGTACCCTTGAAAATCCTCTTGTCACCTTCACAGGAGTAGCCCTAGACATCTGCAATGCAGCTACAGCTACTAAATGACACAAGTTGTATGCCACATTCATTATTCAGGATAGGAGCAAACAAAGGACATTAGGGTATCAGATATGCAGTGAAAAAAAATGTGTAAATTTATGCTAAATCAAGTTGATTAGATGCAATGACAGTATCAATGATATTTAAAAAAAACGGTGGAAAAAGTAGTGTGGGGGGCTCAAAGGTGCCGAAGTGAATACAGTCAAAATAACAACCTTTTTCAATCACAAATTAACAATTAGCAGCATTCAAGATTTGTTCAGAAAGTGAAAATCCTACTTGGGACAATCTCTTACATATCAGGTAAAAATATCCCAAGTTAACCGTTAAGATTCACTGAAGGCAATTGATGGAGGCCTATATAAAAGACAATCCAAAATTCAAATGTGAGTCATTCAGAATAATCTAGATTACTATAGCTTCTAATTTGTGATCCAAATTTGGAAAGCAAATGCACCCTGGTTAAATTTAAGGAGGTGGCGGTGCTCTTTCTGGCTGCGTAGAGAGAATCTAAAAATAGGGCCTCCAGGGTGGTCAGGACTGCCTCGAGTCAGGGGATTGTGAGAACTCATCTCAGGATCTGAATGATTATATCAGGGCCATTATAGACTGTTCCCCATCAACTAATTCAGGATTTTTCCCAACCAGAAGCCCTGGATGAACAATGAAATCCAGAAATAGCGGAGAGCCAAATCACAAAGATCCAGAAGACCACACAAAGAGCAGGTACAACCAATGAAAAGCCATCCCCAGGCAAAGTGGAGATTCCGGACATGAATGGAAACAACAAAAGATACCCAACAGCTGTGGCAGAGCCTAAATGACATAACCTGCTGAAAAACCAAATCCATTATAAGAGGAGACACCGAAGCTTCACTTCCAGATGAGCTCAATGCCTTCTGCACCCAATTTGACTACCAGAACAAGGAAGGGAGAACCACTGGGCACCCCTATGTCCCAATCATCTTCTACTTTCAGTAGAGTAAGATGACGCATGGGCTGCCCACAGGAGAGTGAATCAAAGGAAAGCATTCAGTCTGGACAAAAAAATACTGCTGAGTACTGAAAACCTGTGTTGATCAAATGGCCAATGTTTTCATGAATACCTTCAACATCTCGCTCCAGCAAGGCATGCTACCCTCCTGTTTCAATCAGGCTTCATTCATACCGGTAACCAAGAAGAATGTGGTAACTGAGCTGAATGATTTCTGACCAATAGCATGCACATCCACAGTGATGAAGTGTTCTGAGAGAATAGTGTTGAAGCACATCAGCTCCTTTCTGAGTAACCACATGGATCAATTTCAATCTGCCTCCTACAGCAGCAGGTCTACTACAACAGATGCCATCTCATAGGCTCTACACAACACCTCAGAACACCAGGACAGAAAAGATGGTTACACCAGGATGCTCATTATTTACTAAAGTTCGACATTCAACACTATCATCCCTTCAAAACTGCTCAATAAACTGCAAGACCCGAGATGCAACTGAATCCTGAATTTCCTCACCTCCAGGCCCCAATCAGTGCAGAGTGGCAAGAATATCTCCTCCACAATCTCCATCAGCATCAGAGCTCCTCAGAGATGTGTACTTAGCCCTGTACTCTACTTGTTTTACACCTACAACTGTCTGACTTGGTACAACGTCAACACCATTTACAAATTTGTTGACGATACTGCAGGAGTGGGCTTTATTAAAAGGGGAAATATGTCAGCATCCAGAAGGGAGATTGAAAACTTGACTGAATGGTGTATTAACACAACTCAATGTCATCAAAACTAAGGAGCTGATTGTAGACTTTAGGAAGAGAAAACCAGAGGTCTATCATCCACTTATCATTAGGGGATCCAAGGTGTAATGAGCGAACAAATATGAATTCCTGGGGGGGGGGGGGGTCACTATCTCAGACCAAACATACTAATGTCATCTTGAAGAAAGCTCATCAGTGCCTCCACTTCCTCAGGAGTTTGCCAAGGTTTGGTATGACATTGGAAATTTTGACAAATTTCTACAGATGCGTCGTGGAAACCGTGATGACTCGCTGCATCACAGCCTGGGAGTACCAATACCTCGGAGTAGAAAACCCTGGAAAAAGTAGTGGGCTCTGCCAAGTATAAAGACAAAACTCTTCCCACCTTCAAAAAAAACCTTACATGTAACGCTGTCATCAGAGAGCAGCAAATCATCAAGGATCCACACTATCCAGAACGTGCTCTATTTTGCTGTTGCCAACAGGAAAGAGCTCTAGGTGCCACAAGACTCGCACCACCAGGTTCAGCAAAAGTTGCTACCCCTCCACCATCAGACTTTAAAATAACAGACTCAATCAGAGACTTATTTAAGGACTTCTACTTTGCACATAATTTATTACTAAATATTGATTTTTGGGTCTGAATTTGCACAGTTTGTTTACATTTCTTTCTTTGTTTACAATTCTCTTTTTTTATATATTTGCAACTTTTATTGAGTAATTTTCTGCAGTAGAAATCTTGTCTGGCCCACAGAAAAAAGAATCTCAGGGTTATATGTATGTCATGTGTGTACTCTGGCAATAAATTTGAACTTGAACTAGGAACAGCAGAATTTATATATTGCAAAATCAACATCAAAACCAAATTGCAGGTGAAGTTTAATGTTGTTCAATGTAAAGAAGAACTCCTAAAATAAAATGTGCATAAAAATACTTCCCACACCTCAAGGGATATAAAAAAAACACATGATAAATAATTTGTTCAGTTTTTTTGAAATTCATCTTGGTTCCATTGACAGTAAACAATGCAATTTGCATATAGAATTAAGATCAAATAGTATCTTTTGCTGAAGTTGTTTGAAAAGTGTCGATCATACATCTCTTGTTTTCTTGAATGTCAATTATGGTTAATACCTAAATTTAACAACTACTCTGAAAAAGTGTGCAAGGAAATGCGATCCTTGATTATATATTCATTCTCAGAGAGCAACTTCGACTTCTGGATCCACATGTTTTTCACAATGTATGTGCAAGAAAAACAAGCTGTAAACAAAAGGAACTAGTTTATGTGGTGTTGATAAACTTACAGAAAGCCTTTAATGTAGTGAGATCTATAAGATCCTGCTAAAATAGGTCATTCATGAACAAAGGGAACAATCCAGTATGAGAATTAAATTTGTGGCACAGAGAAGGACTTGACACATTGACAGGATCAAGCAAGGTCACAACAAAATCAATATTCCCATTGACAACTGTGAAAATCTCGTCACCAATTCCTCATTCTAGCAAAGACACTTCAAGTCTCATTCAGTTACCAAGGAAAACCAGAAAGCCCAGGCTTAGGTTCACAGGCAAGCAGAATAACCTTTTCCATTTGACAAGGAACCTATATTCATAATAGTAACTTCTACCACTTGCAAATCAAACTCCCACAGCCCTAGCAAACATAGAGGTCTGAACTTTTCTCAACTTTTATTTGTCCAATGTTTGATGCCCAACATCCCTTTTGACTCAGACAAGGCTGACATGAACAAAAGAGACAATCAGAAATATCAACAGAATACACTGATGTCGTACAAGGCATAACACATGAAATCAAAGAAACAATATTTGATGTGATGTTCATGATCCTAATTAGACTAATAATGATGTTTCTTAGCCGCTCCTGCCCCACCCACCCCACAGATTAAGTGTGCCTGAAAAGACTTAAAAAGTACCTGCATGATCCTTGAGTGATGATAATCTACAAGGCTATGCATCAAGCGAAGGAATTAGGAATAAGATAAAGTTTTCACTGGCATCAATGTAATGGGCTAAGTGATTTCCTTCTGTTCTGTACATTTCTAACCACCAGCGTTGTCTCCGCTCCATCCTCAACATCCATTGGAGCGGAGACTATTGCAAAATTGTTCATATTTTATTTTGATTGAAAGTTTATTATTCAAAAGCTAAGTAGAGTAAGACAAAAATGTTGAACTAAATTCCTTCCATGACCAATGTTGTTAGAACACAAATAACAGCATTATATAGGTTGCAGACAGTAACACTGAATCCAAGACATGATGTACCCGTCTTTCTGCACCAATATAAATGTCTTGGGTAAACTTATACCTCTCATTTTGTTCGTAAAAGCAATGCTAAGTGTGGAATATGGCGTCGCCAGTATCCCAATAACCCCAGGAAACGCTGGGTCTCTTGTTTGTTAGTAGGAGAGGCCAAGTCTGCGATTTTATTGCAAACTTTATCGGGAATCACTTGTTCTCCAGCATGCCACTGAATTCCAAGGAAAATAACTGTCTGGGACGGGCCCTGTACCTTGGCGGGGTTAATGGACCACCCTCTTTGCATCAGGGTATGTTGGACACTCTCCAAACATTCCTGTACCATCTCTTCTGTGGCCCCTTGGATCATCACATCATCAATATAATGGTGAATCGAGAGGGAAGGCGATACTGGCACCGTCTCCAGGTCACGGGCAATTAGGCTGTGGCAAATAGTGGGAGAGTGTACATAACCCTGAGGGAGGCGAGTGAAGGTATACTGGCGCCCCTTCCAGGTAAAGGCGAACTGATCTTGTGAGTCCTCAGCTATAAGAATACTGAAGAAGGCGTTAGCGAGATCAATGACAGCATACCATGTTCCTGAGTTCCCAATAGCAATGTTTTCAATAAGGGTAACAATGTCCGGAACTGCTGAAGCAAGTGGTGGGGCATGTTTGTTCAAAAAGCGATAATCAACTGTCATTCTCCAGGAGCCATCCGGCTTCTGGACCAGCCAAACAGGGCTATTAAAGGGCGACGTTGCGGGGCTCACTACCCCTTCTTCTTGCAAAGCATCAATGGTGGCACTAATCTCTTCTTGCCCTCCAGGGAACTGATATTGTGGAATGCACACTGGTTTCATGGGGGGTGGCACCATCACAGGATCCCACTTAGCCTGACCCACTACTAGTTTTTTTGCAATAGTCCGAATTCCAAATGCAAATCCCCCTTGGCTAGTATTAAGGGCCATACCGGCCAACATATTAATACCCAGGATACACTCGTCAGTAGCAGCCACCAGGACAAGTAACCAGATAGGGGAAGGGCTATCACCCACTGTGGCACAGACTTTTATTTCCTTTGCCAGGGTGACCACTCCTCCCAACCCCTCTATTCGAAAGGTCGGTCCAGTCCAGAGGTCGGGGTTACCTGGAATCACCGAGTGCTCCGCACCGGTATCGACCAAGGCCAAATATTGGCGGTCATTACCCCCACCCCAATGGATTGTTAACGGTATGTAGGGCCGTTGGTCCCGTGTATCCGCCGTATCTCAATGGAGTAGACACGGGAGCCCTGCCCACACCTTCATGCTTTAGTAGGGTTCGGGGGCTTCCAGGCCCACATGCCACTGAAGAGCCTTGTTAACCATTTGTTGCACCTCATCACGGGTAACTGGAGCAGGAGAAGCCTGCTCGATAGAAGCAGCAGGGGGAGCAGAGGGCATAGCTGGGCAGGAGGTCGAAGCAGCTGGGGTTGATGTTCCCCTGCTTTTCTCTTATAAAGGGCATAAAGGACTGCAGTAGGTTTCCCATCAATATCACTTTTAGGTACGTCTAACTTTAACAAGGTTAGAAAAAGGTCCTTTCTTGTCGCTCCGTTATTAGCAGCAGCCCCTCTCCCTTCATCCTGCTTGTCTGATTTAACCTGGGTTGTACGTGAGTGGATTTTACCTCCCAACTCTAATTCTCGAAGCCCAGATAAGACGTGCACCGCCTCAGACACTGGGTGCCCAATTAGTGGACTAGTTATGGACAGAACCAGCCCCCATGTAGTGGGTTGGGCGGAACGAACCAATCTAGTATGCATTCCGGCCGTGAATATCTCTTCATCAGGGCTCCCCCCCATGTACCCATAGCCTCAAACGCCCTGCATACAAGGCAGAGGCCAGGGCCTGTTGATGAATTACTGCTATACCCTCCTCTGGGGTTCTCCAATTGTTCTGTAAATGTAAATCCCAATCTACTGGTGATGGGTATACTCGTAACAGGGCATTCCCTAGAGTAGTAAGTAATCCATCTCTCTCCCTCTACCCCGCAGTTCAGCAGTGACCCTGATATCAGTAGACAATGTTCCTAATCCCAACAATTCCTCAGGGGTTAAAAATACATTACCCCCTCCTTGTTCCCAGACACGCAGGAGCCAGGCTGCCAGAGTTTCTCCTGTCTTTTGCCTAAATCGATCTCCAATGGCAGCCAGCTCTTTTACAGAGAAGTCACGTATCATTGACAGCTTCCGACCCCTGTTCCCTCTTTGGCCCACAGGGCCCTCCACCCAGTCGAGGGGAGGAGGTCGAGGCCAACCCGTAGAGGGAGTAGGCCATAGAGCGTAAGCAGGCGTTTGGGTATTTTCCCCTGGGTCCACGTGGGAGACCGGGGTATCTATCCCTTCAATCTCTACCCTTACATTATCCCCCCTTCTGTCTGTTTGGGAAGTCTGCTGCCTTATAGGGCGGGCGTGAACAGCAGGTGGAGAGGGCAGTATGTTAGACACATGCTGGGGAGTATCTGCATCATTACCATTGTCATCATTCCAGATATTCCCATCCCAATCCTCAATTACATCAGGATCGTCACCGTTCCTTATCATGGCACGAATACAATATGGATCGGGTTCTACTCCTTGCCTTTCCTTATCTGCACAGAGCTGCTGCCGGAGTTTAATATTGCAGCAGATTGTTTGGACATGCTTATCTTCCCATTCTTTGGCTCTGTCCTGACTGGTGCGAACAATCTCACTCATCATGGAACAGCATTGTCGCATGGCTTCTAGTTCCTCTTCTAATTGCTTTCTCTTGCGCTGAGATTCTACTTCTCTTTGAACTGATTCTGCTTCACGCTGAACGGAGTGGCGTAAGGCTGTGGCCAGCAACCAAAAACCATCCGTCAGCGACACCTTTTTATCAGGAAATTTACTTTCTCGAAGGAGAGTGGCAACCCACTCTCCCAGAGGTGCACTTGATGAATCTAACTTCTCATCCCAACTAATGGGTGGTCCCAACAAAGACAGGGTATTGGCCAACATGCCAAACCCATCGTCTTTGGAAGTCCATCCAGGAATCAAGAACTGCTCAGGGCTCACCTCTTTCTTTCGGTGAAACATCTTGAGACCAACCCTGCTCGCTCCACCAATTGTCTTGGGTAAACTTATACCTCTCATTTTGTTCGTTTTAGATTGGTCACAGTGTTTGAGCTACCGAAAGAAAATAGACACACACCGAGAGCAGTTCAGTTTATACAAATGTTTATTACAAATTCAAAAGCTGATTTCACACTACAATATGCAAGCCCTTCCCAACTATACTTATCAACGCTTGGACTGGTCCCAACTGCCGAAACGGGCAACGACTGCACACTTGTAGTTGGTTGTCAGGGCGCTGGTAGCAACTTCTCCACTTCCCCTGACCGGGACGTTGGCTGGACTCCAGAAGTTCTTCTTGCTGAGAGATGTTGCCACCTCTCGGAGAGTTTCAAACTTCAGCAGCGGGACCATGGCTTATATTACCCAAAAACTGCTTACCCAAGCACCTATTCCCAGCACAGCAAGAAAGATAAGCAAGCAAGCTAGCATGCTAGGCTATTAACGAATAACATAATTTTCAGCTTATCACTTTGAATACAATGGTTTATTTTGCATCAAAGCTAGGCCTCTGACAGTCTGTGACCAAAACAAGCAGGAAGATTAAATATTCTTGGTACACAGATGTCCTTTCATCAGATAACAGCATCTCTGGCCCCTTGGTGGAATTTAGCTTATGTCTGCTGATTCTAAAACACAAGCAGGTTCTCAGCCTTGCAGAACCCAGAGCTGCAAGTTTAAAAAAACAGGTTAGAATCTTCCATTACATATGCCAAGTATTTGTTTCAGTTGAGTAAAATGCAGGTCAATGTCAGAACATTGCAGAGAATAGAACTGTTCTAGTAAACAAGTAAAAAGTAAGTAATTTTAAATTCATATTAGTAAAAAGATGTTCGCAAGTTAACTCATTAAAAGGTAAATTTCAGTATCATGTGTCAATTTAGAAAATGAAAAGGGTAAAGTGGAACCTAAAATTGGCAACATAGACAGTTACTTAGAAAAGTTCAGTTTCATTTCTGCCCAAGAAGGGCGACTTGCTTATTTATCAAATGTAATAATAAAAGTAAACTATGTATATTAGTCGCCCAGTAATAAAATCAAAAATTTGAAGTGACATTCTCTCATTCCTTATAGTTTTCTGAAGAAGGGCTTTACTTATACGTGGTTGTTTTTCCTGCCATATATATGGGGAAAAAAAAATCTAATTAATTAAAAAAGTATTTAGGAATTAAAAATTGGTAAGGCTTGGAAAAGATAAAAATTTTTAGATACAATATTTATTTTAATCCAATTAATACATCCAATCATTGTAAATGAAAGTGGGACCATCCCAAGAAAAATATTCTAATTTGATTAAGTAATACAACAGCTGTACAAAATTTTCTTTTATAAGTTTCTTATAACTTTTTGTAACAATGATTCCTAAATATTGAAATTAATCATTAACAATTTTAAACATAAATTTAGAATACATAGAAAGAGATCCTTTTAAAAGTAAAATTCACTCTTATATAAAATAAATTTATATCCCAAAAATTATCCAAACTGAGCATAGTTAATATATTTGGTATAGAAACCTCCAGATTTGAAATAAAAAGCAATAAATCATCTCTATAAAGAGATACCTTTATGTTCAATTCCATTTTTAATTAATCCTTTAAATTGTCTAGATTTTCAAAGGGCTACTGCTAATGGTTCTAGTATTATATCAAACAGTAAAGGACTTAATGGACATCTTTGTCATGTTTCCTCTAAAGAGCCTAAACATTTTTGACAGTTGTAAATTAGAACAGATTGAAGCCATAGGACATAAATATATTTCAATCCAAATAATAAAATCTGGACTAGAAATAAATTTCTTTAATATAGCAAATAAATATTTCATTCAACCTGGTCATATGTTTTTCAGCATCTAATGAAAGAACATATTCCGTCGCATGGATAGAGGGGTTTTTAGTAAAACCTGTTTGGTCAGAGTTAATAACTCTTGGTGGAATATTTTCTAATCTATATGCTAACACTAAATCTTTGCATCAACATTAAATTATGAAATTGGTCTCTAAGAAGCACAATCTGTTGCTTCTTTCCCTTTTTTCAAAATAAGAGAAATACGAGCCTCATTAAAAGATGAGGCACAAACATTTCGAAAAAGATTTATAAAATTCTGCAGGAAATCCATCTGGACCAGACTGCATAGAAGAAATAGCTTTAGAGATTTCATCCTGAGAAAAAGGTTCCTCCAGCCTTGTACGTTTGTCCTGAGAGAGGGCAGGTAAATTCATTTGTTCCAAAAACTCTGCCATTGAAGTAAAATTATTCTTAAATTCAGAAGTATAAAGATGAGAATAAAATTGTTTGAAAGTCTCATTAATTTTAAAATGATCCATTGTCATTGTGCCATCTCTCATTCAAATGTTATGAATTTGGGTTTTTTTTTAACTGCAATACCTTTCAATTGACCTGCAAGTAACTTACCAGTCCTTTCACTATGAATATAAAAGTGACTTTTACTTCTCAACAAGTGTTGTTCAATAGGATATGTAGAAAGATCAAATTTAGTTTCAAGTTCAATTTTTTTTAAAATATAGCTCCGGATCTTTATTTTGCACAAATATATTAATTTGTTTAATCCAATTAATCGATTCTAGTCTTTCTTTATTAGATTTTTTCCTAAGATTAACTATGTACAAAATAATTTGTCCCCTCAAATAGGCTTTCATAGTATCCCAATCAAATTAGACATTGTTGGTGAGGAATTAGTATTAAAGAAAATCTGTATTTGTTGTTCCAAAAAGCTTAAAAATTATTTATCTGTTAGCAAAGAGGTATTAAAGACAAGGATATTAGAAAAAAACAAGGCTAAAACTACAGGAGCATGATCAGATATAACTATTGCCTGATAGTCACATGCTTTAGTTGAAGAGATCAATGGTTATCAATTAAAAAAAAATCATCAATTCTTGAGTAAGAACCATGTACATCTGGAAAAAAAATGAATCTTCCCTATTATTAGGATTTAAGAATCGCCATACATCTGAAACACCAAAATTGGATTGAAAAAAAAGTGAATTAAAGTTGTTGATTTAAAAAGTACCTGATTTTGGAGAAGAATGATCTAAAGCAACATCTAAACAACAGTTAAAAGTCCCTTCCCAAGATCTATGAGCAGTGATTTAAATCAGGCAGGGCTGAAAAAATATTATGAAAAAATTATTAAATTGGGAACACTGACTTCCATTAAAGGAGGGATGGAGAGAATTCTGGTATAATTGAAGTAATGACATGACACAGTAATGAAGAGACTCCAGGAATATTCCTGAGACAAGGGCCACAACGCACTGACTGATAACTCAAAATTAATAATTATTCTGTATACCAAATAACATTGCACAGATGGGGAGAAATTGAACCTATTTGGTGTTGCATGCTACTACATATCAATTGAGAAAAAAAATGACCCTGTTGGTGATCCCCGATCTTGAAATCATTGGAAGGTGTTATCACAAGATAAACGTGCATTTGGATTGCTGCAAATGTATCAAGAATGTCAAAAGAAAACAAAATATGGGTTTGGAAGAGATTTGGTGATTTTGTTATGACCAGGCCTTGAGAATGTGGTAAGAAAAGAAAATCTCATCTCTCACATGACACAAATACCAATCAACTCTGAGTCACTCATCTAAAATAAGTTAAAATAATGTGAATTCATTTTCAATGAATTGTAAACTTCTCATGATCATTTTTATGAATATTCAGAACTAATAAAACCATTCCAGTGGTTTTTACTTATAGCAGGGAACAGTTTTTTTTAAAAAACACAGCTGGTCAAGATGTTATGTAATTATCAACATAATGAATTATAAAATTCCCATGTAAAAAAATGTAATCGCACTGGGTGAAACCAGAACTGGTATAGATGCAGTTACTTTAAAATGTTGCATGTTCTACTTATTTATATATAAACTGAGGAAAGAGCCAATAATAATCATGGTTTATAATGAACAAAGGGTAACCATGAATCTGGAATGGATCAATTTCACTTACCTGGTACAACATAGTCAATGACTATAGGTTACCTAATTTCAATGTTATAGCGCACCATTTGAAAACACATTGTGTCAAGTGACTTTTATTGCAAGATGTTTTCAATATAAATACATTATCAAATAAACAATCATGGAAATGGGATCAGATTTTCCAAGTGAATAATTAAGCTACTGAGCAGCAGTTTTATAGTGCAATAAAATTCTAACAAAAGCCTTTAGTTAGCAATAATTTGACACAAAGACAAAAGCACCCAGCCTGTCAAAGCCTCTTAGAATCCAGTGTTTCAATAAGATCATTTTTTCTTCTTCTACACTCTCAGAAGCAAACGTCCAAACTATTCAACCTTTTTTCATAATTCAGCTCTTTCATCCCAGCAATCAACTGAGTGATTCAGGATAAAGTTGGTTCAAGATGGCAGCCATCCTTCAGCTGCAATCACAGTAGCACTGCCATGATCCAGGAAAAGTGGGGGAGTAGATATGTGGTTTTCCAGCATGCCTAGGCAGGGTTGTACTGCTCAGTTGTCCTGCTCAACTGCTCCAAAAAGCAATAAACTGTCTGTAGAATGGGGCTGTCAATGGTTTTTTTTGTATTACATCATAGATCCACAGTGTCCAGTGCCCACCCTCAACAGCCAGACCTCAAAGACTGTGGAACTCCATTAAGTAGAAACAACAACAGTAGAATAAAGTGGGCAAACAAAGGTATTACACCAGACCACAGACTCCTGGCAACCGGCTTGTGGGAACCAGGTATTAAGGCTAGGATCCATGAGCAGGGATCCTGAAGGCCTTTGGGCTTCCTAATTGCTTTGCTGCTCTTTCTTGTCTTGATAGGGGCACGGTACAGATGATACCCGTGTGCCTCTGCTTATTCTTTATTAAATATGACCAAAACTGTTTTATCAGCACTTCTAATATAATACTATTATATTAGAAGGGATTCGGAGCAGCAAGTGAAAAGTGGGGCCTCTGCAGAATTCTGATCAGAACACATAAATTGGTTGTTGCCTCAGGGATGAAACAGAATAATCAATGTTAATTTACCAGTTTTGAGAGCATCCTACAAGCTCCAAAGTGAGAACTTGCAACTCCCATACACATTGTTAACAAAAATAATGCCATCTGCATAGATCTGTTCTTTGATCATTACCTGTGATGTGAGACATGGAAGAAAGCCTCTACTTCCTCAGGAGTTTGCGGAGGAGCTAGTGGAGTTGTTCAAGTGAACCGGTACGGACTTGAAGGGCCGACATGGCCTGTTTCCGTGCTGTAAACGGTTATATGTGGGATACAAGACTATCTGTGTATAAGTGAATCCCCTGAATTTCCACCAAAAATATAGTTTTTGAGCTATACTCACTGTACAAGACCACCCCAAGTATTACTGCTCCAACAATCCTTTAACAACCATCCTACTGACCAGGGGAGTGATGCTGTCACAATATTTTAAAAAGTGAAATACCCAGTAAAGGTTTAAATATTATCAGCAAATTTGAAAATAAACCTCCATTGGTCCCTTTTACAGGTGATTTAAAACCTGTACAGAGCCAATGGCAGTTGGACTGAGTGGATGGACCCCAGGGGGAGCACTGTTAAGGTTTGGATTTTATACTTGGTGCAGAGCACAGAGTTCACTACTTGGCGCAGGGAAGCACTGGGAGTTTGCTGTTAAGGATCTGATTTTATACTTGGCATACAAGACGACCCCTAGTTTTTGGGGTGACATTTTTAAAGTTCAAGTGCCATCTTATATGTCAGCATAAAGGGTACATTTGTAAGGTAGAAGTGGAACTGCACTCAGCTTGCACAGGAGGAACTAAAGCATTACACAGAACTTTTAACCAGAAAAGCTAAATATGGCAGTGCCTGCATTCACAGAGCGTCTCGGTTCAAGATAAGGAGGAAAAAAAAATAAAACTAATGCAAAACTCAGAACATTAAGTTTAAAAAAAAAATTACTTCCCAATTGATGATAGATTTAATAAAGTTTGATAAAGGAAAATCCTAGACCTGTTTATTCTTCCATCAACAATATACCAAGTTCCTTGAAGCCAATGCCTCATTAGGTCCATAATTACTTTGTGTACCTGCATGCTAACCAAATGTTTCATGGTCTGGTATTGCCCTGTAACGTTTTATCAATCTTCCTTCCAAAAGGGATAATTGCCCATTTTTCCACAATATTTTATTTAACAATTTCTTATCTACTCACTTTTCCATTACATATTCCTTTGCAGGCTCAGTGCCCTCTTCATAACTTGTCATCAACCTTCTTTTTGTATCATAGTAAAAATATCATGTATCATGCTACAGTACATAACACAAAATCACAAAAATCTGTAGACATTGTGGTTCAAGTAAAAACATCCCTCCCCATCCTTTGCACTTCGGCACCTTTCCCTGTGCCTGCTGTTGGAATCTAGGGGTTAAAACATTATAAAAGAAATGATTAATTAATAATTTTATATTTACTGCATGGTTCAGGGAAAAAGAGGAATGTGATTAAGTGGCAATCACAGCATGGAGCAAAGTTGGCTGAGCAAAATTATCTGCTCCCAAAATACAGGGAGAGGAAATGCATAAAACGATTTAGGAGGAATGCTCAAACTGAAGGAGCTGGTGAGTAGCACAGGAGACACAGGCCAGACCAGAACAAAGAATGGCCTGCAAGAAACAAAGGGAATGGAAAACCAGTCTAGGAGGAAGATTAAGGCATGAGGAGGTGTTAAAGAGAACAGCAGAAATTGGCCAGACAGGAACAGAATGGTGATTAGAAATATCTGGGGATGAATTAATTTCTGATCAAAACAACAGGATAGTCTGGCCTGGAGGATTAAGATGGGAGTGCTACACCTCATATCTGCAAAACAGGAGATGACTTGTGATAACCCTTATGCAAAAAGATCTAGCAAAGGAAGACAACTTTTGTTCTGTATGATAAGGTTGATCTATATAAACTGAGCCAACTGGACAATAGGGGTCAGTCTTGGGGAATAGCTCACTGTGCAGGTGACCTATGAACTAACGACTGATCCAGAGCTCTGTTAAGCTTTATTCTTGTGCTGTGTAATAAATTGACTGTTGAATACCTTCTCCTATCACTTCATTCAAAGAACACGTTGGACTCAGACCACACATAGACTAAATTAAGAGTAAGGTAAAGCCAGAGTCCGACAATTTGGTGACTCCGACGTGATGAAGATGGAGAAGTGACGGAAGAAAAAGATACGAAACACTGGTCAATTGTGGTGTGGTGATAACAACTGGCCATTCAACAAAAGGAGGTAAGCAGACGCCTGTTTAAACGAAGTTCTGCTATTGGCAACGATAAAATTGTGTGTTGTCACTACTCTGCAAAAGTCCTAGTTAAAGCCAAAGAATAAAGCTTTAGGGATAGAAGCCCCTGTAAGAAGCGGGGATTAGAGTCCCCTGCAAGAAACGGGGGTTAGAGTCCCCCGTAAGGAACTGGGGTTAGAGTCCCCTGTAAGAAGCGGGGGTTAGAGTCCCCTGCAAGAAAAGGGGGTTAGAGTCCCCCTAGTAGAATGGGGTTAGAGTCCCCTGTAGAAAAAGGGGGTTAGAGTCCCCCTAGTAGAACGGGGTTAGAGTCCCCTCGTAGCGATCTCGAGATATAGGTTTAGACACTTGGCCAAATAGAATAAGGTGTATTGTGATAGTTATTTGTTTCTATAGTGTATAATAAGTATTTGGTTAAGAATAGTGTATCATAATAGTGTACAATAAGTATTTGTTTAAGGATCGTGTACCATAGTAGTGTATAATAAGTATCTGTATAAGGTGTATTGTGTTATAGTTATTTGTTTCTATAGTGTATAATAAGTATCTGTTTAAGAATCGTGTAGTGTATCATAATAGTTTATAATAAGTATTTGTTTAAGGATTGTGTACAGTGTGCCGCTGGTGTTTATAATAACGTGGGAAGGGTCGAAGTAGATTGCAGGGTGGCAAAATCCTACCGGGGAGAGACCCAGTGAAGTACGAAGTCTAAAGGGTTAAAAATCGGAACATAAGATGGAAGGAGTAATTAGGGATGTAGGGGAAGACAGATGGGTTCCCCCATCTGTAAACCGACAGTGGGAAAAAACAAGGAATCAATTACTTGGAGGATTACCGAAGGGAGAGGAGGTACAGGCTATGGCACGGTACGAACAGATATGGAAAGAGCTGCAGTCAGGGGAAGGTACCGCGAGGGTTTGAAAAAATCTGGCTGGTAATGTACTTAGGAGAAGCCGAGAGGGAAGCGGCAAAGGAGGTACGGGAACATGAGGCAAAGGGACAAGGATCTATATGGAATAGAAGAAGGCTTAAACAGCAGAAAGAAGTGAAGGAACAGAGAAGGGCAGATTTACACAATATGACATTGGCTTGCATGGCTGTGGAAGCGAACCTTCAACATGATATTAAAAAGGGATCCCCTATCACAAAGGAGAAAACGGGGAAGGTTAAGCCGTCAGCCCTGCTATATCCAAAGTTACCAGAGACATTGCCACCACCTTATCCTATTCCCCAGATGCCAACGATGCAGATAAGTGAGGGAATAGTGGATGTCACTGAGTTAACAGGTCCAGAACTACATGAGGCGAAGGAGAGACTTAAGAGAGTTGCGCAGGAGAGAGTGGAGGAAACAAAGGAATGGGTGCACGAAATACAGAACGATATATGTGCAGTAAGGGAAAATAGTAGGTGCTTGGGAAAAACAGATGAGAGAGAGCTGGGACAAGAAGAGGAGAATAGGAAGGGAAATGACCCAGCGAGTGTCAGATGGGAGCGGGAGAGAGAGCAGAACGAGGAAAATGAAATAGCTAGTGTGAGTGTTGAGAGTGAAGAGGAGGAACAGCCAGTCACGATCACACACAGAAGACAGGGTCAGGAGAACCCTCGCTCCCCTTTGGGATATGCGTTGCGGGACAGGGAGGAAGTACGGCTTCCAGCAAGGTATAGATAGATGCCGCTAATTTATAAGGGTCCGCAAATTGGGGAAAGGTATCAACCCTTCTCATTCACCGACATGAATTGTATTTTGGACAAAATGCCACCTCCGACTGAGGGAGGTGGAGCGTGGATGGGAAGGTTCTGCCAATATACGATGGGACATAAGATAGTCATAGGGGATTGGAGAGCATTATTGGGGAAACAGCTTGGGCTGTGGGAGATACAGCAGGTAGAAATGATCACAGGAATCACTAGGTGCCTCGATGCCGAGCCATTTGCCAAACATGCTACGGCAGTAGGAGGGGCAATGCGGGAAAAGTTTCCCGTTCCCCCCGGTGTCATGCAGTCCCTGACCTTTTCCATAAAGGAGGATGAGGAGATCTCGACTTTTTTGAGTCAGTGTAAGGAGAGTTGGATGGATAAAGCAGGAGTACACCCAGCCACAGATCCCTTGCAGACTACACTCTTTAGGGCTGCAGTAACGAGCAGACTGCCAGCTGTAGTTAGGGAGGCGTTAAAGAATAACCCTGATATTCCTGGCTGCTCGAATGAGCAATGGGAAAAACATTTGACCCATCACATGAAACGTTACAGGGCTAAGCAAACAAACTACGGAGTCGGCACAAGTGCAACTCCTTAAGCTTCAATTGGAAGAGGCTAGGAAAAAGGCAAATGAGGCAAAAAAGAATCCCTCAAAGGGTGCGAACCAGATGATTCAGCAGCCACCACAAGGGAATAATACCAGTTGGCACCCGGCCCCAAATTGGGCACCGGTTCCCACCTATGTGGGCAGAACGGGAGGACCAATGGGGGTATTCCGAGTAAGAGGGAGAGGTCGGGGTGCTCCACGAATGCAGCCAGCCGTATGTTTTGTATGCGGTCAGCCAGGACACTGGAAGAGAGACTTCCCCCTAGTTTGGGGTCCTCAGGACGCTGGGGGAAGGGGATGTGGACCACCACAAAATGAGCATTGGATCCAGCCCCAGAGATCGCCAGTGACTCCCCCGGTACATCAGGCACCCCATGCGGCTCTAGCTCCGAAGAGACAATTCCCTTTGCTGACAGAGGAGGAGCAATATTGCCCACAGTGACAGAGCTCGAGTACCCACGAGCAGGCTAGGTTGGCAGACCCTTTCCTGCAGATTAAAGTAATGGACATGGAAGTATCCTTTTTAGTGGATACGGGAGCCAGATTTTCAACACTCACTGGAGCTGAGTTTCAAGCTAAAACATCATCCTCTAGCGTCCAGCTGATAGGGTTCTCGAGTACACCAGAAAATCTGCCGTTTTCTACACCACTAGTCACTTCTGTGGCGGGACAGACTTTTACACATCAATACATTTTGTCAGCCAGGTGCCCTACTAATCTTTTGGGCAGAGACCTACTGGTCAGGTGCGGAGCATTGATCCTTTGTGGACCCAGCGGAATAGAGGTTACCTTTCCAAATGGATATTCTATGAACTGTTCATTAACTACACTTCATTCCGGTTCTCAGATGTTGTTGGCGGCAGCTGGAGGATTCGTGTCTGAGGGACAATGGGCTGACATTTACTGGGGGCTGTTGGAACCGGAGGACCCACAAAAGGGAGGGCTGCTAAAGCTTTATAATCAATGGAAGCCGTGGATCCACACGTTACACCCGTATACCCCTCCCTCGGACCCCCCCCCCCCCCATATGACCCTCTTTTACGATAGGGATGGGGATGAAATGTTTCAGCATGCCTTTTATGAAGAGGTAGAGGGCATGCAATGGGAGATTAATTCGGACTACATAGTGGTAGGAAAGGAGGGAGTGGCCGCTACTGTAGCACTGACATCTGAACAGCTGGAATGGTATGTGATGGCAGGTGAGGCCATTCCTCATGTCACCCTTGCAATTGGCACTACTCACCTGGCAAAAGATTTGGGACCAATGTGTCGGAACTTGATGTCCCTAAGTGACTGGTCCGATACCCAAATACCGACAGTGCAGTTCTCCTCATCTGGTCAGGCATACAGGATTTTGTCCCCGACATATGATCGAGTCCTCCTTGAGCATAGACAGATTGAACGCTTTCATGGTAGAGATAAGATGGATAACCCCGAATCGGCCCCTATGCTAGATTCTCTCCCTGAGAACCTGTGGTAAGTGGGATCAGCAGATGTGGGTTTTCGTCAGCAGGTTGATCCCATAACCTTCGAACTGTCAGATTACACCCCAATTTGGCAGATGCAGTATCCCCACAAACCTAAAGCTGAGGAAGGTTTGGCAGATATCATTGATGGCCTTATGTATTCAGGGGTGTTGGAACATTCGTGTTCTAGTTGGAATACACCCATCTTACCTGTTCCGAAACAGGACACGGGCAAATATCGGATGGCCCATGACTTAAGGCGCATCAATGGTATTGTGCGAACACCCACAGTTTCAGTACCAAACCCATATACAGCCATGACTGCTTTAACCCCTAACCACAAGTGGTTCTCTTGCATAGATTTAGCGAATGCTTTCTTTTGCTTGCTGCTGGCAGAACCATTAAGAGATGTGTTTTCGTTCACGTATAAAGGTGGAAAGTTACGGTATACTAGGCTTCCGCAGGGCTTTATCTTATCTCCAGGGATTTTCAATCAGGTGTTGAAAGAACAGCTGGGGGGGCTAGCACTGCCAGGTGGGGTAGTTCTGATCCAGTATGTAGATGACATCCTATTAGCAGCACCTGATCATACTTCCTGTTTGGAGGCCACCTGTCTCCTGCTAGTGCAGCTGTTCAAGGCAGGCTTTAAAGTCTCTCGCTCAAAGCTGCAATGCTGCAGGCAGGTGGTCACCTTTTTAGGTAGAATGGTCTCAGCGAAAGGCACAGGGATTTCTCCTGCACATCGAACAGTGATACTGCATCATCCAAAACCAAAGAAAGTTAAGGAAATGCTTTCGTTTTTGGGTTTGTCAGGTTATAGTAGGCAGTTTATCCCATCGTATGGTGAGTTGACACATCCACTGTGAACTTTGGTGAATGAGCAAGGGATGAGGAATCTGGGAGCTACACTTGATTGGACTGCACAGGCTGAGATGAGTTTTATTCTATTGAAGCAAGCTCTTACAACAGCTATAGATTTGGTGATTCCAAATTATAAACTACCTTTCTTTTTGGATGTTTCTGAAAAAGCACACACAATTGATGGTGTTCTTTTTCAGAAAAAAGGGGGTGGAAGATGTGTGCTCATGTATGTGAGTATCACACTAGACCCGACAGAAGACAGACACCCACCATGTACGAGACATGCAGCGGGAGTAGCAAAGATTCTACAAAAGGTGGCACACATAGTAATGGGACATGGCCTGACGGTATTAACAACACATAGTATTGTAGCATTTGTGAGCTCGACAGCATTTACAATGACTTCGCTAAGGCAGATGAGACTAGAAAAGATCCTGAATGCTCCAAATGTTATGTTTACCCATGAAGGTATTAACATGGCAGACAATATGGGAGAGGGAGAACCACACTGTTGTGAGAAGAGGGTAGTAAAGGATATTAAAATAAGACCTGACTTACAGACTACACCCTTAAGAGAACCAGATGAAACCTTGTTTACAGATGGGTGTTGTTACAGACACCCCACAGATGGATTGAAAGCTGCCTATGCGGTGGTACGAAAAACTACAGGAGGATTTGAAAAAATCATTACAGGGACAGTGAGAGGAAAGGAGTCAGCACAACTCCCAGAACTACAGGGAATGATAGCAGCATTAGAATGGGTAGAAGGGAAGGAGGTCAATATATATACAGACTCAGCATATGTGGTAGGGACAATACAGGTTGAGCTTAGTCAATGGATTAGAAGTGGGTTTTTAACAGCAGCAATGACCCCAATTAAACACGAGAAGGACGTTAGGAAACTGGCTGAGGCTCTCCTGAAACCAAGGGCATTAGCAGTTCTTAAATGTAAAGGACATGATAGAACAGATACGATGGTGGCTCGGGGAAATCAGGAAGCGAACATGGCCGCTAAAAGGGCAGCAGGATACGGCCCTCAGTTTATTATGATACAGGCAGACAGAACAGCACATGACTTATTACCACCGTGTAGGGTAAAAGTAATAATACAGGAACAAGCAAAGGCATCACCTCAGGAAAGGATGGTATGGGAGGAAAGGGGGGCAACCGAGGATCAAGGACTATGGAGATCGATAGATGGGAGGCCAGTTTTACCATCTGGACTCATGAAACCCCTCCTCGAGGAGGCGCATGGGCTAACAAACTGTGGAAAGAAGCAGATGGTAAGGTATTTGATACATTGGTGGCACCCCTTCCTGCCGACGATGGTGGAGAACCATATTAGAGAGTGTGAGGTATGTATAACTTTCAATGTCATGGCGACTGTAAAGCCACATGAAGGACAGTTCCCGTTACCTAAGTTACCAGGGCAGGAAATTGTACTTGATTATACGGACATGATTGAGAGGGTAAGTGGCTATCGATACCTCTTAGTAGCAGTAGATGTGTTCACAGGGTGGCCGGAGGCAATCCCTGCCAAAAGAGAAGATGCAAGGACGGTATGTAAATTCCTGATCAACCAGTATATTCCGAGACACTGATTTCCTAGAAAAATTAGGTCCGATAATGGAAGTCATTTTAAGAATAATGATCTACAGGAGGTAGAAGCAATGTTGGGGTTAAAACATGCCTTTGGAACGGTGTACCATCCACAATCCCAAGGGAAAGTGGAGAGGATGAACCAAACAATAAAAGGTAAGATCGGGAAAGTACAGGCACGGACCAAACTAAATTGGGTGGATGCGTTGCCCCTGGCATTAATCAATAAGGAGTTTGGTAAGTTCTGTGACAGGATTTACTCCATATGAACTACAAACGGGGCACCAGTTTCCGGGACCTGGAGCAGGAATTCAGACCACGAAGAATGAGGTAAGTTCAATGAGATGCGAGCTTTATTATGATAAACTAATGGCTCTGGTGTCAGATTTTTCACAACAGGTCACAAGTCCCAACAGAAAAGGGGAAACACTGATACCTTCAGTCGCGGAGTGGGTTCTGCTAAAGGTCATCAAGAGAAAGTGGTTGGAGCCCAGGTGGACAGGACCCTACAGAGTGGTGGAGAGGACGTCCCACACGGTTCGACTACAGGGAAAAGGCGAGGCGTGGTATCATTGGAGTCAGTGTGGAGCAACGGACCCACCTACACGGACACTGGAACAGATTCGAACGGAGGTGACTGAGAACCTGTGAAGCAACTACGGACTAAGAACTTTTTGAACGGGTCCCTTTAAAGAGACTATTGGATTACGGTGACTGTATTTCAGTATTTGAAATGATATTTCTATATTGAAGTCAACAGAATTTAGGGGGCTGTGATGGACACTATGTGGGGACTATGGGTGATGTTGTTCCTACCCCTTGAAGCATCTGGAGAAGGAAACAACTGTACAAAGTGTTTGTGGTCAGCCTGGGAGGCCCATAACGAACCGAAACAGTACTTTGCGGATTGGATGACGTTCCTGAACACTGTGCTGGGGCTCCCACTGGACTGAAGTGTGTTCATAATGGCCAAATTTGTAAGGTTAAGTTTAACAAGGGGTCGGAGATGCCGATCCTGGCAATAACTCCGGAGGTCTCGGCCGAATAAGGTAACAGGTGGTTGGTCTCAGTTTCCTAAGACCAAAAGGGGGACTGTTGGAATCTAGGGGTTAAAACATTATAAAAGAAATGATTAATTAATAATTTTATATTTACTGCATGGTTCAGGGAAAAAGAGGAATGTGATTAAGTGGCAATCACAGCATGGAGCAAAGTTGGCTGAGCAAAATTGTCTGGTCCCAAAATACAGGGAGAGGAAATGCATAAAACGATTTAGGAGGAATGCTCAAACTGAAGGAGCTGGTGAGTAGCACAGGAGACACAGGCCTGACCAGAACAAAGAATGGCCTGCAAGAAACAAAGGGAATGGAAAACCAGTCTGGGAGGAAGATTAAGGCATGAGGAGGTGTTAAAGAGAACAGCAGAAATTGGCCAGACAGGAACAGAATGGTGATTAGAAATATCTGGGGATGAATTAATTTCTGATCAAAACAACAGGATAGTCTGGCCTGGAGGATTAAGATGGGAGTGCTACACCCCAGATATCTACAAAACAGGAGATGACTTGTGATAACCCTTATGCAAAAAGATCTAGCAAAGGAAGACAACTTTTGTTCTGTATGATAAGGTTGATCTATATAAACTGAGCCAACTGGTCAATAGGGGTCAGTCTTGGGGAATAGCTCACTGTGCAGGTGACCTATGAACTAACGACTTATCCAGAGCTCTGTTAAGCTTTATTCTTGTGCTGTGTAATAAATTGACTGTTGAACCGAATACCTTCTCCTATCACTTCATTCAAAGAACACGTTGGACTCAGCCAGAGTCCGACACTGCAGGAGGTGCAAAATTTGCGCCCACACCTCCTCCCTCACCACAGTCCGGGGCCCCTAACAGGCCTTTCAAGTGAAGCAACTCTTCACTTGTACATTAAACGGACTTATTTACTGCATCCGGTGCACCTTTTGTGGCATTCTCTACATCAGAGAGACCAGTTGCAGATTGGGAGATTGCTTTGCCCAGCATCTCCTCTCTGTTCGTAACCACAGCAACCTTCCAGTGGCCAACCATTTCAATTCTGAGTCACACTCCCGCACTCACATGTCTGTCTGTGGCCTTGTGTACTATCCCACCCAAACCACCCACAGATTGGAAGAACCACACCTTATTTTTTTTGTCTAGGGTTAGGGATGCCATTAACAATGGAAAGCAGTAAACCTACTTGCCTTTTATTTCCCTTCCCCCTTTCCTGTCTTTCCAGTTCTTCTACCCATCCAGCCATCCCTCCTCCTCCTCATTGCTGCTATTCCCTCCTTCCTTTCTCCACCTATCATCTGCCTTTGTCACCCCTCTTTTGTTCTGATGCCTGCCAGCATTTTCTCATACCGTACTTTGATGAAGGGCTCAAGCCCAAAACGTCAGAGATGTATCTTTACCGTTGCTACATAAAGGACACTGTTTGACCTGCTGAGCTTCTTCAGCATTTTGTATTTTTACCAGTACACAGCACTTGGTCATCAATATGGATATAAATAGTTGATATAGTGGAAGTCCATAATTTATTGATTATCAATCAAAAATTAGCCATTTAGCCTGACTTGGTTCTCTGTTTGCATGCAGCTCCTTAACCATGTCAAAATATTGCTCATACTGGGCAGCAGCCTTTTATGTGGCACCTTTATCAAATGTTTCTGCCTCTGGAAATCCAAATACATGCCATTTGCAGTTCCCCTTTATCCAACCCAGATCCATACCTGACTTTCCCAAAATTTTAGAAGAAAGAGCGACATACAACAGTTCCCCTTGGAACTAATATTCACAGTTAATACAATGCAGTCCATTAAATTTCAAGGATAAAAGGAGGTAACATTACTCATTTCTCCTGTGCCATATCTCCAATTAGATCTCTCCACTCAAATCATGCAACAACTCTTTCTATTCAATTTTAAAATATACTATTCATGAATGAATCTGAGATAAGCCTTCAAGAATATCTAAATGGAACACTGCTAGCTGACAACAGCAGCTATTAACAAGGATCCACACCAATCAAGATGTGCTCTGTCCTCACTGCTGCCATCAGGAAAGAGTCAGAGATGCCACAAGTTTCACACTATCAGGTTTAGGAACAGTTGCTACCCCTCCACCATCAGACTCCTAAACAACAAACTCAATCACACATGCATTTAAGGACTTTTACTTTGTACATTATTTACCGAATATTTTATTCTCTGCATTGCACTGTTTGTTTAAGTTTCTTTCTTTGTTTACATTTCTCTGTTTTGCATACGTTTCTTTTCTTGAAGAAATTCTACCTGGACTGCAGGAAAAAGAATCTCAGGGTTGTATTCGAACTTTGAACTATGACTGAAAATATCTCGACATTAAATTGCAAATTAAATAATCTTTCATTATCAATCCTCACAACTTTTGCATTCCAAAAACAAAAATTATCCTTTAATCTTTGTGTTCCTGTTCAAAATAATGGCACGTTACTTTTTTATATCTTTCTAAAATTGGTATCATTATTTTTCACATCTTTATCTTGCATTAGGGTGATGCTAAACTGTCTTTTGTTAAAAGGATGTGCACTTTAGGACATATACCTTTGGATCAAGAACAAGCAATAGACTTTCAAAAACTGATCACCCCACCAGCCTCCTCATCCAATATGTTGTTATCTTCCTCAATTTCTGCACCATATGATCCCATCACCAGATACATCTTCCCCTCACCTCCTTCCACAGGGACTGCTAGTTGTGTGACTTCCATCCATTCATCCCTTCATCTCTTCCCATAAATAACCCCCTTGATACCTACCCCTGTGACCACAGGAAATGTTACACTTATGGATCTGCAGGGGGTCACTACTGCATCCTGTGCTCTTGTTGCAGCCTCCTCTATATTGGAGAGACAGGACACAGACAGGGAGATCTTTACATGAAGAACCTTCACTCTGTCCTCAGTAATAACAGGGACCTTCCAGTAGCCAACCATTTCAATTCCACACCCCATTCCCATACCAACATGTCTGTCCGTGGCCTCATGGGTTGCCAAACCAAAGTCACCCTCAAATTGGAGGAACAACATCCAATATTCCACCTAGGCTCTCACCAACCAAATGGCATTAATATGGACTTCTCTGATTTCCATTAGAAGCCTTCCCTGTCTCTCTCTCTCTTTATCTCTTTCTTTCCTCCAGCTCCACACCCCTTCCCTCTCCATTCAGAGAGATACTCCTCCCTTATCACTTTCTTTTTTTCCCTCTTCTGCCCACTGTAAGGTAAAACATCATGAGATGGGAATGTGTAGGGAGTTACCCTGTACAGGGCAGTAACAAGAAGGGGAGGTGTCCTTGTACTCCTGTTAGGTAAAACATCATGAGATGGGACCGGAGAAGGAGTCACCAAGTACTAAGGAGTAACAGAATGCATCCTTGTACTTACAAGATAAGAGAGACATTGATGGATTGAGAGGCAGGAAGCTAGCAGGGAAAGGATAGCAACAGTTTTAGTCATTGGACAAGTAATGATATGATGATGTTCTAAGCACGTATCCAAGGGTATAAAAAATCACCATTTTGCTGATAACGGCAGAATGCATTCTCCGGCTAACTTTGTTAGTCGCAAGTGTTACAATCCGGTAATAAAGAACAAAGAACCCTGATTTCGACTCAGCCTGGTGTTTGTCTCACTCATTCATGAACAAAGCAGACCTAACAATTTGGTGACCCCGACGTGATGGGTGAGTGAACACTGGACGACGGTTTCTGTTTTTTCTGACAATCATCTCAGCCGGCTGATAAAAAGGTCCAGAGAAGCCTGTTTTAACAAAATTCTCTTTTTTTTAAAAATCTTTATGATTGTCAGTAAGAACTGGAGATCGGACAAATTAGACGACCACAATTGAAGGTCGCATGCCAGGATTGTAACACGTAAGTGATTACAGACAAGATAAAAGTCCTTAAGGTGTTTGAATGACATTTATTAAGTGCTTCGCAAGAAACTACTAGAGTTTAAAAGTCTTTATTGTGTCGTTGCAAAGTCCAATAGAGTGAGAAGGTGGTCTATAAACAATTGAGGACCTGAGTTTTCTGCCCTAAACTGGTTATTAAGAGGAGAAATCTCCCACGTGAAGGTTGGGCTTTGAAAGAAAACAAAGGTTCAGGCTTATTGGCCTCAATTGTATCTGAGAGACTGACTTATAAATGTCCGGTAGGTATGATAATGTCTGTACACTTGAGAAGTTAAGAATTTATTTCCCCAATTCGCCGTGGTGGAATACCACAGCAGACACTAGAGACCTTGAGACAACAAAAAAAGTACTCAGGGACGCCTGCCTGGTGAACAAGAACGACGACAGAAGGCTGCGACAGCTGTGTCCGGATCAGGTAGGAGATATTAATGAAAAAGTTGACAAACTCCTAAGAGACACCCAGTTTATTCGAAATACTTTTGATAAGTTAAATGAGGGTATTCCCAACATCACCAAGGAGATAAAGTTACGTAAATTCATAGATTGGTACAGGGAAACAGGACAAAAGTATAGCCCAAATATTTGGTTTTCTAGTTGTAATTTAACTTTCAGACCCCTTTGGGAAAACAGAGAGTGGAAAACGAGCAATCAGAGTATACAGGACAGTCTGAAGTCAATTGGAGGACAAGACTTAGAGACTGTTCTTTTAAAAGATATTAGTCATCCAGCTTGCAAGGAGACATTTTTAAAAGCAATTTTCGTTGACATAGATCCCCTAAACAGACAAAAACCTAAATTAAAACAGGCATTAGAAAGCGGTCCCGCAGCTATGGCTGTACAGTTGCCTGCTAAGACTTTTGACCAAGTTATTAAGGAAATTAATCAGGAATTAGAGGAGCGAAATACCAGTAATGCGGCATTGGAAAAACAAAAAATGCTCCGAAAATGTGTAGACCGCTGGAGGAAGAGGGGTTGGTTACCCGGGGGCACTGAGATGTTCCTGACAGGTGAGGGAAACAAAAATTTTAAAACGTAGAGGCTTAGATAAGCTGGAAGAAACAAAACACAGAAGGGAAAGGAAAAGTGCCTGTTTCCAGTTTCCAGCCACGAAGTGTCCGGGTTTGCTCTCTCCCTCCCTCCTTTCACCCTCCCCCCTCTCTCTTCTCTCCCCCTCTCTCTCTTCTCCCCCCCCCTCCTCTCTCACCCACTCCCCCTCCCAATCCCAATCTGTGGTGGTGCTGCCCTGAAATCCCCAGGTTGGGCAGGGCAGAGAAATACAATTTGGTTTTAATTTTGTGCCCACAATTCCAGCTCCGCATCAAATGGGATCCTGTTTTATCCTCTCTCCCTCCCTTTTTCCCGCACCCCCACCATTGCGGGATCAGGGCAGACATTGTGGGCTGACGTGTAGCTCACTCGAAGTGGGAGGGAAGGAAGGAGTGATAGTTCCCAGTGGTGGGAGACCCAATCTGATCCAGACCAGTGATCACAGGATGAGAACCTTTTAAAACCTTTGAAACGAAAGTGTTAATCTGAAGACTTTTCTCCCAGTGGGGCCAGTGCAAGGCATTTTCTCTCTCTATCTCTTGTGCTCTGTGTATCTGCCTCTCTATCTCTTTCTCTCGCTATGCTCTCTCTCTCTCTCTCTCTCTCTCTGGCACCCCAGATGGGACACTGGAGTCACGTCCCTTATATTCAGATATTGAGACACTGGGGTGTGACAAGAACCACGGGAATAGGGACACATCAGACGAGGTACAGGCCCCTTTAATAAAAATAGAAGGGGGAGTAATAGATGTAGAGACCCCTCTGGAGTCCAAGAAAATAGAAAAGGAGTTAGAGATACAGAAATGGAACATGAAAAAGGTTCAGGATAACATTAAAAACTTAAACAGAGATATTAATGTGCTGGGGCAGATCAGTGAGGATCAAAAAGAATTAATGGTAGGTGTATTGAAGGAAGTGGAAAAGATAACTACAACACTGTCAGGAGAAATTAAAGCTGAAGGAATGGTAATAGGAGTAAAGGACGAAAAGTGTAGTACAGATGAGGAAACGAGATACGATCCACCATGGGAGGAAAGTAAAAGGAAAAGACTCGGGAGGGAGAAAAATAGACATGCCTACCTGGACATAGTTAGAACAAAAGAGAAAGATGTGAAACAACTAAACTATGGCCGAAAAGATTATCTTAGAGATGAACGTGACCAATATACCTTTGACCCTGAGACATTGGAAGCTGATAGGGACAGTGACAGTGACGAAGAAGAGTCAGAACAAGGTGGGATAAATAAATGCATGCCAAGAGTAAAGAAGGAGCAGAAATCCCCAAAATTGAGATATCAATGCCCATTACTGATCACGGGACGGGGAACTCAAAAATATGTACCCTGGTCACGAATGGACTTAGAGAGTTTAATGAAAAAACTACCTCCGTTGAGTAATGGGGCTAGTCCATGGATTTCTTGTTTTGAGCGAGAAACCTGCCAAGAACAATTAGCACTCGCAGATGTCAGAACTATCATGATAAAATTAAAGGCAGAAGGGGCCCTGAAGCAAATAGAGAAAATTGTAAGAAGCAGTAAATTGGGGGATGAAATAGAATTTAACCCACTTCGGAATAAATTTTGGGAAGCACTTAGAGAAACATTTCCTACACCCTATAGTTTGGATGCCTTGGTAACCCTTCAACTAAAGGAAGGAGAGACTGCACACGAGTATTTCACTCGAGCATGGGACTTATGGGAAACAGGGACTGGAGAAAGACCCGACCACAGCCCCTTAGGAAGGGCTCACTTTCGTAATGGGATAATAAACGGACTACCTGCTACGGTTCAAGCAAAATTAAGGGACATTGTGGGATTAGAGACAATGTCAGAGGATTTGTGGAAAAGACACCTGACACATGCAATCAAACGACATCGTCAATCAGAGCATGCTAAGTCAGAAAGTGCGTCCCAGAAGGAGGTGGACAAAACAACCGATAAATTGGTGAGAGCCATAGAACATATAGGGGTTAAATTAGCGGCCCAACAGATAGTCCCACAGGTCATGGGGCCAGTGATAAATCCGGGACCCCAAGTAAGAAATGGTTGGGAAAGACAGCTAGGTACAATGTATAGAGGGGAACATGCAGTATGCTGGTACTGCCAAAATCCTGGACACTACCAGCGGAACTGTCCGGAGGCTGGGAGAGCAAGGGGAAAAAGATTACCCTCTATGAGAGGCTATCGGGGAAGAGGAGGAAACTTAAGAGGACAAGCAAGGGGTAGGGATGGACACATTGATGGGCCCCAGAGAATCGGGGGGTGGCAGAGTGATCAACAAGTCCAGGCACCTCAGTGTAATGACTATATTGAGGAAGGTGCTGAATTTGATTATTGACGGTGCCCAGGAGAATCAAAAATCACGCCTCCCTGGGAGCCACCAAAAGTTTGGGGGACGGTAAATGGAGAAAAAATTGAATTTATGGTTGACACAGGGGCAGCAGTCACGACAGTGATTAAAAAACCCCCAGGGAGCACATTTTCGGGCAAAACATTATCTACAATAGGATTCTCCGGGATAAGGGAAACACAGCCCTATACAGATAACATCGACATGACATTTGGACGACAAAGGGTTAAAACGCCTGTCCTGGTTGTGCCAAGTTGCCCCATTAATTTATTAGCAAGGGACATTCTTACCAAACTAGGAATAACCATACAATGTTCTGAGAAGGGCCTTCGGTTAACATACCCAGGGGATACAATAAGAAGGGGAGGACAGTTTATAGTAATGACCCCATCTAACGCTTCAGAAGTATTTTCTGGAGTCGGCTACTGTATGATGAACCAGGCCCAGGGCTGATTAAACAGTTTTTTGAGTGGAGCGCCAGTATTCCTCGGTATGGGGATTACCTTTATCCACTAGATCCTATGCATGTTACATTAAACTACACCATCCACCCGGACCAGGAATATGAGGAGAGGTGGGACTCTCTAAAAGAAGGGAAGACAGAAACGATACATTGTCCATTTATCTTTGTAGGTAAGGAGGGAATAGCTGCTATGGTTGTCATGACAGAAGAACAAATGGAGTGTTCTGCTTAGGAGTAGAAAGTGTGCCTCATGTGACCTTGGGTATTGCCAAAGATCATCACGCTCGACAGCTGGGTCCGATGGTAAAGGAAGCGATAGGGTGTGAATACAGGCAGACAGAAATCCCGGGATATTCCACCTCGGAGGGAGGAAAATTTGTCAGACTGAATATTGAAGCATGGGACCAGGTTGTGAATGAGAAAGTAGAAAGAGACCGAGCCATAGAAGGAGAAAATATTGATCACAGAGACTCAGACAAATATCTTTCTAATCTGAGTCCACATATATGGACAACGGGGCCCTATGATGTGGGAGTAATAAAAGGAGAGGTATTTCTAGAATTGGCCAACCCCGGGCAGAAACCAATATGGAGAAAACAATACCGCTTGTCGCCCAGTCAGGAGGAGGGTATTAAAGGAACGATAGAAGGGTTAATGGAGTCAGGGGTTTTAAGGGCGGCACCTGACAGTATGTGGAACACGCCCATCATGCCTGTTCCCAAACAGGGTAGAAAAGACTGGAGGATGGTACACGACCTCCGGGAGATTAACTTGGCTACCAAGACCATCGGGAGACCAGTCCCAGACCCATATGTAGCACTTAGGGCTCTGAGTCCGGAGCACGAATACTATACTGTCATTGATCTGGCAAACGCATTCTTCTGCTTGAAATTAGCTGAGGAATGCCAAGACTGGTTCACTTTCACTTACCAAGCACATCGGTACACATACACTAGATTACCTCAGGGTTATAAGGACAGTCCAGGACTGTTCAATCAGGCCCTTAGCGAAATCCTAATGAAATTAAAGCTCCCGGAAGATGTTACACTGATTCAGTATGTAGACGACCTACTATTAGCAGGGAAAACGCCACATGGGTGCCTGACAGGGGAGCCAAACAGGTTACTGGTTATCATGAACATATACAGGGGATGATTTTGAGGTCCCATAAAAAAAAAAATGAATCTGAAACTAAGGAGACTTGTAGCAGATTGAATGACTACACAGATGAGTTTTGTGGAGGAAGAGTGCTGTACAACTGGCTCCCCGCTAACTGGGATGGTCGGTGTGCTCTAGTAACCCTTAATGCGCCAGTGCTGATTGTCAAAAGGCAGGAGGGAGACGAGGATTCCCTAGAATTGCGCCACACAGAGAGTTGGCTGTGGAGAAAAAGGAGGAGTGTTGGACTCTTGGGGCCGGGAGGAAGGAACCCTGATGGGGTATGGATTGATGCCATTGGCCAAGCCCGGAATATTCCGGACGAATTTAAATTAGCCGATGAGATTGCAGCTGGGTTTGAAAGCTTTCCTGTTTTTAGTGCAATTTTTCCCATCACTGTAAATAAGAATGTTAATAGGATCAACCTTATTCACTATAATGTCCAGCGCCTTGCAAATTTGACCAGGGACGTTGTTGAGGCAATACATCAACAACTGTCAGAAACTTCCCTTATGACACTTCAGAATAGGATAGCGATTGATATGGTCCTGGCAGAGAAAGGTGGAGTGTGTGCTATGTTTGGAGATCTATGCTGCACTTCTATCTCTAATAACACAGGGCCAGATGGATCACTCACTAAGGGGTTAACAAAACTTAGGGCATTGGCGAAAGAATTAAAAGCCCAGTCTGGAGTCTCCAATCCTGTTTTATCCTGGTTACAGGGAGTGTTTGGGAGATGGAGCACATTGTTAGGACAACTTTTGCTGGGTTTGTTCATTTCTGTATCAATTTTTATCACTTGTGGCTGTTGTTGTATTCCATGCATTCGAACGCTGGTCACGAGGACCATAGAGAAAGCCTTTGCTGACCGTGATGAACTGCCTCCGAAATATCAAGCTGTGCGGGCTGTGGAGCAAGACTATCTCACATTACAGGAGATGGAGAAAGTTGCTGAGATCGATCTGGAGTCTGAAGGGGAATGTGATGGGAAGGAGGGATTGTGAATTAGATTGTTACACATATAATTTTAACCTTGCTTGTAACCTAAATATTATAACCTTGATTGTAGAACAAATATTATAACATTGATTGTAACACAAACATTATTAATCAGATTGTAGAACAAGTATTATGAATTAGATTGTAGACCATATGTTAACTTGGGAATTTACTAATGTACGGGGGGTTAGCTAGTTTTTTGCTTGGGGGCAAATGGGATGAAACTTGTAAACGGGCAATGGGATCGGGGTGACGGATGGGGGGTGTACGCAAAGGAGGGTTGGGGGAGCCCTCGCCCACCAGCCGAACTACCCTGTGAACAGAACCCGTATAGAGCTTGGCAATAATAGGCGAACTAATGTAACACGGTGGTAGCATAGTCAGGGCGAGATTGTCCTCTAAAGAGGACAAAGGAGGGATTGTAAGGTAAAACATCATGAGATGGGAATGTGTAGGGAGTTACCCTGTACAGGGCAGTAACAAGAAGGGGAGGTGTCCTTGTACTCCTGTTAGGTAAAACATCATGAGATGGGACCGGAGAAGGAGTCACCAAGTACTAAGGAGTAACAGAATGCATCCTTGTACTTACAAGATAAGAGAGACATTGATGGATTGAGAGGCAGGAAGCTAGCAGGGAAAGGATAGCAACAGTTTTAGTCATTGGACAAGTAATGATATGATGATGTTCTAAGCACGTATCCAAGGGTATAAAAAATCACCATTTTGCTGATAACGGCAGAATGCATTCTCCGGCTAACTTTGTTAGTCGCAAGTGTTACAATCCGGTAATAAAGAACAAAGAACCCTGATTTCGACTCAGCCTGGTGTTTGTCTCACTCATTCATGAACAAAGCAGACCTAACACCACTCACCCATAGACTCTTGCCTATTGGCCTATACTCCTCCCCCTGCCTCTTCCTCTCATATTTGTATTCAGGTGCCTGGCTGCTATTTTGCTTGTACCTTGACAATTGGCTCAGGACTAAAACATTGGTTATATATCTTCGCTTCCTATGAATACTGAATGATATGTTGAGTTTCTCCAGCATTTTTGTGTATTACAATACATCAAAAGCCAGTTGAGAGGACGCAATGAGAAAGCCTTTGTGAGTACTAATAACACCATCCAACAGTGACCACTTCAGAAAAATAAAATAATTGCAGATCTGGACTTCAAACCCAGCACAAAACACTGAGAATTCAGAACATTTAGCTGCAAGCAAATTTTCTTTCCCACCAGATATTGACATTAAATAACAAACCAGGTAACACCATTAATAAAGCATTAAGTAACAGATAAATTATAGCAAATTTTTTGCTGAAAGCAACTATGAGAGTATCATCTATGTGAAGAGCAGATAAATCTGGCTGGTTTATAATGGCTTCTCAAAAAAATGTGTGACCTGAAAGTTTTCTCGTGAAGAATACTCCCAAAATGAAATGTGTGGCAAACATTGGAAAATCATATATCATCTTAGAAGTTGCACTATGCCTCAAAAGCAGCTTCCCAGAATTCTAAAAAAACAAAATTTTATATGAACCACTCAAGTGACCAATATTTGATGGGCAATACTTGATAAGAAATGCTGTTGCAAAAAATGTTTTCAAGATGGAGACTGGAAGAACTTCAGGTGTAAGCAGCTAAAAGTAGTTACTAATGCCAAGAGGAAGAAAATCAGGATGAAAGAGTGGACAGGTTAAAAAAGCACAAGAGATCCAAAAGGATTGCAGGGCTGGAGGAGATCACAAGTTTGCTGAAGGATTTAACAGATAAAGGAAAGAGATCAGAAGTTAAATAGTGTATATTTTTAATATGGACGATAAACATCTATTTCCATAAATAACCTTAAATAATATTGAAAGGCAGTACTTTTCTAACAATTCTAATTATACCAAAATGAAATCATCTGTTTAAGAAGAACAGCCAACCTTGCACAAATGCAGAAAAAAAGAGTTTACGTGAAAGATGAAAGGGTTGGCAAATAGAGGTTTAACAGGTTTGGTGCACAGATAATGAGAGGTGACCTTATTGAAACAATTTAGGAGACTGACATAAAACACACTGGTACATTTCCCCTACTGAAGTAATCTAGTACTGTAAGAATAGCTTCACAATAGAAGGTTGCTCTTTTAAGACAGACAAGGAAAGTAATGAATCTCCAGAATTCCCCACTTGAAAGACCTGTGGAAGGGAGGACACTAAACATATTCAAGGCAAAGAGCTTGGGGAGCATACAGGAAAATGGCTTTGAGGTCAAAATCAACTCATCCATGATCTTATGGAATGGCAGAGAAGGCCTAAGGGGACAACTGCCTACTCCAGCTTCTTGTGCTATTTATATCTTGAAAAAAAAACCCCAGCAGTCTTCTGAAATTGGGACTAATCTGGATATAAAGGTCAAAATTGTGCTTCTAATATTGACTCGTAATGACCATTCATCATCCAAAAGAAAAACAAAATCTCCTGTGCATCTTATTGCCATAACTAATAAATAATGAAATGCATTTGTCCTCCAACTTTAATGCAGACAAATGTGTCAGGAACTGCTTGGCAAAGCACAATTTGACAAAAGAATGGACATCTCAGAGTTTATTTTATTGTCACGTAATAATACATTAAAAATATATGTGATATACTTTAAATTTTGACTGCCGTAAGGCATGAGCACTGCCTGGTACCCCTAACAAAAGGGGAAAGTGAAACAAGCGAGTTCCATCAGAAATACCAAGTGTCCATGGCTTCGCCTCCAGCACTCCTGAAGCTTCTGCAACAACATACTCCTGGCTGATTCTTTGGCATCTCGAGCTCGAGGTCTAAACATCTGATATGATCAAGCAGCATTCAGCGTCCGAGGCCCTTCAGGAACTATTCTTGCCCTCAGCACCCTCTTGAATGTTGGTTCTGATACCTGGTTCCCATGAGTCAGTGTCCAGCTGCCACTGAGCTCTTGCTCATTCAGACAAATAACCATAACAATGAAAAAATGACTTGAACAGTATCTCAGCAGAAGCTGTGGCCAATAATTTTCTGTACTATTTCTCTGCATTCATTAGAGTAACTGTAATCTCATTGGTTGGATGGCTTGCCTGGTGCAGAGGGTGGCTAGACACCCTGCAGGATGAAAAACAAGACCTGTCAAAGGGCAGGCGAACCCTCTTGTCGGGTCAACATCCATCTATCAAACATGCCATGAAGCGCAGAAAAGGCATTCCTAGCATCGAAGCTTGGTCTAGCCATTCACTGCAACAGAACTTCCCTCAGCCGTCTTGGACCTCACCATGCCACTAGGTTCAGGAGAGGATGTCATGAGGGTGAGTCTGGATCTGTTCAACCCCTACCCACTTAAATCCATTCACACACACGCTGTTGATTTCTGAGGAATGGTGTATCCTCATATCAAACCCCACAAAATGACTGAAAGGAACCATCATCCTATGGGATGGATAGCCAGAAGAAGAGGTTAGATGGGAAAATAAATCAATGGCACTTCCCTCATGTCTATGAATATCAGATCCACCCAGAGCCAAAATCACCTTACATCCTAACCTGAACACATGTGAGTCAATACCGGGGCCAGCCTCGACCTCACATGTGCATAAAAATGAGCACACATGAAACTCATTCTCTGTAATTAAGGATACCATGAGCCTGCTCCTGGCTTCAATCTGTGGGCTTCGCTGGAGGACCAATTACGAGATGTGTGCTTTAGGTGGGTGGCTCTCTCTTGTGGTTCACTTGGTTTAACTTGTACATTTGTAGGATTGTTGGACAGCTTCCTTAACCCATGTACTATGTCTGAACATTGGGGGAGGGGTGGGAGGTACAGTGTTTAACATTCAGTAGTTCTTGATACCTCTGTGCAGGCATGCTGTTATATATTACTTTCACTTTTTTCTACAAATACACGTCCAGGTACGTCACTTCTTGAATCCTTTGAATCTGTTACCTGCACCCTCACATCCACAGTAATTTTCAGAAAAAAAAATGGACTGATAAGAATTAGAACCACAGCACAGTAGAGCACAGAAATAAGCCTTTCAGCCCATCCAGTCTATGCCAAACTATTCCAAAGAGTCCCACACCTCACATCTATATGCCCATGCAAACTTTTAAATGTCAAAATCACACCCACATCCGCCACCATTGCTGGCTGCTCATTCCACACTCTCACCCCCACCCTCTAAGTAAAGAAGTTCCCCTTAAATATTTCACTTTTTCCTTTAACCCATTTCCTTTAGTTCATGCCTCACCCAGCCTCAGTGGAAAGAACCTGTTTACATTAATCTTATACCCTCATTAACATCATGTTTAGAAACAGGGGAGGCAACAACTACAACTCGGAAGGTCAGAGACCGTGGTGGATGAAGAGACATGATCGCCCATGCCGAACTGCAAGGAACCTGGACGAAAGAACCCTCATAATTTTGTAGTCTTCTATTGTCTCCTCTCATTCTCAGACACTTTAGAAAATAAAGTCCTAACCTACTCAACCTTCCCTATAACTCAGCTCTTCAAATCCAAGCAACATACTTGCAAATTTTATTCTTTTAATCTTATTGACATCTTTTCTGTGCACAACACTCCAAATCTGACCTCACCGTTGTCTTGTACAGCTTCAATACAACACGCAACTTTTCAGTGCTTTGAGTTATGAACAACAATGTGCCAAAAGTTTTCTTTACAGCCCTATGTACCTGTGACACTACTTTCAATGAATCGTGTATCTGTATTCCCAGATCCCTCTTTTGCCACACTTCAAAGTTCCCTACCAGTTACCATATCCATTTTTCCAGCTGATCTAGATCCCACTGCAAACTTTGAAAGTCATCCTCGCTGTCCACTACAGTCCCAATCTTAGCATCTTTGAAAATTCGCTGATCCAATTTATCACATTACCATCCAGATTGTTGATTCAGATGATAAAACAACAATGGACCCACTATCGATCCCTGGGCCACACCACTAATTATGGGCCTCCCATCAGAGAGGGAATCCTCTTCTACCTCGCTCTGACTTCTCCCACAAAGCCAATGTCTTATCCAATATACTACCTATCCTGAATACCAAGCAACTGAACCGTTATGATCAACTTTTCATACAGGTACTTGTCAATGGTATCCTTCCACGAAAACCCTACAAAGCAGGTTAAACATGACCTGCCAAACACAAAGCCATATCAACTACCCCTGATCAGTCCCTATCTAGCCAAGTACTTCTATATCCAATTTTGTTCGGTACTTTCCAACAGCTTACCCATGACTGATGTCAGGCTCACTGGCTTATAATTTCCCAGAATATTCTTAGACCCTTTCTTGTACAAAGGAACATTAGCTATCCTCTAATCATATGGCATCTCAGCTGAGACCAAGGATGTTTTAAAACCTCTGCTAAGACCCCTGCAATTTCTGCAGAAGCCTTTCTCAAGGTCTGAGGGATTATCTTGTCAGTCCCTCCAGACAGCAAGAACTGCCTCCATTCCAATTTGTATGGGCTCCATGACCTCTCTGCTATTTTGCCTATTTATTTCTAGTGTCTCAGTGTCTGACCCCCAAGTCAATGCAAAATTCCCATTGAAGATCCTCATCTCTATTGGCTCTATGCATTGATGATCTTCAAGAGTACCAATTTTGTCCCTTGCTATCCTTTTGCTCTTAATATATCTGTAGAAGCTTTTGGGATTTTGCTTCACCTTGTCTGCTGGAGCAACCTCATGCCTTTTTTTTAAGCTTTCCTAATTTCCTTCAACTATTTTATTGTATTTCTCATACTCATGTGCCTCATTTATTTCTTGTTGCCTGTACCTGCTATTCATCAACTTTTTTCTTAACCAGGGTCTCAACATCTTTTGAAAATGAAAGTTCCTTATACCTGTTAGCTATGCCTTAATTTTAACAGGAACACAATCTCTGTACTCACAAAATTTCACTTTTGAAGACCTCCGACACATCAAGCACATTGCCAGATCTTCAGATGACACAAACTATTCTATATGCAAAATGTCAGAAAATGTTACAATTTTTTTTAATGAGGCCTAAGTATATTTCAATACCACACTAAATAAACCCAAAAGACTCAGTTTCTTTCCTGGCTCCTTAAAAGTAAGCACATGGGCATAATTAATAAGACTTCCCAATGTATATTAATTGATTTGGGAGCATGCTCAGTTTTATTTGCTAAAATGGATTCCAATTTAATTCAAATTTGACTGTTTTTTCTGCTTGATTGATGAAATAAATGTTGCTCAAAAGTTAGAGATTTCACGGAGGTTGATGCCCATTGGCAACCAACAGAAAAAGAAATGGAATGCTCCAAAGGCTGCATTTTAACAGATTCACACTTTGTTGAAAGATTACTTGAAAAGAAAAGCAATTCCTCTTTAGTGCATTGAACTAGCATCCAAGACTGCTTGGTTAAAAGCATAGGGTTCAAATCCATCCACCAACTTAACATGTTTGTCCGACATGATAACATTTAAAAATCCTATCTCAACTTGACAAATTTATAGCTATGAAAATTATTAGAGAAAGCTGGGATACATATATTTGGACTGTTCAATTAAATATAATATACAAAAAAATGAGTTGCATACAAGTAGAAAAATAAAAGGTAAACTATCTACAATCTTTAGATTTTAGCAGAACAAGACTGAAATGTGCAAGTTATGAAAAGTCAGGGTCGCCATTTCTGAAATGTTCAGAATTTCCATTTATCAATAATTCAGAATAGCCATACCTGGGATTTCCTCGTAGTGCAGCATGGTGAAGAGCATTGAAACCATTGTTGTTAGTGATTGTTACATCTGCACCTGATTCGAGCAGCACCGAGAGCATATCATCCCGTTTTTTGCTTATTGCATCGTGAAGAGGTGTATCACCTTCAGAATCCTGCAGAAATAATAAGAGGTTTATGTTCTGAATGTTGTATAGATGTAAAAACAAAGCTACATGAAAAAAAGTTCATTTTCTGTGAAAATATTTTCTTCAAAGGAGACTTCAAGGTTTTTAGTAATCTAGACTTGTTTTTTTTACCCCTCAAAAAAATGTCGGTATATTGAACTTTCCAGAAGAAACATAGAAAAAAAATTACAAAACAAAATTCCTCAACACTTAAAGAGCATTTTTGCTGAATAATGTCTCAAAACTAAATATAGTCAATTTTTTTTTGCTCATAATAGTCCCCTGATAAAAAGGATGCTCTATGATTATCCACTGATAAATAAATTAACAAATCATAGAATATTCTTTACAGGTATCATGAAAAACAATAATCAGGAAATAAACTTCCAAAGTCACCAAGAATTTTACATTTAAATTGAGATTGCTTAAATGAAAAATGATGTAAAACCTAATGAAAGTGCTCAAATAAATTTGGAATATGTATAAAGGTGAACCTAGTATATCTGCAGTTTATTCCCACATAAAATGATGGCATAAATGAAGTCATACACGAGGACTAAACAATGCTGATAAAGAACTACATTTTAAATTTCTGTCTCTTTGAATACTATTTTTGATTATTGTTCCATGGCATTATTTTTAATCAGATGCTGAAATAATGATATGATGTTATTTTTAAAAATCCTCAAAATTCATTTCATTTTCTTTAAAATCAATCATAGTTCGACAATAATGACTAAACAACTATAGCTCAACAATAAACACTAAGAAGTTAAAAGTAAAAATGGTACATCATAAATCATATACACTTCTATTTGAACACTTAAGCCCCTTTTACACTTGCTTCCCACTAAATTGGCTGTTCAGTGTCCCAGGATAGGAATGGCATTTTTGCTGTTCACACTTGACCACTCTTAACTGGGACACTGCATGGGTTCCCACTTGCAAGGAGCCATCTCCGAGGGTTAGGACCATTCTACCTTCAACCGGGGATGTCATGACACGTTGAGCGATGGTGGACCTGCCTTAAATCCTGCTCAATATATTATGATCTTATATTTGAACAAAATTAATCATGCCTAATTATAACAAAAATAAGCTTTATGTACAGTACAGTATGAGCCCTTCAGTCTCTTGTTGTTGTGGCGACCAATATAAACCTTTATAAGGGGCCGTGGGAAAGTGCTAGCAATAAATAGTAATAGCAGACAATTTTTAAACAATGTGGTAAAATTGGTAGCACTATAGCGCACAATTTAAACAGCGTGGGACAGTTGGTAGCACTATCGGACACAATATAGAAACACTGTGGGGAAAAAAGCAATGGCAGACCCAACTTCACAGAATTCCGTGTTGCAGAGAAAAGGCTGCATGCATGGAGCACTCATGGAGGGGTTTCTCTGCTGCATGGCATTCTGGGAAGTCAGGTCCACCATTGCTTTCCACCCCACAGTCTTTATAAATTGTGTGCTTATAGCGCTACAAACTTTCCCACGCTGTTTAAAAATTGTCCTCTATTGCTATTTATTTCCTCTCTCTCTCTCCCCCCGCTGCAACTTTCCCATGGCAAGTTTATACCTTCATTTTAATTTTTTCTTCCTTCACATTCCTGCACTCACACAGAAATTTGGGTAATTTCTTTCCCAGAATGCAATTGCCCATTCTACACTTTCCTGATTGCAACGCATCTGCAGACACCAAGGATTGTACTAGGGTTGAAGGCAGTCAATCCGCAGCGTGAGATGATGTCATCTCACACTGGCGTTGAGAAGATTTTCCTTTCACACTAGATACTTTTTAGGCCAATTGGCCATTAATATCTGGGACATTTGCAAGTGTGAAAGGGGCTTTAGACAATACAATGCATTCATTACCTGGAGGCTTGGGTGACATCCAAGATCTAGCAAAGTCTTAACAACTTGCAAATGACCTTTATTTACAGCAATGTGCAATGGAGTCTGTCTCCGCTTATTCCGAGCATTTAGATCTGCTCCTCCCCGGTGCAAGACATCAATAACTGCTCCTTCATCCCCAAAAGATGCATGGTGAACTGCTCGGTCTCCATCTTTATCCTTTAACACACAGAGAAAAATAAAACACAGTAAGCTTTGCTAAGTAGCCTCTTGTAATATGTAAAAAAAACTTCAAAATACTAGGATTTCATATATCACCTTCTTCAAACATATTGTAGTACATTTTGACCATTTCTTGAATGTTCTTCTTTGATTTCTAACAAGAACCACCTCGTCACTTGATATTCAATAAAAACTTCAAGATTTTCCGCAATAAATTTTTGCGCTCTCAATGGAAATTTACAAAAAGCACCAAGATTTTTGCCACACACTCCAATGAATGCCTTCATTCAAAGGCAGGAAAACAAATAAAGGCACAAAGCTTATTACCACATTTTCAAAATTGTATTTTTATCTATTTAGGAGTTGTCCCAATGAAACAAATACAGAGCAATATAGAATACCCTTAAAAAAAATCTAATTGCTTAAAATAAAACAAGAAAATCTGCAGAAAACTCAAATGTTTTGGCGTACAAGTCAATGCTTGAAACCCTAAAAATATATTCAAAAATCAGGGTAATCTTATACTACAGATATAAAAATTAGACTTTAAATTCACTAAAAGAAAAACTGCTCGCTGTAGATCTGGCATATGAAACAACCCTGAAACACCAAAAATAACCCAACCTACAACTTGGCCATTCTATGACTTTTAACTTAAAACTTGCTTCATACTTCCATCATTTTGCTGGAGTCTCCATGATAACAACCACCATCTGACCATGCCCAACAGCTCAGTCAACACGATTTGGGGGGGGGGGGGGGGGTTGTCTTATGCACCCAATATATGATAAAACCATGTAAATGAGGCTGAAAATGGGGACCCATCTTATCTGAAGGCTGGCATACGCCAAAATATACAGTATACGGAAATAACTGATTAATTCATGTTACACATTATTATCTCCACAATATAGACTGTGGATTTAATCAAGCAAGGCTTAAAAGAAAGAATTTGTGTCATATATTCAAGAAATTTCTGAATCATCTTGAATCAGCAACATGTAAACAGAAAAATGGACAAATCAATAATCTTGTTAACTTTATTAATTAAAAAGAGAAAAATATATAAAAATGAAAACAATATTGATTCGTTTTAGCTAGCTACGGAAAAATATATGGCTTACCCAAAACAATTCCCACTGTAATAGTGGAACATCATCAGAGAGAAGACTGATGAGAAATGACAATGAGAAAATAGATTTTTTAAAAATATAGGATTAAGGATAATAATCTGGTAAGAATAGAGCCATTATACTGAATACAGCTCCAAGACAATAAGATGCATTATTGTCTTGATGAGCACATGGGCAAAAGAAAAAGCATTGAGGTTTAGATTACTAGATGTTTCTATATGATCCTTTGCATCATTGTGCAAGTTGTACAACTGTGTAAAGAATGGTTAGATAATAAAAATTGTAACAAATGGGATACAGACATTACATTTTAAAACCATAGTTGGGAAATATTAAATAATAATCAAAAACAAATATAATGTCTTCTTCTGAAGCTGAAAATTTGGGGGATAAGGAAGAAGACAAATAAAATAGATATTTTCTCCTGACAGGTGAAGTGCAAACCAAAGGTAGTATCTTAAAAGAATCAAAGTGGGATAGCTAAAAATTGAAAGAGACATTTTCATCTAGTATATGCTAGCATCAAAATTTAATTACACACAATATTCCAATATACTTCACAAAAATAACTAGAAAATCAAAGAAATGAGCCGAAATAAAACCACGTGAAGGGCCTGACTAAAGCACACTATATGGGCCAAGCGGTCTTCTATTTCATGCGTGATACAATATATGCCTGAATCATATTGCCAACAAAAGATTATTGTGACTCATCGTTTCAGCAAAACACTCAGTGTTTTAAATGAGGAAAAGTATTAATTCATCACTTAAACCACATTTGGCTACAAGAACAATATGAAATGAGAACTTAAATGTTTGGTGGCAAGAAGCATATTTACAAGGCAAGATGGGCCCCTCAACTTCCAATTTCCGAAAGTGCAGTACTCTGCCTCAAAGAGACATTCCTTCAATTTTGATTAGGAAAGAAACATCATGCAACATGCATGAAATCTATCTCCATCTTAAAGTCATTTATGACTGAGACCCACCTCAAGGCTGTGTGCTCTGCCTGCTACTGTTGTCAATGCTGACTCACAACTTCACTGTCCAATTCTGTTCTAACAGAATCATCAAATTTGTGGATAATACAATAGTAGTTGGCCTCATCAGCAATAATGATGATTTGGGTGACAGAGAAGAGGTTGAAAGGCTTGTAAATGATGCGAGAATGACCTGAGTCTCACATGGACAAGGAGCTAATTGCGAACTTCAGGACAACCATTCTTCACTATACATTAACTGTTCTTTCATGGGGAGAGTGGAGAGCACAAAGTTCCTTGACTACCTTTTCTGGACTCACAAACCTCCTCTTTAATTAGGAATGAGAAGCTAAGGAGGCAAGGCTACTGTACCACAGGAGCACAACTGAGTGTACCTATCTGGCTGTATCATTATCTGGTATGGTATTAAGTCCATACAGACAATCATTAAAACAGCCGAGAGGATCAGTGGGACTCCCTTTCCTTTAATGATGACATTTACCGGGACCATTGTCGAAATAGGGCTCAAGGAATTATAGAAGACCCTTTCCATCCAGCGCAAAGTATCTTAACTCACTACCATCAAGGAGGTAGTACAGGAGCATCAAAATCATGACTGCAAGGCTGGGGAATAGCTTCTTTCTGCAGGCTGAATTGATGAACAATATCCTATAAATATGCAAATCAACCCAAAATATTTAAATATATTTTGATTATTTATGTGATCATGTCCTGTGCATTGTGTGTTTTTATGTGCAACATGGTCTAGAAGTAAGTTGTTTCATTGGATTGTGCATGCACAATCAGATTATAATAAACCTGAACTTGAATTACAACAATGACTACACTTCAAAAGTATTGTGTTGTGCTTTTTGGGACCTTGTGAAAAACACCATTAATTATAATTCCATGCTTGTTGGACTTTCAGACAATTTTGTGGAATTCAACTCGAAAGAACGAAACCACAAGGCCTAAAAGAAGTCATGAACTTGTTCTGGCAGACAAGGTGAAGAAAAATCCCAAGGGGTTCTACAGATATATTAAGAGCAAAAGAATAGCAAGACTTCCTTAGTCCTGCACTCAAATCCTCTTAAAGGCATTTATTTGTCTTTCATCATCTGCATACTCTGGCCCTTTGAACATCAACACTACCCAGTCTTTCACCATTTAATAAATACTTGTTTTTCTATTTTGTATCCTCACATCTTTCCACATTATATTCTATCTGCTATGGACTTGCTCACTTAACTTATCCATTACCCTTTGAGGCCTCTTCGTAACCTCTCTTTATACTCCTTTTTTTGAATATTTTATTTTAATTTTCATTGACTCGTAAAGTTCAAACAAACCATATAATGTTGTCTTAACATTCATGTAACATGGAGTCTGTATTTATCCCCCCCCCCACCTCCTCACAAACCCCCCCCCACTTTCGTACAACTGAAATTACAATTAAATTATATTAATACAATTAAATTAAAAGAAAGTTTAAAAAAAACCTCAAAACGAAACTGGAAGAAACGCGTCGCCTGCTCCATGTCCCACTTCTTTGATCATATTAATTTCCCTTCTGAGACAGATTGCTACTGTATGCCAATATATTTCAAGTAAGGTCCCCACACCTTAACAAATGTGTCTTGTTTCTTCCATAGATTGTAAGTGATTTTCTGCAGGGGAATGCAACTCTGCAATTCCATATTCCATCATGTGGTATTTAATTGGGAGTCAGACTTCCACGAAATCAAAGCCAGAAATTTCAGAAACTTTTGTCCACTCCACCTGGCTACGTATAAAGGTAAGATCTTTCTGGGAAAACCTGGGGGACATTCTAAAAAAAATTTACAAAAGTGGATTTTCCACAGGACTTCTGGAATACATTGGGGACACGAGTTTTAAAATGAACAAATATCAAATTTCATTGGTGAAGGTCGCCTTGGCTGTAGCCATGAAGCGTATAGCACTCTCTTTATATTCTTATCAAATGAACAATTCCACCTCATTTAATATCACCAGCAAACTATGACATTTGGTTCTTCCTCAGCCAAACTACATTGGACATCGTGGATTTTGCTTCCTGAACACTTTTGGGTGCATTTTATGGATTTTGGGCTGCTGATCACAAAAATCACCTTAAAAATGTTCCTATCACATACTGTTTTTTAGATTTAACCCATTTTTGTGATTTCCTGTTGTATATTAAGTTTATTTCAAGCATGCAAAACTATGAAGTACAACATATCATTTGAAAATTCCTTCCACAGTCATAGTGCACCAACAGTAACATTTTAGGATCTGACTTCAAAGTCCATGCTAGAAAACAATGTTATACACAAGAACAATTTATATCTTCCAGAAACACTAACCTCAACTTCCAAGTCAACACTGTGTTTTAGAAGAAGCTTCAGGACATCCACATGTCCATTCTGGCTAGCCGCCTGCATTGCAGTGTGTCCTGCACACTGACCATTCACCTGCAAGATTAAAACAAAAAAAAAACAATTTTCCACCATTCAAGTCCACAAACACCGCTCAGTCCCTTGGGAATGCAAATTTTATTGGAGAGATATAAAGAGTAAATGTAATAAAGCCAAGGCACAAGCATTGTATGGCAACAATATCCTTCAAATAGTCAGAGACTGGAAGGTGCATGCAATGCATAATTTAACAAGTACATGGTAGCTAATCCTAATGTACTGTTCAGACCTAACATTGGTTTGCTGGAACTAAGGATGAGGATAACATAAAATAATGAAGTAATGAGGAAACAACCCAGGTATTATGGTCCATATGATTAATAGATTATTTCCATTCCCAGACACTTGCTTACAGAAATGAGAGATGAAATCAAAGCTAAAAGCTTGGCTAAACAGTTGGTAAAATAGAACCTTGCATTCTTGTGATGGGTACAATACTGTCAAAATAATGTTATTGCTGTTCAAAAGGAAGGGTTTGAACAACATGGCAGGTATTGGAAATGAGAGTATAGATTCAGAAAGGAGAGAAGCAAAGCTAGAAATCCAGACACAAAAACAACAAAGTTTAGAAAAGAAGAAAGAGCAATGGCTGGAAAATAAATAGAAAGAGATTTTAGAAATTCTTCAATCAATGGGCTGAGTGAACAAGACAGATTTGATATTACTATTTATAGCTAAAGATGAGCTGAATAAGAGAACAGGAGAAAAAGAGCAAGATAAACAAGGTTAGGAGATAAGCATGGAAATCCTGGCAATGAATCTGCCAGTAATTCCGAGGGCAGAAATAGTTGGTCAACATCAAGGGTCAGAACCTTTTAATGAGATTCAATACAGGGTCTCAACCATTTCTACTACGTGACCCCCTGTTGCTTCAATATCTCATTGTCTGTTCAAGATTTCAGTATCTGTAGCTTTTTTGTTTTTCTACCAGTAATTTCATTCATTTCAAACAAGAGGTGCTATTCTAATTGAGACCTAACTTTCAGATAATTTACCTTTTTTAAAAAAATTAATGTAACTGTTTTTAAGCTTTTCATATTTTTTTATTCAAATTTTATCAATAACATTTGTGTACAGATTATCAACCTAGATTAATCAAAGGAGCAGTTGTCCAATTAATGTCCAGACTTTTTACAGAAGATTCACGGGTGTCATTGAGAATAATGAATTTCAATGTAAACTATGTGGATTTAAGACATTTGAGATCATTCGACTTGGCATACTGGTTCCTTAAGAAGAAACTCAAGAAATCCAAAATGAAGTGTCAAATTCTATCTAAAACTGATTCAATTGCTGATATGCCACATTTGCTTCAATTACCAAATATTTCTTACAGAAGATATTCTATATAGTAGAGTTGCTTGCTTTTCTGTGTGAGTGCATGTGTATAAAGTAAATACATTATTTAGATCTAAATACAGGGAATACAACCAAGTTTGTACATAGTAAAAAAAATGGCCTGATATTTAATAGTATAGAAGAAAGCTGTGTACTCAGAAATATATTAATTGAACTAATCAGATAGATAGAAAAGCACAAAAAGAAATTAATTTAAAAATGTTTTTGCAATCAGACTATTGGTTACATCCTCCTTACAGGTCAACCTTATCTCAAACTCCCACATCTGTTCATTCAAACTGGAGATCAAATGCTGATGTAACCAATCTCAAGGGAGAACTTGATCCAGTAATGAAACTCAAGTAGCCTGTCCTCATATTATTTGGATATAGGGGTGGAAGTCTTGATTAAAAAAATGCAGACGCGTGGTTTATTTTCTTTCATTTTATTTACCTTTAAGCTTAAAATAGAAATACTTTGAACTAACATAAATTTAAAAATTTTTCTATTTAAAACTACTATACATACACTATAAAACAACCTGTCAAAAGATTGTCAGGCATTCCAAGGGCAGGTGCTCAGGATCTGAATGATCTGCAAAACTACAGTGGTAGGAAACATGCAAAGCTTTAATAAATCGGATTTATTACAAATTATACCTAAACTAAACATAACTAAACACAATTTAACAAGATTGTGCTGAAGCTAATAAAATTGAAAACTCATAGTTCATATAGACTATTTAGGAGCAAGTGTCCACGTTCCCCTGATGAACTCACCCGAATAGCCATGGCTGAGATGAGGATAACTCTATCTAGAGTGAACCCACAAGTTGGCAGGACCAGACAACATACCTGGTCGGGTACTGAAGGACTGCGCAGACCAATTAACGAAGGTCTTCACAGACTTCTTCAACACCTCACTGCAGCAGTCCATTGTTTCTGCAAGACAGCCTCCATCATCCCAGGACCCAAGAGGGCGACAATAACAGGCATTAATGACTACCGTCCTGTGGCAATGACCACTATCATGAAATGCTTCGAGCATCTGTGGATGGAATGCATTAAAGCACACGTCCCAGGGATGGTGGATCCATTTCAATTTGCCTACAGAAGAAACCATTCTGTAGATGATGCTTTAGCCATGTTGTTTCACTCTATCCTGGCCCTCCTGGAGAATGATACCTCTTAAGCCAGGATGATGTTCATCGACTTCAGCTCAGTGTTTAATTCTCCAGAGGCTGTTAGAGAAGCTGTTCTAGCTAGAACTCAACATCCCTCCCTGTAACTGGATCCTCGACTTCCTAACGAAAAGATCAGAGTCTGTGTGGGTCAGTTGCAGAATATCGAGCACCATCACACTGAGCCCTGGCGCATCTCAGGGCTGTGTGCTCAGTCCACTCCTGTCCACGCAACTGACCCACAACTGCATCACCAGATCCCGCTCCGTGTCATAAATTTTGCAGATCACACAACAGCAGTTGTCCTCATCAGCAACAATGATGAGTCACATTACAGAGAAGAGGTGTAAAATCTCGTGAAATGGTGCAAGAATAACAACCTGAGTTTCAACATGGACAAGATGAAGGAGATGATCGTGGACTTCAGGAGGACCAGGAAAGACCACCCCCCACTACACATCAACAACTCTGTAGTAGAGTACCAAGTTCCTTGGAGTTCACTTAACTTGTGACCTATCCTGGACACACATAATCTCCTCACTTGTCATGAAGGTACTACAGCGACTGCACTTGCTAAAAAGATTGAAGCAGACAAGGTTACCATTACGTCAACTTTCTATAAGAGCTCTATTGAGAGTGCCCTGGCTGGCTGCATCACAGTGTGGTATTGATGCTGCAGAGAAATGGATTGGATGTCAATCCACAGGACCATAAGAGTGGCAGAGACGATCACTAGAGTCTCCCTCCCTTCTTATCTCCCCCCTCCCCACCCCCACATCCATCGACATGATCTACTAGGATTGTTGTCTGAAGAGAGCATTCAAAATCATTGAGGGCCCCTTCCACCTTGCATCCAACATCTTAGAGCTGCTCCCAACAGAGAAGAGATACAGGAGCATCAGAGCTGAGGAACACCACCAGGCTGAGGAACAGCTTCTTCCCACGGGCAGTGAGAATGTTGAATGACCAAAGGAACTGCTCACACTAACCATATGAGACTCTCATATGCACAACATTTATTTACTTATTTTTGTAGATTAAAATATTTGTCCTGCATGATTGTTTGTCTGTGTCATGTCTGATTGTATGTCTCCCTGTTTTTGCACCGAGGACTGGAGGATACTGTTTCGTCAGGTTTTACTTGTACAATCAGATGACAATAAACTTGACTCGAATAGTGCATTCAATTTGTAGAAAAAAGGATCAAAAGGTAGGTTGATGATCATGCTCAAGCAAAAGGACCCAACCATAGTTACATTAGGTTTCACAAGGAGTAAATTATTTTATTGAAAAAATGAAAGCACACTTTCACCTTTTGAAATTTTTGGAAAAATAATTACAAAATCATAGACCATGGAATATCCTGGGACTATGGCAATGCTGCTGATGTTGCAGACGCAGAAGAGCAGGGTCCTCCCGCCTGGTCAGAATGCCGGTGGTACCATACAGGATTTAAACAGCCTACAAAAAGAAGTCAGTAGTGTTTTTTTAAAATCCTGCAACCACAGGGACTATGCCCAAGATAGTGGTGCCTATACTGGGCAGCATACTATGAGGGATGAAAACTCCAGGGTAGCAGCAAATCAATGCAAGGCACCATTTATGGGGAGAACACCCCCCCTTAAGGAGCACAGAAGATGACCTTCTGACTACAGCAGCAGAGGGGTGAGGGGCTCAGCAACTCAAGGACCCACACAGGCTGAGGGTGGTTGATGGTTAAAGAATCACAGGTGGAGGGCTGCTGGTGACAGGGACCTGGCGACCAGGTATCGGAACTGCGATTAGATGTTTCGGAGCACGAGAGGGCTCCTGAAGGCCCTCGGCAATGAAAGCTTCCTGATTGTATTGGAGGTTTGGATCTGATGGTTTGAACTGGAGTCTGTGCGTCTGTAGGGGGTGTGGAAGCATTGGAGGTGAATCCACAGACGCTCATGTCTCTGAAGGGACTCTCTTTTGCTTCTCTTTCTCCTTTTGTTAGGGGCACCAGGAAGTGCTCATGGTGACTCTTCGTTTGCCTTATCATCAGACAAAAGTTGAAGCACATCATGTATCTTCCATTTTTAATGTATTAAGATGGGACAATAAAAGGAATCTTTGTACTAACAAGCTGTACCACATTGTGGTCCTGTTGATATTGACATTCCTTTTTCCAACCTCCTTCCACATGGAAGCATGAATGCAAAAATTTAAAGATAAATATCCATTAAAAAACCACAATAGCAATCTACTGGGCATTTTCATTTGTGTCAAGACACTTATCTTAATATCTACTTCAAATTTCACAAAAAGACATCATGTGCTGTTAGAAAACATGTATTGAAAAAACTCACATCAACGTCAGGCCGTGCCATTATTTCTTCCACTTTTGCAACATCACCATTAGCTGCAGCTTTAACAAGTTCCTCATTAATGTCTCCAGATTCTTGTGTTTCAAACAGTTTTTTCAATAGTTGGGATAAACGTTCTGATGAAACAAAACATTGTAATAAATAACAATTACAGCATTAAGCTTCCAATCAAGAACAAAAACTTTCTAATTTTACTCTTTATCTCTGCTTGTAACAGCTAAGAGATAAAAACCAGCGACTCAGATAAGAGTGAGTTGCAGCAAATACAGGGAGCATTGTTTCTAATTCTAATAAAGAAATTGATAAGTGTTATCAGAGTCAAATGTAAGACAAGGCAGACCTAAATGAGAATACCCATCACATTAGAGCTCAAGAATAAAGGGGGAAAAAAATCAGACCATTGTTTTCAGGGTTGGAAGATAGACAATGAAGCTATTTAAAATAATCTAACTTTCCAGCTCTCATTCTGTCTTCCCTCAAAGCAGCCATTCTCAACCTTGTTTTGGCCTTTGCCCCTCTTAGGACTCTGCTCAAAGTTTATGTGCCCCTTTTCCCGTGAAGCAGGTCAAGTTTTAGTTTCTTCTGTATTTCTCTCCTATCAATTGCATAAAAAACAAAAAATACTGATGTCAGGTGAGGTGAAAAGAAAACAAGGCTTTTATTTAAATGCGATGTTGCCCCGTTGAGAATGTCTGCTTTAGACAATGGCACATTACGTCCTCACCTAAGTACTTCTAGCTTTCTGATTCAATTACTCATTCAGTCATGGAGCTCATTTATCCACGTTTTTCAATCCTTTATATACTGTAGCTAGTTGCTACAAGCTATGGCTCTATAGCGCAGGAGAGGTTATAGCTCTATGCAGGTTAGCTCAGAAAGAACATGCTTTTCCCAGAAAGAACAACATGAGGCCAGTTGAGCTTTATTGGGCTCACAGCCCCGCTTTTATTCTCAAACTGAGGGGCATGGTTAAAGCCCCCTCAGCGCTGATTGGTGCATTTGCGATTCGCTTTCCTTGATTTCTCCTTTAGTTGTGGCCAATTGGAGGGCAGTGCTGCAGGCCTTGTGCAGCCTGCTGGATCGTCGCATCCGTCCTTCATTTTGTGAGGCACCCCAAGGGGGCTGCGAGGGGCCGCCACACGACCCCCACCCCCCTGAAACGGCAACCGGAATGTTGTTATTCTTGGGAGGCTGACCTCTTTTGCGGGGGGGGGGGGGGGGTTCAATCAGCTGTGTAATGTCAAAATGGGCTGGTTTCAACCTGTCAATGGTAAAGGTGTCCTCTTGGCCTCCAATGCCAATTACACAAGTTGAACCATTGTGCCATATTAAGTGGTATGAAAATGTGTGAAGTTCTAAAAATTTTTGGTAAAGGGGCCAGGGTTCGCAACTGCTCACAGAGGCACACTAGGGCTTCCCTGGGAGGTTCTTTGGTTTCCCTGTTAGTGGCCAGGAATTCACCCGGGATGACTAATGGCGCCCCATACACTATTTCAGCAGATGAGACTTCCAAATCCTCTTTTGGCATGGTTCAGATGCCTAAGAGGACCCAGGGTAACTCATCAACCAAGTTCGGCCCAGTGAGTCGTGCCATCAGGGCTGCTTTTAGGTGCCTGTGGAACCTTTCTACTAGCCCATTTGCCTGAGATGGCAGGCTGTAGCGTGGGGTAATTGTGTCCCGAGCGCTGTTGCTAGGGCCGCCCAAAAATTGGAGGTGAACTGGACTCCCCAGACTGAGGGACCCCAAAACGTGCCACCCAAGTGTTGAAGTGTGCCCCGGCACGTTTCAGTATATATTTCTGATAGGGGAACAGCTTCCAACCATCTGGTAGACTTGTCTACCATAGTGAGTAAGTAACAAGCGTTTCAGGAGACCATATAACCTTATAACAGTTTATGGGATGGAAACAGGCCATCTCGGCCCTACAAGTCCATGTCTGTTCACTCAAACAACTCCGCTAGCTTCCCCCGCCTATTCTCAGCTCATAACCCTCTAATCCCCTCTTATCCATGTATGTATCCAGCCTCCTCTTAAATGAAAGAATTGACTCTGCCTCAACTATTTCTTCCGGAAGATTATTCCATTCAGCCACCGCTCTCTGAGTGAAGAAGCACCCTCTAATGTTTCTCCTAAAATTTTGCCCCCTTACTCTCCTCTTGTTCCAACTTCCCATGCCCTCAGGGGAAAGAGTCTACTCACATCTAGTCTATCTATTCCCTTCATAATTTTAAATACCTCTATCAAATCCCCTCTCAACCATTTACGTTCCAATGAATAAAGTCCTAACCTCTTTAATCTTTCTCTGTACTCGAGGTATTTTAAGCCAGGCAACATCCCTTGTAAATCTTCTCTGCATCCTCTCCACCTTATCTATATCCTTCCTATAATTTGGAGACCAGAACTGAACACAATACTCCAAACCTGGCCTCACCAACGCTTTAAACAGTCGCAGCATCACTTCCCAGCTCCTATACTCTATGCTACGATTTATTAAGGCTTATTCCCTGTCAACATGGGAATCCACCTTCAAGAAACGCTGCACCATAACTCCAAGATCTCTTTGTTCTTGTGCATTCCCCAATGTCCTCTCCTTTACTACATGTGTCCTATTTTGATTATTTTTAACCGAAATGAAGTACCTCACACTTCTCTATATTAAATCCATCTGCCATCTTTCAGCCCAACTCTCCAAACCAAATCCCTCTGTTATCCCTGAAAACCTTCCTCATTATCCACTATTCCCCCTATTTTCATATCGTCTACGTATTTACTTACCCAGTTAACCACCCCATCAACCAAATCATTAATATAAATTATGAACAACAGGCTACCAACTAGCACCGATCCTTGAGGTACTCCACTCGTCACAGGCTTCCATCCTGACAGACAGTTGTCCACCATGACTCTCTGCTGTCTCTCCTTCTGCCACCTCTGAACCCATCTTACTATTTCTGTATTAATCCCTAGTGACTGAAACTTCCTTTCTAACCTTTCATGTGGAACCTTATCGAAAGATTTGCTAAAATCCAGATAGACTACATCAACTGCCCTACCTTATGCTGGGTGCTCCTGATCAATCCCTGCTTAGATATTTATACACACCATCTCTAAGAATACGGTCCATAACTTTCCCTACCACTGAAGTCAAGCTTACAAGCCTATGAGTTGTCCGACACCTCGTGCCTTTTTTAAATAATGGAAATACATTAACAACCTTCCAATCCCGTGGCACCACACCCTCCTCCAGTAATCATTGTAACATCACTGACAGTGCCTCCGCTATTTGCTCCCTGATCTCCCTTAACGTCCTGGGGAAAATCACATCAGGACCAGGAGACTTATCCACTTTTACTGACCCTAGAAACTCCAAAACCCTCTCTTTACTAATTCCTATCTTTTCCATAACTAAGCCATTTTCCTCACTTATCTCATAGTCCAATTTCCTTTTCCTTGGTGAACACAAATGAGAAAAAAAATAGTTTAATATCACTCCCATCTGATACGGTTCCTCGCACAGTTCACCGCTCTCATTTTTCAGCGGTCCTATTCTATCCTTAACCCTCCTTTTAGTATTCACATAACTGCAAAAACCCTTAGGATTCACTTTTACCTTATCAGCTATTGACACTTCATACCTTTTTGCTTTTCTAATTTCCTTCTTCAGGATTTTTCTGCAATCTATTTAATAATCATACATATTATCCATTTTTTGCTTCTTAAATTTAGTAAATGCCCTCCTCTTATCCTGAACCAACTTCCTTATTTTTCCAGAAAACCACGGTTCCCTTAGGCTTTTGTCCTTGCCTTTCGATCTGACTGGCACGGAAAGATCCTGTACTCTCAGTATCTCTTCTTTAAATATCCTCCAAATCTCCTCTACATTCTTTCCAGAAAAAAATCAGCCCGTATAATTTTCTGCAAATCCCTTCTTATTTCTTCAAATCTAGCCCCACCCCACTCGAAGACCTTCAACCTTGGACCTGACCTATCCATTTCTATATTTAAGTTGAAGCTAAAGGACCCATGATCATTAGATCCAAAGTTCTCACCAACGCACACTTCCGTCTCCTGCCCTATTCCATTCCCTTATAATAGATCTAACACTGCCTCCCCTCTAGTAGGCACTTCAAGATACTGCTGTAAAAAGCAATCCTGAACACATTGTACAAAGAATAAGCCATCCTGCCCTCTCACTGATTGTGTTTCCCAATCAATGTTAGGAAAATTGAAATCCCCAACTATCACAACCCTATTTCTTCTACACATCTCAGCTATTTCCCTGCACATTTGCTCTTCCAGTTCCCTATCCTCTTTGGCGGCCTATAATATACTCCTATATTTGTAGCCTCATCTTTCTTATTTTTTTAGTTCAACCCACAGACCCTCACACGATGAGTCCTCCAGTCAATCTTGCCTCAGCACCGCTGTAATATCTTCCCTGACAAGCAACGCCACACCTCCCCCTCATACCCCGCCAATTCTGTCACGTCGAAAGCAGAAAAATCCTGGAATATTCAGCTGCCAGTCACAACCTTTCTTCAACCATGTCTCACAAATTGCTACAACATCATGACACATCATGTGTCAATCCACACCTTAGTTCATCTACCTTGTTTTAAACCACACTCCTTGCATTGAAATAAATGCATCTCAGAGATCTTCCACATTTAACTTTCTGCCTCTCACCCTCTCTACAATTGTTACTATGGCCACTATTTATTACCTGCTGCTGTTCCACCTCCAGATTATGTGAAAAAGCCTTTTTTCTTTGCCTAAAGACTCTGTTCTTGTTATCCTCCCTGACATGAACCCTTGTCCCCAACCTTACTAGTTTTAAGCCCTAGCAAACGCCCCTGCCAGGAGATTAGTACCTCTGGGATTTAGATGTAACCCATCCTTACAGTATAGGACCCAGCTCCCCCAGAAATGGTCCCAGTGGTTCAAGAATTAAAAACCCTGTCTTTTACTCCACCCCTTCAGCCACACATTCAGTCTCCACCTGACTCTATTTTTTACCCTCACTATATAACTATTTTGCCAATTTTGCCCTTCTAGTCCACACTGATCCAAGTATCCTCCTCTAATCCCTTACCAGCACTCTGCCCATATCCCTCCATCCCCCTCCATCCATATACTTATTCAACTCTTTCTTAAATTACAAAATTGACCCTGCCTCCACCACCTTTTCCAGAAGCCAATTCCACACAGTAACCACCCTCTGAGTATAGAAGTTCCCCCTCATGTTACTATCGCATGGCACCAAAAGTAATCCAGAGATTACATCCTTAGTGGTCCTTCTTCTGAGCTCTCTGCCTAATTCCTTATATCCATTTTGCAGGACCACTTCTTCCTTCCTACCAATGTCGTTGGTACCAATGTGAACCACAACCTCAGGCTCTTTCCCTACCCCCTTCTGGATGTCTGGACTCATGTAGCTACATTCCAGACCCTGGCACCAGGGAGGCAAACCACCATCCGGTTTTCCTTATCTCATCCACAAAATCCTCTGTCTGTCTGCCTCACCAGTGAGTCCCTTATAACTATCGCCCTATTCTTCCTATTACTTCCTTTCTAGTCTAGAGGCTGACCCTACACCTCTGCCTATCTGAGCCTAACTATCCCCTTCCTCAGTACTCAAGGAGGAGCATCTACTTCTGAGGATTTCAGGCTCAGATGCTCTCTTTCCAACCCGGATAAGGGGTCCACTATATCAATGTGAACATGGCTAAACGTGAGTTGCGGAGGTTCAAATGTTTTGAGTGGGGCTTTAGTGTGTCTCTGGACTTTCGAAGTTTGGTACTGTGTGCATGTTCTGGCCCAATTAGTGAATTGTTTATGAAGACCGCGCCAGACATAATGGTTGGCCACTATCTTGATCGTGGTCTTGATGGCAGGATGGGCTAAATTGTGAACGGATTCGAATATCTGCCTCCTTCATGTGGTAGGGATAATGGGACGGGGCTTACCGGTTGAGGTGTCACAGAGTAAAATTGTATTCCCTGTACCAAAGGGAGCGTCCCCAATATGAAGGCCGGTGAGAGCCGCTCTGTAGGCTGCAACGCCGGGATTAGAGTATCGTGCCTCAGCCAGGGCCTTGTAATCAATGCCTGGGGAGGTGGTGAGGACAGCAGATATATTTTGGCGTGACAGTGCATCTGCCACGACATTCACCTTGCCAGCAATATGTTCAATGTCCATGGTAAATTCTGAGACACAAGAAAGGTGATATTGTCTGCCTTCCTGAAAGCATAAGTTAGTGGTTTGTGGTTAGTAAATACTTTGAATTTCCTTCCTTCCAGGAAAAAACAAAAATGTCTTTTGGCCAGGTACAGTGCCAGCAGTTCTCCGTCGAGCACACTGTATTTTAGTTCAAGTGGCTGCAGGTGTTCACTGAAGGCTAGAGGTGTCCAGTGTCCATCAATTAATTGTTCCAATACTCCCCCGACTGCTATATTGGAGGCATCAACCGTAAGGGCTATGGGTGCTTCTGATTGTGGGTGTGCCAGAGAGTGGCATTTGCTAAAGCAGTCTTAGCATTTTGGAAAGCCACCGAGGCTTCTGAATTCTATTTGAGATCTTTCTCGGTGCCTGATATTAGAGAGAACAGGGGCTGCATGATGTGGGCTGCTGCCAGCATGAATATGTGGTAGAAATTAATCATCCCGATGAATTCTTGAAGGCTCGTATCGTTTGTAGGCTGTGGGAAAGACTTAACGGCCTCTACCTTCTCGGGTAGTGCCCTAGTACCATGCCTATCAATGCGGGTAGCCCAGAAAGTTCATTACCTCTTTTCCAAACTCGCACTTAGCTGGATTCATAGTTACTCTATATTCACTCAGTCTATTGCACAGTAGTCTTGTACGAGTGGCATGTTCAGCCTGGTTGCAGCAAGCAATTAGGTGTCGTCGAAGTAGATGAAAATGGAGGTCCCGGATCACAGCATCCATTAATCATTGGAATGTTTGGGCTGCATTTTTCAATCCAAAAGGCATCCTTAAAAATTCAAATAAGCCAAATGGGGTGATAAGGGCTGTTTTCACAATGTCCTCTGGAGCAGACCGTGATCTGGTGGTAGCCTCAAATTAAATCTATCTGGAGAAGATCCGTGCCCCTTGTAGATGTGCAGTGAAGTCTTGAATGTGGAGCACAGGGTAGCGGTCAGGTGTTGTGGCCTTATTGATGCATCTATAGTCCCCATATGGCTTCCACCCTCCTGTAGCTTTAGGGACCATGTGGAGTGGGGAGGCCCAGGGCCATTAGAGCGGTGTGCAATGCCCAGCTCCTCCATTTTATGGAACTCCTTCTTCGGGAGGCTGAGTTTTTCTGGGGGGAGGCGGGGCACTCTGGAATGAAGGGGCAGACCAGTAGTAAGAATGTGGTGTCTTACCCCATGCTTGACCTTGGATGACGTAAATAAGGGCATCATAATGGCAGGAAATTTGGATATGATTCACACAAACACATCGTCAGCCGGCATCACTGAATGCAGGTGAGAGGTGGTGGGTTCCTTCTCCTTTAGTTCGAGGGTCTGGAACATTGTGGCATGCACTAATCTGCGGCCTTTAACGTCTAATAGCAGTGAGTTGGCTCATAGGAAAGTTGCACCAAGGATGGCTGTTGGACTGCTGCTAGGGTGAAGGTCCATTTAAAATGGCTGTTCCCAAAGCAGAGGGGGATAGTGCGAGTGCCATAAATTCGTATGTCCGAATTGTTGGAGGCCTTTATTTGTTGAACAGTTGTATTGTTGTGGATGTCAGTTATGGTCGGGGGGGGGGGGAGCATGCTGATTTCCACCCATGTCCACTAAGAAACAGTAGCTGGATAGAGAGCCTTGGACATGGAGGCTGCTAAGGTGGCCGGTAAACATAGCCATTAACAACGGCCGGCCTTTGGCATTTCCAAGGAATGTGCAGGGGGAGAGACATCGACAGACTCTGCACCCCGTCACTGATGATAATGACAGTATTGCTCACCAGGGGTGTCTGTTGTCCTTGTGGCTAGTCATTTGGTTGGGTCTTTGCTGCCGTTGCCTGTCCACATGCTACAGTGTCATGAGTGATGGGCACGGACATCTTGTGGAGTGCGATGGCTGTTTCCCTCTTGGCCAGCAGGGAGTCTACTTTCTCCACTACCTTTCGTGGGTTGTTGAAGTAGTCCTCCTAGACCATCATCCAGACATTTTTGGCAGCCTTTCCAAGAACAGTTCCCTGAAAAGCAAGCAGGGGGCGTGTGGCCATCATATAGAGCATGTCGCCCATTAGGTCGGATGGAGCCCTGTCCTCCATACCATCCATATGCATCAGACGGGCTATGTGTTTGTGCTTAGAGAGCCCAAAGGTGCGGGTTAAAAGCTCTCGGATGGTGTTGTACTTGCCTTGCTGTGGTGGCTTTTCAAGAAACCTGTGAACTTGGCAGCTGTGGCTTGGTCGAAGGCGCCCACCACGTGGTAGTAACGGATGTCATCAGAGGTGATCTTCCTCAGGGCAAACCATGCCTTGATTTGCTGGAACCATACTTCAGGCTGTGCTGCCCAGAAGCTCAGTAGCTTCAATGACAGCTTGATGATTTAAGAGTCTGTCTCCATCGCTGGGTCCAGAGTGCCGTCAGGGTCACCACTATAGCCAGCTGCTACAAGCTATGGCTCTGTGGAGCCTATAGTGCAGGAGAGGTTATAGCTCTATGCATTAAGCTCAGAAAGAACACTCTGTTCCCAGAAAGAATGACACAAACCTCATTTGAGTGTAGTTAACACTGAGTTTTATTGGGCCCACAGCCCTGCTTTTATTCTCAAGTTGAGGGGCGTGGTCAAAGCCCCCTCAGCGCTGATTAGTGCATTTGCGATTCGCTTTCCTTGATAGGCCAGTTAGGCTCCTTTAGTTGTGGTTAATTGGACGGCAGCAGTGCGGGCCTTGTGCACCCTGCTGGATCATCGCGTTCGTCCTTCATTTTGTGAAGGACCCCAAGGGGGCTGCGAGGGGCTGCCACAATACTACAAATATATCTCAACTCAATTTCAGGTGATCATAGCTACAAAATAAGCATCTGGACATTTAAAAATGAGGTGTGTAAACATTTCTTCTCTCAAAGGGTGGTAAATCTCTACAATTCTCTTTTTGCCAATCTAACATGGGAAGAGTCTGTAGCCCCTTTTCCACTGGCATCCCAGTTAATTGGCTGTGAATGTGTCCCAGGATAGGAAGCCCTTTGTGCCATTTCCACTGGGCCACCCTTATCTGGGACACTAATTGCTTTTCCATTGTACACAACTCATCCCTGAGGATCGATGTATTCTACTTTCAACTGGAAACCGGTAACCTTCTGCTGTCCCTTTTCCACAGACGTTATCAGCAAATGCCGGGGATATGAGTAGGTGATTAATCCCTGGCATGAAATTACATCATTTGATGCCAGTGTACAGACAATGTTTCTTTCCCACTGAACCCTGTCCCAGTAAATCCCCAGTTACGGCGATTATCTGGAGGAGGAAGAGCTTGGAGAGAGTGATGGGCAGGTAAGCCACTAAATTCCAGGGCTTACCAGGGCTTGGGCCTATTTGGTTCGAGCTGAGAGTTGGAGAAGGTAGCGACTGGAGTTTGAGCGATTATCTGGAGGAGGAGGAGCTTGGAGAGAGCGAGGGGGTTAATTGATCCAGAGGCCAATAAAAGGAGGGTAAGTATAGGAAAGCGGCCCAGTGAATGAGTGGCACAGTGAAGGAGTGGGTCTTTGAGGATTTGTCTCGAGAGGCTTAGGCGAGCAGAGGCTGAAGACGAGGCTGAGGACGAGTGTGTCAGGTAAGACGGTCATATTTAATTTAATATACATCTGTTTATTTATTACTTTGGTAAGGTAAGAGAAGGAGGCAAGATGAATGTGAGGGCAGTTTTCTGCTCTCAGTGTCAAATGTGGGAAGTCATGGAGTCTTCTCGTCTCCCGGACATCGATGTGTGCACAAAGTATACTAAGCTGCAGAGTCTAAGGGACCGAGTCCGGGAACTTGAGCTGCAGCTCGATGACCTTGCTCTGGTTAGGGAGAATGAGGTCATCACAGACAAGAGTTATAGTCAAAGGGATGGAGTCTGGGAACTTGAGCTGCAGCTCGATGACCTCGCTCTGGTTAGGGAGAATGAGGCCATCATAGACAAGAGTTATAGGCAGGTGGTCACACCAAGGCCACGGGAGGAGGGGCAGTGGGTTACTGTTAGGAGGAGGAAAGGGAAGGGTTGGGTTCAAGAGAAAGCACCCAAGTCTGTAATCCTCACCAATCGGTACTCCACCTTGAGTACCGAGGAGGGGGATAGACAGACTAAGGAAGGCAGAGTTGTTGAGTCAGTCATTGTAGCCCAGAAAGATAGGGATAGGAGGAAAAGGCTGATAGTTATAGGGAGATTCGATTGTCAGGAGGACTGACAGAGGTTTTTGTGGACACGATAAAGAAAATCGATTTGCCTTCCTGGTGCAAGGGTCTGGGATGTAACTTTGCATGTCCAGGATTTAAAAGGGAAGGGTAAAAAGCCTGAGGTTGTGGTACATGTTGGTACCAATGACGTTGGAATGAAGGAGGAAGTGGTCCTGCAGAATGAACATAGGGAGTTAGATAGGGAGCTTAGAAGAAGGACCTCTAAAGGTGTAATCTCTGGATTGTTTCCTGTGCCACGTGACAGTGAGGGCAGGAACAGAATCAGCTGGAGGTTAAATACGTGGCTAAAAGGGTGGAGTAAGAGACAGGGATTCAAGTTCTTGGACCACTGGGATATTTTTTGGGGGAGATGGGACCTATACCGTAACGATGGGTTACATCTGAATCCCAGAAGGACCAGTCTCCTGGCGGGGGCATTTGCTAGGGCTGCCAGGGGAGCTTTAAACTAGTGTGGTTGGGAACAGGGGTTCAGGTAAGGGAGGACAGCAGAGTGAGGGTTTGCAGGCAAAGGAAAAAGGCATATTCACATAATTTGGGGGTGGAACAGCAGGAAGTAATTAATAGATGCTATAATGACAATGGTGAGAAAGGTAGAGAGGGTGATAGGCAGAAGGTAGGATGCGAGAGATCTCTGAGATCACCGCCAGTGGGCTGATATCGCCTCAAAACGTGCATCTTGGTGCCTCACAGTTCGGCGGGCAGCAACCTCCTTTGAAGAAGACCGCAGAGCCCACCTCACTGACAAAAGACAAAGGAGGAAAAACCCAACACCCAACCCCAACCAACCAGTTTTCCCTTGCAACCGCTGCAACCTTGTCTGCCTGTCCTGCATCGGACTTGTCAGCCACAAACGAGCCTGCAGCTGACGTGGACATTACCCCTCCATAAATCTTCGTCCGCGAAGCCAAGCCAAAGAAATTTATTTCAATGTGAGGAGTGTTGTCAGAAAGGTGGATGAGCTAAAGGTGTGGATTGACACATGACGTTATGACGTTGTGGCCATTAGAGGTTGAAGGAGGGTTGTGACTGGCAGTTAAATATTCCAGGATTTCACTGCTTTAGATGTGACAGAATTGGTGGAGTAAGAGGGGGAGGTGTGGCATTACTTGTTAGGGAAGATATTACAGCGGTGCTGAGGCAAGATAGACTGGAGAGCTCATCGAGGGAGGCAGTGTGGGTAGAACTAAAAAATAAGGGCGAGGTTACTATTATAGGTGTATATTATAAGCCTCCAAATGGGGAAAGGGAACTAGAAGAGCAAATGTGCAAGGAAATAGCTGAAATGTGCAGTAGGAATAGGGTGGTGTTGGTTGGGGATTTCAATTTTCCTAACATTGATTGGGTAACACAGTCAGTGAGTGGGCAGGATGGCTTAGAATTTATACAATGTGTTCAGGATTATTTTTTGCAGCAGTATGTGGAGGTGCCCACTAGAGGGGGAGCAATGTTAGATCTGTTGTTAGGGAATGAAATAGGGAAGGTGACAGAGGTGAGTGTTGGGGAGAACTTCGGATCCAGTGATCATGGATTTATTAGCTTTAGCTTAATTATGAAAAGGGATAGGTCGGGTCTGAAGTCGAAGGTCTTCAAGTGGGGGAAGGCCAGATTTAAATAAATGAGAAGTGAGGTTTATAAAGGGAAAGTCATGTTTGACAAATCTAGATGAGTTTTTTGAAGAGGTGACAAGAAAAGTGGATGAAGGTAGGGCTGTTAACGTGATCTATTTGGATTTTAGTAAGGCTTTTGATAAGGTTCCACATGTTAGGGTAGTATGAAAGGTTCAGTCACTAGGGATTAATAGAGAGATAGTGAGATGGGTTCAGAGATGACTGGAAGATAGACAGCAGAGAGTCATGGTGGAGAACTGTCTGTCAGGGTGGAAGCCTGTGACGAGCGATGTGCCTCAGGGATCAGTACTGGGTCCCCTGTTGTTTATCATTTATATTAATGATTTGGAGGAGGCTGTGGTTAACTGGGTAAGCAAATATGCAGACAATATGAAAATAGGGGGGGTGGTGGATAGTGAGGAAGGTTTTCTAGATTACAGAAGGATTTGGTTTGTTTGGAAAAGTGGGCTGAAAGATGGCAGATGGAATTTAATGTAGAAAGTGGAAGGTGCTGCATTTCAGAAAAAATAACCAGAATAGGATATGCCAGGGGTGGCCAAACCGTGGCTCATGAGCCACATGCGGCTCTTTGACTTTTAATATGCGGCTCGCTGCCGGTCTCTCCCCCTCACCCGCCCCACTCGCGCCTTTAATAGCCTGATATTTGTAGCATTGTATTTTGACATAAAATTGATTATAGTAAGACTAATTTTGTAAGGTGGAAATCTGATTAAAATATCTCTCATTTTTTGGTTTACCTTTTACATATTTGTGTCTTTGTTATTATTGAAACTTATACAAATTAACAGTTTAAAAACTGCATGCATGAATAAATATTATTGCATTTGATATGTATTTCTTAAAATTTATATAAAAGTTTTCTTAAAAAATGTATATGTATCAATAAAAATGTTTGTGTGAATTTTGTTCTTGTCCTGAAGCTCTCAAACATCTGAGCGTTATCGTTTGTGGCTCTTACATTAAGCAAGTTTGGTCACCCCTGACATGCAGTTAAGGGGAGGGCATTGTGGAATGCAGAGGAACAGAGGAATCTTGGGGTTATGGTACAGAGTTACTTGAAGGTGGATTCCCATGTAGAAAGGGTGGTTAAGAAGGCATATGGTATGCTGGTCTTCATAAATCATCGTGCAGAGTATAGGAGCTTGGAAGTGATGCTGTGACTGTTTAAGGAATTGGTGAGGCCAGGTTTGGAGTATTGTGTTCAGTTCTGGTCTCCAAATTATAGGAAGGATATAGATAAGGTGGAGAGGGTGCAGAGAAGATTTACAAGGATGTTGCCTGGCTTACAACATCTAGAGTACAGAGAAAGATTAAGGAGACTGGGACTTTATTTACTGGAATGTAGATGGTTGAGAGGGGATTTGATAGAGGTATTTAAAATTATGAAGGGAATAAATAGACTAGATGTGAGTAGACTCTTTCCCCTGAAGGTAGGGGAGGTTGGAACAAGAGGGCATAAGTTAAGGGTAAGGGGACAAAACTTTAGAAAAAATGGTAGAGGATGCTTCTTCACTAGAGAGCAGTGGCAGAATGGAATGATCTTACAGAGGAGATAGTTGTGGCAGGGTCCTTTCTATTATTTAAGAGAGGTTGGATGTGTACATGGATATGAGGGGATTGGAGAGTTATGGGCGGAGAGTGGGGGGGGGGGTGGGGGGAACTAGTGGAGTTGTTCGAGTGAACCGGCGCTGACACGTAGGCCTGTTTCCACGCTGTAAACTGTTATAGGGTTAATTCCTGGGTCAGGGTGCCAGTGGAAAAGGATTCTGTGCTTTGCCTCAGAAAAAATGAGGATCACTCCATGTGCCCAAAAATTTACTGATACAAAACTATTCTACTTCAATTGCTGTCAATTCAATCAACAAAGTACTTGCAGCATTTTCTCTTTTTATTGTACCCTTCTTATCACCTCCTCAAAAAAATTCAGGCCAAAACTCATTCTTTTCTGGAAATGTTCATTTGACTATGAAATTGGAATTAAAACTGAGGATACTGGAATAGTCATCAGATCTGTATCTTTATCATGAAATTGTAACAATATTTCGACAGGTAATGACTTAATCTATAGGCTTTAACCACTTCAGGTCCCCTCCAAATAATTTATTCTTCACCTTATATCTATGTTCTCTGATCTGAAACACCTCTGCCACATGGAAATGTTTTAGCATCATCTATGCTCCTCATAATTTTGTACACCTTCTTCCTCAGCTGCAAGGAAGCAAATCCAGCCTCTCCTCATAACTCAACCATTCCAATCCAGGCAACATCTCAGTGAATCTTCTCTGCACGCTCTCCAGAGCAATAGGTTTTCTCTATGACAGTGAGAGATCAGTTGGGATGAGCAAAATTATGCCACTCATGGAAGGGGACTATAGTCAATGACAAGAGAACCGTCATTTAAAGTGGCCGCTAAATGGGTCAAATATCTAGGAGTTAGAATAATTTAAATAATTTGTACAAGTTAAATTACACCCCTTTGCTGGGAAAGATCAAGGAGAACCTGAACAGGTGGATGTCCCTGCCCGTAACTCTAGTGGGCAGGGTCAACTGTATTAAAATGAAGGTGCTGCCAAGACTTCAGTATCTCTTCTAGACACTGCCTGTAGTGTTGCCCCAGGGATTTTTTTTCCCCCAGAAATTGCTTTCATGCTTAAGAACATTTTTATGGAACAGAAAAGAAGCTAGAGTCTCTATGGAAAAATTGACCTAGGATTACAGTCTGTGTGGTTTATGGATACCGGACTTCAAAAAGTATTATCGAGAAGCCCAGTCAAGATACAACTCCTCACCCTTCAAGGGAGGAGAGGTGCCATCCTGGGTACAAATTGGTCTGCACTTGGTGGGCGAGAAGGTTGCAGAGGATTTCATTTATCAATGAGATGCCAAATTGCTATCTGGAAAAACTGATACCCCATATTGAAACAAATTATTTGCATTTGGAATAATATTAATCTATAGTTTGGAATAGAAGTGGGGCTGTCCTCAAAAACACCCCTGACTCCAAATCAATTAATACCTTTGACGGAAGGTAACAAGATGCTGGACATCTAATGCCAGAATGGTGTGAGGTGTATAGAGGACTGTTACAAACAGGAGCAGCTAATGTTATTTGAACTTGGACAGAAATAGGATTTATCAAGTAGGACATTCCACTGCTACCTTCAGAAAAGATCTTTTCTACAGGACAAATTAGGTCCAACCACGACCCTTACAAAGTGCAGTGACGTAGAGACCACGATAAGAAGGAGAAACACCCAGAAATTCATTTCAGCAATTATTTTCCTCCTCCAAGCGGAAGGACCCAATCGAAGCCGTCATAAACCAAGGCAGAAATTGGAGTCGGATAGAGGAATAACAATTGATGGACAATGGTTGGACCAGTTTGACTGCAATCATCAATGCATGGTATAAAAATACAATTTTTTGCACCAGCTAAACCTTACGCTGCAAAATGATCAGACGAATGTTTTAGATGCTGCATTGAGACAGGGACCTTTGTGCATGCGACCTGGACACGTACCAAGGTGAGGCCCTTTTGGACGGAACTAGGCAAAGTCCTAGGGAAAATTATAGGTCAGGAATTCCCACAGGACCCGTAGTTATTCCTGTTGGGTAATATAATGGACACAAGACTTAAAATGAAGTTATCCAAATTTCAAATTCAATTTGTAATGATCGCAGTGGCCAGGAAGTGCATAGCACTTACCTGGAAGGCAGACCATTGTTTGAGCATTGCGCAGTGGAGCAAGGAGATGCCAGGCTGTGTTTCCCTGGAGAAAATCACATGTAACTTAAGTGGGAAGTATGGCACTTTCCAAAAGATTTGGCAGCCATACCTAAACTTTATAGGAGCATGGTTGAAGGCAGGACTGCTATGCCTCGCTGCTCTGCCTTCCCTGCTTCCTCCTCAGTCAGTGGGGAGAGGGGGACCTGTCTCATTTCAGCCGGGTAAAGAAATCGGCCTGGACCAGGGCCGCCATGCCACGACAAACCTATAACCCCCTGATGCATGATTTATTTCTTTGCTGTGAATGTTTTTATTGTCCAGTGTGTTTTCTTTTTAGATTAGTTAAATGTTATGTGTCATAGGAGCAGGGGGAGGAGGGTAGGGAAGGGGATAAATTTGGACTCAACAGAGGAATCTGTGTAGTATGGATTTGGATAAGTTGTTGATTGTACACACTGACAATGATATTGTTGAATGCTCTTTGAGCCCAAGTCTGGAAAATTATAAATAAAATATTTTTAAAAAACACAAAGATCAAAAATAACATTTGTTCAGAAGCTTATACATACCACCAGAAGCATTGCTCACAGCAGATCCAGCTGATGCCACTTTAGTAACAGCTGCAGGGTTGTAAGTCCAAGATGTCCCACACACTTCAACTTTTAGATCGCTATCTGAGTAAATCTGCTGCACACGTCCAACTTTCCCCAAAGTCTGCAAGAAAGCAAAAAAAATCGTGTTATGTAAACAGGGAAGTCTGCAGATGCTGAGGTCTTGTGCAGTACACAAACACTGATGTGGATAGTCAATGGTAGATGGATAACTACTCATTAAAAAAAACAAGAAGCAGTGACACCGTCCTCCATTGTTTAACAAGATATTAGATAAATACACTGCATCATTCATCTAAAACAGAAAATGCTAGAAAACACAGCAGATAAGTCAGTACCTGTCGAACATTACAGAGGTAATATTTAATCCTCAACATTTTACCATTTGATTCTGCCCATTTCCTATAGATCTGGTCGAGAACTTACAAAATGCTTTCCTTCTTCCAAAAATGTGGCTTCCTCTTTGCCCCACATGACGGAGGTTCGTACTCATTTCCTCCTTGACCTGCACATTTGATCACAGCCCCACACCCCCACAGACAAAACAGAGATAGAGTGCCCTTTGGTTCTTGCCTTTTACTCCACTAGCTCGACATCCAGCAACTTCACCATTCCTCCCAGCTCCAATGAGATATCACCTCAAGCCACATATTTTCCTCCACCACAATCTGCAAGGACCACTGACTTCATTACTTCCTGGCCTACTCATCAATTCCCACCCACCCTCCCTTTCCACAGGAAATACAACCCTCCACCTCATCCGTCACAGCTATCAGGTAATTTAACAATCCTTGCAGGGAGACAGAGATTCATGAACGGCTCAACAGACTTGTACTCGATGCTTACGATGTGGCCTCCTTTACATCAGAATTTATTGTCACGAACATATCATGAAATTCGTTGTTCTGCAGGAGCATCATAGTGTAAACCTTTATATCACCGTACAAAATAAACAAACAGTGGAAGAAAAAGTCAAGGTCAAAGCAATGTCTGTGGTTCATTTAGGAATCTGTTCGCAGATGGGAAGCTGTCCTTATGCCTCTGAGTGCTCATCTTCAGCCTCCTGTACCTTTTCCCCCTGATGGTAGCAGAGTGAAGTGAACATGGCCTGTGAGGTAGGTGTCCTTGAGGATAGAGGCTGTTTTAAGACACTGCCTCTTGCAGATGTCCAAGATAGAGTGAAGACTGGTGGCTGTGATGTCACAGGCCAAGTTAACAACCCCATCAACAGCGCCCCCCCCACAACTCGCTAATGGCCCCCCTCTAACATATGTTCTGGCACCAACCTTGGGTCTGCCCTCTGTCTTCTCCACTGCCACGGTGACTAAAACAACATCTACAACCCAATGGTAAAAACCATAGATCATTGCAGCATAGAAATAAGCCCCTTTGGCCCTTCTAGTTGAACAATTGTTTTGCCTAGTCCCACTAACATGCACCAAGTCCATAGCCCTCCATACCTCTCCCATCCATGTACCCATCCAAATTCTTCTTAAATGTTAAAATTGAGCCAGCATTCACTTCATCTGGCTGCTTGTTCCATATTCCCACCACTCTGTGTGAATTTCCCCCTCACATTTCCCCTTTCACTCTTAACCCATGTCCCCTGGTTTGTATCTCACCTAACCTCAGCGCAAAAAGTCCACCTACATTTAGAGTGACTATACCACTCATAATTTTAAATACCTCCATCAAATCCCCCCCTCATTCTTCTACACTCCAGGGAGAATAAAGTCCAAATCTGTTTAATCTTTCCCTGCAACTCAGTTTCTGAAGTCCAGGCAACATCCTAGTAAATCTTCTATGGGTTTTTCAATTGTATAGATATCTTTCCTGCAGTTAAGTGACCTAAACTACACACAATACTCCAAATTTGGCCTCACCAATGTTTTATACTTTACCATAACATTCCAAAGCTTATATTCAATACTTTGATTTATGAAGGCCAATAAGCCAAAAGTTCTCTTTGCAACCCTACCCACCTGTGACTTTCAGGAAATTACCGTGTATTTTGGCATACAAGTCGAGTCGTGAAACCCTAAAAAAAATTTTGGGGTGGGGGGGCAGGGGTTGACTTATATGGCAAATATACTTTTGAGACCTTAAATTCACCAAAAAATCCAGATTGATGTTGATTTGGCGTATAAGTCAATGTTGGAAGCACCTCCCCACTGCCGGTGTCGCTGCTTCTCAACAACTTCCCAGGGCTGGACGATGCCATAAGCGGACCAACCAGGAACCCTGAGGTTGCCGCTGCTGCCTGGAAGGATGAGGTTTTTTTAAAACTTAATTAATTTACAGCTTTGTTACTTGCAATTGGAGTATTTTTTTAAAATCTGGGTTCTTCCTGGAAGGCTCGAACAGCCTGAAAAATAGGGGTCGACTTGTATGCTGGATATAACCCATTAAAATGAGACTAAAAAAGGGGGTTAACCTATCTGCTGGTTCCTCTGTTCCACCGCACTCCTCAGTGCCCTATCATTTAACGTTATCCTTTGAAAATGCAACATCTGACATTTGTATGCATTAAATTCCATCTGCCATTTTCCAGCGGGTCCAGATCCCTCTGCAAGCTTTTAGAAGTCTAATAGCCTGAATATGCATGAGATTGTCTGATCTCAGAAACTAAGTAGACTCAGGCCTGGTCAGTACTTAGAGTGGAGACCGCCTAGGAACACCAGGTGCCGTAGGTTTCTGTGAGGAGCTCTAGACAAACTGGTGACTCTCTGTCTGCCTTACAGAGGACAAAAGTCAAAGAATTTAATGTATGTTGCATTCTAAATGTAGTATTATGTGACAATAATGGAACCTTTATCTTTATTACCTTTAAGACCTTCTTCGCTGTCCACAACACCTCCAAACTTCGTGTCATCTACAAACTTGCCGATCCAATTTCCCACATTATCATCAAATCACTGATATAGATGACAAACAACAATGGTCCTAGCACTGATCCTTGAGACACACCACGAGTCACAGGCTTCCAGTCTGAGAAGCAATCATCAACTACTACTCTCTGGCTTCTCTCATCTATTCATTGTTGAATCCAGTTCACTCTTTCACCATGAATATTGAGCATCTGAACCTTCTAGACTAACCTTCCATGTGGGACCCTGTCAAAGGCCTTACTCAAGTCCATATAGACAACATCCACAGCCTTTCCTTAATCAACTTTCCTGGTAACCTCCTTGAGAAACTCCATAAGATTGTTTAAATATGACCTACCATGCACAAAGTCATGTTGATGATCCATAATCAGTTTCTGGCTATCCAAATACTTGTATGTATATAAGATCTCTTAGAACATCTTCCAATAATTTATCTACTACCAAAGTCAGGCTCACGAGCCTACAATTTCCAGGATTATTTTTGGAGATTTTTTAAACAACAGAACAACATGAGCTATCCACCAATCCTCAAGCACCACACCTGTGGATAAGGACATCTTAAATATTTCTGACAGGCCCCTATAATTTCTATACTAGCCTCCCTCAAGGTCCAAGGGAATATCTTGTCAGGCCCTGGGGATTTAGCCACCCTTATTTGCTTTTGAGACAGTAAGCACTTCCTCCTCTTTAATCTGTAAAGATTCCATTACCTCACTGCTTTTTTCCTTACTTCCTATGACTCTGTGCCCATTTCCTGATTGAATACTGATGGAAAAAAATTCAAGATCGCCCTCATCTCTTTTAGATCTAAACAAAGCCTACCACTCTGATCTTCAAGGGGACCAATTTTGACCCTGACTATTCTTTTGCTCTTAATATACCTGTAGAAACCCTTCAGGTTTTCCTTCACATTGTCTGCCAAAACAACTTCATGTCTTCTTTTAGCCTTGCTGATTTTTTTAAGGTTTCTCTTGCATTTTTTTATACTCCTCAAGTACCTCATTTGCTCCATGTTGCCGATACCTGCTGTACACCTCTTTCTTCCTCAGAACAAGATCTCCAATATCCCTTGAAAACCAATGTTCCTTATGCCTGACAGAACTTACAAACTCTGTACCTTTGAAGGTCCTTCAGTAACCCAAAAACAGCTTATCCCAATCGATGTATTCTAGATCCTTTCTCATTTCAGGATCTCAACCTCAACCTATCCTTCTCCATTATGATCACTGGACCCCAAGCCTGAGCACACTTGTGATATTTTCCCTCCCCCTTTCATCATCCCACCCTGCTCTATTGCATCTAAAGCAACAGAAGCCCAGAACATTGAGCTGCCAGTCCTGCCCCTCCTTCAACCAAGTTTTACTAATGGTCACAACTTATAATTCGATGCTCTAAATCCATGTTCTAAGCTCATCTGTCTTTCCTACAGTCCTTTATCCGGAATCCTTGGGGGACAGTGTGTTCCGAATTTCGGATTTTGGAAAGCCAGACTTAAGCCCACCCGTATCCACCCCAACCCCTTCCAGTCACACTGCCGCTCCTCCCCCCGCTTGCCCGACTCGCACTGCCAGTCTCACTCCATCGCCTGCCCGACTCGCACTGCCGGTCCCTCGTCTGCCCGATTTGCGCTGCCGGTCCCTCACCCGCCCGACTCACGCTGCCGGTCTCTTCCCCTCCCTCGCCCACCCAACTCGCGCTGCCTTCTCTCTCCCCACTTGCCGGACTTTGGAGCTTTCCGGATTTTAGATGCCCGGATAAAGGATTATGTACCTGTACAATACTCCTTGCATTGAAAAAGTGAGGAAGACTCACAGACCAGTAACAATAGAAATTCACCAAGAAAGTGTTATCTTTAAAACAATATATTTATTGATAACTACTAATAATAACAATTTAACTAAACTTAACCCCAACCATGTGCAAATATACCTGTGTGTAATACCCAAACCATTACATCTTAGGCATAATTCTAGAAAGTCAATTCAAAGTTCAATCTTAGAAATCTTTTGTTGAAACTCAGACTTTTAAACTGATATACAGAAGTATCTCGAAGGAGGTGAGACTGTGTGATCAGACTGTAGAAACTCACAAATTCATGTCAGGTTACTTCCAGAGAAATGTCCTTTCATACAAATAATTGCCACAACTCCCCTCTTCCTTGTGTAGGGGAAACGTAACGTGACTTCCATGATGCTTCCAGAATCCAGGCATGGATCAGATGAAATGATCATCAGAATGGTCACGATCTAAATGCAGAAATGATCCTGCTTCCTTTACCCAGATATGAGTCAATCAAAATGTCCATTACAATGGTCACGGTGGTTCACTAATAATTCACCTGACCAGGAGATCTATCAGAACTGTCCATTTCCCAAAGCCATTCCAACTCTGTGTTTTATCAGATGACTTGCTCATCAATTCTGACAAACTGTTTCTTTAAGTCCCCCATACATGAGTCATAATCACATGACTTCCCTCTCACCATCTGTTTTTCCCTTGGATAAACACAATTGTTTCTTGGTTCTTAGTTGAGGGCATCCTTTGTTTAAAGTTTGGACTCATTTGGTGCCAGGGTGCCTGTAAAGCACACATGTCAAACTCAGGCCTGCGGGCCAAATTTGGCCCGTGATATAATTATCTTTGGCCTGCAAGATCATATCAAATATGTATTGGAACTGGCCCGCTGGCCGCCACGCCAGTATAGCGCATGCACAGCTAATATTACAAATCCCAGAATGCTTTGCAAATGCGTTGGCGCCGGCCCGTCAGCCTGCTAATCGCCCCCACCTCCTCTCTTTACTTTCATTAGCATCTGCAACCCTGTCGCCCAACTCACATGTAATAAACCTCTTACAAAAAATGGCCAAACGAAAGACAGAAAACAGGACTTTCAAGACAGGTGGGAGGCAGACTATATGTTCATCATTTTAAAAGACAAACCTGTTTGTCATTGAAGCAAGTTGTTATTTTTTTGACTTGTTGGCTTGTGAAAAAAAATACATTTAAAAGGAGCTTAAAGGCTATAGAGAAATATTATTTATTGAATATTTTATTTCTCATTTGTTAATGCTTCTTCTGGAAAGAGATTAACCAAAACTATTATTAAACATTTATTTTAGTAAGAAAAAGTTTATTACATATGTTGAAAGAAGAGAAAACATGCAGATGTTGTTGAAAATTTTCAATAAATATTTAGTTTGGCCCACGACTTAGTCCAAGTTTTTAATTTTGGCCCTCTGTGAATTTGAGTTTGACACCCCTGCTGTAAAGGATGTGAAAATTGTGTATTGTTTGCACCTTGGACCAATCCCCAAAGCAACACTCATAAAAAAACAAACAGGAGCTTGCAATACTGACACACTAAGTTCTATTTCCACCAGTCCACCCACATTTCTTCCATCCCTCACCCTTCAACTCCATCTGCCCATCATTCTCCCCAAGAGGTTCCACACATCATCTTCCAGCTCCTGTTCCTTTCCTTCCTTGCATTTTTATATAATGGTTACTTTTTTTCTGCACTTCCCCCATCATCCTGCAGTTTGGAGGCTGAATCACAACCAGAAATTCCAATAACCTTCCTTGTTTGAAGTGTTTAATTCTTCTCAGTTTATGCTTTGCTAATACAGTACAACTCTGACTATCCAAAATGGTTGGGACTGGACCCATTTTGTGTGACTGAATTTTTCAGATATCTGTTTTTAAAAAAATGCAGCCCAGTAGCAACTGCAAATTATATGTATCAATGTTTAAACAACAACAACAAAGGGAAGGCTTTTTAGGCAATAAAATAATGTTTAATTCTTACCAAAAACAGGTCGACTGCCACCAATCCCCGACACGTCCCTAACGCCGCCGTCGATCACCCAGACCTCCTAACCCCTGCTGCTGATCCCCAACACGTCCCCACCGCTGCCACCAATCCCCAGGGAAGCTTCCCGGGCCGGTAAAAACCTCACTGGTGAATCGGCGGGTTCCTGTCTCCCTGCAGGCTCACTCCAGCAGGGGCTATTCTGGCTTTGCATCCTGGTTCTTGATGTTGGAGCCCAACACAGACATAATCTTCGCCTGCACGCACACTCCCCCTCCCAACTGCCACTGATGATCACCAACATCTCCCCATCGAGGTCCCACTCCTGCCCAGGAACCCAAGGTCCCTGCTCCTACCAGGAGGCTGGTCTCCTTGATGATGCCAGGAAAAAGGATTCGTCCAACCACTTGTGGCTGGGAGACAGTGGCCCACAGTTTGAGAGGGAGAGTTGAAGAGAAAGATCAATAGGGGTAGGTAAAGAAGAAATGGAAAGAGAGAGAGGAGGGAGTTACCTGAAACAAGGACAATCGTTTTTCTAATTTCATGTCGGGTGAACCTGTGAAGTCAGTTTGACTCCGAAAAAATTTTTGATAACTGAGGATTTCTGATAGTTTCAGATATCTTCATATATCCAAAATTTTTTGGAGGCGATAGACATCACTTTCAGGTCCAAAAAAAGTTTGGATAATTGGAATTGTAATGTATTTCAGATCAATTGCTTTTCAACTGAAGTGATGCTTTGAAAGGTCACATATTTTGGTTATCAATCTGAAACATTTATTTTCCACCAAATTTGTTTTAATTTGAATTTCTGACATGGACAAAATCCTCCTACATTAGCAAATTTTTTCCCTGATGAATCTCTCTGCTTTTCATTTGAAATTTTAAAGCCTCCAAAGCTTAAAAGCAGAAGAACAAACAAACCTGAAACTGTGCTAAGATCATTGCATCAAATCAATTTAAAATGTAGCTAAAGGACAAGAAACTTTACTTACAGGTAGCATAGCTTCAGCCCATTCACCATGACCTCTCTGTAGAAGTTTGATTCGTTCCAGGTCATAACAGATTTGAACCAGATCACCAACATTAAATGGTGATGATCCACCTTCCGCTCCCTGTACTACGTCTCCACTTCTAACCACATTAGCTTTGGTCAAAACGGCAGGATTGAACGTCCACCTACAGCCATAAAAATCATACAAAGAATATTTTAAGAATAAAAGAGGCATGAAGTGAAGCCTCATTTCTTACATGTACTGTATATCATTTCTGTGTTGTTTCTCAACATATCTTTTGCTAACATACCTGTTTCCACTTGGATACTGCACAACAATGTCATGGTCTTCATCTATACCACAGACTGTGCCAGTGGTAGTTAATGTCTCAAACATGCCATCTGTCCATCCACCATGCCCATGCTGTAACGACTGAACAATTTCTAGATCCAGATCAATATTTACAAGATCACCAATCTGTAGGCCACCAGGGTTTCGGCTCCCATTTTGTTCACCTAGTGACATTTATTACAAATAAATCATAAAATATAATTTAATTATCTTAAAAATAAAACATAAAACTTGGCAAACAGCAATTAAATAATTAAAGCTTTCCATCCTTGAAAATCTAGCAAACTCAAAGGCGTGCATTTCCCATTCATTGCTAATTGCATTCTAGTGCAAGCTAGATACTGCTGGCATAGAGCAACATCTGATGTCACCAAATAGGCTAAACAGCCAATCGTAAAATTCTCAAGTGAGAAATTGGGAAAAGCAACAAGTCCAATTACTGTTTTAAACTTTTTAGAAATTGCGACACTTAGTAGCTGAAATAAATATTTAAATAATTTGACTTTAAAATGACAATTTTTGGGGGCAATGAATTGGATCAACTATATGTAAAACTCAATTTATTATTGATTAAATGAATATTAACTTTTTAAAATTAAAACCCCCCCACCTCAATAAGGAATAATTTTTCAGGCTATATTTATTTTATTTATATCCGTGCATTAGTTGTTATATAATTTTTTCACGGCCTTTGACCATTGGTTTCTCAAAAATTGCATTCGAAAAAGCAACAAGAGTGTGCATCCTGTCAGCAAACGCAGGACATCAATCTGGATTTCTATTATTTATTGCACACCAGTATACAGCAAGTTGTTTTATTTACTTCTTCGTAAAGTTAAGTGCTGATAGCTTTATTATGCATTCACTGAAAATTCCAGAAAACTGACTTCAGTATATAAATTAATTTTGTCGTGCATGATAAAGGTTCCAACAGGTGTATAATGCTGACACCTGGTGGTCAACATTATCATTTTTCTCTCTAAAAATATTTCTTCAGTCTTGAAAGATTTAACAACACTAATGGAACGAATACGCAGGCTTTTCAAGGAAAAAATTCTCGCAACCTACAGTGCTTTTGAGAAAATTGTAATATTTTTCTGAGGTGCTCAGTAATTAAGAGCAAATGATTTTGCAAAATTGACAATTAAATTACTGTCATTTTCACATCAGGGCAAATGAAATATACAGCAAGAGAAACACAAAAAACAGCAGATGTGAAATCTTGTGCAAACAACAGTGGCTGGAAGGAATCAGCAGGTGAAGTAGCATCCATGGAAAGAAATGGTCAGTCAATGTCTTGGGTCACAACCCTTCATTGTTCCTTCAGCATCTTCTTTTTCTTTGGCTTGGCTTCGCGGACGAAGATTTAAGGAGGGGGTAAAAGTCCACGTCAGCTGCAGGCTCGTTTGTGGCTGACAAGTCCGATGTGGGACAGGCATACACGGTTGCAGCGGCTGCAGGGGAAAATTGGTTGGTTGGGGTTGGGTGTTGGGTTTTTCCTCCTTTGCCTTTTGTCAGTGAGGTGGGCTCTGCGGTCTTCTTCAAAGGAGGTTGCTGCCCGCCAAACTGTGAGGCGCCAAGATGCACGGTTTGAGGCGATATCAGCCCACTGGCGGTGGTCAATGTGGCAGGCACCAAGAGATTTCTTTAGGCAGTCCTTGTACCTTTTCTTTGGTGCACCTCTGTCACGGTGGCCAGTGGAGAGCTCGCCATATAACACGATCTTGGGAAGGCGATGGTCCTCCATTCTGGAGACGTGACCCATCCAGCGCAGCTGGATCTTCAGCAGCGTGGACTCGATGCTGTCGACCTCTGCCATCTCGAGTACTTCGACGTTAGGGATGAAAGCGCTCCAATGGATGTTGAGGATGGAGCGGAGACAACGCTGGCGGAAGCGTTCTAGGAGCCGTAGGTGATGCCGGTAGAGGACCCATGATTCGGAGCCGAACAGGAGTGTGGGTATGACAACGGCTCTGTATACGCTTATCTTTGTGAGGTTTTTCAGTTGGTTGTTTTTCCAGACTCTTTTGTGTAGTCTTCCAAAGGCGCTATTTGCCTTGGCGAGTCTGTTGTCTATCTCATTGTCGATCCTTGCATCTGATGAAATGGTGCAGCCGAGATAGGTAAACTGGTTGACCGTTTTGAGTTTTGTGTGCCCGATGGAGATGTGGGGGGGCTGGTAGTCATGGTGGGGAGCTGGCTGATGGAGGACCTCAGTTTTCTTCAGGCTGACTTCCAGGCCAAACATTTTGGCAGTTTCCGCAAAGCAGGACGTCAAGCGCTGAAGAGCTGGCTCTGAATGGGCAACTAAAGCGGCATCGTCTGCAAAGAGTAGTTCACGGACAAGTTGCTCTTGTGTTTTGGTGTGAGCTTGCAGGCGCCTCAGATTGAAGAGACTGCCATCCGTGCGGTACCGGATGTAAACAGCGTCTTCATTGTTGGGGTCTTTCATGGCTTGGTTCAGCATCATGCTGAAGAAGATTGAAAAGAGGGTTGGTGCGAGAACACAGCCTTGCTTCACGCCATTGTTAATGGAGAAGGGTTCAGAGAGCTCATTGCTGTATCTGACCCGACCTTGTTGGTTTTCGTGCAGTTGGATAATCATGTTGAGGAACTTTGGGGGACATCCGATGCGCTCTAGTATTTGCCAAGGCCCTTTCCTGCTCACGGTGTCGAAGGCTTTGGTGAGGTCAACAAAGGTGATGTAGAGTCCTTTGTTAGACAAGGCTGACAGCCACCGACCTGAACGTCGGTCTGCCCTCATCGCACATGAACTCCTCAGACTTGACATCGACATAGCCGCTCTCAGTGAAGTCCGCCTGGCAGATGTAGGCAGCCTCCAAGAATGCGGCGCGGGCTACACACTCTACTGGTCTGGCAAGCCTTCGGATGAACGACGCCTATCTGGCGTAGGCTTCATGGTCAAGAGCTTCATTGGCTCCAAACTCGAAAACCTTCCGACAAGCCTTCCGACACCTCCTCAGCGACAAGATCTCCATCCTCAACCGATGGTCAGAACACTTCCAATCTCTTTTCAGTGCCAACCGCTCAGTCCAAGATTCCGCCCTGCTCCAGCTCCCTCAACAGCCCCTAAGGCTAGAGCTGGATGAGGTCCTCACCCTGGATGAGACATATAAGGCAATCGAACAACTGAAAAGTGGGAAAGCAGCAGGTATGGATGGAATCCCCCCAGAGGTCTGGAAGGCTGGCGGCAAAACTCTGCATGCCAAACTGCATGAGTTTTTCAAGCTTTGTTGGGACCAAGGAAAACTGCCTCAGGATCTTTGTGATGCCACCATCATCACCCTGTACAAAAACAAAGGCGAGAAATCAGACTGCTCAAACTACAGGGGAATCACGTTGCTCTCCATTGCAGGCAAAATCTTCGCTAGGATTCTACTAAATAGAATAATACCTAGTGTCGCCGAGAATATTCTCCCAGAATCACAGTGCGGCTTTCGCGCAAACAGAGGAACTACTGACATGGTCTTTGCCCTCAGACAGCTCCAAGAAAAGTGCCTTCAGCATCTATGTGTAGGTTAATTGGGTGTAAATGGACAGCACAGGCTTGAGAGATGAAATAGTTTGTTACCATGCTGCATGCCTAAAATTTTTAAAAATTAAATTTTAAAAATGTAATAATCAACTGAGATGTCCGCCTTTTCCAAACATGGCTTCCCCTCCACCACCATCAACTCGGCCTTCACCGCATATCCTCCATTTCCTGCTCATCTGTCCTGGCCCCCTCCGCACCTAGACGCACAAGCACAGGATTCTCCTTGTCCTTACCTATCACTCCACCAGCCTCCACATCCAATACATTATCATATGAAATTTCTGGCACTTACAACAGGATCCCACTACCAGACACATCTACCCCTCTCCTCTCTCCCTTCCATGGGGACCGTTCCCTCTGTGACTCCCTCATGCACTCATTCCTCCCTACCAACATCCCCCCCACCCCACCCAAGCACCTTCTGTTGGGCTGCAGGAGGTACCACATTTGCACTCACACCTCCTCCCTCACCACAGTCCAGGGCCCAAACAGGCCTTTCAAGTGAAGCAACATTTCACTTTTGTATCCTCAGGAGTTATCTACTGCATCCAGCATGCCCTTTGTGGCCTTCTCTACATCAGAGAGACTGGGGGTGTGGAAGAAAAATTAGTAAAGTCAGTTTTAGTGGGTGACAAAGAGTTAAAAGTAAGCTGAGCCCTGCCACTTTAAGTCTATTAATCGTTACAAGGACGCTCCGTACATTAAGCTGTGTGCTGTTGAATAAGACAGTAGACCCTCTGGATCCCACCAAAGACTTTGAATTGTTTCTTTTTGAATCAACCAATGACAATCGCTTTCCTCCTTGTATGGAGGACGCTCTCGGAGTTTCAGTGTGACATGTGTCTATTGTTTGTACCTTTGTATAAATTAAACCGGCTGGTCCGTGCTCAGCAGAGCAGCCCCGGTATTTTTATGGGACTGTTCTCCAAGATATCTTGAAAATAAAAGTCTCCTTCTGAAGCGACTCCCTGGTGCCTCGGCTGAGTTATTCCGCTATAAAACACTATTTCTCTGTAACAGGGGAGGGGGGGGAAAAGGGGGGGAAAAAAAAAAAAATTCGCTTTGATGAGCGCCTTTACTCTATCCACATCAATGACAAAGCCCTGCCAGTAGCCAACCATTTCAATTCTGCGTCTGACTCCCACTCAGATGTCTGCTCATGGCCTCATGTACTATCCCACCAAGACCATTCGTAAATTGGAGAAACAACACTTGATTTTCCATCTTGGCACTCTCCAGCTGGATGGCCTTAACATCGACTTCTCTGGTTTCTGCTATCCTACTCTCCTTTCTTCCTCCATTCCCTTCCCCCCATCCTCTTTCCCTCAGCTCTCCACCACCTTCCTTTTCTATTTACATAGCCATCCCTCCTCCCCTGCTTTCTGCTGATCCCTCCCTTCTCCAGCTATTACCCCCTGCCTTTGATACCATGCTCCTCCTCCCACCTTTTCATTTGGGCACCTTCCAACATTATCCCATACCTTGATGAAGGGCTCAAAACATCAGTTATGTATCTTCAACTTTGCTATATAAAGGATACTGTTTGACCTGCTGAGCTTCTCTAGCATTAAGTTTTCCTCCAGTTTCTAGTCACTTCACTACTTATAAATTCATGATATGCAAATTCAAGATTAATTTTCATTTTTAATTGCTTTTCTAATGCTTTTAATTATGCTACTCAAATCCCTAATTTCTTGTTTTTGTACCCCATTCAACGTGTATTTGATGTTTTTATTTGCCCGACTAAACTGCACACCTCACGTATACATTAACATTTATTCACCACTGAAATTCTGTGCTCAGACTTGCAAGTTATCTTTTTAACTATCTGTTAAGTAATTAACACTGGAATTACTTTAATTAGGAAATTGCAAAAATGTCTCCCTTTATTCGTATCCATTTTAAGCAAAATATACTGCCCCTGTTGTTCCTGAAAATGTCATGGTAAGCTATCTTTTTGAACTAGGTGTAGGTGCTAAAGCATAAATGACCAAATCAGGATGATCTAAACTGGAAGGTAATGGAATTTGCAGATTTGTGCTGCCTTATCCTTTTAGTTATTGTTATAGGCTTGAAGATCTGCAAAAATTTAGCAAGTTTCTGTATCTCTTGAAAATGCTGAACAGCCATGGTATGCCACAGAGGCTAGAGGGGGGGAGGGGGGGGGAGGACGGGGGTGCATCGTACCCAGGCCCAGGGTCCAAAAGGGGGCCCAGGAATTTTCAGAAATCCCAGAAAAACTTTGCATATATTTTGTGAAGACTAGCATTCACATTTTGTGATTTTATATATTATAATTCATAGAAATTATGTAGTGTATATTATGTAGTATTGGGAAATGAATAATGTTATTTGCTTTCATCATAGCTTCACTGTATCAGTATGATTTAATGGGGAAGCCAAGGAGCCAGTCTGAAATCGCTTTTGTTCAATTTTCTGCAGAATCTCCACAAAGTGTTGATGTACCCTTTAATGGGATATTATATCCATGTATCAGCATCATGCTGAAGAAGATTGAAAAGAGGGTTGGTGCGAGAACACAGCCTTGCTTCACGCCATTGTTAATGGAGAAGGGTTCAGAGAGCTCATTGCTGTATCTGACCCGACCTTGTTGGTTTTCGTGCAGTTGGTTAATCATGTTGAGGAACTTTGGGGGACATCCGATGCGCTCTAGTATTTGCCAAAGCCCTTTCCTGCTCACGGTGTCGAAGGCTTTGGTGAGGTCAACAAAGGTGATGTAGAGTCCTTTGTTTTGTTCTCTGCACTTTTCTTGGAGCTGTCTGAGGGCAAAGACCATGTCAGTAGTTACTCTGTTTGCGCGAAAGCCGCACTGTGATTCTGGGAGAATATTCTCGGCGACACTAGGTATTATTCTATTTAGTAGAATCCTAGTGAAGATTTTGCCTGCAATGGAGAGCAACGCGATTCCCCTGTAGTTTGAGCAGTCTGATTTCTCGCCTTTGTTTTTGTACAGGGTGATGATGGTGGCATCACGAAGATCCTGAGGCAGTTTTCCTTGGTCCCAACAAAGCTTGAAAAACTCATGCAGTTTGGCATGCAGAGTTTTGCCGCCAGCCTTCCAGACCTCTGGGGAGAATTCCATCCATACCTGCTGCTTTGCCACTTTTCAGTTGTTCGATTGCCTTATATGTCTTGAAAGACCCCAACAATGAAGACGCTGTTTACATCCGGTACCGCACGGATGGCAGTCTCTTCAATCTGAGGCGCCTGCAAGCTCACACCAGGACACAAGAGAAACTTGTCCGTGAACTACTCTTTGCAGACGATGCCGCTTTTGTTGCCCATTCAGAGCCAGCTCTTCAGCGCTTGACGTCCTGCTTTGCGGAAACTGCCAAAATGTTTGGCCTGGAAGTCAGCCTGAAGAAAACTGAGGTCCTCCATCAGCCAGCTCCCCACCATGACTACCAGCCCCCCCACATCTCCATCGGGCACACAAAACTCAAAACGGTCAACCAGTTTACCTATCTCGGCTGCACCATTTCATCAGATGCAAGGATCGACAATGAGATAGACAACAGACTCGCCAAGGCAAATAGCGCCTTTGGAAGACTACACAAAAGAGTCTGGAAAAACAACCAAATGAAAAACCTCACAAAGATAAGCGTATACAGAGCCGTTGTCATACCCACACTCCTGTTCGGCACCGAATCATGGGTCCTCTACCGGCATCACCTACGGCTCCTAGAACGCTTCCGCCAGCGTTGTCTCCGCTCCATCCTCAACATCCATTGGAGCGCTTTCATCCCTAACGTCGAAGTACTCGAGATGGCAGAGGTCGACAGCATCGAGTCCACGCTGCTGAAGACCCAGCTGCGCTGGATGGGTCACGTCTCCAGAATGGAGGACCATCGCCTTCCCAAGAACGTGTTATATGGCGAGCTCTCCACTGGCCACCATGACAGAGGTGCACCAAAGAAAAGGTACAAGGACTGCCTAAAGAAATCTCTTGGTGCCTGCCACATTGACCACCGCCAGTGGGCTGATATCGCCTCAAACCGTGCATCTTGGCGCCTCACAGTTTGGCGGGCAGCAACCTCCTTTGAAGAAGACCGCAGAGCCCACCTCACTGACAAAAGGCAAAGGAGGAAAAACCCAACACCCAACCCCAACCAACCAATTTTCCCCTGCAGCCGCTGCAACCGTGTCTGCCTGTCCCGCATCGGACTTGTCAGCCACAAACGAGCCTGCAGCTGACGTGGACTTTTACCCCCTCCATAAATCTTCGTCCGCAAAGCCAAGACAAAGAAAGATATCCATGTATGCATAATATACAATTATCAAAAACTAAGTTGTGTGCTTTTTTTTCCAGATGAAATACTGCCTATATATGCATTAATGAAAAAGAAAATTTTGCCTTCAAGTCTCAAGTCAAGAGGACCCCAAAACCCAGCGGCAATAGAAATTCACCAAGACAAATGGTCACTTAAACAAAAGTCATTTTTAATTTTCTTTAACCATAAAAACAGGATCAAACTTTAACTTACTACTGTGACAGAGTATTCTAGATATGTTTTTGGGAGATAAATTGGGAAAGGTTTGTTAGAGTAGGTCACAAACAAACACTTTAAAACAGATCTTATTTGAAATACTGGAGCTCTGCTAATGTTAGCCATATCAGCTCCACAGCCTTTGCAAGAGCTTTGGAGAGTTCTCAAGAGACTTCACTAATGCATTGTTGTTTACAAAAGGCGATGCTCTAAGAGGGTCATGTGGGTTTGCATGTAGGTGGGGGGGGGTGGTGAAGAGAGAAAAAAAAGATCACCTCCACAGTGTTACAGCCAGCAGAAGTAGCTGGGACTGGAACAGGACAAGCTGGCAAGCTTGTGGAAAGCCCCATTTGGAAGACGGCCTGGTCAATGCCCTTGTGGTTCATGCAAAAGTCTAATGTTTCACTCTGAATAAGAAAACAAAAAGGAACTCTGTGTGACCAGAAAGAGGTAATCATCTGGAGAACCCTGAAGGGGGCAAGTTTCTTCAGCATAACAGTGAAGTGGCTAATTAAAAAGCAATCAGTGGTGGATGTCCTGGAACAACAAATCTCTCTCTGAAAATCGACAAGAACCTTCCTGAGCGGTAACCATTTATCTTGCCAGCACCAAAGCCTGGTGAGCTTTATAAATGTTAAATTCTGTGCACAGTATAAGAATTGCCTGCAACCTGTGAACTTGGATGAATGAGGAGTGAGATTCGACTGTGAACCAAAGAACTTTTCTGAACTTACACACACTTGTGCTTAGAATTAGAAGGGGGTTAAGTTAGGTTAGTTAAAGTGTGATTCTGTTATCATGTTTAAAGATAATTAAAAGCAACTTTTGTTTAAGTAACCATTTCTCTTGGTGAATATCTATTACTGCTAGGTTTTGGGGTCCTCTGCACTCCTAACACTACTATTAACTTGCCTCCTAATTCTAAACGCACGTGTATTTAATGTGTACAAGTTCAAAAAAGTTCTTTACTTCACAGTCCAATTTCACTTCTCACTCCTCCAAGTTCACCAGATCAGGCAATTCTTATACTGTTCACAGAATTTAACATTTATAAATTTTCACCAAGCTCTGATACTTAAAGGTAATTGGTTACCACTCAGGAAGGTTCTTGTGGGTTTCAGACAGATTTGTTGTCATTGGACACAACAAACTTATTCCCTCTGATCAGCTACTTCAGTGGCTTGCCCCATCAGGGTTTTCCAAATGATAACCTTTTGTTTCCCTTACTTCAGATGAAACACTCTAGCCAGCCATTTCCTCTTGTATGGACCACGAGTTTTCAACAGGCTGAACTCAGAACTCACAACCCACCTTCAAAATGGGGTTTAAGCAAGCTGCCAGTTTGCCATTACTGCAGAAACCAATTCTCTCTCTCTCTCTTATACAAAGCCTGTTTGGTCTTCTCTCTCTCCTTGCAAAACCACATGACCCTCTTAGAACAGCAAACTGCAACCAGATTGTGTCACCGTTCCCAAACTTCTGAGTCTTTTCATCTGTTGCTTTCAAAACAATAATCCATTACTTCATAGCATGTTGAATTAACACCTACTTATGAAGTCTCTATAGGCAATCTTCAAAGTTTTTGCAAAGGCACCCGAAACCTCAACTATCTGGCTTGAGCAAAGCTCTGGAATTTTAAATGAGTTGTTTTGTGAAATGTTTGTGTTTGTTTGTGACCTACACTAACCCCACAATCTATCTCCTCCAAAAACAAAATATGATATAATCTGTCACAATCAGTTGATACATGGCCACTCCTCTTAGCCATTGCGCCATCGCATCACGCAAGTAGAAAGAGACCGCGTGTAAATATTTAATCCAAAGAAATAGGCTAATATTCGCCCAGGAGGATAGCCCAGTGTATGCAACTGAGGCATTTGGAGTTTCAGTACTGGCACAAAAGCAGAATTTGTATTCGTGTTTGATGCAGATAGCTAGTTTATTACTGAGGGTGACCTCACCAAAGCCTTCGACACCGTGAGCAGGAAAGGGCTTTGGCAAATACTAGAGCGCATCGGATGTCCCCCAAAGTTCCTCAACATGATTATCCAACTGCACGAAAACCAACAAGGTCGGGTCAGATACAGCAATGAGCTCTCTGAACCCTTCTCCATTAACAATGGCGTGAAGCAAGGCTGTGTTCTCGCACCAACCCTCTTTTCAATCTTCTTCAGCATGATGCTGAACCAAGCCATGAAAGACCCCAACAATGAAGACGCTGTTTACATCCGGTACCGCACGGATGGCAGTCTCTTCAATCTGAGGCGCCTGCAAGCTCACACCAAGACACAAGAGAAACTTGTCCATGAACTACTCTTTGCAGATGATGCCGCTTTAGTTGCCCATTCAGAGCCAGCTCTTCAGCGCTTGACGTCCTGCTTTGCGGAAACTGCCAAAATGTTTGGCCTGGAAGTCAGCCTGAAGAAAACTGAGGTCCTCCATCAGCCAGCTCCCCACCATGACTACCAGCCCCCCCACATCTCCATCGGGCACACAAAACTCAAAACGGTCAACCAGTTTACCTATCTCGGCTGCACCATTTCATCAGATGCAAGGATCGACAATGAGATAGACAACAGACTCGCCAAGGCAAATAGCGCCTTTGGAAGACTACACAAAAGAGTCTGGAAAAACAACCAACTGAAAAACCTCACAAAGATAAGCGTATACAGAGCCGTTGTCATACCCACACTCCTGTTCGGCTCCGAATCAATGGTCCTCTACCAGCACCACCTACGGCTCCTAGAACGCTTCCACCAGCGTTGTCTCCGCTCCATCCTCAACATCCATTGGAGCGCTCACACCCCTAACGTCGAGGTACTCGAGATGGCAGAGGTCGACAGCATCGAGTCCACGCTGCTGAAGATCCAGCTGCGCTGGATGGGTCACGTCTCCAGAATGGAGGACCATCGCCTTCCCAAGATCGTATTATATGGTGAGCTCTCCACTGGCCACCGTGACAGAGGTGCACCAAAGAAAAGGTACAAGGACTGCCTAAAGAAATCTCTTGGTGCCTGCCACATTGACCACCGCCAGTGGGCTGATAACGCCTCAAACCGTGCATCTTGGCGCCTCACAGTTTGGCGGGCAGCAGCCTCCTTTGAAGAAGACCGCAGAGCCCACCTCACTGACAAAAGGCAAAGGAGGAAAAACCCAACACCCAACCCCAACCAACCAATTTTCCCTTGCAACCGCTGCAATCGTGTCTGCCTGTCCCGCATCGGACTGGTCAGCCACAAACGAGCCTGCAGCTGACGTGGACTTTTTACCCCCTCCATAAATCTTCGTCCGCGAAGCCAAGCCAAAGTGAAGTGACTGAGGGTGGGATTCACATTGGTAGTATGATGTAGTGACTGTGGATCACAGATCAGAAAAAAAATATCCTATTATTTATAATAGTCATACAACCTAATTGACCACAATTTACTGCCCCTTTTTGTTGGATAAGCAATAACCAATATGTCAACTGCGCAAAGATTTTGTCTTTTTTTTTCCAGATACAAATGTATAAATTATAAATCTTCTCTCCATAATATAATCTCACAAATCAGGAGCCCAGAAAAAAGACAAGAAAAAATGAAAGGAAAATAAAAAAAGGGTCAACAAACACTCTTTCAATTTGAATCAAGTCCAGCTTCAACAAGTTTTTCACTGAACTCAACTACAGAATTAGAGCAAGAAACAACTGTTGGAAACATCATCCCCAAACAAGGAGCAGTTGATCTGGGTAATCGTGCACAAGATTTTCATGAAAGGGCAGATGTAGAAAATGAAAATGGAAAACAGAAAGAAACAGATGTACAGGCACATGTGAAAGTGAATTTGGAAAATGAGAGGAGTAATCATAATGTAGGCCTTCACATTGGATGTATCACAACCAAGTTTCCATCTCAAAAGGAAATAAAAAATTGTGGTTCGGATGGTCACATCTGTCTGCCTAAAACATTCCCAAAGGACACCTGCAATCATGCTTGTACCTGAAGCACACTGAAATTTCAAGGCACCAATGGAGAGCTATATGTAAGAGACTTTCCTGGAGTCAACAGAAACAAGCATATATTGCTTTCCATCTCGATTATTTTGGCACAAGACAATCAAGATTAGCACTTCTGTGTCCCACTAATATCTGCTGAAGGCTGGGATTCTAGTGGGAAGTGGCTGAAACTTTCCAACAGGATCCCAAGCTTGGTGGGAACTAGAAAGGCGCTTGTTGTCTGAGATGTGAGTTGCCACCATCGTAGAAGCATCAATCAAAACTGAAGCTGTGAAATGACACATCGATATTACATTTTTCTTGGGAGAACATGATCTGGGATTTACTGGTTCATTCCATCAATGTGGTAATTTAAATAATGGAAACTTTTTAGGACTCATTGAACTGCTCTCCAGGTGGACCCCATCCTTCAGGAACATGTGCTAAGTCACAGAAAAGAAGTGAGTGGCTTTAAGTTGATTATTTGTCCCGATCACAAAATTAATTTACTGCAGATGCTCGAATCTTGTGAAACAACACGTTTTGCTTGAAAGGTGATTTGCAAAGTACTTTGCAGCAACAGTAGATTCCACACCAGGTTATTCCCATATTGAATAAACATCTTTTTTTCTAATTTATATTTTATTAGCACATGTAACAAGATTACATACAAAACTAGAAAATTTTATACATCAAAATCAATACATGCTTTTTTAAAAATCATTTCCTCCCTCTCCCACCTACTCCCTCCCACGCAGAAAAAACCCAAACAAAGAAATGAAAAAAAGAAAAAGCACAGGAGGAAAAAAAAGAGTAATTTTTTTAACAATACTGGATATGTCCTAATTAACAAATGTGACCAAATTATTCTAGTTCTTACAACTACATTATATATTTTAAATAGAAAACAAAGAGAAAATATTTTAAATATAAAATATATAGTAAAATAAGATGCTACTGTGTAATTATATAACACTTAATTCAAAATCTAAGTATACATGCAAAAAAAACCCACAAATAACATCTAAGTAAAATAAAATGAAGTGAATTAAGGGGAGGCCAAGGAGTGACAAAGTTCATACCAAATTCTACCAATTAACATATTACAAGATACCTATAAAATTATAACACCAATTTTTCGCATATATGGAAACCAATTTTTCAAAAAATTGTCATATTTGTTCTTTAAATTATATGTAATCTTTTCCAAAGGTATACATCTTTGCATTTCCCAATACCATCTATCTAATACCAAATCAGTATCCAATTTCCATGAAACTGCTATGCATTTCCTGGCAACCGTTAGCACAATCTTTAAAAATTATTTTTGAAACCAATTTATTTTTGAATCTGGACTAATCCTTGATATATCCACCCCAAAAGACACAGCATAGGGTTATCCAACTGCATGAAAACCAACAAGGTCGGGTCAGATACAGCAATGAGCTCTCTGAACCCTTCTCCATTAACAATGGCGTGAAGCAAGGCTGCGTTCTCGCACCAACCCTCTTTTCAATCTTCTTCAGCATGATGCTGAACCAAGCCATGAAAGACCTCAACAATGAAGACGCTGTTTACATCCGGTACCGCATGGATGGCAGTCTCTTCAATCTGAGGCGCCTGCAAGCTCACACCAAGACACAAGAGAAACTTGTCCGTGAACTACACTTTGCAGACGATGCCGCTTTAGTTGCCCATTCAGAGCCAGCTCTTCAGCGCTTGACGTCCTGCTTTGCGGAAACTGCCAAAATGTTTGGCCTGGAAGTCAGCCTGAAGAAAACTGAGGTCCTCCATCAGCCAGCTCACCACCATGACTACCAGCCCCCCCACATCTCCATCGGGCACACAAAACTCAAAACGGTCAACCAGTTTACCTATCTCGGCTGCACCATTTCATCGGATGCAAGGATCGACGAGATAGACAACAGACTCGCCTAGGCAAATAGCGCCTTTGGAAGACTACACAAAAGAGTCTGGAAAAACAACCAACTGAAAAACTTCACAAAGATTAGCGTATACAGAGCCGTTGTCATACCCACACTCCTGTTCGGCTCCAAATCATGTGTCCTCTACCGGCATCACCTACAGCTCCAAGAACGCTTCCACCAGCGTTGTCTCCGCTCCATCCTCAACATTCATTGGAGCAACTTCATCCCTAACATCGAAGTACTCGAGATGGCAGAGGCCGACAGCATCGAATCCACGCTGCTGAAGATCCAACTGCGCTGGGTAGGTCACGTCTCCAGAATGGAGGACCATCGCCTTCCCAAGATCGTGTTATATGGCGAGCTCTTCCACTGGCCACCTGAGAGGTGCACCAAAGAAGAGGTACAAGGACTGCCTAAAGAAATCTCTTGGTGCCTGCCACATTGACCACCGCCAGTGGGCTGATATCGCCTCAAACTGTGCATCTTGGCACCTCACAGTTCGGCGGGCAGCAACCTCCTTTGAAGAAGACCGCAGAGCCCACCTCAGTGACAAAAGGCAAAGGAGGAAAAACCCAACACCCAACCAACCAATTTTCCCCTGCAACCGCGTCTGCCTGTCCCGCGTCGGACTTGTCAGCCACAAACGAGCCTGCAGCTGACGTGGACATTTACCCCTCCATAAATCTTCGTCTGTGAAGCCAAGCCAAAGAACACCTATTACCTGTTGAAGATAATCTATTAAATTAGTCCAAAAGGAGTTAAACTTGGGGCATGCCCATGTAGAGTGTAAAAAAGTGCCTATATCCTGTTTACATTAAGAACATTTAACCGAAATATCTGTCTTCAAGCTATTAAGCTTTTGTGGTGTAATGTATAACTGATGTATGAAACTGTACTGTACTGTTCTCTATCTAGCATTTATTGTATTTTTCATACTATAATATATTTGTGTCCAATATCTCTCATTTATATCTATACCCAAATCCATTTCCCACCTTTGCTTAGATTTATGAAGATCTTACTTTATTCCCCTCACAAGTAATAAATACATAACTGATATGAACTATTTTGTATTTGTATTTGATATTGTTCTATTTCATCATTTTCTAATAGTAAATAGGATGTAGTTAATATTTCCAATAGATAAGCCTTTAATTGATAATATCCAAATATTGTATTTTGTATTCTATATTTAGCTTTCAATTGGTCAGATGTTATTAAGTATTTACCTTGATAACAGTCTTTTAATAAATTTTATTCCTTTTTTGACCAGTTAATACAATTTGTTATTTAGCGTAAACAGGATCAATTTATTTTGCACCAATGGCATTCCCACTAATCCCTATCCCTTAATTCCCATGAACATGTGTACCTTATGCCACATTCTAACTAAATGTTTTAATATTGGTATGCCTGTTTCTCCAGTTAATACCTCATTCCATTTATATAAATACTTCAGAGTCTTTTTCATCTATTTTATTCATTTCTATATTAACCCAAGCCACTTTTTCTCCCTCCTCAAAAAAAGAAAGAAATTGTAGTTGGCCACTTTATAATATTCAAAATTTGGAAGTTCTAGACCTCCCAAATCAAATCTCAAAGTTAATTTTTCTATAGAAATCTTCAATATCTTGCCTTTCCACAAGAATTTCCTTACAATTTTATTTAAATCCTTAAAATAACTTTAGGAATATCAATGGGCAAAGATTGAAATAAATATTGCACCTGTGGAAAAATATTCAGTTTAATACAATTTACTCAACCAATTAATGTGATTGGTAAATCAACCCATTTAAAAAAAATAAATCTTCTTCAATTTTCTTAAACAATGGTCCATAATTAATTTTAAAAAGATTCTTTAACTGGTTGTCAATTCTTATTCCCAAATATTTTAATCCATTTTCAGGCCATTTAAATCTTGTATGTTGCCTACATTGGGTATAGTCACCAAACATCAGTGACATAATTTCACTTTTATCCCAATTAAATTTACATCCTGAGAGTGCTCCATATTGTTCTAATTGCATATATAGCTTATCTAATGAATTTACTAGTTCTGTCAAATAATTACATAATCTGTAAATAAGCTAATTTCATGTTCCTTAACCCTTATTTTAATATCCTCAATATCAAAATCTGTTCTAATTTAGCTAACAGTTCGATTACTAATACAAAAAGAGCTGGTGATAAAGGACAATTTTGTTTTGTTGATCTTGTTGATTTAATATAATCAGACATTAGACTATTGGTCACTACTCTTGCTCTTGGTTCAATAAATAGTGCTTTTATCCAATTTAAAAATGTTTGTTCTAAACCAAATTTAGCAAGTGTCTTAAAAAGAAAATCCCATTTTACTCTATCAAATGCCTTTTCTGCATCTAGGGCCACTACTATGCTCAAATTTTCTTTGTTTTGAACTAGATGAATTAAACTAATCAACCTAGTTACGTTGTCCGCCAATTTTCTTTTTAAAAAAAATCCTATTTTAACCTTATTAATTAGTTTCAGTTAAAAAAATTTCCAGCCTATTTGACAATAATTTAGCCACTATCTTGTAATCCACATTCAATAAAGATATCAGTCTATAAGATGCCATTAATAGATCTTTTCCTTTTATCGGGATTAGTGTTATAAATGCCGTCTTAAAAGAATCAGGTAAATTTCCAATTTCTTACAGTTGTATTAAAACTTTCAGAAATACAGGAATCAGCACATCTTTAAATTCTTTATAAAATTCTGATGTCAATCCATCTTCACCCAGAGATTTATTGTTTTGTAAAGAAACTATAACTGTTCCAACCTCTTCAAATGTAAAAGAGGTTCCTAATATTTTATGTTCTCCTATACTTAATTTAGGCAAATTTATTTGAGTTAAAAAATTGATTAATTTTATTGTCATCCTGTATAGACTCTGATTTATAGTTTCATGTAAAATTGCTTAAAACAATTGTTGATATCCTGAGGTTTACAGGATATATGGTTTGTCTCATCTTTAGCTGCAATAACTTTGGATTCTGGTTCTGTTTTCAGTTACCATGCTAAAATTTTATATGCTCGTTCCCCTAATTCATAATATCTGTCTAGCTCTCAATCATTTTTCCATTCTATAAGATTGTAATGTGTTATAGTGCAACTTTTTATTCAAAAGAATTCTTTTTTTCTTCTGATGATTGTTTTTGTAATTCCTTTTCTAGATTTAGTATTTCTCTCTCTAAATTAGTTTGAGGCATATATTCCTTTTTAACTTTAGAAGTAAAGCTTATTCAATGTATGCCTTCATTAAATCCCATAGAACAAATTTATTATCCATTGAATCAGCATTAATACCCAAAAATGTCTTTATCTGATTCCCAATAAAAATGAAAAAAATTTCTCTTTTTCAATTACACGCTATAAAACCTATTTCTTAAACTCATATCCTGCTTGTCTTCTAAATATAACGTTAAAAACAAAGGAGAATTCTGATATGAACCTTGCCTTATATTGAACCTGTTGTACCCCATTTTGAAGTCTTGCTGACAATAGAAGCATGTCAATTTTAGAGTATGAGTCATGTTTATGAGAATAAAATGAATAGTCCCTTTCTCTACAATATATCCTCCAAATATCAACCAAATTCAGGTCCTGCATTAATGACAATGTTATTTTGCTGCCTTGGATTTCAGCACACCTATCCAATAAGGGTCAAGACAAAAATTAAAATCTCCACCTACTAAAAGTATTTTCCTTAGCTTCCCCTATATTTAAAAGTTTCTTGTATAAATTTATCATCTACATTTGATGAATAAACATTCATTAATGAGCATTGTTCAGAAAAAATTACAATTTATTAGAAAAAACCTATCAAATTGGTCTAAAATTGTATTTTAATCAGAAGATTTTTTTATTTATAGAAGTTGCTATTCTTCTAGCTTTTGTATTAAAATGCGATGCTACTACCATTCTAATCCAGTCCCTTTTTAATTTTTGATGCTTTTTTCAATTAAATGTGTTTCTTGTAGATAAACAGTATATATTTTCATTTTTAAAAAATACATGCCAAAACTCTTTCTCTTTATTGGATTTTGAAGCCCATTTACATTAAAACAAAATTTAATCCTTTACTAATTGTGGAAATTTAAAAATTCTTACACATTTCTTTTCATGATCCCCTTTCATCAGTCCTTGGTTCTTCACCAATCTCTTAAATGTAAAAGAATCATTAAATCCAGTAATAAAGATAGTACTTGATTGCATACTTAAAAGAAAAAGAGAGAGAAATACAGAAAAGAACCCCCCTCGAGCACTCCATTTTTCGGGTTACAAGTAAAATCGCAAATTAACGTCCACGGTTCATCAGGAACCAGTCAGCACATCTCTGACTTCTCAAAGTACATTAAACTCATCTCTTCAATATTTTAAACTGCTTCCAGATTACATTCAGCGCAGTAAAATAACTTTCCATCTTCAAGTTTCCACTCTTTGGGTCAATTCTTGACGTATGTCTGGTAAGCTTTCCGCATATTCTTGAGCATGGTTCGGATTCATAAAGATTCAACTTGAACCTCCTTGAACAAATACTTTCAGATTTGCAGGATAACACAGAATAAAAGTATATATCCCTTCTTCCACAGTATATTTTTAACTGCACTGAAACTCTTTTTTTTCTTCAATAATTCAAAGCTTGTATTGGGATAAAAGAAAGTCTTATTCCCTCTAAATTCCAATGGTGCTTTTCTTTCTTTAGCCTGTTTGGCTGCTAATTCCAAATTTTTTCCCCTATTTGATAACAAAGAAATTTAACCAAAATAGGCCTCAGCTTTTGATCTGGCTGAGGTTAAGGCCCAATGGCTCTGTGGGCTCACTCAATCTCCATATCTCCTTTAAAATGTTCTTGCCCAAAAGTCTGTAGAATCCAGCACTGTAAAAATTGAATAATATCTTCTTCCTCTCCTCCTTTCAGGGCAATAAACTTAATATTATTTCTTCGAGTAAAATTTTCAGTTGCTTATTCATCACAAACACTTCTAATCCTCCATCTACTTTTTCTAGAAGAAATTGATTTTCCAAATGAATACTTTGAACTTTTTCTTCCATTTCCCATTTTTTTTTCTGCATCTCTAACAAATTCACATACTTCATTAACTTTTTAACATCTGATCTCTTAATATCACATCTTATTCAACTCTTCCATAATCATAGTTACTGGGTCTTGAAACTTAAGGATAACTTTAATATTCTTTCTTACCCCTTCTTCCAACAATTCCTCTAAAATTTGTTCTTCTTCCTCTTCTTTTTCTTCCATCTCTGGTGGTTTTCCTCCCTCAGACAGCCTTTTAGGCTGCTTAGAGGCCTGTCTGAAAGGTTTAGTAAGCCACTCTGACAGGGCCCCCTATTAATGCCGATTGCTTATGTGCGATTCCTCACGCACACGCAGTCGGGACACTCCCTTCCTAGACTCATCTGGGAGTCCCTGTTGTTGCTGGTAGGGGAGTCGGGAGGCCCTCTTCATCCAAAGAGAAGGCTTCACCACAGGTCCCGGCTTCTTCTCCAAGGTAGGCCTTTCTTCCTCTTCTTGTTGTTTTTCTTCCATCTTCCCTGTAGTTTCTTCTACTTCTTTGGCAGCATCACATATTTTTCCTGTTTATAATTTATTTAGGTAAATTTTAAGAACTTTTCTCTCCACTTTTTTTTCTCCACTTTTTTTTTAACCTTTTCCCTGATGAGCCAGATTTTCCGTCCTGGCCCTAGGTCATCATGTGACATTCTCCCCAACAAACAATATTTCTTTTGAGATACATATTTTTAAAAGAAATGCATTATGAGATTCAAGAAAGATTACTCAAATTTGCTGATTGTAGCAACAAAAGAGGGGAGTAAATTTTTCAGTTGATAACTGTTACATTGAAAGAACATGCTATTCCTCTCAATGATTGTAGAGCTCAAGCCTACGATAATGGGACAAATACAGCTGGAAAATACAAGGTCACAAGAGTGAAAATACAAGAACAATGCTCAACAGCTATTTTTTCACTTTGTGGTTGTCACACACTCTACTTATGTGGAAATGATGCTGCTGAATGCAAACTTGAAGCAATAACCTTTTTCGGAACAATTCAAACTGTATACCACCTTTTCAGTTCCAGTCCTTAGCGGTGGAAATTACTAAACTGGAATGGTTGTTCTGTTCATGGTATGTCTGAAACAAGATGGCCAGATCATGTTGAATGGGCATTAAATTACCACTGGAAGACCTCCTAGAACTAAATTTGACAGCCAAAATAAGAAATACGTGACATCTTTTGCCTGTGTGCTAATGTCAGTATGTGGTACAAAATATTAGCTGGCATAGATATTTGCAACAAGGTCATTCCTGCTAGATGCCAGACTGGATGTTTAAGTATCAAACATAGAAACTCTCTCACAGATCTGGCAAAACTTTGAAACAACTGGAAATCCATGTGGAATGAAGCCAAATTTGTTGCATCAAACCTAAAGATAGAAATAAAACTCTCACTTAGATGTGATGGAGTTAGGCGCAAGAGGGCAAGGCCACATGATGATACCACACCTGATGTTAACTTGAAGGAAATGAACGACACAGAAGAAACGCCAGAAGAGGCCTACTTCAGAAAGTAGCTGTTTTACATTTTGGTAGACAACATTATAGCAGGATTAACTGTCCGCTTCAATGGTATTAAGCAGTTGGCAGAAAAATTTGATTTCTTGTGGAAATATATCACCATATCTGAAAGTAATGTGGAGAGAAAACCATCTTTATCAGAGCAATATCCTGCTGACCTTAATGGTGATGATTTTGGAAAAGAAATGTAGCATTTACCCACAGGATACAAAGCAAATTATGTAAATGCACAGTTGAAGTCTTTGGATCTGTTGAACTTGTTAACAGAGTACAGATTTGGTGACCTGTTTTCAAAAGTTTGTATTAGCTTAAGAATATTAACAATTGCAGCAACAGTAGATTCTGCAGAAAGGTCATTTAGCAAACTCAAGCTGATTAAAAATTATTTAAGGTATACAATGTCTCAGGAACATCTTGTGCATTTGGCCAGGTTAAGTATTGAATCAAACATTCCCAGAACAATGAATTTTCATGCTGTGATTCAAAATTTTTCACAAAAAATGCCAGGAAAAGTAAATACCAAGCCCATCTACCTTTTTTAAAAAAAACTTTTTACTAATAATTCTTCTGATCTGATCTGCATTGTAATATAAAAGGATGTTTCATTGTGAATTCTTTCTCCTTATCTGCATTGTAGCATAAACAAAGATACTCAAAAACAAATGTGCTTTCTTCTCTCTAATCCTTTTTTTTAATTATATTTATCATGGAGGGAGTATTGGAGCATAAGGCCTCAAATAGAAGAAAATCAACAGAACACTTCATTCCACCCCTCATTCATCTTCCGTGCCCATTTTGGCATTACAGTCTACAGCTCATGGCATAAATCCATAGTGGATGAAAACAGGATGACGAATGGAAAAGGCAAGGAGGCCCAAAAGAAACTTTGCATCTACTGATAAAATTCCTCTCAGAGGCCCTGGTATGCCATTAGAGTATTGACTGTCAATCAAGAACATCAATGTTTTTCTAATGTAGTTCTTTGCCACTTGCAGCAGGACTGTTTGTGTGGGAATATTTTAAGCATTGCAATAAATTTAAAGCATAAGATGTAGGAGCAGAATTATGCTATTTAGCCCCAAAGTCTGCTCTACCATTTAAATCATGGTGGTTGTATTTTTCTCTCAACCCATTCTCCTACCATTTCCCCATAACCTTTGACACATGTACTAATAAGAACCTATCAACTTTTGCTTCAAGTCCACCCAATTTAGCTAGATTAAAGTTACACTGGCCAGAAGTTATGAGTGTAGAGTGCCAGGACTGATGGGCTGTTTCATCAATTCAATCTTCTTTATTAATCTAAAAAGTTTGCAATACACCTTGTTCTTTGTTCATTTTTAAAATTTGTACGTCTTGTCATATAACCTGTTCGCGGATTTGTTTCATAACTTTGAAGATGAAATCATTTAAGCCATGATGTAAATAAAGTTGACAACTACTATTCTATTATTCATCTAATATCTACAGATAGTAATTTTTTTTTGCTTTGCAAGTTTGTGAACTTCACAGCTGGAAATTACTCATTTGCTGACTTGTACACTTGTATCTCTCTCATGCTCCTTACTACTCAAGTTCAGGCCTAGATATTATCTGAATCCCGCTGAATGCAGACATGGATTGGTTCATTATCCATTCCTGATGAAGTTTAACTTGGTGCAATAATCATCAAGATTCCCAAAATGGAAGAAGGCCATTAAAGCCATTAGAAATAAGTAAACTTGTACACTTAAAAAGTCAAACAGTCACCTTAGCACTCCACCTTACTTCCAGAGAACAAAAGAAACCATTGAATATTACAACACAAAAACACAAGCCCTTTGGCCATTCTAGTCCGTGCCAAATTATTATTCTGCCAAGTCCCACTGATCTATACCCATTCCATATCTCTCTATACCCTTCCCATCCTGTCCAAATGTTTCTTAAATGTTAAAATTCAGCCCACATTCCCCACTTCAGCTGGCATCTTGTTCCATACACCCACCATTCTCTATGTGAATAAAATCCTCCTAATGTTCCCTTTAAACTTTTCCCCTTTCACCCTTAACCCATGTCCTCTTGTTTGTATCTCACCTAAGCTCAGTGGAAAAAGCTTATTTGCCTACTCTACGCATACACATCTCATCCACACCAGTTCTTCTGGTCCCTGCCTTCAATAAAATTCCAATAAACTGCAACATGAGCTTGAGTAACATCTCATTCTTATTTGGCACAAATCAGTCTTCCACACGCAACATCATACAGAAAGATTATAGCACTTTTATTCCAGAATTTCCTTTTCATTCATTTTCAAGCAAGTGCTTTGCATTTTCAACTCCATCAGGACTAATTTTACCTGCATAATCAGCCCTCTTGTTATTTAATCCCTCCAGCTTTCCATCAATCAAACATGTATTTTTGTTCCATCCTCCCTTACCCATTACTTTCCTACCCATAGCTTAAAATGTGTATCTTTATATTTAACTTAGACTGATGGAAAAGAATCAGCCTGAAACTTGACCTCCATTGCTCTTTCCACAATACTGTCCAACCAGAGTATTTCCAATTTTCATTTTAGATTTCCAGGAGCAAATTTGGCCATACACATTTCCAGCCATTGGGAAATTTTCCTAAAAATCACGACTGACTGATAGATATATGGTGTCTCACACACACAACACACACACACACACACTTTGTGCAAGCTCTGTCAACTTTCTTGACATAGCAAGTTTGGCATGAACTAATCCAAGGCAATATTAAACAAGTTTCATATTGAAATATCAGAAGGTACTAATGGATCTAGAGAAAGATGTGCCATCAAGAGGGTGGTGCATCTCTTCATGGAAAAAGCTATCAAAAGGTATTGACCAGAAACTGCAATAAATATCTTCAAAAATAAAAAAGAACAATAGACTGTCCAAAACAAAATTAAATTTGTACTTTAAGAGTTATCATTATGCAGTGAAATAGAGATTCAGCACATAATGCATTTTATCTAATCAGCTAGCTTCCGAAGCCCTCCTTCCAAAAGGAAAATTGCTACAGTTACATACCTAGAACAGGACAATGATCTCTGTAAAAAGAACCTCCTTTTGCATCTTGAACACATTTCAAGTCGGACTGGTTAAGAATGAGGAAAAAGAAAAATTATTATTGTTCTTGCACTACATTTCTGAGGAAAAGACAAGAAACAAAAGAAGTTATCCATAAAGGTTTCACTCAAACACCAAGTTAAAAAAAAACAGGTCAGAATTTCACATATGTAACCCAAACAGCCTACAGAGCTTCTAGATCCAATTAATTCTTAGGTTAAAAAAAAAACAGAAAATACAGGTTGCAACCATTGAAAGACAAACAGTTAACTATTCCAGTCTGAGATCCTTTGTCTGAAATGGGCAAGAGAAAATAAAACAACTGAAAAAACAAAGCAGCTTCAGATGTTGGAAATCTGATACAAAAAAAACACAAAATGCTGAAAATACTCAGGTCAGGCTGCAACAGTGGGAAGACAAACTGAGTAATGTTTCAGATTAAGGGTCACACAAGAGAATGCTGGAATTTGGAGCAAAAAACAAGTTGTATCTCTGAGACCCTTCAGTATCTTTTTAAAAAAATTATTTAAACTCCTTGTAATCTGGTGTACTGCATTCGGTGTTTTTAATGTGGCCTGCTCTACAATAGAGAAACCAAACATTGACTGATTGATCATTGTGCAAAGCACCTATGTTATCAGACCAAAGGACAGTAGAATGGGATAAACGCAACATTTATTTTAAAGAGGAACAATTTTAAATGTTTTTAAAAATTAAGCAATTGCTTAAACTTCTTTCATCCCAGAAGTTATTGGCTCTGGGAGTGGGACATTCTTGGGTTCAGATAAGCTTTAGGCTTTGTTTTAAATTTTCATCAAAAGATGACTGGATGGATACAATTTCTTACTGTGTACAACATTGTAATGGAAAATTCTATGGTTATTGATTAAAAATGCCAAACTTTAGATACATGACAAACAAAAAAACTTGAACACAGAAAATGTCAGAGGAATTCTGCTGTTCAAAACTTAACATTGCCCCAAATAGTCACTATATGAAAATGACAGTGGTGACCATTTGGGGGACAATTAAGTTTTTAAATTGGAAATTAATACTTTCTAAATGCTGGAAAAAAAACCTATGTCACAAAAAAAATTACCATTATTCCCTCTGGGAAAAGAGGAAACATACAGGAAGGAGATAGACCAGCTCTTTGAGTGGTGTCACATTACCACCTTGCACTCAACATCAGCAAAACTAAGGAGATGATTGTAGACTTCAGCAGGAAGTCGAGAACACGACCCAGTCCTCATTGAGGGCTCAGTAGTGGAGAGGGTCAAAACTTCACATTCTTGGGTGTCAACATCTCTGAGAATCTACCCTGGAGCTTCCATGTTGATGCAATCAAAGATGGCTCGTCAGGTGTGAGATGTCTGAGGAGATACAGTATATCACCGAAGACTCGTAAACTTCTAGTTTCTGGCTGGATGCATCACTGACTGGTATGGAGGTGCCAACTCTCAGAACAAAAATAAACTCTGGAGGGTTGTTAACTCAGCATATGTCATCACAGGCACGACTTCACTCCATTAAGGACATCTACATGAGGCGGTGTCTTAAAAAAAGCAGCCTCCATCTCAAAGACCCCTGCCACCCAGGCCATGCCCTCTTCACTGCTACCATGGGGAAAAAGGTACAGGACCCTGAAGATGAGCATTCAATGGCACAAGGACAACTTCTTCTCCACTCCCATTAGATTCCTGAATAATCAACCAAAAATGCTGCCTTTCTTTAACTTTACATGCACATTTAAAAAATTTATTTTTGTAAGGAAGTTCATATGAATATTTGCACTGTGATGCTGCCACAAACAACAAATTTCTTAACTTGTTCAACACAATTTTCTGATTAAAAAATGCAATAACTTTCCTTTATATCCTGGTAACGCAAAAAAAAATATTTTTTTTAACTGATTCTCCCTTAATCCCATCTTCATCACCAATCTTATTGTTTTTTTGTACATGATACATGTTGCTTTCTTCCAATTTACGCTTCCTATTTAAGACCCTGTACATTCCACTGAGATGCTTCATTTTGATTAAAAGTCTTGTTTTGACTTCATTGAGCATTACACTAGGTGCTAGGTTACAGCAACTCTGCAACTCACTTGCTGCTGACTGCAAAAATCAAAGTCAACACAAACTTTGTTATTCTATATTTAATTACCACCGCAATGCAAAAGAACTATTTCAAGGGTGGAGTACCAGATGAGATTTACTTGTGTTATGAGTCAACAACCCTTTTAATTATTTTTGGGGTAAAGGGACTTTGTTAGCACTAACACAGGAACAGCAATGGAAATTTCACCAGACAATGGAAAATTCAAAATACTAGTTTAAAATTTTTTTAAAAACTATTAATAACATAACATTTCTAACATAACTCTGAACTTACTTAACCCCACTGTGCACAAAAGTGTATGTGCAATTAAAGTCCGATTATGAAAAGTCCATCTTTAAAAGTTCAGCTTTATTTTAGTCTTGCTTAAAGGACTTAAATTTTCAGTTCAGAAATAATTATAAAACACTTTCAAACATTAAATGTTCAGGTCTCTTTACTTACAAAGTGGCTATTTTTTTTCCCCCATGATGAATTCACAATCCCAGACAAGGGTTAAACAAAGTAGCCACACAAAAATAGACCCAGTAGGAATCTGTCCCCTTTTCCAAAGAGACAGCAAAATGGGTCTTCCTTATTTCAAAAACCACGTATTCTGTGTCCCCCTTTTCCCATGAGTATCAAGCAGCACCAATTTTGGTTACTGTGTAACTCAACCCAGTCTTTCACAAGGTTTCAACCCCCGTGTCACAGGGGTTTTGACTTCTGTACTCTCTAAACTGAACTCTTCAAAAACTTGAACTCAAAATGTCTGAATTTGGTAATATATTTCTCCAAATCATGTGACCATTATATCATCCCCAAGGTGAGTCCCAATTCTTGGAAACTGCATGACCATCAGTTTTATTTCTACCAAAATTCTGTTCTTTTTTCAAAATCATTCAATGTCCATAACAACCTCTGACCTCATCTCTGATCAAGAGGCTTAAGTGGCTTTGATTAAAAACAGATGGCTTCCTTCAGCAGTTCCTGAATAATTAAGACCCACTTGAAATCCATTAGCTCTGTCTGTCCAAGACACATTGACTGAGAATGAACACTCTTCTCAGAAAACGATGTTTCTCTATAAACCTGTGTGACCCTGTACTAACCCACAGTTAACTTACTAAGAATACAAATACAATATTTTAACTATAATTTAGTTTACCAAGACATTTTTAGAAAAGAAATATAATTTAACATTAAATTAAAGGTCAACACAAATCTATTACACATGCTTAGTTAGTGGAATGGAAATTGCAGCAGGAGTGTTGTTATTCAAAGGTAAGAGTATTGAATAATTTCAGTCAAGTCTAAAATGCGGATTGGTTTGGTCTGGGCAAATTAACTCAGCAAACACAGATATGGAAATTTTTAATTTATAACTTGTATTTATGAAGTTCAAACTTAAAACATCAAAACATTTCACCTTGATGATCAAACGTTGCATTACTTACCATGCCTTCAAATCCCACTCTATATAAATTCTTGGCTCCATTGTCCCAAAGAACATATGCTGCACTGTGAGGACTAGAAGCACTCCAATCTTGAATTTCAGTCACCTACAGAAAATAAAACATACATGTCAGACTACCTAAGAACATCAGGTGCTGCAGATTTCTGTGAGGGGCGCTGGACAAAGTGGCAACTCTCTGTCTGCCTTGTGACAAAAGTTAAAGAATTTCATGTTTGTTATATTCTAACTGTAGTATTACGTGAAAATAATGGAACCTTTACCTTTTACAAATTAAAGGAAGTAAAGAGTTGTTAAAGTGTGGACAACTACCACAGGTAGTCAGGAAAGCTTGAGAACGAAAGCAATGAGTGAAGACTCAAAAACACTCAAGGTTGAGGGTTACGAGTGATGTGCTCACCAGAGGCTGTGGAAGATAAAACCATTTCGACGGGAGGAGGAACCCCCAACATTTCTTAGGCAGCAAATGATTGTTGGTGTCCTTGTTATAACGGAAGAGCTGCTCTTGTTTACAAAATTAGTAGTATATTTGATGAGTACAACACAAGTCTTTGCCATTTCCATAAGAATTTAACTGCAACGCAACCAACCCCCATCACAATGCTCTCAAATATTCACAAATGCACTTCCAGCAGAAGCTATTTTTAAAAAATCAGAAGAATAAACTTAACTAACCTAGCAAAGAGGCACAATAATATTCGCACACATGAAAAACAAAAGCAATAATTACTTTGTTAAATCAGTTGACTGTGCTGCTTAACTTTTAAAATAACTAACAGAAAACTGAAGATCTTGGAGTACAATATCCTGGAGGCTTCATCCTAGATGACTCAAGTCGTACAGTTCAGAAACAGGCCCCCTGTCCCAATTTGCCCAGGCCAATCAAAAAGCTTCACCTACACAGGTCCCACCTGCCTGAATTTGGACAATATCCCTCTAAACCTATCCATGTATCCGTCCAAATATTTCTTAAGCACTGCTATAATACATGCCTCGATCAATTCCTCCTGCAGCTTGTTCCATACATTCTACACCCAAGGAAAAAAAAAGTTAGAATTACTATGCATGTGAATAGCCCGTAATATTTGAAACAAGGTCAGTGAACAGTGCAAAGGGGTATGATTTAGTGGCCATTACAGAAATGTGGTTCAGGGTAGAGAGGATTGGGAAATAAGCATCCAAGGATATCAAGTAAGACGGAAAAACAGGAAGGAAGGTAAGGGAGGTGGAGTAGCATTCTTAGTTAAGGATGAAATCAAGGCAATAGTGAAAAATGATTGATGCAAGATCTAAGGACCAAAATGTTGAATCCATCTGGGTAGAGATTAGGAATAGTAAAGGAAAAAAAAAATCACTAGTGGGAATTGTCTATAGGTCGTCCAATAATATTACAATGACACAGGCAATAAAGCAAGAAATATCAGAGTCATGCAAGGATGGAACACCAGTTATAGTGGGAATTTTAACATGTACATAGACTGGGTGAATCAGGTTGGTCGAGGCAACCTTGAGGAGGACTTTAGACAATGCATCAGTGATAGCTTTTTTGAACAGCATATCACTGAACCTACAAGGGAACATGCTAACTTAGATTTGGTCCTGTGGAATGAAACCCGAGTAGAATTAGTGATCTTGTACTTAGGGATCCTCTTGGAAAGAGCATTTTTGTTCAAATGGAGGCTATAATAGTTGTCTAAAACCAGTGTATTTTGTCTGAACAATGGAAACTATAAGGAATTGGCCAAGGTGAACTGGAATGCAGGTGTTATGGAGGGATGGTTGAGGAACATTGCAAGACTTTGAAAGAGAATGAAAGTATATTCTAGTGAAAAGCAAGGGTGGGGACAGACAGCCTTGGATAACTAAGGAAATAAAGGAAGGCATTGAACTAAAACCTCATGCTTACCAAGTCACCAAGAGCAGTGAGAAGCTAGAAGATTGGGAAAACTTTTAAAAGCAAAAATATACAAAGTAAACAATAAAGAGAGTGAGAGTAGATTATGGAAAAAAAGAATAGCACAAAATATAAAAACAGACAGTAAAACTTTTTATAATTATATAGAGTGGAAAAGGGTGGTCCCTTGGAGGATGAGAAGGGGGAAATGATATTGGGCAATGATATGAGGAAACAGCTGAGGCTTTGAATGATTATTTTGTGTCGGTCTTCATGGTGGACATGTTTACCATGCCGAACACAAATGTTATGGATGTAATGGAAGGTGAGGAACAAGATGCAATAGTATTGAGCAAACAAGGGTCTAAACATGGACAAATCCCCTAGTCCTAATGTAATGTATCCCAGGGTACTAAAAGAAATGGCAGAGGTTACAATCGAGGTTTTGGAGATAATTTACCAAAATTCTGTGGACTCTGGGCAGGCCCCGGCAGAATGGAAGACAGAGAATGTCACACCACTAAAAAAAAGATGCAAGCAAAAGGCAGGGAACTATAGGCCAGTTAGTTCAACATCTTAAGGTGGGAAAATGCTTGAGGCTGGTCCTAGAGCCCATTAAAATATGCTTTAGTGATGCTGAAGTCATAACATTGGGTGAGATTCATGGCAGATAGCAAAACGTCGTATGCAGCCCTGATGATGAAGCTCACTCTGAATGTCTCCATCTCTCACCACTCTTTTCAGTTCTTCCTTTTCTTCACTCCCTCTCATCTCATCTATTGTCCCTGCTTTACCTAAGCGACGGCCTTTGCGTACCTTGCCACCTCCCCCTGCTGACGTATCTCCTGCATCACAAGCAATTTTGTTCCAGGCTAGTGTACTGGCCCCAAGACCAAGACTGTTCCTCCCTTGCTGGATGTGGCCCATGACATCCCTATGCTTGAGTGCCGTTTTTGCTTGCTTAGTTGTTTCTGACGGAATCCATTTGTATCCAAGTATCCAGGATGACAGCAGCTTGAGCTACAAATGGATCACTCGCCTTGGTTAACAAAATCTCCAGTCTTACTTTGGCTCGCTTGTACTCCTCTGAAAGAGTGGAAATGGGTAGCTCTAGGACTCCCTTACCGTAAAGCCCAATGCTGCTGAGGGACCTGGGAAGACCAAGCCACTTCCTTATGTACAAGTTGATCAGCCTCTTTAGCTTTTCCGTATTCGAGACTGGAACTTCATACAGGGTTAGTGGCCATATGAGGCCTGGAAAAAGTCCAAACTGCATACACCAGAGCTTAAAGTTGCCAGGTTCTGTCTTTAAGGTCACTGATGGCATCCTTCCTGAGCTGATGTACCTGCTCTATCTTTGAGAGATGGATTATATCACCAACCTAAGCTTTTCACTGGTTTCTTGAAGACTACTGGAATCGTCTCATTGCCCATGTAGAAGCATTGGTCTATCAGCTTCCCCTTAACGATGGAGATGCTTCTGGACTTGCTCAGCTTGATCTTCATCTGAATCTACTTGATGTTCTCTTGAAGCTTCCTCAACAGGTATACAAGCCTTGGTCGCGGTCAGTGTTGTGAGATCATCCGTATATGCTCTCAGATAGGTGGCAACCTCAAGCCAAGTCTTCTGCGTTGCCCTCCAACCATCCACTGAGATGCTCTAATTATCACCTCCATGGTCATCGTGAAGGCCAACAGGGAGATGGTACAACCAGCCATGATTCTCACCTCTAGATGTTAGCATACTGTGATGTAATCTGTTGTTGTCAAACATAGCTGCACGTCTTAGAAGTAGGCCTTAACAAGGCTTGTGAGGGCCACTGGGACCCTGAAGAAGTTGAAAGCAGTCCAATGAAGGTTATGAGGGACCGAACACCACATGAAGATCTGTTCCCTCCTTCTTGGCGACCGGGATCTGATGCCAGGTCAATGCAAGCAGGTTCCAAACAGCCAGAGAGGCCCAAGATCCCTGCTTTTAGGATTCTGCAAAGGCAGATTCTGTCTAACAAACTTACTGGAGTTCTTTGAGAATATATTGAGAGCAGTAGATAGAGAGGAGTATGTTAACTTGGATTTCCAGAAGGCATTCAATAAAGTGCCGCATAAAAGAATTAGACACAAGTTAAGGATGCACAAAGTTGGGGAGATGTATTAGCATGGGTAGAGGATTGGTTAACCAACAGAAAGCAGAGAGTTGGGATACACGGGTGTTTTACTGGTTGGAAATCAGTGGTGAGCCGGATCAGTGCTGGGCCTGCAACTGTTCACGATATATATTAACGATCTGGAATAGAAGACAGAGTGTAGTGTATCTAAGTTTGCCGATGATACTAAATTGAGTAGTAAAGCAAATTGTGCAGAGGATGTGGAGAGTTTGCAGAGAGAAGATAGATAGGTTAAGTGAGAATGTAAGCATCTGCCAGATGGAGCACAATGATGATAAATGTGAAGTTATCCACTTTGAAAATAAAAATGCAAGATCAGACTATTACTTAAATGGAAAGCAATTGCAGCATGATGCCATGCAGAAGGACTTGGGAATGCTTGTGCATGAACACAAAAGGTTAGTTTGCAGGTACAACAGGCTATCAAGAAGGCAAAGAGAATATTAGCATTCATGGCTTGAGGGATTGAATTTATGAGTAAAGAGGTTATCCTGCAACTGTACAATGTACGCATCTGGAGATCTGTGCACAGTTCCGGTCTCGACTTGAGGATGTACTGGCTTTGAAGAAGTACAGAGGAGGTTCACTAGGTTAGTTCCAGAGATGAGGGAATTAGCCTGACGATAAATTGAATGGCCAGGGACTGTACTCACTGGAATTTACAAGAATGAAAATAAATCTTATAAAAACATATAAAATTATGAAATGCAGATAAGAGAGATAGGCAAGTTGTTTCCATTGGTGGTGGAGACTAGAACTTGGGACAGAGCCTCAAAATTCAGGGTAATAGATTTAAGACAAATATGAAGAGGAACTGCTGGGAACTGAACAGAGGGTGGTTAATCTATGGAATTTGCTGCCCACTGAAGCAGTGGAGGCTACCTCAGTAAATATAGTTAAGACAAGGTTGTATATATTTTATAAAAACATATATACATATATCTTCTTTGGCTTGGCTTCGCGGACGAAGATTTATGGAGGGGGTAAATGTCCATGTCAGCTGCAGGCTCGTTTGTGGCTGACAAGTCCGATGCAGGACAGGCAGACACGTTTGCAGTGGAAAATTGGTTGGTTGGGGTTGGGTGTTGGGTTTTTCCTCCTTTGTCTTTCGTCAGTGAGGTGGGCTCTGCGGTCTTCTTCAAAGGAGGTTGCTGCCCGCCGAATTGTGACGTGCAAAGATGCACGGTTTGAGGCGATATCAGCCCACTGGCGGTGGTCAATGTGGCAGGCACCAAGAGATTTCTTTAGGCAGTCCTTGTACCTCTTTTTTGGTGCACCTCTGTCACGGTGGCCAATGGAGAGCTCGCCATATAACACGATCTTGGGAAGGCGATGGTCCTCCATTCTGGAGACGTGACCCACCAAGCGCAGCTGGATCTTCAGCAGCGTGGACTCGATGCTGTCGGCCTCTGCCATCTCGAGTACTTCGACGTTAGGGATGAAGGCACTCCAATGAATGTTGAGGATGGAGCGGAGACAATGCTGGTGGAAGCGTTCTAGGAGCCGTAGGTGATGCCGGAAGAGGACCCATGATTCGGAGCCGAACAGGAGTGTGGGTATGACAACGGCTCTGTATACGCTTATCTTTGTGAGGTTTTTCAGTTGGCTGTTTTTCCAGACTCTTTTGTGTAGTCTTCCAAAGGCGCTATTTGCCTTGGCGAGTCTGTTGTCTATCTTGTTGTCGATCCTTGCATCTGATGAAATGGTGCAGCCGAGATAGGTAAACTGGTTGACCGTTTTGAGTTTTGTGTGCCCGATGGAGATGTGGGGGGGCTGGTAGTCATGGTGGGGAGCCGGCTGATGGAGGTCGTCAGTTTTCTTCAGGCTGACTTCCAGGCCAAACATTTTGGCAGTTTTTACAAAACAGGACGTCAAGCGCTGAAGAGCTGGCTCTGAATGGGCAACTAAAGCGGCATCGTCTGCAAAGAGTAGTTCACGGTCAAGTTTCTTTTGTGTCTTGGTGTGAGCTTGCAGGCGCCTCAGATTGAAGAGACTGCCATCCGTGCGGTAACGGATGTAAACAGCGTCTTCATTGTTGAGGTCTTTCATGGCTTGGTTCAGCATCATGCTGAAGAAGATTGAAAAGAGGGTTGGTGGGAGAACATAGCCTTGCTTCACGCCATTGTTAATGGAGAAGGGTTCAGAGAGCTCATTGCTGTATCTGACCCGACCTTGTTGGTTTTCGTGCAGTTGGATAACTATGTTGAGGAACTTTGGGAGGCATCCGATGCGTTCTAGTATTTGCCAAAGCCCTTTCCTGCTCACGGTGTCGAAGGCTTTGGTGAGGTCAACAAAGGTGATGTAGAGTCCTTTGTTTTGTTCTCTGCACTTTTCTTGGAGCTGTCTGAGGGCAAAGACCATGTCAGTAGTTCCTCTGTTTGCGTAAAAGCCACACTGTGATTCTGGGAGAATATTCTTGGCGACACTAGGTATTATTCTATTTAGGAAAATCCTAGCAAAGATTTTGCCTGCAATGGAGAGCAGCGTGATTCCCCTGTAGTTTGAGCAGTCTGATTTCTCGCCTTTGTTTTTGTACAGGGTGATGATGATGGCATCACGAAGGTCCTGAAGCAGTTTTCCTTGGTCCCAACAAAGCCTGAAAAACTCATGCAGTTTGACATGCAGAGTTTTGCCGCCAGCCTTCCAGACCTCTGGGGGGATTCCATCCATACCTGCTGCTTTGCCACTTTTCAGTTGTTCAATTGCCTTGTATGTCTCATCCTGGGTGAGGACCTCATCCAGCTCTAGCCTTAGGAGCTGTTGAGGGAGCTGGAGCAGGGCGGAATCTTGGACTGAGCAGTTGGCACTGAAAAGAGATTGGAAGTGTTCTGACCATCGGTTGAGGATGGAGATCTTGTCGCTGAGGAGAACTTTGCCGTCTGAGCTGCGCAGCGGGCTTTGGACTTTGGGTGAGGGGCCATACACAGCCTTTAGAGCCTCGTAGAAACCCCTGAAGTCGCCAATGTCCGCGCTGAGCTGGGTTCGCTTGGCGAGGCTAGTCCACCACTCATTTTGGATCTCCCGGAGTTTGCGCTGAAGATGGCTGCATGCGCGACGGAAGGCTTGTTTCTTCTCTGGACAGGACGGCTTTGTAAGGTGAGCCTGGTTGGCAGCTCGCTTCTTTGCCAGCAGCTCCTGGATTTCCTGGCTGTTATCGTCGAACCAGTCCTTGTTTTTGCTGGAGGAGAAGCCCAGTACCTCTTCAGTGGATTGCAGTATGGTAGTCTTCAGCTGATCCCAGAGGGTTTCAGGGGACGAGTCCATGAGGCGGATTGCATCCTCGAGCTTTGCTTTGAGGTTTGCCTGGAAGTTTCCTCTCACTTCGTCTGACTGCAGGTTTTCAGCATTGAACCTCTTTCTGGGGGCTTTACTGTTCCTGGGCTTTGGCTTGAAGTGAAGTTTGAGCTTGCAGCGAACCAGCCGGTGGTCAGTGTGGCATTCCGCGCTGGGCATGACCCTGGTGTGGAGCACATCTCGTTTGTCTCTTTCTCGCACCAGGACGTAGTCCAGGAGGTGCCAGTGTTTGGATCAGGGATGCATCCAGGTAGTCCATTGTCGTTGCACTTGCCGACACCATGCTTGCCCAGGACCCTTGGCCAGGTTTCTGAGCCTTTGCCGACGCGAGAGTTGAAGTCGCCAAGGATGACAACCTTGTCGCTGTAGGGGTGCGTTGAATGAGGTTGCGCAGGTCAGTGTAGAACTTGTCCTTTTCTGCTGGTTCCGCCTAGAGGGTTGGAGCATAGACACTGATGAGTGTGATGCGACGCTTGTTTTGAAGGAGGAGTCGCATAGACATGATCCGGTCTGAGTGGCCTGTCGGAAGGTTTTCGAGTTTGGAGGCAATGGAGTTCTTGACCATGAAGCCTACACCAGATAGGCGTTGTTCATCCAAAGGCTTGCCAGACCTGTAGAGTGTGTAGCCCGCGCCGCGTTCTTGGAGGCTGCCTACATCTGCCAGGCGGACTTCACTGAGAGTGGCTATGTCAAGGTCAAGTCTGAGGAGTTCATGTGCAATGAGGGCAGACCGACGTTCAGGTCGGTGGCTGTCAGTCTTGTCTAGCATGGTTTTGATGTTCAAGCATGCTAGCTTGAGTTTGTGAGCATCTCTTGAGGGGGGAGGAGGTGGAGTGGGGGGAGGGGGGGAGGGTGTGGAGGGGGGAAGGAGGGGGAGGAGGGGGGAGGGGGAGGAGGGGGGAGGGGGAGGAGGGGGGAGGGGGAGGAGGGGGGAGGGGGAGGAGGGGGGAGGGGGAGGAGGGGGGAGGGGGAGGAGGGGGAGGAGGGGGGAGGGGGAGGAGGGGGGAGGGGGAGGAGGGGGGAGGGGGAGGAGGGGGGAGGGGGAGGAGGGGGGAGGGGGAGGAGGGGGGAGGGGGAGGAGGGGGGAGGGGGAGGAGGGGGGAGGGGGAGGAGGGGGGAGGGGGAGGAGGGGGGAGGGGGAGGAGGGGGGAGGGGGAGGAGGGGGGGAGGAGGAGGAGGGGGGGAGGGGGGAGGGGGAGGAGGGGGGAGGGGGAGGAGGGGGGAGGGGGAGGAGGGGGGAGGGGGAGGAGGGGGGAGGGGGAGGAGGAGGAGGGGGAGGGGGAGGAGGGGGAGGGGGAGGAGGGGGAGGAGGTGGAGGGGGAGGGGGAGGAGGTGGAGGGGGAGGAGGTGGAGGGGGAGGAGGTGGAGGGGGAGAGGAGGTGGAGGGGGAGAGGAGGGGAGGGGGGAGGGGGAGGAGGGGGGAGGGGGAGGAGGGGGAGGGGGAGGAGGGGGGAGGGGGAGGAGGGGGGAGGGGGAGGAGGGGGGAGGGGGAGGAGGGGGGAGGGGGAGGAGGGGGGAGGGGGAGGAGGGGGGAGGGGGAGGAGGGGGAGGGGGAGGAGGGGGGAGGGGGAGGAGGGGGAGGAGGGGGAGGGGGAGGAGGGGGGAGGGGGAGGAGGGGGGAGGGGGAGGAGGGGGGAGGGGGAGGAGGGGGGAGGGGGAGGAGGGGGAGGGGGAGGAGGGGGAGGGGGAGGAGGGGGAGGGGGGGGAGGGGGAGGAGGGGGAGGGGGAGGAGGGGGAGGGGAGGAGGGGGAGGGGGAGGAGGGGGAGGAGGGGGAGGGGGAGGAGGAGGAGGGGGAGGAGGGGGAGGGGGAGGAGGGGGAGGGGGAGGAGGGGGTGGGGGAGGAGGGGGTGGAGGGGGAGGGGGTGGAGGGGGAGGAGGTGGAGGGGGGGAGGAGGTGGAGGGGGGAGGAGGTGGAGGGGGGGAGGAGGTGGAGGGGGGGGAGGAGGTGGAGGGGAGGAGGTGGAGGGGGAGGAGGTGGAGGGGGAGGAGGTGGAGGGGGAGGAGGTGGAGGGGGAGGAGGTGGAGGGGGAGGAGGTGGAGGGGGAGGAGGTGGAGGGGGAGGAGGTGGAGGGGGAGGAGGTGGAGGAGGTGGAGGTGGAGGAGGTGGAGGAGGTGGAGGTGGAGGAGGTGGAGGGGAGGAGGTGGAGGGGAGGAGGTGGAGGGGAGGAGGTGGAGGGGGGAGGTGGAGGGGAGGAGGTGGAGGGGAGGAGGTGGAGGGGAGGAGGTGGTGGGGGTGGAGGTGGAGGGGGAGGAGGTGGAGGGGAGGAGGGGGAGGGGGAGGAGGGGGAGGGGGAGGAGGGGGAGGGGGGGGAGGAGGGGGAGGTGGTGGAGGGGGGAGGAGGTGGAGGGGAGGGGTGGAGGGGGGGGGTGGAGGGGAGGGGGTGGAGGGGGAGGGGGTGGAGGGGGGTGGGGTGGAGGGGGAGGGGGTGGGTGGGGGGGGGGGTGGAGGGGGAGGGGGTGGAGGGGGTGGGGGGAGGGGGTGGAGGGGGAGGGGGTGGAGGGGGAGGGGGTGGGGGGGGGGGGTGGAGGGGGAGGGGGTGGAGGGGGAGGGGTGGGGGGGAGGGGGTGGGGGGGGGGGGGTGGGGGGGGGGGGTGGAGGGGGAGGGGGTGGAGGGGGAGGGGGTGGGGGGGGGTGGGGTGGGGGGGGGTGGAGGGGGTGGAGGGGGTGGGGGGGGTGGGGGGGGGGGGTGGAGGGGGAGGGGGTGGGGGGGGGGGGGGTGGAGGGGGAGGGGTGGAGGGGGAGGGGGTGGGGGGGGAGGGGGTGGAGGGGTGAGGGGGTGGGGGGGGGGGGGTGGAGGGGGAGGGGGTGGGGGGGAGGGGGTGGTGGGGGAGGGGGTGGAGGGGGGGGGTGGAGGGGGTGGGGGTGGGGGGAGGGGTGGGGGTGGGGGGGGAGGGGGTGGAGGGGGAGGGGGTGGAGGGGGAGGGGGTGGAGGGGGAGGGGTGGAGGGGAGGACGTGGAGGGGAGGACGTGGAGGGGGAGGACGTGGAGGGGGAGGACGTGGAGGGGGAGGACGTGGAGGGGGAGGACGTGGAGGGGGAGGACGTGGAGGGGGAGGACGTGGAGGGGGAGGACGTGGAGGGGAGGACGTGGAGGGGGAGGACGTGGAGGGGGAGGACGTGGAGGGGGAGGACGTGGAGGGGGAGGACGTGGAGGGGGAGGACGTGGAGGGGGAGGACGTGGAGGGGGAGGACGTGGAGGGGGAGGACGTGGAGGGGGAGGACGTGGAGGGGGAGGAGGTGGAGGGGGAGGAGGTGGAGGGGGAGGAGGTGGAGGGGGAGGAGGTGGAGGGGGAGGAGGTGGAGGGGGAGGAGGTGGAGGGGGAGGAGGTGGAGGGGGAGGAGGTGGAGGGGAGAGGTGGAGGGGGAGGAGTGGAGGGGGAGGAGTGGAGGGGGAGGACGTGGAGGGGGAGGACGTGGAGGGGGAGGACGTGGAGGGGGAGGACGTGGAGGGGGAGGACGTGGAGGGGGAGGACGTGGAGGGGGAGGACGTGGAGGGGGAGGACGTGGAGGGGGAGGACGTGGAGGGGGAGGACGTGGAGGGGGAGGACGTGGAGGGGGAGGACGTGGAGGGGGAGGACGTGGAGGGGAGGACGTGGAGGGGGAGGACGTGGAGGGGGAGGACGTGGAGGGGGAGGACGTGGAGGGGGAGGACGTGGAGGGGGAGGACGTGGAGGGGGAGGACGTGGAGGGGGAGGACGTGGAGGGGGAGGACGTGGAGGGGGAGGACGTGGAGGGGGAGGACGTGGAGGGGGAGGACGTGGAGGGGGAGGACGTGGAGGGGGAGGACGTGGAGGGGGAGGACGTGGAGGGGGAGGACGTGGAGGGGGAGGACGTGGAGGGGGAGGACGTGGAGGGGGAGGACGTGGAGGGGGAGGACGTGGAGGGGGAGGACGTGGAGGGGGAGGACGTGGAGGGGGAGGACGTGGAGGGGGAGGACGTGGAGGGGGAGGACGTGGAGGGGGAGGACGTGGAGGGGGAGGACGTGGAGGGGGAGGACGTGGAGGGGGAGGACGTGGAGGGGGAGGACGTGGAGGGGGAGGACGTGGAGGGGGAGGACGTGGAGGGGGAGGACGTGGAGGGGGAGGACGTGGAGGGGGAGGACGTGGAGGGGGAGGACGTGGAGGGGGAGGACGTGGAGGGGTGAGGACGTGGAGGGGGAGGACGTGGACCTGTCCTCGGACCTGCGCAAAGGAGCTTTTAGGTGGAGTGCAGTGTGCGCAGTACTGGCCCCACCCTTTACACCCATGGTTCGTGTGCCGTGGCCAAGCAAGCTGGGACGTGGCAGCGAGGTCCTTGGGTCGTAGGTTTTATATCGGAGTGGCCTTCTCCTATGCAGGTTTCTTACCCGGGCTGGAGGAGTCTGCCTCCCTCCTAGGTCGGTCCATACTGCCCGGACCGGGGCCGAGGCCGCTGCTGCTCTCCCTGTGACCGGACTGGGGCAGCCGCCTCTCACTCTCTGCCCGGACCGGTGCCGCTGCCTACCCTCTCCCCGGTCCGGGGCCAGAGCCGCCGCTGCTCTCCCTGTGCCCGGACCGGGGCCGCCGCCTCCACCTCTCTGCCCGGACCGGGGCCTAATCTGTTGGAGCTCTGCGCAGAACAGCGGCTTGTCATTACAAACACCCTTTTTCAGCAGGGGGACAGCCTGAAGACTACCTGGATGCATCCCCGATCCAAACACTGGCACCTCCTGGACTACGTCCTGGTGCGAGAAAGAGACAAACGAGATGTGCTCCACACCAGGGTCATGCCCAGCGCGGAATGCCACACTGACCAACAGCTGGTTCGCTGCAAGCTCAACCTTCACTTCAAGCCAAAGTCCAGGAACAGTAAAGCCCCCAGAAAGAGATTCAATGTTGGAAACCTGCAGTAAGACGAAGTGAGAGGAAACTTCCAGGCAAACCTCAAAGCAAAGCTCGAGGATGCAATCCGCCTCATGGACTCGTCCTCTGAAACCCTCTGGGATCAGCTGAAGACTACCATACTGCAATCCACTGAAGAGGCACTGGGCTTCTCCTCCAGGAAAAACAAGGACTGGTTCGACGAAAACAACCAGGAAATCCAGGAGCTGCTGGCAAAGAAGCGAGCTGCCCACCAGGCTCACCTTACAAAGCTGTCCTGGCCAGAGAAGAAACAAGCCTCCCGTCTCGCATGCAGCCATCTTCAGCGCAAACTCCGGGAGATCCAAAATGAGTGGTGGACGAGCCTCGCCAAACGAACCCAGCTCAGCGCGGACATTAGCGACTTCAGGGGTTTTTACGAGGCTCTAAAGGCTGTGTACGGCCCCTCACCCCAAGTCCAAAGCCCGCTGCGCAGCTCAGGCGGAAAAGTCCTCCTCAGCGACAAGATCTCCATCCTCAACCGATGGTTCGAACACTTCCAATCTCTTTTCAGTGCCAACCGCTCAGTCCAAGAATCCACCCTGCTCCAGCTCCCTCAACAGCCCCTAAGGCTAGAGCTGGATGAGGTCCTCACCCGAAAAGAGACAACTGAACAACTGAAAAGTGGCAAAGCAGCAGGTATGGATGGAATCCCCCCAGAGGTCTGGAAGGCTGGCGGCAAAACTCTGCATGCCAAACTGCATGAGTTTTTCAAGTACTGCTGGGACCAAGGAAAGCTGCCTCAGGACCTTCGTGATGTCATCATCATCACCCTGTACAAAAACAAAGGCGAGAAATCAGACTGCTCAAACTACAGGGGAATCACGCTGTTCTCCATTGCAGGCAAAATCTTCGCTAGGATTCTCCTAAATAGAATAATACCTAGTGTCGCCGAGAATGTTCTCCCAGAATAACAGTACGGCTTTTGTGCAAACAGAGGAACTACTGACATGGTCTTTGCCCTCAGACAGCTCCAAGAAAAGTGCAGAGAACAAAACAAAGGACTCTACATCACCTTTGTTGACCTCACCAAAGCCTTCGACACCGTGAGCAGGAAAGGGCTTTGGCAAATACTAGAGCGCCTCAGATGCCCCTCCAAGTTCCTCAACATGGTTATCCAACTGCACGAAAACCAACAAGGTCGGGTCAGATACAGCAATGAGCTCTCTGAACCCTTCTCCATTAACAATGGCGTGAAGCAAGGCTGAGTTCTCGCACCAACCCTCTTTTCAATCTTCTTCTGCATGATGCTGAACCAAGCCATGAAAGAACTCAACAATGAAGACGCTGTTTACATCCGGTACCACACGGATGGCAGTCTCTTCAATCTCACACCAATCTCACACCAAGGCACAAGAGCAACTTGTCCGTGATCTACTCTTTGCAGACGATGCCGCTTTAGTTGCCCATTCAGAGCCAGCTCTTCAGCGCTTGACGTCCTGTTTTGCAGAAACTGCCAAAATGTTTGACCTGGAAGTCAGCCTGAATAAAACTGAGGTCCTCCATCAGCCAACTCCCCACCATGACTACCAGCCCCCCCACATCTCCATCGGGCACACAAAACTCAAAACGGTCAACCAGTTTACCTATCTCGGCTGTACCATTTCATCGGATGCAAGGATCGACAACGAGATAGACAACAGACTCGCCAAAGCAAATAGCGCCTTTGGAAGACTACACAAAAGAGTCTGGAAAAACAACCAACTGAAAAACCTCACAAAGATAAGCGTATACAGAGCCGTTGTCATACCCACACTCTTGTTCGGCTCCGAATCATGGGTCCTCTACAGGCATCACCTACGGCTCCTAGAACGCTTCCACCAGCATTGTCTCTGCTCCATCCTCAACATTCATTGGAGCGACTTCATCCCTAACATCGAAGTACTCGAGATGGCAGAGGCCGACAGCATCGAATCCACGCTGTTGAAGATCCAACTGCGCTGGGTAGGTCACGTCTCCAGAATGGAGGACCATCGCCTTCCCAAGATTGTGTTATATGGCGAGCTCTCCACTGGCCACCAAGACAGAGGTGCACCAAAGAAGAGGTACAAGGACTGCCTAAAGAAATCTCTTGGTGCCTGCCACATTGACCACCGCCAGTGGGTTGATATCTCCTGAAACCGTGCATCTTGGCGCCTCACAGTTCGGTGGGCAGCAACCTCCTTTGAAGAAGACCGCAGAGCCCACCTCACTGACAAAAGAGGAAAAACTCAACACCCAACCCCAACCAACCAATTTTTCCCTGCAACCATGTCTGCCTGTCCCGCAACGGACTTGTCAGCCACAAACGAGCCTGCAGCTGACGTGGACATTTACCCCTCCATAAATCTTTGTCTGCGAAGCCAAGCCAAAGAGATATATATAAAAAATAAATAAAAGAGAATGCCTCATATAGATGCCCTCAATGGAGTAAGTCTGGTGCCTGTGATGGTCACAGGCCGAGTTAACAATCCTCTGGGGTTTATTCTTGTCCTGAGAGTTGGCACCTCAATACCAGGCAGTGATGTATCCAGCCAGAATGCACTCCACAGTACACCTGTAGAAGCTTATAAGAGTTTTCGAAGGTCTGAATTGCCTCAGACACCTCACAACTTATAGCCGGTGGCAAGTCTTCTTTGTGATTGCATCAATGTGAAAGCTTCAGGACAAATCCTCAGATGTTGACACCCATGAATTTGAAGTTTTTGACCCTCTCCACAACTGAGGTAGAAATGAGCCTATTATCAGATCAGCCATGATCTTAATGAATGGCAGAGCAGGCTTGATGGGCAGTTGGCCAAATACTGATTTAATTATTCTTATGTACAATCTGCATGACAATAACCCCACCATCATTATCAGAACAAAATATTTCTTTGACCTGGCATTTCCCTTAATATTTTAATCTCCCTGTGGCTGTTTTCAAACATTGAAACAGAAAATTTAAATCTCTCACCATCTGTGGTGTCAAAACATTCACTTGTACAGTTATGTTCTCCTGGAAAACAAGACTGAAACAGATCTGTATCAACAGACCAAATTTGGCATTTATGTGAACAGAGATGAAAAATTTTCTCTTGACCTTCAAACCAGCTTTCAAAATGGTAGAGACCTTTAATTTCAATGTAATTTTGTCAAATCTCGTTCCACAACCATTTTAATAGTTCTTTGATTATTTCAACAGGTTATTAATGAATGCATTAAAGAATTTAAATGACTATCATAGATATTACTTATGGTACATTTAACATTTTCCTTACAAGTGTTTTAAATTTGATTACATGGGTTTGAGCAGAAAATATCCAAGTATGCTATTTATTTTTACCCAGTATTTATCCAATATTTCATTCATTCTTTCTTTAGTTTTCTCCCTGAATTTATGCCAGTGGCATTTAAAAAGATTTAATTACACATTCCCATATCTCAATTTCAATCCACTAGAATTTTTGCTCTTTTCACAGCAGTCTCTCATTTGTTGAGTTCTCAAATCAAATTGAAAATTCAAGGTTTTTAACTCTGCTAATTTATTAAAATAATTAAGTTTTTGATAGCCACATCTTCTCAAAGAATTCAAAATATTCCCAGTTAAATCTGTTATTCTTCACATAACAGATGTTCAACAGTCTTGCTATCTGTTTAAAAATCTACAATTTATATGCCATGACCTGTTTGCTATTAATTTTGAGGATAATACATTATAATCCAATGACTGAATAACTTGGCATTGCCAAAACTATATTTCTCCAAATAATTTTCTCTAGTATACATTTTTATCATCATTTGCAATCCAGAATTCTACAGAATGCATAATGGTTATCTGCTGAATAAGACAATTGTTCCATCAATTCTGTACCTTATTTTAGCTGATCATGAAATACCACAATGAATGCAAAGGCCCCCCACATGGTTAGTCCTTCCAAAATGCAACACCTCAAACTTATCTGTATTAAAATCCATTTGCCATTTTTAGCCCAATTTTCCAGCTGGTCCAAATCCCTCTGCAAGCTTTGAAAATCTTCTTTGCTGTCCAGAAAATCTCCAAACTTTGTGCCATCTGCAAACTTGCATTATAATCCAGATCATTGATATAGATGACAAACAACAATGGTCCCTGCACCAAATTCTGAGATGCACCACTCATCACAGGCCTCCAGCCTGAGAAGCAATCATCCACTACCACTCTCTGGTTTCTCCTGAACAGTCAATGTCAGATCCAGTTTACTACCTCTTCATGAATACCAAGCATTTGAACCTTCCTGATGAACCTCCATGTGGAACCTTGTCAAAGCTCTTACTAAAGTCCATGCAGTCACCATCCACAGCATTTCCTTCATCAACTTTCCTGGTCACCTCCTCAAAAAACTCTAGAAGATTGATTAAACACTACCTACTATGCACAAAGCCATGCTGACAATCCTTAATCAGTCCCTGGCTATCCAAATACATGTATATGTTATCTCTCAGGACAACTTCCACTAATTTACCTACAACTGATGTCGGGCTCACCAGCCTATAATTCCCAGGGTTACTTTTGGAGCTTTTTTTTTTTAAAAAAAACAGATCAATATGAGCTAACATCCAATTCTTTGGTACCTCACCTATGATTTAATGACATTTTAATTATTTCTGCCAGAGCCCCTGCAATTTCTACACTAGCCTCCCTCATGGCCCAAGGGAATATCTTGTCAGACCCTGGAGATTTATTTACCCTTATTTGCACCATCTCCTCTTTAATATGTATAGGGTCCATGACCCCTCTGCTATTTTCCAACTTCCCTTGACTCTGTGCCAGTTTCCTGAATAAATACTGATGTCAAAAACCCATTTAAGATCTCCCCCATCTCTTGTGGCTCCATAGATAGCCAACCATTCTGATCTTCAAGGGGACCAATTTTGTCCCTTACTATCCTTTTGCTCTGAATATACCTGTAAGAAACCTTAGGATTTTTCTTCATTGTCTGCCAAAGCAACCTCATGCCTTCTTTTGGTCCTCCTGATTTAATTCTCAAGTCTTTTCTTGCATTGTTTAAACTCTTCAAGTACAGTACAACTCCGATTATCCAAAATCAGATTCTCCGAAATCCTAATTTTTCCAAAATTTTTTCAGAGCCAAACTAACCTCACAGGTTGAAAAAAAAACTCAACTTGAAATTAAAATGGCAATTGTCCTAATTTCAGATAACTTGCTCCCCTCTCTCTTTCCATTTCTTCTTTACCTTCCTTTATCGACTCTTCTTTCCAACTCTCCCTATCAAACTGCTGTCTCCCAGCCGCAAGAAGTCTGAAGAATCCCTTGCCTGGCGTCATCAAGGAGAACAGTCTCCCGGGTGGGAGCAGGACCTCAGGCTCCCAGGCAGGAGCAGGTACGTTGGGCTCAGTGGTGTTCCCTCTCTCCTCTCCACTTCCTTCCCTCTCTGCCAATATCAACTCTGGACTCCCCTGGTATGCATGTGTAGTGTGGCTTGGGGAGGATTCTGAATCAGGACGGGGTTGGGAGCTCCAGTGACCGGAGAGAGAGAGCCTGCCAACTCGCCAGGGAGTGTTCCATCGGCTGGGAAGCTTCCCCAGGGATCAGTGGCAACAGTGGGTCAGTGATCAGCAGTTAGGACATGTCAAGGATCGACCATGGCCAGCATATTTTTGGTGAGAATTAAACATTATTTTAATGCTTATTAGGCATTCCCTTGTTGTTTGTTGTTAAGCATCGACACAAGTGATTTGCTGTTGCTACTGGACTGTTTTTTTAAAACTGACCAGTTCTCCAACACAGGCCCAGTCCCGACCATTTTGCATAATCGGAGTTGTACTGTACCTTATTTGCTCCTTGTTGCCAATACCTATTATACACCTCTTTCTTCTTCTGAACAAGATCCCCAACATTCCTCAAAAAGCAGAGTTCCCTGTGGCTATTAATTTATATATATATATATATATGTATAAGCCATCCAGCCCTTTGACAATATGGGAGTCCCAGAGAATATGTGGAAATATCATAGTTTTGTGTTTCCTGTAGCTCTCTGCTCTCTCTCCACAGATTTGCTCCTCCAATTCTCACTCCACCCATATAGCTTCGGTCGACGAGCCCTCTGGTCTGTCTGGTCTGAGCACAGTTGTGATATTTTCTCTGACAATGCCACACCTCCCCCTTTCACACTTCCCACTTTATCATGTCTGAAACAACAGAACCCTAGAACATTGAACTGTCAATCCTGCCCCTCCTGTAGTGAAACATTAAAGTCTGCAGACACTGTGATTATAGTAAAAACTCAGTCAGTCTTTCAGCATCCATCGAAGATAAAGATATATTGCTGATATTTCAGGCCTGAGCCCTTCTTCCAGAATAAGTAAATAACAGGAAATCTAAGAATACAGGCAGTACTGGCTGGGGAAGGAATCCAGACCAACAAAAGATATTAATTGGGTATGATAGGGGAGAAGTGAGAATTGATTATGTCTGTGAGAAAAGAGACAGAAAAGGGAAGAGACAGAGCTGGGAGAAGGAGATAGTGGAAGAAGTAGGGGAGGGGTTAACAAAAGGCAGAGGTCGATATTAATGTCATCTGGTTGGAAGGTGCCCAGTTAGAAGATGAGGTGTGGTTCCTCTAATTTGTGGTTAGTCTCAGTCTGGCAGTGAATGAGACTATGTACTGACATGGTAGCAATGGAATGAGATGGGAAATGGAAATGGGTGGCCACAGGGAGATCCACACTATTGGAGCAGAGCCAAGATGCTCAACAAAGCAATCTCCCAGTCTGTGCCCAGTCACGAATGGTCTAAGCGTATTTGCCTTTCTTGCAATACTTGCATTGAAATGGACAGAACTCAGAACATTCCATCACGTACAATACTGATTTCTAACTTTGAATGCAGTTCTCACATCATGTTTTTCCTCTTCCACTCTATTATCTGCCCTAGCATGCTGGTTCCCACCCCCATGCAAATATAAGTTAGCCCAACTGGAGCAGAAAAGCAAACGTTCCTGCAAGGATATTAGTCCCCCTCGCAAACCATCCCGTTGTAACAGGTCTCACCTTCCCTGGAAGAGAGCCCATTGATCCTGAAACCTACAGTCCTCCCTCCTGCACCATCTCCTTAACCATATCTTAAGCTGTATCATCCTCCTATTTCTAACCTCATTAGCATGAGGCACAAGTCGCAATTCTGAGATCACAACCCTGGGGGTCCTGTTTAATTTAGCACCCAACTCCTTGAACTCTCTTTGAAGGACCTCATCACCCTCCTACCCACGTCATTAGTCCCTCTACATGAACCACAACATCTGGCTACTCTTCTGAGAATGCCATGAACTCAATCTGAGCTATCTCAGACCCAGAAAACAGGGAGACAACATACCATCTGGGATTTTTAATCTCTTCCACAGAACCACTTATTTATTCCCATAACCATGTATGTTTGTATGTTTTCCCAGTGGGTTTCTATTCAATGGCCCAGGTTCACCTCACATTTCAAAGATGTATGGAGTTAGTAGGTTAAATGGTCACATGGGTATAATGAGAGCCAGAAGCGCCTATTACTGTGCTGCATCTCCAAATTGAATATTTATTTGGTCAGAAAAATTAGCATTAGAAATTATGCCCTTCCACATAATTAAAATATAGTAAAGCCCCTGGTATCTGGAATTCAAGCAACCGGCAGCCTCAAGCAACCAGCAGAAAATAAATAAAAAATAATTAGGAATAAAATTATAAGTAAAAAATACGCAAGTTTAAAATTGGCACTCATTGTTGTTAGTTTGCCGTCCTTTGGCTTGGCTTCACGGATGAAGATTTATGGAGGGGTCTGCTACAGACTCGTTGGTGACTGACAAGTCCGACGCGGGACAGGCAGACACGGTTGCAAGGGAAAATTGGTTGGTTGGGGTTGGGTGTTGGGTTTTTCCTCCTTTGTCTTTTGTCAGTGAGGTGGGCTCTGCGGTCTTCTTCAAAGGAGGTTGCTGCCCGCCGAACTGTGAGGCGCCAAGATGCACGGTTGGAGGCAAGATCAGCCCACTGGCGGTGGTCAATGTGGCAGGCACCAAGAGATTTCTTTAAACAGTCCTTGTACCTCTTCTTTGGTGCACCTCTGTCTCGGTGGCCAGTGGAGAGCTCGCCATAGAACATGATCTTGGGAAGGCGATGGTCCTCCATTCTGGAGACATGACCCACCCAGCGCAGTTGGGTCTTCAGCAGCATGGATTCCATGATATTGGTGATGAAGTCATTCCAATGAACGTTGAGGATGGAGTGGAGACAGCGCTGATGGAAGCATTCTAGGAGCCGTAGGTGATGCCGGTAGAGGACCCATGATTCGGAGCTGAACAGGAGCATGGGTATGACAACGGCTCTGTACACGCTGATCTTTGTGTGTTTCTTCAGGTGGTTATTTTTCCAGACTCTTTTGTGTTGTCTTCCAAAGGCACTATTTGCCTTGGCGAGTCTGTTGTCTATCTCTTTGTCGATCTTTGCATCAGATGAAATGGTGCAGCCGAGGTAGGTAAACTGGTTGACCGTTTTGAGTTTTGTGTGCCCGATGGAGATGTGGGGGGGCTGGTGGTCATGGTGGGGAGCTGGCTGATGGAGGACCTCAGTTTTCTTCAGGCTGACCTCCAGGCCAAACATTTTGGCAGTTTCCGCAAAACAGGACGTCATGCGCTGGAGAGCTGGCTCTGAATGGGCAACTAAAGCGGCATCAACTGCAAAGAGTAGTTCACGGACAAGTTGTTCTTGTGTCTTGGTGTGAGCTTGCAGGCGCCTCAGAGTGAAGAGACTGCCATCCGTGCGGTACCGGATGTAACCGGACTGCCATCCCCACTCTTGTAACCAGCGACACCTGCAACCAGTGCCAACCTTGTGACCATTGTAAACAGAGATTCCATTTTGTAGGACATTACTTTAGACAAATTTCCCCTCTAACTGTTACCAAGCTGAAAGAAAAACAACCAGGAAGGTGTAAACATGTAGTGCTTACCTTTAAGCAGAAAATGGAGGTATGGAAGAGAAAAAAAGTGAAAGTTGTACAGTGCTTATGGAGGAATTTAACTTTCATTCTCTGTGAGGATGCACTAGTTCAGCATTGTAAGAGCAAGTCTCAAGCAACCGGACAATACACTTATTTGGCATCTATCTGCATAGGTGCTGCATATTGGGGGTTTACTGTATATGGGCAGTTAAATACAAAGTAACAAAGGAATAAAGTTATGTAATTATTTTGATATGGATAGCTATTTAACTCTACAATTTTGTCCTAAATAGCCTAAAATTCCTTCTACTGCAGTATCACGTTATTTGTTATACAAAGCCAGAGCTGATAGCATCTGAACTCACTTTTATTTATTTCTGTTAACAACTTGTCATTGTTCACAAATGTGTCTCAGTTATTAGTTACAACCCATACCTTTTATCTAATTCTCGCATATTTTGGGAGGTATCATCGTCATACAATTTAGAAGCATCTCCTTCCCGCCACCCTTCTTCAAATCTCACACAACTTTAGGAATAAAAGGCCAAGGGACCACATACCTGTCTTCAATGGCTGGACAACAATGGAGAGGGTTAGTATGTTCACATCCCTTATTGTCCACTTATCCAAGGACTTCTCCTGTAATCAGCACATTGAGGCAATGTGAAGGATGCACACCATTGGCTCTACTTTCCAAGGTCTGATGAGATTTGGCATGCCTTTGAATGCTCTAATCCAGTGGTTTTCAAACTGGCCCCCTCAACTCGCATTCTACCTTAAGCAATCCCAATGCCATAAATGCTGTGATTAGTAAGGGATTACTTAAGGTGGTATGTGGGTGGAAAGAAAAAGTTTAAAAACCACTGTTTTAATTGTACCTAATTGACTCATTATGTGCACAGTTTAATAACCTCAAAGGAAATGGGCCAATGTCAATTTTTCTCAAGCAAAATATTTCTATAACAATTGGGTCTCAAGCAGTGGGTCTAAACCTTCTCTTTCCACTCACATAACACCTTTAGCCATCCCTATGTTACGAGCCCAAAGGACCCCAAAACCCAGCAGCAATAGACATTCACCAAGACCAGTGGTTTTTAAAACAAAAGTTATTTTTAATCAACTTCAAACATGAAAATAGAATCAAACTTTAACTTATCTCTATACTTGTACTAATCCAAATTAACCCCCTTCTAATTCTAAGTGCACTTGCATGTAATGTGTGTGTAAATTTAAGAAAAGTTATTTGGTTCACAGTTCAATCTCACTTCTTCTTCCAACTTCTCTGGATGCAGGCAATTCTTATACTGTGCACAGAAGTTAACATGTATAAAGTTCACCAGGCTTTGATGCTTGAAAGGTAAATGTTTACTGCTCAGGAAGGTTCTTGTAGGGTATGCAGAGAGAGATTTGTTGTTCCAGGATTTCCACAACTGAGGACCACCATTAGTCACCTCAATGTCACGCTGATGAAACTTGCCCCATCAGGGTTTTCCAGATGGTAACCTCTCTCTTTCAGGTTACGACAGAGCTCCTTCTGTTCCTCTTATTCCAAGAGAAACATCAGTCAGATAGCACTTCCAGTCATCCACTGCTTTGGAACTTTTCATCAGTTCTTCCTGGATAGCACTGTGCAGTGTTCCACACACACAAGCTGAGAGGGCTTCTCTTCTCTCCCTCCCTCCCTCTCCCTCCAACTCTCTCCAGAAAAAGCATGTGACTCACTTGCAAAACCCCCACCTTCTCCAACAACAGGAGTTCTTTCTTTTGCTCCCATCTGTTGTTAGATCAACAAAACCCAGGAATGACCTTTCTGTGCACTCTGTCAAAACCCTTGAAAAGAGCTTTCAACAGCTAGAGTGTCTCTCCAGTCCATTCATTTTATGACATCAGTTCAATTAACACCTACTTGTGAAATGTGTTTAGTATTCTCCAGAGATCTTCAATATTTCTTCAGTCTTTCAAATAAGATCTGTTTTAAAATGTGTGTATGTATGTAATCTTACAAATTCTCCCCAAATATTATCAAATTCTCCCAAAATATTATAATCGTTACACTTTACCAATCACAGAGCACATGGCATTGGGATGGCTTGAGGTGAAATGTGAGTTTAAGGGGGGGGGGGGGGGCAGTCTGATAATACTGCTCTAATCAAACTTCTGTGGGTGTACTGTGGAAACTATACTGTGGACATGAAGTCTCTGCTTATACTTAGCTCTTGCATTTTAAATGAGAAGTCTTTTGTGAAATGTTAATGTCTGTTTGTGAAATATACCTAATCTATACCTTTTAAAGACATATTTTAATAATTTTATTAACCCAATCTGTAACACCTGTAATGGATTTAGTGAGTTTTGTCACTTTTTGCATGCTTGGTGCAAATATGTCTTTAAAATATGTCTATTAAGGTACAGATGTCCAAGCTTAGAAATTGATTCCGGTGCCAGCAATCCAAGTCTGGTTGAAGGCTGCTATTCTTAGAGGGGTGATATGGTATTTTCAAACAGAGAGGGGATTAACAAACAGGAAATTTCTCTTTGGAGAGAGAGAGGGAGAGGTCAGTTTGCAGCAGGAATTGCTGTTGGATTCTGCAAGCTTTGCACTCCTGTTATAAGAAAGACTCCATTTGAAGATGAGTTTTGAGTTCTGAATTCAGCCTATTCTCAACCCTTGTAGTCAATTACAAGAGGAAGTGGTTGGTTAATAGGTTTCTCCTGAAATAGAGGGGAAAAAAGAACTCTGTGGTAACCTGGAAGAAGAGGTTATCTTTTGGAAAACCCATGAGGGGACAGGTTTCAGCAAAACACTGAAGTGGCTGATTGAAGGAGATCACTTTGTGGGTGTGTCCAACAAACAAAGAATATCTCTCTCTCTCTCTCTGAAACCAACACCTTCCTTTGCAGTAACAATTTAAATTAAAGCACTAGAGCCTGGTGAAGATCATGTATGTTACATTCTGTACACAGTATAGAAATTGCCTTATACCAGTGAATTTGAAGAAGTGAAAAGTGAATGATTGGACAGTGAAACAAAGAACTTTCCTGAACACTACACATTACATACACGTGTGCTTAGAATTAGAAGGGGGGGTTAAGTTGGGTTAATAGTAATGAGTTAATTATGGATCTTATTAATATGTTTGAAGAACATTAAAAGCAGCTTTTGTTTAAGTAACCATAGTCTTGGTGAATTCCTGTTGCCGCTGCTTTTTGGAGTCCTCCGGGCTCGTAATACAGACACCAACCTACTTGCAATTGAAGACATCTACACGAAATGCTACCTAATGAAGGCAGCCAAATCATAAAGGATCCCCATTACTCTGGTCACAATCTCTTCTTGCTACTATCTTCAAGCAGTAGCACCTCTTCGTTCAAGAATAGATTTTTTTCTAATAGCTACCAGGCTCTTGAACCTCCCCGTACTACCCCAGTCAGTAACTTCAAGGACCATCAAAGGATCTGTCTGCACTACTGAAAAACTTGTACACAAACTGTAGCTGTGAATATTGATCTATCTTTTTATATCTATTACCTCTTTCTGCCTCATTGTATATTGTGGTAATTTAATTTATACTTTTGTTTTTGGTAATATCTTATCTACCTGTGTGTCTGTAGCAAGGAACAATTTCAGCGCATCTGTACATTGTACTTGCATACATGACAAACTTTCACACATTAAAAAGCACCAAACAAAAACCATGTAGTTTATCCATTACAAGTCTGCTTGATGCTAATTCTGAATGAACAGGATTCTTTTAGGTTAGCTCTGCAGTAATATTGCTAAATAATCAATTTAAACATTGATAAAATAGACTGGTCACCTTTCCTCTACGTCCATTGCCTCCATCTTGGTCCTCCCACTGCCAATCCACTCCACGAACTACTCTTGCACCAGCAAAAATTCCTCTTGCCGTTATCTTCTTTGACTTCCGTCTGGACTCCAGCAAAACTCTAATCCAAAGAAAACAAAAATTATATAATTGCAAAAAAAAAGGAATTTAATTGGTATTTCAATTACGCAACTGTTTCTTCATCATCTCAAATATCAACAAACTGTCTTTTTCCGGTATCCCTGGATCAGGGATATTAGCGATCTTAGGTAACAAATTAAAATCCAATCTGAACACAAACACAGCCAATCCAAACATGATCTATGACTGGAAATTAACAATTTCTTGTTAAGACAAGCAATACTAAACAGGTAGATGAATCGCATCAAGCTCAAGTCAGGAAGCCATGCTTTTGTTATAACTTATCAGTTGAATTGTCAGGTCAGCAAATGACAAACATTGTTGCTATCTGGCAATGGGGAAAACCTAGCTTGATTCTTGGTTTCACATCAGTAATTGGAGCAAAGACTTTTCCAGGAGCAATACAACGCACAATTTGATGCCAGGCAGACAGAGCAGAGATAGGCAGACTAAAAGAACATGGTACAAAATTGTACAATGAATGTACGAGATAACTTGACGAGTTTAAAAGGCATGGAAAACTGTGCCCTGGAGTCTCTAAATAAAAGGAATAGGAAATAGAACCTAATGAGTTTCAGCTTGTACTTTCCACAGTCAAACCAAGCTCAAACATAGAATCTCTCCAGACTGCTGCTTCAGCTGCTTTTCTGACTCAGTGCAGAACTCAGCCACAGTCCAAAACCCAGGCTGCACCTGGATCCCCAGATATTGAATCATCACCATTTCTGAAGCACCAAAGTTTTACTGTACAATGTCAGCAATTTGCAGAGATGGCAAGGTTTTAGCAAATAATTAGCATCAAACAAAATAGAAACCATTTTTAAAAATAATATTTCAATGAATGCAACAGTAGCAGAGCAGCTTGCTGAGCAGTACAATGAGATCTGGAAATAGGAATCAAACAAATGAAGCAAATAAAAATGTAATTCAGTCACCTGGACTACTATTTTGTCCGAAGCAATTCTGATTACATGGGGAAAAGCAGCAGGAGGACACATTTTTAACCACAATCAGCTCTGACCAATTATAAATAGGCTTAAGCTTTGACATATTATTTGATGAGAGTGCAAAAGTGGAAATTCTTTACATTCAAAAGTGATCCAAAAGCATTTTCAGATAGAGCAAAAATAGAAGATAGCATCATAACTGGTCCCAGTGCTGTTCCTTCCAATGCTGCACATTATTTTACAGAAGTAAATATTAGCCAGGAACATTTGCCAACCAAAAAAAACCCACCAAAAACAAATAGCAGTGACATTTGCATCAAACTGGATGAAATAAAGTAATTTAGCATGATGAGGGAATTGAAATTAGGTCTTTGTTGTCCAATAAAGCTCAGCCATTCATTGTCTATAGAGGTCAACAAGCCTCTATTTTAGTAGTAGCATGAACCAAACAATTAAATTATTCAAGAATGCTAACAATTTTACAAGACAGGCTACAGATCAAACAAACAAAGATGACCAAATAACATCTGCATTATTTGCAAATTCTATATGCTTACCTCTCACTTCCAGGAATAGTGATTCTATAGAATCTGTGCCTCAGATGGTGTTTATCACCATGGTAGCAAACTGTGCAAAGATCATAATTGGTACACTCTGCACATTTCCAACGAATGCCAATAATCGGCTGCTGACGACATGTATCACACATTGTCCCATCATGCTTGATTCCTTAAAAGAAAGTTCAAGTTAGCTCAAGATCCAGTTTAAATTGAAAATACAAATACAACCGTTATATGATTTTGCATACTCCTGAAGAAAGGCTCATGTCTGAAATGTCAAGTGCCTTTTACTTTCTGTGGATGCTGCATGACCTGCTGAGTTTCTCCAATACCTTTGGGTACTGTGGTATCATGACAGCATCTGCTGGTGGGGGGTGGGGGGGGCGGGGGGCAGCGGGAAAGAGGGGAAGATTCCAGTGGGGAAATGTGGCTGAAAGAGGATGGAGCCGATGAGAGTGGGTGGGGAAATGAAAATGGATGAGAAAGGGAAAGTGATGGAAAGAACAGAAGTAGCTAAGAGAGGGGACATTACCTGAAAGCAGAAAATTCATTGTCATTGGTCTGTCTGGTGGAATATGAAGTATTGTTTCTCTCCATATTGTGTCTCACTTAAACAGTGGAGAAGGCCAGTGTGGGAATGAAAAGGGGAGCTGAAATGGCATGTAACCAAGAGCTCGAGGGTGGCTACTGCTGGACAGAGCATCAATGCCCTGTGAAACAGTCACCACCTCTACACTTGGACTCACAGATAAGGAGGAAGCCACACCCAGAGTACTGAATGCATTGGTTGGAGGCGCCTGTGAATTTCTGCCTCACCTGGAAGGGATGTTTTTTTTAAAAAATAAAAAGGCAAATAGGGGTTGTTTTCACTGGAGAAAACATTCCAGTATTTTTTTAAGATATTAAGTTGAGTAAAATGTCGATATCTTTAAAACATCACATCCAGATAGCTCAAAAAATTACTTAATTTTAATTGACAAGAATAACATTATAAGGTTAAAGATCGTAAGAAACTTGGAAATCTCCAAAAAAAATTCAGAGCATACTTTTCAATCTATATTCCAATGTTTACCATTCTATACCTTTTTTGCAGCATAACATGTACTCTTGTTCCAGTAAACTGCACCATTTAATCCCAAAAAGTGAAATTTTGCCACAGCCAGTCGACTGCAGCTGAGTTTCAGATTGTATAATCAATCATTTTGCTCAATATACAAACCATTTAAAAAATCTTTACTACTGCTATCTGTCCCTCAAACTCAAATTGCCTTCCGATAACTGAACAATATACCAAAGTTTCTCTTGCATTTACCCAATTCATTTTTTTAGTCTGCAGTAAACTCCTACTTCACTGTTTTATAATTATTTTTCAGTATCAGTCAATTTCAACTTTTACTTGGATCAGCAGGTTTCAGCTATGCAGCTTAATTTGTCTTAATAAAATGGAATGAGCTGCTCTAAATAATCAACTGCTGGCCAGAAGAAAGATTTTTGGAGAAATCACAGCATTAAAAAAAATGTGTGTACACACACACACACATTGAAAATATATTTTAATTATTCTAAAGAAAATATTTAATAAGTCCTGAAAGATCATATTTCTACTGGTATTCAATAAGCTAGTTTAAAATGCCACATAATACAGAAATCCTGTTAGAGCTTGTGCAAGCAGACTACACCGCATGCTTACATTCTAAAAGGTAAATACATTTCAAACTCAGCACCAGCAGAGAGGATTATAACATGATTAAGTATTTGTAAATGCTTCCACTAATTAAACAAATATATGGAAGTGAGAAAAACAGAGGGCAATGCAGTAGGGAAAATTTCGGAAGTTGGCAGAGTAGGTCGTTATGTCGGTACAACTAAGTGGGCTGAAGAGTCTGTACTGTGTTGTAGATTTCTATGTCCTATGTTAATACAACAGCTTACAAGGATAATACAAAGCCAGGGATCCACTGCCACTTGACACCATTAAAATCTTTACAATGCTGCTGATATTCTCTTTAAGAAGTGAATTATAGACCAGTTAACATGATTTCAGTGGTGGTATGATTTTAGGTTCTATTATGAAGGATGAGGATTTAAGAGGTTATTATGGAAGCACATAATAAAATAGGACAAAGTCAGCATGGCTTCCTTCAGGGAAGATCTTACCAGACAAGTCTGTTGAAATTCTTTGAGGAGTTAAGTAGGATAGTCTGAGGATGTTCTTTACTTGGATTTTCAGAAAGGCCTGTCAAGGTGTTGCACATGAGCTGCTGAGCATGGATAGAAGACTGGCAGAAGGCAAAGAGTGGGAATAAAGGGAGCCCTTTCTGATTGGCTGCCAGTGACGTTCCACAGGGAACAATGTTGGGCCCGCTACTTTTCACATCAAATGTAAATGATCTGGATGAGAAAATGTATGGATTGTGGCCGATTTTGTAGATGATACAAAGAAAGGCAGAGGGGTAGGTAGAGTTTAGGAAGCAGTGAGTCAGCAGAGGGACTGATCTAGTTTGGGATAATAAGTGGCAGGTGGAAAATAGTGTAGGAAAGTACATGGTCACACAACTTTGGCAGAAGGAATAAAGGTGTAAACAATTTTCTGTCTGGGAAGAGACTTCAGAGGTCCAAATGGACTTTGGAGCCCTAGTGTAGATTAAATTACAGGTTGAATCAGGGGTAAGGAAAGACACAAATGCAATGTTAGTATTACGAGCCCAAAGGTCCCCAAAACCTAGCAGCAATAGATATTCATCACAACAAATGGTTAATTAAACAAAAGTTGTTATTAATTATCTTTAAACATGAAAACAGAATCTAACTTTAAGTTATCTCTATTAACTTAACTAACCCAACTTAACCCCCTTCTAATTCTAAGCACACATGTATGTAATGTGTGTGTAATTTTAAGAAAAGTTCTTTGGTTCGCAGTTCAATCTCACTTCTCATTCTTCCAAGTTCACTGGTTGCTAGCAATTCTTATACTGTGCACAGAATTTAACATGTATGAAGTTCACCAGGCTTTGATGTCAAAATGTTTACCGCTCAGTAAGGTTCTTTGGAGGTTTGCAGAGAGGGATTTGTTTTTCCAGAATTTCCTCACTGAGGTACCACCATTAGTCACCTCAATGTCTTGCTGATGAAACTTGCCCCATCAGGGTTCTCCAGATGATAATCTTTCTTTCAGGCTACCAGAGAGTTCCTTTCTGTTCCTCTTATTCCAAGAGAAAAATCAGACAGAGAGCATTTCCAGCCATCCATCGCTCTGGAGCTTTCTGTTTCAGTTCTAACAAGCTTTTCATGCTTGCTTCAGCTGTGTCTGTTCAGTCTCTCTCTCTCTTCATCTTCCAACTGCTAGAAAGCCATGCAAACTCCCCCCCATCTTCTCCAGCAAACATAGGAGTTAGTCTTTTGCTCCCATCTGTTGTCTTAGGTAAACAAACTTCTCAGGAGTGACCTTTCTGTACACTTTGCAGAAAGGTCAGAAGCCTTGTAAAAATGTTCAGTAAAGACGACCTGTCTCCAGTCGATTCATTTGATGACATAATTTCAATTAGCAGCTACTTGTGAAATGTGCACAACATTCTCCATAGTTTCTGTAATGTTACTGAATATGAATTCTTCAATATTTCAAATAAGATTTGTTTTAAAATGTGTGTATGTATCTAACCTACTCTAATTTTACCAATTACCTCTCAAATATATATTCCATTACAGTATTCACTTCAATGGGACTAGAATATAAAAGAAAGGATGGGAAGTTTATAAAGGAGTTTGTCAGATCACAGTGTTGGGCCACTGTATCGGAGGAAAGATTTGCAGGGGTTGGAGAGGGTCCAGAGGTTTACAAGAATGATCCTGAGGACAATAGGTTATGTGTGAGGAGTGTTTCATGCCTGAATTGACAGGAGCTTCAAAGGATGAGGGAATCTCATTGAAATTTACCAAATTTTGAAAGGCCTAGATATAGTGCCAATGGAGAGGTTGTTTCTAGTAGTGGGAGAGGCTGGGACCTGCAGGCATAACCTCTGAAATAAAAGGATGTCCTTTTAGAACACAGATGAGGAAGAATTTCTTTTTTTTAAATTTTTTTTTATTTTTGCACTGAGTCATATCATTAACAACATCCACAAATGATCAACAATGTATACGTAGTGACATTTTTTCTTTTCCCCACTTCCTCTCTCCCCTTCCCACCCTCATCAAAAATCAATAAATGATAAAACACTTAAAACAAAGAAATTACCAAAAAAAGGAAAAAACATTGTATCGTATACTTTCACATTTTTAAATCTTATTGTGCTCATAATGATGTTGTTTTACGAGATGGAGGTTTGTGGTCGGTGTTCTTCGACATATTTTATGTATGGTTCCCAAATTTGTTCAAATAATGTACACTTGTCTTTCAGATTGTATGTATTTTTTTTCTAATGGAATGCACTTGTTTATTTCTGTAAACCACCGTTGTATTTTAAGGTTTGTTTCCAATTTCCAGGTTGTCATAATACACTTTTTGGTGACTGCTAGTGTTATCATTATAAATTTTATTTGGGCTTTGGCTAATTTTTGTCTTTTATATTATTTTAACAGAATTTTTTTTGGATCTTTTGGTATATTATTTTTTGTGATTTTGTTTAATATTAGGTTTAGATCTTCCCAGAATGTTTTTACTTTTGAGCATGTCCAAATTGCATGTAATGTTGTTCCAATCTCTTTTTTGCAACGAAAACATCTATCCGCTGCTGTTGGATCCTACTCTTTTAATTTCTGAGGAGTGATATATAATCTGTGTAGCCAGTTATATTGAATCATACATAATCTACTATTTATCATGTTTCTCATTGTTCCTGTACATAACTTCTCCCATGTTTCGTTCTTTATCTCTGTGTTTAAATCTTTTTCCCAACTTTGTTTCGGTTTATATTTTATTTGATCTTTATATTGTCATTTGATGTACATGTTTGTAATAAATATTTAAATTATCATTTTGTCTGTGATTAAATATCTATAGTTGCTACTTTCTGGAAATCTCAAGCTATTTCCCAATATATCTTTTAGGTAAGTTTTCAATTGGCAATATGTAAATATTGTACTTTGTGTTATTCCATATTTATCTTTTAATTGCTCAAATGTTAATAAATTATTTCCCCAAAAGCAATCTTCTATTTTCTTGATTCCTTTTCTATCCCATTCCTTGAAAAATAAATTGTTTATTGTAAAGGGGATTAATGGGTTTTGTGTTAATATCATTTTTGGTATTTGATAATTTATCTTTTTTTCTTCCAGGCTTATTTTTTTTCCATAATTTAACTATGTGATGTAGTACTGGTGAATTGTTATATTACACCAATTTTTCATCCCATTTATAAAGTATGTGTTCTGGGATATTTTCTCCCAATTTGTCTAATTCTATCTTAGTCCAATCCGGTTTTTCTCCTCTCTGATAAAAATCTGGTAAGTACCTTAATTGTGCCGCCCTGTAGTAATTTTTGACGTTTGGTAGCTGTAACCCTCCTTGTTTGTAACTCCATGTCAATATTTCTAGCGCTATTCTTGATTTCTTACCTTTCCATAAAAATGTCCTTACTATTTTCTTCAGTTATGCAAAAAATTTCTCTCTCAGGGGGATTGGTAACGTTTGGAAAAGATATTGCACTCATGGGAACACATTCATCTTACTCTTCCTATTAGAGTTAACAGTAGTTCTTTGCAATTCTCTAGATCACACATGTCAAACTCTGGCCCGCGGGCCAAATTTGGCCCGCGATATAATTATATTTGGCCTGCAAGATCATTTCAAAAATGTATTAGAGGTGGCCCGCCCTGCAGCGAGAGCCGATGCTGTTTTTTGGTAATGTCACCCACACCATCCTCCCCCTTCATTGCACATCCTTCCCCACCCCCTAACTATCCCCTCCCCCCTAACTATCCCCTCCCCCCCTAACTATCCCCTCCCCCCTAACTATCCCCTCCCCCCCCTAACTATCCCCTCCCCCCCTAACTATCCCCTCCCCCCTAACTATCCCCTCCCCCCTAACTATCCCCTCCCCCCTAACTATCCCCTCCCCCCTAACTATCCCCTCCCCCCTAACTATCCCCTCCCCCCTAACTATCCCCTCCCCCCCTAACTATCCCCTCCCCCCCTAACTATCCCCTCCCCCCCCAACTAGCCCCTACCCCCCAACTATCCCCTCCCCCCCCAACTATCCCCTTCCCCCCCAACTATCCCCTCCCCCCTAACTATCCCCTCCCCCCTAACTATCCCCTCCCCCCTAACTATCCCCTCCCCCCTAACTATCCCCTCCCCCTAACTATCCCCTCCCCCCTAACTATCCCCTCCCCCCTAACTATCCCCTCCCCCCTAACTATCCCCTCCCCCTAACTATCCCCTCCCCCCTAACTATCCCCTCCCCCTAACTATCCCCTCCCCCCTAACTATCCCCTCCCCCTAACTATCCCCTCCCCCCTAACTATCCCCTCCCCCTAACTATCCCCTCCCCCCTAACTATCCCCTCCCCCCTAACTATCCCCTCCCCCCTAACTATCCCCTCCCCCCTAACTATCCCCTCCCCCCTAACTATCCCCTCCCCCCTAACTATCCCCTCCCCCCTAACTATCCCCTCCCCCCTAACTATCCCCTCCCCCTAGCTATCCCCTCCCCCCTAACTATCCCCTCCCCCCTAACTATCCCCTCCCCCCTAGCTATCCCCTCCCCCCTAGCTATCCCCTCCCCCCTAACTATCCCCTCCCCCCTAACTATCCCCTCCCCCCTAACTATCCCCTCCCCCCTAACTATCCCCTCCCCCCTAACTATCCCCTCCCCCCTAACTATCCCCTCCCCCCTAACTATCCCCTCCCCCCTAACTATCCCCTCCCCCCTAACTATCCCCTCCCCCCTAAAACCACCCCCCTTAAAAGATGGCCAGAATATTCTCAAAAAGGAATCCAGAATGGTAAAGTTCCACAAACCTTCTGCTGGGAATCCTAACAACACCCGGGCATCAGATCCACGGGATGCGGAGGGAGCAAGAGTGTTGCAGGTTGACCGTGCAAACTTTGAGAACGGGGAAAACAAAATTGTAACACGAGAAGTCTGTCGATGTCATCAGCCGGCAAGCCAGTTGGAAGGCTCCCCGCACAACCAGTCACTTCTCCCACCTGTCGAGCGGTGCGGCGGATTGGCGAGCGCCTGTGATTTCCTGTCGGCGCGATGGACATGGCAGGCTGCGCACGGCCCCCGCTGTTCCGCAAAGGCTGATTGGCAGTGCGCTGGACCTGAGTGGGTGGGTAAGCAGGGGTGGGCAGAGGGTGTAGGTGAGGAGTAATGGGCAGGGGAAGTTATGGTGGTGCGAGGGGCAGTTAGAGGGAGGGATGAGTAGAAGGAGGAGTGGATAGGGAAGAGGTAAAAAGGGAGGGGCAGGGTGAGTAGGGGAGGGGTGATTAGAGGGTGAGAGACGGGTAGAGGGAGGAACAGGTTGAGGGGAGAGGCAGTAGAGGATGGGGTGGGTAGAGAGAGCGAGTGGAATGAGGGGTGAGTAGAGGTTGGGTAAAGGACTGGTCAGGTAGAGGGATGGTGGGTCGAGAGTGAATAGAGGCCTAGAGCCTGAGGAGTGAGCAGGAAATGTTGAGTCCTGATGCAGGCCAAAATGGACACAGCCTGTGAATGCTGACTACATCTCCACAGGGACCAAATAGGTTTCCCTCAGGTCAAGCAAAGGGTGAACTTGAGCTACCTACTCCTGACCTGTAACATTATCCTCCTAAAGTTATATCCTAAAGTTTAACATTACATATGTTGAAAGAAGAGAAAACATGCAGATGTTGTTGAAAATTTTCAATAAATATTTAGTTCGGCCCTCGATTTAGTCCAAGTTTTTAATTTTGGCCCTCCGTGAATTTGAGTTTGACACCCCTGCTCTAGATCTTCCTGTATTTTTTTAATTAATGGTTCATAATTTAATTTGTATAAGTGTTTTAGGTTCTTATCTATCTTGATACCAAGGTAACGTATCGCCTGTGATTGCCATTTGAAAAGGGTATTTTTTTAAAATTCTGAATAATCAATTTTGTTCATTGGCATCACTTCACTTTTATTGGTGTTAATCTTGTACCCTGATATCTCTCCATATTCTTTCAGTTTCATATGTAGTTTTTTTTATTGACTTATCTGGTTATGTTAAATACTATGATGTCATCTGCAAATAGGCTGATTTTATATTCTTTTATTTTTATTCCTTTTATCATAGTTTCCTTCCTTATCAACTCGGCTAGTGGATCAATAACCAAAGCGAACAGTGAAGGGGATAATGGGCATCCCTGTCTTGTTGACCTGCTTAATTTAAAGTGATCTGATACATGTCCATTTATTACTACCTTTGCTAACAGTCCATTATATAATGCTCTAATGTAGTTAATAAATTTTTCCAGTAGTTTAAATTTCTGTAACACTTTAAACAAATAGTTCCACTCTACCCTATCGAAGGCTTTCTCTGTGTCTAATGTAACAGCTACCATTGGCATTTTATTTATTTGTGCTGCATGTATTAAATTAATAAGTTTACAAACATTATCAGCTGCTCATCTTTTTTTTTAAACAAATCCAGTTTGGTCTTTGGTTTTGGTACATAATCATTCAGTCTGTTTGCTAGTAATTTTGCTATTAATTTATAATCTGTATTCAATAATGATATCGGTCTGTATGAAGATGGCAATAGCAGGTCTTTTCCCTCTTTTGGGATTACTGTTTTACATGATTCTGGTAAGTTTTTGATCTCTTCTACTTGATTTATTACTTCAAGGAGGGGTGGGATTAATAGATCCTTAAAAACTTTATAAAACTCTAATGGGAATCCATCTTTACCTGGTGTTTTATTGTTTGGTAGTTTTATTAATATATCTTGTATTTCTTCAGTCTTAAAAGGTTCTGTCAATTTATTTTGTTCTTCTATTTGTAGATGTGGTAGTTCAATGTTAGATAAAAATTCATCGATTTTGTCATTTTTTTCTTTATTTTCAGTTTGGTATAATTGTTTATAGAATCTTTTAAAATTTTCATTAATCTCCAATGGATTATATGTGAACTGGTTATCATCTTTTCTTGTCGGTAGAATGGTTCTTTTAGCTTGTTCTGTTTTAAGTTGCCAGGCCAATGTTTTATGTGTTTTCTCTCCCAGTTCAAATATTTTTGATTTGTTTTCATTATGCTGTTCTCTACTTATCTGGTTTGGTTAAATATACTATGAGGTGGAAAATGAAATACAATGTTGGAAAGTGTACAGTTATGCACTTTGAGATGATTTTCTAAATGTGACCAGATATGAACACAATGTTCCAAATGTAATCTAACCAGAGTTTTAAAGAGCAGAAACATTACCTGACTCTTGAACACAATTCCCTGACTAATGAAGGTCAACAAACCATAATCCCTTTTAACCACCCCATCTACCTGTGCAGCAACCTTGAGATTTGGACCCTAAAGTCCCTCTGTTCTTCACTTTTTTAAGAATCCTGCTATTAACCATGTACTCTGCCTTCAAGTTCGACCCTTCATTACATCAATTCCCACATATGGATTGAACTCCATCTACTATTTTTCATCCCAACTCTGCTTCTGGTCCATATCCTGTTGTAACCTATGACAACTTTCTACACCATCCACAATACCTCAGCCTTCTTGTAATTTGCAAACTTACTGACCCATCCCCTACTTATTGGTTCAGGTCAATTATATATATATATATATATATATATATATATACACACATACACACACATACATACCTATCTATCTATCAATTTATCTATTTATTTATCTATTTATTTATTTATTTATTTATTTGTTAAATCATAAAGGGGATCCCACAGCAGATTCCTGGGGAACTCAACTAGTCATCTACTTCCAGGCAGAAAAAGTTCATCAACTATAACTCTCTGCTTTTTGCAGGCAAGCCAATTCTGTATCTTGAATTCTGAACGATGTTGTAAGAAGGCAATTATCAAGGAGATGGTTTAAAAAAAACTTGAAAAAAAATCCCAAATACTTCCTGTTTTTCGTCATGACAAATACTTCCATCTAATTGTGTGTTATTGGATCCTGGATTTCCTTTCCTCCAGACCACAATCAGTGAGGACAGGAAAGAATCTCTCCTCCCCAATCTTCATCAGAACTTGCACACTACAGGGCTGCGTATGTAGCCCTGTTCTACCCACTTTACATTTTGACTGTGTGGCTTAGAAGGAAAATACCATATACAAATTTGCTGACAACACCACAATAGAGGGTTAGATAAAAGGGGGCAGTGAGTCAGCATACAGGAGTGAGCTTGTAAATTTGGCTGAATGGTCTACTCACAAAAACCTCACACTCAATGTTACCAAAACCAAAGAGCTGATTCTGGACTTTAGGAAGGGCAAACCAGAGGTGTATAATCCAGTGAACATGGGGGGGGGGGGGGGGGGGAAAATCAGAGATGGAGAGGGCGAGCAAAATTAAGTCCAGTACAACTCCCATTATCCAAAATAGTCAGGACTGGGCTTATGTCAGATAAATGGCTTTTTCAGAAAACTGGTTACTTTCTAAAAACAGCCCAGTAGCAACAGCAAATCACTTGTATCAATGTTTAAACATCAACAAACAACAAGGGAAAGCCTTTTAAGCATTAAAATAATGTTTAATTCTCACCAAAATTGCTGGCTGCCACCAATTATTGAGGTCTCCCAACTGAAGCCAATCCCCAACATAAACGCTGCCGCTGATCCCCAGGGAGGCTTCCTAGGCCGATGAAACACTCACTAGCAAGTCAGCAGGCTCCTGTTTCCTCCCTGGACACCAGAGCTCCCAACGCCAGAGTCCTGACTCTGAATCTTCCCCTCGGCCAACCCCACACCGAAGAGTCCAGTGTGTATATGCGGTAATAGGCCAAGGGGAGGGTTCAGGGTCGGCCTCGGGGAGCTCCGCTGTATTGAGGAAGGGAGGGAGGGATGGAGTAAGGAGTGAGGGAGAGGAGGGTCATTGAGCCAGAGGTCCCACTCCTGCCTGGGAAGCCATTCCCCTTGATGACACCAGGACAAGGGTTTTTTCCGACCACTTGCGGCTGGGAGACAGCGGCATGCAGTTTGAAAGGGGGAGTTGGAGAGAAAAGTCAATAAGGGACAGTGAAGAAGAAATGGACCAAGAGAGGGGAGGGAGTTACCTGAAATGAGGACAATCATCGTTCTAATTTCACATCGGGTGAATTTTTTCCCCCCAACCTGTGAGGTCAATTCAGCTCTGAAAAAATTCTAGATGAGTATTTTAGAGAATGAAAGTTGTACTGTACTTGTGAGTCACTATCTCAGAGGATCTTCCCCGGACCCAACATTTGAATATCATGAAGAAAGCACCTCTACTTCCTCATGAATTTGCAGAGGTTTGGTATGACATCTCTTAACGTCCAGCGACAATGTTCTCTTCCACTAGGATCCAAGAAAAAAAGTGACCCTTGAGGTGGACGCTTCGCCAGTGGATTAGAAGCATGCTACCACAGGTAGTGAGGTAGCCCACCTCACTGACAAAAGGCAAAGGAGGAAAAACCCAACACCCAACCCCAACCAACCAATTTTCCCTTGCAACCGCTGCAATCGTGTCTGCCTGTCCCGCATCGGACTGGTCAGCCACAAACGAGCCTGCAGCTGACGTGGACTTTTTACCCCCTCCATAAATCTTCGTCCGCGAAGCCAAGCCAAAGAAAACCACAGGTAATGGAAAAAGGGGAACAATTGTGGCTTATGCCTCCTAGTGTTTGATGACTTGTAAACCTAATTATCCCCAGCAGGAAAAAGAATTTGGGGTCAAACAGTTCCACCAATATTTTTATGGTAGAAACTTTACATTGGTAGCAGGCAACAAACCACTGAGTTTGATTCTAGGCCCTAAAAAAAAGGTACCAGTGCTGCTGCAACAAGAATTCAAAGGCAGGCCATGCTGCTAGCCGCATAGGATTATGATTTGAAACATAAACCAGCAACCTAAAATAACCATGTGGGCACTCTATCTTGCTTACCTCTACCAGAAACTGAGCAGGATGACAAAATAATTAAATGAACAGCAGAGGCTACAGCTGTAAATCAAGAATAGCTTCATTGGTTATCTATTACAGCAAAGAAATATGAAAAGAAGCTAATATTATCAAGGGACTTTTACTTCACATCAAATGGGTGGCCTGAGGCCAAAATGATATCGGAAGAACTAAAAGGTGCATCAATGAAGGGTGTTTATTGAGGGGAACCAGAATGATCATCCCCACAAAATGGCAGACAGCCATATTATCAGAACTCCGCAACAACCACCCAGGAATGGTTCAGATGAAGAATTGGCATATATGCACATCGGGTGGCCCTCAAGACATTGATATTGAGCAGACGGTAAGGAGATAGACCATTTATCAAGATATGGAACCCAAAGCTCCTCAAGCAGAAGCTAATCCATATAAATGGCCATCACAACCATGGAATAGGATTCATTCATAGGATTTTGCTTGTCCTTTTATGGGAGAAAATTTCCTTATCGTTGTAGATGCACACTTGAAATAGCCAATAGCATCACATGCAAGAACAACAATGGACCAGACAATTGAAGATTAAGAAGTAGATTTGCATTGATGGATTGCCTATTGAACTAGTTTCTGATAATGGTCTGCAGTTGGTATCGGAGGCCTTTAAAGTATTCTTATACAATAAACGACACATTTTGTCAGCACCCTACCACCCAAGCACAAATGGGAAAGCAGAACAATTTATACACGCTATCAAAAAGGGCAATGAAAATGCATCATGGAGCCTCAAAATTGCAGAATCTCTGTTAGGCTATAGAAACATGTCTCACTCTACTATCAAAAGAATACTAGCTGAATTGGTGTTTGGACGTAACCTAAGAACAAGACTTTCTACAGTACACCCAAACATTGGGCTTTCAATGGAACAATCAACATCTCCCAGTAAACCTACCAGATCTCTAGAAGTGAGATAAGCAATACTGATACAAAACTACTGGGGTAATAGGGAGCCATGAATGAAAGGAATTACCCTTTAAAAAAATTGAGTCTTTGTTCCATCTCCATTCTGGTGGGAACTAAAATATGGAAATAGCACATCGACCAATTGAGAGTAATGGATGATCCTATGGCCATGTCCATGATCCCAATGAGATTTCAGACAAGATTCCAGGATCTACCGTCAACTTTCCAGAAATATAATTGGAAAGTGAGTCTCCTTTAAATGTTGACTGCTCAACTGAGCAACCCTCAACCAAGCAGCCCTATGGCTCCACAGCAATCCTGCACTACATCCTACCCAACAGTGCAGTCCTATGCCAAGTCCAAATAGAATTCGCCAAAGGTCGTTCATAGTCCTTACCACCAACAGAGGCATCACCCCAGAAGGAAAAGAGCCCAGTAAAGTCAGAAAGTACCCCTCTCTATGACGATCCAAGAGAGAAACATCCTCCAGAATGACTGAAGGACTATGTGCAGTGACTGGCCGATCTGTCCTCTCAATCTTGCATTATTCTGTAATTGTAATCCACACCATTTGTCCAGGGGCACCACATAGTTATCATGTTTAAGTGTTGCCCGCATGTTATTTTCACAGAGCATTTATTTCATGAGGGAAGGCGGGTGGGAGGAAAAAAGAGTGTTTTTTATATAAACTGTGTACTGCAGCAGGAGGTGGGGGGGGGGGGAAACCATCTTTAACCACAAAAGAAGCTTCAAGTCTCTGTATACTTATGTGGCTTGGCTTGGCTTGGCGGACGAAGATTTATGGAGGGGGTAAATATCCACGTCAGTTGCAGGCTCGTTTGTGGCTGACAAGTCAGATGCGGGACAGGCAGACACGGTTGCAGCGGAAAATTGGTTGGTTGGGGTTCGGTGTTGGGTTTTTCCTCCTTTGCCTTTTGTCGTGAGGTGGGCTCTGCGGTCTTCTTCAAAGGAGGTTGCTGCCCGCCGAACTGAGGCGCCAAGATGCACGGTTTGAGGCGATATCAGCCCACTGGCGGTGGTCAATGTGGCAGGCACCAAGAGATTTCTTTAGGCAGTCCTTGTACCTCTTCTTTGGTGCACCTCTGTCACGGTGGCCAGTGGAGAGCTCACCATATAACATCATCTTGGGAAGGCGACGGTCCTCCATTCTGGAGACGTGACCCACCCAGCGCAGCTGGATCTTCAGCAGCGTGGACTCGATGCTGTCGACCTCTGCCATCTCGAGTACTTCGACGTTAGGGATGAAAGCGCTCCAATGGATGTTGAGGATGGAGCGGAGACAACGCTGGCGGAAGCGTTCTAGGAGCCGTAGGTGATGCCGGTAGAGGACCCATGATTCGGAGCCGAACAGGAGTGTGGGTATGACAACGGCTCTGTATACGCTTATCTTTGTGAGGTTTTTCAGTTGGTTGTTTTTCCAGACTCTTTTGTGTAGTCTTCCAAAGGCGCTATTTGCCTTGGCGAGTCTGTTGTCTATCTCATTGTCGATCCTTGCATCTGATGAAATGGTGCAGCCGAGATAGGTAAACTGGTTGACCGTTTTGAGTTTTGTGTGCCCGATGGAGATGTGGGGGGGCTGGTAGTCATGGTGGGGAGCCGGCTGATGGAGGTCGTCAGTTTTCTTCAGGCTGACTTCCAGGCCAAACATTTTGGCAGTTTCCGCAAAGCAGGACGTCAAGCGCTGAAGAGCTGGCTCTGAGCAGGTCATGTTGCATCCATATGAAGTAAAGGGTAACCAATATTCAGGACTGAGTTTTTCCTCAGGGTATGAGCAAAAACCAAGCAGGCACCTAAAAAAGGTAGGTGGGAAGGAGCACAGGCTAACAGGTCATGGGTAGATACAGGTGAGAGGGGAGAAGAGAAAAAACTGAAGTTATGGGGGATAGAGAGGATAGATCTTTGATAGAGAGGGAAGGGGGTGGGGAGCTAGGAAAAGAGAGAAACTTGGTAGGGGTTTAACAGAAATTGGAAAAGTTGATTTTAATGATGTCTAGGTGGAGAGTACCCAGTCAGTATATGTGTTATTCCTCCAATTTGCAGGTAGCCTTAGCGCATAAGGCAGGTTCATTGTAATCTAATTACAGAAAAGTTACCTCTACATTCTGAGTATCGTCTTTGTTTTCCATTAAGTTATAAGCTTACGTTGCATTCATTCTGCCCTTGTTTATAAACTGGATAGCTATAGGTACATTCATGAGAAAATCCATCCTCAGCCTCAAAGCCAAACTGTGGTTAAGTTGATATTGTTGTAAAAGCTTGAAAATATATATTTTTTTAATTAGAGCAGAATATTCATTCAAGTCAACAATGTTGAAAGGGTGTAACTGGACCTGAGTTATAGATAAGGTGGAAAATACAATTCAATGTTGGAAATAGACAGACTATTTTCTAAATGGGGAGAACATTGAAAATACCCAGATGCAAAGGGACTTGGAAACTGTGCAGGATACCCTGAAGGCAAACTTGTATGCTGAGATGGTGATGAAGAAGCCAAATGCAATACTGGTATTCATTTCAAAAGAATAGAATACAAGAGCAAGGGTGTGATGTTAAGGCTTTATAAGGCACTGGTCAGATCTCAGTATTGTGAGCAGTTTTGAACATTTTAGAAAGGAAGTGCTGATGTTATAGAGATTCACAAAGATGAAAGTGATCACATGAGGAACATATAACAGCTCTTGGTCTGCATTTATTGGATTTTAGAATGAGGGGCAGATCTCAATAAAAGATTTTGAATGTTGAAAGGCATGGACAGAGGAGATGGAAAAAGGTTGTTTCCCATGGTAGAGTCTAGGACAAGGGAGCACAACTCAGGATTGGATTGGGGTGTCCACTTAGAACACAGAAATTTATTTAGCCAGATGTGAATCTGTGGAAGTTGTTGCCACAGGCAGTTGTGGAGGCCAAGTCATTGGTGTTTTTAAGGCAGAAATTGATATGTCCTTGATTAGCCAAGGCAAAAGTTATGGGGAGTAGGCCGGGCAATTGAAAATAAATCAGCTCATGAGTGAATGGCAGGACTCGAAGGGCTGAACAACCCATTTCTGCTCCTCTAATTTATGGTCTAAAATACTATCAAAAGTAGCTGAACTGGTCACACAGTAGTTTCTAGTTCAACAATCTCTTATGCTTAGATGACACTGATAGTTTCCTCCCTAATTCAACAATTATGATTCAATTTCCAATATTAATGTATTCCCTTTGTGTTCAAAAATCTTTCTAAATTATCAAGCATTCACAACCTTCAAATGGTAAAATTAAAAAAAAAAATCAAAACTCTCCAAATGAAGAAATTTCTCATCAACTCATAAATGCCAATCATTCACCCAGAGATTCATATCAGCAACCATCTGATCAATCCTCAAAATCTTTGAAGACTTCATGGGAGTGTCTATGATTCTTCAAAATTGCTGTGACTATAGACCAGTGTTAAACGATCCCTCTTCTAAAGGTAATCCCTCCATCAGAGAGAACCAAGCAAATTGCATGGAAGCTTGGTAGCACTGCCATTGGTGCAGACCCACAGAGAACATGCAGTGGAGACACAGTGCTCCCCCACGGGGGCTCAGTTCTGTACAGGCTTTAAATGTCCTGTTAAAGGAGCCGACACTAGTTCATTTAAAAACCTGCAACCACGGTTGCAATGTCTTGGGTCAGCAGCGGCCTCTGGGGAAGCAGAGGACCGTTTAAGAGAGACAGAGGAGACAACCCACTGGACAGTGACTATGGTGGTGGATCAGCGAGGGTTTCTGAGGCTGAATACCACACAAATAGGTGAACTGTTGGTGACTCAAGCTAAGAACTCATGCAAGTTGCAGGTGACTGCAGTCAAGGGACTCGCTTCAGACTGCGGACTGCTGGAGTCTGGCTCGAGACAGGCTGAAAGGGTACCAGTTTTCGAATCAAAATCTAAGAGAGTACTGAGGGCTTCCTGATCTCGTCAGAGGTTTGGATCTGGAGTTGGGGTTGTCAATGGTTTGGACTGAAGGTTGTGTGGTTGCTGGAAAGCTGGAGGAGAATGCATGCACATCATTGATTCTGGGGGCACTCTATTGGTTCTCTTTCTCCAACTGGGTAATTTCTGCCGATGGCAAATCTTTGTCTACCTTGTGGTAGACTAAAGGAAATTTTGAGTAATATTACCTTTTCTGTTCTATTACATGACAATAAAAGAATCTTGAATATTTTATGCCTCTCAGGCAAGAATCATTGTTGCTCCAGTTCAAAGACCAAAACTGCACACAATATTCCAGGTATTTCGCCAGACTATCTGCTTTCTTCTCTTGCAATGAAAAACTCATCATGAAAAGCCAGCGTATTACAGTATTTGATTTCCTAACTACCCATTGCTACAAAACAAATTCCTGAGTATTCAGTACAAACAAAATTAAGTCAATCAACCAACATTTCATGATTTTACACCATTCATTCATTCTATTCTTTCTACTAAAATAAATAGCCTCATTTTCCAACTATGCATTTCATAGGTGGCCTGCTTGTCAGTTCAGCCTGTATACCTCATTGGGTAAATTATTTGCATCTTAAATGCACTATTTGACTTAGTGCAACAACAAATAAAATAGCATCAGGAGTATACAGTATTACAATATCTGCTGCACAAGTTGACATGCCTGGAATTTTTCTGCTCTTCATGCCAATAAGCAATTCAATTCAAATAGAATTACTTATTCCTCACCAGCACACTTTGCTATGTGGTTTCATATTACAAAGGTTGGTTGGAAAAGTCCCTGCCCTTAATGCAAGTTATTCACACAAGACTGCAAATAACCAAGCAAGGGTCCAGTGTTAGCAGTCTAATAAAATGAAATAACACAAATATTCTTGTTTATAACATTAACATTCCACCAGTAATATTTAATTATTGACTTATTGTGCATATAAACCTGGATTATACCCCTCCACCTTCCCTTCCCAGTTATCCTCCCTTCCCCCTCCCTTCGATCTGTGCTGTCCCCTCCCACCATCTCCATTTATCACCTCCTGCCTGGCAACCACCCCTTTCTCTGTTTGGACACCTGCTGACATTTTCCCCACATCTTGATGAAAGGTTCAAGCCTGAAACATCGATTCTGTATTTTTACTTTTGCTAACATAAAGGACCTGCTGAGTTTCTCCAGCTTTGTGTTTATTCTGGATGTTAACTCCCACTTTTTCTGAAGGAACATGGCAGAATGACAGGTTCACAATACAATAACCACTTTCACAAATGGTCCTCTTTGATTAAAAAAAGTGCCTTGAGATTCAAAAACTTGTAAAAATGGGAATTATTTACACAGGCCATTCAAAGAAAAGAAACATCACAAAAACCTTTGCAGATAATTCATACTGAACTGTGAAAACGTTCATTTAAAGCGTAACCTTATAATCTGCCTCAATTGAAGCTCATTAAAACCCATTTAGAATTTAAATGACAGTTGGCATATCTTGTGCATATTGTAATCTATGTTTTTTTATATACAAGATAAAAATGAAATTGTATGCGGTGAAGAGATGTCAGGATCTATTTTCATTCAAAAAATTGCTCAATCAATGGTTGTTATTAATTTTGAAGTAGCTGTTTACAATTTAAAAAATCAGCTTTTACTACAACAAAAAATTGTTTTGATACAACTGAAGGAATTCCAACCAACACAAAACAAAACCATTTCATGAAAACAAAAACTGGCAGAAAAAAAGTTCTAAAGCTCAAACGAAGTAAATATTCAATTACAAAACGTTGATGAATCACTTAGCCACTCCAACAAATAAGTTATGTTTATTAAAAATTCACCCAACACAATGAAGTTATCTTGGGCGATAAGATGCCATTCAATGTCAATTACTCTCAGCTCCTCCATATGCAGCGATTTCATTAATATTTACTTCTCCAGCGACTATTATTGTGAGTTGGAGCATTGCTAATGTGGGAATTTCTACATGGTTCTCGGCCCCATCCTGGCGGGGCCTGCACCGAGCCAATGTTCAGACAAGGCTCCAGTCGATGACCCCTACCTGTCGGCGCGCTGTCCAGGATGCGCAGATCGTAGGCCCCAGAGCAGCGATAGTTGGCGGCGGTGCCGTTATCCCACACCACCACTACTTCCTCGGGACTCTCAAAGCTCCTGACGGTGCCCACATGCCCCTCGCCTCCGTCTTGTTTACCCCATTTCCAGTCGGGGCCCCGCACCACTCGGGCGCCCACTCCCTCCATCATCACCCGGTTATTTCTAGCGCCGCTCATGCCGAGCTGGCGGACGAGCTGACTGAGGGAGGAAGGCAGCGACCGCAAGGCCAGCCCAGGTTCACTCCCTCGGCCTTCACCGGGACTCGGCCAAAGCGTTTTTTTTGGGGGGTTGGAAAATCCGGGAACTCAACAGAATGGGAAGGGAAGAGGAGGATTGGACCGCGCACGCGCAGTTTTTCCCTGCCGGTGAGGCAGAAATACCGCTTATTGGTCGTGCAAAAAAAAAACCGGACTCAATGGACGCATGAACCAATAAAGAAATGCAAACAAGCTGTGCATTATAGAGAGAGGAAAAAAAATCAATGAAGTGCAAAAGTAAGAATACTTAAAGGAGTTTGTTGTTGAGGAGTCTGATGGTGGAGAGCTATAAGCTCTTCTTATACATGGTGCTGCGAGTCTGAGGTACCTATACCTCTTTCCTGGTGGCAGCAGTAAGAACAGAGTATGTGCTTGGTGCTGGGGATTCTTGATGATTGCTACTGCTTTCTGACAGCAGCATTCCCCTGAAGATGTTCTCCATAGTGGGGAGCAGCGATGGTGCCAGAACGAATGTTAGAATGGAGCATTACCATGTTAGAGGGGGACACGGTACAAAACTCACTCAGCATTGGGGGGAGGGGGCTATTACCATCATCTGCCCTCTCCGATGAAGAAGCCAAAAGCACTGCTTTTATAGTGTCAAGCGTCATTAGCTGCTAGTGACGCTTTTCACACGCTAGGGATGCGGGTGGGGTGGGTCTGACCGGATGGGTGAGCACAGCACCTCACTTGGGGAGGCAATGCCTGCAGATGCGCCCCATTCCCCCGAACCTAGTGGGGAGGGTTTTTACCTGTGATGACCTGGGCTATGTCCACTACTTTTTGCAGGGCTTTACACTCAGGGGTATTGGTGTTCCCATACCAGACCATGATGCAACCGGTCAGCGCACATCGATAGAAATTTGCCAGGGCTTCCAATATCATACTAAACCTCTGCAAACTCCTAAGGAATTAGAGGTGCTGATGTGCTTTCTTCATGATGCCATCTGTGTTGGCTGCAAGATATTGTCTCCCAAGAACTTAAATTTGCTCACCCTCTCCACCTCTGATTCCCTCAATGATCACTGGATCATAAACCTCTGGTTTTCCTTCCTGAAGTCATGTGGTAGCAGCAAGCAAGCACAAACTCAAAAGATTGTACAACAGGCTTTATTCCAGTAAAGGTCTCAGCACCAGTTCATGCCTTGGTGGCTCCCCATTTGACTGGCTCAGGTTTATAGTCAGGTCAACTGATCCGGCAGCCATTGGAGTCTCTTGGACCGTCGCAGGATTGGCTTGCTCTGCGTGGGCCAAGGGTACTGGAGAGGGTTGCTTCGACTGGGAAATATGCCTAAATTCATAACTAGGATGTATTCTACTCTCCAAGGTGAAAGTGTTAAGCCAGTCTACAAAGGTTGAGGGAGAGGTAGGTGTCAGATCTAGGTGTTTCAATACCAGAGGAATGCTGGTCTGGCTGGTGTTTAGACAGTATGACATCAACAATTAATGCGAGATAGTAAGAGAGCCCCCAATTATCTTTTCCGCTGACTTCTCTATCCTCTGCAGGGTCTTGCGTTCCAAGGTGGGGCAGCTTCCAAACCAGACTGTTGCACAGGATGCTCTCAATACATCCTCTGCAGAATCCAATGAGGTTGAAGGGTGGCAGATGAACTTTCCTCAGCTTTCACAGGAAGCTGCTGTGCTTTCTTGGATATGGAGCTGGTGTTAAGGGACCAGGTGAAATTTTCTGCAAAGTGCACCTCAAGGAACTTGATACTCTTGATGACCTCAACAATGGAGCTGTCAATGGTCAGTGGAGCATGGTTTCCCCTCACCCCCCACTAGCCCCTCCTGAAGTTGACAACCATCTCTTTTGTTTTACTAACGTTCAGATACAGGTTGTTGGCTCTGCACCAGTCTGTTAGTGACTGTACCTCATCTCAGTGCGCTGACTGCCCTTTCTTACTACTAAGGCCCACCATGGTCATGTTGCCAGTAAACTTGATGATGTGGTTCGAGCTGTGTTTAGCTACACAGTTGTGGGTCAGCAGAGTGTACAGCAGGGGACTAAGCACACAGCCCTGGGGGCCCTCTGTGCTCAGTGTGATGGTCTTGGAGGTGTTTTACCGATCCAGACTGCCTGAGGTCTCCCCAACAGGAAGTTCCTCCAACTGCAGAGGAGGTATTTAAATCCAGCAGGCTCAACCTCCTCATCAGGAACTGAAGTTGAATGCCGAACTGGTCAATAAACAGCATTTGAACATAAGTGTCCATATTTTCCAGGATGGTGATGGCTAGATGGAGGACAGTGGCATCATCTGTAGAGCAGTTGGATCTGTATGCAAACTGCAGGGGGTCAGTGATGGGAGCAGGAGGAACATGTCCCATGATGAGCGTCTCAAAGCACTTCATGAGAATGGACATGAGTGTGACAGGGTGGTAGTTATTGAGGCAGGATATAGATGACTTCTTCAGCACTGGGGACAATGGTGGTGGCTTTGAAGTATGTTGGGACCACAGTGTTTTCAGGGAGATGTTAAAGATGTCGGTGAGAACATCTGCTAGCTGAGTCACACAAACCATGAGCATGCTGCTGGGAATGTTATCCAGTCCAGCAGCTTTCCATGGGTTAACCTTGCCTAACTCTCTCTTCACATCAGCCAATGTAAGACACAATACCTGATCATTTGGAGGAGAGGTGTTCTTCTTCGCTGCCACCTTGTTTTTCACCTCAATATACATATAAAAGTTGTTCAATGCATCTGGGGGCGGAGGCATCACCAGCAAAGGTGTAGGCGACAGTGTAGTCTTGTGGCTGGTGATATCTTGGATGCCTTTCCACATTTATTGTGTGTCCTTGCTGTCCAGGAAGTGGTTGTGAATGCATTGGCCATATGCATGCTTTGCTTCCCTGTTAGACAGCTTGGCTCCTGCAATAGCTAAAGCTACCTTGTCATCCATTCTGAAGGCAGCGTCTTAGTTCCTGAGCAGTACACGAATCTCCGCAGTCATCCAGGCTTCTGATTAGAGTGAGTAATGATGGTCTTGGGCACAATGATGTCATCAGTACATTTACTAATGTAGCTGGTCACTGATGCCATTTACTCCTCCTCATTGATGCAGTTGCCACTGGTTGCTGCTTCCTTGAACATGTGCTAGTCAGTGCTTTCAAAGTGGTCTTGAAGCGCATGAATGGCCCCCGCTGGCCAGGTTTTAACCTGCTTCTGAAGTCGTCTGGAGCATCTGTATGCTGGGATCAGCATTACAAAGATGTGGTCTGAATATCTGAGGTGGGGTCAGGGCTCTGCCCAATACACATTGGAAATGTTTGTACACACAATGTCCAACGTGTTCGCCCCTCTCACAGCAAAGTCCACATACTGATGGAATTTAGGTAGCCCTGACTTGAGGTTCGCATCAATGCATGACCATTTAATAATGTAAATCCACTTTCTGTTCTGCACGATTGCTCGAAGAGCTACGAGGGAATAGTCAGAGCGATAGGTTCAATTATGTGAATTTTGGTGAGAAAAATTATTGCTATCAAAGGAGTTAATTATAATAAATTTATTTTTGTATATACATATGAGGAATATTTGTATTTGGTACGGTTGCCAACTTAGATTTTATGATTTAAGCTTTGATATGTAGGTACAATATGAGCAACAAAAATAAAGAGCGACTTGGGGGATAGGTAACATTCCATCCTTGGGTAGAAATGGCCAGACAATGCTTCGGATTAGGACCCCTCTTATTGTGACCTTAATCTCAATAAAGGGTCCTGACTTGAAACATTGACTATTTCACCTGACAAATACTCCCTGACCCCCTTAGTTCCTCCAGTAGCTCATTGTATGTTCAAGATTCCAATATCTGCAGTTTTTGCATTTCTCTGTAGGTACAAGGTACAAAGTGTTTGTTTCCTTGGTGCTTTGGTTACTAAATCTTTGTGTTGCAATATACAATTCCTTATTGCTTGGAATGTCAATGAAATTCACAATTGTAAAGAATGGTGTTTACTTTGAAAGTGATTCATTATACTGAGCAAAAGTAAATGTCCAGGCTTTGACAGAATCACTTCAAATTGGAGTTCCGATTTATCTCGGATTCTGTTGTCACTGTTTATGTTGTGAGGGCAGAATCTCTTACACTGCCAGCAGTCATAATATTCATGCTCATTTTTTTTACCAACAAACTTTTAACAATGGTTAAGAAAGGTCTCTATGTTCCAACGACAAGATGATCACACAAATAGTTCATTTAGACAGACTAAATATTCAACCTGGCAATGAAAAAGTCTAGCCCAGTGAGCTCCAGTGAAGAATAGCATTGCGGTTAACTTCCTCTGCATTGGTTTGCTCAATTACTTTTCCCACTCACATTGCATGTAGACCTTGATAATGTGTATTTATAATTTATTTGCTTCATTAGGGGTATCAAAGTTGTGCCTAAAACATTATCATCAAAGCAAATATAGATAATATTTTGAAGGATTTATTGTATAGTTAATAGGAACAATGGTGCCAACTAGTTTTTGATCAGTGATTAAATATACCTCCATTTATTTGGATATTTTTTGCATACTTGGTCAAGATCTGAATCAAATGATATCTTTGAAAGTTTATTTAAGAATTATTATATGCAATTAACCTAGGTTTCTAAGGCATTTCAACTGCAAAAAGTAATGTTGATTGGATCCAAACATCTTCCAGTGACCCAGAATCATACTCACTTTCACTTTTCAAAAGATATTCTGAAAACTACCCTACATACTTTAAAGATAAAATACGCTATGAATTTTCCAGGGCTTGAACCACAAGGCAGAGAGAAAGAATGTGCTGTGCGTTGGTATTATATACCATGCTAATCTGTGGTTCTAGCCAATAATGACCCTAGGTGATTTAAATTAGCTAACAGCAAGGTATGCACTAATGGATTGTCGGAGTCCAACCTTGAATGACAAATGATGTGACTTCCGAATAAGTTTCAGACAAGGAGGACATATGACCACCCACAATAAACACATTCCAGACAGGCAGGGAGGCCATGTTTCCTCCACACACAACAGCAACATAGACATGTAAATGAATAAAGAACTGTAAACAGATAATGAATGTAAACAAACTGACTGTACAATACAGAGATAATTTTTAAAAAAATCAATAAAGTGCACAAGTAAGTGTCCTTAAATGATTCCCTGGTTGAGTTTGATGTTGAGGAGACTGATGGTGGAGGGGTAGCAGCTATTCCTGAACCTGGTGGTGCGAGGCTTATGGCACCTATATCTTTTTCCCGATGCAGCAGCAAGGATAGAGCATATGCTGAGTGATGTAGATCCTTGATGTTTGCTGCTGCTCTCTGACAGCAGCATTCCCTGTAGATGTTCTCAATAGTGGAGAGAGTTTTGCCTATGATGTCCTGGGCTGTGGCCACTACCTTTTGGAGGGCTTTATGTTCAGGGTATTGGTGTCTCCCATATCAGACCGTGATGCAGCTGGTCAGCACACTTTCTACCACACATCTGTACAAATTTGCCAGGGCTTCTGGTGTCATACCAAACCTCCACAAACTCCTGAGGAAGTAGAGGCACTGACGTGCTTTCTTCACAGTGCTATTAGTGTGTTGTGTCCAGAAAAGATCCTCTGAGATAGGGACTCCCAAGAACCTAAATTTGCTTACCCTCTCCACCTCTGATCCCCCAATGATCACTGGATTGCATACTTCTGGCTTTCCTTTCCAGAAGTCAACAATCATCTTCTTAGTTTTGGTGACATTGAGTATAAAGTTGTTGGTGCACCATTCAGTCAAGTTTTCAATAACAAGAGTTCGGCCACAAGAACCTGAATGCAGAATAATTTCACACATGATCAAGAAAAGCACTTCAAATACACCAAACATCCTTATCATATTTACTTGTATCCATCACAAGAAGCAGGAAACTCCTTCAATCAAAACTAATACCTGGCATTTTTTTTTAACATCATACACTGAGCTTCACACAAGATCACAAAATCTGTACAGTGCAGTTATTAGTTCATGGTAGCCTCAATGTCCAAGACAACAGCACAAATGAAATAATTCAAGGAAAGTTGGCTAAAAAAAAAATCAAGGACTAACTGAAGGGACGTGACTTGCTTGCATTGAGCATAAGGAGTTTGCTATTATTGAAAAAATTGTAGCAGCCTGCGAATCGAATTGTGACTTGCCTCACAAAATGGCTGGTGAATGGTCGTCACCCCGCATGACCTCCTGCACAGCGGGAAGCAGTGGGCGATGGTGGAAATGACGGCCAGTTGGAAGCCGGTGCTACGATGATGTCACTCCTGTTGTCAGAGAAGAAGGGAGTGAATATAAACAGTAATAAATCAGTCTCCACCCTCAACTTGACTGTGTTTGTGTCATTCTTACTCCACACTTTGCGTAGCATGCACGCTACATTGGTGACCCTCCAGGTCAGCAGCTGGACCCAAAGATGACGGACCAAGCAGCTCTCCACACTAAAGCTGACAACGCTCTAGGCGTCGCAGCCACATTTGTGATTCGAACAGTCCAAGGCTCAGCTCATCCTTTGACAAATTTTCTATGGCAGCCTCTGGAGCAAGGCAAATACAGTGCCATCAAAGAGATACTAACCTGAAATTTCAGGCTAGCACAGCGCGAGCGCACTGCCCGTTTGTTGCACATGGATGGTTTGAGGGACAGGGTCCATCCACCCTCATGAATGAGATGCTTGCACTTGCCGAGGGGTACAAGGCTTTCCTGATCTTTGAGCAGATTTTCCTGGAGCGGCCACTTGAGAATTTCCGACTCTTGTTCGCCGATGAGGATTTCAGTGACTTGAGTAAAGTCGCAATCCGGATGGACATGCTCTGGAGAGTGAAGAAAGAAAATGGCAACTCAGTGGAACAGATTCCCAAGCCCTAACCCATCCTGCAACAAGGCCACAGAAGATGGAGAGGCAAGGGACCCCCCCCCACCCAGCCATATTGATATAATCATCAACGTTGGGGGGGGGTGGGTGTGGGTGGGGACCTGTCGATGCCGCCCACCCTGTGTGTTTCAGGAAAATGCCATAGCAAATAGTCATTAATGACTGCGATGGTTGGCCATCGTAACAGCCTCCTCCATGTGGGGGATTATCTGATGGGAAGGCGGTTCCTCGTGGAGACCGATTCCTAAATAAGTGTCCTTCCCCCCACAGCCTATGACACTGGAATGCCAAGCCCGGCTCAGCACCGAGGTCAGCGAACAGCACCTCTATACGAACTTAGAGCACCTCCACAATCCCCCTACAATTTGTTGACAACCAATTTAAGTGAACTTTTACTGTCGCAGCAGTGGCGCAACCGTTTCTGGGAGTCGATTTCCTGTGTACCCATTGCCTGCTGGTAGACTTAAAAGGGCGGCATTTGGTGCACACCAGATCTTTTCAAACGATGTCCCTGGGGGAAGCCAAACTACTGGCCTTCCAGCTTGACACTGTCACACTGTCTGACGACACCTTCACACGCATCCTGTTGGAGTTCCCTGCAATCATGGTGCCACAATTCTCTGCCACGGAACCAAAGCATGGGGTAAAGCACCACATACTCACCGAGGGCCTCCCGCTCCGTGCCAGGGTGTGCCACCTTCTCCCTGAAAAACCTGCCCTCGCCAAAGAGTAATTTAAGAAAATGGAAGAGTTGGGGATAGTGTGGAGGTCAGACAGCCCCAGGTCCTCCTCCCTGCACATGATCTCAAAGGTAGCAGGAGGGTGGAGGCAAAGTGGTGATTACTCATGCCTCAATGAGACCACCACTCTGGAGAGATACCCCGTGCCCCATATCCAAGACTTTACCGCTAATCCAAGGGACTCGGGTGTTTTCAAAGGTCAATTTAATCAGGGGTTATCATCAAATCCCAGTGCACCCCAAGGACATACCCAAAACCGTCACAATCACCCCCTTCGAGCTGTTTGAATTCATGAGGATGCCCTTTGGACTTAAGGATGCTGCTCAGACTTTTCAGCAGCTGATAGATGCAGTGGGCTGGGACCTCCCATTTGTGTTCATCTACCTGGACGATATCTTTATTGCAAACCGCAACCAATCAGAGCACTCGTCCCACCACAGACAACTATTCACCCAACTGCAGGAGTTCAGGCTGACCATCAACACCGCCCAGTGTCAGTTTGGGTAGGACACAATTGACTTCCTGGGGCATCGGATCGACAAGTATGGGGCGAAACCACTTCCTGAGAAGGTGGAGGCTGATTGCCAGTTCACAAAACCTCACACCATGAAGGGGCTTTAGGAGTTCACCGGTATGATTAACTTCTACCATCAATGCATACCAGCAGCATCTCAGATCATACACCCCCTTTTAGGGCTTATGATGGGAAAAAATAAAGACGTTGCCTGGGACAGGGAGGCCTCGGAGGCATTCCATAACGTGAAGGACCCTCTGGCCAATGCCACCCTTCTAGTTCACCTCAGCCGGGAGGTGCTGACTGCCCTCACAGTGAATGCCTCCAGCACTGTGGTCGGAGGGGTCCTCGAACAGCTGATTGATAGGCAATGGCAGCCCCTGGCATTTTTCAGCAAGCACCTCCAGCCACCTGAACTTAAATACAGAGCCTCTGACTGGAAGCTATTGGTGCTGTACCTGGCAGTCAGGCACTTCCGATACTTTTTGGAAGGCAGACAATTCAAGTTCTTCACAGACCACAAAGTATCTGACCAATGGTCAGCCAGGCAGCAGAGGCACCCTGAATTCACCACGGACATCCAGCACATCACCGGCAAGAGCAATATGGAGACCGATGCACTCTCCCATCCCGCCATTGAATCCGTCCACACCCTATCCCAGGGCATAAACTATTCAGCCTTAGCCAGGGCACAACACAAGATCCTGAGATCCCAGCATACAGGACGGTGCTTTCTGGGATGCCATCATCACCCCTGGCAACCAGACACTTCTCTGCAATGTCTCTACCAGGAAACCCTGCCCCATCATGCTAGCAGCATGGAGACAGCAGGTCTTCTATGTGATGCACAACTTAGCACATCTGGCCAACAGAACTATGATAAAAATGGTGGCCAGCAGGTTCATCTGGCACGGGCTCCACAAGCAGGTCAGTCAGTGAGCCAAGACATATACTCTACCAGGCGACCAAGGTGCAAACTCACCTAAAGCACCTCCACAGACTTTTGAGTCAGTGCGGCGTAGGTTCAGCCATGCCCACATTGACATTGTGGGACCACTACCTCCTCACTATGGATAACTGCTCCACGAGGTAGCCAGAGGCAATCCCAATGTCCACCATGACAATGGAGACCTGCATCAGGACACTAATCAACACCTAGGTATCCAGGTTCAGAGACCCAGAACATTTCACCTCCAACAGGGGAGCACAGTTTACCTCGGGACTCTGGGCAGTGCTGGCCAAACTGTTGAGAACCTAACTCCACAATATCACGACATATCACCCACAGGCCAACAGGTTGGTGGAGCGGTTCCACAGACACTTAAAAGCATCCCTGATGGCTCGGCTCAAGGGGCCCAATTGGGCAGATGAACTGCCTTTGGTCCTTCTGGGGATACACACCACATTGAAAGAGAACATTAATGCCACTGCAGCAGAAATGGTCTATAGCACACCCTTGGTAATCCTGGGGTCGCTGCCAGAGATCCGGAAATCCCCATGATGTCACTGAAACAGCTGAAGGAAAGACTGAGTACCCTAGCCACAGCCCCCGGCGTATGGCCAGCTCAAATCTTTCATTCCCAAGGATTTGTACACCTGCAAATATGTTTTTGTGCAAAGGGGAGCAGATCGGGCACCCCTCCAACGGCTGTACAATGGGGCGTACAAAGTCATCAGGCATAATGGGTCGACATGTGTATTGGAAATTGCCGCAAAGATGAAATCTTCACCCTCGACCACTGAACCAGTCCATGTAGACATTAGCCAGCCAGTCGAGACTCAGCCCCCATGACATAGAGGTAGGCCGTCCAAAGCGACAATGGACACTTTGATCGGCGGTTCTGGGGGGTCGTGTAATGGCTCACAAACCGAGTCGCAACCCGGCTCACAAAATGGCCACCAAATGCGCAGATTGCGAGGGCCCCGTAGTGACCAATAGCTGTCACCCCGTGTAACCTTCTGCATGGCGGGAAACAGCGTGAAATGTCATGAATGCTGGCCAGTCGTAAGCCGGAGCTGCAATGACTTCACTCCCATTGTCAGAGGCAGGGAGTGAATATAAACAGAGCTGGCAGAGCAATAAATCAGTCTTCACCTTTTTCTTGACTCTGTGTGTACCATCCTTACTCCACACTTACTGCACGCTACAGTATCATTGCTGTCATAATAGCTAAATGCTCAGCGAATTTTATTGAAGATGACAGTGCCCTTCTGCTCATTTTATTTTCAGCCCTAATCTCTTCTAATTTAAAATCTGAACCTCTTAAATTTCCAACATCAATTCCACAAAACCACATGATACTACAAGCAAAGCAAAAGAACCATGATTAAGACATAACCATTTCATTGCACAGACACAGACACAGCCACGACTTTGGCTACAACACAGTTAAGCAAAATCCTTGTTTTCTTTTCATCTCACAAAACAAATATTTTACTGCTTTTTTATATAGTCAGTAGGAAAGAAGTAAAGAAAAAACCACAGGGAAGCGGGCCATAAACTTTGAGCAGACTCCGAAGGGGGCCACAGCCAAAAACAGGTTGAGAGGTTGAGAATAGCTGGTTTAAAAAACAGATAATGGATCTGCACATGTTGAGACACCAGATTTTATGGAGCCAAGGCAGGTCCCAGCTCCACAGAATCTGGATGAAGACCACACTCAGGTAGGATGAATGAATGAAAATGAACAGACAAGCACAAACGAAATGCTTGGAGTATTATGAAATTGATCATAAGGTCTACATTAATTGTCCTGGAGAACACCAATTTGTCAAAAGCTCCTTTCTTCCTTAGAAGTAGTGACTGGCTTCATGATACATGTACCAAACCATGAAGATACCCATGTTCAAAAAGGCTTGTGGAATCCAGTTATCTTTCTTCAATGGTTTCTCACAAAATCTTAGATCTTACCCATGAAAATGGCAGCTGATTGCTTGATCAGGAGCTGGCCTCTCACCCAATTTTCCAACCAATGAAAATTGTCTTTGATTATTTATTATTTCAAAAACTATCATTATTTAAAAATAAGAATCATCAGGTCTTCATTGGCTTGGAGGTCAGTGATCAGTGGAGGTCTGCAAGGATCTGTTCTAGGACCCCAGCTCTTTGTGATTTTTAATAATTGTCCTGGACGAATAAGTGAAAGATTTGGTTTCTTGTTGACACATAGATTGGAGGTGTTGTGGATAGTGTAAAAGGTTGTCATAGGTTACAAAAGGATGCAGAGTTGGACACAGAAGTGGCAGATAGAATTCAATCCAGCTAAATGTGAAGTGATGCATTTTGTAAAGTCAAACTTGAAGGTGAAGTACATTGTTAATGACAGGATTCTTAACAGTGTGGAGGAACAGAGGGGCCTTGGGGTGCAAATCTATAGATCTTTCAAGGTTGCCATGTAAATTTATAGCCTTATGATATGCTGGCCTTCATTAATTAGGAGATTGACTTCAAGAGCCATGAGGTAATGTTCCAGCTTTATAAAACTCTGGTTTGAACACACTTGGAATATTGGGTTCAGTTCTGGTTGTTTCATGACAAGAAGAATGTGGAAGCTTTGGAGAGGGTGCAGAAAATATTTATCAGGATGTTGCCTGGATTGGAGAACATGCCTTTTGAGGCAAAGTTAACAGAGCTAGGACTTTTCCCTTTGGAGTGAAGAAGGGTGAGAGGAGACTTAATAGAGGTCTCCAACCCTTTTCACAGGGTTGCAGTAGCAAATAACAGAGGATATCCACGAAAGGTGAGGGGAGGAAAGTTTAGGGAAGACATCAGGGGTAAGTTTTACCAGGAGAGTGATACAACAAGGACATTTAAAAGACTGCATAGTTGCAAGAAAAATAGAGGGTTGTGGGTCTATTGTGCAAAGGTTTAGATTGTTATATAGGTCAGCACAACATCATGAATTGAAGGGCCTGCACTGTGCTGTAGTGTTCTATATGAACTATGTTCAGTGTTGTTGTTACTTCCTTTTTATTGGACATCCGTTGTGCACTTCTAACTTCAAATTTGTAAATAAAGATTTGCATTTGCATTGTATCTTTTTAAGTTGTTTCATACCATTTACTATCATTAAATTGTTTTGAAGTGAATTCAGTAAGATTTTTTAGCAGAAAGTGGATACAAACCTCTTGTTCTTGTGAAATTTCTGACAATATGTCTTCACTTTTTGTGGTGCATCTTATTTTTCAGGAAAATGCTAACCTTGTACCTTTTGTCCTTTTTATATTTGCATTGTGCTTATGCACTTTTATCAATTGTATGCTCTTGAGCATTAAAATATTTTTAAAAATGTTATATTTATTAAACATATTAAAAATATCTGTTAAAGTTAGGATGGAACTGGAAGGAAGCAGCAGGAGATGCCTATGTTCTCATGACACTGAAATTATAATGTTGACTGATGCTAACGAAGAAAACTTTTGAGAATTGCAGGAGTAAAGATGGTACATTATCAATTCCACAGCCAGCCAACATGGTGTTCAAGTGAATATTGAGATAAATGAAAATATCTGCAATGAAAAGGACTGTTCTGTCTTCTGTTGTTGCTTACAACATGTGGATGAACTTTAAGCACTTGCATCCAATTTAATCCATATAAATAAAGATTCACATATATATCATGCCTTTGGCAACTCGAGTTGTCCAAGGTCAATTATAGCCAATGAATCCTAAAGTACATTCATTCAGACCAATCGGTGGGTGTTCAGTTTTCCTGGGATATATAGCCTCTTATGACTTTTACACAGACTTGCGGGATTTTACCATTATGAAGGGTCTCTGATACCCAGGCATTGATCGTTCACACAGGAATGACCAAAACTACAAATCTTCATTTCTGTCTGCAATTATAGACAACATACCAGCAGTGTGGTAAGTAAAGAGGCAGGATGTGCATTGCCACTGTGTCGATTTCGACTGTGATGTATAACATATTGTACCAGTCTATATCTTACATTTATTGAATTAGTCATACAGTCTCAACATAAATCAGCCCAATTTTTCTAATCCATTATCACATTTAATTCTGACTCCCATCTTTGTCAAGATATATGAATCCCCAGTTTAGGGGTCCCCATTTGAAGTAAATGATAAATTGATGAAATAGATTTCTTTGTATTTCCCTTTCTATATCGCTACACTTAGGTAAATATGTTATTAGACCCAACTTATCCCTTAAATATGCTCTGATTTGAAAATAGCAAAATATCATATTATTAAGTTATTCAAATTACATCAATTTTCCTTGCTTATAACAGTCTTCAAATGTATCTGACCCCGTTACAAGTCCAACTTTCATAAATTTGATTATCTAATGTACAAGGCATATGTCTGTTATGGGTCAAAGGAGTTTTAAGAGATAAATTAATCTTTATTCCCTCGTCTTTATTTGTGTTATGCCAAATTTTAATCAAATGTTTCAATAAAGGAGTTTCTCTTTCAGCAGTCATTAATTTCTGATCCCATTTGTATAAAATATTCTGCTTTTCTCTCTCCTATTTTATCTAACTCTATTTTTACCCAAGCAGATTTTTCCCCCTCTTCAAAAAAAGTAAGAAATTTCATTTGGACCACTCTATAGTATTTTTTTTAAATTAGGGAGCTGTAAACCATCCAATTCACAATTCCATGTTAATTTTTATATAAAGATTCTAGACATGAAGGGGCGTGGCAAGATGGCAGAGAGTCTAGACGTGTAATCTTGACCTCTCTGGCCAGACTTTTAAGAACCCATTTTTAACTCTTTGTTTTCAGGTTTAAATTTTTTAAAACTTAGTTTAAAGTATCAAGGAATTGTTATGGCCATTAATGGTAAAAAGATTAAACCTCAAGTACAGAAGAAACTACATTTTCGGAGTGTTGAAGATTTAGGGCCTAAACAGCCTGCTATAACTTCAGGTTTACTTTCTTTCAACCCTAAACCACAGAGATTGCCTGTGGGAGCTGAAAAAATGACTACTGCTCACCAAGAGAAGGACATCGCTGGAATTACCTGTTCTCAGGAGGAAGGTGCGTGTGCCCCCGATGTGGATCCCGATCCTGGCAGCCTGCCGACTTTAATGGAGGGGGCACGCAAGGAGACGACTCCATTGCTTGAAATGCCCCAGGAAATACTCCAATCTGAATATTTTGATCTTTTTGGTGAGTTTTTGAAGCAACAACGGGTTGCGGGGGGAGACCAGCGTCGGCCCCCTGAGGAAGTCGGGGTGCCATCGCTGGGAGTCCAGACCCACCGTAAAACTGTTAAACTGCCTGTTATTGAGATGCAGCAGGAGCTGCAGTTACCTGGTTCTGCCACTATGCAAGAGAAAGCAGGGCTGAGCTTTTCAGAATTACAGTGTAAACAGCTAAGCCTTATCATTCAGCCTATGCTGAATGAAATGTCTCAAAGGCTCAGTTTGGAAATAGATACAGTTAAAATACGTGTGGAAGCATCTTGTGAAGATTTTAAAAAATTTCAGGCTGCTTTTTTGATATGTCAACAAGTGGCTTCTAATACAGAAAAAGTGTTGGAGGTGGAAAAATCTGTTAAAGAATTGCGAGAACGTGAGAGGGAGTTAGAGAGGAAAGTAGATTATTTGGAGAATCAAAGTAGAAGGAATAATATGAAGATTGTTGGCTTGCCATAAGGTATGGAAGAACAAGATCCTCTTCGTTTTTTTACTGAATGGATTCCACAAATACTGGGGCAGGAATTTTTCTCTGGAGGTTTGGTATTGGAAAGAGCTCATAGAACCTTAAGAAGAAGACCTCTGTCTGGTCAACCACCGAGACCCGTGATAATTCGATGTTTGAATTATTTGGACAGAGAAACAATACTTCGTCTAGCAGTGCAAAACGCGAGACAACAACAAGCCCCGTTAATGATTCAGAATAGTAGAGTTGTTTTCTATCCTGATTTGAGTCAAGAGATTATTCAGCGTCGGCATCGATTTAATCCAGTTAAAGAAGTTTTGTGGCGTAAAGGTTATGTCTACTTTTCGCTATCCAGCAGTGTTGAAGGTGTTTTGTGGAGGCTTTCAATCTTGGTTTTTTGAGAATGAGCGTGAAGCAATAAGTTTTGCTGATTCGTTGCCAGATGTAAGAGGACAAAGACGTAGCCCACCATTGTCTCCTAAAGAAAAATCTGTTTGTTCTGGAAATGGAAGAAATGGCAAAAATGGGAGAAATGGGAATGGAAAGAATCCGTTCCCTTGAAATGGGGTCGCCGAGTCTGGAATCTCTTGGATGAATAGAATAACTTTTTTATTTTTACTTTCTTTTTATGTCATTATGATATCTTGTTGTTATTCTTTGTTTGGCTGGGGAGGGAGAAATTTGCTCTATGTTCTACTAGTCATCAGCCACTGGTGGGTGATCCACACCCAACTTTTGTTTAGGGATTACTGCCTTCTGGTAGTTTTTTTTGGGGGGGTATTTTTCTTTTTCCTTTTATCTTTTTTTAATTTTCATTTTATTTAGACTTTAATTTGTGGTTTCTTTTTCTCCTATTGGAGGCCTATTTACATTGATCTGAGTCTTTATATATTGATATTATTAGTTTTTAGTAATATTAGTGGATATGTCAAAGTTGAAGTTTGCTACTTTTAATGTTCGGGGTTTAAACAGTCCAATTAAGCGTAAGCATATTTTTATCGTTCGATCTTTGGTAAAATGTGTTCGGTAGAGATATGATTTTACCTGAAATGATTAAATTTGAGACTTTTCTTATGAGGGTATCAGAGAAGGGTTATATTTTAGTTATATATCAAATATTACAGGATGGTATGGATAAAAAGGGTTTGGATAAATCTAAAGGTAAATGGGAAGTTGATATTGATTTTATTTTTTCCGAGGATGATTGGTCAGATATTTGTTACGATGGTGTAACTAGACTGATAAATGCACGTTATGCGATGATTAATTATAATTTTTACATCAATTATATTTAACACCACAGTTGCAGAACAGCAGCAACAAGAGGAGAACATAGAAGACAACAAAAACAAGAAAGAAGAGAAGAAAAGGACAACAAAGAAACAACAGATGGCCAACCCAGAGGAAGAAGAAGAGGAAGAGGAAGAGTACAGTGAAATAGAAGAAGAAGGGAAAGGCAAGACAAAGGATATACTTTCTCTTATTAAAGAATACATGGAGTCATTTAAAGAATGGCAAGCGCAAGAATTTAATGATTTAAGAAGAAGAATAAACAATACAGAAGAGAAAATGAATAAAATAGATATGACCTTATCAGAAATGGGAAAAAGAATGGACAAGGTGGAAGAACGAGAAGCAGCAGTAGAAATGGAGGTAGAGGACTTAAAAAAGAAATTAGAGGAATCTAATAAAAAAGTTAAAGAGACACAAGAGCTGTTAGCTCAGAAAATAGATATAATGGAAAATTATAACAGAAGAAATAACATAAAGATAGTGGGCCTTAAGGAAGATGAAGAAGGCAAGAATATGAGAGAGTTTATAAAAGATTGGATCCCCAGGATCCTAGGATGTCCAGAACTACAGCAAGAAATGGAAATAGAAAGGGCACATAGAGCATTGGCCTTTAAACCACAACCACAACAAAAGCCAAGATCTATTTTAGTAAAATTCCTAAGATATACTACAAGAGAAAAGGTACTGGAGAAAACAATGGAAAAAGTAAGAGAGGACAACAAGCCACTGGAGTACAAAGGGCGAAAAATCTTCATTTATCCAGATATAAGTTTTGAACTCCTGAAGAAGAGAAAGGAGTTCAATACAGCAAAGTTGATTTTATGGAAGAAAGGGTATAAATTTATACTAAAGCATCCAGCGGTATTGAAAATATTTATTCCAGGACAGCAAAACAGACTATTCTCGGATCCAGAGGAAGCACGAAAATTTGCAGAACAATTACAAAATAGACTGAGAGATGAAGACGTGTAACGAGAGTACAAAAGACTGCAAACTAAAAAGACACATAAGTTTTGAGCTCCTGAAGAAGAGGAAGGAGTTCAATACAGCAAAGGTGATTTTATGGAAGAAAGGGTATAAATTTATACTAAAGCATCCAGCGGTATTGAAAATATTTATTCCAGGACAGCAAAACAGACTATTCTCGGATCCAGAGGAAGCACGAAAATTTGCAGAACAATTACAAAATAGACTGAGAGATGAAGACGTGTAACGAGAGTACAAAAGACTGCAAACTAAAAAGACACATAAGTTTTGAGCTCCTGAAGAAGAGGAAGGAGTTCAATACAGCGAAAACGATCTTATGGAAAAAAACTATTCTCGGATCCAGAGGAAGCAAGGAAATTTGCAGAACAATTACAAAACAAGCAGAGAGATGAAGACATGTAATAAGAGTAAAAATGACCACGATTTATATGTATGTGGGTAAAGAGGTATATGTGTGTATATGTATAGTGTGCATACATGAATGTATCCGTATTTAGAGGAAAATATAGAGAGTATAGACAAGAATTAATAAGGGAAGGAAATGGAATAGAGGGAATAAGGAGGGAATTAAAAGAGTGACCTTTGTTACATATGAAAAGTGAAATATTTTCTGGGGGGGCTGGGTGGGGAGGAGTTACGGTCACTGCAAAATCAGCTGACGCTTGCGAGTGAATTCGCAAATCCAAATGGAGAGGGGAGATGTGGTTGTCCGACAAGGGATAAAGGACAACTCAGAAGGGGAAGGGGAGATTGGGGCTAAAGAAGTTTTAAATAGGAGAATAAGGAAAATGTTTGATGTTTTAGGAATGTTGTCTTATCAAGGGTTCAAAACAAGAAAACAGAAATGGATAAGAAGGAAAGGTAATGATGGAGAAACGGAAAGGGAAGATAAACAAAGTATAAAATGGCTACGTTGAACTATATGACTTTAAATATTAATGGAATACATAACCAAATTAAAAGGAAGAAACTGCTAAATTTACTGAAAAAAGAAAAAATTGATATAGCATTTGTGCAAGAAACACATTTAACTGAATTGGAGCAGAAGAAATTAAAGAGAGATTGGGTAGGACACGTAACAGCAACATCGTATAATTCAAAAGCAAGAGGAGTAGCTATATTAATTAGTAAAAATGTGCCATTTAAAATAGAAGAGGAAATAATAGATCCAGCAGGGAGATATGTAATGATAAAATATCAGATATATTCAGAGTTTTAGAATCTACTCAATGTATATTCACCTAACGAAGAAGATCAAAAGTTTA